>NW_027556402.1:198250023-199711690 GCF_003287225.1 Phascolarctos cinereus | reverse complement strand
AGAGAAATGAGTTTTATCACCTGTCTTTGTTCTCTGCCTGGTGTTCCAGGGCTTTCTGGCCTTCCCAGTAGTGTATAGAAGAAAGATGCTGCACTTGGAAATATGGATTTGAGTCTTGACGCAGACTCTTTTTTACTTTTTTTAGGCAATTGGGGTTAAGTGACTTGCCCCAGGTTACACAGCTATTAAGTGTCAAGTGTTTGGTCTGAGGCCAGATTTGAACTCAGGCCCTCCTGACTTCAGGGCTGGTGCTCTATCCACTGCACCACCTAGCTGCCCCAAGCATTTGGTTTTTTAAATTTTAATTAAAAATTTTAAATAGCATTTTATTTTTTCCAATTACACATAGACTGCTTTTGACATTTATTTTTATAAAATTTCAAATTCTTAATTTTCTCCCTCCCTTCCCTCCCCCCTTTTTAAGATGATGAACAATTTGATATATGTGCAATCATGTAAAACCTATTTTTCATATCAGTCATGTTGTGAAAGAAGAAACAGAACAAAAGGAAAAAACCATGAAAAAAATAAAGTGAAAATAGTAATGCTTTGATCTGCATTCAGACTCTATCAGTTCTGACTCTGGAGGTGGATAGACTTTTCCATCATGAGTTTTTTGGAATTGTCTTCAACAAACATAATATTAAGCACCTACTATATGTATGTATCAGGTACTGTGCTAGTAGCTGTGGATACAAATATAAAGAATGAAACAATCCCTACTCTCAAGGAACTACTATCTACGTATATAAGCATAAGTAGGGATACAACAGCTAGGTGGTGTAGCAGATAGCGAGCTGGGCCTGGAGGCAGGAAGACCTGAATTCAAATCCAACCTCAGACATTTATTAGATATATGACCCTGGGCAAGGCACCTAACCTTGTTTGCCTCAGTTTCCTCATCTGTAAAATGGAGAAGGAAGCAGCAAACCACTCCACCATCTTTGCCAAGAAAAACCCAAATAGGGTCATGTAGAGTTGGGCACGACTGAAATGACTGAACAACAGGGATGTGGACCAGACTTGTGATTTCATTGATATAGAGAATTCCCAAATGAGGTAATTCCCTCCACCAAGGCAGATCAATATCTTCTCTGAAATGTATAATCTCAGAAGTAGCCTTAGATATTGACAGAGTCCCAGCCGATAAGTGTCAGAGACAGTGCTGGAACTTGGTCTCCCTGGTTTTGAGATCAGATGCCTATCCATAGATAGTATGTTTTTATGTAATTATATATGTATGTATAATAATGTATTTTAGTCTATCTACATATCTTATATTTATATATCTTAATTTAATCCTCCTGTCCCTCCCCAAAAGCCATCCCTTATAATAAAGAATAAAAAAAGAGAGAAAAGTCATTCAGACAAACTAACCAACCAAAGAAAAAGTCTGCCAGGAGGCAGTCTTTTGCACCCATTGTCCCCCGTTTTCATAAAGAATGCGGGAGCCGCTTCCTCGTGTCTTTGGGGCCACACTTGGGCATTATCATTTCTCAGCATATTCACTTTCTGTTGATTTGTTGTTATTTCTATCATTGCTGTCTTGGCTGTATCTTTTGTCTGTCTCTGACCCTTCTTAGCTGTATGGCCTTGGGCAAGTAAGTCACTTTCTACCTCCAATCTGTAGTTTCCTCATTTGTAAAATGGGAGGAAGGCAGGGAAGGGACAAACATTTATTATTTGTCTTCGATGTGACAGGCACCATAATAAGTGCTTTTTACAAATATTTTCTCATTCGAAGCTCACAACAAACCTGGGTGGTAGGTGCTATTATTATCACCATTTTGTACTTGAGGAAACTAAGGCAGACCTATGTTAAATATGTCCAGGGTTATACAGCTAGTAAATGAGAATGGATTTGAACTCAGGTCTTCCTGACTCCATGCCCAGATCTCTGTTCTTCATGCTGCTAGCTGCCTCATAAAATGGACACAGTACTATTTGCCCTCCCAACCTTGCTGGGTCTTATGAGGATAAGGCTTTGTGAACTCGAAAGCATGAGAGAAATGTGAATTCTCACAATCCTAGATGATGACCACCTTGCTGCATTCTGCTCATCCCAGGAGGGCGGACTCATTACTGAACTTCCAATATACTTGCCTATTATCCTCAGCTCCAGCTCCCTAATGTCAGTCAGTCAGTCAGTTAACAGCATTTATTAAGCCTCTACTATGTGCCAGGCACTGTGCTAAGTGCTGTTGATTTATAAAGGAAGGCAAAAGATAGTCCTTGCCCTCAAGGAACATCTAGTCTAGTGCCTAAACTTCTCACTCTTGCCTCTGGCTCCTCAAATTGGTCTGGACCATTCATTCAATACCCACAAGCACTTATTTTTTAAAAATACATTTATTTATTTTTAGTTTTCAACATTCACTTCTGTAAGATTTTGAGTTCCAAATTTTCTCCCCATCTCTCCCCTCCTCCTCCCCAACATGGCATGCAATTTGACACAGGCTCTACATATACATTCACATTGAACTTATTTTCGCCTTAGTTATGTTGTAAAGAAGAATTAGAACCAGTGGGAGAAACCACGAGAAAGAAGAAACAAACAAAAAAAAAAGGAAAGAAAAAAAGAAAAGAGAGAGAGCAAATAGTATGCTTCGATTTGCATTCAGACTCCTTAGTTCTTTCTCTGGATGTGGACAGCATTTTCCATCATGAGTCCTTTGGAGCTGTCTTGGATCCTGGCATTGCTAAGAAGAGATGAGTCTATCAAAGTCAGTCATCGCACATTGTGGCTGTTAATCCACAAGTGTTTATTGAACACCTGGAATGTGCTTATTTCTACACTAGATCCTGGAAAATTAAAAAAAAGAAAAAAGAAATCAAGGGTTCCTGCCCTCAGGGAGCTTATACTCTACTTAGAGGAAACAACACGTACATAGATAACACAACATAAAATATGCTCCAAATGAATGCAAAATCATTTCCACTGGGATGGAAAGAAGCCACTAACCACTGTGGGGTCAGGAAAAGTCTCTTTTTTGTAGGAGGTGGTCCTTGAGTTGAACCTTAAATGGAGCTAGGGATTCCAAGGGGCAGAGGAGTACATTTCAGGCATGAAAGGCCATTAGGCACTATAGTACAACTGGACAGCAGCTGAGGGCCCTTTAGCTTGGTGATGCTTGGAGAAGCAGAGACTTAATGGAGAGCATCAGCCTTCTCATTTCAGATATACGGAAACTGAGGCCCAGAGTGGAGGAGTGACCAGTCCCAAATCACACAGTAAGTAACTAGTGGAACTGAAATTAGAACCTAGGTCCTCTGTCCTGTTTTGATTGTCAATATAACATATACATGTATATATACTTATAGGAGATATATACTGTCTTGTTCTTTAACTGCCCATACAATCAACATGTTAGCAGCCCTAAATTCTATCCTGTTCTGGATTTTTTTTTAAACATTTGTGAGTTCTAGTTCCTTAAATGAAGGTCCCTAAGGGCAGGCCCTTTGGTCTACCCCTCTTCTGTTTTCCCTAGACTAGGAAATCTCTGAGGACAGGTACCCTGGTTTGTCTCTCCTCTGTCTTCCACAGAGTGGGAGCTCTCTGAGGACAGGACTTTTGTCTGCTCCCCCTCTGTCTCTCCTATACGAGGAGTACCTTTTGGGCTGGTCTCTAGGTTTATGTTTTCTCTCCTCCCCAGATTGAGAGCTCTTTGAACGCAGGCTCCCAGCCTGTCCCTCCTACTAAGTCATGGGGGAAGGAGTGTCAAGAGATATGAAACGGCTTGCTGAGCTTCAAACATCAGGCGGAGCCAGGCCTCAAACAGTCTTATTATCTGGTCTGGACAAATCAATTTTCCAAGAATCCTAAAAAAGACTTCACAGATCATTCAGTCCAAACTGCCCTTGAATTTGAACAATATGTCAGCTTCTAGAGATTCTCTCCCAGACCTCCTCCACACTTTGTTCTGTATGTTTAGCTCTGTGGGAGACCAGAGGGCCCAGAATGTCTTCAGGGCCTTGCATACAGTAGGTGCTTAATGGATGTTTATTGAATTTGAACTTAGAGATAGAAGGGGCCTTTAGAGCAATTAGCCTGTTGTGTCATGGACCCCTCTGGCAGCCTGGTGAAGTCTGTGGACCCCTCCTCAGAATCATGTTTTTAAATGCATAAAACAAAATTCACAGGATTACAAAGGAAACCCAAAGGTTAGTGAAAATAAAGATGTCATTTTTCCCCCCACCCATACAAGTTTACAGACCCCTTGAAATCTCTCCATCCACCCATGGATCTCAGGTAAAAAATTCCTGCTTTAGAGCTTCTGAAAGAGGTTCTTAAGTCCCAGCAGGCAACTCCCCACCCCCTACCCCCTTGGCTCTTGGCTCCTGGCCCCAGGATGGCAGGCTTCCTAAAGCCCCGGATGGCTGGAGATGTGATCCATGTGGGGGCTTGCTGGCTCCATTCGTCAGCCGCCTATTAATCAGCACCATCTGTCCCTGGTTCAGTATGACCGAACTGGGCTCGGGAACCTCCAGGCCCAGGCCCCCTCATTCCCATGAGCTCAGAGTTCGCACGATCGACTGAGCCTGGTTCTGTTTTTAAAATCTCCCAGGCCAGTGACGCTGGACTTTGGGCTATACTCCTCCCCCAGTGCCACGGGCACGGGCCGGGATGCTGGCCAGGCGATTGTGATTCGGCAGCACCGTGGGACCGGACAGCCGATTGTTCCATCCGGGAGAGCTGGAGCTGGAACAATGGGGCCTTTGAGTAGGGAAGCAAACCCCGGCCCCTACCCCAGAGCCAGCCTGGCCAAGCCCAGCCTGGCCAGGCCCAGCTTGCAGAGCAAAGGGAATGGATGCAGCCCAACTTCTGAGCGGGCCATAGGGTGGGTGCCAGGGAGCCCTCTGGGAAACAAGTGGGTGGGCTAGACTGGACCATGGACTTTTAGCTGAGTACATTTTGCCAGCAGTGTTAATGTACCTTGGGGGCAGGGGGTTGGGGGGGGTGAGGGAAGGGATACTGAGGACAGGGACAGAGTTTGTCTCCAACTGCTATAGATGCCAGGCACAAGGCCAGGAGCAGTTGGTCCTTCCTCTGTGAATTTCCCCTTTCCCCTCCCATCTTCCTACAAGGGTTAAATTCTCCATCCCGGAAATGGTGCTTATCTGGGAACCTAGGTTCCTGGAGAAGTTTCTTTACAGAAGGCAGGGAAATAGAACTGCTTGGGACTCAGTTTCTTTTTTTCTTTTTCTTTTTCTTTTGTCAAATGGGGATGATAGACCTCAGAGCTGGACAGGACCTTCTCAGCTCCTCCTTCTCCTCCCCCTACGTGTCCAACCAGTTGCCATATCTTCTTGCTTCTGCCTCCAAAACATTCCTTGCATCTATCCCCTTGCTCACTACTTACACAGCTACCACCCTCATTTAGGAGATCACTACTTCTTGCCTAGGCTATTCCGATAGCCTCCTAATTCGGCTCCTTGCCTCAAGTTTCTCTCATCTCCAGCACATCCTCCATGTGACTTCCAAAGCAATTTTTTTAAAGTAAAGTTCTGATCATATCATAGCCCTTATGGGTAAGATCCAATGCCCCTCTGGAGTCTCTAGCATCAAATTAAACCCCTCTGTTTAATGTTTAAGGCCCTTCACAACCAGACCCCAAACCTAACTTTCCAGCTGGATTACACATATGCCCTCTTCCTGCACTTTAGCCACACTGGCCTCCCATGACGCTCCCACTCAAAGTGGCATCATTTGTCCTCTGAGGTACCTTCTGCCCTTCCCCAGCCCTCTGCCTGTTGTCTGCCGTGGTCAAAGCAGGAAAGTGGGCCCATGACCTTGTAAAAGACAGTGAGGGCCTAGGGGACGAGGGAGATGTGCCTGGTCCTAGTGGGTGGGCCCACACCCTTGCTAGAGTCAGCTCAGTCCTGGGCGGTGGGGAAAGAATGACTTTTCACATTTAGAAGGAGTTTCAAAGATAGATGGGGATGATGGCAGGGATATGGAAGTGGGCATCTGGTTCACAGCCAGAAGAGCAGGGACAGGCAGCAGGTCTTCATCTGGATGACATCTCTGAGCCTACCTCTCACTCCTCACTCCTAACTGCCAGTCTGTGACATGGTTACTTTATGTTAGAGATGCTGCTCACACAGAAAGGCACTTTTCTAATCTGGCTAGGTTCCAATGAATGCAAATAATGGTGCCTCAAAGTGGTCCCATACATTCAGATTTGCACTATTTGAAGTTAAAATTATGTAAAATATAGTAACTAGTTCCAGCCAAATGGAAATATGTGGCGTAAATTTAAGTAGTATCACTACTTCAGGGGATGCATTATTTGCAGTAATTGGGACTTAGCTGTACTTCAGGAAGGACTCATGGAGTCATTGGGATGGATTCTCCTCCATCAACCCAGATCTCAACCCCTTCAGGCCAGATTAGATGATTTCATGACCATCTGGAGGTCCCCTCCCTCTCTATGAGCTGAGCTCTGGAGACCCCAAGGGGCCCTCTGTGCTAAGATGATCGAGGCCTCGGAGCTTGGCTTGAGATCTTGAGAACAGTTAGGTTGGCAAGAAAATCTTTGGTTTGGGGGGGTTAGCTTTGCCCTTTCACAAAAGACACGCTGCTGCTGTGTGTGTCTGACCCTGGGTCCTGGGCTCTCCAGGGACTGGCCAGCTCTGGGAATCAATAACGTTGCCCTGGGCACTTGGACGTTGGTTCGGCTGGAGGCTCTGCTGGTTGATGCCCTCCGAGGGGGTTAGATTTTGCCAAGGAACGGCATGTTTCGTTTTTGTTTTGGGTTTTTCCTTTTTTTTTTTTTTTGCTCATTTAAATAAACTCTACTTGATTTTGACAAAAGACTCTAACTCAGGGCCAACTGGAAAGAGAAACCAAGGGAAATAGGGCTGTTCTGCCTGTCCATCACCAACACTTCCTTTTTGTCTTTTTGTGTCTTTTGTACTCTTTTCCTGCCTTTCCCTCATTCCTAGGGTCAGGGCTTAGGTGAGAACTAGCAATGGGGATTATTCTAGAGCTGATATCAGAGCTTAATCTAGGCCTAGAGAGTCCCAGGGCTTGGGCCATGACCAAAGCAAGGGCTCAGTCTGAGCCAGGGTTGGAGTTCAGTCTAGGACAAAAGTCATCCCTTAGGTCATGATGAAGGTCAAGGCTCAGTCTTGAATCAAGTTCATCCATCACTTAGGTCATGATGAAGGTCAAGGCTCAGTCTTGAATCAAGTTCATCCATCACTTAGGTCGTGATGAAGGTCAAGGCTCAGTCTTGAATCAAGGCCATCCATCACTTACGTCACGACCAAGGTCAAGACTCAGTCTGGAGTCAAGTTAATTCATCACTCAGGCTATGACCAAAGTCAAGGCTCAGTCTAGAGCCAGGGTCAGGTCTACCCTTAAGATCAAGGTCAGGATTTAGTCTACATCCAGAGTCTGGGATCAGCTCAGGGCAAGAGTTAGGGCTCAATTGAGAGCCTATTCAAGGTTTAGTCTGGAGCCAGGGTCAGGGCTTCATTTATGATCAAAGACATGAATGGGTCAGTGTGGTGTGGTGGATAGAGCACTAGCCTTGGAGTCTAAAAGACCTAAGTTCAAATCTTGCCTCAGATGCTAGCTGTGTGACCCTAGGACAAATGACTTAACCTCTCAGTCCCAATTTCCTCATCTGCAAAATGGAGACAATAACATCTGCCTGAAGGGTTGTTGTGAAACTCAGATGAGATAATAGAAGAGTTATCCTGAACTCCTCACTCTTTCTCACCACCCTGAAACCCCCATATTGAATCTGTTGCCCAGGACTGCTGACTTCACCTTTATAACATCTCTCAAATAAGTCCCATTCTCTCCTCTGACATTGCCATTACCGTGGCACAGACCCTCATCACCTCACACCCTGATTACCTCACTAGCTTGCAGATGGTCTTCCTGCCTCAAAGCCCTCCCCACTCAATCCATCCTCCACTCACTCAGTCACTAAAATGATTTTCCTAAAGCACAGGTCTGACCATGTCACTCCCTCACTCAATAAACTCTAATAGCTTCCTATTTCCTCCAGGAGCAAATACAAAACACTCTGTTTGACATTCAAAGCCCTTTGTAGCCTAGCCCCCTCCTACTTTTCTAGTCTTCTTACTCCCTAATGCATACTCTTTGATCCAGTCACTGGTTTCCTGGCTGTTCCATGAACTGGTTCTGAGCATTTTCTCTGGCTGTCCCCCATGTTCTCCTTCCTCTGCTCCTACTACTGACCTCCCTGGCTTCCTTAAAGTCCCAACTAAAATGGCACCTTCTATAGGAAGTCTTCCCCAACCCCTCTTAATTCTAATGCCTTTCCTCTGTTAATTATTTCCCATTATCCTGTACAGGCAAAGCTCTGAGATATTGAGAGTTTGGTTTCAGACCACCAAAATAAAGCAAATATCACAATAAAACAAGTCATACAAATTTTCTGGTTTGCTAGTGTGTATTAAAGTTATGTTTACACTATATCGTAATCTATTAAGTGTGTGATAGTATTATATCTAGAAAAACAATGTATACACCTTAATTAAAAAGTACTTTATTTCTAAAAAATGCTAATTACCATCTGAGCCTTAAGTGAGTTGTAATCTTTTTGCTGGTGGAGGGTCTTGCATCAGGGTCTATGGCTGTTAATTGATCAAAGTGGTGGCCTAGCTTTTGGCCCATCTCAGCTTTCAACATGTCTTCCTAAGTGTAATCATTTCTAGCTTTTGGTTTGAAGGGAGAGACATGGGGCTCTTCCTTTCACTTGAGCACTTAGAGGCCATTGTAGAGTTATTAATTGCCCTAGTTTCAATATTGTTGTGTCTTGGAATAGAGAGGCCCAAGGAGAGGGAGAGAGACCAGAATGGCCAGTTGGTGGAGCAGTCAGAACATGCACAACAGTTATCGACAAAGATTGCCATCTTATTATAGGTGAGGTTCGTGGTACCCCAAAACAATTACAATATTGGGATTTGGTAACACCAAAGATCGCTGATCACAGCGATGAAGGTCTATATTATCACATCAGATAATAGATGTGATAATAATGAAAAAGATAGAACTATTGCAAGAATTGTCAAAAAGTGGCACAAAGACAAAATGTGAGCACATACTATCGGAAAAACGGTGCTGATAGACTTGCTCATCACAGGGTTGCCTCAAACCTTCAATTTGTAAAAAATGAGATATCTGTGAAGTACAATAAAGTGAAGTACAATAAAACGAGGCATGCTTATATACGGCTTACTTTGTATATATTTATTTGCAGGCTGTCTTCATCATAGATTGTTAGCTCCTTGAGGTCAGGGACTGTCTTTTTCTTCTTTTTTTTCCTAGTGCTTAGTACAGTGCTTAGTACAAATTAGGTGCTTAATAAATGTTTATTTACTGAGCTATTGCTCCCTAGGTGGCACAATGGATAGTGTGCTGGACCTGGAGTCAGAAAGACCTGAGTTCAAATCCAGCCTCAAATACTTACTACCTTCATGACCTTAGGCAAGCCACTTAACCTGTCTGCCTCAGTTTCCTCATCTATAAAATGATGATAATAACAGCACCTACCTCCCAGGGTTGTTGTGAGGACAAAATTAGATATTTATAATTTACTTTGCAAATCTAAATAGTACTATATAAATATAAATTTTATATAGTACTATATAAAAGCTAGCTATTGTTATTTACACATATAATGCATTTTGTAAACCCTAAATAATGTTAACTATTATTATTATTGTCTCTTAATCTCTGTTTCAGCCTCTTTTTTCATCTTTAAAATGTGTATTGATAATAATAGCATGAACTTCAAAAAGTTGTTGTGAGGATCAAATCAAATAATATTAGTAAAGTACTTTGTTATATAAATGTTAACTGTTTTTGTGATGGGAGGCAATGATGAGCCTGGGGCAGATGTAAGTGTTTAGTGTGTGACCAGGTCAGGGCTTAGTCAAGGTGTAGTCTGGAATGGAGTCAGGGCTCAGCCTAGGGAAAAGGAAACGTTCCCACGTAACCATCCCTCCCTGGTACTGACTGGATCACCTCAGCCTTGGTAGCTCATGTTCCAACCTCTCAGACAGCAGCCCCCGGCAGGGTCCCTCCTGCTAACCGTCTGGACCTCCATGTGGTTTTTGTCTGCTCTGCTTTTTCATTTCTTCATTGCTTTTGATGTCTCCTTGAAAGAAGATTCATTAGGTTTACTGTACTGCAATTCTCCCTTGATAGAATTATGATCCCAAAGACAAAAAGATGTTCAGCTGTAGGCAAGGCCCCCTTCGTGGTTGGGGGCCGTGATAGAGATGTTTGAGGTGACTCCTGCTGCTCCAGGGACAGAGGATTAGAGAGCAGAAACAGATGCCTGTAGATCATGGATTGCTATGGTGAGTGGGTTTCTCTGCACATCTGAATGGCCACTTGGCCTTGGTGGCAGCAGTGGGGGTCTGGGCACTCCTCCACTGGGCTATTTCCTCTCCTTCCTAACCCAGTCCCTGGACGCTGGCACCATGTTTCTTCCCTCCGCCCGATCATACATTTCTTCAACAGTGCAGAAAGCTCACAGTGTCTTGAGGCTTGCTTCTCCTTGCTCCCAGGGGCTTCCTTCTCCCTGTCACCCCTTCTTCTCCCAGGTGAAAATATTGTTGTTTATTACTGGATAGTGTTCTGGACCAAGAGGCAAGAGCTTGGTTTTCTATGACCTAAGATTTAGAGCTGAGAGAGATCTTAGAAACCACAGAGTTCTAAGCCCTCCTTTTGCAAGGAGGGAAACCATACTCCCGAAACTTGTCCTGGGTCACCCAGCTAGCATCTGAGGAGGGATTCAAACCCAGGTTGTTCTGACCTCGGGTCTGGCTTTCTATCTATCACACTGGTTTTTATTTTCTGCTCCCCCCCCCTTGTTGGCTAGGATATGGGGTTAAGTGACTTGCCTAGGGTCACATAGCTAGTGTCTGAGGCAGGATTTGAACTCAGGTCCTCCTGACTCCTACCTACTGCTCTATCTACTGTGCTACCTAGCTGCCCCCAATCCTCCCTCTGCTTTTTTTTTTGACAGATGAAAAAATTATTTAACTTTCCTGGGCTTACACATTGAATAGAGAAATAAAAAACTCTATGAACCTCAGTTTACTTATCAGGTGATTTGGCTCTCTGTCTCTACTACTAACTCACAATCCTTTCACATTTCTGGACTTCAGTTTTCTCCCCTCTAAAATGGGGAGAGGGTTAGATTAGATGGTCTTTAAGTCCCCTGCTGATGATTGATTTGGGCCATTGAGGGCAGATGTTCATATATTGAGGATTTCTTAAAATGGGGTCCATCTGCACAGAGGTCCTTGAAGTGGTTCCATCACCCCCAGGTCCTATGTGGAGCTCTGAAACACTATAGCTGCTCCTGAGCCTGGGCAGAAATGCTCCACAAAGAGCATGTTCTAGCTTTCTAGCCTCCATCCGGTGGGACCACTGGAAATGCCTTTGATTTTCCCACTCTATTAGCTTAGAACAGAAAACATTTCCCAAGAGGTGAAGGATCATCCTACAGTTCCCCACCCCCACCCCCATCTGCATCCCCACCCCATTTTCCTGGAAGACTTTATTCTAAAGAAAAGGCGTGTCTGCCGTGGTCAGCTCTGTTGCAATGTGTGTACATTCAGAATCATCCAAACACCAACACAGTCGGGAAGCAACCCCCCCCCCCACTCCAGGCTCTGGAGAGGGGAGGGTATTCATTCCAGAGCACTCAGTAGGGGGGCCCTTCAGACGTCACTGGGACTTGTACACTCAGTTCTTAGAGAAAATAGACTTTCAAAGCGCCGCCTTTGGTCTGTACCCCAACAATGACCTTCCTAGATGTTTGTCTAATGGTGCAGAGTGGGTATGTGCCTTTTAGAATCACTTTTTACCTCATTTGACCCTCACACACTCCTGTGAAGAAGGCAGGACAAGTGTCTCAGCATTATAGAATGTCAGACCTGAAAGGGTCTTAGGAACATAGAATGTAGACCTTGAAGAGACCTTAGGGCATAGACTGCCAGAACTGGGGGTGGAGGTGGGGAGATGGGGGTTACTTTAGAACAGAGAGTGAAGGAAGGGAGAGAGACCTTAGGACAGGACATAAGACAGCAGAACTGGAAGGGCATTTAGAACATAGAATGTTAGACTAACTTTAGATCACAGAATGCCAGAGCTAGAAGGGGATCTTAGAACACAGAACACAGAATATCAGACCCTGGATGTCTTTAGACCTAGGAGAAACCTAAGAACACAGAAAATAGAATGTCAGAGAAGTAGGACCCTTAGCATTTACACTAATAGAACATAGATTATCCTAGCTGGGAAAGCCTTTAGAATATAGAATGCCAGAGGGAGAGAGACCTTAGAACAAAGAACAGATAATTTCAGAGCTTGGAAGAATATTGATAAAGAGATGCAATCAGGCATCAGATACTCTGTGGCTAATTATGAAAATGGTTCTGGACTCCAACAACACAGATGAGGTATGGGGCAGGTCATTTATTCCCACCCGGAAAAGGAAATACCGAACAATTAAGGGAATCATTTGGTCAGTCATATTTCATCTTAAGAAAAGTTACTTTGGCAGTGATGTGTAGAATGGAGTGGTGAAAGATTCAAGGTAGGGAGACCAGTTAGGAAGCTGTTGCAATGATCTAGGTGAGAATCTAGGTGAGAGGTGATGGAGGCCTGAACCAAGGTGGTGGCTGTGGGAATAGAGAGAAGGCATCAGACACAAGAGATATAGGGAAGGCAGAAATGGCAAGGTTTGGCTACTGATTAGATACGTAAAATAAGGGAGAGAAAGGAATCCAGGGTGACATGGAGATTATAAGCCTGGAAGATTGGGAGGCCAGAAAAAGGAAGTTTGGAATAGAGTTCAGCTTTATAGTTTATGTGTTGAGTTTTAGATGGCTGGGAGTCTAGATGGCTGAGTATGTAGGACACACAATGTGAAATGTCCAATAAGCAATTAGTGATGCTTACTGAAACTCAGAAGAGAGATAGGCTAGATAGATAAATCTAGGAGCCAAAGATGAAGAGTTAATAGTTAAACCCATGGGATCTGAGGGGGGAGAGAGACAGACAGATAGAGACACAGAGAATGGGAGAGGAAGAGGAGAGACACAGAGAGAGAGAGAGAGAGACAGAGAGAGAGAGAGAGAGAGACACACAACACACACACACACACACACACACACACATAGACAGTAGAAATTGCTCTAAGCAGCAGACCCTTGATCTCTTTGCCAAGCATAGTCACATGATGACCAAGGGTAAGATAGAGACAGAAAGATGAGAAGAGAGGGGGAGAGAGAGAGAGAGAGAGAGAGAGAGAGAGAGAGAGAGAGAGAGAGAGAGAGAGAGAGAGAGAGAGAGAGAATATTGAGGAAGAAGAGAAAGATCCTAGGACAGAGGAAACACCTACAATTAGAAAGTGTGATATGGATCATGAGTCAGCCAAGGAGACAGAAAAGGACATAAGAGACAGGTAAGAGGCAAATGAGGAGAGAGGTGTGGTGTGAAATCCAAGAAAGAAAAGAGGACCGAGGAGGAAAGGGTGGTCAAGAGTGTCAAACACAGCAGGTGGGTCGAGAAGGACGTTTCTGAGACGTGGCGGTTAGGAGAGCGCTGATGACTTTGGAGAGAGCAGTTTCAGTTGGGTGACGTGGTCAGATAGCAGATTGCAAAGGGTCAAGGAGTGAGTGATAAGACAAATAGACCAGTATAGAAACATAGCCAAATGTGTTCTATTTTCCAGCTGTTTGCCGTCCTCATCACAGTTTCCTTCCCGAATGCCCTGGAGGTAGTGTGACTCAGCTGGCTCTCTCACCACATAACAAGAGACATATTTTCACCTCCACCACTTTTCGTGGACACCGCGGCGTATGACAAATGAGGTCGTGTTCTTAACTGGCCTTACCCTTGGTCATCATGTGCCTGTGCTTGGCAAAGAGATCAAGGGTCTGCTGGTTAGAGCAATTTCTACTCTTCTGCCTCCTCATTACAGCAACTACTTTATGTCTGTCAAACTTTTTTCCAGGACATAGTAATAACTGAGTTCAATAGCCTTTTTTATTTCTCATTTGGCATCAACCGTTTGTTTGAATGGGTCAGGTTGCAGCTATTACCATTATGGATAGTGTCTTCTCATCTTTATTCTTCCATCCAATTTGATATTGAGTTTGACTTTTACTTTAAGTGGTCAGTGCTCAGAGATGGCCAGCTCTGGTCTGACTACTACATCAGCAAATAGCCTTTTCCTGACTGCTGATTTCATTTCACTATTTTTAAACACCATGTCTAGCACCTTCTAATTCTCTTTTGGAAGAAGGCATTTGTCGTGTTTATGCAAAAGGCAAAGGGCAGTTGGTGAGGTAGATAGAGTACTGGGTCTGGAGTCAGGAAGTTCATGAGTTCAAATCCAGTCTCAGACACTTACTAACTATGTGACCCTGTGCGAGTCCCTTAACACTATTTGCCTCAGGTTCCTCATCTGTAAAATGAGCTAGAGAAGGAGATATCAAACCACTCCAGTGTCTTTATGAAGAAAACCCCAAATGGGGTCTCGAAAGAGTCAGACATGGCTGAAAAATGACAACAGCAATGCAAAA
Source organism: Phascolarctos cinereus (assembly GCF_003287225.1). Classification (NCBI taxonomy): domain Eukaryota; kingdom Metazoa; phylum Chordata; class Mammalia; order Diprotodontia; family Phascolarctidae; genus Phascolarctos; species Phascolarctos cinereus. Next base: position 199,697,104 of record NW_027556402.1, on the reverse strand, counting down.
GGCTTCTGAATAGTCTATAAAACTTTGGCCTATTTTTCAACATATTTTTCATCATCCTCCCCTATGCCCAAATTCTTATTGAAGTCAATAAGATTCGAAGCCTGTGCTGATTTGGTTTGGAGGATATTCTGCAGTTTTTCCTAGAGCTTCTTGTTCTCTGCAGCACATGATGGTACATTATCTTCAGGGTGGTCAAGCATCATCTTTTGTGAATCATGAATGCTACAATATTAAATGACCAAGTGTCCCGTGAAATGATGTGCTTCATTGTCTCTAGGCACACAATGAGAACAACTCTGCCAACTTCTTTGTTTTTCTTTCCTAGAAGAGAGCCCATCTTCTACTCCATTTGGTCTTCTGGTTTCATTTATTACAAAATGATCAATATTGATGTGGTTTGGTTTTTCCAATAGTATGTCAACTTGATCATTGGACAAAGTTGCTAGAGTAACAGTCCCTACAGCTAAAAAGTTAAATGTTTATACACTTTCTAAAACTGCCTGGCTCTTTGTACCCCATACTACTCTTCTTCTGAAGCTCTACCCATATCACAGCAGAAGCAAGACGGAGCTGCAATTACAAGACCCAGGGACATCTTGTAATTTTCTTTGTTTCATGGGTTTCCATAACTAAAGAATCCATCACTTGCTGGCCAGTTTAATGGTCATGATACTCTTGGTACTTAGCTAGGCTGGTCTTTGGACACTGGCCAGTCTCTTGCTGGGACAGTGCTCAGAAGTTTTCCAAAAATGGTTGGTCATGCCAGAGCCCGTGGTCCATTGGCATTGTTTTCAAGAACTTAGCATCACCTCCATGCCATGATGAGGCATAAGAGTAGGAACTGGGCTTTGTTGAGTTCCAGAGACCATAATATCTCTCTCCATCTCTCTTTCTCTCTTCAGATAACTGTAATAGAATATATACTTTCTTTTTAACTTCACTATCTTTCATTTTGTATCACCATTTTTCCAAATATATATCCCTTCCTTTCCCTTCCTTAGAGATACAGCCCTTGTAACAATTAGTTATAATGAATTATAATTAATTTTGCATGCATATATGTATATGTGTGTATATACATATATATATATATATATATATATATATATAGAGAGAGAGAGAGAGAGAGAGAGAGAGAGAGAGAGAGAGAGAGAAACAGAGTCAGAGACGGAGTGATACCCACAGAGACAGAGACACAGAGAGAGATAGAGACACACAGAGAGACAGACAGAGACAGAGTCAAGGAGAGAGAGAGACAGAGAGAAGAGAGACACATAGAGACACAGAAAGACAGAGAGATAGAGATAGAGACAGAGGCAGAAAGAGACAGAGACAGACAGACAGAGACAGAGATATTGTCAGGGAAGGAAAGACAGAGACACAGAGTGAGATAGAGACACACAGAGAAACACACACACACACACACAGAGGCAATCCAACAAAACTAAACCAACAAACCATACAACAACCCAGTGTGATGGCGTGTTCAATGTTCTGCACTCATCAGCTCCTCCCTTTGGAAAGATGGGGGTAAGGTACATTTTCTCATCTCTTCCTCAGGGACAAGCTGGGCCTTTATGACTCCCCTGTGTTCACAGGATCACTGGATTTTGAAAGTCAGACCGGACCTCAGCAGGTCTCTCGTCCAATCCATGCACTAGAGGAATCCTCACTATAACATGACTGACAGGTGGGTGGTTGAAGACCTCCAAGTTCAAACTGATATTGTTGCTGTCTCTGGTTTTTTCCATTCACATTTTTGTGTTCTTTGTGCGTGTCGTTCTCCTGGTTCTACTCACTTCACTGAGAGGCTCAGTATTAAAACAACCCTTTCTAAACTGCCCCACCTGACTCCACTGAAAGAAAAGCAGGAGAAAGCCCAGGGTGAAAGAACTCAGATTTATAAGGGCTCTTATTTGTTGCCTGGGCCTCCAGGTTTGATTCTTTCCTCTCCACCAAATCTCCTCTGTCCTTGTGGACATCAATGTATGTGATCGATAATATTACATGCCAAATGCATCTGAGGGATGCCAACATGGTGCCGTGTGACTTAGTGGAAGGGGTGAGAGGAGTCACTTTTTACGATGTGTGCTGAGAGGCAGGCAGTGTGGTCTAGTGGAAAATGACCTCACAACACTCTTTTCATTCTCCCCTTGAAGACTTCAAGTTCTGGTTCTTTCCTCTAGACAGATACAGATACAGACATATATATTATGATACATATTTTATTATGGTTATTCATGACCCCAAGTGTTGGGAACTGAATGTTATTTCTCCTTCTAGGACTGGTTTCGTTCTAAAAAGGAATCCCGGAGAGAGCAGAGGAATGAGCCCATAGGAATGAAGCTTCAATGGCAGAATTTCAGACCAAGGTAGGAATATGGTGGAACCTCACAGGACTGGGAGCCAGGAGTCTTGAGTTCTAGGCCCAGCTCTTCCACTGACTAGCTATATGACCTTGGGCAAGTCCCTTTCCCTCTCTAGGCCTTAGTTTTCCTCTCTGTAAGATGCGGCAGTTGGATTATTTTAGATTACATTCTATGGCTCAGTATTTTGGGTTTCTCATGTGTTACTAAGTAGACAATTGTCTTTCCTTGGGTGATTATGATCAGGGTTGACTCTGGTTAACAGCTTCCCCTGAGGAGCCCCACAGTGTCATTGAGCTGTGTGTGGTGGGGGGTATTCGCCATAGGACACCAGGTGCATATTATTATCCCATCTGAATCTTGGGCCCCATGGCTAGTGTTCTTACCCACAAGGCTGATCTTCTCATCCCTTTCTGAGCGTTGAGGCAGGTAATGGAGCCCTCTTAGCCTAGTGAGAAGGGAGAGACAGGAGGAAGTCAGGAAGGGGTCACTGGGAAATGGAGGGGGCTCCAAAGCGAACTATCAGGCCAAGGGGAAAGTTCTTATTGATTGCTTTAAATTTTTAAAAATATCGCAGAGGTTCTGGGGGCGATGGCTCATGCCTGTAATCCTTGATGGACTTAATGAGGCACTAATATGGTGAATCCCCAGGCTGCCTACGGAGAGGTGAAAGGGCCCAGATCAGGAATGGACTGGGTCACGGCTTCCTTGCTGATTAGTGGTATTGGACCTTTGAGTAAGGCTGCTACAGTTCCATTCTAGGTGAGATCAGGAGACGCAGTATCAAAAGCAAATGAAAGTAAATATTTAAACAAAAACCATAGATAAATAAATAAGCAACCAAGTCAATCAAACAGTAAATAAATGAATACAGACAGGCAATATTATGCAGTGGAAAGAACCCTGGATTTAGAATTCCAACTTTACTACTTGTCAAGTAAGACTTACAAGACCTTGGGCAAATGACTAGAATGTCTCTGGGCCTTGGTTTTCCCATATGTAAGATAAAGGGGTTGGACTGGATGGGTTCTAAGACCCTAGGTGGCTCTAAATTTTGTGTCAATTAATCAGCAAGTATTTATTAAGCACCTACTATATGCAAGCACCTGTTAGACACTGGTGATATACATCCAGAGAATGACGCGGTCTCTCCTCGCAAGGTTCGAAGTCAGTCTGGAAGAGAGGAAAGTCTGGCATGTAAAACATTTGAAAAGAAATACATGGATTCATGCATTCATTTCTGTGAAGTGCAGTGTCTTGTTTTCTACCGTACTGTGATAAACACTAATTACCAACAAGGGGCTTCCAGGTCTAGTCCTGTTGGACCTGCTTCAATGAATAAATAAGCAAATTTTAAATAATTAAATTTAAAATAAGTACACGACTTCTATGTGAATGGAATTTGTCAAAGGAGTCCTTCTATTTTCCCCTTTCCCTTTCCTTTTCCTCTTCTTCTCTTTCTCTTTCTTTCTCTTCTTCTCCCCTTTGGACTCTTCTTTCCCTCTAACGCGTTTATTGAGCACCTCCTGTGTGCAGGCTGTCCTGTGCTTGGCGACAGGGGGATACAAAAATAAATCAGAAAAGAACCCTGCCATCATGTCACTCAAAAAAGTAAAACGAGGCACAAATTACAACGCAAAGTGATACAGAACAAGCGCATCAGAGAAACGTAATCGAAGAACTTTATGAGGCCCAAGAAGAGAAAGCTCATTTACAGTCGGCAGGAATGGGAGTGGGGAGGAAGAGGCAAGGAAGGCATGGTGGGCAATGGAGGGGGCTGGAATATTTGAGCTGGGCCTGGAAGGACTGGTAGGATTTTGGCAGGTGGAGGCATCTGTGAATTAAAAGCTATTTTTTCTTTCCACCCTTCACTGATAAATCGTGGTGGGCGTTTGTTTATTACAAAAAGGTCGGGAGTCTCCCCCTTTGCCTCGGGGTGGGGGTGGAGGTTTCCATTTTTCAGTCCCACCTTGGAAAATTGGGCGTTCTGGGATCTGGAGTGTGACTGGTTAATTCTAGTCTCCTGAGGCCTTCAAGTCACTGGGGATGTCTCTCTGGGACTCTCTGGCCTGGCTGAAGGTTAGTTTGGAAGCCAGGCTCAAATACTGCCTTGTTGCTTCATGGGATCATTTCCTCCCTTTTCAAGAGAAGGATGGGACAGAGCAGCCAACAGGCTTGGCCTCCAGCCGAGGCAACAGGGACACCAGCCTTGGGGAGTGAATGACAAGGGCAGCTCCTTCTGTCCACTCCAACCCTCTTTTCAGGGACAAAGGGGCCTTATATAGGCTGAATGGGTGTTTATCCTGGAGTGAGAGTTAATTTAGTAAGGCATGGGGTGTGTGTGTGTGTGTGTGTGTGTGTGTGTGTGTGTGTGTGTGTGTATGGGGATGGGGGAAACGGGACAGAGAAACAGGTCTCTGGCATTGACCTCTTTCACAGTGTAAATATAACCCCAAAGGTCAAAACCACCCCCTATATTGACTTTAGCTCCACTCTGATTATTTACTGAATTGCTACAAAATGAAATCATCGGGAAAGGAAGAGGCCTTCTCAGAAGAGTCTTCCTCAACCAGCACAGGATGAAGGTATGAAGATTGTCCCCCACTCTCCAGCCCAGGAACAATGGCTTCCCATCCCTATTGAGCCTATCGTGTCCAATTCAGTAAGCTAAAAGGAATTTACATGGCACCTTGGGGGACAGAGAACCTGGGTTCAGAACCTGCCTCTGTGTGACCTTAGATAAGTCAACCTCCCTTGGCCTCAATTTTTTTATCTGTCTAATAAAGGAGTCAGACTAGATAACTTCTGAGGTCCCTTCTGGCTCTAGAACTATGACCTTAAGCTCTTGGGTGTCCAGAAGAATGTCGAATGGATGGGAGCCTGCTATGCAAGGATTGGTTGGAGGAACTGGGGATATTTAATGTGGAAAAGAGAAAATTTGGGTGGATGTGGTCACTATCTATCTTTAAGTCTTCAATATGCTGTAATGGGTTGTAATTGTCCAGTTGTGTCTGACTCTTTGTGACCCCATTTTGGGTTTTCTTGCAAAGATAGCAGAGCGGTTTGCCATTCCCTTCTCTAGCTCATTTTACAGATGAGGAAACTGAGGCAAACGGGGTGAAGTGACTCGCCCAGGGTCAAATGGCTTGTAAGAATCTGAGGCTGGATTTGAACTCAGGAAGATGAGGCTTCCTGACTCCAGGCCTGGGGCTCTAGGGATAAAACTTGCTCTGCTTGGCTTCAGACAGCACTTGCAGAGAGGTATCTGAGAGATAGATTTAGGATGGCTATAAAAAAATAACAAACAAATAAACAAAAAAAACCCTTCTTAATATTTAGAGTGGGTCCTTCCAAACTCAAAGTGAAATAGACTGCTTCATGAGAGAGTGAGTCTTCTATCACTGCAGGTCCTCAAGACGGAGCCGTATGATCAGTCATTGGGGCTCCTTGGTCACCAGCCTCTAACCCATGCCCCTTTGCACAGAGATCCCCACCTTTCTAGCTCCCTTTTATGTATTGTCTTCCCTTATTAGAACATAAGCTCCTTGAAGGCTTATCTCCCTGAGTTCCAGTCCGGCCTCAGACACTTACTAGCTGTGTGACCCTGGGCAAGTCACTTAACCCTGTTTGCTTCAGTTTCCTCATCTGTAAAATGATCTGGAGGGGGAAATGGCAAACCACTCCAGTATCTTTGCCAAGAAAATCCCAAATGGGGTCACAAAGAGCTGGATACGACTGAAATAACTCAACAACAAAGTCTCCCTGTGCCCGTAATGTTCTTCCTTCTCACCTCTGCTACTTGGAATCCTTAACTCTTTTTTTTTTTTTTGGTTAGGCAATGGGGTTAAGTGACTTCCCCAGGGTCACACAGCTAGTGAGTGTTATGTGTCTGAGGCCAGATTTGAATTCAGGTCCTCCTGACTCCAGGGCCAGTGCCCTATCTACTGAGCCACCTAGCTACCCCAATCCTTCACTCTCTTTGAGGTTCAGCTCAAGTGCCACCTCCTAAAAGTCTCCTTCTTGTGAGGCAGCTGGGTGGTCTAGTGGATAGAGTTAGGAAGACCTAACTTCAAATCTGGCCTCAGGTACTAGCTGTGTGACCCTGGGCAAGTCACTTAACCTCTTCCTGCCTCAGTTTCCTCATCAGCAAAATGGGAATAATAACAGCTTCTACCTCACAGGGTTGTTGGGAGTATCAAATGAGTTAATATTTGTAAAGAACTTTGCAAACCTTAAAGTTTTATATAAATGCTAGCTTTACTTATTTATCCTGACAGGTGCCAAAATGCCCAAGGAAAAGCTGGTTTTAGCAGAATGATGGAATCCTAGATTCAGAATATTAGAGCTAGAAAGGTCCTTGGAAATTGTCTAGTCCAACTCTGGCATTTTTTTTTTGAGGCAGTTGGGGTTAAGTGACTTGCCCAGGGTCACACAGCTGGTAAGTATCAAGTGTCTAGGCCGCATTTGAAGTCAGGTCCTCCTGACCGCAGGGCCGGAGCTCTATCTATTGTGCCACCTAACTGCCCCCCTGGACAAAATACCCTCAGGCTCAGAGGGGAAGGGACTTAGCCAAGGTAACTCAGCAAGTCAGTGACAGGGTCACAAAGACAACCTAGGTCTTTTAACACCCAGGACCGACTCTAGCGCTTCCTGCTTCTGGCGCTTGTTAGAAGCCTGTCCACAAGTGGCAGTATAGTGTGGTAGAAAGAAAAGTGAGCTAGGAAACTAGGTCATATCTCTTTGTCATATCTCTTTCTCTAGTAAAAACTCATTGAGCTATTCTTGAGAAGATACCTCTCTGAGCCTTAGATTCATTATTTGTGAAACAGAGAGTGAACTCTTCCTCACAGGCTTGTAGTGAGGATCAGATAAGATAACAAACGTGAAAGAGCCTTAGTTATTACAAATGTAAGAAGTTATGATTGTGTGTGCTTATGGATTATCTATTAATTCCTCACATTTGTATAGTGCACTGTCTCATTTAAAACATTTTTAGGAGTGAAGTGTCTAATTTATTTAATGATTTATTTAAATCATTCAGGACTTCCCAGAGCACATGCATACCTCCTTGCCTATCCCTAGATTTGGTTTCCTTGGAGGGCAGAAGGAATCTGAAACTAGGCTCTGCCCTCAGGGAACTCACAATCTGACTGAGGGCACATAGGAGGAATGGAGCTGGGCCCTGCCCCTCAAAGATCTTAGAGTCTAGGGAAGACAAGACTCATACCCATGAAACAGAAAGAGAACAATTAGGGGTTAAATCATATTGCACTGACTATAATGACATTAATGGGAAGATCAGAGTAGGATGGACTAGTCTCCGGAGACCTGGAATGAATGATGCTAGATTTGGGGCCTTGGTCTAGGGAAAGAGTTGAATGGGGAGAGAAATTAATTTCAGAGAGGGGGAACAGGGTAAGCAAAGCTGGGGAAATGGGCATGGATTTGCTGGGTTCTGGTCCAGTGAGGACAGCAGACAGACTGGAGCAGGGGTGTGTGTCAGGCCAGGTCGGGTCAGGCTGGGGTGCAGGAGAATCAAGAGAAAACATCCCAAGACAAAAGTTCTATTCCTACTGCCTAGGGGTGGTTTCTGGTCTGAGGGCATAGACTAAACTTACGTCACTATACTTTAGTAATAATAAAGTCGGTTGGTGGTACGGCGAATAGAACATTGGACCTGGAGTCAGGAGGACCTAAGTTCAAATCTGGCCTTGGACACTTCCTATCTATGTGACTCCAGGCAGGTCACTTAACCTCTTCTAGCCTCAGTTTCCTCATCTGTAAAATGGGGATGATAATAACATTGACCTCCCAGGGTTGTTGTGAAGATCAAATGAGATAACATACATAAAAGCATATATTAAAGTACAATATAAATGCTCGTTATTGCCAATAATTATAAATATCAAATCTATCCTTTTTAATGAGCATATATCTTTATTGACATTAAGAGTTAATTAAATTATTAATAATTATTAATACCAATACATAGCATTTAAAGTCTGCAAATCCCTTTACTTGCGTTATTGAATCAATGTGGATTTTCTTCCCATTGAGCACAGGTTGAGGAGCTGTGGTCAACAAAATGGCGGCCTGATCTTTTCCCCACTTAGAGGCATTCTTTGGACACTAAATATAGTTTGTCACTAAGCCTTGACTTGAACCCTTTTCACGTGGCTCAAATTGCTAGCGATTTCCCTCTGCTGGCCTGGTCTTCAGGAGCCCAGGGATACTGATAAATCAAGGCGTGGCATGAGAGGAGGGCTTTGCCCAGCCAATGGCCCCTCTGGACAGCACTGGACCTTTGAAGGCTTGTTACAAGTCCTCCAGCTGAGCTTTGATGTTCTTCTCTTGCTGGGGCGCAAGGAGGCAGCTTGATAGCCCACAACTGACCTTGCTGGCTACAAGGCATGATCAGGGTGATGGGATTGTACTTGGACTGATGCTGGGCGTGTGACTTCCATGTCCTGTTGGTTCCCAGGAATATATAGGTCTGTATTTTGGGGGAAAAAAGCTTAGGAAACTATCATCTTAATTCACTTCTTTTACAAGAACATTTATTAACTTAACCAAGGCTAGATGACCCCATTGGGAGGCCCTAGAAAAGTCTCAGGCTGATAATAATAATGATAGTGGTTGTGAGTTCTGCAGTGCTTTATGGTTCACAAAGCACTTTATTATTTATTATTGGACAAGGATGATCATCTTGTTGTTACAGTGGAAGAAACTGAAGACTGGAGCGATGAAATGATTTGCCCAGTGTCACAGAGGGAGTAGGTGCATGTCAGGGACTGGGTTTAGGATTCTGGATGCCAAGTCAAGGGCTTTGAAAAAACACGATGTCAAAAAAATCTAGGTGTCAGACTCCAGCTTAGCAAAAATATTCTGAAAAGCCTTAACCAAAGTGGGGCTTTTGGTAGCTGAAAGTTCAGGACCCAGAATTTGTATGGATTTAAGTCTGATCAGCCACATGTGACTAGGAAGGAATTCAGCTGATAGAAAGAGTATATGGTTTAAATAAAAAAAATTAATGAGCCATTTTGTATCTGCCTGACTGGTTTCATAAATAATTGTACACGAAGAGTGTTTAAGGATGAATGGTAGGGTTTTCTAATTTCCTCGTAAGTTTTTAATGGAAATGACTTTCTTTTAAACATTATTGTTATATTTTGTTTTCATATCACATTTATTTCCAAATTTATTTCTCCCTGCTCCTCTCCCTAGAGAACCATCCCTTATAACAAAAAATTTCAGAAAACCAAGTAACACGTCAACTGAATTTGGTAGGAAATGTGACATCCTAATCCATGGTCCCCAACCCCACAAAGAACGGAGGGAGGTGAATATCTCATCTCCTCCCTAGGGCCAAACTTCTTGGTCATTATAATGACATAGCGTTCTGTTGTTGTTGCCTAGTTCTATTTACATTACTGTGTCAGCCTACATCCCTGTGACATTCTGGACCTCCCCGGCCACTGCTTCCCCATGGGCTGTCTGCTCCATTAGAATGTAAGATCCCTGAGGGCAGGGACCTTCATTTTTATTTCATCCTCAGCCCTTAGCACAGTGCTTGGTATATAGCAAGTGCTTAATAAATGCTTTTTTCCTTCCTTCCTTCCTTCCTTCCTTCCTTCCTTCCTTCCTTCCTTCCTTCCTTCCTTCCTTCCTTCCTTCCTTCCTTCCTTCCTTCCTTCCTTCCTTCTTTCCTTCCTTCCTTCCTTCCTGTATTCATGCCTTCCTTCCTGTATTCATGCCTTCATGCATTCACCCTAGGTGGTTTCTGAAGGATCTGGTTACTGCTTCCCTCAGTGCCCTCCCAATCCCCACAGCAAATGACAATGACAGGTTGAATGCTTAGTTTCTCTTTGGGGGTGGCCAATCCTTGAAAAGGCATTTTGAAGATCTGTTGACTGCCCCAGACCCCCAACAGGAAGATGCCCATTGACCCTGTGCACACCCTTGCCTCTGGCTCTGGCAGAGATCTGTCTGCCCAGGGCATTCCAGGTGCCCAGCCTTGCTGCTGCCCATGTGCTCGTCCTCCCTTCCCTGGAGAGATGCTGGGGGTGAAGGAGCAGGGATAGGGTGGGGCATGTGGTCTCGGCTCTCCCCTGACTCAGTTGCTGCAGGACTGAGGCATATACCCTGCGCTTTAGGAACAAATTGGGTTAGCTCCAATTCCTCCTGTCCTCTCAACTCCCCCCCACCCCCACGCCCATTCCAGGTTCCCAGAATGAAATGTATCTCCCAAAGGAAAGGCTTTCACAGCTTCCCACTCAAAGTTCCCCTTCCCTCTGCTCCTGGCCCCAAAATCTCCTTAACTCAAACCCTCAAAATCTCTGGGTTGGGGGGCTTCTTTCAATTCTGAGATGCTCTTATTCATCACACGTCGAGGTCCAGTGGAGTCCTCCTCCATGATGCTTTCTTTGGTTTTCCCAGTGGAAAATGATCTCTTTCCTTATGAACTCCCATGGACGCCTTTTCTGAACCTCACTTGTGTTTACTTCATATTATAATTATTCATGTCCATCGCTTACCTCTCTTATTAGCTGTGAGTTCCTTGAGCACAATGGATGGTGGCTTATTCATTTTGACCTCCCTGTCAGTGCTCATCCCCTCCTGGCCCTGGCCCTGACCCCCAAACTTCAAAAACACACCTGTGCATCTATCTTATCCTGCAATGTCCCTCATCGGCTGGGGCCTCTTCACTCTGAAATATCCTCCTATCCCTCTAGCCTCCTCAACCTGGAATATCCTTTTCCAAGCACAGCCCCCTTCTCCCATTGGTGAATTCTCTGGGGACTCCATTTTGTGGAGGGGTCCAATCCAGCCTTCATTTCCTTTGACATCAAAACTATGCCCCCTCAGATTGGATGTACCATTATTCCCTGCCGTGCTCTTCCCCCCATCCCTTGCCATTTTCCAGTTCTCTTCTGTGTGTTGTCTTCCTCCATTAGAATGTAAGCTCCTTGAGGGCAGGGACTACATATATTTTTCATTTGTATCTGTATCCCCAGCAATGCCTCCCACATACTAAGTGTTTAATTAATGCTTGTTCTTTCCTTCCTTCTGAGCACAAAGCCCTAGTGCCGAGCACAGGGGCCTGTACATAGCAGGTATTTAATAAATATTTTTTTGATTGAAGATATGAGTAGTAATAAGATATTTGCAAAACTCTTCCCAAGCACAAAGCAGTTTCAAAACAATACCTTATGGAATTAAGTACCTGCTCTGTTCAGATAGCTGCTAGGCACTAATCATTACACAAATGTAGATTTTCTAATTCCCATTTTAGAGAGGAAGAGACTGAGGTTTCCCCAATATTTTGTGGTTAATAAGTGACCCTTTCTTCCTCCATCAAAAGTTCTACTTCCCGTCTTTGGATATCCCATGACAGGAAAGAAGGGGAGAGAAAAATATCTATTCTGTGTTCATTTCCAATCTTTCAGGTCCCTAATGGGTTCTCCTCATTCACCATTAATCATTTCAGTCCCTAGCAGGTATGTCTCATTCACTGCTATTGGGTCCTTGCATGTATGGCTTATGGTCTCTATGTGGCGCCATGGATAGAGTGCCCTGCCTGGAGTCAGGAAGACTCATCTTCGTGAGTTCAAATCCAACCTCAGACCCTGGCAGATTGCTTAACTCTGTTTGCCCCAGTTTCCTCATCTGTAAAATGAGATGAAGAAGGAAATGGCAAACCACTCCACTATCTCTGCCAAGAAAACCCCAAATGGGGTCATGAAGAGCTGGATGAGAATGAAATGACTGAGCAGCGACGGCCACCTTAACAAGCCTTCCCTATGTTGATTATTCCCTATTTATCCTATACATAGCTTATTTGTACATAATTATTTGCATGTTGCCTCCTTCATTAGCTTGTGAGTTCCTTCAGGGTGGAGTATGTCTCTTGCCTCTTTTTGTATCCCCAGCCTTAGTACAGGGCCTGGCACACTGTTGTTGTTCATTTGTTTTCAGTTGTGTCTGGCTCTTCGTGACCCCCTTTGGGGTTTTCTTTTTTTCCTTTTTTTTTTTTTTTGCAAGGCAGTGGGGTGAAGTAACTTGCCCAGGGTCACACAGCTAGCAAGTCTCAAGTGTCTGAGGCCAGATTTGAACTCAGGTCCTCCTGACTCCAGGGCCAGTGCTCTATCTACTGTGCCATCTAACTGCCCCTCTTTGAGATTTTCTTGGCAGAGATACTGGAATGGTTTGCTATTTCTTTCTCCAGCTCATTTTACAGGTGAGGAAACTGAGGCAAACAGGGTTAAGTGACTTGTCCAGGGTCACCCAGCTAGTAAGTGTCTGAGGCCAGATTTGAACTCAGCAAGATGAGTCTTCCTGACTCCAGTTCTGGCACTCTATCCGCTGTGCCACTTAGCTGCCCCAAAGTGGAGGATCTAGGCATCAATCCCCTTACCTCTCGCATGCTAAGCGAGTGCTGTACCATCTAAGCTAATTCCCTGGCATATAGTAAGTATTTAATAAATGCTTACTGACTGACTGAATTTTTTAAAATGTGTCAGTGGCCCTCTCTTTTTCCGCATCAGTATTGCCAAATCCTTTTGTCCCTTCCTAATCCCTTCCCCCCACTTAAAAAATCATTTTAAACCACAACCCCCCCAAAATAGTAAAGCAAAATGAATCCACAAAGTGGCCAAAAATACATGTCTATTTATGCACCATGGGTCTATCACCTCTGTCAGAAGATGAATAACATGCTTCATTACTCAATTGGTCATTCTCACTGACCCAAGTTCTTATGTCTTTCAAAATAGTTTTGTTACATTATTATCTTTGAATAAATTGTGCTGGTTTCGCTCAGCTCACACTCCCCAGGATTCTCTGAAATCATCTCTTTCATCATTTCTTACTGTGCAATCATATCCCATTCCACTCATATACCATGTTTGTTTAGCCATTCCTCAATTGCAGGCTACTCCCTTAGGTTTGAGTTCTTTTCTTTTCTTTTCCTTTTAATCCCTCCTTCAGTATCAAGTGTCTCTGGTCCTTCTTTAGCCCGACTGGTGCAGTGATGGGCTCCCTTGTCTACACTGGCCTTGGCTTTGCTGGGAGCCCCTTTTCCTCTGGGCCACCCTCTGGGCTGCTTGCTGGATGACTTCTGTTGCAATTCGGGAGTGGAAGAAGTCACTTACTAAAATTTCTCATTGGATTCTTGATAATTATTCAATCTGATGCAAATTTCAGGGTTTTGCTGGAGTTGGTGCGGGAGAGCTGCCTATTCAGGTAGTCATCTTGGCTAGAGGTCCTCAAACTCATTTTACACATGAAGAAACTGAGGTAGAGGTTTAATGACTTGTCTAAAGTCACACCGGTTGGTAGCAGGTGGTACAGTCAGGTTCAAACCCAGGCATCTAGACCTGGGGTTGGTATTCTTTCTGCTACTTTGCTGTGTGGTATAAGGAGGGATGGTTTTTGGTCTTTTCGGGGCCTTCCACTCAACTCTTCAATGATTTAATGGTGAGATTTCAGCAATGGTGACAGACAGGCTAGTGGGGAAAACATTTTGGCAGGGAGGGGGTAGGGGGTGAGTTCTAGGTAGGGAACCCTGGATTGGGAATCTGGAGAATTTACAGTCTTAGAGTAGGGAGGGACCTCAGGTAACACCTAGATCAGATAACAATTAGGCTGACTCATAGTTCTCCAGGATTGCCCCTATAGCATTGCCCGCACATGGCCACCCAGACCTCCTCTGGACATACCTATCTGCCTTGGGACAGACAGTACTAAATGCTAGGAAGGTTTCCCTTATGTAGAACCCAAGTCTGTCTCTCTGTAACTATGCTATTTTTCTTGTCTGGGGCCAAGCAGAACATGTATAATTCTTTTTGTATGTGATAGCCCTTCAATTATATACACATTGACGGCTCAAATCTCACCTTTTGCAGGAATCCCTTCCCATCCCCCACCTTACCCACCCCCACCCTCAGGGCCTTCCTTCTGAGATTACAGTTATTCCTTCTACATCATGGGGGTTAGGGGTGCAGTGACCCCTCAATCTGGAAAATCTGCATAAAAGTTTTTGGCCTTCCCTTTGTACCAGAGAAGAAGTCTGAATTATTATGTTATTAAAAGATAAAATATGTTGATATCATGCAACACTATTCATATACATATATATTTTATGCGTTTTTGAGTTTCTAAACTTTTTCTGTGTCATCTGCTGGCCTTTGCGTGTTGTCTGTGGAATTCCCACTTAATTTCTTATGCTGCCCCATGATGTATTGAAACTGCGAAGGGGAAAGTCATGCTGTAGAAGGGAGAACTGTACTTTCTGTTTTTAAGGTATATATCTTGTATGTACATGGTTATTGGTTCCCCTCATTAGAATGTGAACTGATCGAGGGCAGGGAGCTATTTTTGACTTTCTGTGTATATCTAGCACTTAGCATAGCTTGTGGACTGACTGAAGGTAATTGGAGACGAAAGTCTGGACGTTAAGAGAGAAGCTGGGTAAGTAGATCTTAACATAACGATGCTTATTGAATCTCTGTGAGTTGATGAAATCATTATGTGAACCAGTAATTGGGAGAAGAAAAGAGGACCCAGGACAGAGTCCTGGAGGATACCCACCCTCAGTGGGATCTTGATGAAGATCCAGCGAAGAAGACTGAGAAGGAGAGGTCAGATAGGTAGGAGGAGAACCAGGAGAGAGTGGTGTCCTGAAAATCTTCTAAGGAGAAGGAATATCAAGGAGGAGATGGTGATCAACAGAGTTAAAGGCTGTACAGAGATGAAGGGTGAGGACTGAGCAAAGGCCATTAGATTGGGCAATTAACCTTTTATCTGTGAAGTTGGTATTTGGAACCCAAATAAAGGGTTTATTTAATTATAATATTACATATTAGAATATATTTAATTATTAATGTATAATGCATTATATTATATATTGTTATTACATTATATTACATTTATCTCTATTAAACTTCATCTTATTGACTTGTGCCATACAGAGACAAAGATGAATGAAACATCGCTATTTTCATCAGTCAATCAACAACCATGTATTAAATGTTTACTATATACAAGGCACTGTGCTAGGCACTGGGGAAGCAGAGACAAAGGTAGGGACTATTTCACTTTTATCTAAGCCCTAGTGGTTTTTTAGAAATGTGTGATTGAAAGATATTTGGATTTGGAGTCAAAGAACCTGGGTTCACAACCTGGCTTTGTTATTTATCGTCAGTATGACTTTGGGCAAATAAGTCCCTTCCTCTCTTTGGGTCTCACTTTTCTCTGTGTAAAATGAAGGAGTGAGGTTAAATGTTCTCTAAGGTCCTTGCCAACTGTCATTTCTATGATCTGGTAAGTTGGTAAAAGAGAAAGAATACTAGACTATGAATCAGGAGACCCACATTCATTTGCCAATGACTCACTGTGTGAGTCTGGACAATTTTCTTCTCTCTGTGTCTTAGATTTTTGATACAGAACAACAGAGACTGGACTAAATGATTTTGAAGGTCATGAAAGAATAAAATGAATGTTGAAAAAACAAATCTAATGATTTGGAATCAGAGGACTTGGGTTTGAATTTTGGCTCTATCATTTAGTCAAGAAGTCTGTCAACAAGCATTTATTAAGCCCCTACTGCATACCAGGCACTGTGCTAAGGTCTGGGGATCCAAGAAAGGCAAAACTTTGGTCCTTGCCCCCAAGGAGCTCGCATGCTAATGAGAAAGACAACATGAAAAAAAAGTGTATATACGAGTGATGTACAGAGAGTAACTGGAGAAGGAAGGCACAGGCAGCAGAGAGAGGGGAGCCCCCCAAAAGGCTTCTTTTCTTACTGGGGGCAAGTCCCTTGAGCCTCATTATCTTCATCTACAAAAGTGCTCTAAATCTATGACTTAATTCTGATATTCCAGGATGCTAAGTCATCTCCCCAGAGGAGGAAGGTGATAGCAAAAAGAGATGGTGGGAGGGGGTATATTTGTCTATAGATACTCATTAATGAGCATATCCTGTTTCCCTGTTAAATTTTACTCAAGAAATCTTTCCAAGTTTTGTTGGAGACAATGAGGAAGCGGAGAATTAGTCCCATAACAAGGCTGTCAACCAACCATCCCTCCGATGAGAGTACAGGCTTTTCCTCTCCTTAGTCACATCCTTCTCTCCTCTCTTAGAACGGAGTTGATAACACTCAACCTATTGGGCTGAAAAAGCTTGATAAGGCTTAGCTTACTACTGGATCCCTGGGCTATTTATTTATTAATAGAAGAGAAAGAAACTCCACAGTTAAGACCTAAATCTCTAGTATCTGGTGACATACGAGTTGGGGGGGGGAGATGTGTTGAAGGCTTGGGCAATTAAGGCAGTGTAGTCCAATGCAGAGAACCTTGGACTGGGTTCCAATCTTAGTTTACCACCAATTGTGTGACCCATTGTGAATCCATTTCACTCTCTGGGCCTCAGTTTTTTCATTGTAAAATGAGGAGATGACACTAAATGATCTCTAAGGTCCTCTCCGGGTTTTTAAGGTTCTCCTTGAAAGTCATTCCTATGATCCTCTGAATAAATCTAGTTTGAGGGCAGCAAGATAAGGCACTGAAAAGTCATCAGTGGTCTAATGAGGCTTGGAATCTAGGTCCTTAGACTTCAAATTCAGCTCTCTTTCCACTATGCTATGCTGCCTAGTGTTTGACCTTGGGTCAGTTCCTTTCCCTCTCTGGTCATCAATTTCCCTATCTGTTAAGCAGAGGTATTAGAATAGCTGACCTCTAAGGTTCCTCCCAGCTCGGTAAGGTCTGCGATTCTTGAAATAAGTAAGCATTTGGAAGGAGCTGAGCTAAGATTCCCTCTAGGTGGCAGTGTTGTCACGGGGACCATGGCCTCCCTCCCTCCTGCCCTGATTGACTGATGGAAGGCGTTTCATGGCATTACGAATTTACGAACCTGAAGCTTGGTGGATAGGGATGGAGGGTAGCTGGTGCGGCTCAGCAAGGCCTGGACTTTGGAAGGGAAAGTCTAGCTGGGCCTGAGGGCAGGGGACTGGGGCAGGGAAGGAGCTACATCCCAGTTCCTGCGTCCAGACCTGCCATCAGCATGCCTTATAGGGACACCAACCACCCTACACTCACCTGGCAATGTCATTCCAATTCCAGTGTGTGTTGCCGGAGCAAGAACAAAAACCCAAGTCTTCCCGCTCATTCATTCATTTATTTCTTCGTTCGATTGTTTAGTTCCTTCATTCGCTGATTCAACCAGTATTTATTTTGTGTTTATCCTGCAATAAGCATCATTAAATACTTCTGTGTGCAAAATCCTAAACTGGGTGCCGTGGGAGATAACAATGAGTCAGTACCTATGTCTGCCCTCATGAAGCTTACAGTCTAGTAAGGAAACGACACAAACACAAATAACTATAACTATAATTACATATATATACATACACACATATATAATATGTGGCATTTTTGTACCATATACATATATACACATACAAATGCATGAGGCAAGGATTGTGAAGGGGCTTGTCTTGATCTGTGTCAGTGGATGACATCAGATATTTTTGTTAATATCTATCTATCTATCTATCTATCTATCTATCTATCTATCTATCTACCTATCTATCTATCTCTCTACCTATCTATCTATCTCTATAAAGCCTAGTGTCCAGAAGGAAGGCCATTACTGTCTTGCAGAACTCTGTTGTGGCTAGCTCACATCTAGACTACTGCGTCTAGCTCAGTGCATCCATTTTAGGAGGAATGTGGACAAACAGGTGTGCTCCAGAGCATACCTAACTCCAGTGACTGGAATTAGAAAGAGATTGGAGACCATGTGATATGAAGACTGGCTGAAGGAAATGAGAATGGTCAGCCTGAAAAGGAGAAGACTTGAGAGGTGTGAGAACAGTTTTAAATATTTGAAAAGCTGCCATGATGAAGAGAGATCAGATTTATTCTGCTTGCCCTAGAGGGCAGAACCAGAAGTATGGGTGTGTGGTGGAATGGAAGGGACAATGGGTTTGTATCCAGTGATCTGGCTTTGAATCCAGGCTGATATTTACTTACTATGTGATCTTGGGTAAGGTACTTAATGTTCCTGGGCCTCAGTTTTCTCATATGTAAAATGAAGTAGTTGTACTGGATGCCTCCCAATGAATCAATCAATCAACTTTTGTTAAGTGCCTACTATGTGCCAGGCAGTTGCTAAGTGTCAGGGGTACAAAAACAATTTTTAAAAATAGCCCCTGCTCTCAAAGAGGTTACAATCTAATGGGGGAAGACAACAAGCAAAAGGAAAATGGAAAGGGGGTTGGGATGAGACAGAGCTGATGGGCAATGGGGTCCCTTCCAGCTACAGATAGGAGGCACTTAGGACAAATGTTCTTAGCACCCCTTCTCAGATGACCATCCTCTTATTCTCCTCTTTCTCACTTTAGTTCAGCAGGAAGCTGCTCAGGCTTCAAGGTTCTGCCTGCAACAGGAGGAAAGAGAGCTTTGAGTTTTTGCTGCTCTGGTGTGTGAAGGGTCTTCCCTTAGAACTTATCCATGATAACCCATTTAAAGTAGAATGCTGCAATGGAAGAAAGGACACGTCAAAAAGCATCTCTAGAGGAATAAAGAATACAGGTGAGGCCTGGTTTCCCGGCCCTGGGCTCTTCCCACTATCCAGTGCTTAGCAGCCGTGTGGGGCTGGCTGGAGGCTCATCTTGATCCCCGTAGAGGGGATGAGATCACGCACTTTTGTAATTGCTCTCATTTTGGCAGGTAGGTGGGCCCCACAGAAGCAATTCTGGGCTGGGAGTCGGGGACCTGAGGCAGAATTCTGTTTTTGCTACTTATTACCTGGCTGACCTTGGGAAAATCCTTCCCTTTCTAGAATAATAATGATGATTATAGCTTCTGCAGTTGAACTGGATACTTTCTGAGGAAGGCAGAGTGGTGGTTGAGGGTGAGGGCCAGGTGGCATAGTGTGAAACCAGCTGGATCTGAAATCAGGAAGGTCTGAGTTCAAATTCAGCCTTAGACACTCATCAGACTGTGTAACTCTAGGCAAATCATGTAACCTCTCTGAGCCTCAGTTTCCTCATCTGTACAACAGGAGTGATAATATCATTTTGCCGCAGAGGGTTGTTGTGGTGATCGAATGAGGCAAATGAAGCTACTATTATTATTATTAGTCTTTGGATTCAGAAGACCCAGGTTCAAATTCTTAATTAAACAAAGTAATGAAGTTAAAACATCTGTTAATGTTTCCCAAACGTAATCTCTTTTCACCATTGCAAAGACTTGGGTCAGACAGATTCTGCAAAGGGAAAAAAAAGTTTCAAGAGAACTAAAAATACAAAAAAGTTCTTTTTTTTAAGGGAGTAACTGGATTTGGAGAAGAGGGCCTGGTTCAGATACGGGTGAGTCCCTTCCCTATCTATGAAACGAGGGATCTGGATGATGTCTAGGGTCCTTTTCAGCCCTAGAGCTGGGGTCTGCAGGTGATTCCATGGGCCAGCTTGGTCCCTCCAGCTTTGGCCCTGTTTAGCTGGGAGAGGAGAAGTCCATTCCTCTGCGGTGTGGTCACCACAGCTACCAAAATAGGCACCCATTTTTCCCCACTGAGTTTCTCGACTTCTGGGCCTTGATGAATGATGAGGCATCTGTAGGGCCTGCCCAGGGGGTTAATAGTAAAAGCTACCATTTTTATAGAGCTTCACAGTTTAGCAAGTACTTTCCACATGGCAAATCTTGTGTAGTAGGTGGGGCAAGGATTATTAGCCCTTTCTCACTGTTGAGGGATTGAGGGCCAGGGAGGGAGGTGACTTGTCCAAGGTCGCTCAGCAGCTGGGAAGTGAACCAAGGTCGTGTGAGGCTATCTCCATTGTAACCTATCTGTTTCCTTTAGGGCAGCAGAGGGTGGGTATGATTCTCCAGACTTTCCCTGGGTGCAGAAAGGCCAGGTTCCTTCCAATTTCCTTCTGGGCAGGGTTCCTGGATTCCTATTAAATGAGATTATAGATAAATAAATGAGATTAAATGAGATAATATTCGTAAAGTACTAAGCACAGTGCCTGGCACAAAGGTACCGTAGAAATGCTTATTACCTTCCTCTCCCCTTCCTATTCTAGTAACAGCAGAGGGAGCGTATACGGAAATGTCCCCTCATGGAGTCAGAAAGACAAACATACAGAAACGGGGACGTTCTTCTGCCTCCAACAGGGCCCCCTTTCTGTGCTGGGCATAGGAGCTTATGGATGCAGGCCTCGGCCTTCCCAGGTGCCCCAACTGTCTTCTCCTTCTTTGACAATCTTGGCTAGACACAAGGAGACTGGAGGAGGCAGGGGCGATTTCTGACCACTGCGGAGACTTGAGCTGGACTGAGAAAAGGGGGTGTTCTAGAGGGCCAGGTCTGGGAGGGAGCCCCCTCCCAGAAGCACCATGTTGCTCTGTAGCTGCTGGCATCTGCCAGAATGGAGAGGAGGAAGGTCGAGCCATCTTCTATGTTCCTGCCTGCCATCTTTAGACCCTAGGGACTTTCCTCTTACTCACTACATGTATGAGCCCTAGGGAGTCATTAGTATTTACTCATCTGTCCCAGAGGGTTTTTTGTTGATACTAGCATGACTTAGAAACTTGAAAAACATCTACCACCTAGCAGCAGTGAGACACAGAAGGGTATCATGTTAGGAATCTTGGGTCTGGGACCGGAGGACCTAAGATCTGAGCCTACCTTTCCTGCTCACTCTCTGGGGCCTCAGTTTCCTATTCTGTAAAATAATGAAGTTTGACTAGATTATCTCAGATTCTTTTCCATCTCTAGGTCCTGTGGTCTTTGGGGCTAGTCCAATGATCTCATTTACGACCCAAAGTGGTTGGAGAAATAAGTTGCTCAACTCACATTGAATTAGACAATGGCAGAAGTGGGGCTAGAATTTTGATCTCGATCTCCAGTTCAGGATTCACTCATTCATTCAATCATTCATTCACTCACTTAACAAGCCTTTACTATGTCCCTAGACCTGGGAGAGGACAAATTCAGGAAGACACACAGTATTGTGCTGGAGTTGATTTGGATCAACTCAAGAGCTAATTGTTGAATTTTCAATGGCAAATGCTACAAATCAGGGCATGATTTGTGGTTTTGTTGATTTTCTATATTAAGAAGGTGATGGAAAAATATTAATGCTGTAGATTATACTTAAAAATGTGTGGTGTAATTGCACATGTGTAACCTATATCTTATTGCTTACCGTCTCAGGGAGTGGGGAGGGAAGGGAGAGAGGGATAGAATTTGGAACTCAAAAATGTAAATAAAAATGTAATACATTTTTTTCTTGCTTTTTTTTGTGAGGCAATTGGGGTTAAGTGACTTGCCCAGGGTCACACAGCTGGTAAGTGTCATGTGTCTGAGACTGGATTTGAACTCAGGTCCTTCTGACTCCAAGATCAGAGCTCTATCCACTGTGCCACCTAGCTGCCCCCCCCAATTTTTTTTTAAAAAAGCATGTGGTGGACACATTTTATTTATTTAGAGAGCTAGTGTTTAAACATTTACCAACACACTTCTGGAAAGCTAGGCCCTGTCCTTGGAGTTGATGTTCTGGGGGCGATGGAAAGGAAGAGACCTGGATTCTGCTCTCAGGCAGGGAGATCACAGTCCTTCCAGATAAAAATGAAGTTCTCTAAAGAACTTCGGGGCAGCTAGGTGGCCCGGTGGGTAGAGCGCTGGGCCTGGAGTCAGGAAGACTCATCTTCCTGAGTTCAAATCTGGCCTTAGACCAGAGAAAGGGAAAGGATTTGTTCTATGAAATTTGGACTCAACAAAGGGCCACACTTGAGAACCTAGAGGGCCACATGTGGCCTCAAGGCTGCAGGTTCCCCGCCCTTGCCTTAGACACTTACTAGCTGTGTGACCCTGGGGAAGTCATTTAACTCTGTTTGCCTCAGTTTTCTCACCTGTAAAATGAGCTGGAGAAGGAGATGGTAAACCACTCCAGCATCTTTGCTAAGAAAACCCCGAACAGGGTCATGATGAATCAGACAAGACTGAAAAACTATTGAACAACACAAGTAATTCCTGATCCTAGTGTCTCATGGCGGCTTAGATAGACAGAGCTGGGAGGAGCTGAACTAGGCTTGGAGTCAGGAAGACCTGCTTTAAAATCTAGTCTCAGACACTCATTAGCTGTGCGACCCTGGGCAAGTAATTTTCGCCTCCGCTTGCCTTGATTTCCTCATCTGTAAAACAGGAATAATAATAGCACCTAACTCCTAGAAATGTGAGGATCAAGTGAGATAGTACAGTGCCTGGTGCACAGTAGGTACTTAATAAATGCTAATATCCCTCCCCCCAGTTCAGTCTCTTCACAGCAGATCTGAGTTGAAGAGTTTTGCTGGGATGCAATGTCAAGGAATAAGATCTCTTTAAATCTTCAAGACCCAGAAGTTATAAGGCTGAAGCCTGTACAGAGAAGAATTCTGGTGAGGAATGAGGATCCCAGTGGATACTTATCAGGAACAATCTCCAGAAGTCAGGTGCGGATAGTCCGTTATCTTCGGCTTTCTTCCTTCCAATGGGAGAGTTATTCTGTTGCCTTTGGCCCAATCTAGGGCAAGTGGAGGGGGTTTGATTCCCCATGTTAACCCTTCTCTCTCTCCTTTATCCTCTCCCTCCTTCTCTCCCTCCCTCTCTTCTTCCATCTCTCCTCTTCTCTTTGCTTCCCCTTCTTTTTCTCTCCCTCTCCTCTCCTTCCTTTTTCTCCCTATCTATAAAATGACCTTCTTCAGCTAGAGAATAAGGACACATGCCTAACCCCAAGGAATAGTGCAGACCTGCTGAAGCTTGAGGAAAGAACATTGTTGTGCTCTTTTATCTGTAAAGTAAGTAACCAGAGAGACATTTTGGAAGTGGGGAGCTATTATTGCTGAGAACAGGGATCCTGTCCCAAGGACATTTTGGCCCTCTCCTTCACTGTCCTCAAAATGCTTCTTTCAGCCCAGGTCACGTTTTAGGCGAGTCTAAAGAACAGCATCTCTCTCTCTCTCTCTCTCTCTCTCTCTCTCTCTCTCTCTCTCTCTCTCTCTCTCTCTGTCTCCCTCTCTCTCCTCCATAGGAACAGGGGATATTCTTGGAGCTGCAGCATTCTGGCCTCACCTGCCTTTTTCTATCCCTTCACCTCCTCAGAAAGGGAGGGACTTCCCTGGGATGGACAAATCCATCCAGATCTGGGGGCAACTGAGCAAGAAGAATCAGGGAAGGAGGGAGAGGCTACATCCCAGAGTCTTCAGAGCAGCCATGCCTGTCTGTCTTGTCTTTAACGCTTTCAACTTGACCCCATTTAATTTAACCTGTTTTACTAAGTAAAATTTCTCCATTCCTGAAGCTCAGCCTTTTAAGTGATAAAGCAGAAAACTTTAAAAATAATTCTGAAAGGAAATCTCTCTAAAATGTATTATATACTTCCCCTCCTCTTCCCCCGCCCCCTCTGCCAGTCTCCTTAAATAGAAGATATCTGACATCATCAAACACAGGTCTATGTTGATTTTTTAGCTTTTCTATCTCCTCCCTCCATGTCATATTGCTAACTATTAATTTTGTTGAGAAAGCAGAAGAGACATCCTAGGAGAAAGGGTACTAGTAGAGAGAGAATCATTAATTCACATGAAAGAGTCAGGAATAAAACCTATGACTGCAGATGAGTATACACAGAGGCACAGAATATGGGTGATGAATATGATAGATGAACTCAAGAACCTGCTTTAAATTTGACCTCACATATATCACTGATGCTTGGTCTCCACCAAGGAACCCATGTCGAATATGATCATTAAAGGACTTGCCATATTTAAAAGCAACAGGACAAGGGTATGCTGAAGTTTCACTGTATATTAAGCCATAAACTCATGTGAAAAAATTATGAACAGAATGGTAGGGATCAATGGTGGAGAGCATTTGGATGAATATCAGTGCAGAAAGGAATAGAAACAATACTGTCATGGGAGCCTGTTGTAGATCAGAGGTGTCAAAGGCCACTGGCCTCTTGGGCCCCCAACATTCCCCTGTGCAGTCTGAATCAGATTGAAATGTAACTGGGAAATAATTAACAAAATAAATAAAAATACAGTAAAACATAGATCATGTTAACATGTAGTTTTCTAAGTCAATGTGCACCTTCCAGGGATCCTTCTCTATAGTTTAGTGGTTTTTGTTTCCACTTGAATTTGACACCACTGTTAGAGACCTCCTGATCGGGAGGAAGAAATAAATAAGTTCAGAAAACAGATCATAAACTTGGCAAGAGAATAGCGATGGGGGCGGGGAGGGTTAATTATCCAGACATTATCTGGAACTCTTTCAGCCAAGAGTAATGAACCTGGTAAGTTCTGGAGCCTTAATGATAATTATATAATTCAATAGATGGAGGAAGTGATAAAGGGACTTGCTACTCTAGACCTGATTCTGACCTACCAGAAGAAACTGGTTGCTGAAGTGGAAATGGAAAGAACCTCAGGAAAAGTAAGTATTTCATCTTATAATTTGTGTTGGAAAAGAAGTAGAAACCAGGGTGGTGTGTGATATACACCCTGGATTTTTGGAGAATGTATTTCAAAAAGAATTGTAGGATCATAGATCATAGAAGTCAAAAAGGAACTGAAAGGGACCTTCAAAGCCATCCAGTTAAATCATCTTCTTTTACAGATGAGAAAGCTGAGATAGATAGAGGTTAAGGGATTTGCCCAGGTTCACATACCTAGCAAGTGTATGAGACAGTATTGGAACTCAGTTCTTCTTGACTTTAACCAGAGAGCTCTATCCACAGTACCATCTCAGTCTGTGTTTAGAAAAAAGTAGAGCGAAACCTATGAACTAAAGTTCTACAGAAGAAGTTGTCCTAAGGGAAATGAAAAACTTTCAAGTGTGAAATTCTAAAGATTTGCAGAAGCAAATGATTCCAGAGGGTGAGAAGGAGGGGAGGTGTCTAAAGAAATCATTGGGTATGCATAGAGAACACTTCTACCAACTTGGTATTTTAAAATTGATCCTTTAAGAATAGTGTCAGAAACTAGAAAACTCAGAATAAGTTGAGGCTTGGCAATAAATGCTGATGTCAACAAAAAGAGCTTTTAAAAAGTTATATTGGGCACAAGAAGATCAAGGCAAAGACAAGCCTGCTGCTCAGTTGGACAGCAGTGATGATGGAGGACAGAAGAATGCACAACTACCCGGAGCTGGAAGGAGCCTTAGAATATGGAACGTCAGACCTGGAAGGGGCCTTATAACATTGAAAAGGAACATTGGAACATAGAATGTCAGTGCTTGGAGGGAACTTTGAACACTGAATAAGGAACATCAAAACTGGAAGAGACTTCAGGACGTTGAACGTATAATTTAAGAGTTAGAAGAGACTTTAGAAACCATTTGGGCCAGTTCCCCCATGGGACAGAAGGGAACACTGAGGCTTTAAGAGTTAAACAGGTTTGGCTAAGGTCATACAATATATGTGGGGATAGATCTAGAATAAGAGCCCAGATTTCAGGCCTGGCTAAAGGGCAAGGACAGAAACAGCAGCTTTGGGTCAGGCACAAACAGGCTCTGCTGGACTTCCCAAGCTCATTTTCTGGAGTTGTTCCTTGCAAAAAAGCAAAAAATAAAACAGAAAACCAAAGCAAAATAAACAAAAAATCGAAACCCACAAGATAAATCATAGCAGAGAAAGGCAAACAGCCACAGCTGGGTGGGAAAACCCTGCCGGCTCTGTTTGCAGATGATGTTACTATCTATTCTAAAAGGGGTCAAGTCCTTGCTTCCTTGCTCAGACTTCCTTGCCCTCTCTGAGATCCCAGGAATCTATCTTGCTCTTAAAGTTATGGAGAACTGTATATTTAAGAGGTGGAAGTTACAAGGAGACAGATTTTGGCTTAATGTATGGGAAAACATCCTACTGATCAGACCTGCCCTTAGACCTCCCTTCCAGCTCTGAGATCCTTGGGATTTAAGATATGAAGGGTGCTACATCAGGACCCAGCTAGTGTTGGCAACAATCAGGAGAGGACCACAGACTTGTGCCCTGAAATATTCAGTTATCACTGAGACCTTTTGAATCTGGAATATCCTTCTATAGAGACTGCCTCCCTTCTCTGGTGAGTTTCTCCTGGACCTCCATTTTGTGGAGGGGCCCGACTGCCTTCATTCTTTTTTCTGACTCCTTCATTGGCTTCTGGACTTCAAAATCATGCCCACTTCTTGGGTACCTTCTTCTCTCCACTCACTCCTATCATTCCTTTCTGTTCCCCTTTGAGTGTTGTCATCCCCTATTACAATGTAAGCTTTCTGAGAAAAGGAATTATCTACATTTTTGCTTGTATTTGTATCTTCAGCACTTAGCACAGTGCCTGGCACCTAGTAAGCACTTAACAATTGTTTCTTTTTTTTTCTTCCTCCCTCCCTCCCTCCCTTCCTTCCTTCCTTCCTTCCTTCCTTCTTCCTTCCTTCCTTCCTTCCTTCCTTCCTTCCTCCCTCCCTCCCTCCCTCCCTTCCTTCCTTCCTTCCTTTCTTCTTTCCTTCCTTCCTTTCTTCGCCAAATCTCAGAACTAAAATGGACCATATAGTCCAAGCCACATCTGAACAAGAATCTCTTCTCCAATAAATCAATTCAAACAACCAGCATTTATTAAGCACCCATTATGTGCCAGGCATTGGGCTAAGTACTGGTCACATAAAGAGTGATAGATTTGGAGTAAGGGGACATGATTTTTAAGCCCAGCTCTTCTACTTATGATTTGTATTACTTTGGACAAGTCACTTAGTTTCTCTTGGCCTCAGTTCCCTGATCTAGAAAAGAGGGTTGGAACCAATGACCTCTCAGGTCCATTTTAGCTCTTCATCTGTGATCCACTTTTGGGCAGCCTTGCCACAACACACTCTAAGACTACAAGTTTATTTTCATGGAATGTCAGAGATGGAAAGCACTTTGAAGTTCATCTAATTCAACCTCTTCACTTAAGAGATGAAGAAACCAAGGCCCAAAGAGGGGAGGTCCCTCAAGACTACAAGCAAATAAACAGTTAAGCTAGTATTTCCAACCTAGGTTTCTCAATTCCAAATAGAGAGTTCTTTTCTCTACAGACATCCTTGCTTCTGGCCAGGGACTATATCTTCGAGGCCTGACCAGTAGAGAAGTGACTTCTACCAAGCTTACTTTCCTTCCTGTAGTCTAAGTCTCAAAATCATTTTGCTGAGCTTGTTGCATAGACCCTAGATGCACTGGTCATCCTTTGAGGGCCATTTTACCTGAGATCCTGGGATACCTGATGGTGTTTGTTAAAGGAGTTGCAGTTATTCATCAAGGGAGAGAATAATTAATTACTCCTGATGCTATAAAAGAGCATTAGGATGTTCTTCTAATGCAATTAATTGGTGGTATTGGAAATCTGCCCTTAGGTGGATGTTGATAGAATGTGCTGAGAGTAGCACAGTCAAGTGGAGATGGACCATGAATGTCAGACTTGATGTGATTCATGCCTTAAGTTTGGGAGAGGATGATTAATTAATGAGGGAACGTGAGTTTGGGTGAGGATCCCCCAGGGGGTAATTTGAAAGTTTTGGGCCCTTGGGTGTGGACCCTTGCAGGGCTTGCAAATGTGGAGAGAGTGGGTAGTTGGGTTAGGTGGAGGCTGTCACACCCCACCAGTGTTTTGAGCTCTGAGGTTGAGTGAGTGCATTTTGGATCCTAGGTTCTGATCCTCTGGAGTAATTCTAGCATGATGACAAAGTCCTGATGGACATAACATCTGATGGGGGGTAGTTCTGAACCACCAGTGATCTCTGCATGAAAGAGAAGGCTTAGAAAGGGTGGCGGACTGGAAGGATGGCACAAGCAGACCTGAAGCATGGTGAATGATTGACTGAGCATGAAGGCACATGTGAATGAGTCTGTGTCATAGGACATGAAGGGCACGCCTTCATGAAAGACAGAAGAAAGAGCAAATTGCCCTCTCTTGACTTGGCAGGAGGTATTCATGCATAGAAGCTTAGATCTCAGAACTGGAAGAGCCTTTAGACCAGGAGTTCTGAACCTGGGGTCTGGGAGTCTGTGTGTAGATTTCACAGGGTCCGTGAATGTGGATAGGAAAAAAATGATATCTTCATTGTCATTAATACTTCATAACATTTAGCTTTTCCTTCAATTAATGAACAACATGATTCTGAGAATGGGTTCCATTTGCTTCATCAGACTGATTGTTGAAGCAGGGGAGAAAAGGTTCCTTGGACACAAAATATAAAGAACTCCTGTCTTAGAGGGTCTTCTTCTAAGGGTTTTAGAGGGTTTTGAGCAGGGAGACTCCTCTACAATACAACCAACAAGCAGTCAGTCAGTCTATCTCTGCTAAAGATGTCTCTTGTTGAAGAACTCTATTACTATCCAGAGGGAGCCATTCTATTGGCTTTTGGACTGCTCTAGTTGTTAGGGGCAGCTAGGTATGGTTTCCTGATATGTAAAATGAAAGAAATAGTGAACCACTCCAGTGTCTTTGCCAAGAAACCCCCTTCCTATAATTTGCCCCTACTTCTCTTGCTTCTGAGGGCCAAGAAGAAGACCAATCGCTCTTCCCCAGATGACCCTTCATACTTGAATACAATAATCATGTTCTCCCTAAATCTTCTCTTCTTCAAGCAAAATGATCCCAAATCATTCAACTGATCCTTATATGACATAGTTTTGGGGCTTCTCCTCATCTCCCTCATCTTACAGATGAGGAAACTGAGATCCAGAGTGGTCAAATGATTGCCCAGGGTCACAGTCTTTGGGAGGTGGTGGTGGAATTCAAACCCAGAACTCCCTGATTTCAAGTCCAGTGATCTATCCAGTATACCACACTGCTACTCCTTTTTGTATCTCCCCCCACCAATCACATTGTATCTGTTTCATATCATGTATGTGTGCGTATATGTATATATATATGTAAAAATATATCATATAAAACTGCAATGTTTTATATATGGGTATATATCTGATATATTGGTTATTGGCATATTATGTTGGTTTTATAACTATATAATTAACTATATGTGTGTATACGTGTGTACATGTATATATGCATGTATATATTTACATATATATAGTTATGTTGGTATACATACATATATGTTATTTCCTGTGGCAGAATGTAAGCTCCTCTAAGGCAGGAACTGTTTCAACTTTGTCTCTGAATTTAATAAATGCTCGTTGACTGATGGATTGTGATAGATCATGCGTCTCTCACCAAGAGCAAACCTAGTTAAATGTGGAGAAGTTCATACTGTATGGCAAACCACAAGGATGTAAAGTTGTTTTGTCCCTAGAAGGTAAAAAGAGCTTCTCCTAAGTCGCAGAAAGTCTTTGATTAGGTTCCATGTGTGTGTAGGGGGTGGACCATGCCTTTGCAACTCAAATGACATCTTCTCCACAAGTCTTTCCTAATCACCCTGTTGGTGACAACCTCTCTCCATCACCACCCTACTCCAGACCTCACAGAAGACTTTCTTTTGTTCTTCTCTAATGAACTCACAGATCATAGGATTATAGCTCTAAGGCTGGAAGGAATCCCAGAGGCCATTGAATCTAACCTCTACATTTTACAGATGAGCAAAAACCTAGGGATTTGTCTATTGTCACACAGGCAGGGATCATCAGAAGCTGAATTTGAACCAAGTCCGAAGGCAGTATGCTCTTTCCATGAGGGCATGGTCCATGTCTTATTTAAACTGAATGGGATACATAGCATATAATCAATCAATAGCATAAACAACTTTGTACATTTTAAACCAAGAACACAAATTAAATGCAGTACAAACCACAGAGCATCGTGGGATAGAGTCTCATCAAGATATGTACATATATCATATGCATATGAATACAACATGGATATCATCAAAACCACACCATTGGTTTAACAGTGCAGTTATAATGGTAGGAGTCATGAGAATCAGTGGGGATTATTGTTACCACATTGAGGAAGGAAATTGCTTTGTGGGACCAGAGAGGGTAGCAGCTGTGGCCAGTAGGCCTGTTGAGGGTGCCAGCCTCTTTCCCACTTTGAGGTGACTTAGAGCTACCTCCTAAGACCAGAAGTGGCCCATTTTTCTTGGTGAATGTTTTATGGAATGATTCTCACACTTCAAAGTAGATAGTTTGGCAAGGTTGAGGGAGCCAGGTGAGACGTCTGTGTAGCAGAGAGTCTAGTTACTACCTGGCTTTCTCTATGTGTCTATATTTCTGTTTTCATATGTTCTGTGTGTCCCTGAAAAAAGGAAAAAATAGTGTATTGAGCTATGCTTTAAACTACCAAAGGTTTAAGGTATAGGGAACTCTCAAGGGCTATGCAGTCTTGACATCAGTCCCAGATACATTTTTGACAACATCTTGTGAGCCCTCCTCTCTTTTCCCAAGTGGGCCCATTCCGTAGGTTGTAGGACCCTGCCCAACAGCTATGCCTTCCTTAAGCCCAGGAACTTAAATAGGAACTGTTTTTTGTTTTATTTATTTTCTAAATAGAGAAGCCAAAACCCAGAGTGTCAGAGTCAGAAAGCTGATGTGGAGACCAACATAGCCCCAGTTAGAAAGGCAAACAGGAACCACATGTGGGATGGGCCTCTCTCATGGGGAGTCTGGGCTCATCCAGACTGTCCGATGCTACTCAGAGCCTGCCAAGAGGCTGGAAGGATGCATTGGGAGGAGGTATGGAGTTTGAACATGGTTCTTGGGTGTGGCCCAGTGGAAGGCCAGTGGGGGTGGAAGAGGGTGTTTGTGTGGGGGAATTGGGCAGGCCCAGTTCATTCTGGAAGTGAATGATGGATGACCTTTTTAAACACTCCAGCCACAGAGGAGGAGATGCAGGCTCCCTTCCTGCTCCATCCTCCTTCTCCCTTGAGCCTGTGAGAACATTGCATCCTAACAGCAGAAGATCTTTGGCTGTGCTGCCCAAAACAGAACCACGAAATCACAGAAATCTAGACTCTTGGGGTTGGAAGGGCCTTGGGAGGGCATCAGGGCCAACGTCTCCTCCAACTACATGGGTCTCTTCCACAGCCTTCCTGGAAAGGGGGGGACTCATTGAGCCTCTGGTTAGAAACCTCCAGTGACTCATTACATCCCTAATTACAGCCCATTTCTATTGTCATGTAGCTCCATCTTGGGCAAAATGTCATCTTCTATGGGCACACTGCTCCTTGTAGTGCTCTTTTCTTCCATGCAGGCTAGCACCTCGCTAACCTTGCTTTCTTTTGTGTGGTACCCTAATGCATTCTGTGGCCTAGCTCTGACCTCTGACATAGTTCACTTCTCACTATGGATTTTGGATTTGAAGTCTGGCCTTGAGCCAATGATTTCCTTTCTGTGGACTTCAGCTTCCTCATCTTTAAAATGGATAGTAATAGTTGCCTACCTTCTTCATCACAAGGCTATTGCTCATCTCAAATATAAAAATTCTTCTCCTAAATTGTAATCTCCTCGAGGGCAGGGACCCCAATGTTACTCATTTCTTTATCCTCAGTGTAGAATACAAGGCCTTGAAACAAATCAATCACAAGCATTTATTTAGCCCTACTATGTTCCAGGCACCGTCCAGGTGCTGGAAACCATTCCTGTTCTGGAAATGCTTATGTTCTTGCACATAGTAGATGCTTAATAAATTCATGTTAGTGGTTGTTTGTAAAAAGGAAATGAGAAGGGGTTAGAGATGGGGACTCGAAGACAGGAAGATGTTCAGAACAGCCACTATGAGTTGCAATAGAGTATATTGATCTACTAAAGACTGGAGAATGGGTTGTCAAGCAGGAAAGAGGGTCTAGTTTGAGGATGAAATTGGGTCCAATGGGTAAGAGCTACAAGGAGGCAGATTTAGATTCAATATAAGGAAAAACTTTTGCTTTTTGGGTGAGGCAATTGGGGTTAAGTGACTTGCTCAGAGTCACACAGCTAGTGAGTGTTATGTGCCTGAGGCCAGATTTGAACTCAGGTCCTCCTGACTCCAGGGCCCATGCTTTATTCATGGAAAACTTTCTTAACAATGAGAACTAGCACCAGACTACCTCAAGAGGTAGGAAACTCCTTGTTACTGGAGAGCTAAAGGGAGACTGGGTGGTTACTTGCTAGGATATTGTAGAGGGCATTCCTACACTGAGAGAAAGGTTAAACTAGATTTCCTCCCACCTAAGTTTGTGATTCTGGGATGATAGAATTTAACTTTTTAGTGGAGACCATCAACCTTGCTTGATGACTTCAGTGAAAATGCAGCAGCCCTGGTAATGGAAGCAAGGAGAGCAGACGATCGGGGTTGAAAGGACAAGAGGTAATGAGATTCTGATGTCTTAATGAGAGCATGGTTGAAATGGCTGGCCATTGGTTCTGGACTGTGTTGGGATGGAAAGGAACTGAAGGGTGGACAGATAGCCTAGAAGAACAGGGAGGGGTCAAGAGACCACAGATCATGTTGAAGAGTGATAGCAGATTTAGGAGGATTGAGGAATTGGGACAGGTGGAATAGAGGTTGGGGATTTCAGATCCCTTCCAGAGAAGAGGATTTCAGAATCTGATTTCTTATGAGTCGAACATCCCTGAGTGACGGCAAAGTGGCATAGTCGGTGGTGTTGTGCATCCAGCGAATATGCTGGCCCCGCTACTTCCTTGTTGTATGACCCTGGGAGAGTAATTTCCTAAGAGTTTCTTTGAACCCCAGTCAGCTCCTCTGTATGGGGATAATAATATTCTCTCTGCCTACTTTGCAGGGCTGTTATAAGGAACAAATAAAACAAAGCATGTCTATTGATTAGAGAAATGCAAACTAAAACAACTCTGAGAAATGCAAACTAAAACAATCTCACATCTATCAGACCGGCTAATATGACAGAAAAGGAAAATGACAAATGTTAGAGGGAGGGTGGGAAAATTAGGACACTCATGCACTGTCAGTGGAATTATGAACTGATCCAACCATTCTAGAAAGCAGTTTGGAACAATGCCCAAAGGGCTATCAAACTGTGAATACTCTTTGACCCAGCAATACCACGACTAGGTCTGTATCCCAAAGAGATCAAAGGGAAAGGAAAACGACCTATATGTACAAAAATATTTATACCAGCTTTTTTTGTGGTGCCAAAGAATAAAAAATTGAGGGGATGCATATCAATTGGGGAATGTAAGAACAAGTTGTGGTAAGTGATTGTGATGGAATATTATGTGCTGTAAGACATGACAAGCAGGATGCTTTCAGAAAAACCTGGGAAGACTTACACAAACTGATGCAAAGTG
Source organism: Phascolarctos cinereus (assembly GCF_003287225.1). Classification (NCBI taxonomy): domain Eukaryota; kingdom Metazoa; phylum Chordata; class Mammalia; order Diprotodontia; family Phascolarctidae; genus Phascolarctos; species Phascolarctos cinereus. The sequence goes on along the minus strand of NW_027556402.1, from coordinate 199,663,498 downwards.
AAGTAGGAAGAACCGGGAGAACAATGTACACAGTAACAACGATATTGTAAAATGATCAACTCTGAATGACTTAGCTATTCTGATTGATCCAAGACAATTCTGAAGGACTTACGATGAAATATCCTATTCACTTCCAGAGAAAGAACTGGTAGAGTCTGAATGCAGATCGAAGCTTACTTTTTAAACTTTCTTTATTTTTCTTGTTTTGTTTTGTAACACAGCTAACTTGGAAATATGTTTTTCATGATTTCATACATATAATTGATACCACATGGCTTGCATGAATGTTAAAAATAAATTAATAATAAAAATTTTAAAATAATGCATATGAAGATAATTTTTAAAATCTTAAAAGAACTGTTTGTGTAAGCTACTCTAGTTCTTATATTATGATCCAAGATGGATCTAAGCTTTGTGGGCTGCTAAAATTGAAGGGAGAAAATAAGAGGCTTATATTTCCATAGTGCTTTAATGTTTATAAAACACTTTTTTTCCAATAATACTTTGAATGTGAATATTATCAAAACCATTTTACAGATGAGGAAGTTAAGGCTCTCAGAGATCTGGAAAAATAACTTGCCCGTGGTCACAGACCTAGTAAGTGTCTGAGCTGAGTTTAAAGGCTAGATAGTTTCTGATTTAAAGTCCAGCATCTTTCCCAGTATACCAAAGATGAACATTATTTATGGTGACTTAAGGGAAAGAAGTTCAGAGCCTCACACACGGAGGGAGGAGTGACTTGAACAAGGAAGTTCCAAGTATGAGACCAGGTATAAAAAGAGGTATAAGGGAGGACCGATACAAATCACAGACCACAGATTTGAGTATGTGTGTGTATGTGCATGTGTGTATGCTATCAAGGTGGGAAAAGGTCCAGAAAGAATAAGTTGGGGGGCGCTAGAGACATACTTTGCTGACTTTACCAGTTGGCAGGGTGCCAACTCCTTTGGTCAGCTAGGCTATCCTTAGGTCATAGGATTATAGGGACTAGTACAATGTAATGATCACAATGTAGCAAAAAGTTGGAGTTTTTGCTGCTGGTAGTATGAATAATAAAGACAGGAAAATGGACTAGGGGTGGAAGCCCATGACTTAATCCTTCATCTAGGCTTTTGTTCTTGTTTCTAGTTTCATTTTCCCATGGAGGATCTGGGGATTTAGGAGAGTCTAAGCTCACATCTCCCACGTGAATTTTTTTGGGGAGGGGTTCCCAAAATGGCTTTTAGGGATATGGATTCATAGTCAGGGATTTAAGAGGAGTTAAAAATAATTTTCTAACCTCAAGTCAAATAGCTGTCTGGTACCAAGGACCTTGAGTCAGGAGAAAAGTCAATAAAAAGAATAGACATTTTTAGCCTTGGGCTTCTGTTAGCTTGTATTTATTGCTTGGATGGGAATGGTGATTCATAATCTTCAGCTATTTACCAAAAGAGTATCAGGCTGCCCCAGGCAGAAAGAGGTTTCCTAACCAATGTGTCTCAGTAGTTGGTAGAAGAAAGCAGCAGATTGTCATGAAGAAGCTAAGTATCTAAAGTTCTGCAGATGATAGCAGAGAACATTTCAGAAATTAGAAGACCAGTGGGGCTGCACCATAAGGACCCTGGCCACATGAGATCCGGATGTGAGCTCTTTTGTGCGTGTTCCCTGGCTGCAGGTTTCCTAGATGTGTGACATCTTCTACTGGTAGTGTGGTAACCCATAGGAGAGCATGCCTTATGTCTGCATGTTTAGAGAGGGTGTGTGCATCTTTCCTTGTAACTTTATTTGCTATGCTGTTTGATTGAATGTCCTCTGGTTGTTTAATAAAGGCAAACCCATCAGTGGGTACTTATGAGCATAAGCTATCAATAGCTTTGAGTGAGGACTGACCTATAGAGCCTGGGTTGGCCTTTCTGTAGGGGTCTACATGTTAAAGGAGGCCCAGGTGTAACAAATATTCAAGGTTTTAGAAGATTTAAAGAGAGATTTTGAAGATCATCTAACTCAACTCCTTCATTTTATATCTGAAGCTCAAAGAGGGGAAGGGACTTCTGTCCTCCTCCCACCCTGGGATCCGAAGTGAATTAGTTGCAGAGCTAAGACTAGAACTCAGACCTTCTGATACTGGACCCAATGCTCTTTCCACTGGATTACAATGTGCCATATGGAACCTTGTTTCTATCCTAACTGCAACCTTGGGCACTGGGAATGCCCTCTTTTTTGGCAGGTGAGGTTAGGCCTGCTCCCAAAATAAAGGCGTGAAGAAGATTCATTAAACACAGAGTGTGGGAGGCTTTTTGGACAGCAGGACTCCTTAAGCAACTCTATTTCCATGAGTTGGCTATGAGAATTAGAAACATATGGGTAGACTCTTCTTTATGAGCACAAACAGCATCAAACAAACATTGGTGGGAGCTCTATCTGGAGCAGGGGGCCTATCTTAGAGTGTTTCTGTTCCAGCCCCCTTCATTTTACAAATGAGGAAACAGAAACCCAGAGAGGGAAAGAGACTTGGCCAAGGCCACACAGCAAATCATGGGCAGAGCTGGGACACAGACTGAGGGGCTGTCCTGGAGAAGAGGGATTAGGCTTGCTGTGCTTGGCTCCAGAGGGCAGACCCAGCGTTAACAAAGAGAGGTTATAGGGAAGAAGATTTAGGCTTGATGGAAAGAAAAATGCTTTGAGCTGTCTCAGAGCCAACTGGGCTGCCTCGATGAGGTGATGGGCTCCTCCTCTCTGGAGGTCTTTAGACTGGGGGGCCACTTATTGGGGAGGGCAGTGTAGGGGGAAAAGTTCTGGACTTGGAGTCAGGGGATGTGGATTCAAATCCTGGCTCTGACCCTTACTACCTAGGTTGCTGTTCAATCGCTTCAGTTGTGTCTGACTCTTTATGACCCCATTTGGGGTTTTCTTGGCAAAGATACCGGAGCAGTTTGCCATTTCCTTCTTCAGCTCATTTTACAGATGAGGCAACTGAGGCAAACAGGCTTAAGTGACTTGTCCAGGGTCATACAGCTAGGAAGTGTCCGAGGTCAGATTTGAACTCAGTAAAATGAGTCTTCCCGATTCCAGGCCCAGTGCTCTGTGCACTATGGCGCCACCTAGCTGCTAATAGTTATTGCTATTCCTCCACTAAAGCTCTCCTCATTGCTTCTTCTTGTCCTGCAGGTAGCCCTGCGTTCATGGAGGGGATGCCAGTGGAATACAATGTTTGGCAGGTTGGCGTGGCACAGCAGAAAGAATGATAGATTTGATGTCAAAGGACAAGAGTTCAATTCGCAGATGTGTCACTTGTGACCTTAAGCAAGTCACTTAATGCTGTGTGACTTTGCACAAGTTAATGTCTCTGGGCTTCATTCTTTCTCACTTGAGGAAGGCTGGTCTAGATGATTTCTAAGGTCCCTTCCAGCCTAAATCTGTGACCCTTAGCTCTTAGCAAACTAGAAAGGCTTTGACTATGGGCATGGTAAAAGAGCATGTGGTCTGAGTACCAGCCAGACTAACTTGAGATGCTCATCATTGGGTTGACTACCTCAGTAGCTCCCAAAGACCGTGTAAGAATGCCTGTAGGGGCTGTGATCTGCATCAATGGAAGGAGTACCCATGCTGATGAAATTCCAGATGCTTAAAGTACTGAGGCATTTTTTAAAAATTATTTCATTGTTATTATTCATTATTATTTCCATGCCCCTTTGTCTGGAATAACAAGCCAAACACATCCTGGAAGGCTCATTTTTCCAAGGGACCCATGCATTGTTGATGCTGTTGGAATGGAGACAACCCTTTATGTGGGTTAATCTGCAATTATAGGTATTGTTTCTTCCAGACAAACCCCCTGATTCGCCATTGTCTGGGCCTTGCATCCCTCATGCAGGGTGCCTCGGTTTTGTTTGCTTCTAATTTCTGCTTGTCTTTTGTTATCTTTTGGAAGTTCCTGTAGGAAATGATGAACTGTAGGACCTCACAGCTGGTGCTTCCCATCTCGGACCAGGGTAGGGGATCCCACCTTTTCAAAAAAGCTTCTAGGAGGCTGGGGGCTGGCAACAGGAGCCTTGAGGAGAATGAGAAATGAAGTAGTGGATTGTCTTTCCTCATCTGGGAGAGGCAACATGGAAGATTCATTCATTTGTTTATTCAAAAAAATATTCCCTAAGTACTCCATTCATCCCCCTGTGCTAGGCTCTGGGGGGAGGTACAAAATGGATGTAAGAAATGGCACTTCCTCTAATGGAGCCCACAGCCTAGTTAAGAGGCGAGGCACATAGTAACATAGATAATTATCACAGACAATATTACATGATGAATGAGAAAGGGGGGACATAAAAATTGGAGGCAATCCTGGAGGTTCAGACATGGAAGGGGATAAGAATTGCTGGTACCAGCTAGAAATAGTAAAGTCAAATGTGGGGGCACATTAAGGGAGAAAAATACCAAGCTCTGTTTTGGACAGACATAGTGTTTGTAAAGTATTTTGCAAACCTAACAGTGTCATACAGAAATGTTAGGCAGCTGGTGATGGAGTGGGTAGAATGTCAGCCTTGGAGTCAAGGGGAACTATACAGAGTTGTGACTTGGAAATCTTGTGCCTCGGTCAAGGATCACAGACCATGGCTGGTTTAAGTGACTCGAAGCTACCTTCGGTTAAGCAGAGCAGGGAAGAGGAGAAGCTCAAACCAATCCAGTACTTGGTGACTTCACATTTGAACTAATTGTTCTTGCTTACTAGGCACTAAACAGCTGCCAAAGGACTGACAATTCTGTCAGTGCCCTCCAAATTCCATGCCATGGAGCAAAACCCTGATGGTCACATCCTCGTTATACTTCTCTGTGTGGGAGAGATGTGTGGTGTTTCTTCAGCGGCTTCCTCTGCCCATTGAGTAAAGCAAAATTCCCAACCTTACCTCATATTACTTCATATTCTGTCTATGTGCCAACCAAACTGGACTCCTCTCCATTAATGAACATGATGGCGCACTCTTGGTATAAAGGGAATTCATCAACAGAATCTTAGTCACAGGGTCAGGAATTGTTGGAATGGAGAGGAAGTCTTAGAACCAGGTACTAAACTCATTGAGGAAGGAGGGAAAATGTCTTGCGGGTTGGTACATAACAGCCCATGAGATTTGGAATGGGTGATCCCTTTGGACAGAGTGAACCTCAAAAGACAAGATGTTGCTGAATGATGGTGGTGAAGAGACAGTGGCAATGGGGAGCAAAAACTTCTCTTCTGGGACCAGTGAGTTGGGAGTATGAGGGAAAGTGTAATAAGGCTGGAAAGGGTGATGGGCTATGTAGTATATTCTTGTAGCAAGCCAGGTATTGGTGAATGCCAGAAGATAGAATGAACATGAGAGGAAGAGTTCCACAATGAAGAATCATTGGTTAATTATAGAAAGGGAGTTCCAGAGGGCACAGTAGAAAGGGCTGCCAGATTTGGAGTGGGACAAGGAGAGGTAGAATTGAGGTGGATGGGGATGAGAGAGTGGACAGTGGGGACTGGGGAGGACTTACTCTTAGGTAGTAAAGGACTCAGTATGGCAGGAACTGGTAAGTAAGCAGGTTTGGGAGTCTGCTAACCACTGGGAAATGAGATTAGGCAGAGCATCAGTGGATGAGAGGATTTCTGTGGAAGAAAGTAGTCAGGTAAGATGTTAAAGGTCTTGACTTGGTCTCAACTGGGGGTGGGGAGGAGTTCAGAGGCATGGTTGAGGGGGAACTCTGATATTTATTAATGAACGTGTGATCTTGGATCAGATGTTTGAGTTATCTGATTCTCAGTTTTCTCCTGTATAAAATAAGAGGAACAATTCTTATATTTCTTGCCTCAAAAGATTATTGTGAGGAAAATACTTTGCTAACATTAAAACTCCATATGAATGTGAATGACATGAGCTATATATGACAGAGACCCCTGGCAGCTGACACTACCCTCAGAAGAGAGCAGGTGGGGTGGTTTCTTCATGCCTGTGGGCACTCTGGGGTCTGGCTCACAGGTTCAGAGCTTCCGGAGCCCGGGAACATGGGGATGCAAGGTGTTCCTTGGGCGGTGGCTTTTGGGAATGAGAAAGTGGAGGCTTCTGTTCATTCCTGTGTCAAGGACAGGCAGGTATACAGGTAGGAACAGGTCTGATACCATCTGGCTTGGCTCTGGTCCAGCCCAGCTTTGGTGGAGGCCAGAGAGCAGCCCCCTTAGGGCCAGATCTGCAGGCCTAGGAAGGAGCCTCCTCCTTCCTCTCTTTGCAGGGTAGGGTGTGTGTAGATTTTAAGGCCCAAGGTGAGGAGGCACCCCTCCCCGCTAAATATTTTTCTCCTTGCCAATCTGACATTGCATTAATTCACTCATTCCTTTGGGTGGAGGCCTTGTCCTCTGTTTACATACACACGTTGGGGAGAAACACTTTTATTTGCTGCTAACATCTTACCTGGAATCATCCATGACCTGGAGAGTCTGTGTGGTGGCCCATCCATTCAGTGGGAGTAGGTCAGTGAAAACAGATACATGTCTGGGGGCATTCAGAGAAGGCTCCCTGGAGGAGGCAGGCTGGGTAGAATTTGGAGACATAGAGGTGAAGGGGAAAGGGCACTCCATGGTGAGAAGACATTATTCAATAATGAGTTACCTTAATAGGTGGTGAGTTTCCTCTCCTTGGAGGTCTATGTATATTGAAGTTGTGATTTCTTTTAGGTCTGGGTTGGATGAAATGCCTGTTGAAATCCTTTACAATTCTCAAATTCTGTGACTCTTTGAACAGGAATTACAAGGATAGTGGCAGTTTATGTTTACATAGCGCTTTAAATGTCTCACTGTGAGATAGGTGCTATTATTTCCATTTTATAGATGAGAAAACTAAGGCTTGTCAGAGCTAGTAAGTTTCCATGGCAGGACTTGAACCCACATCTCCTTACCTTTAAGTCCAGCACACTGTACATTATACCCAAATGCTTCTCTTGGGGGCTCCTTGGGTTTGTAGCTTTAAAAATTATAACTGTATTTCACTTTTCCTGGTTTCCTTTGTAATCCTGTCTTTGCATTCCTTCCTTTCCTTCCTTCCTTCCTTCCTTCCTTCCTTCCTTCCTTCCTTCCTTCCTTCCTTCCTTCCGTGAGGCAATTGTGGTTAAGTGACTTCCCCAGAGTCACACAACTAGTGAGTGTTTTGTGTCTGAGGCTGGATTTGAACTCAGGTCCTCCTGACTCCAGGACTGGTGCTCTATCCACTGTGCCACCTAGCTGTCCCCATATGCATTTTATTTCATGCATTTACAAACAGGATTCTTGGAAGGGGTCCATAGGCTTCTCCAGCCTGCCAGAGTGGGTCCAAGACCACAAAAGTTTAAGAACCCCTGTCTACCTGGACAAACTGACAGATGAGGGTGACTCAAACAGAACGTGCCACATGAGGATTGAAAGAGCTACTGGTTTAGCATGGGCGTGATTAGTGTTGAGAAGGAGGGATTAAATCATCCCTCTCAGTCCCAGAGGGCAAATCCAGAAGCAATATGGGGAAAGTTACGAGGTGGCAGATTTTGGCCTAATATAAAAACCTTCCTGATGAGTAGAGCCACCCAGAAATTGAATGGACCTCCTTGAAAGGTAGTGAGCTCCCTGTCACTGCAGGTCTTCCACCAGAGACTATATCACTCCTTTGGGGAATTTTGCAGAAGGGGCTCTTGCTTCCAGCCCTCTGATAGCCCTTGCAAATGTATAAGGGACATGATTGACTTGTGAGCCAGGTGGAGGGTTGCAGAGCCTCAGATTGGAAGGAATCTGGGGGCCACCTGCACCCAACAAAAAGTGACACATGGTCATCTGGCCACTGCCTAGAGACCTCAGCTGAGGGAGAATCCAATACTCCCTGAAATATTCTGCTTAGGTTACCTTTCACCATTAGGACGTTTTTTCTTCTAGAGAGACAAATATTCACCTTTCTTCACTCATCTTACCTCCTGCTCCTAACTCCTCTCTTGGGCATACACAGAGCAAGGCCAATTACTTTTCCCCGTGATAGCCTTTCCAAAACTTGAAGACCAGGATCACATTTTCCCTATATCTTCTCCAAGCTAAACACCTCTGCTAGCTTCAATTCTTCCCTATACATTCTGTTTCTGAGGACACTCTCAAAATCCCTTGAATTTCAGAGAAAGAGTCTTGCCAAGTAGTAGCACTATTCCCATTCCTAGGCCTTATTTCTTTTTCTTTCTTTTCTTTTCTTTTCTTTTCTTTTCTTTTCTTTTCTTTTCTTTTCTTTTCTTTTCTTTTCTTTTCTTTTCTTTTCTTTTCTTTTCTTTTCTTTTCTTTTCTTTTCTTTTCTTTTCTTTTCTTTTCTTTTTTTTTGTTGTAGGCAATGGGGGTTAAGTGACTTTCCCAGGGTCACACAGCTAGTAAGTGTCAAGTGTTTGGTGTGAGGCCGAATTTGAACTCAGGCCCTCCTGACTTCAAGGCCGGTGCTCTATCCACTGCTCCACCTAGCTGCCCCCCTAGGCCTTATTTCCATGGAGCTAGAACCAATGATAATTTTTTTCTTTTGCATATAATCCCAAATCTTAATGCTGCAAATTCGAATAATGGATTTAGCTGCATATTCTGGGCAAGCTCCAGCCTGCGCTCCCTGTAAATGAGACGAGAGTCTACACAGAAACTCACATTAAATGTTCCCCAGCTCCTCGGAGAAGCACCCAGTGTCGATCACATAACTGCACATGTATACACCTGCTGTCAGCGCATGTTACATGATGGCTTTTACACACCCACATTATATAGACATATATGAAAACATATTTGGGCCTTGCAGGCAACTTCTCACAAAAGATATGAGGGGAGAACAAAAGCAGGAAGTTATAGGAGGATCCGCCGGGACTTGTCATGAGTGGTAGCTGACAGCTCCCCAACCTCGAGATCCCAGGAGCAGAGCTGGGTGCCCAAAACACATGCTAAACACTTAGGCAGAAACTCTCATTGGTGGTTTTTAGTACTCCAGTTGCCCTAGTGGATGTATTTCTGTGGTTACACTGATGGGGGCTCGAAGGGGGTTGGGAAGCAGATGGTACACTTATATCATCTCCTGCTCATTTCAGTCTGCCCCAAAGTTATAGGTTACATTGGAATTGCTGTCAGGGTAAGGTTTAAGGTTGGAATTAAGGTTAGAGAGATAGTTAAAATTGAGATCAGGGTCAGAACTGAAATAACTTTGCTCAGCTATAAAATAGAGATAATGCCAGTAGTGCCTATCTTACAAGGTTGTTGAGAGACTCAGATGAGATACCTGACTTTTATATATTGCTTTCTATACATGATTATTTGTCTGTGCTCTAAGATTCCTTCCAGCTCTGGCACCCTTTGATCGATGCTTTCAGTTTTCATTCAGCTTTGATAGTCTATGATCCTCTGATACATGAAGGCTGAATTCTCCAGTAAAAATTTCCCTGGCCTTGGGATTTTGCCCGGGGCTTGCCTTAATGCGTGGGATTTTATAGCTTAATGCTACGTTTCACTCCAATACAAATCAATTTCTCATTTTGCTGGGGGAATCTTACAGATGATACTCAGTTCTAACAACTCCCAGGGGACCTGGCAATAGATACAGTCACAGTTTTTTAGCTTTTTCTTAGCAAAATGTCTAAAGCATATTGAATGTCGGGGTGAGTTAAAAGGGCTGGAGATGGTTGCTGATGGTGGTGGGCTGTTACAGGTATTGATTTATTTATCCAGTAGCCCAAAATTGACCATTGTAAACAAATAGCCATCATATTCAATCTTAGCATCAAAAATGTGTTTTGTAAAATGAAAAAAACTTCTAATATAAAATCACAATGCCTAGAGGTTACCTCTTCCTGGTCTCTCCCAAGCTCAAAGTAACCCTTCCCTTCCTTGAACTCCAAAGCTCTATCCCGCCTATATATTCTCCGCTCTTTGCCTCATCACACTCCTACCCTATTGCATGTGCCCTCTCATTTAGAATGATAAAGTTTCAGGACTGGGAGAGATCTCAGAGCACCTCTTATCCAATCCCCACACAAATGGGAATCCCTTCTACAGCATTCCTGATATGGGGTCATGCAATTTCATTTCGTTACCCTTTAGTGTTGTGCCTGGGATTTCTTACTTCTTGGGAGCTCCTTCCCCTTTGTGACAGCTTAAATTGTTAGGAAGTTTTCCCTTATACTTTAATGTCAGTGGATCTGTTATTTTGAAATACATATGGCCAATCCCTCCACCAATGCAGATTTCAGCCCGAACATGCCTTCTTATTCAACTCCAACCTCTATGCTTTGCATTGGCTCTGCCCTATTCCTGGAATGCTCTGCCTTCTCACCACTAGCTCCTTTCAAGGTCTAGCTCAAGGGGTCATCTCCTGTAAGAGGCCCTAAACTGTTAGACCACTCTATCCCCTCCCCCTCTCCAAAGAAGGGTTTTTTCCCCTTTTTGGTGAGGTGATCAGGGTTAAATGACTTGCCCAGGGGTCACACAGCTAGTAAGTGTCAAGCGTCTGAGGCTGGATTTGAACTCAGGTTCTCCTGAATCCAGGGCCAGTGCTCTATCTGCTGTGCCACCTAGCTGCTCCTCCAAAGAAGTTTTTTCAGCTTCTTTGTGGTGACCCCCCCCCCTTTTTGTCATCAGTTAAAATTCTCTAAGGGATAGTGATAACCAGAGTCCATGTCTTACTTTGATCTATTTTCTATTTTTCATAGTCTTCTAATTTGGTGTTGATTTTGCCTTTTTTTAAAAAAAAATCTCTAATCTGACTGCCCCAAGACTGTCGATGGGGAAATGACTCCCACATTGATAAACTACTCATCTGCTGTCTGTTACTACCAGTCTTGATTGTCCCACATACTTGCTTACCAAACTCTTTTCAGACAGATAGCACAAAGGGGGAGATTCATGCCATATCAACCCAAATTCAGCATTCTTGGAGTCTTATTCCTTAAGGAAATATGACTGTAGTTTGGTGCAATGGAAAAGACTCCAGTCTCATTTTTTGCCAGTAACTTGATGTGTGACCTTGGGTAGGTCATTTCTCCTTGGGTCTCAGTTTCTTCCCTTATAAAATGAAGAGGTTGGTCATCCTAAGGTTTGTCCCCAGCCCTGACATTCTGTGACTCTGGCCATCCTCTGACTCCACCATCACTCCCTGGGAATGACTTTTCCTGAATTTCAGAAAACTATCCTAAGTCTTCCTTCAAAGCCTTCTCCCACTCAAAGCAAAGTTAGAGACTTTTGGAGCTGCCTCCCAATCCCAGCTCCTTCGTGCCCTTCACCACTTCCCCAGCACTCCGAGATACATGGCATGAGGAAAGGGAGGTCCTGCATGTCTGTGAGCCTTGGTGGGCTGGTCCGGGCTTGCTTGATCCCACCCTCCCTCCTGAATTCTCTTTTGGTGGTGAATTCAGTAGCTCCTGTCTTCCGTGAAGCCCTCTGGGGACAGGAGGGAGTGGAAGTGCCTGAGAACAGCTGGGCACGTGACCACTTTGGTAAAGCTAGCCGATGGTGCCAGAAGCCAAGGAGGAGGGCTTCTGGGGACTAGCCAGAGGAAGTGTTTGGTAGTATGAACACCTGGTAATGGAGAGGGACGCAGTGCTTATTCTAAGGGTACCCAGGGGCACCTCCTGTTGTCTCGCTGCCAACCAACCCCTTCCCTGTCTCTGCCTCTTCCCTGGGCATGGCCCCCCAATGCCATCACTTTCTAGTTATCTTTAGCTTCCTCTTCAATTCAACAAGTCTTTTCTTCTGGATCCAGCTAGGACCCTGCTTCTGCTGTGGGGAGACGGGAGGAATAGGACTTGGTCCTGCGTTGGCAGACCAGGGACCCATCCTCAGGGAGCTCACAGTCTGGGAAGGCCACAGGGAAGGTGAGATGGCACAGTCAGTGGCTGGAATGAATAGAATGAGGGTGTCACAAAGGGAAGAGCTGTGAGCCTGTCCTGATAAACTCTGGAATATTACCTGGGATTCTGTTGGCATTTGTCTCATCAGACTGTTCAAAGAAATGTCACCGATCTCCTCAAAACTCCCATGACCACAATCTTGTTGAGCCTGTAGAGGGAGGTCCTGGACACGTCCAGGGAGTCACAGAAATTCTGGATGGTGCCTGCACTTAGGTTGTCTATATGGGTTTTGACCTAACTGTGGGGCTTCCAGGGCCTCAGTCAGGGCCTCTTGAGGAAGATGACAACTAGAGACAAGGTCTATGACTTTGGAAAGTCGAGACTGGGATTCCTTAGTCGAGACTGAAATATTCTACCTGGAGTTGTCCAGAAATGAAACTTCTGGCCATAATCCCTAGCCCCAGAGGACAGAAAACATGGAAAAGATCCTTCCTCTATTCCTTTCTTGCCTTCCCTTCTCCTGCCTTTCCTTCCTTCCCTTTCCTCTTACACATCCCTCCTCCTTCCTTCCTTTCCCTTTTCTTCTCTTTCTTTCTCTTTCCCTGTCTTCCCTTTTCATGCATTGCCTTCCTTTCTTTTCTTTTCTTCTTCCAAATCTTTCCTTCCTTCTTTCCTTCCTTCCCTCCTTTCCCTTCCCTTCCCTTTCCTCCCCTTCCTCTTCCTCTTCCATATCCCTCTCTTCTTCCTTCCTTCCTCCCTTCTTCCATCTCCTTCCTTCCTTCCTTCTTTCCTTTCTTCCTTCCACCTTCCCTCCTTCTCTCCTGCCTTCTTTCCTTCCATATGCATTCTCTATAGATTAATGGGAAGGGGCAGTTTCCCCCATTTACTCCCGGGCTCTAGAAAACTCTTACTGACTTATTTGCTCCCATCCCACGAGAAACTCCTCATTTCCTCTCAGATTCAGCATGTTGATAACAAATCACTTAAACTTCATGTCAGAAGTAAAGAACGAGAACGATTCACTTAAAATAACACACTCGTGGTATCAAGGAAGCACATCAGCAGCAATGCTCCTTATCGCCATCCTCAGCTGTCCTTCTCATCTCTCCATCCTTCCAGGATGGAAAGTTGTGAGTCCCATCTCTCTCCACTCCCTGGGCTGGCTCCCCACTACTTCTGCCTCTCAGGGCAGATTTCTTGGCTATGCGTGGTGGTTAAGTCACTAATGGGTGCTGTAGCTTGAAGGCCTCTTTTATTTTTGGAACACGGTGTGACATACATTGGTTCCCACAAACTAAGTACCCAAGCTGCTTTTTTTTTTTGTTTTTTTTTTAGGCAATTGGGGTTAAGTGACTTGCCCAGGGTCACACAGCTAGTGTCAAGTGTTTGGTCTGAGGCCAGATTTGAACTCAGGTCCTCCTGATTTCAAGACCAGTGCTCTATCCACTGCACCACCTAGCTGCCTCCCCAAGCTGCTTTCTTCTCTGATGTCCCCTCACCTCCAGATCATGGTCTGTTCTGGCCAGCCTCCATTGTTCGTGCCAGGGTCTGGCTCCCATCTTTGTACCTCTGATTCAGTACTGCAGACTTGGAATGTCTCTCCTGGTGGCCACCATTTCTCTGTACCATTGAATACCCAGTTCTATGCATAGAGCTGTAGGGATATAGAGATGAGTAAAATATGGGCCTGGCCTTAAGGAGCTTACTCTCTGGGTATAGTGAAAGTAACTAGTCTGGGAGTTAGGAGAGCTAGGTTCTGGTCCTAGCTATGCCTCTGATCTGCTGGGTGACCTTGGGCCTTAGTTTCCATATGAGCCATGGTACAGTGGGAAGAAGGCTGGATTTGAATTTAGGGCACTAGGGTTCAAATCCCAGCTCTGATACTTACTATCTCTGATCTTAGATAAACCACTTCACATCTTGGCCTCAGTTTCCTCAACTGTAAAAAGAGGGGATTGGACTAGATGACAGGTTCTTTTGGGGCCCATGTCTGTGATCCCATGTATCAAACGTGGGGGGCTGGATTAGATCACCATTAAAGTCACTTCTAGTCCTAAATCTGGTCACCTTAATTTTATTGTCCCTGTCTTCCACCACCACAGAGGACTAGGAGTTGGCTATAAAAACTCCTACATCTGGGGGCTTCTCTCTGGAAAAAACCCCAGTTACTTTGGGTGTCTTTGCTGTGCACAGTCTCTGCTATAATAGACAGTCACAGAATCATAGAAAATCAGACCTTACAGAGACCTTAAGGATCATCCATTCTAGCTCCTCCATTTTACAAATAAGGAAAGAGACCAAAAAATGGAAAATGACTTAACCAGGGTCTCACACACACAGTGAGTCAGTGGTAGATCTGGGACTCCAGCCAGGTCTTCTGATTTCCAGTCTGATACCTTTTTCACTTTTCTATTAAATTCAACAAGAATTTATTAAGTATTTACTGTGAGCAAGGGATAAGAAACAGTGTAAGCACAAAAGGAGAATGGAAAGAGGGCCAGACACAACAGCAGGAAGTTCTGGGTTCAAGTCCTGTCTCTGACACGTACTGGTGATGGGACCCTGGGTAAGTGACCTGACCTCTCAGTGCCCTGAGCAACTCTTTAAGATGATTAGTTGCTGAGCAGGGTTGTTTTTGCATTGGAAAAGAGAGCTTTTGTATTGGGCATTTCCTTTACCAATGAAATCACAGATCCAGTAAAACAAAACAAAAATGTGGGAGTCCTTGTGCTAGATTCTAGGGACATAAAGACAAAAAAAAAAAAAAAAAGAAAAAAATTCCAGCTTTCAAAGAGCTTATATTTTCCTAAGGGGAGATAGACATACATAAGTAAGTAATTACAAAGAATGTGCAAAGTAATGCAAAGCAATTGAGAGAGACAGAGTCAGAAGAGAGAAAAAGAAGAAAGGAGGAAGAGAAGAACAATAACAAAGAGAAGGAGGAGGAGGAGAAGAGAAGAAAGGAGGAGGAAGAGGAAGAGAAAGAAGAGGAATGAGAAAGAAAGAGAAGAGAGAGAGGAAGGGATGGAGGGAAATAGAGACAGAAAGAGAGAGAGAAGAGAAACAGAGTCAGGGAGAGAGAAGGAGAGGGAGGGGGGAGAGAGAAGAGAGAGAGAGAGAGAGAGAGAGAGAGAGAGAGAGATGGATGATACTGGAGGGATGAGGAAAGGACTCATCTGAGCTGTGTTTTGAAGGCAGCTAGGGATTCTAAGGGGTAGAAGTAAGGAGAGGACACAGTCTAGACATGGGAAATGAGTTGTGCACAGGTAGGGTATGAAATGTTGTACAGAGGGATCAGTGAATTCTCTAGTTTAGCCAAAATAGAGAATTGTGAAGGGGTGGAATATGGAATATTACTGAGAAGGTAGGTGGGAGTCAGATTGTGGAGGACGTTAAAAGCCAGGCTGAAGATTTTGTAATCGGGAGCCATGAAGATTTTTGAGAAAGTGAGTGACATTGTTGTATCTGTGCCCCAGGAGTATCAGTTTGGCAGCTCCGTGAAGGAGATATTGCAGAAGGGAGATGCTAGAGCCTGGAATGCCACTTGGAAGACTATTGCATTACTCTAGGTCAGAGGTGGTGAGGATCAGGGCAGAGACTGAGTCTGGGCAGAGGAGATGGGGGCAAGAAATGTGGGCACAGAATGGACAAAACCTGGAACTAGAGCATATCTGAGGAAACTTTGCTCCCTCCCCAAGTGGTTGTGTTTGAAAACCATTTCAAAGACTCAGACTCACATTCCCAGCCAATCAAGCCCTTTATTAACGAACCATGTAATTTTGTAACCAGTTCTTAATAAATGCAATTATAGAATCCCCTTCAGAGAAACAGATTTACAAGGCTCTAACAGCCTACAGCTCAATCGACTTTTTTAACTACTTGTAACTTTTCTTCTACTGAACTTCTTCGATAACCTGCCCCTCTCCAGTTCTGTCGTCTTTGCTCATGCCATTGGTTCTCCGGCTTGGAAAGGCCTCCCTTGGTCTCTCTCTCCCTGTCCTCTTCCATGGATCTCTGCCTGTTGAAATCTCTCTCCTCATTCAGAGCTAAGAACTGAGACCAGACCTGGGATTCCAAATCCAGTGTCCTTTCCATTAAACCACACCTGGAAAAATCACTTACCATTTGTAGACCTGTTTCCTCATCTACTAAATGAGGAAAGCAATATTTGCATTAGAAAATTTTAGGAGGAAAGTTGTTGTGTAGACCTTAAAATGCTAGAGAAATAAGAATTTATCATAGTTGGTCAGCCAATAAGTACTTATTAATTATCTACTATGGTGTCTAGGTAGCACAGTGGATAGCAAGCCGGGCCTGGAGTCAGGAAGATGAATCTTCCCAAGTTTGAATTTGACTTCAGACACATCTTAGCTGTGTGACCCTGGATAAATCCCTTAACTCTGTTTGCCTCAGTTTCCTCATCTGTAAAATGAGCTGGAGAAGGAAATGGCAAACTACTTTAGTATCTTTGCCAGGAAAACTCCAAATGGGGTCATGAAGAGTTGGACTTGACTGAAAAACAGCCAACGATGATCACCTATTACATACCAGGCACTGTGCTAAGCCTTGAAGAAAGGTAGAAGAAAACCTCTGCTTTCAAAGAGCTCACCATGCAACATGCAAACAAGCTCGATGCAGGGTAAACTGGAGACAATCACCAGAAGCGAGGCACCAGAATTAGGGAATTAGGAAAGACTTCCTCAAGAAGGTGGAATTTTACTGGGGACTTGAAGGAAGCTGGGGAAGCCAGAAGGTGGGGAAGAGGAGGCAGAGAGCTCCAGGCAGGGGGACAGCCATGAAAATGCCATGAGTCGTGAGATGCAGAGTCTCCTTGGAGGAACGTCAAGGAAGCATTGTCACTGGATGGAAGAGCACATGGCAGGGGGAGGGGAGAGTGTAGAGTGCAAGAAGACAGGAAAGGCAGGGATGGATGGCAGGGGATGAAGAGCTTTGAACATCAAACAGAGGATTTTATAGTTGATCCTGGAGATGATAGGGAGAAGCCACTGGAGTTTATTGAATGGGTGTGTGTCGGGGGGAGGGGTGACATGGTCAGATCCTGTTTAACAATCACTCATTAAAACATGAATCTTGTGTTTTATTTATCTTTGTACATGTTTTATCCACCATCCCTCAGTAGGTCATGCATTCCTCCAGGGCTGAGCGTAGGACCTTGGATTTAGATGCTGAATGCACGCTTGTTGAACTGAATGAAATCTATTCTCACCGGTTTATCTAAATTCCAAAGGTGAGCCTTAGTGCCACCTTGGTGCCTGTTGTCTGCTACCAGCATGGTAGCCCTTGCTGGCTATGGATTATAACCTGTGCTCTGTAGGTAAATCCTGAAAGACAAAGACCCTAAGCCTTCCTTGAAGCTAAGTAGTATTTATTTTCCAAATTGGGCTATCCACATTCAACCTAGGGAAAGACAAGCAAATGTTTCCTTTTCCCTCTCTAAAATGAAACTGAACTGTGAATATACGGCTGCTGGCTCTTCTTCTCCCTGTCTGTTTGGCCCAATCAGCAGGCTTTTGAAGTTAGAATAGAATCTTGGGCTCACCTTAGCTTGACTTCCTGAAGCCTACACTGATGGCTTATGACTCACTCATGCTGTTCAAGGTACTAGTGACAGCAATGGTTGTTAACTCAAGGCTGAGTTCGTCAAACATGGCCCATTGTTTCTGTAAAAACATGTCAGATGAGAGGATGTTACAATTTCATGGGAAGAGTGCTTAAGTACATGCTGGAAACCATATGATGATGATGATAGACAGATTGGGGATTAGAGGAGTCAATATCGACTGTGATCAACTGCTAGGTTTTATCATCACTGACCATTCAATCTACCTACCAGGTAATAGGGTAAAGATGGCACCGAGAACTGACCATGGGGTTTCATTATAACATGTGCGCAGAGACAGCAAATTGCAATTAGAAGGCTTGTGTTCAAGTCTGATTCTATCACTAGGTGTCTGTGTGGTCCTGAGTAAGCCATTAATACTCTATCAACCTCGGATTCCTAATCTGTAAAATGGAGATAATACAATTTGACCCAGCTAAGGCTTCATAGACAGAGAGCTGGCTTTTGAATCAGGCACACATGGGTTGGAGTCTTGCCTCTTTCACATATTGGCTGTGTGACCCCTGGGCAGGTCACCTACTCTCTTAGTGCCCTAAGCAACTCTAAGACTTAATGGCACAGCAGGTGATAATCTGCATTAGCAAAGGGCATTTCCTCATTGGGAATTCCCCATACCAAGGAAATAAATCTAAGGTACAATCCAAAAAACCGAAATCCCCCAAACTTGTACCTACCTCACAGGAGTGTTATGAGGATAGTACTTTGTAAATTGTGAAGTTCTATATAAATGTGATTGCTGTCATTATTATTCCAGAGATGTGCTGGTAAATATTTCACAACAGACTCTCTGGGGGATGGAATACCTAGGATACACTTTTAAATTCAATCTGCATTTTAAAACTTTTTCCTTATCGTTCTCTTAAGCCTATACAATCAACAGAAGAATACACCAAGCCCTGATGTTGGCTGCTTTTCGGGTACAAAGGCTCACGCTGAAAATTTAACAACAGGTTCTCCTGAGATGTTTGAGCTGGCTCTGGCATGCCTTTGAATGTAACCAGCTTGTCAAGCGGGATCCCTAGCTCCCTCTTCTCTTGGCAGATTGGCTGAATTTATTCTTGCTGAGATCCTCTAAATACTCATTGATATTGCTTTTGTTTGCCCCCTCCCAGAAGTCTCTCTGGGAATATGTGAATTTGGGTTGTCAATGTAGCTCCTTTCTAGTTCTCTTGTTCGCAAAGGGGCCATAAGTGTGGATAACTGCGAGCGTTCCCATCCCTGCTGCTGGGGACATAACTCCACAGGTGCGTCCCATCGACGGCAGGACAAGAGCACCACCTTAACAAGGCAGCAGGGGCTCCTTGGCAATTATTCATCTCTCTTTAGTTCCCTGTCATCCTCAAATTTATTCTTTCTTCCTTCTGGGTTCTGGACTGATTCCTGTTTATGAATCAGGAGATTCTGAGAATGTAAAGTACAGGGTGTCGTCATTTGAACACCTGTCTTCTGCCTGCTCCCGTCTACCCTCTCGGCTCCCCTCCATTGACGGCCCTGCCTTAGGAAGAAACAGGGAGATTTTCCCCCACCCTGCCTGGACATCCTGAACAGCTTGGGAACAGGTTCCTTCTGGGCCCCAGCCCAGTGAGGAATGCACCCTTCCCTCTGTGCCCAGACATGTTGGGGCCCTGGATCCCTCCAGATGCTCCTTGGAGGGTGTGTGCTTGTTAAAAAATCCTACAGGAGTAATTCTATTACAGTTAGCAAAGGGGACCCGAGGCTCATTTGTCTGTAGGGACCCCTTCACGCCTTTAGGGATTCTCTCTCCTCTTTTGACATCCCCCTCTTCCTCATCCTCATATATCTTTGGGTTCCTGCGCTTGGTGTTCCTCCTACCATGGCCCAGACACCCTCCATGGCACCAGGCCCGAGTAGACACTTCTAAGATGGACCCTTCTCCTTCATTTAACTTGACTTTTATTATACAAGGAAGATGAACTAATGCCGGGATATGTCCGTAGTGTCACAGATTTAGACGTCCATCTCAGAGGCCGTCCCATCCAACTTCTTCATTTTATAAATGATGACCTGAGAAGTCACATGCTAATAAGTGTCAGAGAGGATTTGAGCCAGGTCTTAGGATCATAGATTTAAAGCTGCAATGGACCTGGGAGGTTATTAAGCACAATCCTGTCATTTTACAGATGAGGAAACTGAATCAAACAGAGGTTAAGTGACTTGCCCAGAGTCATGAAGGTGGTAAATATCTGAGGCAGTATTTGAATTCATGTCTTCCTGCCTCCAAATCCAGAGGTCCATCCACCGTACCATATTAACATGTGATAAGGTATTAATTACTATGTTACTTTCACTTCCAGGTAACATGTGTCCATGTGACAGGGCTTAGAATGAGACAACCTCTGAATCTTGACCTTAGCATGGTCACTTGGGAAAGCCAATCAATCATGGAAGCAAAGGAAGCAGCTAAAGTGTATTGTGAGTAATTGTGTAGGGTTAGGGTTAGGGTTAGGGTTAGGGTTTGGAGGTAGGGTTTAGCTGGGACATTTAAGAAAAGATAATGGTGCCGGTTGAGGGTGTATATAGGGCTAGCCTTAATCCTACTGCTTTTGGGAAGATTTTGGGAGAGAAGAACTGGCCCCAGTAAACATTCAGTACACATGAAAGTGAAGAATTAAGAAATCTCTTGACGAGGGTGAAAGAGGAGAGTGCAAAAGCTGACTTGAAGCTTAACATGAAAAAAACAAAACAGCTAAGATCTTGGCAACTGGTCCCATCACTTCCTGGGAAATGGAGGGAGAAGAAATGGAAGCCATGTCAGATTTTATATTCTTGGTCTCAAAGATAACTGCAGACAATGATTGTAGCCATGAAATTAAAGATACCTGCTCCTTGGAAGGAAAGCTGTGACAAATCTGGTCAGTGTACTAAAAAAGCAGAGACATTACTTTGCCGACAAAGGTCCATATAAGGAAACCCTTAGATATATGAGGTTGAGGAAGAAGGGGAAGTCAAAAGGGGAGAGAGAATCCCTAAGTCTCAGCTGTAGTTTTTCTAGTAGCAATGTATGGCTGTGAGACTTGGATTGTAAGGAAAGCTGGTTACTACAGAATCGATGCTTTTTGAATTGTGGCGCTATAGAAGACTTGGGAATCCCTTGGACAGCAAGGAGATCAAAACAGTCAATTCTTAAAGAAATTAATTCAGGCTATTCACTGGAAAGTCAAAAACTGAAGCTGAAGCTTAAATACTTTGGCCACATAATAAGAAGATGGGATTCACTGGAAAGACTCTGATGCTGGGAAAGATTGAAAGCAAAAGGAGAAGAGGATGGTAGAGAATGAGATGAACAGATAGTGTCAGTGAAACAATGAACATGAATCTGGACAGACTTTGGAAAACAGTGGAAGACAGAAGAGCCTGGCATGCTATGGTCCGCAGGATCACAAAGATCCTGAGTGATTGAACGACAATACCACACAAGATAGGGCACATTTGCCTTGCGTGAGTAACACAGAGAGTCTTTCCCATTTTAGATATTTTTATATTTGCCAGTGATGTTCTGGGAAGGCTACTGGGGGCTATTGCGGTCTGTTTGCCTCTCTATATGTCTCATGCATTTCTCCTGTGCTTGGTATCTGATCTGGATCAGGAGGTCAATGTACTGGAAGGATGAATGTGTGACTGGGCTGCATATCTTTAAAAGTGATTTGAGACTCCACCCTATCCCTCTAAGGCTGTGTTTAAGAGTTCCAGGTGTTCTAAGATTTCTAAGCTTGGAAGCTTAGAATTTCAAAGATGGAAAGCACCTTCTCAGGGCATTTAGTCTAATCTACCACCCAATGAACGAATCTTCTCTTTGGCCTTCTTGGTTAGCGGACACCTCTCATTGTCAAGAAGTCATTCCTTCTGGGCTTGCTGTCTTTAACTCAAAGGGGTGAGCCTAATAGTGGGATTTCAGGTGCCAAGGTGGGTGCATAGGGAAGCTGTTTGAGGGGTATGAAGTATCCCCCCTTTTTTCAATGTCCCTTCCATTACACTTGCTAGATGGCCACGTATTTTGCCTATGGACAAGTCCAAACCTGGGAATGGGTTGTTCAGAAGTTTCCTCAAAAAAGAGTTAATATGCCACTAATGAGAATCAGGAATTTTCTGGGCAGAAAGGAATTCCCTTCATTCAATTATAGCAATATATATTGTCGGAAGAATTGCTTTCCTCCTTTGATGGATCTGTGATCTCATCATGGAAGTCTGAAGGTCTTCTCATTCTTTGACTATTTTGTGGGCACGGCCCATTATCTATTTTCTTTCACTTGATCCCTCCCTCCATCCATCTATCCCTTTGTGAACACTTGTTACTATGTGTCAGGCACTATTTTGCTGTTGTCGTTTGGTCTTTGTTCTTGAAGAGGACGAATGACCTCATGAGGGTGATGTCTTGACTTAAGAGTGAATTGGATTTCAGCAAGCCTTAACTCCCTCCTACAGAGTCATCAGAGTCCAGTGGCTAGACATAGGTCAAGATGATTGGCATTGGCCCAGCACTATATTCAATAAATACTTGAGACAATCTCTGCCTTCAAGGAGCTTATAATCAAATGTAGAGTGTCCCAAAAATCTTAGTGAGGTTTTAAGCCACTAAAAAATTTAAACCACACTAACACTAAGTTATACCTACTGTATAACCATGTACAAAATATATGCAAAGCAAATACAAGGTAGTTTTGAAAGGTAGCATTTGAAGAGGGTAGGGGAGGATTGGGAAACACATCATGCATTTTTTTTTGTTTGGTTGGTTTTTTGGCTAGCAACAGTAAGTGTTATGCGTTTGAGGCCAGATTTGAGCTCAGGTCCTCCTAAATCCAGGGCTGGTGCTCTATCCACTGTGCCACCTAGCTGCCCCAAAACACATCGTGTAGAAAGTGCTACTTGAGCTGAACTGTGAAGGAAACCAGAGATTCCAAAGGAGAGAGGTTAGGAGAGTGTGCAAAAGCATGGAGATGTTCCCTTCTGTAATAATAAAAAAAAGGGGGGGGGGCGAGCCTCTTAGAGGAACTCTCACATTAAATGTAGTTGTAAACAAAAGTGTGACCCTGGTAAAATCATTTAACCCTGTTTGCCTCAGTTTCCTCATCAGTAAAATGAGCTGGAGAAGGAAATGGCAAAGCTCTCCAGCATCTTTGCCAAACAAAATAGCAAATGCGGTCACAAGAGTCAGAGGTGACTGAAAGGCCCAGCAAAAACAACAGCAAGCAGAAGTGGCTGGAAAAGACTTGATCTGAACTGCATTTGTCTGCACAAAACCCACGCTAGTGCTGTCAATTACACTGGGTTGGGAGCCAGAGGTTCTCCTAAGCTTTGTGACTTAAGACAAATGTCTTCCTCTCTCTGGGTCTCAAATTCGCCACTTATAAAGTGAAAAGGTTGGAAGAGGTGATCTCTAATATCCTTGTAGCTTCAAATCCTAGGACCCGAGCCTGTGAAAGAGGAAGGCTCACCTTGCAGGAAGAGAGGATGGAAACCAGGGGGAGAAGTGGTGGGAGGCATCTTGGATATAGGAGGCGATATTCATATTACCAAGAATGAGACTCAGCCTCTGCCCTTGCTCCAGGAGAGGCCTGCAGAGTATGATCAATCATTTCCAGTCGACATCAGTCAGCAAGCATCTTCATGCACCAGGCATGATGCCAGGAGATGGGGTTGGCAGAGGGACCAGATCTGTGATTTTATTTGTATAGGGAACTCGAAGGTGAAAATCCTCTCTCTCTCCCAAGGCAGGTTGACCCCTTCTAACCTTTGAGAGTAGCTGAGAGTGTTGACAAGACTGTCTTGCACAGAATCACATGGCCAGTGAGTGTGTAGGAGATGGGACTCAACTCAACTCGTCCTGGCTTTGAGGCTCTCACTTGCTACTGCACCAAGCTGTCTCTTAGGAAACAGGGCTATACAGACAAAAGAAGAGACGGGGGTTAATGTCATACTAAAGCAAACAACACGATAGAGGCTGAAGACTTGACTTTGCCACACATTTAACTGGCTGTATGACATAGGGAAGTCATTGAGTCATGAGTCAATGTCCTCATCTGTTCAATGATGGTGTTGGTTTAGATGCTCTCTAAGGCAAGCCTTCCATGAACTTGTTAAAAATGTTTTTTAATAATTGTATTTCAATATAATTAGTTTCATCTACAATCACATGTATTTTATTTTATGCATTTAAAAACATAATTCCGAGAAGAGATCTGTAGGCTTCACTAGGCCTCCAGAGGATTCTAGGACAAAAATGTGGTTAAGAACATCTAAGGTCTTCCTCCTCTCCCCCTTCTTCTGTGATGTAGTGATTAAAAAAATCGCTAGGCTCTGCCCGCCACCAAACTGCAAAATTCAGGAAGTGTCGTCTCTTTTTCACACCCTTCCCTCCCTCTCCATTCCAGGTGCTTCCCGGCCCAGCCCAGTCCTGCCCTGCCTGCCAGGCCCAGCCTAGCCAGCCTCCCTACCCTACCTGCGGGTTCTCAATCCCACTTTGGTTCTCAGCTACTTCCTGCTAAGAAGTTAATTGATAATTACCGAGATAACTATTGGTGACTAATCCCCAGGTAGGAGCCTTCCAAGAGGTGTTGCTGCTATTTAAATGGGACCTCAGTTAAAAGCTGGCTGGAACCATCCAATTCCATTCAATTTATTGTATTTATTGGCTGTCCATGTGGGCCCAGCCTGGAGTTATCATGCTTCTCCCCAGATAGTAATTGAAACAGGAGGAGACCCCCTCCCCTTCCCCAAATCTTAGAGAAAGACCTCTACCCCTCACTCCTCATGGCCATCCACCAGCCACACAATCGGAGAGGAGACATAGATCCATCCCAGCCCTCAGATCACAGTCAGGGAGAGAGAGGATTCACCACAACCTAGCAATTTTGGCACCTGGGGGTAATTTAATTGGGGGAAGGGGTGGTGGTAAGGTAAAGCCCCGGAGCCTGCTGCAGGAGGAGCTAGGCAGGCCTTGGAAGAACCCACAGAGGGTACAAGCCATCTGGCAACTTCCTGTTTTAATTCATTTAGCTAGGTGCTAAAGGGCATTGTATCTAAGGCGCAGGAGGAGCACCCAGGACTTTGGCTGGGTGGGGGCTCACACACCCAGATGGACATTTAGTAAATTAGGGAGCAGCCAGCCAGCCAGTGTAATACATAATACCCTGATTTAATGAAGTACTAACGAGTTCAGTGCAGACAATTAGAGGCTAGGACTATAATGAGGTGCTAATTATGTAGTGGAGACAGTGAGGGACAAAGGGAGTGAGGAATCCACAAAGGCTTCCAAGGGGTAAGGCTTGGGGCATCCTAACTCTCTCCCTGGAAAAAGTCTCCCCACTTTGGGAGGCTCCCCTCTCCAGTACCACTTCCCTTATCCTAAGATCCTAAGAGCCCAAGCAATTTCTCCTATCTGCTACCCCTCCCATGCTACTCACTGTATTTATTATTTCTGTCTCTGCTCAGAGCAAGAACCATTTTAATCATTTATCTGTGAGATTTATCTGATGGTTTTCAGGCCAGAGCCTGGGGTCTAGGCACATTGGAGGTGCTTAGCAAACATTTGTTGAGTAAGGATCATAAATCCAGAGCTATCAGGGACCTTGGAGGTTATCTGGCCTGCTCCTCCCCTCTCCCATTTTACATATGAAGAAACTGAGGCCAGCATGGTTAAGTGGAGATACACACACATATGTATATGTATATATGTGTGTGTGTATACATATATACACACACACATATATATGTAGTGATGATATATAGTGGTTGTGTGTGTGTGTGTGTGCATGTGTGTATGCATGTATTCTGGATAGAAATTGATTCTGGACCAAGTATAGCTCAGCTCTCTCTCTCCCTTTGTCTCTCTCTCCCTCCCTTCTTCCCTCCCCATAGGAAGAAGTGTGCTCCAGAGAAATCTGGCTCATGGTCCCCAACTCCTACTACCGAACACCAAACAGAGTATGTTTAAAGTTAATCTCACCAATTCAATTCAATGAAAAGCACTTTCTACGTGTAACAGCACCGCACCAGGTCCTGGGGATATAAAGACAAAAAAAAAAAAGAAAAAGAAAAAGAAAGAAAAAGTCCTTTCCCTCAGGAGTTCATAGCTGATTGGGAACATACAACACATTTACAGATAAATAAAACGAAGTCATCAGAGAAAGGAGACAGAGCTGTACCAGCAGGGGCTAGCTATCAGGGAAGGTTTCCTGGAGGAGGAGGTGATTGAGCTGAGCCTTGAAGGAAGACACAGATTCTTAGAGGCAGAGATGAGGGAGGAGGGAAATGCCTTGTAAGAACCCACAGAAGAGGGAGCTGGCATGCTGAGCTCCAGGGGCAGGGGAATAACCCAGTATGGCCAGCATATAAAGTGGGTGAAGGTGAATAATGGGAGCTAGAAAGGTAGGTATGAGCTAGATTGCCGAGGGAATTCAATACTAGGCTGAGAGCTAAGTTTATTTTCTTAGAGGCAGCAGTGAGCCATTGAAGGTTACAGGGAGAAGTGAATGCTAAACTGGAGAGGGAGAGGGTGATGCAGGGGAAAGCCATAGATAGCGGAGACGTTCCCTACTCTGTAGTAATCCTAGCATCCTAGTAACATTAGTTACTGCCTGCCAGACCTCGGGTAAGTTTGTTTCCTCTTCTGTAAGAGGGGAGAATGATTCTTGCCACAGCTATCTCTCGGTCCAGAGAGCTCTTTATGAGCTACAATGCAACAGAAGTGGGGGGCTGTTAATTGTTATGTTATGTAGTTACTTCCCAGACTTCTCTGGGCCTTCTGTTCCCTTGAGCAGGTACAGCCCAAGTCATTAAAAGAAAATAAAGCAAAGCCAAACAAAACAGCGTCCTTGCAAAACCCTCACCTCCTCTTCTCTCCTCCTCCCTCCTCACCCCATAAATCCTTCATCAGCCAGGAGGTTGGAAGAGAAGCCCAGGCCTGGATGCCAAAGGACAGAAGTTCCACAGATGGGCTTGTCCATTTCCAGCTGGTGGCTAAGCGAGGCCGGCTTACCTGTTGTCCTGGCAGAGCAGTTGCAATTGTGGGATTGAGGAAGGCTGTGTTTGTGCGTAGGGGTGGAAGCGGGGTGGCATTGTGGGTCTCCAGACAGGAGCTGTGGTGACAAATGTCAAATCAATCCACTTTCCATAAGATTGTGTCCTTCCTGAGGACAGAGCCTGGGTTCATTTCTTCTCTAATTCCCCTAACCTGTAAAATCCTGAACAGCAATCAGTCCTGGGCTCCATGTAATCAGTGGCTATACCAGTGACTCCTGAATCCCTCTGGATGCCCCCATTGTGAGCCCAGTTTTGTGCTGGGTCTGATGTGGAGAAAACGCATTACCTGGGGGTAGGAGCAAAGGAAGGGGAGACTGAAGTCCTGTCCTCAGGGAGCTTCCACTCTGGGGCTGGGGGAGATAGGAGAGCAGACAAGCTAGGCCCTGGCCTCAGGGAGTTTATAGTCTGGGTGACACAGAAGAGTGTCCTCAAGGAGATCAGAAGAGACAGAGGACGAGTAGACTCTCGGGCCATGCCTGTAGGGAGCTCCCTTCTGGTTGGGGCGGGACAAGATCCAGGCAGAAAACATTTAGCAAATAGACAAAACAGATCACCTGCTAATGTTCAGCCTTGTATGTACTGGAAGTTCAATGGGGAGGGGTCTCTGTGGGCTGTCATGGTCTGAAGAGGCTCCCAGAGGAAGCAGTATAGCATAGATCATTCATGCTCTTGGCCTGGGAATCAGGACACCTGGGCTGCTACTTATTCTACTATGTCTAACTCTATTTGTGATTTTGGGCAAGCCACTTAACTTCCATGGGCCTTGTTTTCCTCATCTGTAAAATGTAGGGGTTTGACCATATGGTCCCTTCTAGCTTCACATTCTGTGCTCTTCTGACCCAGATTGCCTCAGGGGTCTTCTCCAATTAGAACTTTCAGGAAAGTGTTTTGTAAACCCTAAAGTTCAATAGAAATATGTCATGATTGTTATTATTATTGGTCAATTACGTGTTTTGTTCTTCTCTGGTCTTGCTACGGAAGCAGGGCCTGCTTGGGACGAGGTGTGTGTGTCGGCCAGACCAGCCTGGAGGGACTCTAGTGAGGTCCCCCTCAGAGTAGCCATTCCAGACAGATGGAAGCCAAGGCAGCAACTGACCCTTTCTTCCCCCCACCCTTGTTCCCCTCCCTCCCCATGGGGAGAAATGTTCCAGAGTTTAAAGAGAAGGAAAATGAACAAACCCTGGTGAAAAGACTGAACAATGAACGTCTTTTCCAAAGTGGGGTTTGGCCACACATCCAAATGGCCTCCTCTAGGCCACTCTCCAGCCCACCCTTAACTGCTATGCCCAGCAGACAGAAGCCCCTCTGAGCTCATGTGCCAGATGGGTCTCTGGGATCCATGTTTCTCCCTGGGAGAAAATGCCTTGTCCAGTGGCCGTTGGTTTCCTTCACTCCTTCTGTCCTTTCCTTGGGTCTGTTCTGCCCAGGACTCCCTCCCCTTCCCACTAACCTACCACCTGCAGGGGAAGGGGGCTCGGGAGCTGGCACCCAGAGGCAGGCAGAGTTTCAATGAAGGCTAAATAAGGCCTGGCCAAAGTGTTTGGACTCTGTTCAAAGAGGGGCTTGGAAAGTAAGCAAATGTTGGCAAAGTCCAGGATCCGAAACACCAGGCTTGGGCAGTTCTAATAAAAGGCTCTTGTCATTCTGTTCTTTGGGGGCCCAGCTGGAAAGAACTAGGCTCCCATTGCCTGCAGGGAATTGATGGCTGACGGATTTCAATAGTGGAGAGATCCTTTTCTCTTACCCTCTTCTCTTCAGCCCTGCTCCCCCAACCCCTGACCCAGCCATCCTTAGATACTTCTCCCTGTCTTTGACTTCCCCTTCCAAAGCTTCTCCAGAGAACAGAGTCAGAGTCTATGCTGTACATGAAGAGTTGGATCTGGGGGATTGGGAGGGGTATGGGAAGAAGGGGAGGCACTGGGCACTGAACCAGGCAGAAGGTAGCCACCTGCATGTGGGTGAGGGGTTGGGCTTGTGCCAGGGCCCAAGCCCACCCATTGACTACAGTGAAAGGCATTCAGGGAACCGAAAGGGTAGAGGAAGGGGAGGGAGTGGGCCCTGGACCTGGGCTTTGGAGAAAAAGGATGTGGCAAGACAACGGACAGAACAGAAAGAAAGACCATTGGTTCTGCAGTTAGAGGACCTGAGTAACATTGGGTCGATCAATTCACCTCACTTGGCCTCAGTTTCCTCATCTGTATAATGACAGGATTGGACTAGCTGACTGTAATGACCCCAGTAGTAGCCTCCCCACCAACCTCAGAGAAACTCAAAACCCCTGGGTTAACCTGTCATGGTAAGACTAGCAGTCATGGCCTAAAGCCCCTTATCCTGGGACCAGCAGGGATATATACACACACACATATATGTATATATATGTTCAACATATATATATATTTAGCGCACGTGCACACACACACACACACACACACATATACATATACATATATTGAATATGATTTCGCTGCCAATCCCCCAGGAGTCTTCTCTTCCCAGGATAACACAGATTGGCACCAGTCCCCAGGCCTAGGCTCCTTGCTCCCTTCCTCCAGTGTCTGGTTCTGCCGGATCCAGATAACAACCTAGTAAAAACCCACCAGACTTTACTTGTTGGGGGAGGCGCATCTTGCTCCGTATGCTCCAGAGCCCCAGTGGGGCACCTAGCTCCTGCGCCCTGACCACTCCTTTTTGTGAGTATTTCTGCCCCCCACATCTCCCAGAGAGCTTGATTCTTTCTCTTTCCTCTCTGGCTGCTGCACTTCATGCTGTTTTCAGGGCTCCTTTAGAAGCATGAGCTTGATGGGGTACTTGGGTGCGGGTGCTTGCACCCCAATTTCTCCCTGGCCTCAGAAATACTGTCCCTGGCAGTTTCCCTCCAGCTCAAGGACCCTACCTCTGGCAGTGACTCATGAGTGGGCCCAGTGAGGCAACCTCTGTCTCCCTGTTACAAGAACAAGCTGACCTCTGTAGAATTTCCCTTGTATGAACAGGACTATCTCATACCAGCAGAGCTATCAAGGACTGATGCCCACAGTTACCACATACAATCCAGAGGTCAAGCTATAGACGTCAACTCCTGAAACTATCTTGTTACAGACAGACCAGACCAAAAATAGACCCTTTAGGAACCCTCTCTTCCCCCCTCCCCGAAGTTTCCAGTAGTGAATGACATAGTTGTACGTTATCACATAATTAGCATACTTGCCGCATAATTTACTGCTTTTCCTATGTAAGCTTTAGCATCGTTCCTGTTAGGTTGCAAGTTCCCTAAGGAGCTCCACCCACCATGGCAGGTTCCTTGAGAATCCTTGCCTGCTGTATAGCGGAACAATAAATCTTTGCCACCTGACTTGAAGAATGCTTGAGTCTGTGAATCCATTCCAGATGAGTCGTCCTATACCGCGGTCCTTGAGGGGTCTAAACCTCTCACGTCTCACCAAGCTGATGATCTCAGCCGCCACCCCCTATATCCGGAGTCTTTCACTTCATTATTGTTTTTGAGTTGTTTCAGTTGTGTTTGACACGTTTGACTCTCCATGACCCCATTTGGGGTTTTCTTATTAAAGATGCCATTTCCTTCTCCAGCTCATTTTACAGATGATGAAACTGAGGCAAATAGGGTTGTGACTTGTCCAGGGTCACACAACTAGGAAGTATTTGAGGTTGGATTTGACTCAGGTTTTCCCGACTCCAGGCCCGGTGCTCTATCCACTGCACCACCTGGCTGTCCTCTGTCCCATTTAACTCTTACCTAATTTAGTACATAAGACAGATAGGTGGCATTGATCCTGAAGTCAGAAGGACCTGAGTTCAAATCCAGCTTCAGACACTAACTGTGTGACCCTGGGCAGGTCACTTCACCCTGTTTGCCTCAGTTTCCTCATCCATAAAATGAGCTGGAGAAGGAGATGGCAAACCACTCGAGTATTGTCGCCACGGGGTCACAAAGAGTTGGACAGAACTGAAACAACTCAGTAACAACAACAAATGTTGAATATTAAAGTCATGTTCTTGAGTCCCCTCCCGAGATGGCTCAAAGTCTAAGGAAGACTGAGATGAACAGGCCTGAGTGCTGCCCTCAGGCAGTGCGCAGTCTGGGGAGGCTGCCCCTCCTCTCTTTCCCTCTGACTGTGAACTCCCTGAGGGCAGAGTCTGTTCCTGACCTGACCCCTGTCAGTAAACACCTATGGAGGCGGCTCACTCAGGCTGACTTAAGCAACATTCCTCCCCAAGGGATGTTTTTCTTCCTACAAGGGAAATAACATCCCATGTTCTTAAAAATGGCTGCTGGCGGCAGAGTGGGTGGAGAAAGGCTCGGCCCCGGTGCCTGGGCTCACAACCAGGTTTCTTTGCTGCTTGCTGTGATCCTTGGATGGGTGTGGGTTTGTCCCCTCTCCTTAGATCCCTGCCTTCCATGCTGGACGCAGGAGAGGGCTGGACTCTATGTTTGTGGGGAAGGAATACTAGCCCCATTTCTACAGCACATTAGGGATGATAATGTGCTTTCCTCCCAAGAGCTTGGTGTGGGAGGTCTTCCATTTTCCAGAAGTTCCAGATAGGGGGCCTAGAGCTGGCCCGTGCCAAAGCTGGGCCTGGAGCTGAGGTCTCCACTCCAAGTGCAGCCCTCTGTAAATGTCTCTGTCTCTCTCTGTCTTTTGGCAGCTAGATGGTGCAGTGGACATAGATCCCTGGGCTTGGAGTCAAGAAGTCTTGAGTTCAAATGTGAGC
This sequence comes from Phascolarctos cinereus, assembly GCF_003287225.1. NCBI lineage: Eukaryota > Metazoa > Chordata > Mammalia > Diprotodontia > Phascolarctidae > Phascolarctos > Phascolarctos cinereus. The sequence goes on along the minus strand of NW_027556402.1, from coordinate 199,632,288 downwards.
TCAGATGCTTACTAGTTGCATGACATTAGACTAGCTATTTCATCGCTGTCTGCCTCAGTTTCCTCATCTGTAAAATGGGGATAATAACAGTCCCTACCTCCTAGGGTGGTAGTGGGGATCAAATAAGACAATTGAAAAGTTCTTTGCATGGCGCCTGGCACACAGTAGGTGCTTTATACATCTTTGATATTACTATTGTTAATTATCTCATTATACTCTCATCTGGACTTTCAGAGCTCCTCAGTCTCTTTGTTGTCTCCTTTTTAATTTTCCTTTCCCTCTTCTTCCCTTGCCCCTTCCCCCTTTTGCCCCCAGCCTCTTCCCTCCCCCTCCCTTTCTTTCTTCACCTCTCTTCCCTCCCCACCCCTCCTCTATCTCTAGCTCTGTCCTCCCTGCTTCTGCTTGCTTTCTTGTCTCTTCTCTCCACAGCTCCTGCTCTCTCATAGGCTCACCGTTCCAGAGCTGGAAGGTCTGGGAGGTTATCTAGCACAACCCCTTCATTTTACAGATGGTGAAACTGAGGCCCCCAGAGAGGTGAAGTGAATTGTCCAAGGTCACATGCATAATAAGTAGCGGCACAAGGATGGAATGGAAGGGAATAAGCATTTATATGCTAAGCACGTTTTACAAGTATTATCTCATGTAATAATAATACTACTAATAATGATAAGTAACATTTATATAGTGCTTATTATGTGTCAGGCCCTGCGTTAAGCACTTTTTAACAAATATTATCTCATAACGATAATAAGTAATATTTATATAGTGCCAGGCACTGTGCTAAGCACTTTACAATTATTATCTCATTCGATCCTCATAATAACCCTAAGAGGCAGGTGTTATTATGATTCTCATTTTATAATTGAGAAAACTGAGGCAAACAGAGGCTAAGTGACATACCCAAGGCCACACAGCTAGTAAATATCTGAGTCTGGATTTGAACTCAGGTCTTCCTCCCTCCAGACCTAGCTCTCTCTCCATTGTGCCCTGGACTCCACCTCCATTACTTTTTCCACTAAACCACACTATATACTCTAGTCTTTCTCTTATCTCTCAGGATCACAGGATCTGAGATTTAGAGTTGCCTAAGTGCTGGCTTCTTTGTGAACTCTGTTATAAGCACTCTGTATCTGATGCGAAAATCCTGCCCCTCCTCTTTTTATTGAGGGTTGAAGAGTTTAAAGGGCTCTGGAGAAAGTGGCTAAGCTGCCATCTTGCTCAAACAACTAGGTGTGTCAATGAGGCAGACCTGATTCCAATTTGATGAGCAGCCGATCAATGTAATGGATATGTACACAGTTGGATATAGGGAATGAAGAAGCAATTGATGTGTTCCAGTGGCCAATGGGAGGTGTTTGCTTAAAAAAGACAACCTTCTCGAAACTCCAGAACTGTGCCCCCAAGATGAATAATATATTCACAGTGAGAAAACTGAGATTTGCTTTGTCTGCATCCTGACTGCCAAAGTATAGTTTTCTCTTTTCTTTGATTATATCCTTTTACCTCCAATTCCTTTATTGCACATAAAATAACAGGTATATGTGCATGTAAATGTATATGTGTATTATATATATACATACACATATACACATATATACGTATGTATTTAACTAAGGTGTCAGTGGTGATCAAATGGAACTAGGATGGTTCTGGTTCTGGGATTGCTTGGTTCTGGGAAAATACTTATTTTCTCTATTCATGGTATATTTATTGTGCATTAAGTTGTTGTTGTTGTTTTTGTTTTTGGTGGCAATTGGGGTTAAGTGACTTGCCCAGAGTCACACAGCTAGTAAGTGTTATATGTCTGAGGTTGGATTTGAACTCAGTTCCTCCTGACTCCAGGGCTGGTGCTCTAACCACCATACAACCTAGCTGCCCCTGTTGTTTTGTTTTGCTGTTAGAACAACAAAAACCCACAAAAATCCCTGCACATTTTGTTTTAGTGAATAATGTCAGTGATTTACTTTTATTACTGTAAAGCCAAGGATAATTTTATCCCTTTTTCTATATTTCTGTTACGTGTTGGGCAGTCTCTTAAGAAGGGATAAATTATTCTAAAGACATTGATTCTCCATCACTTTGATTCATTGAAAAGAATCCTGGGATTTGGAGTTAGAGGGCCAGCTCTTCTTGTAGAACTTCGGCCAATCCTCTTAACTTTCTCCCCTATAAAGTGAAGGGTTTGAACTCAATGTTTCTGAGGCTCCTTTCAGATTCAGGTTATAGAATTCTGTGATTCTTATAGGATGCTTTCCTTTTTATCCTTGAAAGTCTAGAACCTAGCACAATGCCAGTGTAACGGGGGAAGGGGAAGAGCTGGGCATCACAAGGGAGTCACTTATGGAGAGGTATGATGTTTGCAATGGACATGACTTGGATTGTAGAAAGGCTATATAGAGAGAAGAGGAGGAGAGGAGAGGCAAGAAGACAGAAGAGACCAGAGGACATGACGGAAGAGAGGAGAAGAGGAGAGAACAGGCCATATGGGGATCAGTTGAAGGAACTGAGGATAGTTGTGGTGTTGGAGAAGACTTTTGAGAATCCCTTGGACAACGAGGAGATCAAATCAGTCAATACTTAAATTAATTCAGGCTATTCACTGGAAGTATTTAAGCTGAAGCTTAAATACTTTGGCTACGTGATGAAAAAAGGGGACTCACTGGAAAAGACCCTGATTTTGGGAAAAATTGAAGGCACAAGGATGGCAGAGGATGAGATGCATAGATAGTGTCATGAAAACAGCGAACATGAAGTTGGACACACTTTAAGAATAAGGGAGGATAGAAGAGCCTGGCATGCTGTGGTCCATGGGGTCGTGAAGGTCAGACATGACTGGATGACCGAACAACAAAAAGTCTGGAGAAGAGAAGATTTAAGGAAGGCATAGTAGTAGACTTCCATTATTTAAAGGTCTGTCAATTGAACTAGCTCCAACAATAGATAGGATAGGCAGACTTAGGTTCTATGTAAAGAATTAGGAATCGGGACTGTCCCAAAATGGGGGTAGACTGCCTCAGAATGCCGCACTGGAGTTCTTTAAGCAAAGTCCAGGTGCCTACTTGGGTATGTTGTAGAAGACATCTTTATCGAGGAGAGGTTGCCTTAAATGGCCTATGAGGTCCCTTCTACCTCTGTGACTGTATTCTCCTGGTCATAAATTCTGAACTGCTTCTCCCACTTCACTGTCATCAAAGCTCAGAGAAGACACTAATAGAAACAGAAGATTAGAGGGAGGGATTAATTGATGGAACAGTCTTTTGGAGGAGCCTGGATTGAGGAGGGATGGGATCCAGAGTTCCTATAGAAAGGCTGAATTTGGCAAGAAGAAGGGCCACCTCTTCAGAGACAGGATTGAAAAAAAAAAGAAGAGAACTGGTGATCATTTTAAAGTATTTTAAGAAGGGGAAAAGAGTCTTCATGTATCTGCTCCCCAACACAAAAACTCACCTTTTTTTTTTCTTAACACAAATATTCTGTCAGTGAAACTATTTGGTTGAAAATATTGGAACATTTCAATCTCCAAAGAATTCAAGTCACAAGTGACTCATAAGGCAGTGGAGAAAAGCATAGTGGGTAGCTCTTTTGGGTAGAGCTCTAGCAAACTTACCCTTAGATGGATGTGAGAGAGCTAAATGGTTCCAGGTACTCTCTTAGGGCAGGTTGTAATCTCATAGACTTATAGACCTTGAGAGTTGACTTCTACCTTGGGAATCATTTAATCTAATGCCTTCATTTTACAGATGAAGACACTGAAAATCAGAAAGAGATGATGACTTGTCCAAGTTGTAGCCATTTTTTTTTGGTAAATCTGGAATTAAAACCCAGATCTCCTTATTCCCAGTATGGAACTCTATCTCCATTCTTTTATGGTCTCTAATGCCTCTGTTGTCCAAGTATGCTCACATTTCTGGTACCTTGCGTATATGGCCTTGTATACAATGGGAACTTAATCAGTGCTCTTTGTATCTGTGTATCTATTTATGTGTCTCCCTCTCTCATGCTCCCTGCCAGGAGAAATGTAAATTTCTTGTGGTCATAGTCTTGTTTTGTTTTTGTCTTTATATCGTCAGTGCCTAGTACTGTGCTCATCACCTAGTAGGCTCTTAATAAATGCTTGGTGAATTGAATGGAATTAATGAATTTTTTTGGAATGAATTTATGTTCCTAGGATGATAGGTTTGGGAGCTGGAAGTAAACTCAGAGATCATGAATTTCAATGTTTTTATTTTACAATTGAACAGAGCCTGGTACATAGTAGGGGCTTAATAAATGCTTATTGACTGACTGACTTGTTCAGGGATACACGACTAATAAGTAGCAAAGTTGGATTTGTACACAAGTCCTTCTAAGTGCTCCTTCTGGCTCTTTGGTTCAGCTCTTCTGTAATGATAATGATTCAGACCTGCTCTGGTGTAAGCTCTCCCCAGGGCATAAAAACATCTGCATAGGTCCTACTCACCCCACTGGGAAAATACAGAGGAAGGATTTTTATGAGAAAGATATGTTTCTAAGAGTAGAATGTTGGTCACCATCAAAAAGATCTCTGGGAAGATCATTTGAGGCAATGGGCAGTCTCTTCCTAGGGACCCTCACATCATACGAAGGTAATTATGCCCTAAGTTTTCTGGAGACCATGGAGGTATGGTAGAAAGAACACTGGATTGAGTCAGAAGATCTGAGTTCCAGTTTGAGTTCTAACAAAGAATTACTTTGTGACCTTGGGCAAATCATTTCCCCTCTATAAAATGAGGATGAGTCAGTATAGTGATGTGGACATGTAGCCAACAGACAGAATCATGGGATCTCAGAGTACAAGGGGATTTCAGAGACCATCTAGTCCAACTGAGGCCAGAAAAAGGATCCCTTCCATCACATTCCTGAGAAGTACTCATCCAATAAGGAAGAACCCGCTACCATCTGAGGCAGCTCATTTTAGTTTTGAAAAACATGAATAATTGGAAATATATTTTTTTTAAAATTTAGTCTAAATTGGCCCTTTTTGCTACTTGGACGTTATTCCTAGCCTTATCCTCTGGAGTCAAGCAGAAAAAAAATCTCATCCCTCTTCTAGATAATAATTTTATAAAAACTTGAAGAAAACTACTTTTGAGTCCTGGCTCTGCCTGTGTAGCTTAAAATAAGTTAAGGAAGGGTAAAGAGAGTACCTCCTCTTGATGAGTTTGAAGCGATTAGCCCAGATGAACCGCATTCTAGGACAGTTGCAGATTTGACTGCTAAGCCATTATTAATGATCATGGAGAAAGTTAGCGATGCCACTGGACTAGAAACTAATGAATGTTATCTTGGTTTTCCAAAAAGGGAAGGAGTATAAACTGCAAACTATGGGCTGGTGAGCTTGACTTAACTTCTCTGGCAAAATTCTAGACCATATTAATGAGTCGTTTGTGAGCATTTGGAAAAGAAAACAGCGATTATTAAGAACCAACAAGGGTTCGCCAAGAACATATTTTCTTTGACTGATCTCATTTTGACAGTATACTAGACTGGTATACTGATTAGAAGAATTTCATAGAAATAGTTTACTTAGCTCTCAGCCAATTATTCGACTAAGTTTGAATGCTGTTATTGGGGACAAGATGTAGAGTTGTAGATTAGGTTATAGGATGGATGGGTGGATTCAGGACTGATGAAGGGCTGGGACCAAAGAGTTGTCAATAATGGCTCCGTGCCAACTTGTGATCTAGTTTAGTGGAATGCCTCAAGGTTTTGTCCTTGACCTTTGGCCCACTTTCACCCATGGCTTGGACGAAGGTATAGGTGGCAGATTTGCATGAGATACCGGGAATGTTAGCTAATATGTGATAGGACAGTTGGGATCCAAAAAGATCTTACAGGCTAGGACGTTGAACTTGAATACCATGAAGTCTTAACTTAGGTTCAAAGAATCAACCACAAGAGTATGAAATGGGAGAGGTATAGCTAGGCATCGGTTGCTAGGTTAAAGATTGATCTGGGAATTTAAGGAGACTGTGATCTCAATAGGCATACATAGTGTGACATGGTCAAAAATGCTAATATAATCTTAGGATGTACAGTTATCCCATCCACACTGCGACTTTCCCCATTGCTGTTTCAATATATCGTGAGTCAGCATAAGAAATTAAATGGTGATTTTGGAGGAGTTTTTTGGAAGTCACAGATGACACATGAAGGCCAGAGAATGACACAGAAAAAGTTTAGAAACTCAGAAATGCATAAAATACATGTATTGTATTATATAATATCAACCCAGATTTTACAATATGGTACCCCACAAAAGAAAAAGAAAAAAATCGGACTTTTCTGGTACGAAAGGAGGGCCAAAATTTTTATGTGGATTTTTCAGATCATGGGGGTGCCGTGCCCCTAACTCCTATGATGTGGAAGGAATAACTATATTAAGAAAGATCTAGCATCCAGAGTGAAGGGCTGATGGTTTATTTCACCGTGTTTTGGCCTTGTCATAGCACATCTAGAATATTGCTGAGAACCATGTTTTAGGAAAGACATTGACCAGCCAGAATATTTCCAGAACAGGGTGACCCAGATTGGGAGGGTAGTAGAGATCAGACCGTAGAAGTGTCAGATGAAGGCATTAGGGATGTCTAATTCAGAGATTTGACTCAGGTGGACATCACAGCAGCCTTAAGTATTTGAAGAGTTTTCATGAAGAGAAGTATTTGGATTGTACGACTGGGACTCAGAGGGCAGAAAAACTGTTGGACCTGGAGTTCAGACAGGTGGATTCAAATCCCAGCATTGACATTTAGTAGCTGAGTGGTCATGGGAAAATCATTTAACTTTTTTAAGCCTCCATTTCCTCATTTGCCAAACATCCATCTCTCACAGGGTTCTTTGGAGAGCACTCTATGAGCTTCAAAGTGTCCCAGAGACAGTTGGTTGTATCCGCCACGATGCCGCCCATTTCTGCCAAGGGTTTGGCCAAGGAGTTTACTTGAGTTCTCAGTTCCTGGAGCTGTGTATGCTGACGTGACTTATTTCACAAATGGTTTAAAAAAAGAGAGACCATGTGATACATTTAATCTCATTTGGTTCTAATTGCTGTTGCCCTAAAGCTGCTTCATGCCCAGAATACAGCCTGATTGGAGGTGGGGAGAGGGAGATAGGGAGGAAGGGACCCACATGAGTCTCTTTTGGGGGGTTTGGCTTGTCATGAATGTGATTGTGATTTCTTTCTGATTGGGTCCCACCAGAGATGCCTTCCCGACATCTCAGCCCCAGCAATCCTCCTCTTCCCCATCCCTCTAACCCTCAACCTCATCAGACCGTTGCGATAAAAAGTTGGCTTCCAATAAACCCTGACTCACCACAATGTATTCTGGGCAATTTGCTCAGATTCCAGCAAACTTGATTTCAGAGAGGAAAACTATCCCCCTCATCGCACCCCACCCCCTAACTTTCCACCCCCTGTCTGGCTTTAACTGGGGTCAGATCATGTCTGCACAGGTTCTGCTCCACGCACACTGATGGCTTTCAACAGCATCGGTCTGAATAAAAAATGAAATCATACATTATATAATGCCCCCACCTACTGCCTCTTGTCACTTCCCCAGACCTATTTATTCAAAAGATGATAGGATAAGAGCTAGAAGGGACTTTGCAACAGAGATCAAAGGGTGTCAGAGCCAGAGGAACCTAAGGAAATAAAACATAGAATGTCAGACCTATAAGCGATCCTAGAACAGAACAGAGAATGTCAGTGCTAGAAGAATCCTTAAGGATAGACTGTTAGAGTTGGGAGGGACCTTAGAACACAAAATGTGAGAGCTGGGAAAAGCTCTAGAACACGAGAATGTGAAAATTGAGATAGATCTTAGAATTTCAGAGCCAGAAGGAAACTTAGCACATAAATCATGGAATGTCAGAGCTTGAGGGGCCTTTGAACACAGAATGTTAGAACTAGAAATATAGAATGTAGAATGTTAGATCTGAGAAGAACCTTGGAACAAAGCTGGAAAGGTTTTTAGAACATAGAATGTCAGAGCTGAATGGGACCTTAGAACATAGGCAACAACAAAGGAACAAACATTTATTAAGTACCTGCTATGTGTATGGATGTTATTAAGCATGATGCTAAGCACTTTACAAAAAATTTCTCACTTGTCAGAGTTGAACAGAACCTTAGAACACAGAAAATAGAGCTGGATGATAGAGCTTTTAGCTCAACTCCCTATTGTACAAGGGAGAAAATGGAACCCCTTGCTGAGGGTCACCCATCCAAGTAAGTGAGACAGCCAGAATTTGAACCCAGATCTCCTGACTCAAAGTCCAGCACTTTTCACTTTTCCAGTGGGGGGTGGTGGTGGGCGGCAAGGCTGGATAAGATTAAATGCTGAGTTCAGCCTGTGAGGCTCATGGGAGGGAGCTTAGAATACAGGAAGATCAGTCTGAATTGAAGAGATGAAACGTTTCCTGGAAAAGGTGGGCTGCTGCTGGTGTTTGAATGATAAGGAAGCTATGAAGAGGTAGAGAAGAGGAAGGAGGAGGTCCAGGCAGGAGAAACAGTCAGAGCAAATTCGCGGAGGCAGTAACGAGTCTATTGTGTGTTACATTAATGTAACATTACTGTAGGTAAGCTTGTCTTCAACACCTGAGTCCGAGTCAAGAGATGTGATTTCTAGCGGTGGCTCTGCGATTGACTTCATGTGTGACTTTGAGCAAGGTCATCAGCCCTCTCTGGGACTCAGTTTTCTTGCCCTGGGAAATGGGAATAACAATAATCACCCTGCCCTGCTGACCTCCCAGTTGTTTGGGAGGAAAATGCTTTGTAAATGTTCAAGGTCTTTAAAAATGGGAGCTATTATTGAGTGAGTTAGTGACAATAAAAGTGACTTTAGTATATGCATCTTTTTGCCTCCTGATATGGAGGCTTGAGAACTCCCTAGACCAGGAGAGAGGCTGGTGTGGCCAGGCTAAGGAGCTGGAACTCACAAACAGCATCTGTCAAATGATGGTGTGGAAGGAAATGGCCTCTAAGGTCCCTACCAGATCTATGACCTCATGACTCAATGCAGTTGGAAGAGCCCGGGACTTAAAGGCTCTGAAGACAACACTCTTGAAGGTGTCGTAGACAGAGAGGTAGCCTTGAAGTCAGGAAGACCTGGGTTCAAATTCTGCCTCAGATACTAGCTGTGTGATCTTGGGCAAATCACTTAACCAAGAGTTTAAGAGGCCTCAGTTTCCTTAACTGAAAAATGAGGACTATTATGTCTAAAGCTCTTTTGAACTCTAAATCTAAGGTTGGAATCTGACTCTGATTGATAACAAGTCGTTTGTCCTCTCTGGTACCGAGTCTCCTCATCTGTAAAATAGGGGGAAATAAATACTTGTCCAGCTTGCCTCATAGAGCTGCCTTGAAAAGAGCCCATTATAAATCTTCAGGTGTTTTTTTTTTTAAATTTTAAGTGTTCTATTGACATATCCTTTTCTTTCTTTCTTTCTTTCTTTCTTTCTTTCTTTCTTTCTTTCTTTCTTTCTTTCTTTCTTTCTTTCTTTCTTTTTCTTTCTTTCTTTCTTTCTTCCTTCCTTCCTTCCTTCCTTCCTTCCTTCCTTCCTTTCTTTCTGTCAGTGAAGAGTGTTTATGAAGCACCTACTATGTTCCAGGCACTCACTTCCCAATGGCTTCCACCAACCTACTCCATAGAATCCTCCCTCAGAACAAATCAGAGCAGTCCAGCAAAATGAATCAACAGCTAGGCCATGTCTGAACGTGGGCCATGTTGGATTTCTCTCCTAGAGTCCCCCCCTTTTCTCCACCCCTTCTCTTCCCAGAGTCAGGAGCCTAGCTCCCTGCTAGGCCTCTGAAGTCACCACTGGTCACTCACAGATCAGAATTCTGAGGCCTTTCAATGCTTTCCTTTATATTTTTGTGGTCATCATGAATCTTAAAATGTTAGAGAAACTGGAACTGTTATAATTATTGAGAGATTCCTCTGACCTTAGGTAACGTTTTTCTTGAGTTGTGGGACAGGGGTGGAGTGGAGGTTTGCCTACTGCATCCTGAAACAGAAGCTTAGGGAGAAATCTACTTGGGGATCCAAGGGGCTGTCAGGCTGCCCCCTCTCTGCCCCCGTCAGAATCACAAACAATCCTCTGGGATCAAGCCCATTTCTGGAGGAGAAAGAATCTTTGGAATCCTCTGGAGAGAAAAACTCTGCAGTCGGCAGATTCAGCATGAATCCTGGTATTTCTGGGTTTTCTTTCAATGTTTTCTGACTTGGGGCAGAGCCTTGGGGATTTTTTAAGGTGGGAAAGTCCCCTTTCCCTTGGATCAAACAAGGGGGTCACTGGAGTGGTCAGGAGCCCAGGAGGGACAGGGCATTCTGCCCGTGGCACAGTGGAAAGAGCATTGGGTCTGAAGTTACAGAAAAAGGCCTGAGTTTGAATTCTGGCTCCTCAGTTTTCTCATCTATAAAATGAGTAGATTGGATTGGGAGACCTTTAAGATCACTTTTAGCTCTGAATCTCCTGGTATGAACTGGCAGATATAATTGGTGGCTGGCTTTATTATCAGTGATCCCGGGAAGACCTTGAAAGTTATAATGGGATTGGAGAAGAACAAAACAACAGACGGGTCACTTAGAACATAGAATTCACCCAGGCATATGGTCCTCTGGTATAGAATCCCTACAGCCCACAGTCCTCTACCTGCCTATTGATGCCACAGCACTCACCTTGCCCCTCCCCTTCTGTGGATCACCCCTCCTACTGCCTCACCTGGGCCCTGGGCTCCCAGCTTTGTCCTGCCTCAGCCCAAGGATACTGAATTCTTGCTTCATCCCAGGATGAAAGAAACTGTCTCTTCCCTTCTTTTCCTTTCCTCTCCCTCATCTCTTCTTTTCACCATCTCCTCCTCCTGCAAATTGTGGGATAGGGGTTGTCCACTGTGTAATGGTGGCAAAGGTAGGGCTTTTTTTTTTTTGGGGGGTGGACTATCCCCCTAGCATGGTGCACCTATGGGACAGACTGATCTCAGTGTGCCCTGACCACTGGGTCTCAAGGTCAAGCTCTACCTTTCCAGGGGACCTCAGGGTCAGTGGCAATAGATATATGGGTACATAGACAAAAAGATAAATAGAGAAATAGAGATAGGGATAGATAGATAAGGATAAGGATAAATAGGTAAAGAGATAGAGAGATAAGGATAGATAGGTAGATAGATAGAGATAGGGATAGATAGATAAAGACAGGAATAGAGAGACAGAGAGAGAGAGAGAGGGATAGATAGAAAGAAAAACCAGAAATCAAGCTGGTCCCTGTTCTCAAGGAACTTATATTAAACGAAGGGAAGCTAAAATGTAAAGGGAATCTGGAAAGAGAGAAGAAGGGTGGGTAGGAACTTCCTTTGGGCCAATCAGTCACTGTAGAGGTGGGGGAGCTGGGAGAGTGAGGAGGAAGTGGAGAGTGGGTGTCATGACTGGCCTTTCTCATGACATGGTAGTTCCAGGGAGGGACTCATCAGTTATTGAGTTGACCTCAAGGTAGCTTCCTCTCCAGGGGCCAGTTGGCCAGGGTGGAGGGTACAACTAGCTGGAGGGTGAGCCAGAAACAGAATGGGAAGATGCCAATATCTTCCCCATCTGTCCTGAAACAAGGCCTGAGGAGTCTAACATACCCTTTATTAAGGGGCTCAGGAAAAAGCTACATTTGGTTTAATGAATATAGAACCAGGTTTTGTTGTTGGGCTGAGGTGGGACCCTAAGGTCTCCATATACCCTAGGGACCTCTTCCTCTGCCCTGCCCTGTTCCTTCCTTCAGGCCCAGTCTCCCCAGAAATGGCCTTGAGGGGCCCCAAGTTCTTTCCCCTCTAGGCCTTGTGTTCCAACAACTGGGCTCTTTCCCCAAGGTCTCTTCATCACCCAGTTAAATTTGTTTTGACTTTAGGACACCTTTCATGTTTGCCTCAGGCAGAGTTTGGGCTGCTTGCCTTGGGCAACAGAATTCATAGTAAGGCCTTCATCTGTGGACGGCCCAGGTGCCTTTAGCCAGACCATTAGCCTGTATCCCCAGCCTGTAGTCCGGGCCTCCTAAAAGCCCTGAGGTGGCTCACCCCTCCCAAATCCAACGTCCAGAGCCATCTAGTGCCAATTAGCTCAACCTTCAGAGTGTCCTTTTCTAAAATTAGATTTCAGTCCTATTAGCAGCCCTGAGTCTATATATTTGTATGAGTTATTTCTTTTTAAAACTTAATTAACTTGATGCTGAATTTCCTCTTAGGATCTGGTGCCTAAAATATATCTCCGTGTTATATTTCCTACAGGGCCTCCATACTGTGGACATCCTGATGGAGGAGAGGCTTCTCTTGTGTTATTAATCTTTTACTCTAACAGTAGATTTCCTTCTCATTTCTGATCTTTGCTTTTCCTTTGCTCCAAACAGCATCTCAGACTTAGGCTCAGACAATGCCAGAGTAGGAAGGGATATTTTGTGACTCATTTTTAGCCCTCATTTTATAGACTAGTACTCACAGTTGGGCAGATTCTCTATGAAGGACAAATGGGAGTATATGGGCAAGAATCTTATGGGATGAGGTGTGGATGGGTTATGATTTTCACTTCACACGGACATCAGCGAAAGGATTAACCAAGAAGATGAGATCGTGGGCTATTCAAATATCAAAATATGTCTACAATTCAGGAAATAGGTCTAAGGAGAAAGCAACTCTTCTAAGGTCATATTACTCCCTCCACTCCCCTCTTTTGCCTCTCCCTCTCTCCTCCCCTTATTATACATATAACTGTGAACTGATTTTTAGGGTTTGTTGAGTATTGGCTTTGGAGACAGGAAGACCTGAGTTCTGGTCCTGTCTTTGGTACATACTGTCTGTGTGGTCCTGAACGAGTCACCCTCTTGGTGCTCTAGGAAACTCCCTAAGACTATACTACTATTAATATATATGATACAATGTTATATATTATAATACTATATACTAGTATTCTTGCCTCAAACTGTCCCTTCTTACCAACTTTGCTATTACTCTCAGGGTAATTCTCCCACCATTTTCCCAGTCACTTAGGCTCATGACCTTAGTATCATCCACTTCTCCTCACTCACTCACCCTATGTATCTAATCTATCACTCCATTTCATTATTTCTGCCTTCACAATGAGATCAGAGTTGCGGGTGTAACTCTTGGCTCAAAGGGTCATTTGCATAAGACTCTCCTCATTGGTGGAAATTGATTATTCCTTGATCTGTGTTTGCATTAGGGATGGAGTTGGTAAGATCCTGGTCTTGTGGCTGCCAGCCTTGGGAGATAAGACTCAGGTCCCTGGAAGGAAAGAAAGGCTCTAGGAAGAAACTGACATGTAGAGATAGTGGCCCTTCCATCATGTCCCTGTTACCAGCTTACCTCATCCCTTGGGTGAGACCTGAGACTCTCTTTGTTGAGCTGAGTTATCTCACTCCCAACGGGAGACCACATTTACTCTGTGTATTGTGTGGTATATATTCATTCTCCTGTGTATATTCTTTCTGACTTCTGTTTGCTATCAGTTTGGACAAATGGATTTATTTGCTATTTGCTATATGTGTTCATTATAGAACTGGCATTTGATTGGAAGAAGTCAATCCTTTTCATACATAGCTTGGGGCACTCCTTCCCTGTTAAGGGACAGTGATCAAGAGAACAACTTGAATCTAAAAGTTATTTCTCATGGACAGAATATTTAAGGAAGTAGATATAATTCTATCCATGTAGCCCTTCTCTCTGAGGAGAGCAGAGTGGCCAGCCTCTGGCCTCTATCTCCTTCTTCCTCTCCTGGCAGGAATCCAAGTCTCCCTTAGAGAAGGGTGGGGGAGAGGAGACTCTAATCTATTCTTGCCTTCCTTCGAGACACCTCTAGGCAAACCCACGTGGACATGCACAACCTACGTGGGCAAAGCATTAACACAACATGCCACACGCCTGCATGTATAATGAGGCTGACAGTGAATGAAGTCTAGGCTGAAGGGGTAAGAGACCTATAAGGAGGACGTTGCCATTGTCTAAAGGGGTGGTGTTGAGGGCTTGTACCAGGTTAATGGCCATGGGAATAGAAAGGAGGGGATAAATGGATAGATGGATGTAAGAGATTCTGCAGAAGGGGAGCCTGCAGGATTTGGTAAGAGATTGACTGTGAGAGGTGAGAAAGAGAGAAGAGGCAAAGTTAAGCCAGAGGTTTCAAACATGGAAGTCAGATGAATAGTTTGGAAGAATGGTGATCTCACAGCCAATCAATCAACAAGCATTCATGCAGTGGCTACTACATGCCAGGCACCAAGTTCCGTTGTCATTCTGTTGTTGTTTGTCCTTCAATTATTATTACTGTTATTTTTATTTTTTTTTTGTGAGGCAATTGGGGTTAAGTGACTTGTCTGGAGTCCCACAGCTAGTGAGTGTTGTGTGTCTGAGGCCGGATTTGAACTCAGGTCCTCCTGACTTCAGGAATGGTGCTCTATCCACTGCACCACCTAGCTGCCCCTGTCCTTCATTTGTGAAGAGGACCAAGACCTCGCGGGGCATATAAAGACAAAAAGTGAAAGTCTCTGCCCTCAGGCAACTTATATTCCAATAGGGGAAAGAACACGTCTAGTAGGATAGAGAGGAGACTAGTAGCTAGAGTGGCCCCCTACGGAAGACCTCATGTGGCCTCATGAACTGAGTTTTAAAGCCAACTAGGAATTCCAAGAGCCAGAAGAGAGGGAGGCCAGCAGTCCAGGAATAGAGGCTAGCCAGTGCAAAGGCAAAGAGTTTGTGGAACAATGAGTAGGGAGGTATGGCTGGGTCCTGGAGCATGAGAGAGAAATGTCAGGTGGAAAGAAAAATCAGACAGAAATAGTGACCAGGCCAGGACTGGAACCCAGGTTAGTCATTCAGTCATTCAACAAGCATTTATTAGGTTCCAGCTCTGTTCCTAGAGTTCCTCACACTCAGGGTACCAATGTAAAGAAACAATCTCAGCTTGAAAAGAAGACCCCTCTTCTAGGGTTCTTTCCATCCCACCAGAAAGCTTCTTCCAGAATGTTATTCCAGATGTTATTTGGTATAGGATGGGACCCAGTCCCCACAAGGTGGACAGCCCCGTTGCCACTCTGGCCCAAGCACTTCTCCATTAATTCCTAGGATTGCAGCCTTTTAGAGCTGGGGGGAAGGAGTCATCTAGTTGATTTTGTATGGGAGGAAACAGGCTGAGAGACTTGCTGAAGGTCACAGAGCTAACAGCGGCAGAACTGGAATATTAATGGGGCAGGGGGAGCCAGCGCTGGGGAAGCTGAATGCAGTTTGCATGATGGTAGTACTGTGTTTCCTTTCAGGCTGCATATGGTCTTCGTTTTGCAGCCTCTGGAGGCTGAAGGCAGGGGAGCAGCTGGCTGGCCGGCCACACAGGCACTGGGCTGTCATTGGTGCCCACAGGAACCCTGAGACTCTTATTCAAGTTGACTAAACAGAGCCCCTGCGGGAGAGCCTCTGGGTGGGGGGGGGGGGGGCTGGTAATGGGATATGTGACCTCGGAGCTGCTGCTCCAGCTTTGAATGTGTTGCAATGTGCCTGGCTCATGGGAGTCTTCCCTCAGTGGGAGAAACCTGGCTTCTGAGTGTTGTTTTTCAGAGCATTGGAGGATCAAAGACTTAGACCCGGGCAAAGTTATCTCCCCCAACCTACCTCGTTTTAGAGATGAGGACACTGACGTCCAGAGAGGTTAAATAGCTTACATAAGGTTACACAATGAGTTGACTGAAACAGGATTTGAACCCAGGTCTTCTGACTAGCTCCTGTAAACCCTTGGGTCTTGGAACCTTAATGAAATCATATACCTTTTCTGAGAGTTCCAAAAGTTCATAGGAAGATAAAGAAGCCAAGAGATGGGAGGGCACTTTGAGTTTTGAGGAGAAAAGATGCTATGTAAATACAAGGTCATTTTAAGGAAGGATCTTTTTTTTTTTCTGAAAATTATTGGATTTGTGATTTTATTAGTGTAGAGACGTCCCACAGTGAGGAATTTCCTCTACAATGCAGATTGGCACCTTTTTTACAACCTATAGCCTTAGAGAATTGCCTAGGGCACTGAGAGGTTTAGTAACTGCTCAGAGTTGCACACTCAGTATGTGTCACAGGAAAGATTCAACCCAACTCTTCTTGACTCCATTGCAGGCTGACCAGTCTTTACACCACATTGCCTCTCATGGAAGTATCATTAGTGGTAAGGATAAGGTGTTTAATAAGCTTTCCAACAATTCAGTTCATCAGAGTCTTTCTGGAGCCATCGAGTATCTAATCCTGGAGCAGCTAGGTAGTGCAGTGGATAGAGCATTGGCCCTGCAGTCAGGAGGACCTGAGTTCAAATCCAGCCTCAGACATCGACACTTACTGTGTGACCCTGGGCAAGTCCCTTAACCCAGATTGCCTTGCCAAAAAAAAAAAAGTGTCCAATCCAAGGAGAGAGAGGAGGAGCAGGCTTGGTCTTTGCCCTTGGGAAGCTCAAGAAGAGGAGAAGACTGAGGCTGCCTTCAGGGAGCTCCCAGGTCAGGGGTGGAGTTGGGGGCAAGATTTCTACAGAGATTGGAGCAGAGACCATTTGATGATGCTGGACTATGTGTGCTCAAGGCCAAGAGAAGAAGAAATGCAGTAAGTGTAGGAGGGTTGATGAAGGCGATCCTTGTGGGAAGGGAGGTGGTGGTGGTCCATGAAGGCTTTGGAGGGGGAGAGGGAGGAAAGAACTGTGGATTTAGACTCAGAACTGGAAGAACTTTTATAAGGGAAGAGGAAGGGCTGGAGGCAGGGAATGCTCCCAGAGTGTGGGACAGTGGGATGGAGCCTATGTGTTGAAAAAGCCTTACCCAACATGTTTGGCAATTCATTTCCCAGAATCTATGTCTTCCTTTCCCTGCTTGAAAGGTAAATGATCAGATCTGTAACCTCTGAATCTGAGGGAGAGCTAGGCCTTTAATCAGGAGGCCATGAAGATTTCTGAGTAGACCTGAGCTGCTGGTCTTCTCCAGCTGACTCTGGTTGCCTGTGAAGGTGGAAAGCCTGCCAGTAGGGTTGCCAAGGAGGAGAACACTGGGAGAGCACCATCCTGCCCATCTCCTACCCTTCTCCAGCATCTCTATCTCCCTGGCAACCCTAGCAGGTTATAAAGGAAAGATGTGAGGGAAAGTAGCTGGAGTCCAGAAGATGGCAGATTATTGTCTCCATGTTGGGTTAAGTTAATCTCCTAAACAATAATAACTATTCCCATTATGCTTTCCTTACAATGGTCCAGTGAGGTAGGCAGTGCAAATATTAGTATGCACTTTACATTGCATAATGAGGAAACTGAGGCTTAGAAAGGGGGAAAGGACTTGAGCAAGTTTTCACATTAACTCGGCAATTGCCTGTTCTGATTTTAAGAACATCAACATTACCAGTTCTCTTGATGGAGGTTGGGAAATTCTATCCCAGATTTCAAAACATAGAGGTGAGTGTCTAGTGGAAAGATGACTGCAGTGGGCTTCTTGAGGGCAGGGCAGGGACCAGTTTTGGTTTTTTCTTTGTGTTCCCAGCACCCAGCACAGGGCCTTGAATGCAGTAATGTTCATTTAATAAATGTTTATTGGATAAAATTAAACCAAACTGTAAGTCAGGACACCAGGGTGGCCCTATAACTAACTCATTGGGTGACCTTAGGCAAGTCACTTCTCTCTGGTTCTCAAGGAATTAATCTTGCAAAAGTAGATGGGTAGATTAGCTAACCTCTAAAGCCCCTTCCCTCCTGACATGCTCTGATTTCTAATTAGTTAGTTTTAATTGAATTAATTTTTAGATTCACTTAAAAACAGGTTGGGTTTTAAAAAACAGGTCTTTAAGAAGATGTCACAAACCATAAGACAGGTGCTGTTTCTCCATTTGTTTTTCAGGAAGACTGAAGGTTGGAAAGGAAAAAAGACAGAGACAGTGAAATGTAAAGGCCTAGAAAGAGTCTGAGATTTTGACAGTTCAATTGTTTATGAAGAGATCAAGCAAGACGATGAACTGGGCTCTAGGGTTCAGAGTGCATTCACCACTTTGGCCCTAGCCACTCGTTTGCATAAAACTCCAAGGGCATGCTGGGAAGTAAAACTAGATGAATCAAACCTGATCGCGGTAACCAAAGACAGAGAGGGAGCTTACTGAGGGAACTTGCTTTGGATGAGGAAGGACTGCTGAGCAGGAGAGGCTAGATCTGTCTGTTATTGTTTGTTCTTTGTTCTTGAGGAAGAGCATGACACCAGGGAGGTGCAAAGTCAGTTCACCGCCTGGGTCCAGTGGCAAGATCTAGATCAGGACAATGGGAGATGGCCTGGTAAGATAAGAAAGATAGGCTTCTCCTAATCCTAGGCTAAGGGCAGTTGGCATTGCTGAAAAAGCACAGTAGAACTCTGGATGAAAAGAGCGCTGAAACACTCCAGCAAAAGAGAGTACAGTATCATCCAGCCAAAGCAGTGGCTGAAGCTAGTGAAAGATGTCAGCTGTCTATTGAAGTGTAAGCCCAGGGAGTCCATGCCTTGCCATGTCCGGAAGCAGCTACCCAAGCAGATGAGTAACCTCTCTGTCCTAGCACAACAATGCTTGAGCCTGGTAAGAACCTGCTTGATCCCCGCAGCAGCAGCCTGACCTGTTAACCCTATGAGGACCAAGCCTGGCTGAGTTGCTTCTCTAGCAGAGGCGCTGTGCTTTTGAGGAGTCACCACAGCTGAGCAGCAGAGCAACTCATTCATCAGCAATACTATGCAACAGCAGACTTCATGGGGACCTTTCCAGAGAAAGAAGGGACAGTAGGGACTTGTGCTTCCAGAGTCGTGAGCTATCTTGGCTGTGTGCGTTCTTTATATGTGTGTTTTGCTACGATTATATTTTAAATTTGTGCCCATTCTTCCACTTCATGGACTTTGTGTATATTTGTGGGAGAGTACGCCCCTGGTTTGGGGGGAAGGTGCTTAGTAACTACTGTTCCTGCCGTGCCATTTGAGTGAATGCCTTTTCTAAAGAACCAAGTCCACTGTCAGATTGTTAAGGGAGAGCACACGGGTTGGGGCTTGTGAACTGCAAATCTGATGGATAGCTACCTACAGGGTTACCCCTAGAACCTAAAAAATAGCTGTAGCTTCCCCTTTGTGAACCCAAGCTGCCAGTTCAGATTGGGGGAGTGAGCCCAGAGGGAATGTTCCATGAGGAACAAAACCCATCAGGTAGGCATTTAGAGCTGGGACAAAAGAACAATTGGAACATTAGCACTAGTTTGCCCCACTGGAGCAGGAGTGTTAACTGGCCTGAGTTTCTCCTCGATTTCTTTGGGATCTGGACAGCAAAGAGGCCCTCTAGATGCTTTTGCAGAACCACAGAACCATCAGAGATAAGTGAATATAGGATATAGACTGTCAGAAATGGAAGGAACCTTAGCATATAGAATGTTGAAACTGGGAGGGACTTGAGAACAGAGAATGCCAGAGCTAGAAGGGACCTTAGAATGCAGACTATTAGAACTGGAAGAAGCGTTACAACAAAGAACATAGAACACAGACTGTCAGAGCTTGGAGGGACCTTAGAACACCAAACATAGAATGTCAGAGTTGGGAAGGCGCTTAGAACATGGAACTCAGAATTAGGAGGGACTTTAGAGCACACTTAGTCTAACACTCTCATTTTTCAGAGCAAGAAACTGCCCCAGAGAGGAAGTGACTTATCTAAAGTCACACTGTCAGTCAGTGGACTGAGACTAGGTCTCTGTACTCCTAGGCCAGGGTTCTTTCCATTACACCCAGAGAAGGGGGTGGGAGGTAGGTGATGATTTGCTCAAAGTCCTCCTGAATGGAACCATTCTGGTACCTGGGGCAAACACCATCAATCAGACCCTTGGACAAGCAGCATGAATGGTGTTTTCAAATGGACTTTTAGAGACAGATTCAACTGGGCAGGGGAGGCCTTGGAGAGAGGCCTTGGGCCTCAGGACATAGGAGAAAGACAGAAACCCCAGGACAGGAGAGACCCTTGCTGGGAGCAGTGGATACCACACAGTAGATAGTGCTCAATAGAGACTTTTAAATTGGTTGTTGATTTATTAAAGATTACCCCTGGGAAGGAAGCAGGGAAGGGCCAGGCTAAAGAAGAGCTTACCTAGGAGATAGTCACAGAAGGGAGGAAGTTGGAAGAAGAGTGCCATCAGGGAGCTTACTAATATAAGAAGTTTTTCTTAATTAACTAGATGGCAAACTCAATTGTTTATATCCATTGAAGAAGTACAAGTGCTGCCAGAATCACCCAAATTTTAGCGCCCTGACTCAAAGTCCTTTTCACCCTACCCTAGTTACTACTCTGCTCTTGAAGGAGCCCTTATTTCAGTACCTTCATGCCTCAGTGGGCCCGTAGGGGAGCTTCTAGGGCAAGGCCTTTGTCACCATCCTCTGGGCTTTCCCTTTATGGAAAGCAGCCGAAACAGGGCTCTGGGAGTGTTCAAGGGCAGATGCCAGCACAGAAGAGAGCAGAAGCTGAGGCTGGAGCAAGCCAAGTATTCACTGGCTCAGACAGGCTGGGTTTACGTGAAGGATTAGCTGACGCTCAACAGAAGCCACATTTGTTCACCCCCAGTTTATGGTTGGGCTGTTTTGCTGGCGGTAATAAATGATGGAGTGATTGAATACAGACCTGGCAGCGTAGGGACTTTCAGGGCTTCTCAGATAGCCCTGGGGTCATCCAGAGGTGACCCAGTTTCCACTCCCTAGGACAGGCTGACATACAGAATTTCTCCTGGAATTCTGTCTATCCTATGACCAGACCTGAGGGAGTTAATCACCTGGGAAGACCTGGGGATTTCGGAACTGATGGAACCTTTCCCCACTCCTTGTGTTTTAACCCTTAGAAAAAAGAGTTGAAAGGAACCTTTGACAATAGAATGTCAGAGCTAGGAAAGACCTAGGAACATAGAATGTTAGATTTAGGAAAGATGTGCAATTTACAAGTTTGGAACTGTGAGAGACCTTAGAAAGTAGAACATCAGATCTGGGCAGGACCTTAGAACATTGTAGATCGGACTTGGAGAGACTTTAGAATGTAGAACATCAGAGCTGGACAGGATCTTAGAACATAGAACATCAGAGTTGGGCAAGACCTTAGAACATGGAAGGTCAGACCTGGAAAGACACTAGAACATAGAAAGTTGGACTTGGAGAGACCTTAGAGCATAGAACATCAGAGCTGGGCAAGATTTTACGAGAGTAATAGCTGCTAAGTTTTGCGAAGTGAAGGGCTGCTTAGAGATCACCTAGTCTAACTCTTTCGCTTTAGAGGAAGATCAGGGTCTGCAGATGGACTGTGGATTCACATAGCCAAGTAGTGGCAGAGCTGAGACAAGATCCCACATCTACTGATTCTGCTCTGCTCATCTGGCATAGGTAGTCAGTTTCTCCATGACATACAACATCTCTGTGCCATTTTTTTTTTAGCAGAATCTGGAAACCATGGATGCTGAGTGAAGAACTCCAAGGAACACCATAAAAGGTCCAGTGAAAAGAAATGGGTATGTTTAGTTTGGATTAAAGAAGACTTGGGGGGGGAGCAGGGATATGACAGGGATTTTCAAGTATTTATCTGAAGGACACGTAAGGAAGAGAATCCTGGACTTATATTAGAGCTAGAGTAGATCTTAAAAATCATCTAGAAGGGCAGCTAGGTGGTCCAGCGGATAGAGCACCAGCCCTAGAGTCAAAAAGCCCTGAGTTCAAGTCTGGCCTCAGACATTTACTAGCTGTGTGACCCTGGGCAAGTCCCTTAACCCCAACTACCTCAAAACAATCAGCTACACCCACCCTTCTCATTTTACAATTGAGGAAACTGAGGCCCAGAAAAAGAATTGAAAGATCATAGCTCCAGAGTTGGAATACACTTTAGAGGTCATCAAGTCCAATCACACCCTATTTTACAGATGAAGAGACTAAACCCCACTGAGGGTGAGTGACTTGTTCAAAGTCACACAGGTAGCATGACAGACTAGGTCTTGAATTCAGGTCCCATGTACTTTAATTTGACATTCTTTGTACTGCACTATATGACTTTCCAGGAAAAAGGTCATGTAGGAAGTTAGTGACAGAGCTAGGAGTCAGACCCAGGTCTGCTTGACCCCAGTCCTGTGCTCTTTCCATTAAGCACTGAAGCATTCAACAAACATTTATTTAGTACCTATTCATAAAAAGTATTGTGCTAGGCACTGAAGATTCTAATCATCTTCCTGCTAATTGAGTTCTGGCTGACTTTAATTTCTGCAGCTATTTTATTTTTAAGTCATTGTGGTACATAGGTTCACAGTTTCAGCTGTAAAAGTGAGTCTTGCCTTACAGAACTTGTTTAGAAACAGTGAAAAGTTACTAGATTGAGCTAGGAGAGATGCAGGTTCCAGGACATTGACCATTGTTGTCATTTGTTTGTTTCAATCATGTCTGACTTTTCACAACCCCATCTGGGGTTTTCTTGTCAAAGATACTGGAGTGGTTTGCCATTTCCTTCTCCAGTGTGCCACCATTTTACTGATGAGGAACTGAAGCAAATAGGATGTAAGGGACTTGCCCAAGGTCACACAGCTAATAAGTGTCTGAGGCTGGATCTGAACTCAAATTTTCCTGACTCCAGGCTCAGCACTCTATTCACTGCATCACTTACCTGCCCCTGTGTGACGATAGATGAAGAGTAAGTTATCTATTCCTCAGTTTCCTGATCTGTAAAATGGGTTATTGGTAGCCCCTATGTTACCCAAAGAGATGTTGTGAGGCTAAAAGGAGAGAGAGTGTATCAACTTAGATGTTGGTGAAGATGATGGAGCAGTACTGGTAGTCAGAGTCTGGGTTCTATCAGAGGTTTTCTGTGTGGCCTTGGACAAGACTCTTTCCCACTTGGGGTCTCAATTTATTCTTTTGTTGAATGAGGGGAAGGCCACTGTAGGATTCTGAGCTAAATGAGACCCTAGCTATAGATCATGTAGTTCCTCACCTCCACCCCCAATGCCTCCTTTTACAGAAGAGTTAGTCAGTCAACAAGCATGTATTAAGTGCCTTGTATATTCTAGATACGGTGCTAAGGATTGGGGATACAGAAGAAGATAAAAACACCATCCACATGAACCCTCAAGGAGCTCACATTCTAAAGGGGAAGGGGAAGAGAGGAAACAACACACAAAGAGCCATACACATAGAAGATACAGACAGAGTAAATGGGAGGGTGGGGGTGGGGGAGGGCAGGCATGGCAGGAACGGGAGCCAGACAAGACAAGAGATGAAGAGTGAGGAGCACAAGAAGGCCCAGTGCTGTTGGCTTGTGGAGAGGACTGAAGTGTAAGAAGCCAGGAAAGGGCTTTAAAAGCCAAACAGAGGATTCTCTTTTTGTTCCTAAAGGTCAGGAGTTTCCTGAGCAGTAAGGGTGACATAGGCAGACCTGTGCAGAAGGGACTGAGCCAAGGTCACAAGGGTAGTTTCAGAGCAGGGATTTGAACCTATGGTCTTTTATCTGGCCACCTAGTCCTCTTCCAGGGGTTTCTGAGTCTTCTAGGGCAGGAGGTCTCCCCTGGTGGCCCCAACAATCACTGTCTCTCCTTGACATCTGTGACGGGCAGTCCTGCTGGGGAGGGGGGTGCAGTAAGGGGGAGGAAGCGAATTAAAACAGGGTACAGGGATTTTAAAAAATTCCTTGGCTCCTTGTCGCCCTACCCCCCCTCCCCTTTACCTCCCCACACTCCCCCCACCCCCACCCCTAGCTCCAGTCATTACTCTAAAGTTCAGGGCATATGACTGAATACTTGAAGGTATTTGCGGATTACCCAGAACTATTTCAATGAAAGTGGTAATTATCAAAATGACACAGCTTGGAGCCAGCATTCCCTCCACAGAATGAGGGCAGCAGACAGACCCAGGCCACAAAGAACAGAAACTTCTGAACATTGGAGAAAAAATTCATAATGAAGGGTTCACTTTGGAGAGCAGGAGAGAGAGTGAGTGGGAAGGGGGATAAACTCCTTATGCAAACATTGTTATTAAAAGAAAAATATCTCCCTATGACATTGGAAAACTGTGTTCAGGGCTAACTTTCTCCCCCGGCCCCTTTCCACGCTGCCCCTGGTACAGTTAATTCAAACCACGAAATGTATCTTGCGATGATTTCAGCATTTGGGGCAAGCTGTGGGCTTCTCCCCAGGGCCTGGATTTTGTTACCCTTTTTCCTTGGGAATTCTACCCACAAAATCACTGAATCTTGGAGCTTGAGGAGGCCTCAGAGGTCACCTTTTCTAACCTGTCCCTCTGTTGGAATCTCCACAACCAGTAGATATCCAACCTTCTTTTGAAGACCCTTAGCAACGGAGATCTCACTCCCTCTGGAGGTGGGCCCTATCCCATGCCGCCTTAGAAGGAGTCAGAGTTGCTTCTGACATTCAGAGCCTGCGTGACTGGAAACACTTCAGTGACGTGAACAGAAACAGGCGAGTTGGAAGACAGACAGTGATTGCTTTGGTCGGGCACATACTGGTTTGCGCTGTCCGTGGAACATTCAGGAGGAGATGTTCTGTAGGCAACTGGAGATGATCGGGACTAGGGAGATAGATTTGGGAGTCATTGCATGGAAGTAAGGGTTGAGCCCTCAGGAGTGGATGAAATTATGAAGGGAGAGAGCATGGAAAGAGGAGGGAACAATATTATCTTTTATTCAGAGAACAGGTTTCAGTATCTTTTTTTTTTAATCCACCATCATCCTGTATTCTATTACTATTATTCCCATTTTCCAGATAAGGAAACTGAGATTTGGAGAGGAGAAACAATTTGTCAGAGGTCACAGAGGAGAAAGGAAACAAATTCAATGAATATGTATTAAGACATTATATTCAGCGTTTTGGATACAAAGACGAAAGTGAAACAGTTTGTCATTCATTTATTTATTCAGTCGGAAAGCATTACCAGGCACTGAGCTAAGCTCTGGGGATACAAAGAGACAAAAGACAGAGCCTTCTCTCAAGGAGTCTGATGGGGGAGACAACAGTGTACAAACAAGATATATACAGGATAACCCACACCTAATTAACTGAGGGAAGGCACTAGAATTAAGAGAGATTGGGGAAAGGCTTCCTGAGGATGGGCTGGATTTTACCTTGGCACTTGAAGAATGCTAGTCAAGGCAGGAGACAGAGATGAAGAGGGAGAGAATTCCAAGCACAGGGGGAGGGGACAGCCAATGGCAATGCCAGGAGTTAAGAGATAGAATGTCTTGGAGAAAGATCAGCAAAGAGACAAGTGTCAATGGATTGCAGAGTACTAGGGGGCGGAGTGGGGAGTAAGATGTAAGACAGTTGGAAAACCACAAGGAGCCAGGATATGAATGGCTTTGAATGCCAAACGGAGGACTTTATATTTGATCCTGGCGAGGATAGGGTACCACTAGAGATTATTGAATGGGCTAGTGGTGATGGTGAAATGGTAAGATTTACACCGGTCTGACAGTTAGGTGGAGGATGGGAGGGTGTGGGAACAGACTTGAAGCAGGGAGATGAACGAAGTTATTGCAATAGCTCAGGTACAAGAGTCTGCCTCAGGATTGTGACAATGTCAGAGGAGTATACCGGAAATGTTCTACAAGACTGGATTTGACACACTCTCAGACAAGTTTAAGAGAAGGTAATGAATGACGGGTCAAAGTAAAAAGGCAGACAAAGGCACTCTAGCAATGTCTGAGGCAGGAGAGTGAACAGGTAGCTGCGGTGGGGAAATCAGGGGAGGTGAAACTGAGCCTTGACGGAATAGAAGAACTCTGAAAGGTCACTATGAGGAGGAGAATGCATTCCAGTCATGGTGGGGTGACCTAGGTAGATACATGGAGACTGCAAAGGGCATGGTGAGCTCAGTAGTCCTTTTCTGCTAGAACTGAGCCTTTGTGAGGGAGGATAATGTGAACTAAAGCTCAAAACGAGGCTGGAGGCAAATTGTGGAGATGCCTAAATGCCAGGCAGGGGCACATAATCATCCCTGTAGTCGTCTCTGAGAGCAAATGTGAACTCCCGCTTGGTGTTTAAAGCCTTGTACGGTCTGACTCCAGGGGAAGTTAGGCAGTGCAGTGGATAGAGTGCCAGACCTGGAGCTGGGAAGACTCATCAGACACTTACTAGCTGTGTGACCATGGCCAGGTCACTTAACCCTGCTTATCTTGGTTTTCCCATCTGTAAAATGAGCTGGAGGGGAAAAAATGGCAAACCGCTTCAGTACCTTTGTCAAACAAACAAACAAAAAACCTTAGATGGGGTTATGAAGAGTTGCACGAGACCAAAAAATGACCAATTTGAACAGTTTGATTCCATCTTGACTTTTCCAACCTTGAACCATTCCAACATATTCCCCTTCATTCGCTCTCTGGCCCAGCTATACCAGACTTGCTCTTCCTAACATGTGATCCTCCATCTCACATCTCTGCACCTTTGAACTGGCTGCTCCCTTCAATGCTCTGGCTCCTCACTGCACCCTCTCCCTTCCCTTAAAGCTAAGTTCAAGAGCCACCTCCTCCATGAAGCCTCTCCTGATTCCCCCAAACAACTAGTGTCTCCCTCTGGATACTATCTGTCAGATCTTTTCATTCAGATCTTTTACATTTACCTAATCAATCCATCAGAATGAAAGTAAACCTGAAGTCCCCTGAAGGCAGAAACAGTTTTACTTTTGGCTTTGAATAGATTCAGCCCCTGAGGGTACTAGGTTAGATCTAAGCCCCAGCTCTCTCTGATGCCCTAGGGGCTTAGTGTAGCAGTGTATCTCTTGCAAGCATCACCCACTCTGACTTTGTATGCCCAGCAAGTGGTAGACATATACATAAATGGATCATTGGATCCATGATCTGGAGCTGAAAGAGTCATTTACTCTGACCCCCTCATTTTACAGGTGAGAATATGGAGGTACAGGGAGCATAGGAGATTCCGAGATCACATAAGGAGTAAGTATCGGGTGTGGGGTATAATCCCAGGTCCTCAGTCTGCAGAGCTCCTTGCCATGGTACTAAGATGCCTCCTCCCCCATTAACCTGTGAGCTCCTGGAGAATGGAGGCTTTCCCCCCTTCTTCTTTGTATCCCCAGCAGTGCCTGGCATGTAGTAGGAGCTTAATAAATGCTTTTGACAAGACTTAGCTTATTGGTTCATTGATTAATTGAGCAGAGAGGGATAGAGGGCCTAAAGGTTTCTGTGAGAACATGGAGTAGTTTTTGAAGTGAAGCCGTGGGTGAGTTGGGAGGCAGAGAACTGAGGTCGCAGAGAGGAATAGCAGGGCACTTTTTGGGGTAATGTTGACCTCCCTTGTGGACGTATGAGGCAGAGTAGAGATGGAGGCTGGGGCAGTTGAGGGAGCTGATGAAATGTGCCACATAAGAAAGACTCTTATTCCACTAGGGAGCAGGACAGGGCCAAGGATGGTCCCTCAAAACTGCGGTGAGGATCTGTCCAGCGTAACCATCAGGTCCAGGTCTGGCCTTAGGGGAAGTGACGGCAACAACAAATGCTTCCTATGTGCTGGGGCAGATACGAGGTGACCACAGGTAGTGCCTGGTAGGGACAGTGTCTACTGAGCCACCCTGCTGTGGCACCTGCCAGAACCGGGGCTAGGGTCCAGCCTGGTTCCCTCAGGCTCTTAGTCTGCTCAATTTGGCAAGTTAGCAAGTATTTATTGAGGGCTTGGACACAATTATTTCTTAAGTATGGTCTGTCAGCCTTAGCACATTAAAGAAACTTATTAAAGGCTTCTTTTTAATTCTATATTTATTCATTCTAAATTGGAATGAAGAGGAACCCTGTTTTAACACACTCCCCATGTTAGACTCAGAGTATCAGAGCTGGCAAAGGGTTCTGAGTACACAGAACATCAAGGTTGGGAGGAAGCTTAGAGACCTTCTAGCCCAAGTCCCTCATTTTGTAGAGGAGGAAACCGAGGCACAGAGAGGGAAAGGGACTTTCCCAAGGTCACACAGCCATCTAATGAAAGAACTCACCCGACCAGGGAATCCAGACTCCTGCTCCAAGGCCTTTTCCTCGTACCACTTTGTTTTTCGCCTTTGTATCCCCATCATTTAGCACAGTGTCTGGCACATGGAAAGGCTTACTAAATGTTTATTGACTGACTGATGAATGAGATAATATATGTAAAGCGTTTTGCAAACCTTAAAGTGCCATATTAATGTTAGCTCTTCTGGCGGTCTGCTCACCCTCTATATATTTGAGTAGAGTTGTGATGCATCAGAGAAGGCAAACGAAGAATGCTATAGTGAAACTAAGCCGAGTGTCCCAAAAAAGGAAACCTGGCTTCTAATCCCTGCTTTTTTTTTGCTAGATTTGCTAGATTTAGACCTGGTAGGGACCTTAGAGGCTGTCAAGTCCAAAACTCTTATTTTGCAGATGGGGAAACTGAGGAAGAGAGATGAGGTTAAGTGACTTGCTCAGGGTCACAGAGCACATAAGTATTGGAGGAAGGATTTGATCTCAAGTTTTCTTGACTCCAAAACCAGCACTCTCCATTTATTACGCCAGAGGTGTCAAGCAAACTGTAGGTAGTCAACAACCCTCCCGAGTTAAAGTATAATTGGGAAATACTGAACACAATAAATATAAATACAATAAAACATAGATAATATTATATTTAAAAACTAAGTCAGTATGCCTCTTCTAAATGCTCTGGATTTTATGTTCTAAGGTCCTTTAAAGCTCTGATATTATATGCTAGGTCTTATATTCTGTGCTCTGTCTTCAAAGGGCCCTTTCATTTCTGTTAGTGTGTACTTCCTGAGTCTCTGCAGTAACAATGGGGATATCATAGGCCATGGACGTTCAGGTTTGTGGTCACTTTCACCGCATCTATGACCAGACTTTTGGGGAGTGTGTGTATGCATACGTGAGTGTGTAAGTATGTGAGTGTGTAAATGTGTATGTGAGCATGTGTAAGTGTGTGTATGTGAGTTTATGAGTGTGTATGTGAGATTGTAAGTATGTGAGTAAGAATGTGCATGAGTGTGTGTTAATGTGTGTATATGGGTATATACATATGCGAGTATGTGTGTGTGAGAGTGTGTGTACGAGTGTGTGAATGTGTATGTAAGTGGGTGTATTCATGAATGTGTGTATGTGAGTGTGTGTATGTGAGTGTGTATATGAGAGTGTGTGGAAGTATATGAGTGCAAATGTGCATGAATGTATGTTAATGTGTGTATATATGTATATGTGTGTGTCTGTGTGTGTATGAGTGTGTGAATGTCTATATAAGTGGGTGCATTCATGAATGTGTGTATGCAAATGTGTGTATGAATGTGTAAGTGTATGTGCAAATGAGTGTGTGAATATGTGCATGTGTGTGAGTATATATGGGAACAAGGGTGTGTGTATGTATGTGTGGGTATGGAGTTGGAAGATGAGAGGACAGCAAGCTTCTGATTCTGTGCCTGTGCAGGGATGAGGGGCCTGAGGAGGGGGTCAGGCAGAGCAAGACAAGCTGTGTCCCAACTTCTGGAGGCTCCAGAGTTCTCCAATAATCCAGCTGTTGCTCAGTGCTTATCCGGAAATGCCTCTTACCGCCAGCACTACCCTGTCTCCTCATTAAATGTGGGAAATGAGGAAGTTGAGAAACTGCAAATGATTTTCTCTGTTTATTGGCTCTGTTATCCCACAGTAAAAGCTGGCATTTCTATAGGGCCTTAAAGTTTACAGAATCTTCTTCCTGCAAAACAGCCTGTGAGGTAAGACATCTAGGTATTACTCTCACATCACAGATGAGGAAACTGAGTCTCAGAAAGGTGAGGCTCCTAAGTATTAGGACCAGGAGTCAAAGCCCGGCCGCCTGATGCCAAGTCTAGCTCTCTTCCCTCAATGCTCCTAAAGACCACTGTGCTCAAATCTCTTCCTTTTACAAGAGGTAGAAACTGAAGGTGAAAGAGAAGGGACTTGCCCAAGGTCACCCAGAAAAATAACCGAAAGCTGAGCCTGACTCTTGAGTTTTCTGCTTCCTAGGCCAGGTTTCCTTCTGTTGCCCTGGGGGTGGGAAAGGGCCTGCTCCTTTGTACGCTTTCAATGAGTCAGAACTTTCCAGGCTGAGAGAGTCAGATAGGGATCAACCCAGCACTTGGGACAAGCAGCTGTTCACAAAGAAAGGGGCAGAAAAGGTGGATCTTCTTTCGAATTAGAGGTCAGTCAACATGATTTCAATTTCTGACAAGATTCTCTAGACCGTATCATTAAAGGGTCGCTTATAAGAGTTTAGAAAGGAACACAACGATTATTAAGGAATGACCTCATTTCCTTTTTTGGAAGAGTTCTTAGATCGATAGATAAAGGAGATGCTGTCGATATACCTGGAATTTCATCTAAGCATTTGGCAATCTCTCATCCTTGTTGATTGGATGGTAGTACATTGAGGTCGGTTCCAAGCTGGCGGAGTAAGTTAATGGCGCCGTATCAAGTTGGATGAAAGTCCCTAGTGGCAGACCCCAAATATCTGCCCTTGGTCCCTATGTACTTCACCGTTTTAAAAAACCAGTGACTTGGATGAAGGGCCAGCCTGTTAGGAGATGGGAGTCACAAGTCCTAGTTCTTACGTTACTGCTCTGTTTCAGAGTGTAGTGGAAAAACCCCTGGGCTTGAGGCTCAGGAGGCTTGGCTCTAAACTCTGCCACTGATCTGCTGCGTAACTCTGGGTATGTTAATTCTCTTTTCTCAATAACAATTCAACAAACATTTATTAAGAGCTTGCTACGTGCCAAGTGCTGCTCTAGGTGCCGAGGGTACCAAGACAAATACAGAACAGGCTCTGCTCTTAAGGAGCTTACATTCTGTCAGGGGGATCGACATTCACACACATGTAAAGGAGAAGGCACCATCAGCCTGTTTTCTCGTCTGTCAAGTGGGGATAAGGTTGATGTAAGGATCCGACAACATCCCGCTGCAAAAGGGCTCCTGAAACTATGAAGGCGTAGGGAAGACACCTGACCTGGATGGATTGTTTCTGGTATTGTTTCAGCCGACCTTGACTTTCCGATCACCTGCCCAACTGCCTTGGGGTCCTGGCTTGAGCGCTGTGGGTTCACGTAGTGCTGCCAGGCTGGAATGGAAAGCCTTGTTCCAGCCTGTTCTCCTTCTCTGCCAGTCTCGGCCTTTGTCCCGCGGCTGCATCCTGGGCCTGTTTTCTCATCCCTGACCCGGGTTCACTGGGAACCTTGCACAAGGTCCCTGCCTCAGCTCCACCAGAGGAAGGGCCAAGGAGGGGGGCAAAGGGAGTTCAACATCCCTTAGGCGAAGGAATCATCAGAGCCTCCACTCGTGCATCCTCAGAACAAGGCTCCAGGACTGAGGTGATTCCGTCAGCCGAGTGCCAGAGAGCTCTGATGCCCAGCTTCCTGCCAGCTGCCCTCCCTTGAGGAGACACAGAAGAACCTGGGTCATAATGATGCAAATGGAAAGAGCCTGAGGCTGGGAATCAGGAGACCTGGGTTCTAGTCCAGGCCCTGCCCCCGACTTGCTGCATGGTGGAGGAAAGCTGCCCTTTCTTCTGTCTCTGTCTCTGTCTGTCTGTCTCTGTCTCTCTCATTCTCTATCTCTCTCCCTCCCTGTCTGTCTCTGTCTCTCTCTCTTGCCTAGGATAATGAAAGTATTTCACATGCCTTAAATCCAGTAGGACGGTGGGAGCTATGGACAAAAGCTGCCCACTTCCTAGTCCTTTTCTAAGGCCAAAGAACCAGAGTTTGCAAAGTTCCGGGTGAACAGGAGCTATTATTCACCATGAGGGGACTTGAAGCGTCTGTTGGTAAGGAGTGGACAGAGCCCTGGCTCTTCAGTTGGAGGGTCTGGGTTCCAGTTCCACCTCTGACACTTACTGCTCAGGTAACCTTCGGCGACCTTTCCTCTCTTCTCTGGGGCTCAGCTTCCTTATCTTACATTGAGGGGGTTGGAGTAGATGGCCCTGGAGGTCCCTTCCGGTGTCAGATTTGTGACCCTATGATAATAGTCAGTCAGTCAAAAAATATTTATTAAATACTTACTAGCAGCTAGGTGGTGAGTGGATATAGAGTGCTAAGCCTGGAGCTGGAAAGATCTGAGTTCAAATTTGGCCTTTGACACTTCCTAGCTGTGTGACCCTGGGCTAGTCACTTGACCCTGTTAGTCTCAGTTTCCTCATCTGTAAAATGAGCTGGAGAAGGAAATGGCAAGTCATTCCAGTATCTTTGCCAAGAAAACTCCCAATGGGTTCATGAAGAGTCGGACATGACTGAAAAATGACTGAACAACAGTAACAACGATGACAACGACAACAACAAAATGTGTCGGGCACTGTGCTAAGCACTGGGGATACAGAAAGAGGCAAAAGACAGCCCTGACCTCAAGAAGCTCACAATCTAATGGAGGAGAAATGTACAAACAAGTTATATATAGGATAAATAGGAAATAATTCAGAGAGAGAAGGCACTAGGATGAAGATGGGGTTGGGGAAGGCTTCCTACAGAAGGTAGGATTTTAGCAGGGACTTAAAGGAAGACAGGGAAGCCAGGAGACAGAGATGAGGAGGGGGAGCATCGCAGGCATGGGGAAAAGCCGGAGAAAATGTCCAGAACTGAGATGGAGTGTCTTGTTCGTGGAGTAGCCAGGAGGTCAGTGATAACTAGACTGGAGGGTTCCTGAGGAGGATGAAGGTGTAAGAAGACTGGAATGATAAGAGAAGGCTAGGGTAGGAAGGGCTTTGAATGCCAAATAGGATTTTGTATTTGATTCCGGAGGTGATAGGAAGCCATTGGAATTTACTGAGAAGGGGGTGCCATGGTCTGACCTGCACTCTAGGGAAATCACTTTAACTTTAGATGGAGAATGGATTGGAACAGGGAGAGACTTGAGGCCGGCAGACCCACCAGCAGGCTATTGGGGTAGTCCGGGACTGACGGCTTGGGGCTACCCTTTTGGAGACAGTTCAAGGTCGGGGCAGGAGCAGTTGAGAATTGGGTGTTTTTGACCATCAGACCCCATTCATTCTGTGGTCAGTCATCACCACTCCCATCTCCATAGCGTTTAAAGGTATACAGAAGAACACTTTTGTCACAATGAGCTTCTGGGGTGTTTGAAGGGTACAAAAGCCCTGCTCAGACCTCACAGATCTCAGGTTGCATGAATAAAGGAAGAAGGTCCTAAGGGACCCCAAGCAACAACCCCACATTCTTCTCCAGTTAGCCAGGCCAGTCCTTGGACAACAGATATCCTCTGTTACTAGGCTTGTCCTCAAAGTCATTCCAGTCCATAGGCAGACCTTGCCGCTGTTGGCAAAGCCTTTGAAAAGCCATGCTCACCTTCCATATCATGACAAGGCATCAGAAGTTTTGTACATAGACAAATAAATGTCCTGGTCAGGACTTGAACCTAGGTCTCTTGATTCCAAACCCAGTCCTCTGTCCATTCTGGTCCATGCCACACTGACACATTCTGTTTCTCCTGCCTCTGTGACCCACTTCTTTCCATTCCCAGGCTCCTTCCTAGCCCAGGCTCCTCTCTGGTCCAGGCCTTTAGTCACTTCTAATTTGGATTTTAAGCTACCTCAAATGCTCTAGTAACATAGCAATTGGGGGCGGGGAATTAGGCATATATTATAATTCCCATTTTATAGAAGCTGAAACTAAGCTCAGAAAAAAATGAATTGCTTGAAATCATACAGTTAGTAAGTGTGCCACCTGGGACTTGAACCCAAGACTCCGGACTCTGGGCCCAGCCTTTCCACCGTGCCCTCTTGAGTGGACACTGATTGAATGAATACTCACCGGTGTTGGAATCGCAGCAGTTCTGTTGACTTTCCCTCAGAGCTTGGCGGGCCAGAATCGAAGGGCACTTTTATGAGCCAAGGTTCTCGGGCTGGCAGACTCCCTGATCACCCAGGATTGACACCGGATAGAGTTTCCACTCACCAACCCGGAGCATATGTTTGTGTCCTCGGGTTCATGTCAGTCCCTAAATCTGATCCTTTTTAAGAGAAATGCTGATGGCCGGGGCTCATGTTTCCTTGTTTAAAGAAAAAACCCCCAACAAAAAAGCTCTCAACAAAGAGCATAGAATTTATAGCTAGATAGGACCCGAGAGCTCGGCGTGCTCCATCTCCAAATCGTAAAGAGGAAGGAAAAGGGGCTAAAAAGGCATAGACCTTTTGTTTGAGGTTACACAACGAGGCAGCACTGGGATTCAAACTCGGGTCCTTTGGCTCCAAAGACTCCTTCGACCTTTCACAGAGAAGAGAGCACTGCGCTCAAGGCAATGTGGCATGGCAGCTTGTGGTCTGTCCTTGGAGTCAGAAGCCCTGGGTTCAGGTCCAGACTCAAACACATCTTAGTTCTGTAACCATGGGCAAGTCACTCAGTCTCTCAAGATTCTGGACAACTCTCTAAGGCTAAGTTAACTAAATAATACAAATTAAATAGCAGGTACAGATTAAAAAAAAAAGAATTTAGTACCTGGACAATTCCTGGACCCCTCCACGGCAATAATAACAATAAAACCAAGAATCTTGGAATTTGGGCACAGCACTGTGCCTCTGAAAATGAGCATTTATTAGCCTGATTGTTGACCGAATGCAGAGGCTGCTGGGAGCATGGCTGGGCTGAAAGTCTGTATGGAGTTTAGAACTGGATGGTATACGGGCTATCTTTACTTATTTTCAAGTTTGTGTAATGCAGAAAAACTTTTAGAGCTTTTCTTCATGAAGGCAAAAGTGAGTGAGTAGAAAAATACTGGATTTGGAATCACAAAACTTGGATCTGGGTCTCTAGCTATTGGACCTTGAGGAAATTGCTTCTTCTCTTTTGAGTCTCCTTATCTATAAAATGGGGATAATCATATATAGTCCCCACCTTGAAGGAAGGAGCTTACATTATTACAGGGGAAATAAGACATAATAAGCCTCAAGGCCGGAGGCACAATTTGAGCACAGGGCCTTCTATATAGTAGGTGGGCCAGGACATGCTGGTCAGTAGTGGGGTTTCAACTCCTGACACAGCAGTGCCCAAGAAACTAGGGAACATCCTCTTAAAAGTCACCTAGTCCCATCCCGTCCTATTCTGGAGTGAAGACGGGGTGCACAAGGTAGAAGGAATAGAGAAAATAAATGCTTGTTAATTGAAAAAAAAAGTAAATTAAAAAAATAGGGAAGAGTCTTAGGATCTAGAGAAAAGGTTCTCAACTTGGGGTCTATGGCTTTCCAAAGGATCCAATAGATGGATTTTCAGATTGGATGGGAGAAATATTCCATCTTTATTTTAACTAACCTTTGACTGAAATTGAGCATTTCCTTCAATTATGAATGTAGGGAATGGCCCACAGGAGTGTTCGCTTCACCAATCTGCCAAAGGGTGCATGAACACCAAAAGGGTTCAGAGTCCCTGATCTAGACTGAGAAGGCACCCTCTTAAAGGTCAACTAGTCCCATCTCATCACATCATGAAGTGAGGAGGGGACACAGGACGGGGAGGGAGTTGAGGTCCAGAGAAGGGAAGGGACTTGTCGAGGGTCAAACAGTCAGTAAGCAGCAGAGACAAGATTAGAACCCAGGCCCTTGGACATCCAAGCTGGCAGACGGGCAGGTCAAGGATGAAGCTGGCACTGACTTGGTGACAAAGGGTCACCTAGTTCTTTTGGGTTTTCTGAGCTGGAGGCTTAGAGGCAGCTCACAGGTAAGCTCCGATGGCCAAGGCTTCTCCAGGGCCACATACATATCCCATGAGGACACAGGGAAAGCCTCCCAGGAGACCAGGCTCCCCAGAGCAGCATGACTCTCCTAGGTTCTGTCCAGCTCCTGCTCTCCCTCTGTCAACACACTCAGTTTTATGCAGTGCCCCTCCCCCCCCATTACCCACCCAAGACAAGTGCTGACCTTGAACATTAGCCCCAAGGCTCCAAGTCTTCCCTGCTCTTATCTGCTACCTGTATCCATAGGCCAGTGGTGCCATCCTCAGCTGCATCTGCCTTCCTGCCTCCAAGAAATATGTATTCTATATTGTGTGCCTTTCATCAAGTTCCAGATGGCACCCTCCAAGTTTTACCCATGCCCCAGGACCTCAGCCTCTATCCCTCTTCTCTCCAGTTTAAAGGGAGCAGCTTTATCCACAGGTCTCCTCTCTTTGATCAGGGCCTCCTAGTGAAAGGACCATGTCAGAGATCAAGATGCGAGTCTATAAAGCTATCTGGAGAGTCTGAAGGATTTATGGTCCACTGGGAAAATTGTTTCCATAGAATGGGGCCAGGGGAGGTCAACAGCCACATTCCAAATGTTAGTGCTTTGATTAATAACTAGAAATAGAAGCTCATAAAAGAGGCCGGCAGCCTGCCCTGGGCAGGCAGGGGGACCACTTTGGTACAAGTGATTGTATTTCCTGAAAGTCTCTGGGAAGGGCTTTTATTCTGTAAGCTTGAGCTTCTACTGGCTGTGTGTCCCTTGGGTTTTTGAGGGAGGCTGGGCGAGGATGAGCTTCCCCATTTTGTGGATGAGGAAACTGAGGTATAGAGGGGACGGAGGGAAAGAGAAGATTGTCTTTTTCCAAGGTCAAGATCGAGCTGGCAGCAAAGCCAGGCCAAAACCCCATGTCTTTTGACTCTGAGGCCAGGACTTTTTCTACTAGGGTCACCAATGCTTTGAGATCTTTGCAATGCTTTACAGCTACAGGATGAGGGGGCCTGGCATAGTTGACAGAGAATTGACCTCAGAGTCAGAAAGACCTGCTCTGTCTGAGACATCCTGTGTAACCTTGAATTCACATCCAGCCTCAGACACTCACTAGCTGAGTGACCCTGGGCAAGTTACTTAATTTCTGTCTACCTCAGTTTCCTCAACTGCAAAATGGGGATAATAATAGCAGCTATTTCACAGGGTGGTTGTGAGGATCAAATTAGATAATATTTGCAAAGCTCTTAGCACAGTGCCTGGCATACCGTAGACATTTAATAAATGCTTGCTTCCTCCCTTCTTGGGCACCTAACCTCCCTGTGGCATAGGCAGGGTGGTAGAGCAGAAAGAACACTCTCTAGAATCAGAGGAACTGGATTCAAATGCTGCCTCTGAGGCTTACTACCTAGCAAGCCACCTAAACTTCCTTACCTCAGTTTCCTGTTCTGTAAAATGAAGGGGTTGGACCAGATGCCTCTGAGGTCCCTTTTAGCTTCTAGATCTATTATTCAATAAGCTGTGATCTGTGTTGCCTCAGTTTCATCATCTGTAAAATGGGCATTATGACACTTGGGCAAATTCCTCCTTTTCTCTGGGCCTCCATTTCTGCCCCTGTAATATGGAGAATTCAGATTCCATGGACCTGAGGCCCTATCCCAGCTCTAAAGTGCTATGATTAATTTTTATAATTTCTTCAGAAGATGGAGAATTAGGCCTCTGCTCCCTTCAGCTCTCTGTCTTGTGGCAGCTACCTCCGCAGAAGCTTATTTCTGGTTCTGGTTTGGAGTGCTTAATTACTACATGCATATTGGACTGGATTGAAGAAAATGACATGTCCAAAGTCACACAGCAGTTTGGGAGCCCTCCATTTCTCCACCAACCTTGTCTATGAAGCCTGGGTGGCTTGCTGTGAATCTGGGAACTGGAACCCTAGGCCTCAGTTTCCTCACCTATAAAATAAAGGGGTTGGGTGAGACGGCCTCTGAGGTCCCTTCCTGCTATTTCTACAATCCTCTTTCCCATAGCAATGCTTTCCCCACAATACCATGTTCTCTCCTGTTTGAGTTATAGAAATTAGATAAGGCTATCTTATTCTCCATGAGAATAGGGCCCAGGAAACTGAGACCTAGGCAGGGGAATGATTTCCTCAAGATTCTCCTTTGGTCTAAGCTTCCTTGGGCACCTGAGCGGTACCTGGGCTTTAGAGGGTGGG
Organism: Phascolarctos cinereus; assembly: GCF_003287225.1. Classification (NCBI taxonomy): domain Eukaryota; kingdom Metazoa; phylum Chordata; class Mammalia; order Diprotodontia; family Phascolarctidae; genus Phascolarctos; species Phascolarctos cinereus. The sequence goes on along the minus strand of NW_027556402.1, from coordinate 199,594,389 downwards.
GAGACTGGGAGAGAGAGAACAGCCCTGAAGGCGCCCTCATGCTCCTTGGCAACAGATTCACCCTGAGTCTGCCCTCTAGCTCTCTGGCCTGAATAAAGGATTCAGAAATAAGGATAAATTTCCCTTGATTTGTGCATTCCCATTAACTTTCCAAGTATCCTGGAGACTTTCTGGTTCTTCCCTAAAATAATAATCAAGAAAAATAAATCAAATAACTGTGAAATGAAAAGATAAACAGGATATGGTTGGGAAATGTAATTGGATTGTCTCTGGCCTCGTTTTAGAATGTGTGTGTGTGTGTGTGTGTGTGTCTTTTATTAAATAGTGGGGGATACAGTACAAGATAGAGGAGTGGAAATAGCATTGTACTGGCAGTCAGAAGACTTGGGTACGAATCCCAGCTATGGCATTCACTACTCATGTGATCTTGGCTAAGTCACTTCCCATCTTAAGTCTTATCTGTAAAATGACAACATTGGATTTGATGACCTCCAAGGTCCCTCTGGGCCCTGACATTCTGAGCCAAGTTTTGTACTGAGAAGTATCATAACACTGTGCTTATTGGACTCCTGTGGGCAACTTTGTTAGGTGCTAGAGGAGATGCCAGGTTGGATAGGGATTCTAAGAAGAATTCCTAAGATTCTAGAATCTTGGAATCACAGGATGAGGTGGAAGTCTTTTTTTTTTTTACCTCCCTCCCTCATTTTACAGGTCAGGAAACTAAAGACCAGAGAGGGGGGAAATTATAGCTTTCAAGGAAGATAACAGCAGAGTAGACTTCCTTACTTGGGAAAGATGGCACGTGTGTGCCTCTGAAAATGTGTCCATTGTGTGTGTGTATACAAAAGAAATTACTAAGCTTGGTAAATGTGAATGTTGGAATGAACTATCTTACCTTCCCATTAATGTTGCTTCCTGTCAATCTGCTTCTCATAAAGGTGTTGCTCTGCCCCTCCAGCCTTGGATGGGAACATTCGCTCTAGACTACAAGGGCAGGCCTCATTCTAGTAAAATGAGTCCTGACGGTCAGCACCTCCAAGACAAACAAAGTAATTCAAAGAAATGCTCCAAAAGGTTCCTCCTCTTTCCCTCCCAGGGGAGGCCTTATCCAATAGCTCCCAAGAAAGCTGAGGTCTGGCAGACCCTGAGGCCTGGTGAGTTCTGGTGGGCCCAAAGTATCCAAGAAATATTGTTCCTGTAAAGTCTGGCTTCTTTGTGGCATGGAGGAGGAGTCTTTTGAAAAGTCCCCTTTTTTGTGGAGCTCCAGGAGAATCTGCCTAGCCTGCAACCGCCTGAATTGATTTCAGAGGCCATTCTGCTCTGAGGCAGGGGGACGGATGTGTGGATCCAGAGTGGTCTGAGAAGTAATCACATGCTGATCAGTGGCTATTTCTGTGCATCCCTGAAGAAGAGATACATGTACAATAGAGTACACTTAAAATTTTTGCATGCACGTATAGCTCAAAAATTTCCCAGGAAAAATGAATGATAAGAAAATCAAATTGGTATAGCTTGACTTACAAGTCTTGAAATGTGTAGAAAGTCAATCTCTCTGCAATACCCACTCGTATTAGCAGAAGCTTAAACATGTAGTTTCATGGAGCTGAAAGGACTCGGCATGTAGAATGTCAGAACCTAAGGGGGTCTTAGAACAAAGAAGTGAGAAGGTCAGAACTGGAAGATACTCACCAGCATCACCAACTAAGTCAGTGGTAGATACAGGTCTTGACCCCCAGCTTTATCCACTAGGGAAAGGAAAGGGAATTAACATTTATATAACACCTGCGATGTGCTAGGCTATTGCAACAAACTGTGGAGTAGATGCTATTATTATCTCCATTTTACAGTTGAGGAAACTGAGGCCTTATAGAGGTTAAATGACTTGCCCAGGGTCATACAGCTAGTTAAGTGTCTGAGGTCAGATTTGAATTCAGGTCTTCCTGATTCCAGGCCCAGCACTCTACTGCACCACCTAGCTGCCCTAAGGGTTGATAATGAGAAAGGTGATGGGTAACAGTATGTCTTTTGCCCTGGTCTGTCGCTGGAATATCGTGTTCACTTCTGGGAACTACATTGTCAAAGGGATGTTAGCAAGCTGAACTATGGCCAACGAAAAGTGACCAGCAGACAAAGGGTAGTGAACATCACAGTATACAGAGACAAGTTAAAGGGATTCTGGATGTTTTAGACTGGAGAAAATATTCTCAGGAAGTGATATTTGCCTTTGAGAATTTGAACAGCTGCTACAGGGAAGAGGGATTAAACTTACTCAGCCTGGCCCTAGAGGGTAGTACTAGGAACAGTGGGTGGAAGTTGCGGGGCAGCAGATTTTAGTTCTACGTAGAGACCTTCCCCGCCGTGATACCTGGCCGACAGCGCCAAGTATTGCCTTGAGTGGCAGTGAGATGCCCGTCCTTGCAGGCGCTGCAAAAGATGCTGGACAACTCCGGTGCATCCTTGCTTTCAGTTTTTTCCACTTTTTCCACACAGCTACCAAAACGATCATGGATGGCTCTGACCAGGATTCGCTCTTGTTCAAAACCCTTCGTTGTCTCCCTGTGGCTTCTAGGACAAAATGAAAGCTTTAGAGCATCTGAAACCCCCGACAAGACGGCTTGCACCCCTACTTCTAGCCTTAGTTTGTATGACTCTCCTTCAAATAGTCTATACTTTATCTAACTTGGACTCTAGTTATTCTCCCATGCTTGAAATCCTTCTTTTCCCCATTGGCTCAAATCCACTGGGTTCAGATCCCACCTCCTCTCTGAAGCCCTCCTTGATCCCTCCGGCTAAGAGGGTCTGCTCCCTAAGTGGTTTGTTCTTTGTGCCTTTCACATTCCACTTTGGGCCGTACTTATCTGTGTCCATTCTATAGCCCCACAGGGGACTGACTATATGCTGTCAGAAGACAGGGACTGTATTGGTTTTCACTCCTATGCCCTCCAGCCTAGAACATAGGAACCCAGGATCCCTCAGAGGTGAGTGTAAGGGACCTGGGAATAGGGAGTTAATGAAATGTTTGTGGAGATGAATTGAACCACACTTTGGTCCACACCCTTATTATCCACCTGGAGTCCCTGTGGCCACCTCTTTCTCCAGACGTATTAAAATCCATATCTTTTTTTTTTTTTGACAAGGCAATTGGGGTTAAATGACTTGCCCAGAGTCACACAGCTAGTAAGTGTTATGTGTCTGAGGCCGGATTTGAACTCAGGTCCTCCTGACTCCAGGGCTGGTGCTCTATCCACTGTGCCACCTAGCTACCCCTTAATCCATATTTTTTTTAAGGCCTGGCTTACAGTCCACCTCCTCCAGGAAACCTATATCCTTCACCCCTGTGCCGTGAATGAGAATGGAGCCATAGAATGAATCAGCGACTCGGTTTCAGGAGGCTAGATTTCACATCCCAGCTCTGTCACCACAGTTCTGTGAAATGAGGGAGATGATCTCTAAAGTGTCTCTTAGCTTTAACAGTCTATGTTCTCAGGTCTTTTCAGGTCTGATATTCCGTTCTGCCTTTCAGTTCTGACACTTCTCGGTCCCTCTCAGCTCTTTTTGTCAATTTTTTGTTGTTGTTCTAAGAGCCCTCCTAATGCTGATATGTTCTATCCTCACATTTTACAATCTGTGCTCTAGAGTTGTTCCCAGTTCAAGCGTTCCATCATCATTAATAGCAGCAAGTGTTTATTGAACACCTGCTATGTGCAAGGCACTGTCCCAGGTGCTAGGGAGATAGCTAGCAAGCTAGCTAAATGATAGATGATGGATAGATGCATAGATAAATAGATACATGACAGCTAGCTAGCTAGATAAAAGATAGATAGATGATAGATGATGGATAGATGGATAGATTGATAGAGGATAGACAGAGGATAGATGATGGATGTGTGGATGGATGGATTGATAGATGATGGATGGATGGATGGTTAGACAGAGCATTTATTATTATGTGCCAGGCACTATGGTAAGTATGAGGGGTACAAGTATAAGCAAGCAAGACAATCCCTGACCTCAAAGAGCTTACATTCTAATGGAGGGGATACACACAATAATAATGTATATAAAGAAGGATTAAAAAGGGACATGTGAAAGATAAGGCAGAAACTGAGCTCTTAGGGCTGAGAGACTCCAGGACACAGTTCAGATCCCCAGTGGGAAGGAGTGTGTGTGTGTGTGTGTGTGTGTGTGTGTGTGTGTGTGTGTGTGTGTGTGTGTGATAGTCCAAGTAGAACCTGAAAGAAGTGTTCCAGCATTCAGCAAGATAAAGCAATCTCATGGACATCTGGTTTGAAATGTCCAATAGGCAACTGATGATATGAGACTGAAGATATTTTGAGGTATTAGCTACTGTCAGCAGACTGCTTATTTACTGCCTAATAGAGGCTCTGGAATGGAAGAACTTTCAGAGGGCATCTAGTTCTACATTCCTCCCAGGCCAAGAATCAGCCTCTATGACAGATTTATCCAATCAAAACGTTAGTCAGCTTCCCACTCCTACCCTACTACTCCACACAAACTTATCTTTTTTCAAAATAAAAATATTTATTGATATATTATGACATACATTTTCCTATGTACTCCTCCCCTCCTCCCCTCTCAGAGAGATATCTCTTATAGCTAAGAATAAAAAAGAGAGGGAAACAAATTTAGCAAAACTAACCGACAAATGGAAAAAAGCTGACATAATATGTGCGTTGCTCTATATTCATAGACCCCTCACTTCTGCAAAGAAAGGGAGGATGCTCCCCATACTTTTGATTGGCTAATTTGCATTTACATAGGTCTCTCTCAGAACAGCGATTAAAGATGAACAGGCAGATAAATGCACAGACATGAACCACATGCTAAAACAAAATAATATCAAGGCATTGTATTAGGAGTCAGCAAAGAGCTAAGCTAAGGATCTTAGTGGAGAGGGATGAGTACAGAAAACAGGTCCGGGGGAGGATTTCCATGATGAGACAAGGTGTTGCTGAGGGAGAAGGTGGATGGGATGGGAGTAACAGAAACAGTCTTCTAACCAAATCTTCCACCAAAGCCTTTTGCTGGTGTGTCTCACTATGACATGGAGATGACTCCACCACAGTATAAGTAGAGGCAGGTCTTGCCAGACTGGACAGGCCCAGAGAGGGACCATGTGTCTTTTGGCAGAGAACTAGCCCAGGCAAATCCAAAGAAACTCACCCTCTGAGGCTTGGCTAGTCACTACCATTCTTTTGGCCACAGTAACTCATGAAGACAATTGACTAAAACACAGATGATTTGCCATCTAAGTTAGTGGAGCACCAATCTGCCCTGGTGAAACTGGAGCCCAAAATTCTTAAAGAAGATAATAATAAGAGTTGTCATTTTTATAGCACCTTATATTTGGTCCCTTTGCAGGCATCCCATCTTTTCTTGTAATTGATCCTGAAAGGTCTCATGGAGATGCGGGAATTTCAGAATTTTATGTATCTTTCCAGGAACTAAGTGACTTCTTTCTGTTTGGATTAAGCTCAGAATTAGTTTGAAAAAATGAACCAAAGAAAGAAATCCCCCAATACTTAGAATAATAAAAATACCAAACCTTGGATGTATTGAGGAAAGATGTTTTGAGGGGAATTTCATAGCTAAGCTCCTATTTTCTAGGTGGGCATTGCTTCAGTGGAGGAATGTCTTGAATGAATGGATAAAAAAAGCATCCATTAAGTGCCTACAGTGTGGCAGGCACTGTGTTTATCTTCTTGTCTCTTGTCTTCTGAGTCTCTTGAACCCTGGCCCTAGGGCCACACTGTCCTGCTTGGTAAGTGAACAAGCACAGACTCGCACAGCACATCTTATGTAGCCATCCTCAGACCACCAGACTATATAACCATTCAGACCTTCCCACCCCAGCCCCACCCCCGCCCCACCCCCACAGACCTTGCCATCCACCCTGCCTAACTTCCATCCCTTCCCTACCACCCATCCATCACCTCCCTACCTTCTCTCTCTGCATGCCCCCACCAATGCAAACATATCAACTCTACCATTCCCTCTCAACTCCCCTATGACTCCACTCAACGTCTCTGTGATTTCCCAGACCAAAAAACCCTTTCCTAGACATCATTCCCCCATTATATATTGTTTCCCCTGATGAGATTGTAACTTCTTTGAAGGTGGGAACTACCTCACTTTTGAATTAGTATCCCCAGAACTTAGGACAATGCTTAACTAATAATTCTTTTTTTTTTTTTGCTTTTTTGGTGAGGTATTTGGGGTTGAGTGACTTGCCCAGGGTTACACAGCTAGTAAGTGTCAAGTGTCTAAGGCCAGATTTGAACTCAGGTCCTCCTGACTCCAAGGGCAGAGCTCTATCCACACTACACCACCTAGCTGCCCCTTAACATATAATTCTTAACAAATATTTTTCCTACGTTCATTTCATTCATTCTAAACAAAACTTTTGGGAATTAGTAGTGTCTATCCATCCATCCATCCATCTATCCATCCATCCATCCATCCATCCATCCATCCATCCATCCATCCATCTATCCAACATTTACTATGCACCTACTATATGCCTGATTCTTTAGAGTATTTAGAAATTAATGAGGTGCAAAATATTTGCCTGCATAGACCACAGGTAGGTGGGGTGTTATTAAGATATGGACAAAAAACTCAAATGCAATTGGATTACCATAACAGAAGTATTGAACTAGATCATTCCCTCTTGGGGAATCTTAGGATTCAGAGCTAGAAGATTCTCTTCAAAGTGAACCTTGGAGTTCATCTAATCTAATCCCCTCTTTTCATAGATGAGACAGGAAAGGCTGCCAGGAAGAAGTGGGATGCATTTGAGTTGAGCTGGAAGGGTGGGTAGGACCTGAATGAGTGGAGATTCTGGAAGGAATTCTACTTGCAGAGAGATGAATAGACAAAGTTTGGAGGGAGGAAAATGCAGGGTCATGAAATAGAATATTATAGCAAGGAGTGATCTTAGAATATAGTACATAGAAAATCAGAGCTGAGAGGAGCCCTTAAAACAGAATGTTTAGACCTTCAACTATAAAACATAGAAAGTTAGATCTGGGAGGGTCCTTAAAAGACAGAGGGTCAGAGCTGGAAGTGACCTTAAAGCACAAGACACCCAGTGCTATGACAACCATGATTCCAGAGTACTGATGATGGATCACGCTACCCTGAGAGAGGGGTGTTGGACTCAGGGGACAGAATGAAACATACATTTTTGCATATAGACGACGTAGAAATTTGTTTTGCTTGACTATGCACATTTGTTACAGTGGGTTTGCTTTTTTTTATTTCTTCTTTTCTTCCAAAAAGAAAGGAGGTTGGAGGAAGAGAAAATGCTTATTAATTAAAAATGAAAGAACATAGGATTTCAGAGCATTTAGGGACGTTAGAACATAGAAAATCAGAGATGTAGGGACTTTAACCTAATGTCAGGAACTTAATCTAACCTAAGAATTCAATGCCGGGATCAGGAGAGACCTTGGAGCAATTCAAGATACTCTGAAGACAAGACACAAGAAGATAAACACAGTGCCTGCCACACTGTAGGCACTTAATGGATGCTTTTTTATCCATTCATTCAAGACATTCCTCCACTGAAGCAATGCTCACCTAGAAAGTAGGAACTTAGCCACGAAATTCTCCTCAAAACATCTTTCCTCAATACATCCAAGGTTTGGTATTTTTATTATTCGAAGTATTGGGGGATTTTTTTCTTTGGTTCATTTTTTCAAACTAATTCTGAGCTTAATCCAAACAGAAAGAAGTCTCTTAGTTCCTGGAAAGATATATTAAGTTCTGAAATTCCCGCATCTCCATGAGACCTTTCAGGATCAAGTATAAGAAGAGATGGGATGCCTGCAAAGAGACTATAAGGTGCTATAAAAATGAGCAATCAGGACCTTAGAACAAAGGATGTTTCGCGTCTTTAAAACTAAGAACTGGAAAAGATCCTACACGCGGGGTTCTGAACTCAGTAGGGAAGATAGTTGCCCAAGGTCCCATAGTTAGTGACAAATTCAAGAAGAGAACCTGGATTTCACCGTTCTAATTCAAGGTTCTCTCTAGAACCCCAGATTAAAATAGTGAAATCTCTGTATTACTCCCTTCAGTACCTAGCACAGGGCAGTGAGCATAGCATAAGCTCAGTCAATATTTGCTGAGTGACTGAGTCAGCGAATGATTTCTCCAGCTAGCTTGGGCAGTGGCTATAGGACATCAGCATATTTGGATGAAAAATGACAAAATCGTCTTTTGAAGAGAGCTGGGGGTGGTGGTGGTGGTGAGTGAAAGGTTCTGAAAGGGACTTTTCAGTGAGTTCTTCCAATAAGGCAGAGCCAACACATTGATCTGTTAACCCTGCCCCCACACACATATGTCACTTAACTTCTCTTTGCCTCAGTTTCCTCAGTTGTAAAATTGAGATAACAGCACCTACTTCTCAAGGTTGTTGTGAGGATAAAATGACATGATATTTATAAAAACCACTTAGCACAATGTCTGGCACATAGTTGGACCCATAAAAATGCCTTATTCCTGTCTCCCTTCCCTCTCCCATTTCTGCTCCAACATTCTATGTCCTAAGGTCTACACTCAGGACTGGAAATTTGAATGGGGCTCCTGGGATCTTCTGGGGAGGAGCTGACTCCAGGAGGACCCCATCCAGGTCAACTTCTGCCCTGAGGTTAGTCACCCTCAGTCCTCACCCCCTCACCCCCATCCTCACCCAGTCTGGCCCCAGCCGGCCCCTGGCAGCAAAGTTTGAATCAAACCATCTCATTCCATAACCAGCCTAGATTCAGCTTTGGTCAATGATTAGTATAAAAACCAATATATTTTAATTATAACCTTGATGGCCATAAAGCAAAATCATTTCCATATGGCTCAGAGGCCTCAGCCACAGAGAATTTTTTTCTTTTTTGCATCTGAGGGAATGAAAACCCCAGCCACCCCCTAATTAGAAGGAAATGGTGCCTGAGAGGGAGATAAGATCAGAGTCTTCCAGTAAAGAATTGGAAAGGGGTAGTGTGTGTGTGTGTGTGTGTGTGTGTGTGTGTGTGTGTGTGTGTGTGTGTGTGTGTAGGGGGTGTTTGGAGTGGGGTGGGGGACAATCTGCAAGGGATCACTGCTGAGATGTCTTGAAGCTGAGATCTAGTGTAAGAAGGGAGGAAAGAGAAGAGGGAAGGAAAGGGAGAAAGCATTTATATTGCACATTCTATGTGCCACTGTGCTAGGCACTTTACAATTATTATCTCCTTTCATCCTCATGATAACCCTGTGAGGTAAGTGCTATTCTTATTTCTCTTTTACAGGTGAGGAAACTGAGGCAAATGGATTAAGTGACTTGCCCAGGGTCACAATGTCTGACATTGGATTCAAACTCAAGTCTTCCTAACACCAGGTCCAGCGTTCTATCTGGTCATAAGAGTTCATGAAAGACTGAATGAATGAATAAATGAGGGAATGAAGGCATGAAAAGTGCTTATTAAGTTCCTGTAGAGCTCACATTCTCACAAGTGATGCAAAAGCAAAAGCAATATAGCCCCTACGTTTTAAATCAACTATTAAACCTTGGGGTGTTGGGGGTGTGGAGGGATGGGAAGGGGGAGTGGGGAGTTGAGAGAGAACAAGGTGCTGCCATCAGCATCTGTGGGTTAAACAGCCAGAAGAGACCCCAGAGTCTTACATGGTTAATGCTTTTACTCTCACAAAACAACGTCATGGACATGGGCAACATAAACCCCATTTTACAGATAAGGAGACTGAGGCTCAAGGTGGTAGATCAGCTTGTCAAGGCCACCCAGCGAGTTCATGGAAGGATCAGGTCTTGAATCTAGGGCTTCTGGCCCCCTGACCAAGTACTTTCCACTACACCTGCTTTTCTCTCTCAAGCTTTGTGGGGGCTCAGACTGAGCTTCTTAGGGAGGAGCTCATTACAGCAATTAGGATTCCGAGGTGGGAGGAAATTTAGAGAGCATTTTAATGAAGGTTCTTAATTGTGTGTGTGTAAGTGTGTGTGTGTTGTGTGTGTGTGTGTGTGTGTGTGTGTGTGTTGGGCTCCCTTGATAGTCCGAGGAAGCCTGCTCAGAATCATGTTTTTAAATGCATAAAAACAGACAACATAGAGTTACCAAGAAAACCAATTATAGCAAAATGCAATGATCAAAATAGTGAAAAACAAATAAGTTTACAGACCCCAGGTTAAGTACCCTTGATTCGAGCCCAATTGCCCCAATTTCACAGATGAGTAAACTGAGACCCAGAGGGCTGAAGTAATTTGAACAAAGTCACCCAGGTAATAAATTGTAAAGGTTGGATTAGCACCCCAGTCTTTTGATTTCAGATCTGCAAGAGGTCTGTCCTTCTGAGAAGGATTGTGGAGAAGAGATTCCTAGCTAAGGGCAGCAGGGGGTGGTGGTAGAATGATTTGAGAGGCAGGGGTCTTCCTGGAACTCTTCGATCACCTCCCACTATCCAATGGCCCTGAGAACCCAACAGCAAGTCCAAATTGTACCCTACTCCCCAGTGGGGCTCTGGGGTTTGAGTTCCCAAGAGCTGAATCCAGGGAGGCTCAGAACATGACATTCTCAGAGAAAGAAAGCTAAATTAGTGTAGTAAACAATAGCTCCTTCCCCTCTTTCTGGCCTCATGCTTGGAGGCTTGGCTCCAGCTTCCAGACTGTCTCTCACAGAAATACACCAAGGCTGAAATTGAAAGCTCTGAGGCTTGATGGGGGGAAGCTCCCTCCCCCTCTCTGGGCCTCAGTTTCCTTCTTCATAAAATATGAATGATGACTCACATTTCTAGGGGCTTTGGCTGAGAGAGGGAAGAGACTTACCCAAGATCTCACAGGTAGTAGGTGTTGGAATCAGGATTGGAATCCAGGTGTCCTGACTAGGAATAATTGCCATTATTTCTAGAGCCCTTTAGGGTTACAAATGTTTTTTTTTTCTTCTCATCATCTCCATTTCATAGATGAGGAAACTAAGACACAGAAAAATCTAAATTTTGAGCAGCTGTTTCTAGTACCTGACTGTGTACCTGAAAGTAGAGTGTGTTTTGGTGAATTCCTAAAAAATCCCAGGAATTAGAATAGTTGATTGGTAGAGATAGAGGTGGGGGAGAATTCAAGGGTTACTAAGCCTAACCCCTAAGAGGCAGCATGGAAAAGAGCACTGTAGTGGAAAGAGCACTGTCCTTGGATGGCACCGGATAGCTCTGTGCCTCAGTTTCCTTCTCTGTAAAATTGGGATGATAATAATCCTTATACCATATATCTCACAAGGCTTGTGGTAAGGCATAAGGAGATAGAAATGGGCATGAAGGAATACCTGTAATCCCTTCTTTGGAAGAGGCAGAGGCTGGTGGCTGGATCTTTTGAGCTAGAACAGTTCTGAGCTGTTTGAGTGCTTCCACTGAATCTGAAACCAATATGGTGGGCCTCCAGAGGTGGAGGGACCTTCAGTTGTCTAGGAAGGGTAAACCACCTCAGACTGAAAATGGAACGGGTCCAAACTCCCAGGCTGATCAGTAGTGGGATTGGATCTGTGAGTGGTGGCTGTACTTCTAGCCTGGGTGGGATAAAGAGCTCCTATCTCAAAAAACATCCAAACATGAGATGTGGGAGCAATTGTTAGACCTGGGTTCCAATCCTGGCCCTTAAAATTTACTCCCTTTGTGACTTTGGGAAATTTCCTTCACCTCTTGGAGCCAAAGCAGCCCAGAAATGTGAATTTTTATTTTTATTTTATAGAAGAGGAGTCTGAAGTTCAGAGAGAGGAAAGGATTTGCCCAAGATCAACCAGTGAAGTAGGATGCCCCAATACCAGAGAGCCCTGAGGTCCCGGTTCCCATCTTGGGTGCTTTCCACTGGGCTGTATTGCCAACTCCCCAAAGCCCAGAAAACTGACTCTGAAGGTCACTGTTGTTTCAATGGCACCTATGGGATGGTAAAGCCTGTTTTAGGTACTGGTGCCCAGTTGGTTTACCACAGCAGCAAAAAGAGTCATTGGACGATTTAGGGAAGTTTAGAGCTCAATCAGGGTGAAGGGCTGGAGGTTTGGCAGACCCTGTTGGCCTCATCCTTGAAGTATCCATGAGCAGAAGGTCCAGAGGGCAGGGATGGGAGTGTCAGGGTGTGGGTCATACCTCATACATGTTATTCATGAATACTGGCACATCAGTGGTTGGCCAGGGGACTGGAAACCAAAGCATAGTGGAAAGAGCATTGGATTTGGCATCAAGCCTGGCTGTGAACTTGGCTCTATGTTACTTATTATGTATGTGAACTTGGGCCAAGTACTTGACCATTTTGGGCCACAGGCTCCTCGTGGGTAAAAAAAAAAAATGGCAACGTTGGATTGAATGACCCCTAAGATTTCTTCTAGGATCTAGGATCTTCTCCCCCACCCTTACCCTAAGCCCTAGGCTGAGAGCATGAAGAAATGGTCTCTGACCATTAAGCCATCCCCCCTGACCTCCAGGAGCTGGTAGTAACCAGAAGCATCTTTACAAGAAGCTTAGAAAGTGGCTTTGATGACAGCCAAGGGACAAGCATTAGTTCTTTCAAAGTGCTAAGCCCCGGGGTTCAAAGAAAGTAAAGAATAGTCCCTGACCTCAAGGAGCTTGCATTTTAATGAGGGAGACACAATGCCAAGCTCTATGTGGGAGGTGATCTCAGAGGAGGTGAGAGGAGGGAAAGTGGGAGAAGACTCTTAGAGAAGGTAAGAGGGAGAGGTGAGGAGGGACGCCATTCAAGGTCCTCAACAACCTGGTATTGCCAACAATTCCTTCTGATCGTCAGTTCTGGGAGGCAAATTCCAGGGAACTCAAATATGCTGTTGTTACCTCTCCAAGCCCTTAACTACTTCTAATAAAGCGCCTCCTATCACTTGAGCAGAAGTGGAGAGAACAGGTCTTACCCAACATGCAAATCTAGTGAGGACCCAGACTCCCCCTTTCTCTCTCCTCCTCCAGCTTTTCTCAGCAGCCATTGACATAGGTAAAGGGATAGACCCAACACCAGGGGACCTCACTTAAGGAGGCCGTTACCTTCTCCTTTCTGGAGAGGCTACAGCCCATGAGGTACCAGCAACTGGACTTCTTTCTCTTCTCCACACTTAACACTTAACACGCTCAGCTGATGGTGTAGTGGTATAGGGCACTGGGCCTGGAATCAGGGAGACCTGAGTTCAAATCCACCCTCAGAAACTTAGCTGTGTGACCTTGGGCATGTTGTTTAACCTCTGTCTACCTCAGTTTCCTCAACTGTAAAACGAGGATAATAATATCTAACCCTCTCAGGGTTGTTATGTGTATAAAATGACCTTGGGGAATTTCCTTGTGGTATATGCCTGGCACATAGTAGGTACTTAAACATAGTAGGTACTTAATAAATGCTTGTTTCATTCCTTCCTAATGGAGAGAGAGAGAGAGAGAGAGAGAGAGAGAGAGAGAGAGAGAGAGAGAGAGAGAGAGGGAGAGAGAGAGAGAATATGAAAGAACACAGAATTTAGTGTCCAAAGGCCTTGGCTCTGTCTAATCACTGAATTTTGCTATATGATCTTGGGTAAGTCACTTTACTTTTGTGAGCCTCAATTTCCCCCCTGTAAAACGGAGCTATAGCACAATGCCTAGCACATAGTAGGCACTTAATGCATGCTTGTCAGCTATAGAATAATAGCATTTGTACTAACAGTTTCGGGGAGTTATTCTTATACCAGGCCCTTCCAGGCATTCTATTTAGTTCAGTGAGTCTTTCTTGAGGGTCCTACTCCTAACTCTTATTCAACTTTGAGATTAACCCCTAGTCCTGCTCTCAGGGAATCCAAGTGTATTCAAGACAGTAAAAGGTTAATATCCCAGCCCCTTAACAAGTGTGAATAGAGAATAGCTCTTGCCAATGTACCAAAGGAGTGAAATTCCTCACTCCCCTTCCCCTGTGGGCCTGCCCCATCTCTTTAGCCTCCCTAGGATGATTTGGGGTCAGTCACAGTAGCCTGTATCTGCTATCAGCAGGAGCGAAGGTGAGGAGGGGGTAATGAGTCAGTCATTCATTTGTTCATTTAATAAAAACTTGGTGCTAGGGAACATAAATCTTTGAGCTAAACTGTGGTCCCTGTGCTTATGAAGATCACAATTTAGGGGGACGATAGGACACAAATACAGGCAGGGGGCAGCACTCATAATAGAAGGAGCATTGGATTAGGAATTGGCTGACCTGGGTTTGAATTCCAGTTGCTTGGGTGATGTTGGCTAAGTGACTTCCTCTCTTTCCCTGTCTGGAAAGTGTGTGGGGGGGTTTTGAATTAAATGACCTCTAATGACCCTTCCGGCTCTAAGTCTGTGATCCTATGAGCTCTAACACAGAATGTTACACGAAAAGTGAACTGTGGCCTGGTGTGGTCTGGGACTTATTATTTCATTGGTTTAGAGAACTCCCAAAGGAAGAAATTCCCTTCTCCAATGCAGATAGGCACCTGACCTGCACTTAGAAAGTTGTCTGGGGCAGTTTAAGGGTTAATGACTTGTTTAGGGTCATATAGACAGTTTGTGTCAGAGGGAGGATTTGAACCCAGGATTCTTCTGATTCCAAGGCCAGAGCTCTCTATCAGGTGCATTATTAAACATGTGAAACAAGTCTCGTGTGAGCCCCTGGGGGACAGTCATTACTAACTAGGGAAATGGGGGAAAGCATCCTGGAGATTTCACATGCAAGGACCTGTCTGAAGAAGAGGGTCCTAGTTGGGGAGCTAGGATTTGGGGGATAGTTGAGGTCCTTGAATGCTGAGGGGAGATGTTTAAAGTACCCCCTCTTCCAACCACCCCAAGTAACCTTGCTCCCTGGGATGAAGGGAGTGGCCATCTGCCTCTCTTTAGCCACGAACCATTTCCATCTCAGCCCTACTTAGCACTAGAAGAGCTGGCCCTGGTAAGCCAATCTGAGTTGGAGTGAAAGCCAACTCCCAAACCCTCATTTTGCTGGAAGCTGTCTATGTGGCCTCCCTCTGGCTTATTATAGATACCATGGCCCCTGGCTCCAGGCATAAGGCTGGCTGTTTATGGATGCCCTACATTCCAATTCCAGCTTCCTTTGTCCATGCTGACATATAGACTTGTGTCCCACAAAGCTGAGACCCAAGCAATCCAAGCTAGGGGATTATGTGTGTGATGGTCTTCAAGCACCGCAAGTTACCTACTTCGGCAAAACCAGAGGACATTAGAGCCAAGTAAGAACTGAGGAGACTGGGAGGGATGCTAGAGACCAGCTAGTCCACCCCCCCCACTTTACAAATGGGGAAATTGAGGCCAGGGGAAGGGAAAGAAGGTGCTGAGGCAAAGCAGAGCGGGGTCTTGAATGTGACTCACTTACCTAGGGAGCATGATAGATATGGCACTGGACTCGGAGCCGGGAAGAACTGAGTTCTCTTTCTGATTAGGTTTCCCTTTCTCCCTGAAGCTGATCAGTATGGAAGTTTTGACAGGCTGTTTCCGATCTGGCTCAATTTGCCCCTGTTTGCTCCCCAACCCCTTCCCCCTTCCCCCCGTGTAGCTTGGTGGACCCCTTCTCCTGGGGGGTCACCATATTGGTGCAGGCTTAGTGCAGACACCTGCTTGGCCTAGACCACTGCAGTTTAGAACTTTGGAGCTAAAATGATCTATCATCCTCAGCCTTCCTTAGTAGCGGGAATTATAGACATGCACCACTGCTATAGGAGAATTTCCTTTTTTCCTTTTTAATAAAATTTTCATGCTATTTTCTGTTTCTTACATCACTAGTTTATCCCATGTATCCCTCCCAGAGAGTTTTCCTAAATGACAGATTCTATTTGTAGAGAAGAAAAAGAAGGGTGGTGGTGGTGGGAGAAAGCCAGAACAACTGATTGATACATTGAAGAAAGTGCCCAGTGTATAACACCTGTGGACCTCCCACCTCCACAAGGGGTAGGCTGGGGGATGTCTTCTCATATCTCTTCATTTGAGTCCCACTTGACCTTTATAATTTTTTACATTTATTTTTTATTTTTCGGTGTGATGTCCTTTCCATTTACATTGTCGTAGTTATTATGTATGTTGTTTTCTTGGTTCTACTTACTTCATTCTGTATCAGTTGAGATAGATCTTTCCATGTTTCTCTGTATTCATCACACACATCATTTCTTACGGCACAGTAATATCCTATTACCTTCATGTACCACAATTTGTGTAGCCAACCCCCAATCGATGGGCATCTACTTTGTTTCCAATTTTTAGCTTTCACAAAAATGCTGCTATAAATGTTTTGGAGTATATGGGGCCTTTTTTCTTATCGATCACTTCCTTAGGGTATAGACTCAGTAACGGAGTCTCTGGGTCAAAGGGTTTAGACATTTTAGTCACTTTGTGTAATTCCAAATTGCACTCCAAAATGATTATACCAACACTATATCATCATGCCTACCCTTCCACAACCTCTCCAACATTAGGTGTCGCCATTTTTGATCTTCTTTGCTAATTTTCAGGGTGTGAGATGAAGCCTGTGGATGTTTTGATTTGCATTTCTCTAATCAGTGATTTGGAGAGTTTTTTTTTTTCCGCCCAAGTGGTTGGGAATACTTTGCAATTATTCTTTTGTGGAATATTTCTTTATATCCTTTGATTGTTTATCTACTGGGGATCGGTTATTAGTCACAGATAAACAGATAACTGTGTATACGCACATATACATATATATGTACATATGGTTTATGTATCTTGGATAGCAAGCCATCATCAAAGAAATTTGATATAAAGATTTTTCCTCCTTTGTCTACGTCCTTTCTTATCCTATCATTAGAGTTCTCAATAAATAAATGATTTTCCTTTTCCCTAGAGGCCGAATCAGGGACCTGCTTCCTAAGTAGGCTAATGAGTCCATTAGCTAATTTATGATTGATAGGAATGCTGTTCTAGAATTCTGGGATCTCAGAGCAGGGAAGGCACTCAGGGACCATCTTGTCCAACTTCTATGGTATTATTTACAAGTGTCATCCAGGCTTGCAGTGAGAGGGACAAGAGTCAGCAGGGATAGTCATAAAGTTTACTGTAAGAATGGTAGAGACTCGGGTATGTCTATAGGTAGCAGGGAAGGAGGTAGCAACCAGGGAGAGATAGAAGATCAGAGTGAATGGTAGTGGGAGGCAAACTGTTCAAAGAGACAGAAAGGGATAGGATTGAGAGTATAACTAGAAGGCTTGACCTTGGCCGGAAAGACCACCTCTTCATCCATTACAGGAGTCAGCCATTGTTGAGAGTTAGAAAGTCCATTTGGGAGGAGCAGAATGATTGCTTTTTTGTAACGAGGGCTCAGGTGAGATCAGACAACATACTGGACCCATTGGACCTAGTCCAGCATTGGACCTAGTCAGCAAGGTTACTCGACCTCCTCTAGGTCCGTTCAGCAATGTAGGTGGAGGAGAGAATGAGACATCTTGAGGGAGGAATTCAGGGTTAGGACTTGGCAATGACTGGTCATTGGACTAGAGGCACATTGGCTGTGTGACCCTGAGTAAGTCCCTTAATCTCCCAGTACTCCATCTCTCAGCTTCAGGCATTTTCTATGGCTGTCTCCAAGCCTGGTTTCTTAACTCTACTGATTTCCCTGGCTTCCTTTAAGTACCAACTAAAATCCCACTTTCTACAGGGAGCCTTCTCCAACCCCTACCAATTCCAGTGCCCTCCTTCTTTTAATTATTTCCTATTTATTTTGTGTATAGCTCACTTAGTATTCTATTTGTTTGCATGCTGTTTCCCCCATTGAATTGTAAGCTCCTTGAGGATAGGGACTGTCTTTTGCCTCTTTTTGTAGCACCAGTGTTTATCACAGTACCTGACACATAGTAGGTGCTCAATAAATGTTGATTGATTGATTGCTCCAGATAACTCTCTGACTATTGGTTGCTAACTAAGTTGTGATATATCTCTATAGCAATGATTCTCTACGTCATTGATGTAGGTCCCTATGTTAATGAATCTGTGGTTCAGTCCAAAAAAAAAAAAAAGGAACTCAGAAATGTCAGTCATTATCATTATTTTCCAGGGCTTTACTTAGAATTTGTCTGAACTGTCCACCCACACTGCTTGACCACTAGGAGGTCATTTAACCTCTGTGAGCCTTAGTTTCCTCATTTTTAAAATGGGGATAATAATACAATACCAATCTCATGGGTTTGTTATGAGGGGATTGAGTTGAAAACCTTCAAATACTGTGGAAATGGAAGTTGCTAGAGTTATTATTTTTACAAGCAGTATGTTCCCTGCTGGGTCTTTCAGCTGTAGGAGCTTGCTGAACTTCCAACATCCTTGGAGGTCCTAGGAGTATGAGGCTCTCTCTCTACCAGACACCTCTGCCATCAAGAAGGAAGAGAATTAGGGGGTGAAGCCAGCTCAGTGGACACAAGGGATTTTGAAATGGAGGTCAAAGATGGGACATCTCTTCGGACAGAGGCAACATGGCTTGTATGGGAGGAATCGAGGCTTGGGGTTCTTAAGTCTCCATTTTCTTCAGCCAGCACCAGGCTGTCCAGCTTCGGACAAGGGTTCTTTTTTGTCCCTCTGCATAGCCTAACTAGGGAGAAAAGATGAGAAGGAAGAGGAGAGGAGACAAGAGGAGAAGAAAGGAGAGAAGGAAAGAAACCATCAGTGGTTCCCCTTTTCTCCTTAGCTTGGTATTCAAGGCCCCTCCCCCAAATCTGGCACCACCATGCCCTTCCTATCTTAGATCATAGGCCTGCACAAAGAACCTCAGGGGAGAAAGGACAGTTTGGGGCACAGGACTTTTGCACACAGCAGGGACTTGAACACATGTTTCTTGAAAGGACCCAAGTTTGAATCCTGGCTTTGTCACACAACCTGTGTGAATTTAGGCAGATTCTTTAAATTCACTGAATCCGTTTCCTCAATTGTAAAATGTGAGGGTGGGTCTAGCTGGGCTCAAAATCCCCTTTGAGTTCTAGAGTCATGATCTTATGAATTGTGTTGAGAGGCTCCATGTCATCAAAGTTTGAGATAAAGCACAGAAATCGGAGAGTGAAGGCCTCTTTCAGAATGCTCATTGGAAAAGTATTTTTTGGCTCCTGCCCATAGCAGCAGCCCCCATCACGGCTTGCAGCCTGAGGATGGCTCTCTGCGGCTCCACTTTATGTGGTGGCCACTTGGGGAAGGGCCAGACCCCCTCTCCTGCTCTCAGCTCTCAGCATCTGAGCCAACAAGAGAAGGCAGAGCAAACCCACAGCCCCTGGCAATGATTCTTCCATCAAGAGCCAACAAACCCCTCATGTGGCTGGGCCCAAGTCTTGGGGGAGACGCAGAGGTTTTGGACATCGAAGGTTGGCCATGCATGGGGCCTACTTCAATCTATTCTGAAGACAGTGATTGGGGATTTTCAGTTCAGGGCAGAGAATCTTGAGTCATTCTGTGGCTCATGACTTTCCAAGTTGGCTTTGAGGGTCTTCATAGGTCCCCCAAACCCTTGGAGAATCTTTCACCCAGAGTCTTCACTCAGAATTTTAAAATGGAACAACTGAAAGAGAAAAGAGCTAATCCCTGCCCACAGGGAGCTCACAGTGTGGAGGACACAGAGCAGGGTTCTGTGTTTTGTCCTTGGGAGTTCCAAGTCCGGGGGAGGCCAAAGAGAAACAGATGTTGGTGCATTCCCTGACAAATTCAAGGTCTGGTTAGGGAGACTGGACTCATATGTGGGAACTAGTTAAATGACAATATCCTGATTTTCATAAAGAGAGGGAGAGGAAGAGATAACTCAAGTCATAGAAGGATGAGGTTGGTGTCTTTCCTCAGAAAGATTCTGGGGTGGATAATTGAAGAGATGGTTCACGGAATCATTAGGAGGCAGCATAGGAGCTGCTCAAAACAAGTCCTGCCAATCTAACTGCTTACAAGTGATATCTTAGGACAGATTCCTGTAATGGGCTGAAGACTGGACTGATTACTTCTAAGGTCCCTTCCAATTCTGAGATTCCATGATTCCTAGACTTCCTGGATGATCTCCACCCCCCCCCCCCCCCCCCCGTGGATCATTTGTTGAGTTATTTCAGTTGTGTCTGACTCTTCATGACCCCATTTGGTGTTTTCTTTACAGAGATACCAGAGCAGTTTGCCATTTCTTTTTCCAGCTCATTTCACAGATGAGGAAACTGAGGCAAACAGGGTTATGTGACTTGCCCAGCTAGTAAGTTTTTGTACTCAAGGAGATGAGTCTTCCTGAATCCCAGCCCACTGCTCAATTTAGCTGCCCGCTGTGGGGCACACTAAATCACGATTTCTGATTCCAGGTAACCACGTGGAAGCTTGAGAGAGAGTGGGGGGAGTACTTCATCTGGCTAGGTATGACTCAGAGCTTAAGGGCTGGCACTCTGGGATGACAGAGTCCTTTAATTGCCTGTGGATCTGGAAGGGCTGGTGACTCAGAGGATGTACAAAACCTATCTCCTGCCCCGTTCTCTACTTCACTTTCTAGTTGCCCTCTTGGCTGTGACTCTCCAGATGTCATGATGTGACACCAGGGAGGGGTATCGTGGTAACTCCTCCTTATGGACAGTGGCTATAAGTAGGTGGATTTGCACTGGGGCTCCTGGCTACCTCTTCTTCTTTATGTTTGTTCTTTCCTGATCTTGGGCAGACAAGTACCCTGCAATGTATAGAATCGGAAATGACCTTGTGAGTTGGAAAGATCTGAAGTCCTGGGTTCCTGGCAGCAGGAGTAGCTTTTGAATCATTGAGGATGGTCATTGGAAAGAAGAGTCTCCCAAGCCTGGATTGGTTTTTTTGTGTGTGTGTTTGTTTTTTTTATCAGCACGTGTGTGTGTGTGTGTGTGTGTGTGTGTGTATACACTAGTAGTTGTTTTTTTGTTTGTTTTTTGTTTTTTTTACCAGCATGTATATACCTACATATCTATATCTATCTATCTATCTATCTATCATCTATCTATCTATCCATCTATCTATCTATCTATCTATCTATCTATCTATCTATCTATCTATCTATCTATCTAGATATATATACTAGGAGTTGTTTGGACAGTGTCCAGATAAGGGGAGATGTAAAATGCCTACTTAGCCGTTCTATATACTGCTCTGTGTTCTGATGAGGGTTAAACATTAGAATCCCAGCAAATTATATCTGTAATTATAAATTAAGTTACTCAATCCTATTAATCCTGCTAATTCTGTTAGTGAACACTGTATTTCCTTATATGTAGCAATCCTTGTTGTGTATAGAAATAAAATACCTGTACCATACCCAATTCGTATTGCTCATTGGGTACCTTTGTTACCATTCCCTCCCACACCACATTTTGGGGTGACCCTAGGAAAAGTAAAAATCGTTCTCTTGGAAGCCAGGGTGGTTGACTTAATAAGCCAATGAATGTGAGAAAAGGGAGCCCCTCTCTCAATAAAAGTCAGGTTCTTCAGGAATGATCCCAATCTAAATTGCATATTTGGGGGGCAGGTAGGTGGTGCAGGGGATACAGCACTGACCTTGGAGTCAGGAGGTCCTGAGTTCAGATCTGCCCTGAGACACTTGACACTTACTAACTGTGTGACCCTGGGCAAGTCACTGAACCCAATTGCCTAGCAAAACAAAACAAAACAAAACTAAACTGCATGTCTGGGTACAGGGAGGGGAAGAGGAGGTGGTCCTGGCTCCTGTTGACTCAGCCAAGATGTTTCTCAATGCTAGAACTGAGTCATGCATTTAGAGCTGGAAAGCTATCTTGTCTAACCTCCTCACCTTACAGGTGAGGCAACAAAGAGCATGGGAAGTCAAGTTACTTACCCCATGTCACATGGGTAGTAAATGTCAGAGACAAGATTGGAACCCAGGTCCTCTGACTGCAGAACTTTGTACTGTGACTATAAGCTCCCCGAGGGCAGGGAACATTTCACTTTTTTTTCTGTCACAGTAACTTGTCTCTATTAAGTGTTGGCTGAGTCGAATAAGAACAATAAACCATCCAGCTAATCATCTTGAGTTCAAAAGAGGAAACTAGGGATGGGGCTTAGAAATTGGTGCAGAGGGGAGCTATGAAGGGTGCTCTGGAGAGAGTTCTTATGGATTTCTATTCCTTTTGAATACCTCTACCATGTACAGGTGGTACGGTCGATAAGAGTATTAGGCTTGGAGTCAGGAAAACCTGAGTTCAAATGTGGCCTCAGATACTTACTAGCTGTGTGGTCCTGGGCAAGTCAATTTTAATCTCTGTCTGCCTCAGTTTCCTCATCTGTAAAGTGGGAATGGTAATAGCATCTCCCCTCACAGGGTTGTGAGGATCAAATGAGTTAACACATGTGAAGTGGTTTGCAAACTGTAAAGTTGCCATACAAATGCTAGCTATTTTTAGCTTTGTCTTAAGGCAGGGATTCCTGGGTCCATGGAGAGATGTCAGATCTTTATTATACAATTGGTTTCCTTTGTAATCCTGGATTTCCATTCCTTTGGGATACCTCTATCATGTACTGGCTGTGTGACCTTGGACATGTCATGCTATCTCTCTGAGCCTCAGTTTCCTTCTCTGTGTTGCTGTTCACAATTGAACAGCAGTTCAATTGTATCCAACTCTTTGTGACCCACTTTAGGGTTTTCTTAGCGGAGATACTGGCATGGTTTGCCTTTTTCTTCTCTAGCTCATTTTACAGATCAGGAAACTGAGGCAAACAGGGTTAAGTGACTTGCCCAGGGTCATTCCTGAGGTTGGATTTGAACTGAGGAAGATGAATCTTCCTGACCCTAGGCCCAGCACTCTATCCACTGTACCACCTAGCTGCCCCTCCCTTTTCTGTAAAGTGGGGCTAATACTCCTAGTATTACCTTTCTTATAAGAATTTTCTAAGCTTATGTGGCATGCTCATCAAGCGTTTAAATGATCCACAATCAGGAGGGATAGCAGCTTAAGGCTAGAATGATGATTTAAAACTACTAAGATGAAATTTAATAGGGAAAAATATTAAGTCCTATATTCATGCACAAAAATATCAACTTCCCAGGTAAAAGATGGGGAGGTGCTGCTAGACAATAGCTTTTGTGGAATAAAAAGAAAGAAGAGATCAGAGGGGTTCAATGAGGTGTGACCCGACAGCCAAGAGAGGTGGTGTGGTCTTTTCTTGTATAAAGAATGAGGGCTGCTATGGTCCTGACCCTCTCTGTGCCAGCGAGGCCACACCTAGAGCGCAGTATTCTATCCCCAGTGCTAGGGATACCAGGATAGCATCAACACTGGCCCTTAAAAATTACTTGTTGACTGGCCTTGCCTTCAGGAAGCATAAAATCTAGCAGGGGAAAGTCAGAAGCATATGTGCATGTGTGCGTGCGCATACACACACACACACGGACACACAACTATGTCACAAGGGAGAAATTTTAGGTGGGGAGATGTCACTGTTGGCACCTGGCCACTACAGTTCCTGACACCGAGCAGGCTTTTAAAAAGTGCTTTTTGGTGAACTGATTTCACCTGGTCAGGGGAGGGAAGGCCTTAGGTATTTAGAGGCAGTGCTGGGACAATAATAATAACAATAATTCAACAATGATAATAATTCACATAGGGATTTTAAGGTTTGCAAAGTGCTTTACATACATTATCTTATGTAATTCCCACAACAACCCTGGAAGGCAGGTGCAATTATTACCTTCCATTTTACAGATGAGAAAACTGAGGCTAGGTGAGGTTGACCCACATCCAGAGTCAAACAGCTTCCCGGTATAGCATCGTGTTCATCTTTATATATTCCACAGTTACCTTCCTCCACGGATCTCTTACTGTCCCCTTCAGAGACGACTGCTAGGCAGGAGGGGCTGAGGGAACTCCAAAAGGGCAAAAAGAAAGGTGAATGATTCTTAGCTCCCCAAATAAAGCTATTGTCTCTCTGGCCAGAAAGGATGAGGGAGGGAACAGCGGATTTCTCCTACTCTGCCTTTCTTTTTGCTTGAAGCCTTAATCCTGATTCATTAGGGAGAAAATCAAAGGTTACAGGCTAGAGGAAATGAATCCCGGGGCCTTCTTATTGCAATATATGCAGCAAATAATTTTATAAGCCCCTCAGGCATCATTAGGCTGTCGGATGAGCCTGGTGAGGAAAGGTAATTGTGGGTTATTGTAAGCATGTGATTATGGGGGTGGGCAGTACCCTATGGTCATGCCTGGGATTCAGCCTCAGCACCTGTGACCTGTCAGACCCAAACTGTAGCCTGTCAGGCCTAATCACCCAATCACGATGGAGATGGTGGAGCACCTATGATTACCACCAATAATAGTTACCATTAAGAAAATAGGATCTAGAACTGGGAGGGGTCTTAGAACATAGAACACAGGATGTCAGAGCTGGAAGGGAGCTTTAGAGAGCCACCGGACTAAGTCTTCTCATGTTAGACATGAGGAAGCCAGCAAAGGGAAGGGACCGGCCCAAAGCCATTCGGCAGCCTAGTGTCAGAGCTAGTACTAGAACCCAGGTGTTCTAATTTCACCCCAGGACTTTGCCTCTATTAGGTCACTTAAAAATAACATCTGAAAGGGTTTAGTGTGTGAGCTTCCATGCCAGGCATCAAGGTCAAACCTTCCTTGGAGCCTGAGAGGAGTACTCTATGGTACAGTGGACAGAACACTGGGCCTGGAGTCAAGAGGACCTGAGCTCAAATCTGGCCTCAGACTGTGTGACCTAGGCAAGTCACTTAACCTCTGTTTACCTCACTTTTCTCATTTGTGAAATGAGGGTAATAATGGCACTTACCTCTCAGGGTTGCTGTGAGAATCAAATGAGATAATAATTATAAACCACTTAGCCTAGTGCCTGGTGCAAAGTAAGGACTATGTAAACGTTAGCTATTGTTGTTATTATCATTGCATTTAAAGTTATAGAATCTGAGATCGTGTGGCCTGAAGGGCCCTCAGGGAGCATCTAGTCCAGGGGAGGGGAACCTTGGGCCACAAGGCCACACGTGGCCCTCTGAGGCCTCAAGTGTGGCCCTTTGACTGAATCCAAACTTTTGTTCTGTGAAGTTTGGATTCAGTCAAAGGGCCACACTTGAGGCCTCAGAGGGCCACGTGTGGCCTCGAGGCTAAAGGTTCTCCATCCCTGATTCAGTCCAACTTCCCTCACTATGAAGACACCTCCTCCCCACCCACCCCAAACCTTCCTGAGGAAAGGGATTACAAGTCACTTGGTGTAAATATTTTATCTTAATTTTATTGATGGGGAAACTGAGGATAAGAGAGGGGCATGCTCTACCCAAAGCTGTAGGGCTGGTGTCAGAACTAGTGCTCAGGTCTTCTGACTCCCATAGGGCTTTTCTGTTAGTATTGCCCTGATCCAACCCTGGTAGAGTCCTATTTCAACAGGCAAAGGGTTTTCCTTTTGAGTAGGTGAGGAACGGAGAAGAATGACGCAATGAAAGATGGAGATTAGCTTTGAAGAATCTAGATGGGTTTAGCTTGAATCAAAGCCTTGAAACACCCCCTCCCATTCCAGTGTGTGTGTGTGTGTGTGTGTGTGTGTGTGGTGCATCCATATATGTGTGTGGTATGTGTGTATATGTGTATGTGTGTGGTTTATATGTGTATATGTGTGTGGTGTGTGTGTATGGTTTGTGTGTATATATGTGTGTAGTGTGTGTATATGTGTATATGTGCGGTATTTGTGTGTGTGGTGTGTGTGTGCGGTATTTGTGGTGTGTGTGTGTGTGATGTGTGCATGTGTGTGTGGGGGGAATCAGTTTTCCTCAACCCCGAGGGAGTTGGGAACAGAAGCCCCACCACGGCCTCATTCCCCGGTGGATGGGAGACAGACAGAGAGAGCTGTGCAGGATGTTTCCTGCGGTCATTTGTAAGGAAGACAACATTTCCTGATGATAATTACCAGCTGGTCTGAGGAGGGTTTAAGCAGAGGGCAGAGGCTCCAGCTCTTCCTCGGAGTTCCTCGGAGGGGGTCTCTGACAAATGGCTTTCAGACCTTGAGCTCGGCATTCTGAAATCCATTCCTGGGAGCCTCCCGGTTGGTCCCTTGAGATCCAAAGAGAGGCCGAGACTGGAGAGATAGCAACCAGGAGAATGCTCCCAGCTTCCCAGTGCTTCTCAAAACCCTTTCTTCCTGACGCTAAGGGAAGCGAGAGTGCAAGTATTCACAGGATTTAGCCCTGAAAAGAGCCTCGGAGGTCAGAGAGTGCAGTCCCCTCACATTATTTTTGCCCTGTAGGTATCTCAAACTCACCAAGTCCCAAACAGAACTCAACGTTCGCCCCCATCCCCAAAACCTCTCCTTTTCAAGTTTCTGTAAAGGCACTACTTGCGTCCCAGTCAACCAGCTTCAAAATTCAGGTGTTATCCTTGACTCCTTATTCTCACCCCACAATCCAATGAGTTTCCAAATGGCGTGGTCTCTCCCTCTACACATTTTTCACAACTGTTTCTTTCCCTCCACTCACCTTGCTACTCACTTTAGTTTTTCATCCAGAGCCTCTCTCTCAAACTGTTGCAATTGCCTCCTAACTGGCATCTTTGCCCTTTTCTAATCCGTCCTCCATGGAGCTGCCAGAGTGATTTTCCTAAAGCACAGATTGGATCCTCACCCCCCTACTCACTATACTTCAGTGTCTCCTCATCCTCTCTGGGATAAACTCTCCTCTTCTCTTTCAAAGCTCTTCCCTACATGCCCCCAGCTTCTCTCTTCAGACTTATTTATTATCCATTACCCCCCACATCCTATGGCCCAGCCATGCCGGCCTCCTTTTCTGTTCTTCATTCCTCTATTCTAGCACCCTTTTCCAAGCCTTATGCCTGGAATGCTTTGTCTTTGCCCTGATCATCCTCCATGCTTAGAATACTTTCCTTCTTCACCTCTGCCTCTCAGATCTCCAAGTTTTCTTTAAGACTCATCTGCCACCTTCAACATGAAGTATTTCCTGATGTCCCCCACCCCACCCCAGATGCTGCTGCCCTCCTCTGCCCCCAAAGTAGCCTGCTTTTCACCTTATGATTTTTCTGTATGTGTCTTAAAAAAATTTTTTTTCTGGGCTAGGCAATGGGGTTAAGTGACTTGGCCAGGGTCACACAGCTAGGAAGTGTAATGTGTCTGAGGCCGAATTTGAACTCAGGTCCTCCTGAATCCAGAGCCTGTCCTCGATCCACTGTGCCACCTAGCTGCCCCAAAATGAAACAGTTGCATCCCCCAATAAGATTACATTCTTTTTTTTTTAAGGCAATTGAGGTTAAGTGACTTGCCCAAGGTCACACAGCTAGTAAGTTTTTGGTCTGAGGACAGATTTGAACTCAGGTCCTTCTGACTTCAGGGCCGGTGCTTTATCTACTGTGCCACCTAGCTGCCCCCCTGTATGTATCTTGTTGGGCTGAATGGTGATGAATATTTGTCAGTTTACACCAGCTCTATTGCAGTTACCTGGAGCCACTGAGAGTTGGTTTTTCCTGGTGGTGGCAGCTTCAGTTTCTCCTGAAATTAAACTTTCACTTTGTTGTCTGACTGACTCCTTGCTGGTATGAACAAGAATCAGGAAAAGCCCCTGCTGTGTTTAGGACTATTTTATCTGTCATCAGGTGGCCATATATTGTCACCCACCTGAATTTAATGACATTAGTTTAATTGGAAAGCCCAGTGGTTTGGATTTGTAGTCCTGTGTGGCTAGGGTGGAGAGAGAGAGGGAATGAGAGGGGGAGGGAGAGAAATGAAGAAGGAGAAGAAGAAGGAGGAGGAGGAGGAGGAGGAGGAAGGGAAAGGAGAGAGAGAGGAGGGGGAGGTGTGAAGGGGGAGGAAGGGGGAAGGGGGAGGGAAAGAGGGGGATAGGGGAAGGGGAAAAAAGAAAGATCAGAGAGAAAAAAGAATGAGAAAAGACTTGAAAAGGGAAATGACTCGCATAAGCCTGAGTTCGTTCTCTCTCTCTCCTTTTCTCTCTCTCTCTCTCTCTCTCTCTCTCTCTCTCTCTCTCTCTCTCTCTCTCTCTCCTTTTCTCTCTCTCTCTGTCTCTGTCTCTCTGCTGTATCTGTCTCTCTGTCTTTGTCTCTAACTCTCTCTCTTACACACACACACACACACACACACACAGAGGCAGCAAGAGAGATATAGTGAGAAAAGAAGACAGAGAGTTAGAGAGAGACAGACAAATGGACATAGAAGGAAAGACAGAGGGCCAGACTCCCCATTGCTGGAGATGGTTAAGTGGAGATGCTGTAGGGGAGAGCCCCCAGCTCAGGGGTTGGACTATATGGCATCTTTAGTTCCTTCCTATTCTTCGATCTGGTAATTCCTGATTGGTCACCTGGCTTCGGGGCCTTCTCTCCAATCTAACAGCTGCCAAAGTGATTTTCCTAAAGCCCAGACCTGCCTCGGCCACCACTCTACTCAATAAACTTCAGTAGACCCTTATTACCTCCAGGATCAAATGCACACTTCTCTGTTTGGCATTCAAAGCTCTTCACAGCCTGGCTCCAATGTACCTTTCCAACTTGATTTATACGTTACTTTCCTTCACTCACTAGGCAAGCTGACCTTCAGCTGTTCCTCCAATATGGCGCTCTATCTTTAGTCTCCATGGCTTTGCACTGGCCATTTCCCATGCCTGGAATCCATTCCCTTCTCACCTCTTAGAATCCTTGGCTTCTTCAAGGCTCGCTTCAAGCACCATCTTCTCTATGAAGGCCAGCTGGTGCCGCCCCCTGCCCCAAATCATCATGTACCTCTTTTGGCAGCTTGGCATAATGGATAGAGTGCTGGTCATGAAGACTGGCTGCAGATCACATCTATTGGCTACATGACCCTGAGCCACTTAACACTTGGGGCCTCAGGCAACCCTCTAGATTGGGGGCTTTTATACTTTTTTTTTCAATCAAGTACTCCTTTGACAATCTGGGTAAAACCCAAAGACCCCATCTCAGAACCACGGTTTTAAATGAATAAAGTAAAGTGTATACAAGCAAACCAGCCATCTGGAAACAAAGATGTCATGTTTTACCAATCCAAGTTCATGGAGTCTCTGAAATCTATCTCCAGGACCTGGGCCCCTGCACTAAGACAGAAAAGTTGCTCATCTGTATTATTAGAGAAGGTTCCTCTGTGAGAACTCCCTGTGCTGATGAAATCACAGATCTGGGTGAAAAAAAACAAAAAGTTTTTTTTTTGGTTTCTACATATCTATGTACAGCTTGGCTTCCCTGATACAATGTTAGCTCCTTGAGGACAGGGACTGGCATGTGCAGCCAGGTGGCACAGTGGATAGAGTGCTGGGGCTGAAGTCAGGAAGATTCAACTTCATGAGTTCAAATCTGGCCTCAGACACTTCCTAGCTGTGTGACTCTCTGTAAGTCATTTAATCGTGTTTGCCTCAGTTTCCTCATCTGTAAAATGAGCTGGAGAAGGAAATGACAAATCGCTCCAGTATCTTTGAAAAAAAAAAACAAAACCCCAAATGGGGTCACAATAAGTCAGACATGACTGACAACAAAAGGTCCCTTATATCAACTGTACTATAATGTGACTTTTAGGCCTTACACTGTCCTGGGTGTCCTCCTCTGGATGCTCCAGGTTGCTGGTGTCCTTCTGAATATGGACACACTAGCTGTGGCATGGCTGGGTGGGTGAGTGAGGAGGTAGGAGAGCAGCTCTGGACTTAGGAATCATTAGTGAGAGGACAGCATTGGTCTGATGGGTAGAATTCCAGGCAGCAGAGGGTGTGATTAAATACCCATTCCATGTATTAAAGGCCCATTCAGGGTTTCTCAGCAGGAATGACTGGAAGAAATTGATGGACTGAACCAAAGACATCATGGATCCCTTATCTGAAAAATGTAGGAGTTGGGCTTTGAATCCAGGATGTCTTAACTCCAAACCTTTGTTGTTGTATTTCAGTCATGTTCGACTCTTTGTGACCCTATCTGGGGTTTTCTTGGCAGAGACACTGGAGTGGTTGGCCATTTCCTTCTCCAGCTCATTGGACAGATGAGGAAACTGAGGCAAACAAGGGGAAGTGACTTGCCCAGGGTCATACAGCTAGTAAGGGTCTGAGGCTGCATTTGAACTCACAGAGAGGAGTCTTCCTGACTTCAGGTCTAGCACTCTATCTGCTCTACCACCTAGCTGCTCTAAACCTAGTGCTTTTAAAAAGTGACATCAGGATGCCTTTCTGTAAAGCACTTTTAATTTCTCGAGAAGCTAATAGAAAAATGGTCTGGTATCCAGAAAAAGCACATTGTGACAAGTCTGCCACTACCCTGCCTCATGACTTTGGACAGGATTCTTCCCTAATCCGGGTCTTAGCTTCCATGTCTGTAAATTTAGAGGGTAAGATGAAATGATTTCTGAGGTCTGACATTCTAAGGGCCCTTCCAGCTCTGACATTTTACGTTCCAAGGTCCCCTTCATCTCTGCCAGTCTATGTTCTCAGGTCCAATCCAATCCAATAATCCAATAAACATGTGTTAAGCACCTACTATGTGCCAAGCACTGTACTAAGGGCTGAGGATACAGTTAATGAAAAGAAAGGGAGCTGGCAGATCCCTTTCAGTCCTGACATTCTGTATCCTAAATTTGCATCCTAGCTCTGACAATTTTGTTCTATGGGCCCTCTTGGTTCTGATATCCTACAATTTTTATTTGAACCTCATGACATCCTTTTGTGATTGGTAAAAATAGGTGTTGCTATCACCATTTTACAGGGAAGGATGTAAAGGTACAGGGAAAGGAGGTGACTTGTCCAAAATCACACAGCAAGGTAGCATCAGGATTAGATCTCAGGCTTCCTGACTCCCAGTTCTTTCCATCTTCCAGGCCCTGAAATAAAACCCCTTATAGAAATGGTATATTTCCTGCCTTTGTCTCATAGGACTTACATTCTAGCACCTGTATTAGGACTGGCCAGGGCTGCTTTGGAGCTCCCAGATATTTCTCAGGTTAATATGGTGGGAAAGATTAGTACATCTTTAGAGCCAGGGCACCAGATGCATGAGCCTCCATTTTTATGGGGTGATTCTCCCATCGGGATTAGCAACTTTTTCCCAAGGCTTTGCTCTAGGATCAGTTCGCCAAAGTCAACCTGGATATCCCCCAGCTTCTGGATCTCCCTGGTGCTTATTGAGGGGTGGAGGAATCTCTCCACACTGGAAATTTTCAGTGGGCTTTCAGTCTGTGCTGGACTGACCTCATTCCTGGCTGTGTTAGCAGGTGTTTTTTTTTTTTTTGGCATTGCACTTTTGATCCTATCTCATTGGTGTTCACTCATTTGCTGGTTCATTCACTCGTCAAATATTTCCTGAGTGTCTCCTGGGGACTGAGTTGAAGATGACTAAGGCCCAGCTCCTGCCCTCAGGGAGCTTACAGTCTGTCTATGAACTGAGCTGGACTCTGAGGTTCTTTCCAAGCTATAGAGCTAGGATTATCTGATCCTTCTGGAGCTAGCATCTCTTCCATGTCAGTTTGGCATAGAAGAGACAGTTAGTGAAGAACTAATAATAATAGCAATGCTATCTCCCATTTCTTTGTATTTTTTTCTCCTTAGCACACTAATTCTGTTTAATCTCTTCACTGATACAGGAGGGTGAAATAATAATCTGTGTATCTACAAGCTTTCCAGTTTACAAAGTATTTTCCTTACAACAAACCTGTGAGGTAAGCTATGAAAATATTGTTATGCCCATTTTACAGAGGAAGAAACTGATGCTCAGAAAAGTTAAGTGACTCGTCCAAGTTGACGTAGTTACTAGCTCCCATTTCTGTAGTGTCTTAAGGTTTGCAAAGCTCTTTTCTCACAATAGCTCTCTCTCAGCGTCCCCAGAGGCTTGGGGATGGCTGTCTCCATTTCGTTGTTGTTGTTAAGTCATTTCAGTCCTGTCTGACTCTTTGTGACTCCATTTGAGGTTTTCTTGGCAAAAATACTGGAGTGGTTTTCCATTTCCTTCTCCAACTCATTTTACAGATGAGGAAACTGAGGCAAACAGGCTTAAATGACTTGCCCAGGGTCACACAGCTTGTGTTTGAGGTCAGATTTGAACTCAGGTTTTCCTGACTCCATACCCAGCACTCTATCCACCCAGCAGCCTCTAGAAGGAGTCATGGTGTAAGTGTTCCAGGCCAAGAGAGGGAAAGCAGCCTTGAGACCTAGAGAAGGCTGCCCCAGGGAAGGAGATGGAGCTATCAAACAGGAAACTGGTCCAGATGTGAAGAGAAGGTGAGGGGGAAAAACAAGGGAGAAACCACAGCTATGTCAGTGGTTGGCGTGAAGCCCTCAGAAACTGGCATTTACTCTAAAACCACACATTTGGCATCTTCTGCCAGGCCCGTCTGCACACAATCTTCTTCATTCTTCTTCACACAGAAGCTTTTCCTTCCTATCTTCAGGTCAGTTCGGGTTCTCCAAACCTCATAACTAATCACTGGAATAGGGCCCCCTCCTCCCTTCCCTGTATTTTAATTAAAACACACCAGAGAAAGAAGATGGATGGCTTCATCCACATTCCCCATTCTATTGTCCTGCCACCTTCCCACCATTTTTCATCTGCTTTCAACAAAGGAAGATCGATTCAAGCCAAGACTGTTGGTTGGAATTTCAGGGAATGAGGTGGAAGTGGAGCTGGGGGTCTCTTCTCTTCCCCTCCAGGGTCATCACGGGGGGGTGGGGATGCATGAGAGATGAGATTGGTTCAGTGAAGGCTGGTCTTACCCTTGCCCAGTGTTCTCTTCCAAAGGTTATCATTATTATCATTGTTATTGTTATTATTA
This sequence comes from Phascolarctos cinereus, assembly GCF_003287225.1. Classification (NCBI taxonomy): domain Eukaryota; kingdom Metazoa; phylum Chordata; class Mammalia; order Diprotodontia; family Phascolarctidae; genus Phascolarctos; species Phascolarctos cinereus. Next base: position 199,561,653 of record NW_027556402.1, on the reverse strand, counting down.
TAGTCCTACCATGTTGGTGTTGAGTCTTTTGAATAACTCATAAAGACAACCTCCTAATGTGTGGAGGGGAGTATACTTATAGATGACGTCCTAATTCCTTAAAAGTTTCCCTTTCCTAATCTTGTTTCCACTCAGAGATGAGTAGAATCTTAATTTATGATGTTTTAATACTTTCTTTTTAGTAATGATGTCTCTTGCTTTATAGAAGGAAGAGTGAAAAAGACCAGGTGACTATTCTACCAGCTTCCTGGAATAAGGGAGACCTAGCTCTGTCATTTTCTTCTCTGGGACTCAGTTTTCTCCTTTGTAAAATGAAAAGGGTAGACAATATGATCTCTGGAGGCTATTTCATTTCTGATGTTCCACTGTTATGAGAATGGGCCCCAATATTAAAGGAAATACCTTCAAAAAATCTAAATCCTGCCAGTGCTGAATCTCCCAGTGCTAAATTGCAGCTAATTCTAACCTTTCTACAAAGGAATGATACCACAAGAAAACCTTGGGTTTGTCCAGTGTCCTTCCTCACAAGTGACAAAAATGATCCAAATTGCTTAATATCTTGTTCTTTCATTTCTTCCCTCCATTCTACCTGCCCATCATTCCTCCACCTTAATTCTTACATAAGCTCAAATTACTATATATTCTTGGGTAGATCACTTTATTTCTCTGAGCCTCAGTTTTCTCATCTATAGAATGGGGATAAAGACATATGTACAAGGGAGAGATTCATTCAGAAGTGAACTTGGTAGAAGGAAGAGTGAGCAGTCACTTTAAGTTTGAGTCCATTCTTCCTAGGGATCAGGTTAGTAGTGGGTAAGGTGTGTCCCAGTTTTGGGGGATGTTTTTGCATTTCTGTTCTTTCTATGTGTTCTCAATAATTCCCTTGTAGACATTATGAAAGTTGCATGCCCTACTTTCACTTTGTCCTTTGCAGAGGTGAGACATCATGGAAGCGGAACATTGCATACGCCATTAGACTTTGTTGTGTTAGTTAGCTTTGCTGAACTGTTTTTACTCCCTCTAGTTTTCCTTTTTTGTTGGGGTGGTTCTAGGGGTGGAAGACAGAAGGGATATATTAAGAAATAAAGATGAGGGGGCAGCTAGGTGGCGCAGTGGATAGAGCACTGGCCCTGAAGTCAGGAGGACCTAAGTTCAAATCTGGCAGACCAAACACTTGACACTTACTAGCTGTGTGACCCTGGGCAAGTCACCTAACCCCAATTGCCTAAAAAAAAAAAGCAAAAAAAAAAAAAAAGAATAAAGATGAGGATATGAATAGGTAGTTTTCTAAGGAAGAAATTCAAGCCATTAATAATGCTCTAAATCACTAATAATTAGAAAAAATACTAATTAAAGAAATTCTGAGGTTCTACTTTGTATCCATCAGATTGGCAAAATTGACAACAACAACAAGAAAGGAAATGACAAATGTTGAAGGGCTGTGGGAGAAAAAGGAACAAGGATGCACTGTTGGTGGAACTGTGAATTGGTCTAGACATTCTGGAAAGCAATTTGGAACTATGTACCCAAAGTTACTAAACTATGCATACCCCTTTGACACAGTGATATTAGTGCTAGGTCTATACCCTAAAGAGATCAAAGAAAGAGGAAAAGGCTCCATATGTACAACAATATTTATAGCAGCTCTTTTTTTTCGTGATAAGGAACTGGAGATGAAAGGAATGCCCATGATTTGGGGAATGACCAAACAAATTATGGTATCTGAATGTAGTTGAATAGAACACATACAAGAGGGTTCAGCTGCAAATCAGATGGAAAGCCCCCATGACCCTCGGGGGCCATAGCAAAGCAGACTGCCAGTGCATCTTCTTTAATGCTGTTTCCAGTGCAAAAAATCTTATCCATTTCTGATGTTCAACCATCTGACAGCGCTGAGGACCTCGGTGGCAAGAACTTTCTTTTTTTAAAACCTCCTGATGACCACAGTGGGGTGTGATGTGTGCACAAATAACTATGCCACAAGGGAACATGCAACTTGGGCAAAAGAGAGATGCCAACAAGTGCTGGAAACCACTCTGAGGACTTACAGACCATTTTCAGCTTCAGATATCAGGAAGGACTTCAGAGTAGAGGGGGTAGCCTTGAAGAATTTTCATCATTCTGAGATAAAGAAGGAATGGGTTCCAAGCATAGGGAATGACCTTCATGAATGCACAGAGGCAAGAAAAGATAGGGTGAGATGAGGGAACCCCAAGAAGCTATTTGGCTGCATTGTAAAATGCATGGAGGGCAGGCATGTGAAATAAGGCTGAAAAGATAGATTGGAGACAACTTTCTGCAGGGCAGTTTAAGGAGTGTGTATTTTATCCGGTAGGTAATGGGAATCTAATGAAGGATTTTGGGCAGATATGTGACTGCTAAAAGCTGAGGACTGAGAAAGAGAATCAGAAAAAAAGGTGAGGTTGGGGAGGGGGGGAAGAGAATGATGAAGACCCTTAGGGACTTTTGGAGCATTCCTTATATATGACCCAGGAGAGAAGTGTTGGAAATATAGTCTCATGGTATAGGTATTGTATGTTTCTCTAGAGTTTCCCATTTGACTCTGATGGTCTTCTTCTTCTTCTCCTCCTCCTCCTTCTCCTCTTCCTCCTCCTCCTTCTTCTGCTTCTGCTTCTTCTTCTCCTTCCTCCTCCTCCTCCTCTTCTTCTTTCTTTTCCTCTTCCTCCTGCTCCTCTTCTTGTTTCTCCTTTTCCTCCTCCTCTTCTTTTTCCTCCTCTTTTTCTTCCTCTTCTTCCTCCTTCTCCTCTTCTTCCTGTTCCTCTTCCTTCTCTTCTTTCTCTTCCTCCTCTCTTTACTCTTCCTCCTCCTCTTCTTCTTCCTCTCCTCCTCCTCACTCTTCCTCTCCCTTTTCTTTTTCTTCTCCCTCTCCTTCTTCTTCCTGTTCCTCTTCCTTCTCTTCTTTCTCTTCCTCCTCCTCCTCTTCTTCCTGTTCCTCTTCCTTCTCTTCTTTCTCTTCCTCCTCTCTTTACTCTTCTTCCTCCCCCTCTTTTCTCCTCTTCTTCCTCCAAAGGGGCTGTTACAAATATTTTGGAGCACGTGGGGACTTTCTTCCTGTCAATGGCTTCCTGGAGATATAAAAATATGTAACACTTTCCAAGTTTGTGTGTTATCCTTGTACCGGGGCCGTGCTAATCTTCTCTGTGTCTTTCCAATTTTAGTGTATATGCTGCCAAAGCAAGCATGGTCAGCTTTTAAGGTGAGATCACAGTCTTATAGAATTACTGGATGTTAGAACTTGGAGAAAACTTGGTGATCATCTAGTTGAATCCTCTCACTTTACAGAGGAAGAAACTGAGGCCCAGAGTAGGGAAATGACTTGCTCAAAGTCACCTAGGTCATAAGGAGTAGAGGCAGGATTCAAACCCAGACCCACTGCTCTATACACTACATCAGGAGATTCTGACTTTCTTTCTGCCTGGTGACCAAGGACTAGCCTCCCATCTGAACCTTACCCTGTTGTACCACATGGAGAGACATACTATTATGTGAAAGTCATGCTCCTGAAGCAGACAGATTGGGAAATCTGGAGAGGAGACCTACCACGTGCCTCTTCCCTTTCTGCCTCCAGTTCCAACAGGCATGTTCCATCAGCAGCAGGTACTGTGCTCTTCAGTTAGGGGAACCCACCTTGGTTGACCCACCTCCAGCTTTTGTTGTTGATGGGCTAATTAGAGCCAACGTTGGCTAAGCAGTAGCCAAATGACTCATCCTCCTTCCCCCACCCCCACTCAATTCATTATAGTGATGGTGTTGGTGAAATTGAATCCCCAAAATATATTTCACCATGAACTTTACACAGCCAGTTTTGAAAGTGGGTATAACCTGATGGAAATTGAATCAACATGTTTTGGCTCATTCGTCCTGACATAAACCCTCAAATGTTGTTCGTCAGGGATGATTCAATACTCTAGGCTTTCAAAAAGCTATTGAGTGTTTCCTGCTTCCAGGCCTCAAGCACGTTCTGAACTGGGCAAACAAGAGCAATCTTGTTCCAAACAGACCCATGATGAGTCTAAGCGGGACCCACAGGTCCTTCTCTTAGCAATTAAAGCTCACCTTGGTTTCCATCAAATTAGAGCCGAACACAGAGATTGTCATAGGATTGAGTACTGTGAAGGCTCTTAGAAATCTTCCAGGTCAACCTCATCATTTATTTTACAGGTGGGGGAACTGAGGGCAACAGAGAAGTTTACTGAATCACAGGATCAGACTTAGAGCTGGGAAGGTGCCCTAGAGTACAGCCCCTTAACTTTACATATGAGGAAACTGAGGCACACAGCAATGAGATGACTTGTCCAGGTTACAGAAGTGGGACATGAGCTCATTTCCTCCTGATTCCAGGTCTAGTGCTCTGTGCACTCTGTCCAACCCTCTCATTGGACAAATGAAGAAACTGAAGTCCCTTAGTTATTAAGTGAGTTTCCCAGGGTCACACAAGTAATAAGTGTCAGGGCCAAGATCAAAACCCAGAGCCTCCCTATTTTATTTTCTCTTCATTCTGCCTTTACAACAGGTTGATGCATCAGCTCATACCAGAGGAAGGTATTACCTTCTGTTTTTAGGGAGAAGAGAACACAGAAAGAGGTTTGCCTCATTCATTCATTCATTTGTTCATTCATTCATTCAGAGAAACATTGTGATTTTATAGAAAAAGCACTGTATTCAGATTCAGAAGCTTCAAATTCAAGGCCTGGCTTCTGTACTTTCTAGTTGTGTGTGACTATAAATAAGAAAATTAATTTGTCTGAACCTTAGTTTCCTCATCTATAAAAGGGGTTATTGATTAACATTAATAGGCATTTAGTGGTAATATTAATAGCTTGTTAATATCAATTAATATCATTAGCTAATTAATTAACATTACAAAGTGATTAATATTAATAGGTAATATTAGTTGCCTCACAGAGTTGTGAGGGCTATGGAAATGTGAGATAACACTTAGTAAATTGAGCACTACTATGTGCAGAAAACACTGGGGCAATGTAGGATACAAGGTTCAGAAAAGACAGTTTATGGCCTTATGGTGGGAATTCACAGGGAGGGGAATGAGATATGAACATAGAAAACTTTAATATACATTATTGCATGATAAGAATATCAGACTGTAAGGGGCAGCTAGGTGGCGCAGTGGATAGAGTACCGGCCCTGAAGTCAGGAGGACCTAAGTTCAAATCTGGCAGACCAAACACTTGACACTTACTAGCTATGTGACTCTGGGCAAGTCACTTAACCCCAATTGCCTAAAACTAAAACAAACAAACAAAAAAAAAAACCAAAAGAATATCAGACTGTTAAAAGAAGAGGGCAATCCCTACAAAAGATGGTCAGGAATTTGGTAGGTGAAGAGGAGGAGGGAAGGCATTCAGGCCTAAGAAACAGTGTGAGCAAAGGCTTGGTGGCAGGAGAGCCCTGGTATATCAGAGGTACAGGGTTGTTGGTATTAACAGTTGAGTACAAAAATATTCAATTCCTTCTCTCAAGGGTCAACCTCCCTGCTCAAGCATTCTGTCTGTGATCCATACCCCAAGGAAGGTTTGGGAAAAGTTATCCTCTCTGATGTAACCTCAAAAGGATATTTCCCCCCTAATTTTTATTTTATTTTATTTTTTGTTATTTTTAATTTGACAAACACCAATGAACATGAACATTTGCATACATGAATAAGAACAGGAAAATAGAATTGTGTATGAAATCACAAATCTCTATTATGTACAGCTTGTATTAAAAAAAGTAAACAATAAATTCAACACATTAGTTTCAAATCTGTCCTGCTTATCTTTGTCTCCCTTTGAATTGTCTGTACTCTTCTTTTCAAGTGCCTCAATGACCCTCTTTTTTTTCTCTTTCTCTTTTTCTTTTTTTGGCATCACTACCACTAGTCTCCCTTTCTTCTCCAATTCCCCTTCACCCACAACCCTTCCCTTCTAACAAATAAACAGTCAAGTAAAACAAATCCACACACACTGTGGCAATATTTGAAAAGGTATGCCTCATACTTTATGTCTAGCCCATCACTTCTTTCAGAAGGTGGGTAGCATGTATCGTCTTTAGTACTTTGGAGTTGTGGTTGATCATTATATTGATGATAGTTCTTAAGTTTTTCAAAGTTTTCCTTTACAGTGGCATAGTCATTTTATAAATCATTCTTCTTGTTCTCATTTATTATAGCTGTGTGAATCTTTATGCAACACATTTTTGGATTCTATTTTCTAATTTATTCTGCTATCCTCTGACATTTTATGAGTGAGTTCATTCCATTTACATTCATGGATATGATTTTTAATTCTGTAATTTCTGCCATCATATCTTTTTATATGTTTTCTTCTCTTTGACTCTCCCCAATCCCTCTTTACAGAAAAAGGATGATGAAAGAGAAGGAATGTGATTTATACCAGTGATGTCTAATTGAGACTATCTCTTCAGTACCAGTGTTCTACCTCTCTTCCTATTGCCCGGACCCCAATCACTGGTTCTTACCTTTTCTTTCCTTTTAATTCTCCCTTTATGATCCACCTTTGGAAGCTGGTTTGTTTGCTTGTGACTCTTCCTTCCTCAACTCTACCATCACCCTGAAACCTCTCCCTCTCTTTCTCCACCTCTTTCTCTGTTGAAGTCAATGCATTTTTTACACCATACTTCGTCTTAGTATGCATGCACATGCACACCCACCCACCCACACACACACACACACACAATATCTGTGGGTATATATGTTCAATACTCCTTTGTCTGGTTCAAAGTAATGTTCATATGATGCCTGCTCTCCTCACCCCTGTTTGTATATTCTTCTTATCAAGCACCCCTGTTATGAGAAATCATAAGTTGTACTCCTTTCTTTCTCATTTTTTTAGAGTATTTCTTTCCCTCAACCTTTTCTTTCCTTTCTCAAGACCATCAAAATAGAACAATACCACTCCAACTTCTCTGTTTCATGTAACTCCCTCTGAGACCCTTGAAAACATTGGAATTCTGAAGGGACAATTGAATCTTGTTTCCCACTAGAATGTAAACACTTCATCACTGTTTAGCATCTTCCAGTTGCTCAACTGTATTTACCTTTCTCCTCTATTTGCATTTCAAAATATCTACCTAGATCTGATCTTTTTACCAGGAATACTTGAAAGACTATGTCATTAAAATCCATTTTCCATCTGTAGGAAGAACAAACTTTCTTAGTTGTAAGCTTTTATCTTTCACTTTTTGGAATAATGTTTTACGAGATTTTCTTTTCATAAATTGTAGAACCTATCTTGTGTGATCTTAAAAGTGGTCACCTGGTAGTTGAATTTTCTGGCTACTTGCAGTCTTTTTCATTTGAACCATTGATTCTCAAATGATGTCTCTTGGACTTCCTTTTTAGGAAAGTTGTTTTTGATAGCAGATGCCTCACCTTTTTATTTCTTTTTCCAATCTTATCAGTTTGTTCTAGCATTTCTTGTTGCCTCATGGAGTCATTAAATTCTATTTACTCCATTCTAGCTTTCAGGGAGCACGTTACTTACTGGAGATTTCCCAACTTCTGTTCTAAGCTATTTTTCCTTCTTTCAATTCTTTCCCCCAGAGCTCACTCCAGGCTTCCTTTCCTTTGGTATAGATCATTACATGCTTCAGACGCCCCTAAAATGTCTCTGGTACAAGTGTGGCTGACTTCCCTGCTGGAAGGGTCTTGGAAACTTCTGACTTTCATTTTTATGCAGTATTAGATTAAATAAAGACATTTAGTGTAGTTTCTCCTTGGGTTTCTTGTTCATTATTTGGTCTGGTGCTATTTTTAGGTCTTTGCTAGAGTACATGTGGTAAGAGCTGGGATCCTCCTTGACCTTTCCTGGAACCATCTTAACCATACATGTTACCTCAAAGGTAACACCCCAACCAGTTTCTTTCAGCAATGAGAGCATGGATCTTCAGGCTCTGACCTACGTGACTGGTGGTGTCCTTACATCCAGTGCTCATTCTTTCTTTTGCCTACATGGCATCTACCTCTTACTCCTTGAAGCTGCTCCCCTCTCCTCTTAGTCCTTCCAAACCCTACCTGGCTTTCAAGGTCCAGCTACTTTAGAAAGCATTCCTTAGAGGAGAAAACCCAGCTGGATATTTTCTTCTCTGAGCTCCTAGTACCCTTGGGTATTCTTTGGGTACTTATCACCCACGACAGCACCCTGAAGGAGTAGAAAGAGTTCAGGAATTAGAGTCAAAGAACATAAATTCCCTTCAGCCGCTTACTGGCTGTGTTATTTTGGGCAAATCTGTTTATCTTTCTGACCGTTGGGTTTCCGATCTGTAAAATAGGAATAATAAAAGCTATACCACCTACCTCACAGGCCTCCTATGAGGATAACTGGAGATAACATAAATTAAGTGCTTCATAAACCTTGAGAACAAATAAATCGATATTTAAAGAAATTAACTCTGACTATTCATTGGAAGGACAAATACTGAAGCTGAAGCCACATGATGAGAACATAGGACTCATTGGAAAAGGCCCTGGTTTGGGGAAAGGTTGAAGGCCAAAGGAAAAGGGGATGGCAGAGGATGAGATGGATAGATAGTGTCACAGAAGCAACAAACAAGAGCTTGGACAGACTTTGAGAGATAGTGGAGGACAGAAGGGCCTGGTGTGCTGTGGTCCATGGGCTCACAAAGAATTAGACACAGCTGGATGACTAAACAACAAGTTTTATTAACACAAGCTGCCTGACATCATTATCAAACCTTCCATGTGTAAATCTCATCTTCTCCATCAGCCAGGGAGCTTCTGAAGAGTAAGGCCAGGGTCTGCTCTACCCCTATCTCTCCAGACCACATCTTCCACTTCAAGGGGCTCTTCCAGTTCCCTGTCGGGCCTGACATGCTGTCCTTGGGTATTCTGGGTTTGGGTCTTTTCAGAGACGCTTGCATGCTCTAAAGAGCCTGTCGCCTCACAGAGGAAGGGCTTGATCTCCTGGCCCTCTAAGCATATTCTCTGGTACATGGAAAGGTCAGGCACTGAGCACTAATTTTGACCCCACCTCAGGGGAGAAGAAGAATAACCCGTTCAGGAATTGACGAGCCTCAGGGACCAAGGGGGCAGTTCCTGGGCTGGAAAGCTCCGTGCTCACATCAGCTGCGACTTCTTTGGCATTCCAGGGACTCCATGAACAGAGAATCTTTATTGCTCTGTGGTGGTACAGAGGCCCTGGGCAGAAACACAAGTCTAACTCACAGATGGTGAGGCAGAAAACAGGGCATTGCTGCGTGACTAGATCCCAAGGGCACTCATGGGCAGAGGGAGTGGTTTCCTGCGGCCAGTTCGGGCACCCTAAGTGAAAGAGTCTTCCTGGGCCAAGGTGGAGCCTTCATGAAAGGCATGTTCAGTGGCCTGGTGGACACTTGGTGTTTAACTTCATGAAAGAACATTTTGTGCAGGGTGCTAGACAAAGAGGTGTCTTACAATGTCCACAACCTTGTTCACTCTCAGATACCTCCACACAGATCACTAATTACAAGGGTGATGTTTCTCCAGCCCTTTTAAAGCTTTTGATCAATCAACAAATGTTTATTAAATGTTTTTATTATATGCCAGGCTCTGTGCTAAGAATACAAAGAATCCTGTGAAATAGGCCATGGTCGTGTTAATGAACCCATTTTCCAGAGGAAGAAACTAAGGCCCCCAAAGGGGAAATTACTTATCCAAGGTAGTATGCACAGGTAGTAGATAGTAGAGCTAGAAAAGGAACCCTGGTCTTTTGACTCCAAATTTGGGGCTTTGCCCCCTATACCACACTAACCGCTGCTCCTAGTTCTAGTTTCTGGGACCGAACATAAAAGTTAAGTTCCTCTTTTCCCATCACAACTTTTCAACTAATTGAAGACAGCCATGTTACTCTTTCTAAATCTTTTCTTCTCCAGGCTAAACATTCCCAGCTCCTTCCAGTAGCCCTTCTCTGGCACAGTCTCTAGTCTTCCCATCACTGCAGTCACCCTCCTCCAGATAGGCTGAATTCTAGCTTGTCAGTGTGTCTCTCCTTCCTATGAAACGTCTGATTTTCCAGTCTCTGAATCTCCCCAAACTCCACCCCAGCCAAGCCCCATGTGTTTTCAGTGATCAGTGCCCTTGATCCTACTCCCAACATCCTATGTTCTAAGCTAGAGGTAGGCAGGGCATAGGACAGGGCCATGGGAAGGAAAAGAGGAATTCAGGCTAAATTCTTCACATCAGAGAACCATAGAACCTCCAGATTGGAAGGGACAGTTCTCTGAACGTAGTAGGTGCTTCAAAATACTCATTGACTTGTCTTGGTCATTTTGGCATACGGTCAGTGCCAGGCATTAAGTACAATGGAGGTGCAGACCATCGAGACTTGTGAAGGGCCATTCCAGGGCAGCTGGTAGATACTATTCTCCACAGTGGCTTCGTCTGACTACTAGGCCCCTTTGCCTCACCCAAGGAGCTCCTTTAAGCCTGCCAGATCCTACCTGGAGATAGCAGCTCTGAAGTTCACCCCTTCTCCCTCTCCTCACACTCTCTGTCCTCCCTCCAACCCCCCATGATCAATATAGAGCCTTCACATGGTGGCACAGCAGTAGTGCTGATGCCAGCAATATTGAGTAATTGAGTCCAACCTCATTGTCCCAGGGGAAAAACACATGGAGCCCACAGGACTGCTGTTTTCCTGAAGGAAAAAATCCCATGTGTTGGGTATTGGGAAAAAGACCTCAGGGGCCCTGGGGAGGGGGTCTTGGATGTTCCCTTGCTCTTACCCAAAAGGGGTTTAATGAGGGGAGGCTAGGCCAGATTTTATGGGTGCAGAGAAATAATAAATGTTTGTTGAATTGAACTAGGGAAAGGAGGCTGGCTCCAAGCCTTCTGGCTCTTCCTGGATGTCTGAGAAATGGGCCTGATGAGCTCCTAACACTAGAGGAGTTACCCAATCCTGACAAATGGCTCCCTGGAGGGAGGCCTTCAGCCTGCTGGCGCGGGCCTCACGGATGCTGGGGCCTCAGTGCTTAAGACAGAGGCTTCCATTTCTGGGGGTATCAGGGGCAAGGGGAAGGGAAGAAGGCTTGGAGACAGGGACTGTGCTTTTTCCTTCTCAATGTCCTATGTAGGGCTTAACATAGGCCAGTGGCACATACGAAGGTCTCAGGAACTCTTCCTCATCACCACCATCATTACCTTGGCAGGTGGTTTTAACCTTTTTTGTGCCATAAACCCCTTTGGTAGTTTGGTAAAGCCTACAGACTCCTCAAAGTCATGTTTTAAATTTTATCTCATTCATTCATTTATTAATTGATTCATTCACTTCTCTATCCATCCACTCATTCATTTATTCATTTGTTTATATAGCTATTTTAAAAATTAATTTACTTCTCCGTTCATTCATTTATCTATCTTCATGTATTTATTTATCTATTCATTTATTTTTGTGGGGGTTTTTTAGGATCACATTTTTAAATGCACAAAATGAAGGATCACAAAGGAAATTGATTATGTTGAAATAGTTATAAAAAAATTTTTTTTAAAGCAAACAAGATTACAGACCTCAGGCTAAGAGCAAGACCTATCCTCTTCCAGCCCCCTGTCAGAACAAAGTCATTCCAAGTCCCCTCCCCTCCAGGTCCTGCCCAGTGACTAAAGGTCATCAGAGAAATTAGTGCAAGGATTGTGGAAAAGCTCCTAAGTAGTAATTAGGTGATCTAGGTTCAAGTCCCAGCTCAGTCCGTAGTTATCAATAGATGGCATTGGATAGGCAGTCTTCTGTAGGAGCTGACTTAGAAATTAGTATGGCTTGAGTTCCAAGCCTAGCCCTGACACATATTGGCTCTGGGACTCTGGAATCAATCAGGGTCCCAGACAACTCCTGTAGACCACATATCACCAAACATTTGGCAATCTGTATTGGCAGAGGGTGTTTTCTTTTTCAATAGATCCTTATGAGGATGAAATCACTGATCTGGACCAAAGGGGAAAAATGCTAAGATTCCCATAGTGCCTCAAGGTTTGCAAAGCTCTTTATAGACACAATTTCATTTGATGCTCTCTCTCTCTCTCTCTCTCTCTCACACACACACACACACACACACACACACACACGCACAGACTGTCTCCTATGTCTAGAAGGTACTCTTCTTTCCTTACTTTTACTCCTTAGGATCCCTAACTTCCTGAGATGTCCACTGCCTTTCTACCTTGGGTGTTTCCTGCTCTTCCTTGGCTCCAATTACCTGTACCTTCTCCCATGAATCACCTTGTATTTGTTTTTATGTATATTATATATACTTATATATGTGTTTATTGTCTCCTCAATGGATGTAAGCTCCCAGAGGGCAGGGACTGTTTCATCTTTGAATCTCCATCACTTGGCTGGCACAATGCCTGATACATAGTGGTAGATTAAAAAGTGTTTGTTGATTGATTTATTTAGTGAATTGCCCCCAACCACAGAGTGAGTGTCATAGGCAACATTTAAACTTTTGTGGTTCCAGTTCTGTGTATACCATGCTGCCTCATGTTTGACCTTGGATGAATCACTTCCTCTCTGGGCCTCAACTTTGTCATCTGAAAATGGGGGAGGAAATCCAGGGGGGTGGGGAATTAGACCCGATGACCTCCACGGTTTCTTTTGATTCCAATATTCCATGATCTGGGATCTGGGAAACTTTCCACTCCCAGAAAATTTGTCTGACTGACTCATTCATTCCCTGAGACTTCACAAGAGCCAATGTTAGATGGTCCTCAGAATTACGGAATTCTAGAATCTTATATACTCTGTGAGCCTCAGAACCATAGTCAAAGACTCTTAGAATCCAAATCAATTCAACCTTTATTAAACACCACCCTGTAAGGTACCATGCCCAGTACAAAAAGGGCTGGAAGGGAGGGACTTTAGAGCTTGCCTCATACAGTCACCTCATTCACAGATCAGAAAACTGAGGCCCAGGATGGTGAGGTGACAGACTTGGTCAAGGTCACATTGAATTAGAGGCAGGGTTAGGACCACATCTTGGGCTTCCTGATTCTTAGTCTTGGATTCTCTGTACTGTACCAGACTAGTTCTGTCTCTGCCTCTGTTAGGATCAGCTGGGACCAATATTCCCAGAATACACTGGTCCTATCAGCAGAGGTTGAGTTCCATTTTGGGGAGGTTCTGAGATGGGTCTAGAGAGCAAGCTGGACAAGGAGAAAGTCCAGAGGGAGAGCCTGTGATATCAGCAAGTAAGGAGGGAGGGAGAGAGGTAGGGTGAATGAGTATGTGTAACAGGAAATTAAAACAAAGGCCAGGATAGAAAGGATAACATTAAGGGCAGGCTTAACTGACAAGCCCCAGGAAGCTCAGGCCTAATCCTGAAACTCCATCTTTATCCCCTTCCCCTGCGCCCCAATCCATGTTACAGCCTGGGAAAGATGAAATTGTCCATTGTTTGGAAAGTACTTTAGCCCCCTGCCCTGGGCCCCACTTCTACCAATAATACAACCACACTGAGATAAAGGAAACAAACTTTATCTGAGAAACACAATGATAGTGAGAAGAATAGCTCTTTGCATCTGTTTACAGAGCTTTTAACTTTAGCTAGCATCTCATTTCATCCTTACAACAACCCCTACAGGAGACAAGGCAGGGCTTTTTGCCCTCATTTTAAAACTGAGGAAATAGAGGCACAGGGTGGTAAATGATTTGCCCAGGGTCACAGGATCAGAGATTTACCTTAGAAAGCATCTGGTCCAACACTCTGATATTACAGATGGGGAAACTGAAGCTCACAGTGATAAGAGGTCCAAGGTCATAGAGGTATAGTAAGCTTCAGAGGCTGGATTTGAACCCAGATCCTTTGACTTCACGTCCAATGCTCTTAACACCCAGGTAGTAAGTGGCAGAACCAGAATTTGAACTTGGACCGATTGACTTCAAATCCAGGGCTCTTTCTGTTGTTTCAGGGCCAGAAAGGTAGCATGTGTCAGAAGATCATAGGACCCCAGGACTTAGAATAGGAGGGGTCTTTAGAGATTCCTAGTCCAACCTCCTCTTTTAACAAAGGAAAATATCAAGGCTGAGAGAGTTGTAGTTCTCATAGTTAGAGCCTGGGTATGATCTCAGGACTTCTGGCTCGGTGTGTTTCAGGCTCTTTGCTGAGCTTTCCCCCTCAAGGTCATCCTGAAAATCTAATAATAGACATCAAAATGTGTTGTCACCTTTACATTGCTCTAAAAATGAGAGATGCTGTGACTACTATAAATCTTTCCACTTTGTCCAAGGTTAGCCAGGCTTGTACTTACATGTATGTCCACATCTGTTACCCTGTTGTCAACAGGGTCTCTGAGATGGGGACCAGGCCAGTGCAGGCACCTTGGAGAGCACCTAGCAACCCCCTGGGCCTGATCCCTACATTTGGCCAATGGTTTTTTTTTCTCTCCTTCATCAACCATTTTAAAAAGTAATACAATCAAACTGTTGTACATTTCTTGCTTAATTCTTGTTGAGTCCCAGACACAAGGATCAGTGCTGGCTTTCTGGGCTTTTTTTGAAGCATCAGTGACTTCCCTGGGGCTGGAATTAATGTTCTGACCACTCCCCCCACCCCACCCAGACCCTACCTAGAAGTATTGTGACAACAGTTGGCACTGTCACCTTTGCGTGCTGATAATAGTCTAGGGACCCTAAAGCCTTTGAGACCATGGACCATATACTCCAGGGAGTCCAGAGAGTTAGTGGGGCAGCTGGGACTGGACTCTGGTTCTCTTAACTCTTAACCCAATATTTCAATATGTCAGTATATAAGCAGCAGGATGTAGTGGAGAGGGGGATGGCAGTTAGAGTCAGGAAGATCTGGGTTCAAGTCCTGCCCCTGACTTATACTGACTGGGCTATATCCCAGTTCATAGCTCCACCAGCAATGCATTAGTATGCCAATCTTTCCCCACTTCTTCCAACACCGACTGTTCCCATCTTTTGTCATTTTCGCTGAGTGTGAGTTGGAACCACAGGTTTGTACTGGTATTCATTTCTCTTAATATTTGTCATGAGGAGTATGTGAACTAGACCAACCATTCTGGAAAGCAAGGTGGAATGATGTGAAGAAAATGATTAAACTGTCCATACCCTTTGTCCCTGAGATTATACTGCTAGGAATATACCTCAAGGAGTCATTGACATAAGGAAAGGCGCATATACACAAAAATGTTCACAGCAGCACTTTTTGTGATAGCAAAGAATTGGAAATGAAGTAGATGTCCATCCGTCAGGGAGTGGCCAAACAGATTGTGGAACATAGATGCAATAGGCTGTTTTTGTATTATAAGAAATGAAGACTGTGTTGAGTACAGAGAAGCAAGGAAAGACATATGAATTGATGCAGAATCAGGAAAACAACACGTCTGCTACCATGTAAATGAAAGCAACAACAAAATAACAAAAACTGAATGCCATGAAATTATAATGATTGGCCCAATGAAGAGATATGAAAAAGCTATTTGAAGGTGGGGGACTATGGGTATAGAGCACTACATATCATGTTGACTCATTAGATAAAGTAGTTTGAATAAATTTCCCCCGTTTTTTATTCTTTGTTATAGGGAATGACTCCGGGGAAGGGAAGGAGGGGAGAGATACAGCAGGAAATGTTAATAATGCAAAAGCAAAAAAAAAAAATTAAAAAATTCTAAGTTATAACTGTCCTTCTAGGGGGGACATTTGGTGAGTCTGAAGGTAAATAAGAATGGTAGGGGGGGAACCCTTAGGCTCTGACGTGACTGAGCTAAACTCCCTAGGAGGGCAACTGCGATTCTGTATCTGAATCTGAGTTACCCCTTCTTCTCCAACATCTCTTCCTTTGCTTTGTAAGCCTTGCCTCAATTAAAAGGGCAATAAATAGCAAGATCTGTTTTTATTTTCATTTTTTTCAGTCAAGAGGAAAAAAATAACCTTATGATGCTAGTTTGTTGTTCAAAATTGTTTCCTGGTGGTAGGGCCAGGCTGAGAGGGGTGGGTGGGGTGGCTGCCAGTCTCTCTGGTCAGAGGGTGCTGGATTGAATTATGCAGCTGGGGAGTGGCAAGGCCCTGGGGTAGGTGGGTGGACTCTCTGGTGGGTACTTTTCCATTCCTTTCTCTCCAATATGAGCCACAGGGAATCCTTGCTCTGGGTTTGAACTCACATCAAGGCACATGAAATAAAGCTGAGTTCTATTTAAGACTGTAGAATAAGGCTTTTCCCAACACAAACCAGGCACCTTCCTTACCCCGCTCCTCCAAGCAGCCAGACATGGCAATTCCTTCTTGTCTGAGAAAGAATGAGTTGTAAATGGACCAATAGGCAGGTTGGCCCCAGGTTCCATCAGATACAAGGAACAGACATTCACATTGGAATTTGGGTGTATTGACCCTCCCTGGAACAATGAACCTTGTCATTTCCATAGGACTGTAGGGCTTACAAATTGCTTTACATCAATTTCAGTATCATAGAATCATGGAGTCTCAGAACTAGAAAAAGACTTCTGAGGATGTCTGGTGCTACCTGTTTGCAGGTTGGGTGTTAAATCCTGTTACCCTTGGTTGGCATTAAGGTTGAGAGTAGCTTCCTCTGTCCCTCTCCTGCCCTGATTATCTTTGGAAATCTTTGCTACAGTGGCCCTGGGATAATTTGAATAATGTTGTCCATCTGCCCTAGAGGAAGATGTGGACAGAAAGAGAACAGGGGCTGGAGCAGGGGTGTCCCTCCAAACCATGAGACTCAGCAAGAAGTACTGATGGTGGTAGGGGACACATCGTCTGAGCACCAGAAGAAAATGCGACAACAGCGCCGATGAACCACAACCCCATGTCCTTTTAAAGTAGGGAATTGTGGGGCAGCTAGGTGGTGCAGTGGATAGAGCACCAGCCCTGAAGTCAGGAAGACCTGAGTTCAAATCCAGCCTCAGACCAAACACTTAACACTTACTAGCTGTGTGTCCCTGGGCAGGTCACTTAACCCCAATTGCCTAAAAAAATAAAATAAAATAAAATAAAGTAAAAAATAGGGAATTGTTTGTGCAAGAAGAGAACACCAGGGCTTTTCTGTAAAAGCCATGGGACTCAAGAATGCAAAAGATTTGCAAATTAAGGGAGGCACTCTGACCCAGAGGTTGGCCCTAAGCTGCCTTTGAGAGCAAAACAGGCAGACAGCTAGGTGGTGCAATACCGGGCTTGGAATTAGGAAGATGCATCTTCATGAGTTCAAATCCAGCCTCAGACACTTACTAGCTCTGTGACTCTGGGCAAGTCACTTCACCCTGTTTGCCTCAGTTTCCTCATCTGTAAAATGAGCTGGAGTGGGAAATGGCAAACCACTTTAATAGCTTTGCCAAGAAAACCCTGCATGGAGTAATGGCTGAAATGACTGAACAAAACAGTTGGTCAAGTGCTTGAGGGATCCACGAGGACTTGGCCCTAATCTAGTAAACATTCTTATTTATGGCTTGGATAAAGAGGGAGAGGATGTCTTCATCAAGCATCCATTGACCAAACTAAGAGGGACAGGCGGCACACTGAATGACAGAATCAGGATCCAGAGAACATTGGGTCATATCTAATATGAAGAAATACAATCCATGATGAAATATCAAGCTTAACCTTGAGGTTGAAATGGCTGCTTGATGCATATAGGATAAGGGAGCTGTAAGTAGATAGGGAATCTTAAAAACATCTAGGATTCTCGGTGGGCTTCAAGCTTCAGGAGTCCACATTGTGCCACAATGTTCCACAAAGCAAATGCAATCTTGGGTACTTTAAGAGAGAGGGCCAAAGAGGCAGTGCCTGTCAAAGTATCTGTTATTATTGTGGTTATGGTACATAGGCCCAGGGAACTGACAGTTCTGCTTTACTAGACCCTTGTGAAGTCACACGGGGGACATTGGCTTGAGTTCTGGGCTTTCTGTTTTAAGGAAGATATTGATAAACTGAATCAATACGAACCAGGATTTAAAATTCCTGCAGAAACCCAGGATCTACCCGAGGACATTATGTTTTTAATTTTTTGAAGACTGGGTCTCCCTATCTTGCCCAGGCTAGAAGGAGAAGGGTTAATCTAGGTCCCATTCCCACTGTGATCAGCACAGAAGCTTTGGCTCACTTTGGGGTTGTTCTAGTGGCCTACTGCAGCTAGTAGGTAGCACAGTAGATAGAGCATTGGGCCTGGAGTCAGGAAGACCTGAGTTCAAATGTGACCTCAGGCATTTACTAGCTGTGTGACCCATGGCAAATCACTTTGCTTCTGTCTGGCTCAGTTTCTTCAACCATAAATTGGGGAGGATAATAATAGTAGCTACTTTCCAGGGTTGCTATGAGGATCACATGAAATAATATTTGTAAAGCGCTAAGCTTTAGTTTCTGGCACATGGTAGGTGTTTAATAAATGTTTACTCTCTCTCCTCTCCCTCCCCTCCCGTCCTAGGGCCTTAATGTATGAATGCCAAAATTAGTGTCTACAGGTGATTTGGCTAAGCCCAGCTCAGATTTTAGGAGCTCAATAAATCCCCCATCTTCAGCCTCCTCCTTGGCTGGGGTTACAGGTGTGGGCCACCACCCTAGAAACCCGGGGACATTTAAATCTCTAGTCTATTGCTCTGACCAACTGATCTACTTTGGCTTGGCCCCCAACCCCAACACCTGGGGACCATTCAGAGGAGGGTTGGGGGAGGACTTTGAGTTCTGTTGAAGAAACTGGAGAAGACTGAGGCAGAGAAGATGGGGCAGCTGTCTCTAGGTGTTTGAAGGGCTATTCCATTTCCTGGGCTTGGCTCCAGAGAACAGAACCAGAAGCAATGGATGAAGACAGCAAAGAGCATTTAGGCTTCACATAAGGACAGACTTCCTGGCAATGACAGTTACGTCCGAGTAGAAAGGACCTCCCCAGGAGGCAGTGGACCTGCCCTATATCTGCCCACCCTCTCCCCTCCACTGAAGGTCTTCAAGTAAAGGCTGAATGGCCGATTGTTGGCATAATAGGGGAAGGGAAGGAGAGGAGAATGAGTATTTATAGTGTCTAATAGAACATATAGGACAGCTAGGTGGCTGCTGATAGAGTGCTGAGTCCAGAATTAGGAAGACCTGAGTTCAAATTTAGCCTCAAATACTTACTGGCTATAGGACCCTGGGCAAGTTCTTTGGTCTCTTGTCTTCCTGACTTTCCTTAATGAAAAATGGGGATAATAACAGCACCCACCTCCTACACTTCTCGTGAGAATCAAATGAGATAATAATAGTAAAGCACTTAGCACGGTGCCAGGCATTGTAGTAAGTACTATATACATTTTCACTATTATTATCTAATCTCCCTGGGACTCAGTTTCTTGACCTGTAAAATGAAGAGATTGGACTAAATGTCTTCTGAGGTTTCTTCCAGCTCTCACCTTGTGATTCTATGATCCTGAA
The DNA here is from genome assembly GCF_003287225.1 of Phascolarctos cinereus. Lineage (NCBI taxonomy): Eukaryota > Metazoa > Chordata > Mammalia > Diprotodontia > Phascolarctidae > Phascolarctos > Phascolarctos cinereus. The sequence continues at coordinate 199,542,250 of NW_027556402.1, read as the reverse complement.
TATTATTACCTTCATTTCACATGTGGGGAAGCAGAGCCCCAGAGAGGTAAATTTAGGGTTTAGGTCTGGGTTTCTAGACCTAAGAAGCTTGCTGAAGGTCAAACAGTAGAGCTAGGCCTTCTTCTTGGATTTCTGCTCCAAGGCCAGGGTCTGGTCCTTATCTGCTACTACCTCATGTCAAAGTTGGAAAAGACTCTACAGAAAAGCTTCTAATCCTAAGGAATCTTAAGAAACGTCTAGATCAGGCCCTTCTTTGCACGGAGAAGGGAGCCAAGTCCAAGTGACTTACTCAAGTGCATTAGTCACTGAGTGCGGACTGGAAGCCCAGGTCTCCCAACTTCTTGTTCTCTTTCCAACCCACACTCTGCCCCCCCCCCCAACCTCAAAGCCTCCTGCTTTCAATTGGGTTTAAGCTCCGGCAAAACAGACTCCCAAACCCCAAGTGTAGGAAAGGCAACTCGTGTGGCTTTTTGCCCACCAGAGATCTCACTTAAAAAGGGGCTGCTGGGACACATCAAGGCACTGGAACATTTTCTGAGTGTCCCTGTGAAAGGGAGAGAAGGCTCTGGGCCCAGAAGTTCCAAAGTTTCCCTTCCCGGGATGATGATCATAATTTGCATTTTGGTGGCCCAGCAAGGGGTGTGTGTGTGTTAGGGTTTCCTTGAGTCTCAACTGAATGTAGCCACTCCATCCCTCCCTCCTGTTTCCATGGTACTTAGAACATAGATCCTACATCATAGATCACAAATCTGGAATTGGACTCAGAGACCACCTAGTACAACTCCCTCATTTTACTCAGAAAATTGAGGCTCCCCTCCCCAAATTAATTGACTTAGCCAGGGTCAAGAAGGTAATGAACTTCAAAGTCAAAGAAGCTAGTTTTGAACTAGGGCTCCCTGACTCCAGAGCCACCAATCATGCCATGACAGCACACTACCTTTCCATCCTCCTCTCGCCTGATTTTCATGGTATCTCAGGAGGAGGCGGGGTTTATGACTCCTGGTTGATGGGGAAGAAACTGAAGTTTGGGGTTCTCTTTCCTTCTCCTCCTTCCTCTTCATTAGGAGCTGCCTGGCCTGATATAAGTGCAATGGTGCTGGGACTCCCCCCCCCCCCCAGCTCAGGCCACTGGAGTCCAAGGAAAATATCTTTTTTTAGCCAAGAGGAAGCCCAGAGAAGTAGAATACCAGGTCTGGCTCTGCTACTTATGACCTGTAGGACCTACAAGTGACCTTTTTCAATTGCATTTTGGATCTTTATCTGTGAAGTAGAGGGTGAAGGGGGATGTTTGAACTGGGATGATAAACTAGGTCATATAGATTTACATTCTATCCCATAATAATAACTGACATTTCTATAGCACCTTAAGGGTGGCAAAGTACTTTGCAAATATTATTGCATTTGGGAGACAGGTGCTATTATCATTCTCATTTCATAGGTGAAGAAACTGAGGCAAATAAGGATTAACTTACCCAGAGTCAAGAGCTAGTAAATGTCTGAGGCTGGATTTGAACTCAGGTCTTCCGGACTCCAGGTTCAGGACTCTATCCACTAGACCCTCCTAGCTGTGGCACCTATGACTTTAGGGATTCCTAGAATCTAGTTTGGGCAGCTGCATGGTTCGATAGTGCACTGGGCCTTAAGTCAGGAAGACTTCAAGTGGGGGCTTGGCTGATTCCCAATGTCTCCAGAAGCTGGAGATCTGACCCCAGCACTCTGGCTGGTTATGGGGCACAGGTATGAAGGGACAAGGTATGGGGACAGGTATGGGACAACAGCAAATTTTGAAGTAGGTTTGGAATCAGTTTCAGGTAAGTATGTAGAGGAAAGAGGCTCAGATGTGAAGTCAGAGGACTTCAGTTCAAGACCTGACCAGTGTAGGCTAGTGGTCTCTAAGGTTCCTTCTAGCTCTGACATTCTATTTTCTAATGAAGAAACTGAAATGTTTATTATGTGCCAGACCCTGTGCTGAGGACAAAAGGGCAGAAATGAAATCATTCCTGCCTTCAAAGAGCTTACATTCTAATGGTGGAGACAACATGTACATATCTAAGCATATACAGATATATATATATATATATACATATATATATATATACAGATAGATATATATATGTGTGTGTGTGTATATATATATACACATATATATGTGTATATATGTGTGTGTGTATATATATATATATATATATATATATATATATATATATATATATATATATATATACATACATATATGAGAAAATGTCATTTGCTTTTATCCTTGGACAGGTCATAGCACTCGTTGAGTTTAGGTGCGGGTGAGACATATGGTTGGAGCTGTCCAGCAGACAGGAGGAGCTGGAGAAGGGGGAATGGAGCCCAAGGGAGAGAAGATGGTGGCAAATAGAGATCAGGAAGCCACCTGTATAGGGCAGGTAATTGAAGCCCTGCTAGTGGATGAGAACACCAAGAAACAGGACAAATGGAGCAGAGGAGAGAACCTTGAGGGATACTCACACTTAAGTGACTTTTAGCTTTTCAATAATGTTCAGTTGTGTCTGACTCTTCATGACCCCATTTGGGCTTTTCTTGTTTGTTCTTGTTGTTTTTTTTTCCCCAAGGCTATTGGGGTTAAGTGACTTGCCCAGGGTCACACAGCTAGTGAGCCACCCAGCTGCCCCTATTTAGGCTCTTCTTGACAAAGATACTGGAGTGGTTTGTCATTTCCTTCTTGAGCTCATTTTACAGATAAGGAAACTGAGGTGAACAGGGTTAAGCAACCTGCCCAGGTTCACACAGCTAGTAAATGTTTGAGGCTGGATTTGAACTCAGGTCTTCCTGACTCCAGGCTTGGTACTCTAGCTGCTGAGCCACCTTGTTGCATTCATCAGGAAAACGAAGCAAAGGTGACCAAGAAGGAGGAGTCAGAGTTCAGTTTAGGGGGCACTTATCACGACAAGCTATGTAGAGATGTCAGCTATGATGATGACATGTTGGATTCGAGGTGTCGATGGGACCCGCAGCCAGCCAGCGGCTGGAAAGGCCAGACTGTCTGTGCTTTGTCCAGTTGCAACGCCCTGAGTGTTTCTCAGATGGGCTTTTGCACTGGGCCATCCCCACAATAATCGAGTCCTTTCTTGTGAGAAGCCGGCTCCGCCGGGGTCTGTTACTGACACGGATTCAACAGGACACCTCTGGTGTTCACTCTGTTAAAAAATCAAACTTCTCTTTGGCTCAGAAACTAGGGCAAAGCTGCATGGGCTGCAACTCCTCCAAGACAAAAAGCATGCACCGAAATCTGCCGACTCCTTCCAAGGACCTGGCCATAGGGGGTGGATGACTTAATCAAACAGGTTGCTTTGTCATATCTGCTTCGTGCGGCTCTGCCCCCTCTCCTCCTGTCACCCTCCCACCCCCATCCCTGTCCCCATCCCCACTCAATTGCATTCCACCGGGGCCGGAGTTTCTCAGTCTTCAAATAAACCCTGAGAAGGCACCAGGAACTTTCTGCCCAACTTCAGGGGTTCCCTAGCAACTGCCGGCCAAGCATACTATAATTCAGTTTAGGCTTCCAATTCCTTCTTCCTCTGGAGTTGTTTCTTAAAAATCTGTCACAGTCAACGCGCCTTGGGAAACTATTATAAGGGTCTGAACCTTTGACCAGCAGGAGAAATTAATCATTGGTATAACTCCCCTAAGCATGTTGGGGCTGTTCTCTGTAACCCACCCCCACCCCCCGCCAAGGGCCCGCGTATGGTACATTGAACATTCCGCCCACAGTCCCAGGCATTATTCTATTTGAGAACGCCACCACGCATCTGTCATACTGTCTGTATTTAAACTGTGCTGTTAGAGCCAAATAAAAAAAGAGGGGGGTGGGGGTGGAGGAGAGGGTAATGCTTCCATTCACTAGGGGAATCGGGCAGGGGGGCCCAGGGCTGGTAAGGAGCCCGAGTGTCATGGGAAAGATGAGCTGGAATGACCCGGCAGGTCTGTGAATGTCTCCATCCCGGGCTGAAGTGGGTTTACAAAGGAGGACAGAGAAACACAGACGATAATGAACTGGCCGGCTGTGTTGAAATAGCAGCCCCCACTGAAGGCAGCTGGGGCTGGGTGTCGAGTGCTTTGGGTAAAAAAAAAAAACCACCCAGTTTCTGGGCCTGAGAGAGCTGTTTGATTTGTTTTTGGGAGGGGAGGACATTGGCATTGTGAAATATTTGTCTCCCCCTTTTCCCCAATATCTCCTTCTTATGTCTACCCCCTCAACACATCCCAGCTCCAACCCCCTCCCCTTTTCTGCCCCCAGCTTTATGACAGAGCCTTAGAAAGAGAAACAATACACCAGGGATGACCGCTGCCTGAGCAGCCATTCAAAGAGGCAGGAGATGGATTTTTAATGACCGAGAGGTTTTTCATGGTATCAGGCTTATGGGAGGATTTTGTTAACTCCCTTTGTCCCACTCTGATTTGGAGACGGATCAGCGGAGACCCCAGGGGCGCCAGCTAGCATCCTGGCCTTCCCCTTTAGCTGGTCTTTTGGGGGCCACAACCCCCCCCATTCACAAACAGAGCAGTTTTCATCTTAGAAAAAAAGAGGACCGTAAAACCAACAGAAAGCAAACCAAGTGGTCCCTTTAGGGGACAAGGTCTTCGTCGGTGTCCCCTGGAAAGTAAGGCTTTACTCCGTGAAGCTCAACTTTGGACAAAGGATGCCATGACTCTAGAGTTGGTTATTAATTGTGGATATATGATGGACCCAAAGAATCATAGTGTTTTGAGCCATGAGGGGCTTTAGAGATCATCCAGAGATCTGTTCAATCAGCTCATTTCAATGCTTCTCAACCAGTTCATTTTTCAAGGGAGAAAGAAGAGGCCCAGAGTGGGTAAGTGACTTCCTCAAAGTCACACAGCTAATAATTGGCGGCGCTGGTAGCAAACCCAGGTCTTCTGATTTTTTATGCAGGGCACTTTAGCACAGTGATGCCCAGTCCTGTTCTGGACTGTGCTGTGAGGGAGCCAGGTGGAGGCAAGAGCAATTGTAACCTCAGGGAGCTTGCAAGGAAGGCAATGGAGAGATATAACTCCCAGGCTAGAATGATTACAGAACCAACTTCAAATATGTCAGTGCATTCATGATTACAGCAGCACGGAGGGTCCCTCCACTGGTGCAGATTGCTACCCATCTCCACCTTCTCCTCCTTATGCATCTTTTGTCTACCCCTTTCCGTAAGACCTCCATAGATGGCCTACCTAATAAGGTGGAGACCATCTCTACGTCTTTTAATACTTTATGGATATGGGCACAATGATTGGGCAGTCCACCTGTTGACTCTCTTTCTTTCTATACAATTGGACTATCTCCTTTACTAGTCAAACAGATCCTTCCCATGTCTTTGACATTCTTTGTTATGGGCAAGTCATCATTGGTGACCTCCCATGTCTGCCTGCATTCACCATCTGTCTTTCACCCACTGGCCAACATAATTTTTCTAATGGTGTTTTGTGATCTACCATTGAATGACATTACCTAGACAATACTTATGTCAGAGAAGCCTTTTTTCAGTAATGGCATGGCTTGGAATATTAAAGTCAGTAAGAACTGAGTTCAGATTCTCCCTCAGCCTTTTGCTAGCTAGGTGATCCCTAGCAAGTCCCTTGACCTCTTTGTGATTCAGTTTCTTTATCTGTAAAATGAGATGATTGGACTCAGTGGTTCCAGTGGTTTCTTCCTGCTCTAAATCTGTGATCCTGGAATTACTAAAAATGCTGGGCCATTACCCAAAGGTATACGCCTTATCCCCATCTCTTCTTCCTAGTTAAGCTAGGCTCAGCTAATGAGCTATCTCCAGCAGGAGTTCTTAATATTTTCTGGGTCATCGTCTCCTTTTGGCATGTCTGGGATCACCTATGAACCCCTTCTCAGGATAATGTTTTTAAATGTATACAATACATAGGATCATAAAGGAAATCAAATCCAGTTATCAAATTTTTTAAAAAAATTTTATCTTCTTTTTAAAAATTTATTTATTTTTAGTCATCAACATTCACTTCCATAAGCTTTTGAGTTTTAAGTTTTCTCCCCCTCTCTCCCCAAAACGGCATGCAATCTGATATAGGCTCTACATACACGTTCCTATTAAATATACAATGTATTAAAAAAAAAAACAAATCCATGGCCCCCAGGTTAAGAAAGGTTGATATATATGGAAATGTTTTACATAATTGCACATATGTAACCTATATCTGATTGCTAACTGTCTCAAGAAGGGGAGAGTGGAGGGAGGGATAGAATTCAGAATACAAAACTTTAAATAAAAATGTTTTAAAATTAAAAAAGAAAGATTGATACAGACCCAATCCAGTAATGTGGATTTAAACTCAGTGTGGTTTAGTACACTCCATCACTGATGAGAGCTTGACTCAAGAGTCAGATCTGGGTTCACATTTTGCCTTTGACACTAGCTGTGGGACTCAGTTTCCTTATCTGTGAAATGGAGGCAATAATATCTGAGAACCCAAATCACAGAGTTGTGAGGCTCAAATGAAAATAAAATGCTTTACAAAGTTTATAACACTAGGTAAATGTCGATTATTATTATTGTTTACCATGTACACAATAGTCACTCTAGACAAAGTGAGATCCACAAGTTTAACCTATGGAATGGACAAATTGGAGAATAAGAGAAGATGAATAAGGTAATTGGAGAGTAAGGCAGCAAAGGAGGATTCTTGGGCCACACCCTGCCCCCTAGAGGCCTCCCCCTCCCCACCTCCCTGAGAGGTAAGGCTTGAGATACTGTGGATAATGTTAGAAAGCAGATGTCAGTGCTAGATGGTCACCATTGTCATCCAAGAGTTCTCCCACTCTGGGCTCTACCAGTACACTTAGGTCCTGTATCAATCAATGCCTGTTTACTGAGCCTCTTGAGGTGGCCAGTCTTGCACCCTACCTCACAGTGAGGAAAGCCAGCAGAAGGAGACATCCTCTTTGCTCTCGGGGAGCTCCCAGTCTGGTTAAGCAGAACTCTAATGGTGAGAGAACTTTGCCATGCAATAGCAGAGCATTTGTGCTAAGTGCCAAACCGTTTGGTGCAGACGGTCAGTGTTGTTTAGGCCGATGAAGGCTTCTGGAAGGAAGTGGGACTGGAGCAATCTCTGGAGAAGCAATATAAACATTAGATGGCAGGAATTTGTTTTGCTTGACTATTCAGATTTGTTACAAGAGTTTTGTGTTCCTAATTTTCCCCCAGTGGGGGAGAAGTGAGAAGAAAAGAAAACAGATTTTTGTTCATTGAAAAAAATTTTTTTAAGAGAAAGAGCACTGGATATTAGAAGAAAACTTTGGTTTGAAACTCAGCTCTGATTCTCCTTGGCTTTGTGACCTTGGGCAAGTCACTTCTCCCTGAATCTTTGGGCAAGTCATTTGACCTCAGTTTCCTCATTTGTAAAATTGGGATAATAATAACTCCTACCTCCCAAAGTTATGAGATAGTATGGAACTCAAATGAGATAGTATATATAAAATGCTTTGCAAGCCTTAATGGACTACACAAATGTGAGCTATGATTATTACTAGAAATGATAGATGTTGTTATTCTACAAGATCACTAATGACAAACATGGGAGGACCATCTACATGCATTTGAATTGAGGCTAGTTGGAGCCCAGAGAGCTTCCTGAAGCTCTAACACCTTCCAAATCCCACCATGGGGACCATTTCTTAGGCACCTTCCCATTCCTGTTCAGGGAATTTGTATCACAGGCTGGTTTCAGAGTCAGGCAGTTGAAAGGTAAGGAAATGAACCTTTAAGAAAAGAGAAGGAAGATGGGTTGGTCAGAACTGAACTTGAAACACTGGACTCTTCCACATTCTGCTGCATTGACCTTCTTCTCCCAGGCTCCTTGGAGTTTGCCCAGTGGCTCACTGTATATCACCACATAGGATCTAGAGCTGGGAGACCTAGGTCCTCCATTGTTAGGTGCAATACTCTTTCCTCACTACATCGTTTCTCCATGTAGAATACCAGAATAAAAATCTCATCCTCAAGTTCTGACAACTTTTCAGTAGAGTCTGATTCTACAAAAAACACATTTTAATGAAAACACATGAAGAATATTTAAAGAAAATGAGAAAACTATTGGACCTTAATTGCTTTTTGTCTCACTGCTTTTAGATGCTACCATACTACTAATTTACCTGTGGTCTTGAGGCAAGTTTCTGCCATCTGTTCTTCTGCTGGAAGTTCTTGTGGTAATTTTAATGGCTGAATTCTTATCAGATTCCTAATCACTTTCAATTTTGCATCCACTGAAGGGAAATTCTTGCGTACTTACAGAGTATATGCCTTAAAGTTAGAAATATTCTAAATTCAAAACAAGTATAACCAGTAGAGAAGGTGTGTATTTTTTCCACTTCAAGAAGTTTTATGATTTCTCTTTCTCAATATGGTCTTCTGGTGACAATGTGTAATTTATGAGGGTGTTGAGGGTCCCCACCATATTTTTTATGAGCTGTAGATGAAGGCTGAAACACTTTATCTGGAATCCTTGATCTCATAAATTTGTAATCCCATTTGGGGTTTTCTTGGCAAAGATACTGGAGTGGTTGGCCATTTCCTTCTCCAGCTCATTTTTCAGATGAGGAAACTGAGGCAAATTGGGTTAAGTGGACTTGTCTAGGGTCACACAGCTAGTAAGTCTCTGAGGCCAGATTTGAACTCACAAAGAGGAGTCTTCCTGACTTCAGATCCAGTACTCTAACCACTGAGAAACCTACCTGCCCAATTCAAGTAACAAGCATTTATTAAATGCTTACTATACACAGGATACTGCACCTGGTGCTTGCATACAAAGAATAGTCACAAAAGACTCTTTTGTCAAAAAGTTAATAACGTAATGGTGGATAATAGCTCATGGTACAAATAGGCATGATGCTAGGTGGTGTATATGGACAAAGGACGTAAAGTGCTATTAGGAAATTTGAACCTTGAGTTAAAAAATTGAACACTTTTATGTGGGGAGGGGGAGGTGGGAAGCAAGGTGAGAAGGATTTATCAAAGGCCACATGGAGGAGGTGACACATGCATAGGGCCTTGAAGGAATAGAAAGGTTCCAGTTGGTTGGAGTGCATACCAAACATGTGAAGACCCGAAAGTAGAAGTGGGGTGGATGAAATTAGGGAATTTGGAATATCCAGCCCATTTTGACTGCAAAAGACAGCACATGAAGGGTAGTAATGGGAAATATGATGGAAAAGGTTGGTGGGAGCCAGATTGTGGAAGGCCTTGAGTGCTGGGCTAAGGCTTTGATTTTCTACTCTCTAGTGAGTGGGGAGTCACTGAAGCTTCCTGAGCAGAGGAATGACGTGGTCAGGTCTGTATGTCAGGAAGATGACTTTGGCAGCTTGGTGAAGACTGGGAAGTTAGGAAGCTCTCATAACAGGCCAATGGGGACTGAATTAGGGTGACTGCATGGACAGAGTGCTTGACAGAACAAAGTACTGCAGGAGGGAGTAAGGGGACCCAATTAAGGGCAGCAGGGAAGGAGTTGGCTTTGGCAAGGAGAAGGGATGCCCGTTCTCTGGGATGGAGGAAAAGCAGAAAGGCGAGTAGGAGACAGAAGTGGTTTTGAGGGGTGGAGGGGGGAGATGAGGGAAATACTGTTGTGTGTCCTTAATTTTTCTGAAAAAGGGAGAGTAGAGGAGGCTCAATGCTGAAGAGAGTGAGGAGGGGAGGGTGACAGAGACAGAGGAGAGAAAAAGATTGTGGTAGCGAGTCAATTAGGGACAAATACAAAGATTCCTCTTCTATGGTGATGGCCCAGCGGAGGACAGATAGCATGAATCTATAGTATACCTAAATACGTGACTTTCCCCATCACTGCTGGCTGACCCTTGCTCCTGAGCCAGCCCCTTCTCATTCATAACTGGTGACCTCGTCCTGGGGACTTCTTTCTTTGACCCCTTCCTGATGATCTTGTCAACCCCTGAGCCCTTGGATGACAGCTCTGACAACAACCCTCCTCCCTGAACTGGACTGAGGTCACAAGCAGGAAAGGAAGGAACCAGCACATAATCTCTGAGACCATTTGGAAGGGGAGGTCATGGCATCATAGGCTCTGAGAAGAATTCTAGACTCAGCTCCATAGAATCTTGGAGATACACAGATATGGAAATCAGCTGGGCTTTCTTCAGTTTCCCCTCCACTTCCTGGCTTGGTGAGCGCTGGGGTAAGGATTAAGGTGGTTACTTTCCCATAATGCTACATGCTGGAGGTGCATGAGGAAGAGAAGGCAGGAACAAAACAAGAGAAACAACAATCCCAAACTAGGATTGTTGAGGAATGGTTGTTGAGACCGAGGAATGGTTGAAAAAACTTCGAGAAGATGGTGGCAAAGGCAACAGCTGGCTGGCCGAGAGATTCCAGCGCTATGCGTGTGGTAAAGTTATAGGCCTGGTTGGATCTCCTTAGGATGGTGCTTTAGACCTGTATGGGAGATAGGGACTGTGACAAGTCCATGGGAGCAGATCTTAAAGGGAAAGAGGAAAGCAGCAGATGGGAACACAGAACCTGTACCTTCCGCGAGACCCATCCAGGCACTCCTTCAGGCTACTGAGACTTCTCTTGCTGTTGTTGTAGGTATTTGGGGGAGCCTGAGGCCAAATTATCCTAGGGGAAGGGGGAAATAAGAAGTAACAATGATGGAGATGGCTTCACAACTATTTCCTTGCCAAACAGACCTAGGCCTATGACCCTCAGCTTCTCTTTTTGATTTACATGCCTTATAATAAATTTGCTTTATGTTAGAACAATGTGGAAGCCTGATGTTTTCAGGAACGGAATTGAATCCATCAAAGGAGCCACATTCAGATGTTCTCAGAGCAACCTCTAGATGGGGACAAATGGGAGTCATGGAGAATATCAATTATTGAGAAGCCCTCACTATCCAGACTGGGGCCTAGAGGAGTCCAGAGGTTTAGTTCTAGTGCTCTGGGATCCTGGGTTAGAGAGTCAGTCAATATTTATTAAGCACCTTCTATGTGCTGGGCACTGGGGTAAGTGCTGGGGATGGAAAAAAAAGCAAAAGACAATCCCTGCCCTCAAAGAATTTACAATCTATGGAGGTCTCAGAATCATCACATCTTTAATTGTAGAATTACAGACTCATAGATTTAAAGTATCTTTGAGTCATGGAGTAACATAATATTAGAATCAAAGTGGGAAAAACTTAGACTTATTGCCTGACAAAGGACCTTGGAAATCATCTGTATCAGTCCTCCACCTGAAATAGGAATTCCCACTATAAAATCCCCAGTAAGAAATCACTCGTCTTTTGTGTGAATAACTCTGATGACAAAGACCTCACTGCCTTATGAGACAGTTGAGTGCATTATCAGATCAAACCCTTCGAAGCAGGTTGTGCACATACCATTATCTCCATTTCACAGTTGAGGAAATTGAGGTTTAGAGAGGTCAGAGTGACCCACCCTTGGTCACATAGATAGTGTCAGAAGCAGGATTTGAACCCAGATCATCTAACAAGATATCTCAAGCACTTTCCACCATGCTATACTTAACTCCAGGCCAGGTCCTGCGATGAATAAGACTCAGTCTCAGAACTCTGGTAGAGAATGGGAACACCAATGACTGTGATACCAGCTATAGGGCTATCAGGGTCTGAGCCAGAGCATAGAAGTTCCCCTGGTGTAGATGCTGATGGAGTTCTTCATGACACTATAATAATAATAATTCACATTCATATAAAAATAATTACTTAGGTTTACATATGATTGTATAGTAATAATAGTAATTACACACCGTATCTTTTTCTTGCTTTTCTCCTTCAGGTTTGCCATTGGTTTTGACTTTTGCTATAACTAGTCAATTGTCTGGCAGAAGACAGGGGAGTCATAAGTGACAATTATAATAAGCAATTTAAAAAGTTCCAACGCGACCTATTCGGATGTGCTATTGTTGATGCTGACAAATGAGAAGCAAAATAGGACAGGATAGAAATAATTCCTATTTCTGGAGTGCTTGAAGGTGTGTAGAGTACATTGTATATATTATCTCGCTATCCTAACTTTGGGTTCTGGGACATCTCAAGAGAATTAACTGTGACGAGTCTGGTGTATGATGCCCCTGGAAACTGTGTCTTCTGCAGGCATGGCTGACCTAGCCCTCCTTCCTCAGGTTGCCAGGAAGGGTGATAATGTGACGATGAGCCTGATTTGCTGGGAACTCTCCCTCTCACCCCCAAAATAGTATTTTCTGCAGTTGTCATAGGGTGTGGCCCTGGAGTCAGGAGGACCTGAGTTCAAATTTGGCCTCAGACACATAGCACTCACTAGCTGTGTGACTCTGGGCAAGTCACTTAAGCTCAATTAACTCACCAAAAAAAATGTTTTCAGTTGACATAGGGTGACAAGAGCTGTGAATTTGGAATCAGTTGGGTGTGAATGATCTTGGGCAAGTGCCTTCCCCTCCTTGAGAAACAGGTTCCATTGGACTAGATTGGGGGTCTTAACCTGAGGTCCTTGGATTTATTTTATTAATATTTTGATAACTTTATTTTAATGTAATTGGTTTCCTTTGTCATCCTGTGTATTTTATTTTGTGCACCCAAAAATATTATTCTGGGAACAAGTGCATAGGTTTCATGATCCTGCCATGAGGGGGTTGGATGAGATGACCTCCTTTTCTGTCTGTAATCCCATGGTCCTATTTCTGGGGTAGGGGCTTAGAGAGCCTGCAGGAAGATCACACAATCTCTCAAATCTGGCCGGGCAAGTGTGAGCTACATCAGATCCCTTGGAAGAAGGTAAAAGGCCCCTTCTCCCTCAATTTTCCCTCCCCACACCCTCTGCTACCTTGGGGAGATATTGGTGGAAGAAGGAATGAATGAAAACCTATCTCAGTGTCACAGAAATGTGCAATCAACATGATTCAGGGGAGGAGGTGGTCACCCCCCCCCCCCATCGTATACATACCCTGAGAACTTTCTTCTAGAGCTGAGACTAATGAACCGTGAACTCCTGTTGACAATACCTGTTGGGCTTAGCATCAAAGGAACCTGCCTCTTGGGGAGATTTCTTTCATTGGCACATCTCATGACCTTCCCCGGCATGCTATTTCTGAATCTGTATATTCCTTTGAACCTTACGATTTAACCCTCGAGAATGAACTCTCATGATCTGATAGGGGTGTGTGTGTGTATGTATGTATGTGTGTGTTTGTGTGTGTGTGTGTGTGTGTGTGTAAAAAGTTGGGGGAAGGACCTTAAAACACAGAATGTCACAACCAGGAGGAATTTTAAAATTTGATAAGTCTCGGCTAGATGGAATCTTAGAGAGCATTGAGTCTAACTTTCCCATTTTATAGATGAAGAAGCTAGAGGCCAAAGGAGGTGAGGTAATTTGCCCAGGGTCACACAAGTAGTATGTAGCAGTGCTAAGAGTCAAACTTGTCAACGACTCCAAACCCAGAGATTTTTCTACTACACTACCCTTAATGCTCCAATCTCAGCCAAGAGGTGAGGGACCCCCCTGGTCTTGGGTACATGTGAGTTTGTGGTGTTTTGGGGCCTGCCTCAAATTAGATCTCATGAAATGTTTATTTTTTCCTTTAAATTTCTCTCTCTTCTCCTCCCTCCTCCTCTTCCTCCTCTTTCTCCTTCTCCTTCTCCTTTTCCTTCTCCTTTTCCTCCTACTCCTTCTCTTTCTTCTCCTCCTTCTTCTCCTTCTCCTTCTCCTTCTCCTTCTCCTTCTCCTTCTCCTTCTCCTTCTCCTTCTCCTTCTCCTTCTCCTTCTCCTTCTCCTTCTCCTTCTCCTTCTCTTTCTCTTCTCCCTTCCACTGGAGTTAGATGAACCACTGGGTTGGGCCTTAAGAGACTGTAATGGTCTGATAAGAAGTCATAGGTACCAAATAGAGGAATGCTTGGGAGAAAGAAGCCCTAAGCATGATAGGAGAGGGGAAGCTAGGTGGTGCAGTGGATAAAGTGCCCAAGCCTGGAGTCAGGAAGACATCTTCCTGAGTTCAAATCTGGCCTCAGACACTAGCTATGAAGCCCTGGGCAAGTCACTTAACCTTGTTTGCCTCAGTTTCCTCATCTGTAAAATGAGCTGGAGAAGGAAATGGCAAACCACTCCTGTATCTTTTCCAAGAAAACCCCAAATGGAATCACAAAGGATTGTACACAACTTGAAAGTGACTGAATAATAACAAAGAAATTTTTTTTTGTGAGCTCTTAGAATGTTTGAGATGAAAAGCCCCTTTGAGATCATTAAATGAACCCCCCTTTTTTATAAACGAAGACATGAGGCTGGGGAGGGAAGGGAACCTACAAAACGAACACAGTGTCAGAGCAGGAGGAGACCTCAGAGATATCCAGTTCATCTCCCTCTTTTAATTGATGGAAAAATTGGGGCCCAACAGAGGGGCAGAGGTCACCAGCCCAAAATGAAAGAATGAGGGAGAGGCTGGGATGGATGGCTCTTTCTGATTCCAGGCTCTGATGGAAGCATCTTAATTTGTGACTGGTGCTTAGAATGCTCACTTTTCGAAGAGTCTGGTGCAGATACTGAAATCATGGAAGTGTAGAATGTCAGGGTTGGAAAGGATCTTGGAGCACAGAACATAGCATTTCAGAGCTAGAAGGGACTTGAGAATATGGAAAGTCAGATCTGAGAGAGATCTTAGAACACAGAATGTCAAGACTGGGACAGACTTTAGAACATAAAAAGTCAGAACTGGGAGGGACCTTGGAACACAGAATGTCAGAGTTATTTGAGACTCAAACCCAGGCCTCTTGCTTCCCAGGCTAGGCTCTCTCCCCTGTGCTGTGGGCTGCCCCATTCAGAGCTGGTCATTTCATGACACTGTTTTCCTTTTTCCTTCACTTGGCTGAAATCCCTCCTTTATCTTTCTCAGCTGAGGAGAAGCCAAGATTTCCAGCGCTCCCTTTCCTATTGTGGTTTGCTTGACTGTGCAAACACAATACTTGCTTCAGAAGAACAGAGCAAACCTGGCCATTCCCCTGGCCTCCCCCTACCTGTTTTGCCCAAAGTTTCACTCTGAGAGGACGCCTTGGCTGATCTGTTTAGAGAAGGGCCTTGGGAAAAGATTACAAAATGCAAGGTTTGATTTCAGGGTCGGTGCCTGGAGATGGCAGGGGGGACTGAACAGAACACTCAGGACACCAACTCTGGGCAAAAACTAATATTAGTAGCTAACATCTAGATAGTGCTCAGTATGCGTCAGACATTGTGCTAAGCACTTTACAATTAATTATTGTCTCATTTGACTCCCACAACAGCCCTGGGAGGTAGGAGTTACTATCATTCATAGTGGAGGAAATTGAGGCAGGCAGAGGTTAAGTGACTTGCCCAGGGTCACACAGCTAGGACATGTCTGAGGCTGGATTTGAACTCAGGTCTATTCTGATTCTGGGCCCAGCACCCTAGCCACTGCCCCAGCCTCTAAAGGGCTATCTCTTAGCACATTTAACTAATCCTGCCTGGGTTAGTTTCCAAAGTCTTGGTTCTACTTCTTACAAGCTGTGTGATGACTTCTCTAAGCCTCAGTTTCCTCATCTTAAAGTGGGGATAATGCTACCTGCATTAGCTACCTCACAAGGGTTTTGTGAAGAAAGCATCTACAGATATGTAAGTTGTCTTCCTCTTCCTCCTCCTCCTTCTCTACCTGCATTGATAGCGAGGAAAGAAAAGGAAGTAAGCTCTGGTGGACATAGAGAGCCCAGAGGACAACTTGCTAGCCCTGGTTCTATAACTACACAGCCGTACGACCTCAGCTAAGTCAACTCCATTCTCTGGGCCTCAGTTTCCACATCTGTAAAATGAGAAAGTTGGTCTAGATCAGCGGTGTCAAAGCAACATGCTCGGAGTAGCAGCTGAACCAAATTAAAATATAATTGAGAAATATTTAATAAAATAAATAAAAATGCAATAGAACATAAATTGTGTTAATACGAGTTTTCTAAAGTCAATATGTGGCCCTCCCTCAGGCATCTGTATGCATGGTTTAGTGACTCCTGTTTTTATGTAAGTTTGACACCAATGGTCCAGATGGTCTCTTAGGCCCTTCTTGCTCTAATGTATCTACATTTCCAGCTTCTCATGCATGGACCATAAGGTAACAGAATGTCACAGATGGGACCTCAGACATCCTCTAATCAACCCAAATCAACCTGAGGCTGCAAGAAGCTGGAGCTGGCCCAGTGACCACTCCCCGGTAAAGCCATCTCGGCAGATGGGCTAAACTAGGTGGAGGGTAACTGACGGGCCTCAAACCAGTAGGTGAGTTAGGGGGATGTCTACCCCAAGCACGGGAAGGCTTCCTCAGGTTTAACGGGAGGATGAGAACCCTGTTCCAACAGCCATGTCGGGGCCAAAGCAGGTGCTGTGGAGTGCTGAGAGCTTGGTCAGACATAGAGGATGCTGAGGTCATCCACTGCATCCCCGAGCCGTCGCCAGTTGTCCTGACTTTTGTTCTGCTGCTGGACTTCGATGACTCAGGAGGAGAAAGTGAGGCTGATGACTTTGTGCAGCTCTGCCTCACTTAAATCCCATTCGCAGGTAAGCCAAGACATCAGCCCGTGATGTCATTGGTCCTCTTCGAAAATGAAGGACCAATAACAATAATCCAATCAGCCTCTGAGCAGGAACTGACTCTCTAGCATCCCTGACAAGTGGGCATGAAGGCTCTGCTTGAATGCTTGAAGTGACAGGGAGCTCACTGTCTCCCAACTCCGCCATTCCCACTTAAGAGTGGCTCTAATGCTGTGTGACCTTTGACAAGTCACTGTGCCTCATCTGTAACAATAAGGGGTTGTGCTAGATGACCTGGGAGGCTCTTTCCAGTTCTCAACCTACGATCTATGATCCCAATTATTAGGCAGTTTCTCCGTGCAAGGAAGTGAATTCCACCTCCTTATAACTTCTGCCTGTCACCATTAGCTCTGCTCTCTGGGGCCAAGCCAAACAAACGTGATCGTCTTCCTCATGACATCTCTGGAAGGCATGGATCGAGTCGTCTCCTAATCTTGTTTTTTTTTTCTTCTCAGGCCAAACATCCCCAGTTTTTTAAAGTGATATTTATGTGCCAAGCAAGGGATCTAGTTTCCTTCTCATCCTGGGTGCCTCCTCTGGACACTCCAGTTTGTCAGTGTGCTTCCTAAAATGGGCCAGCCAGACCTGGACACAAGATGATGGTGGGATGGAGGGGAGAGGGAGCAGCTCCAGGCTAGGGAGTCATTAGAGGGCAGCATTGGTCTGATGGGCGCCAGGACTCCAGGCACCACATGCTGTGAGGGAAGAGGTCGAGGATGGTCAGCAAGGCTGAGCTACAGGACAGCGTGAAGTCCCCAAGCCCGGTTGAATCCTCTTCATCCATCATTTCCCATCAAGATCCAGGCCCCTCCTTACCTTCTGTGACTGACCCAGCCCTCTCCCTTAGTGGACTCTGCCCCTCTGAGCATTTTATTTGGTGCTGGTGGGAAATCAGCCCAGGATTGGCCCTGACAAAATACTGAAATGGCACTGCTTTTTAAAAATCAAACAAACAAATAAACAAAAAACAACTGAGTGGTCTCTTTCACTTAATCCTTAAGGTTTATAAACATTCCCCCAAACCCCCACCCCACCCTGGTAGCTGGCACTATTTGTTCTCATATTATAGATGAGAAAGCTGAGCTTCCATGAAAGGAAGTGACTTGTCCAAGGTCACACACCAGGACAAACCTCAAACCCAGGGCTTAAAAAACATTGAGCCATTCATCTTATCCCCATTCCTCCACCTTATTCTGCTATGGGGGGAACACAGAGTGGTGGGAGACTGAGGTTTGTGGGTGATGGGGCTTTAATCCTAAAGAAAAGTCTCCACCTATATTTTCTCTTCCTGTCATCTTCCTTTGTCCTCACCTTCTTCCTCCCCCGCTTCTCTCTCTCTTTCCCTCCCTCTGTTTCTCTGTGTCTTTCCCTCCCTCTGTCTGTTTCTCCCTCATCCCTTTGTATCTTCCTCCCTTCCTCCCTCCCTTCTCTCTCTGTCTCTCTCTGTCTCTGTCTCTCTGTCTCTCTGTCTCTCTGTCTCTCTCTCTCTCTGTCTCTCTCTCTCTCTCTCTCTCTCTCACCCACTCTGTTTCTCTCTCTGTCTTTCTCTCCTCCTTCATTTTCCCTCTCTTCCCTACTCTCTTTCCTTCTTGCTCTCACAGTTTCTATCTCTCTCTTCCCCTCCCCCCTTTGTTTCCATCTTCTGTCTCTCTGTCCTTATCTGTCTGTCTCTTGTGTTTTCAGGGAAGTTAGGCTGGTATTTGAGTCTCAGCATTTCAGGGTCTTCAAAGGGAAACTTCAAATCAGCAAATGGGAATGAGCTCTCTTTGAAAGCATTTTCCTTTTGTTTAAGTCCAACAAATTTTCAAAAAAACGTGGCTCAAATTGCTGGTGTTTGCACAGTTGCAAGGAATCTGCATTACAAATGCTCGGATCCTCCCTTTGAGATAGCTCAGAAATTACAAATATTCCTGTTGGTGCAATGGAAAGGGAGCTGGTCCTGGGGTTAGAGGCTCTTGATCCAAATCTTGGCACTTACTAGCTTTGTGACCTTGAGCAAGTCACTGGACCTCAGTTTCCCCATCTCTAAGTTTCGGGGACTCAACCTTTTTTGAATTTTTGGGATGTTATTGGATTTCTTTGGCAGTGTCTGTGGACTCCTCAGAACAATATTTTTAAATGCATAAAATAAGACACATAGAATTACAAAGGAAACCATTGAAATGCAGTATATATATATGCATATGTATATGTGTGTATATATATGCATATGTATATGTGTGTATGTATATATATACATATGTATATGTGTGTATATATATATGCATATGTATATGTGTGTATGTATATATATATGAAGTACATGAACCCCAAGTTAAGAACCCCTGGCATAGGTGATTTCTAAGATATCTTTTAACTCTTAGACACTGTAAACTGAGCTGGAACATTAGCTTAGTCTCTGTGTGACCCAGGGCAAGTCACTTAATCTCTGAATGCCCTCAGTTTCCTCAACTGTAAAATGGGGATAATAATAGCATCTACCTCCCAGGTTTATTTTGAGGATCACATGAGGTAATACTTGTAAAGTGCTTAGTACAGTGCTTGGCACATAATTCTTGTTTCCCTCTTTCTTTTTGACTATGATCTTCCATGGTTTATGTTCTCTGGCATTCCATGTTCTAAGTCCCTTTCCAGCTGTGACCTGCTGTGTTCTATGTTTGAAGCCTTCCTTCTGTTTTGACAGTCTATTCAGGGGTGGGAAACCTACAGCCTTAGGGCCACAGGTGGCCCTCTAGGTCCTCAAGTGCATGCCTTTGACTGAATCCAATCAAAGGGCCACATTTGAGGACCTAGAAGGCCACACATGGCCTCGAGGCTGCAGGTTCCCCAGCCCTACTCTATGTTCTATGTTCTATTGTTCCTTACAATTCTACATGCCATTGCTGTGTTCTAACTCATCCCTTCAAAAGGGTTTTCCCAGTGGGTGGAATCATTTTTAAATCCAAGAATGCTACATATGCTCAACGCCAGCATCTGGGGAGCAGGGAGGGTTGGGGGAGGAAGAGGGAGGAATGAGGGGGATCCTTTCGTTCATGTCAAATTAAGTTGTGGCTTAAATTACACATGTCAGGAAATTCAAAAATGATGGTTCCTGTCCCCATAGCAACAAAGAGATCACAGCTTCTGCGCACACTGTTTCTCCCAATCCTGTGAGCCTTTAATGACACATGCTGCAGTTGCTAACTTTGGATTTCCTGCACTCCTGGCAATCAGAATGCCTGCCTCAGCATCAAAGTATCTAATGGCTTTAAACATCAAAATAAATGGGGTTTTATCTTGGCTTCCCCCCACTCCAGTCCCAGACTTGCAGACAGATTGAAAGTTTACTCACGGATCCTCTTAAGCCAACCCAGGTCTCCTAATCTGGTTCTTGCTTCTGCAACAGGACCGTGCGCCCTTCTCCCACCAAAGTGGTCATACAAGCCCCACCTCCCTGCCAACCTGCGTCTCTCACTGCCTTCAAACCCTTTCTTAAAAGTCATTTTCTCAAGGAAGTCTTTCCTGATAAAGACACTGACCATGCCTTTTCCTGGTAACACGGAGTACTTTATTTTTGAATTTCAGGGTTAGAATAGATCTTACAGGGTATCTGGTCCAACCTTCTTCCTAGGGCAGGATTCCACTTGAGACATTCCTTGAAGGGAGTGAGGTAGAAGAACTGAATGGAAAAGTACATCATCTATTGGAACACTTCCAATGATAGGGAGCTCAGCATCTCAAAAGACAGCCTGTTTTATTGTGGAACAATTTTGATTGTTAAGAAATTTTTCCTTAAATCAAGCTGAGATAGGCCTACCTGGAACTCCCCACTGCTGATAGTTCTGCCCACTTGTACCATACATAAAGAATAAGTGAGAGGATTATTGTCCCATTAATATAAATAAGAACACTGAGGCTCAGAGGTTAAGTGACTTGGGCAATGTCTCTCAGCTTGTAAAGGTCAGGGATGGCACATGAACTCTGCTCTTTAAAGTCCTATGCTCATTCCACTAAGCCTTGTAGCCTCTCCTTGCTCCTTCTTCCCCACAAGAACTCTTCAGACATTCAAAGATGGTGGCCACATTTTCTCCTTATATCTTCTTTCCTCCAAGGTAAACTTCCCTTGTTGCAGCAATCATTCCTTAGATGGGGTAGTCTTCAGTCTGTTCTGTTCTCTCCACTCTATACACACTCTAGCTCAACAAAGTCCATCCTGAAATGTGGGGCCCAGAAGTGAACACAATGCTCAAGATGTGGTCAGACTAGGGCACAGGATGGTAGAAATATCACCTCCTCTGTTCTCCAAGTTAGTCTTAGAAGCAAAGGACTTTAGAGGTGGAAGACACCTTAGGGCTCTTCCAGTCCAGCTCATTCATTTTATAGATCCACAGTTTTGTTTTCTTGGTTTTTTTTTTCCATATCAGAGCCATTCATTTTATAGAAAGAAAACCGAGGACCAAGAAGAGAAGTGATTTGGGCAAGGAAGAGACCTTGTTCAAGGTCAAGGAATTAGCAGATGTCAGGGCTGGGATGTTAACCTAGGTCTCTTGACTCTTGGCTGTCAATCGTCATGGTACAGGGCAAAGAGTACTAACTCCAGAATGAGAAGACTTGGGTTCAAATCCTGTCTTCTATTGCTTACTATCCGTGTGACCTGGAATAAGTCATTTAAACTCCTTGGGCCTCAGTTTCCTTATGTATAAAATGAAGTGTTTGAACTATGCCCTCTGAGGTCCTTCAAAGATTTAGATCTATGATTCTAAACATTTATTAAGCACCTTCTGTATAGCAGGCACTGTGCTGGGGTTACAAAGAAAAAAAATTAGTCCCTGACTCCAAGAACTTCACATTTTTCAGGGAAGACAACATATATGTATGTGTATACCTATGTATTTTTGTGTGTACACATATACATTGTATAAATATATGTGTATATATGCATATGTGTGTATGCATATTTGTATGCATTTTATGTGCATAGATGTATAAAGGAAGGAAACAAACTCTTATTAGACACCTACTATGTACTGGGCACTGTGCTAGGCATATATTTAACAAATTTTTTACCTTTACAAATATTTACTCTTTACAAATATTTTGTATTTACAAATATTATCTCATTTGATTCTCACAACAACCCTGGGAGGTAAGTGCTGTTATTATCCCAATTTTACTCTTAGGGAAACTGAGTCAGAGGTTAAGTAACTTGCCGGGGGGGGGTCACACAGCTAGTAAGTATCTGAGGTATCTGAGGCTAGATTTGAACTTGGGTCATTGAGGGCTAGAAGGTGGCCCTAGAGTTGAGATTTGAAGGCAACTTGGGATTCTAAGAAGTAGAGGTCCATCCTAGGTAGTGGAGGGACAACATTCCAGGTATAGGGTATAGCCTTCATAAAGTCTCTGCTTTGCTTTTGCCTCTATAAATGTACTTGTGGATAAGTTTCCCCACCACATTCCCATCACCTAACCTCTACCCACACACCCAGTGGTCAGAGGTTGCATCTCTGCACAGACCTCTACATGCCTTCTTGTTAGCTGTGAATCAAGAGCGGTGACTCATGGTGTGCAAGCTCACTTGGTGAGTGGTGGAGCTCTATCAATCGGTCTTTGTCTATGGGCTGGGCTGGAAAATATTCTGTTGATAATCCCAAAGAGGTAAAAATCTGAGGGCTCTGTATGTATGACAAAAAGACAAAGTGGTGGGGAGAGGTTTCTAAAGGCAGGGGAAGATAAGTGTCTGGGAAAACAGGAGAGATGAAAGGGATCCCTTTTATTTGTGGGGAAGAGAAGTAAAACCCTAGCAGCAGCAAGAGAATGGGGAGAAATCTGTCCATGGGAGCCATTTTCCCAGAAAAGGAACAAGAGGGCAACAGAAGGTTGACAGGTCTTTCTACAAACAGAGACACACTGAGAGGCAAACGTTGGAATATGGGCTGAGACCAGCAGGTGGGATGGGGGAGCTGTTCCCAGTCTCTCCCCAGTGTTACTCATCAGAAATAGAGCTGTTTAAAGCAGCAGTGAAGCAAAGCCTAATGCTGGTGATGGTGAAATTGGTTAATTTAGTGCTGGTAAAACCAAAACAACAATTTAGGCTGTGACACAGTAATATATCTCTGGCTCAGGAAGCCAGGACGGGGACCATTGCCAGGCAAGATGTGGGGGATGCCAGGCAAGGTATGAGGGATGGCTGAGCTCTCCCAAAGGTGTGGATGATCACGGGAAGCGATCCTTTTGCCAATTTCTGGGGTTCCCGATAGCCCCAATTCCTAACACCATCCACCATGTTCAGTATGCTCATATCTGTAAAGTTTTCATTCTTTCTAGGGAAAACAGACAAGTATTTAGATCTCTGATTGCACCTAGGCAGGAATGTGTGTATGTGTGTGTGTGCGCGTGCGTGTGCATGTGTGTGCACTGCTGTCTGCTGTGATTAGAGGGATATGTGACTTGAAATTCAAATCCCAGTCTCCAAACTTGGCAGGAACCCAAAACTCCAAGTGTGTTTATTTGAATATTTTCATATTCATATGGGGACATGCATTATTTCAAATATTCATCCATTTACTTCAAAGTGCAATAATTCCAACAGAGACAGCTGTGTTTACTTCAAGTGCCTCCAATTTGGGCCATTGTTAACGAAATACAGGCAACCATCTAATGACACAGGTTTACTTTCCTCTACAGCTAAACCTGTCCTTGCTAGAGTAGAGGTGATTTAAAACTGTGATTTAAAGGAGGGGCCTTATAACACAGAATGCCTGAGCTGGGAGATCCTTGGATTGGGCCACGTCATTGGATTCTGGCTCAAGATTCTGGGACAGAGACCAGCGCTATTCTATAGAACATGAAAAAATTAAGGCTGGGATGGGAGGGATCTTAGAACCCAGAATGTCAAAACTAGAATGGACCTTAGTGATTATGGGGTCTTGGGTTTAAAGCTAGAAAGAACTTTACAGAGAATCTAACACAGAGTTTCTTACCTGGGGTCCATAGACTTAAAAAAATTTTTTATAACTGTATTTCAATATATTTGGATTCCTTTGTGATTCTTTGTATTTTATTTTAAATATAAAATATTTAAATATATTTTATATAATGTATTTAATGTAATATATAAATATATCTACATAAAATATATTTAATATATTAAATAGAATAAAAATAGATTTAATATAATATATCCATACACAAATATATTTATATATTATATCAAATATGTAAATATATTTGAATGTAAATATAAATGATATAACTATAAAATATTATTTTTAGAAGGGTTCTTAGGCTTCATGAGACTTCCATGACAGAAAAATATTAAGAACCCTTGATCTAGTTGAGCCTCCCATTTTACAGATGAGGAAACTGAGGATGAAAGAGGTGCCATGACTTGCCCAAGGTTCCATAGCCAGTGGCAGAGATTGGATTTGAACCCAGGTCAAATCTGACTCTAAACCTAGTCATCTTTCCATGTCACTAAGTTGACCCATCTTTGTTTCCAGCCAGAATCATGTCACTCTATCATCAGTAGTAATCCAGGGTTGGAGCTCTCCAGGATTCTGGTGGGCTCCTGGCCTTGGCAGCCTGAGCTCATCCTGGGGTCATTCCTAGCAGGAGGTTCCTCCACCAAGGTTCTTAGCTTCTCTTGCTGTCCATTAAACTGTCATCCATTATAGAATCACAGCTTCTCAGACCTACACAGGACTTCACAGGTCACCTCCCTTTGCAGTCATTTCCTCTATGGCATCCCTGACAAAGGGTCATCCAATTTCTGCTTAAAGACTAGGAGTGATAGGTGACCCATTGCATTGCTTGAATGGTTCATTTTGTGAGAAACCTTTCTCCTACTGCATACCAGTTTGATGACACCCTGTAACTAGCCTACTACTTGACAAGGGGTCAAGTAGAAGAAGTCTAATCTAATTCCTCTTCCCCATCATGACCCTTCAGCTATTTCATCCCAAGAGCAAGGGACCTTAAAGGCTATGCTGTTTAACTCCTTCATTTGACAGATGGGGAAACAGAGGAAACATTTTACAGATAAGGTTCAGAAAGGCTGAGGGACTTGCACAAAATCATAATGGGATTAAGTGGCAGATGTGGGAGTTCTCAACCTCCAGGAGCCCCCATTGATGTAGGATACAAGACAAGGATGTGATAAACCTTAAGTCAAGACCACAATGCTCACGCATTCGCCACATAATACTGTGCATTACTGTTATGATCTCTTATGCTTTATTAATTCATCCTTCTCTGAATGTAGCTACATCAGAAAAGGAACTGTACCTTTTTTTTAAAAAACTTTGAGTGTCTCCCTGTGACTAGGATCGAGTCCTGCATACAGTAGGTGCTTAACCCATTTTTACTGGAGGGAGGCAGCATAATATATTGTTATAATAATATAGTCTGTTATTATAATATAGTATACAGCACATTATCATTATAGTACATTATAATATGTAGTATGCTATTATTGTAAGAGTTCTGGACTTGGAGTCAACAGGTCCCAATCCTGGCTCTGACAGTAGTTCATATCCTTCAACAGGTCACTTTCCCTCTCTGAGACTCAGTTTCCTCATCTGTTCTACCTTCATCACAGAGGTCTTGTGATAAAAGTCTTGGTGAAACTTACAGCCTCCAGAAACATCAAATAAAGTGATCTTTGTTGTTATGCCTGTCATGAAATATTTTATGATCTTAACATGAGAGAAGAGGCTATCTTGGTATAGTAGAGAGGTAGCTTCTATAACAGGTATGTGTCCCAAGCAGCTGTCTAAGATGGTAAGTTGTGGGACAGGTTGCACATGTTGGCAGAGGAAGTTTCCTTCTAGGTAGTTTCCATGAAATCACCGGTCCTACACCAAAACCACACAGAGGGAGATAACCTTGTGTCAGAGTAGAGAGTCATCCATTGAGTCAGGAAGACCTGGGGTCAATAGGCAAGTCACACCCACTCAGCTCCAGAGGCAAAGCTCTCTACATGATAAGTTATGGAAGAGCTGCCAATCTGTTTCAGTAGAGGGAATGTGTATTCTAGGAATTACCAAGACTGTTGAAATCCCAGGCCTGGACCAAACCGTGAACAACTTCCCCTAACCCCTGCCTAAAATGGGAGACGCTGTAGAAGAGGGCCTCTACAGCTGCATTTCATGCTACCAAATCCAATTATTTGTTACAGTCAACAAACAGTAAGCACTGTGGGATCTTAGATTCTCCACAACTTTCAGTCAACTGTGTGATGGGAAGGAAGGATGTGGTCTGCTGTAGATTCTCAGTTACGAAAGCCTGGCTGTTTGTTCCCTTCTCATATTTTCATCAAGGATGCCCTTAATACATATGTAAATTATTCTCATACAGATTTTGTTGAGATGAGAAAGCAAACATATGGGTTGGTAGGGTTTTTGAAAATATCTTCTTGATTCCTTTTTTTTTTCTGCAGTAGTACCATCTGTGAGCTTTTTTGTTTTTGTTTTTTTTCCCATTTGTTTGGTGTTTTCTCCTTTTCCAGATATCTTAAGAGTTGATTCTCTGATCCCCTTAAAACTGTCACTTGCAGCTTGGACATCTGTTGTATAAACTTGGTCTACCCCAGCTATTTGTTCTATCTTTGTTTTCTTTCTAAGATGTTAAGATTAGTTCTTTCTCTACTTCCCCATGTAGGTGGGTAGAGGGCTGGACTTAGGAGACTTGAGTTCAAAACCTCTCTCAGATACTCACAAGCTGTGTGACCCTGGTCAAATCACTTTAACCTTTCTCAGCCCTCAATTTCCTGATCTGGAAAAAATGAATGGGCTGGGTATAATGGCCTCCAAGGTCTCTTCCAGTTCCAAATCTATGATTTTATGATACTACTACTACTACTACTACTACTACTACTACTATTACTACTACTACTACAACTACTACTACTACTGCCACTACTACTACTTCTAGTACTACTACTACTACTTCTAGTACTACTTCTACTTCTACTTCTACTTCTACTACTACTACTACTACTACCACCACCACCACCACTACCACCACCAGTGCTAGTTAGCTAGCATTTATATGGCACTTGAAAGTTTGCAAAGTGGTGTACAAATATTAACTCATCATATTCTTACAATAACCCTGGGAGATAGGTGTTATTATTATCCCTATTTTATAGGTACATTTACTCTATCAGTCACTGTAATGTTAGAGTCTGAATATGGCGCCTCCACCATCAGTGATGTTGAAAGTCGTCTATCACAGAAATCTTACAGATCATTTCTATTTTTTGTATTTGGCCTTCCTTCCAGTTTTATCCTTAAATGCTTTTGAAATGATGTAATTTAACCAGGTCTCATGCTAAGGTTTCTGCAAACTAAATTTCACTGCCACTGTTTCTTATTTCATGAGGGAATACTGTTAATAATCTTCCAATATTCTCCTCCATAAGATATATAAATTATTTTATATTCTAAATTGGTGTTGTCCTTGGCTATTATGTTTCCAGCATCTGTCCATTGAGACAGTTTCTAGGTTCTTTTGTCTTTGTGGAAACAAGTTAAATAGGT
Source organism: Phascolarctos cinereus (assembly GCF_003287225.1). Lineage (NCBI taxonomy): Eukaryota > Metazoa > Chordata > Mammalia > Diprotodontia > Phascolarctidae > Phascolarctos > Phascolarctos cinereus. Next base: position 199,515,130 of record NW_027556402.1, on the reverse strand, counting down.
TAAACTTCCTCAGGAAATGGTGATAGCCTATCTGTATCAATATATATTCCTTTATCTATTTCCAAATTTTGGATGTTGTTTGTTTAAAAAGCTTAAGTTGGAGCAGTTTTGATTGCACATCATATTTTCCTCCTATAAATAATAATAATAATAATGATAATATCACAGGACTGAACTAAATTAGTTTCTCAGTGAATGATACAGAGAATAAAAGTTTTTCAGAGGAAAGAGGGTCCCTCTTGTTAGGAAAGGGAGGAAGTGTGGTGCAATGAAAAGTACCCTGGATAAAAGGAAATGGGACACCTGAGTTGTTGTCCTAGATCTACTTACATTCCCAAATGTAAAAGGACCTATGTAAGTCACTCAACCTCTGTGCATATCAGCCTCCTAATATGCAAAATGAGGGTTGTCATACTTTATCACTGCCTCTCAAGGCATGTCCTGAAAATCAGATTCAAGCTAACAAATACTATGAGGTATTTAATGTTTGTGAAACACTCTTCTAGGTTGGTGAACATACACATTTTGAAGAACCCAAGCTGTGGGTGATCCTAAGGTGATGGAGAAACACACAGTAGGCATGACTAGGCCCCAATGTACTTCTAATGCTGACCCTAGGCAAGGAAGGGTAGTACAAGATTGATCATCAAGGAAATGTATGATTAGAAAGAGAAATGGACCAGCAATGTGGTAAAAATAAAGGATAATAATAGATACCCCAAATCCTACACTAGTCTCCAAGGGATGTTTCAAAAATCTAGAGAAAAGTCTCCAACGTGGTGGGCAAGTTCCCTATAGAAACCACATTGGAGGATGTGGCCACAAATGTCACAACTTGAGTTCTTCAGGGGAGCTATTGGGAGGAACAGCAAAGATGGAGGTTCTCACTTCCATCAAGTATGGAGGGCGGGGAGAATGTGCAATGACTTGCATACAATATGCAATGCCTCTGCTGTAAGTGCAGGCTGGTCTTCCTCCTAAAAGAGAAGCTCCAGTGGGTCAAGCAAGGGATATCTTTCTACTTTCCAGACTATCAGGAAGAATGAAGTGTTCCTTTAAAAAAGTGGAAGAAAGTAATGGAGACAAGAGGACGAAGGACCAGCCAAGAGTCTGAAGAGGCCAAGGGAATTCTGACCTAGGAGGGGAGGCTAAACAGTGGAAGAAAGTAATGGAGACAAGAGGACGAAGGACCAGCCAATGCCTGGAACTTAGGGAAGGAGGTGAGGCTATTTCAGAAGAAGAAAAGGCTGCTCTCTGCAGAAAAAAACAGCTGCTTGTCTTCCCAGGAGTGATGACATGTCTCTACAGATTCCATCAGTTGAGACATCATCTAATAAGGGTCAATAAGAACTGAATAATGGTTGTTTATGACCACCTACTAAGAGACACCAAGGCAGTGATTTGTCGACCTGGTAGCAACAATAATAAGATATGCCGCCTTCCCAGGGCATGAAGCCAAGACATGTCAGAGAACCTCCCTCCCAAGACTCGTCAAACCCAGTGATGATGACTCACTTGTAGAGATTCATGTTGGTGCAAACGATATCGCAAGAAGGACTCTAGAAAGTATTGTTAAAGCTTATGAAGAACTGAGCAAGAAAATTAAGGATTTTAGGGGCACAGGTGGTATTTTTGTTTCTGTTGCTTGTAGAATGCAAGAACTTCAAAAGAGATGGACAGATTTAGCCATTGAATAGTTGGTAGAGGCTAGTAGCTAAGAATGGAATTTGGATTTTTAGATCTTGTTTAAAATATAGGACCGACAGGCTCCTAGTCATGGAGGAAGTGTTTCTAACAAGACCTGGTAAGAATGTGTTCACCTGGAGTCTCGCAAGTTTAATTAGAAGGGCTGTAAGCTAAAAAAGGGAGAAGGATGGAGAAAACTGCCTGTGTATCCATCCACCATGCTCAACAGCATAGAGAATAGATACAGTGGTGGAAGATGCACAGCAGAAAAACTCAAAAATTCACAGGAGACAAAATCCAAGTGTTCTAGGTGGGACTGAATCTGTTGGTTTAGTCCAGTATTGGAACAAAAGGAAATACTCTCAAGTCATTTAACAGTTGACAAACCAAGATTTTCTTAGTGATGGCAAGAGAGGGATGTTCGGCAGGGATAGACATTGAGGACACCCTGGATTGATTCAGCTGAGCCAAACTCCTTTGCTTGAGTTTCGGTTTTGTGGTCCACAGCCAAGCATCCAAACCCACCTGGATCTTCTGGTGGTTGCTCTGCTCTCAGGTGACCAGGAGGTGATGCCAGCAGCCTGAGTCTTTTGTCTCCTGAGTCAACCAAGTGTCTAGCATAATCTCAATACCTATTAAAGGGAAAATTAGCCTAACTTGCATGGGGGTTGGAACATTGTTCCTACCACACTAAGAAAGAAACCAGCGATAAAACCCATTGCCTCAGCTGTCTATACATAAACACATTAAACATGGATAACTGGTAAGGTGATCTATAGATTTTAATTCAGGCAAGCAAAATTGACTTCATAAGAAATGAGATTCTTATGATGAAACCCATTATAGCTCCAGAAAGATCTAATTCAAAAGGAATGGGTAGCTAGGTGGAGAAGTAGATAGAACACTAAGCTTGGAATCAGGAAAACTCCTCTTCATGAGTTCAAATCTGGCCTCAGACACTTACTAGCTGTGTGACCCCAGGCAAGTCACCTAACTCAGTTTCCTCATCTGTAAAATGAGAAGGAAATGGTAAACTGCTCTAATATCTTTGCCAAGAAAATCCCAAATGGAGTCATGAAGAGTTGGATATAACTGAAACAATTCAATAACAATTCAAAAGGAATAGGCTAGATAAAGTGGGAGGATGAGAGAGTAGGATTGTTTTTAAGATGTATTCATGTCAGACTAGAAAACATGACGAAGTCCTCTCTTTGTGTGAAGATCAATGGAGGCAGGGAAAGAAGCCATATTGTCATCAAAGTCTTCTACAGACCACCTGGACAGAAAGAGGAGCTGGATGAGAGCTTTGGGAAACAGATCACAAAGCCTGGTGCAGAGGTATGATGATGGTAGCCAGCATTCATTTGGTGTTTTAAGGTTTGAAAAGCACTTCACATACATTATCCCATTTATCCTCAACATTTCAAGGTAGTTATTACTATTCCCATTGTACAGATGAGGACATTGAAGCTTAGAAAGGTTAAGGGACTTACCCAAGATCACCCAGCTCATATCTGAACATGGACTTGAACTCAGGTCTTCCCAATTCCAGCACTTTCTCCACTGTACCATCTAACTGCTTCCACAAAGGAGTAGGGAACTTCAATTGTCTGGACACCTGATCAAGCTTTCTCTTTGCCCAAAGCAGAGCGGATAATAATTCTTTTACTTGACTTAATGGTGATGGCATCTTTCAAAAGATAGAGAGTTCAACAATGGGGTTTTCTATTCAGAATCTGATTCTCCCCAACAAGGACTAATTGCTTACTTCAGAGGAAATGATGGGATTATTGTGGGGGAAGTGGCCACTCCATCTTGGAGAACAGAGTTAGATCAATAGATGAATGTTGCAAAGGGAAAGACTTAGTTTTAATGTAAGGAAAACCTTCCAATTGGAACAGTCACCCTGTGGAAAAGAGTTGTGTCCCTCTCATTGGAAGTCTGCCAAAGCTGGATGGCCCTTTGTTGGGTGAGTTGAGGAAGTCATTTTTGCTCAGGTGAGGTTGTTCTAAATGGCCTGGGAGGTCCCTTCCAACTCATAGATTCTGTGCTTTGTGTTGTGGGAGAAAGTGCCCAAGTTGATGGGTTCCTAGGGGTAAGACCCTTCTCTTGACCGCTAGTTTTTGGAGCAAGCCAGGAGATAGACTTGGATTCCAATTCTGGCTTGGCCACCAACATGCTGTGTCACATTAGGTAAGTCCCTTCCCTTCTCTGTGTAGAATATAGATGGCCTCTCACAGATGCTTCCTGGCTCCGGCATCTTATGTTCTAAATTCCCTTCCAGACCTGATGTTGTGTGACTACATGTGACTACACAAATATGTGAAGGATCTGGGATTTCCTCAGCTTCAAGAACTCCAGAAGTGGGAGCTCTTTCCTTGCCATGCTGATTCTCCTATGATCTCCTGGAAGGAGGGAGATGGTTTTGAAATGGGGAGGGAGGGATAGCAGATGGGGTGGTGCACTGGGAGCCAGGAAATGGATAAAGAACAGGAGTAAGGCCTTAAGAATGCCCAGGGATGGGGAGTGAGATGTCACACAGCAAATTAATGGCAGAGCTGCCTGGGGCTGAACCCTAGACATCCTGATTGTCAGGCTAGAAGTCTCCCCATTGCGCTGAGCTGCTCGGAAGGCGGTGGGGTGGGCACTGGCTTCAGAATTACTGGATTGGAGGATCTCAGGTTGGAAAGAGCCTTGGAGATCAACTAATCCAAACACTTCATTTTACAGATGGAGAAATTGAGGCCCAAAGAGAAGTGATTTGCCCAAGTCCATACACAATGTAAGAAGCACAGCCAGAATTTGAACAAAGGTCTCTTGGCCTCAAATCCCACGTTCTTTCTATTTAGTTGTGAGTCAGAGAACATCACTTTAAATTCCTGGCTCTGGCTGTGGGATGGTAATTGTAGTCAGATTAGCTGGTCTTTAAGATTCCATCCAGTTGTCTCCTATGAACCCTTTGGAAAAGTTGGAGTTATATGTGTGGGAAAAGGATGAAAATATGAAAGCCCTTTTCCAAAATGAGTAGACTTGCACCATGGCCCGATTCATTGCAAAGGGAGCTGGATTCAGACCTCCCAGATTTCACTGTGGGACGTACAGAGATAATTGAGTCTTGTCCCCTTTACAGATGAGGCACCTGAGAGGGGAAGCGTCTTGCTCGTGTTTATGCTAATGGCAAATGAAGAGGCAGGATTCAAATCCAGATCCTTCTGACTCCCAGTTCAACACCTCCTTGGTTTGAGTCCTGACACTACTTTGTATGACTTTGGGTAATGACTTCCCTTCTCTGGGACTCAGTTTCCTCACCTGTAAAATAGTGGGGGAGAGGTTAGGTTGTGGGATGTTTTCAAAAGCCTCTTCCAGCTTCTGTGATCATTTGTACATGTGTAATCAGAGGCCTCTAGGGTCAGCAAGTGGGTGTTGAGGGACTCGACATACTTGGGTATAAGCCGTGGAACAGTGTCATGAGAAGTGGCCCAAATTTGGAAGAGTTGGCCTCCCACCGCTGGTGTTTATGAGTCGGCCTTTTACGCACGTAGCAGGAATAGTGACACAATGAGAGTTTTTTCTCCGTTCTTCATGGGGGTTACGTGGGGTTTCCAAATGGCTTAATAAGGAATTTTGCCTGTAAAGCTTCAGCCAGGGCTGCTGGGGCGTCGTCCCTGTTATGAATAGGCGACTGTAAGTATATACATAAAGGGGATTCTTCTGTGCTGGAGATCAAGGGCTCGCCCCCCTTTCCTGATGGGAGCATCTTGCCTGAGACCCCCATAGCTGGGAGAGTGCGGCCTGGCAAGCAGGCCCTGGGCAGGGAGATTGAAAGCAGAGACAGCTTCATCAATGCCTTTAGTCATAAAGCCAGGCCAGGCCTCACGCCAGGATGCATCTTTGGGGCTATAAATTACCCAACCACAGGTAACGGGGCAAGGGGCGGCCAGGCAGCCGGCTGGGGAGGGGGGAGGCCCTCGCCTGCTAAATGCTGCCTTTCACGGGGCCTTTCCTCTACTGACTGGTGATTTTGGACAAGAGCAGTGCTGGAGGTAGTGCCATCAGCCAGGAGACCTCGGTAGCAGCAGCCGCGGCTGCTGAGGAGGACCTGGGTGTCCTCAGGCACCAAGGGGGGCTCTTGAAGACTGGGAAGAAACAAACAAGACAGCTCATTAGTGAAGGCTGGTCAGCATGTTGGCATGGCTCCAGTCCAGTGCATTATTCCCCATCTAAAGTAGATCATGAGGTCACCTCCCCTCTGCTGCTTCTTTATCTGTGAAAAACAAAACAAAACAATAATAAAAATCATAATAATAGCTACCATTTACATACCTACCATGTGCCCAGCACTGCACTTTACAAATATTATTTCATTGATCCTCATAACAACCCTGGGAGGTAGGTACTACTATTATCCCCATTTTACAGTTGAGGAAACTGAGGCAGACAGCCCAGGGTCACACAGCTAATCTCAGGCCTTCCTAAATCCAAGCCCAGCCCTCTCTCCATTGTTCCACCTTACTGCTCCTCCCAATAAGTATTAGATATTCTGTACAGGCCCCCTCCACATCTAAATTTTGTGATCGCTTAGCCTGTGTCCAAGTAATGAACAATAATGATAACTCACACTTCCATGGGCCTTTACAATTTGCAAAGTGCTTTTCTCTTATTGCCTGTCCTGTCAATGAATCCATCAGCATTTATTGAGGGACCACTGTAGATAGGAGGGAGTGCTTTGCACATAATAAGCTTTTAATAAATGCTCATTGATTGACTGATAGTATAGATAACATGAGGAAAGGACTTTGCAGGGTGTAAAGTGGGAATGTTAACTAAAGTGTTTATATTTTTAAAAGTAAAGGAAAACCATCTATGCCCTCCACATGCTGTTATAGGTATATATGTATATGTATGTGTATGAATGCATAATATATGCACATTTCCATCCATCCATCCATCCTTCCATATACTTATACACATACACAGATACACACACACACACACACACACACACATACACAAAGTGAACACAAAATAATCTTAGAATGGGAAGACGTTAGGAGATGGTGGGTCAGGATAGACCTTAGAGAGAAGGAGGAGCCTGGACTGGGTCATGAAGGGACCCAAGAATTCTGAGAAGTGAGGAAGGAGGTGCATTCTAGGCATGGAGCTGAAAGATGGAGTGTCACGATAGAAACACTTGTTCTTGCTGAACTTTTTTCCCCTTTATCTTTTCATCTTTGTTACAAGGGATGACTCTGAATTAGAGGAGGTGGGGAGGAAGAGATATATTCAGAAATAAAGATGACATAAAAACAAAAGAGGGGCAGCTGGGTGGTGGTCCCCTATCGGAGACTCCAGAATCTTCAGACAGCGGCTGAGTGTCTGGCTCAGAACCATGGGTGACGGGCGTCCCAGTATTCCCAGCTGGGTCAGGGCTGCCACATGCTCTGAATGAGCCCTCTTGTCCACTGAAGAGGGAGTGAGAGGAACAGAACCAGGCTGCTCCTTGGGTGGCTAAAAGTATAGAGAAGACAGAGGAAGAGGAAGTGTGGTCCCCAGTCTCAATACATTGACAGCCTCGAGGAAACAGGAAGAGAACAGACTTTTGCCTTGCCCTCAGGGAGCTTATAGGTCTAGGGGTGATAGAAGCAGTATAGACGTAGACCCTGTCCTCAGGGAGCTCACAGTCTGGGAAAGGAAGATAAGTAAAAGTGGGGTCTCTCCTTGGGGAGCTCAGTCTGGGGGAGACAAAAGTAATTACAGACCTAGGCCCGGCTCCCAGGGAGTTCGTAGTCTCGGGGAGACAGAAATAGAACAAATTTCTGTCTTATTCTCAGGGAGCTCACAGTCCAGGGCAAAGAAGTCACAAATATATTGAATGTAAGACAATGTCAAGCAGTTTGGAATGACTGCAGATAAATCTCAAGCCAGGATGTGAATATTTTCCCTGAAGAGTAGGGAAAGCCAGATTCAAAGTATAATATTTATGTTGAGGGGACCTCATGTGCCAAACCTCCTCAGAATTCAGAGACTGAAATGTCCCCCTGAGCTCCACGGCTCTGTCTCAGAAGGTTTCTATCTGTCTGTCTTTTAAACTCGTGGGCTTTTAAAGGATAAGAATGAGGCAGCAAGAGGTTATTTGAGTGGCTCTGGGTGTGTTTTAGAATAATATTTGGACAATTTAAGTGGAAATGAATAAAAAACACGTGGATTAAGATTTTTATTAAAATCTACGTGGCTTTGAAAATTCTTGAGAAGATGCTGGGGAGGGCTTGGGGGAGGTCACTTAGAGGTTTTGAACCTCTATGGGTGGGGGAGCTCTGGGGTGGGGATGGGGGGCCTACCTTCCAATACCTCCAGGCCCAGCTGGACCAGGATTCATAATTAAATGCATCCTGCTACGGCTAAGTTGCAATGTTGAGAAGAGAGGTATTGTTCTCATTAAAAAAAAGACAGAAACCCAGCACATTGGAAAACACCCCAGAAGTCCCAAACAGTCAGACATCAGAGTGACCCCAAGTCAAAGCCAAGAGCCTTCCCTGAGTAATATGGCCTACCATTTCTCCAACATGTGCCATACTTTCCTGCCTTTGCTTATGCCAAGCTCCCCTCTTCCTCACAACTGACTCTACTTCCATCCATCCAACCGGTGTGATGAATGTATAATCAGAAAACCTGGGTTCAAATGCTGGTGCTGTCCACTGTATTACCTTGGATAAGTCACCTTCCTAGGCCTCAGTTTCCTCATTTCTAAAATGAGGCAATTAGAGTAGCTGACTTCTAAAGGCCCTTTCAGCTCTAGGTCTGTGATGCTACAATTGTTATCTCCTGACATCTGACCTCTTCTAAGGCCTAACTTAAACACCGCCTCCTCCAGGAAGGCTTTTCTGATTATGTGGATGTAGGTTCTCTCAACTCCGACCTCCTATTGCATTATCTGATACGCACTTGTGAAGTGCCCCACTCCATTAAGTACAGAGCGCTGGGCCACTTGTAAAGAAGCCATTTAATAAATGGTTATTGTCATTGTCCAAGAGGACCAAGGACATCATGGGCTGATGCCTTGACTTGCATATGAATTGGATTTAAGAGAGGCAGAGCTGCGCAAAGCCGTCAGCCGCCTTCATGGCTGTTGGAACAAATCCTTCTCATCTGCCCATTCCACCCGGGGAAATCTTCACAGATGGGTTGGAGGCCTATCAGTTACCCTCAACCTGGTTTAGCCCTCTGCCAACATGGTTTTACTGGGGTGTGGCTGCTCAACATGCCACAGGTTCCTGAAGCCGTGAACGCAATATAATACAATCATTTATGGGGTATTCAACATTGAGGGGGTCGTACAAAAGTTTAGAAAAAACCCAATCCCTGCTCTTGGGGAGCTTATAGTTTAATTAAGAGAGATTTCACAAGCAAAGATTATATAATACCTGATGATATATGGCAAATACAAACAAAAGGAGACCTAAGGGAGAAAAGATAAAAAATTAAAGAGTGGCACCAAAAATGTGAAGGATCTTAAAAGCCAGACATTCAAGATAGAACTTTGTTCCATCATCAGTAGGGAGCCACTGAGGATTTTTGAGCACAGGGGTGACATGATGAGATTTATGCATAATGAAGATTATTCTGACAGGGTTAGGAATGGTGGTTTGGAGGTAGGAAGAATGGAGGTGGGAAATTTGTTAGAAGGCTAGCGTAGATGGTAATAAGGACCCGTAAGAGAGAAAAGCATCACGGGCATAGGGATCAGGCTAGTGGATGGATGGAGGAAAGAACAAAGGAGTAAATGAATGGATGTTGTAGTGACCTCCCCCTCTTTTGAAGTGCTAGCACACTCTGCTTGGTCCCCCTCGGTGGGGTATGCCCACGGTGGAAGTCTTTGCCAACATCAGCACACTCATGACATGTGGCTGGCTCCCCTGAGACGGCATTTTATCAGCACATGAGAAATCTCGATCATGACCCCACTCTATATCAAGTACTGGCCTTGGATTCTGACAGAGCCTTCAAAGACATCTGGTTCTCAGAGCTTGGGTCTACACTCAGAACGATGCTGTTTGCCCGGGAAGAATAAACAGTTTTTGAACTAGGGCACAAAGGCAGACTTTGATGGCTGGACTCCAGGATGAGTGGAGAGACCAGATGGCTGTGGGGTAGGGGCTAGAGGGGGCAGGCTGGGAATGAGCCCATGAAAAAGCCCACTTGTGCAATTTTGATAAACTGCTCCCAGTGTTTGGGGATTCTTCCAGGGAGGTCAATGCTCTGGCTTGAAAGCTCATGATGCCCTTGGGAAACTTGTGTCCTGGAGCAGATAGCTGGACCAGAAGGGGGGGGCCTGGGGAATAGACCATAACAGGGAGGAGCTGGAGGGAGGGGGACAGAGGGAAGAGAGAATTACAGACTATTATGATCCTGGGCTCCATTTTCTTCTCTGTAAGATAAAGACAAGGAATTAAATGGTCTCTAAGGTCCATTTCCAATCCGACCTTTTATATTGCATATTCTCAGACTCCTTCCAGCTCTGGTATTCTATGTTCCATGTTCTTGGGACTCTTCCATCTATTCTAGTCTATGTTCCATCTTCTCAGGTCTCTTCTGTATCTGACTGTCCATATCTTAAGGTCTCTTCAAATCCTAATCCTGAAGGAAGCTGACTCCCAAGCCCCCAAATATCTCCACGGGGGCAGAGGAGCTGGCTCCAGATTCCGATGGTCCTACTACCTGGCATCTGTTAGTCCTATAAGAAGTAGGGAACTCCCTTGTAAGTAATTTGTGGAAAGCAACAAAGCTCTTAAGGTGGGTAACAAGGTGGATGAAAAAGCCAACTGAGTTTTGGGTGCACTAAGGGAAGCCTAGTGACCAGGGTAAAGGAGGCATCAATGCCACTGTCCTCATCTCTGGAGTACTGAGTTCAGTCCTAGAGCCAAGTTCAAGAATAAAGTGATGAATAAAGTGAGTGCAGAAGACAGGAGGTGTTTGATAAATGTTTATTGACTGACCAGTTGACTGATAGCAAAGAGATTGGTCAGGGGATGGGAGACCCTAAGATGGACAGAAGATCAAACTTGATGGATTTCTTTGCTATTTAAAGGGTGGCCATGTGGAAGAAGGATTACCCTGATTCTTCTTGACCCCAGAGGACAAACCTAAGGACAAGAAATGGAAGATGCAGGCAGACATTTCACCTTGATAGAATGAAGAACTTCGTGGCCATCAGAGCTATCCAAGGGTGAAATGAACCACTTCGGGAGGCTAGACCTGTGGCCCTCCTCCAAACATCAAGATTGGTCAGTCAGTCAATGAGCATTTATCAGGCACCTACTATGTACTATGCACTTGTGACACCTAAAATTTCAAGAGTTTGACTCATTCAGCACTTGAATGGCTAGGATGGTAAAGGAGATCATGCTATGAAAGGATCAGTTGTAGGAACTAGGGCAGGTTCAGCCTGAAGAAGGGAAGAAGGTGGCAGGGTATGGGGAATGATGGCTGCTTAAGACAGCTGAAGGGTAATGAATGGGGAAGAGGAGTTAAGCACCTCTGCTTGGCCCCAGAGGATGGAACTAAGACAACTGATGGAAGTTACAGGGAGGCAGATTTTAGCTGGATATAAAGGGCTCTAAAATCACCTGTAAAATGAGGGGGTTGGATTAGATGATCCCTGAAGTCCTTTGGGCTCTAAAAATGATACTCAGATGAGATCCAGAATGGTCTGCACAGGAGGTAGTAAGCTTCTCTTTCCTGGATATTTTCATATGGGGACTGGATGGCTAGGAAGTTGTAGAGGGACCACCATCTTTAGACAGGACTAGATGCCACCTGAGGTCTCTGCACCCTGAGGGATTCTAGAATTTTAAGCGAACAGCTTCCTTTTCATTGGGCTTTTTGATATCATTCCTCATTACAGGAAAGAGAGCCCCTTGGATTGCATTTAATTAAGGCATAATCCATTATGCCTTTGTGGGTCAGGTGGACTTTGGCTGACTGGGTGTTTTACTTTCCAGTGATTAATAGGGACTGTAGCCCTCCTCAGGGTCACAAGCACCCATGGTAGCAGATCCCTGTGGAGCCCAGAAATCTTTCAGAGAGTACAACAGAGGAAAATGCCACTCGATTCCCAGGCGTTGTCATAAATTCCTAAGGGATAGCAGAGCTAATTTTAAATACAACAGAATCAAAGAACTTCAGGAATAGAAGATGGGGCAGCTAGGTGGCGCTGTGGATAGAGCACTGGCCCTGAAGTCAGGAGGACCTGAGTTCAAATCCAGCCTCAGACCAAACACTTGACACTAGCTGTGTGACCCCACGCAAGTCACTTAACTCCAATTGCCAAAAAAAAAAAAAAAGAATGGAAGAGAATTTAAAGACCACTGAGTCTAAACTCTTTATTTTGCAAATGAGAAAGCTGGAGTTCAGGGAGAGGGAAGCTTTTTGCTGATCCATGAAAGAGCTGGGACTAGAATCCAGAGCTCCTCACCCCCAGGTCAGGGCTCTTTCCAGCTCAGCAGGGTGATCTGTGCCCATGCTTCATGCTCCCCTATTCCCTTCTGAATCTCCCATTTCTGTCTATGCCACCAATCTCCCAGTTCTCCAGGCTCACAATGCAGGGGGGTCACCTTTGCACCCAGTTTTGACTCTTCCCTCTTCCTTATCCTACATCCAACCAGTAGCTGAGAGGGAAAAAGAATGGCCTTAGGATCATGAATCACAGGATGGGGGGGAGTCTTAGATCCCGGAATGTGACCTTAGAACAGAAAGCAGATGTCAGAATCAGAAGGATTCTCCTTTTATAAAGTGAGAGTCTCAAACTAGGTAGACTCTAAGGTCCCTTCCAACTTCACAATCCTATAACCTCTCATTTTCTGAAGAATTAACTGGGATCTGAAGATGGAAGAGAATAGGCCAGCTGGACTTTCCTAACATGTCCTTCCAAACAACTAAAAAATAATGCCTCAAATCAAATTTTGGAGGGGCAGAACCAACAAAAGGTCAGAAGGAGACATATATCCAGCCTACAACAACTTAGGAGGTTGGCAGTAGAGGTCTGTAACAATGTGAATGGTGGAGTGCAGGCCCAGCACATGGCAGGAGCACCAGCAACAGGCCTTGAAGGTTGCTGAGACAGTAGCAGCAGCAGCAGCTTTGGAAGCTCTCGGCCCAAAGACGTTAAGGGGATCGGACAACTGGTCAGAAAGAGATTATGGGGGAATTTTTGCTGGCCCTGGGTGCAGCTGGCACTGATTGGCAAATCTAGTGCTCACAAGCAGTTCTGGGTCACAGTTCTAGGGTAGAGAAGAGAGCTTGTGATCTGTCACAAGCAGAGGCATCAAAAATACTGAAGAAAATTACACTCTGAAAAATAGAATTGGCCTAATGGTAAAAGAGGCACAAAAAAATTCAATGAAGAAAAGAACTCCTTAAAAAGCAGAATTGGGAGCAGATAGGTGGTGCAGTGGATAGAGTTCCAGCCCTGGAGTCAAGAGGACCCGAGTTCAAATCCACTCTCAGACCAGACACTTGACACCTTACTAGTTGTGTGACCCTGGGCATATCACTGAACCCCAATTCCCTTGCAAAAAAAAAAAAAAGCAGACTTGGTCAAATTGAAAAAAAGGTACAAATGCTCACTGAAGTAAATAATTCCCTAAAAATTAGAACTGGGGAAAAGGAAGCTAATGATTCCATGGGACTTCAAGAAACAATAAAACAAAGTCAAAAGATTGAAAAAAAAAATGGAAGAAAATGTGAATTGTCTCATTGGAAAAGCAACTAACCTGAAAAATACATCACGGAAAGATAATTTTAAAATTATTGGCCTGCCTGAAAGCCATGATCAAAACAGGAGCCTAATCATCATATTTCAAGAAATTATAAAGGAAAGCTGCCCTGGTATCTTAGATCCAGAGGGTAAAAAAGAAATTGAAATAATTGTATCACCTTCTGAAAGTAGTTCTCAAATGAAAATTCCCAGGAATATTATAGCCAGATTCCAGAGCTCCCAGAATAAGGAAAAAAATATTGCAAGCAGCCAGAAAGAAACAATTTAAATATTGTAGAGCCCATTGTTAGGATCACGCAAGATTTAGTAGCTTCCATGTTAAAGGAGCAGGGGGCTTAGACCATGGTATTCTGGAGGGCAAAGGGAGCTAGGATTACAACCAAGGATAACGTACCCAGCCAAACTGAGTATAATCCTTCAGAAGGGAAACTAGATATTTAATGAAATAGAGGACTTCCAAACATTTCTGATGAAAAGACCAGAGCTGAATAGAAATTTTGACATTCAAACAGAAGATAAAGAGAATCAGAAAAAGGTAAACATGAAAGAGTAATCTTAAGGGATTTAATAAAGTTAAACTGTTTACATTCCTATATATGAAGATGATACATTTAACTCTTAAGAACTTTATCATTATTAGGACAGTTAGAAGGAGTTTATATAAACATAGGGCATAAGTCTGTCAATTATGTTGGGATGATCTCCCCCAAAAAATGTAGAGGTAAGAAAGAGGGATGACTGGGAGAAAGAAGAAGGGAAAAGTAGAATGGGGAAAATTTTCTCATATGAAAGAAATGCACAAGAAAGAGCTTTTATAGTGGAGGGGAAAATGGGGGTGGGTGGGCAATGCTTGAACCTTACTGTCTTTGGAATGGGTTAAAAAATGGAAGAATACGTATACATACCCAGTTGTGAATAAAAATCTATCTCACCCAATAGGGAAGTAGGAGTTGAAGAAGATAAGAGATATAGGGGTGAATGATGATAAAAAGGAGGGTGGATTAAGGGAGGCAGTGGTTAGAAACAAAGTAGACTTTTGAGGAAGGTCAGGATAAAAATAGAGAGAGAAGAATAAACAGAAGAAAATAGGATGGAGGGAAATACACACTTACTAATCATAACTGTGAATTTGAATGGGATGAGCTCACCCATAAAATGGAAGCAGACAGTATGTTGTACGTAAGAGACCCACTCAAAACCAAAAGACACACACAGAGTTAAAATAGGGGGCTGGAGCATAACTTATTATACTTCAGCTGAAGAAAAAAAGTCAGGGATAGCAATCATGATAACAGACAAAACAAAACCAAAAATAGACCCCACTAAAAGAGATAATCAGAGAAACTACATTTTTCCTAAAAGGTACCATAGACAATAATAAAGACCTAATTTCTCAAATATATAGGGAACTAAGTCAAATTTATAAAAATAAGAAGCATTCCCCAATTGATAAATGGTTAAAAGATACAACCAGGCAGTTTTCAGAAGAAGAAATCAAAGCTATCTATAGTCATATGAAAAAAAATGCTCAAATCACTATTGATTAGCAAAAGCAAATTAAAATAACTCTGAGGTAAGCCTCACACTAATCAGAAACTACAATGCTGGGAGAGGATGAGGGAAAATTGGTACATTAATGAACTATTGGTGAAGTAGTGAACTTATCCAACCATTCTGGAGAACAATCTGGAACTAGCCCAAGGGGCTACAAAACTGTGCATACCCCTTTATCCAGCAACACCACTACTAGATCTGTATCCCAAAGAGATAAAAGAAAAAAAGAAAATGACCTATATGTACAAAAATATTTATAGCAACTCTTTTTATGGTGGCAAAGAATTGGAAATTGAAGGAATGCTCATCAACTGGGGAATGGCTGAACAAGTCATGGCATATGGTTGTGATGGAGTACTATTGTGCTGTAAGAAATAATGAGGGTGGTAGTTTCAGAAAAACATGGCAAGACCTACATGAACTGATGAAAAGTAAAATGAGAAGAACCAGGAGACTGTTGTGCACAGTAAAGCAATGTTGTAATGATGATCAACTGTGAAAGACTTGGCTACTCTGATCAATACAATGATCCAAGGTAATGCCAAAGGTCTCATGATGAAAAAATGCTATCCACCTCCAGAGAGAGAACTGATGAACTCTGAGTGCAAAGTGAAGTATGATTTTCTCACTTTATTTTTTTTTTGGTTTTTTTCGTTATGTGGCTAATACGGAAACATGTTTTGCATGGTTCCACATGTATAACTGATATATTGTTTGCCTTCTCAGTGGGTGGTGTGGGAAGCAGGCAGAGAATCTGGAACTCAAAATTTTATTTATTTTTTTTAATTCAAAATTTTAAATGAAAGAATGCTTTAAAATAACTAAATAGATCAAGAAATAATAAAATATTTTCCAAGAGAGTTAAAAGAAAAAGAAAAACTTGGAATCTAAAGAGGGGATAATCCTTGAATGAGGTCACACAAGTCAATGGTAGAGACAAGCTTTGAAATCAGGTCTCCCAGGCCAGTGCCCTTATACCCACTCAGATTCTCTCTCTAGCCTTCAGTTTACTCATCTCTTAAATAAGGAGATTGAATCAGGTGATTCAGTCAGTCAGTCAACAGTCAAAAGCATTTATTAAGTTCTTACTCTGTGTAAGGCACTGTGTTACTGATGGGGAAATAAAGAAAAGCAAAAAACATGGTCCCTGCCCTCAAGTAGCTCACATTCTAACGGGAGAGACAATATGAAAATAATTGTAATATAACATACATATGTATATCTATACATCTACATACATTATGTAGATATGTAAGTGGATTTTGCAGTCCTTTTCAGTTATAATATTCAATGAGTCTATGAATGACCACATTTGTCTTGACTGTGGGATGGAAGACCTTCCCCCTGCCTCAGGCTAAGTCCTAAACGGTGAGGAATGTGGATGATTTTCTGTAGTCTGTACACTTATTATGTACATAAGTATACATCTAGCCCCTGCTGATGGTAGCTCAGCCTTCTCATTTTTCTTCATAGATGTGTAGCTCACTGTCATGTGTCGAAAACATGCTTTATGGACCTCATGCCCCAAAGGCGTAAGCTTAAGTTTTATGGAAATTATAGCACCAGATACTAACTATATATAAATAAGACTCAGATAAAATGTTCTTGGGGCTAATAAAACTGAAAAAGAATATAAGTAATAATACTGGAGTTCACTATCCAAGGCACTGAAATTTCAGATGTTCCCTTTGCCAAGGGGAAACAAAATTCCCCCATCTTAGGACTAGACTACTAGCAACATGGTTTCTCATGGTGTGAACATTTTCGACGGGTTTCTCTTCAAGTATAGTGGTCAACAGAAGGACAAGGTGGTCTAGTAGGGAAGAGATGACCACAAAGGCATCGAGGGTTGAATTTGGACTATGGATTATCCGTGGGTCTACCGGGAAGATCCTTCTAAGTCATGCAGGTTCAAAACTTACAAGCGTCTCTTTGTTCTTTTTTGCCTCCTGTATGTGGTTAGGTGCCCTTTCTTGTCTATTCTTCCTCCACACTTTTCACATCTATCTGCATCTCTTTGATCACATCACAAACATCCCAGTTCAGGCTCTCATTGCCCTTCACCTAGACTGTTTTAAAACATCTTCTATTGGGTTTCCCTGCTTAATAAATCATTGTTGAATTAAATTATTGAATGTAAATGATCTTTTGCTTCACTAGAAGAATTGGCTTGGGGTACATTTCAAACATGAATACCATTAGCAGGCTTCCTCAGGAGGCTGTCCAACATCTGTTCCCAATCTTAATTTGTTGGTGACAAATAGAAAGGGCCTCACATTGCATAGGTTCGTTATGAAGGATTTATGGGAGGACCTGGACAAGAATTGAACAAGATGAGAAGGTGTGGATAAGATGAGATTTGGACTGATGGAAGACTCACCCACATCAGTGAGATCACATGTGGTGCCATTGAAGGATTGAAGTAGAAAGAGGGAATAGTTCTGTTTCAGTAGGGGGATTGGTTAATAATCTCCAGGGTCTTTTCTAGCTCTGAGATTTTAAGATGCTATTTTTTTGATTCCACTATTCTATGGTTCTAAGAGTTCATAGTCTATTTTTCTAAAAGTCTATGATTCTGAGTCTATTTTTCTGAGATAGTACCTTGAGTCTATAATTCTTTCTGAGATTCAATGGGTCTATGATTCTTTGATTCTCTCTGAGATTCTATAAATCAATGGCCCTATTTTTCTGAGATTCTATGAGTCTCTGAGCCTATGATTCTATCTTTCTGAGATTTCTAGAAATCCATAATTCTATGGTTCTGAGAGGCTATAAATCTATGATTATATCTTTCTGAGATTCCATGAGTTGATAATTCTAAGATTCTATTTCTGAGTTTCTATGGGTCTATGATTTTTCTTTTTCTGTGATTATATGACACAATGATTCTAAGATTCTATCTTTATGAGTTTCCATGAGTCTCTAATTCTGTTATTCTATCTTTCTGAGAATCTAGGATCCTAAGTCCAAGATCTGATGATTGTCAGGTTTAGGTTAGATGATTCTAAGGTTCTTTAAAGACTAAAGAAACTGAAATGAGCCCTAGGAGATTTGCAGAGAAACAAGGAGTACCAATGAAGTATCGTCCCTCTGGGGATCCAGCCACATCTTCCCTTATGGCCTTATGTCTGAAAATTAGGGCAGATTAGACTTGCTTGAAGTCAACCTGCAGGAAATTGATACAGTTGATAAGGATACAGTTGGAGTTTTATGCTAATATCATATTTCTGGGTAGGCCCTCAGCAAGAGGATAAGAGCTAAGGAACCATATGGTCCATAGACTTGTAGAGCTGGAAGAGGTCTTATACCAAGGCTGAAAACTCCTATGATGGGACAGTGATCACAAAAATTATCTGGAAGTTCCAGCTGATTTCTTTGGTGGCTGACATGGTGCCTAACTTGTTCTCCATTTTACTTGGTCCCTTGATGTGAATAAGATTCAGTTCTAACTGGAGATAAGAGGATGGACTTGGTAACTTTTTAGTATCTTCCAATCCCTCAGCAAGTACCAGTCGGGCCATTCCCTCCATTCCCCTGAAGAGGGGAAACTCACTCCCACTTCTGCTCAGAGGTCATTCTGCATCCCTGATCAGTACCATAGGGTCACAAGATTTGGAGCCAGGATTTGAGAGAAAGATTACAGAGAAAGAATTGAGCAAAACTCAGCAACTGTTTGGATATGGGGAATGAGTGAGAGGGAGGCAGCTCCATTCCACTGTCACATAGTTCTGACTATTGGGTAATTCACTCTGGGAGGCAGAGCCCCCACACAGTCAGGTAGAGTCTACCTTGCGAGACTATCGAGGCAGACAGAAGTAGCAGAGGGCTTGGCAGGCTTGATACAGGAAGAAAGGAGCCCAATGAGATATGAGCGGATCCTGGACCCCTCAGCATGGGGTGAGGAGAAGCCTCCGGAGAGGAGAAAAAGGATGTGCAGAGGCAGAAAGGGCTGAGAATAGGGGTAATGGAGTGGAAGGAGAGGACAGGAAATGGAGGCAAAGTAGCTACAAAGACTCCCTGATGGAGCTCTGGGTTCTTCCTGGCTGCGATAGAGCCTCTGGCCCTTAGGCCAACAGAAAAAGCCCTTAATTCACCAAGAGAAATGATATACGATGAGGGAACTCCAAGCCCGGCCCCAACCCTAGCAGGGAATCCAGATCAATGACTCCGTCCTCTCCTCAGTCTTTCTTCAGTCTGTGTGAGTCTGTCTTCTGCAGCTGATAAAAGTTTGTAAGAGGAGCTGGGCCTCCAGTGACGGGAGAGACAAAGGAAGGCACCAAAAAAGCATCATTGGTGCCAAGAGGAAGGCTCTCTGCACTGAATTTAGAGTTATAGATAGCATCCTAAGCTCTGGGGCTAGAAGGGACCTTAGAGATCAGCTGGTACAATCCTCTCCATCTTATACAATCAGTAAAGTAGGGCCCAGAGGAAGGAAGAGAATAACCCAAGGTCACCCACTTACAAAAGCTGGCTGACTCCCAATCCACAGGACTTTCAACTATACCACGACCAGAGTTGAAATATTGACTCTTTACCTTGGGCCTTCTCTCTGAGTCTCAGTTTCTATCTCTGTATATTGGAGAGAAGAGTCCTTGCACTACCATACCCATTTCCCAAGGATATATAGTTTATGGTTTGCTGGTACATGTTTAACAGCCCAGCTCTCGGGGGTAAAAATAAATGTACTGTAGGACACACTTTTAAATTTCATCTGTATTATAAACATTTTCTCCATCATTTTCTTAAGTTTAGACAATCAACAAAACAATGAATCAAGTTCTTAATTTGTAGCATTTGCTGATTTCTGAAACATAAATGCTCCCATTGAAAACTTAACTCTTATGGACCAAACAGAGCTGACCCCAATACACCCCTATTTATATTCCTTATACCACATCCTCTTCGTCAAACATGCCATAAATAAATACCGTAAAGCCCTGTGATAGTACTGTACCAAGAAACAATCTTGAACTTATGTCCTCTTTCTACCTCACTCATTAATTCACTATATTATCTCGAGCTGTTTCTTTGCTCTGGGCCCCATTTTCCCCATTTGTAAAAAATGGATTGGACTTGATGTTCTCTGAAGTCCATTTTGGCTCTAACATTCCATAGTCTATACGTCCTATGGTCCCTTTTAGCTCAAAATCCTGTGATGCTGTGACCATTTAGGGAAGATATCATAACTACTTCCCTTTTCTAGTAATTAAAGAACTAAAACTAGGGATTTGAGGGTGAAGGAATCTTGGGAAGTGAAAAGGAGAGACAAAAGCCATTTGAAGATATCCTTTGTATATAAGTTGAGGTTGCAGAAATTGGGCATAAAAAGATCATAATGTCTCAAATAGTTGGAGACTTTCTGGCCCTCTGAGGATGAGAGAGCATTTGCAAGTTTTACTGAAGACACTAACTTAATCATTCCACTGACCTTGAGGGAACTAAACCCTGGCATCATCAACTCCTTTGGTAGCCTGGTGGGGTCCATGGACTCCTTCTTAGAATCATGTTTTTAAACACAGCAAAGAGAATACACAGGTTTACAAAAGAAACCAATGCTAGTGAATTACAGTTACCAATTTATCTTTAAGTTCATACACCCCAAGTGAAGAACTCCACCCTAGAGGTGACTCATATTAACTGATGGGAGTGAAGGATAGTGACCCTAATAAGAATGGCCCATGACATTTCTCAGGAATGGAGGATAGCAACAACGGGACGATGTGTGACACTAGGAAGAGCCACAGGAGGAGCAATGACAGCGGCAACTGAAGAGAAAGCAGAAAGCCTGATCTTCTTCTTCCCTGGATACTCAACCGGAGCAGTACTGTAAGTCATGGAGGCTGTATAGATTTTGGGGCAGGAGGATGGTTCCACTGGGGATGAAGGTGCTTGATTCTCTATTTTGGTACCTATTGTTTTGTAAATAAAACTTTATGTTTTTCAGTCTTGTGAATCTGAGGGCTTGTAAGGGGGAGCTGGTGGCTAATTCAGAAAAGGACTAAATGCTAAAGTTCCCAGGTTCCACTTGGATGGGGTGGGGGGATGAATTAGATAAGTGAGAAGTTTCCAAAATATAGCTCTTGGGGTCATTCTGATGTGAAAAGTATGGATATATTTTGGAAATGATCTAACTTGTTTGCTCTTACCCAACCATCAAAACCTAGCTCAAAAATTGTAGCCTTCAGAGATGAAAGGGACCTTAAGAACTAAATTCTCAAATTTTACAAAGAAAGAAACTAAGGCTCTACAATCACACAGTTAGTTGGTGGCAGAGCCTGGACTCCTAACTCCCAACTCAAGGTTTACCCACTATAACTTGACACCTTAAAGTTTTTTTTTTTTTCCCAGTGCTTAGCACCAGGACAGGAGCAAAGCAAAGACCTGTCGCCTGATTGATGGGAAACATGGAATCAAATAGGAGAGTGAAGACTGGAACCTTGGGATCTAGGTCCGACAATGAGTATGAGACTTAGAATCCATCATGTCCTCCAGAAAGTCCTTTCTGGTTGGCCCCATCTCTCCCTAAGAGCAGCCCTTTAATCTTTGCTTTCCCTCCACACTTGCAGATTTAGTCAGGCTCTGATTCCTTTGCCCTTGTTAGCATGCTCCATGACTTTCCAACTAGACTATGTTTCTAGGGAAGGGGATGACAGCTTGGGTCTCCTTTGTTAGCATCACCATGGTTTCCACTTACCTTTGATGTTTGCAAAGCACTTTCCTCACCATAGTGCTTCAATGCAGGTAATATAGATATCATGCCCCCATTTTACAGAGGAGAAAAACTGAGACCATACAGGTTAGTTACTGTGCCAGGATTCAGGATGATAGAATCCTGGTCAAAGTATCATACATTTAAAGCTAGAAGAGACCTGAGAAGTCATCAGATTCAACCTCTTCATTTTACAGATGAAGAGACTAGGCCTCAAGAGGTATAGTAGTAGTAGTAGTAGTGGTGGTGTTGTTGGGGTGGTAGTAAGTAGCAGCAGCAGCAGCAGCAGTAGTAATAACAGTAGTAGTGGTAGTAGTAGTAAACACTAACATGGATAACAACGGCTAACATTTACGTAGCACTTACTACGTGCCAGGCACTGATACAGGTTAAGTGACTTGTCCAGGTGTCCACAGCTAGCAACTGTCTGAGGAAGAAATCAAACCCAAGTCTTTGTCATTCCAAATCTAGCCCTCTACCCACAGGATACCACATTTTCTAAATTCAAAACCTGTGCTCTTCCTACTGCATTATATGACTAGTCAATAACAATCATTTGTTTTTAAGTTTCTTAAATCTGTTTGGCGCTGGGCACAGCCTTCCCCTAAGGACTTTACCTGATTTGGTGAAGAAACAGAGAAAATGCTGATCTTATTGTAATTTGCATTTCTGTAGTTTTAAAAGTTTTGCAAAGCACTTTTCTTATAACAGCCTTGTGTGGTAAGAGAGTAGAGTTTTGGGGTTTATTGTCCTTATTTTACAGAAGAGGAAACTGAGGTTCAGAGAATGTCAACAACCTGCCTGGGATCACGTACCTGGTCTCCTGACTAGCAATCCAGAGCTTCTCCAGCTACCAAATGTAGACTCGCTGGGCTGGGAACTGACTCATTGCTCAGAGCCCGTAGGGGAGAAGCTTCCTGCTTTTCCTCCAGTGGCTGCACATCTGGAATTTTTTAGCTTTGGAGAGTTCATTACCAGCAAATGGAGACGAATGAGGGAAGCTGGTTAAAAGGGCAGGAGGGCTCAGTTTACGAGACACTGACTCCCTCGGGTAAAGACAGGACCCACAGTCTGCCTGTAGGAGAGCTGGCTTCAGGTTCCTAGGTGGCGTCCAAGGGTGAGTCCTAGAGCTAGAAGGGCTTGTCAATCCCTCTCTTTGTCAGCTGCCGCTTTTGGGAATCATTTAGGCTGTGATGAGGGAGGGCTGCCCTGAATTCCCTGAAGCAGGGGAGCTTACAGCACATGTGTGCTCACTGCTGGTAGACAGCTGATGTACCTTACATGTAGAATGCTGGACCTGGGGTCAGGAAGGTCTGGGCTCAGATCTCAACTTTGACACTCTGTGCTCGTGGACAGGTCACAACCTCCCTGAGCCTCAGTTTCCTCATCTGTAAAATGGGATTAACAATATCTATACTTTCTGTCTTGTGACAGGTCATCATGAGGATCAAATGAAATCATTTCCATCATCATATAAAAATGTCATTTATTATTGTGAGCATCACGTGTAGCTTGACAATTCCTTGTCCCTCCGACAAGGTCCAGTTTAGATGTCTCCTCTGCCCATCCCCAAGCCAGAAGATGTCTCCTCCTTTAGTATTTCCGCTACTCTTTGAATTTTGCCTTTGATATCTTCACACACCCACCCCCCATACACTGTGGTTGCCTATGTCCGTGACTTGTCCTTCCTTCCAAGCTGTGGGCTTCCCATGGCCAGAAACAAGGAAAACTATTTCTTTCTTTCTTTTTTTTTTTTAAGGCAATTGGGGTTGTGACTTGCCCAGGGTCACACAGCTAGTAAGTGTCTGAGGCCAGATTTGAACTCAGGTCTTCCTGAGTCCAGGGCTGGTGTGCTATCCACTGCACCACCTAGCTGCCCCAAGGACAGCTATTTTTGAGATGAATGAGTGGATGGATGGGTGGATGGGTGGGTGGATGGATGGACTGAATACCTGACTGGCTATAACTATCTAGAAGAAATTCTAACAAAATGAAACAAATAACAGGCCAATAGATTAGCCACCCAACAGTCGGCTACTAATTTTGGGGGGATAAAACTGACCAATGGTCCTATAATTTTTTTTAAACAAGAGTTTCTAGGTGGACCACTCAATAATAGAGCTATTCCATTGTGAGGTAGTGACTCCTCCATCTCTGGGGGCAGTCAAGCAAAGGCTGGACAATTTCTCAGCAAGAAGGAAATCAAAGCGATTCCTAGCTGGAAGGGAAGTTAGATCAGATCCTTTCTGCAGGTCCTTGTAGCTCTAAGAAACTAGGATTTGGCTCATAAAAACTGGGCTCTCAATGCCCAGTCCCAGTGCCCCGATAAACTCGTATCACTGTGTATAGAGAGGGAGTAAGGTCTGCTGCATGTACCCTCACATCAAGTTTCTATAGACCCCGGGCTTATTCACTCCAAGTCTCCTTCTTTGGCTCATTCAACTCATAGTTGACCCAAAGAACAATTGCAGAGGTATACAATGAGCATGGTGGGACTGTATTATTATTTATTATTATATTTATATTATTATGTATTATTGCATTATCAATAAATGATGGATAAAAATGGTGTAAGAGAGATCCCGTCTGCTAATTTGGGGAGAATCAGGAGGGTGATAATAAAGGAAAAAACTGAGGCCTCAGGAGCAGAAAGTCAGTCACAGAAGTCAGTCAATAAACATTTATTAAGTGCCTACTGTGTGCTAGGCACCATGCTAAGCACTGGTCAGAGAGCAGTAGAACTGAGGGTTGAAGCCAGGTCTTTTGGCTCCTAGCTCTAACATTCTATGTCCCTTAGAGGGCAGTTAGACAGCCCAGTGGATAGAGCACTGGTCCTGGAGTCAGGAAGGCCTAGGTTCAAATCCAGCCTCAGACACTTCGAGCTACGTAAAATGGGGAAAATAGCCTCCATGTTCCCTCCCCCCTCCACACCCTGAAGGGTTGTTGTGAGGATCAAATGAGACAATATTTGTAAAGTGGTTAGCACAGTGCCTGGCACACAGTAGGCACTTAATACATGCTTGATTCCTTCCAAGTACCTTGACCGCTCTGCCTATCTTGGGGGTGGGGGTGGTTGACATGTACACAAATAAGCATGATATAAGGTGGAAAAGGCAAGATCCAAATACAGTGATATGAGAACTAATGTCCAACCAGGATTCCAAAGGACTAATGATGAAGCATATTACTCACCTCCTGACAGAAATACGATGTAGAAGGATCTAGATGAAACATACTTTTTTTTGGACATTGCCAATGTAGGAATTTGTTTTGTTTGACTCTACATATTTGTTTTTCAGGCGAAAGTTGGGGTAGAAGAGAAAATAAATGCTTGTTCATTGAAATATATAAAATAAACATATTTTATTTTATTTTTTAATAAACACACAAAGTTCTATGAGAAACTATTCTGTCTTGATCACTGGCTTTTTGTCCTCTCTGATTCCAGACCAAAATGAGGGTTGTTTTCATTCTCAATTACCTCCCAAGGCAACTTTTGGACAATTCCTAACATTACTTTATTATTATAATGAGCTGAAATAAACTTCTCTCTCACTTTCTTCTCTATCTGGGGCCAAGAGCATAATAGAATGAGCATAAGTCCTTTCTTCCTCATGACAACCTTCCAAAGACAGACCATTCTCCCAGTTGAATACCTCCAGTTCCTTTGACTGATAGAAGCTCACCTATCCCAGCCTCTGATCCCTTACCATCCTAGTCATCCTTCTCTGGATAAGGTCCAGCTTCTCAATGTCCTTCTTGAAATGAGAATAGCAGAAGATCTGGATGATTCCTCTGGGTGGTGGGTAGGAGTAGAGAGGACGGGGAGATGTGATTTTCAAAGCCTCTGAATGCTAAAGATCGCTAGAGAATGGCATTTCACAAGCCATGCAGGAACCCTCCATCCTCTTCATGAAACAATTGCCGAATGTGTCTTTCTAAGACTAGGGAAACCTCAGCTGTTCCATTAAAGATCATTTAAGTACTTGCACACTTCAATCCATCAAAAATCTGTGATTTCCTGAGTGTGGGAGCTCCTTCCACCTACAAATGTGGCAGCCCTCCACTCCATAGTAGACTGTCTTTGTGAGTTTTGTGGCAGAAAAAATAAATCCATCACTTTGTGTCCAACAGTCTGGTATTGCCCATTGCTCTAAGCCAGGGGTGGGGAACCTTCTAAATCCTTAAGTGAGGCCTTTTGATTGAATCCGATTTTACAGAACCAATCCAAAATTTTGTTCTGTAAAATGTAGATTCAGTCAAAAGGCCACACTTAAGGACCTAGAAGGCCGTATGTGGCCTTAAGGCTGAAGGTTCCCCAGTCTTGCTCCAAGCCAAACTAGGGCTTTGACCTTTGACAAGGGACAAATAGTCCTTCATCAGACCTCTACTGGGTCTTGCCATTTGCCTCTTGTCTCCTCTATTAGACTGTGAGCTCCTTGAGGGCAGGGCTTGTCTTTTGCCTCTCTTTGTATCCCCAGCACTTAGCACAATGCCTGGCACATAGTAGGTGCTTAATAAATGCTTAGTGACTGACCCACTTCTCAAAAACTTTCAGTGTCTATGCCTTCTAGGATAAAAATATAAATGTTTTAACTTTATAGCTTTCTACCATACGACTCCAAGCTTCTCTCTAGTCGTAGTTCATATTATTAACTTTGATATAATATATATTCCAGCCAAGGTCTTGTGGCCTTTGCCTAAGCCTTCTCTTTTTCAGGCTAGACATCCTGAGTTCCTTCAGTCAATCTTGGTACATAAGTCCCCTTCCCACCCTGGTTGCCCAACTCCCCTCAGGCTCCTTTCCCATCTCTCCTGCTCGAATCTATACTTGCTCAGCTTGTTTTTTAGAGACAGACATAGCTACTGGAGATAGCCCCATGCTCAGATAGACCTCTAGGCTGGCAGGTAGGAGACCTGGCTTCTGGTTCTAACTCTGACCTTGGTTGGACAAATAAGTGAACTTGAGAGAGCCTGAGTTTTCTGCTATCAAATAGGGATAGAAACCTTAGGCACCCCACCTACTTCACAGGGAGTGGGTTTATGAATTGATTTTCATTGATGTCTTTTGCTTTTACATCATAGTGATTCCCCCCCCCCATATCCCTCTTACTTACTTATCCCTGACCCACTCCTCTAGAGCGTTTTAAGGAATCCAACAAAATTACCAATATGAACAAACCTTTCGAAGTGTTGGACAGATGTGAGCTTTCCCATAGATGTTTGATAGATGCCCATCAAATGTCCAAGCTGAAAAGGGCCTCAAAGACCTTGTGGCATGGTTTCCTCTATTTACAGATGAAGAAGCAGAGTTCCAGAGAAGAGATGGGTCTTGTCCAAAGTCACACAGCTGCTTAGTGACGGAGCCAGGGTTCAAACTGAGTCTCCTGACACCAGGACAGTGCTCTTTCCAACGCCAAACCTTCTCCTATTTGCTCAAAAGCGGTTAGATCTGTCTCTCCTCCCTTCCTCCTTCCACCCAGGAATTTTCAGATTTACTTCTAAGCAAGCTTTCTAGCCTCTGTCTTCTGGTTTCAACCAAACCAGGCAACTCATTGCTCCCCAGCTTTCCCCCCACTGTTCTCCCAGCCTCCCCCTTCTGTCCAGTCCTGCTTGTCCAGTTCTCCTCTAGCCCTTCAAGCCCAGCTCTGATGCCCCTTCCTCCAGGAAGTCTTCCCTGATATCCTTGGCCAGGAGGGATCTCTTTCCCCAAAGGACTTTGTACCCCTCCTCTACCACAACAATTTTCTCAACCCCCTACTGCCCACCCTGGCCTATGACACGGGAAAACAGGTGGAGGGGATCCAGGATGCTACCTTCTGATTGTGGCCCTGGGAAACAGTTGTTTATTCTCCCAGAAACTTTGACGAATGGCTGTTTTCTTTCATTATTCCCAACATCTGTGCCTATAGGGGAGCCCCCTCCATCATCCAGCCTATTAGTAAACAAACAGAGATATATGAATTTACCTTGTGGAGGGCTTGGCAGGATCCTTTTCAAAGCCCAAATGGCTTCCGGAACCCTCCCCTGGAGCCCTGGAGCCCTGGGGCCTTGGGGGCCTGTGATGCTCATCAGTACCATTGGCCAGACCACACTTGGGGTCTGTGTTCAGGCCAAAAGAGCTTCTGGGATCTCAAGCATCATCCAGACAGTCCGAGTCTAGTCTGTTCTAGAATGAGGGAAGTGATGATTCTGTTCTCTGCTGTGGCCTACCCCATCTAGAGAATCTTGCTTGACAAGCAAGATTGTGTTCAGAGCAGAGAATCTAGCTGGGAAGGGGACTAGTGTCCATGTCATATGAGAATCAGTAGAAGAGACTGGGAATGCTTAGTGTGGAGGAGTATGGATGTGGGAAGATGTGATAGCTGTCTTCAAGTATGAGAGATTTTTATAGGGAAGAAAGGAAGGAAAGAGAATAAACATTTACTAAGCACCTACTTATGAGCAGCTAGGTGGTTTACTAGGTGGGGATACAAAGAAAGTCAAAGACAGTTCCCATTTTCAAGGAGTTTCTATTCCAATGAGAGAGACATGATAAAAATAACTAGTGCATAAAACATACCCACAAATAAATGGAAGACTGCTTGATGGTGCCGGCAGAGTAACAAGGTAGAGTAGGTAGAGTGCTGGGACTGGAGTCAGGAAGATTCTTCTTCCTGAGTTCAAATCCGGCCTCAGACACTTATTAGTTGTGTGACCCTGGGCAAGTCACCTAACCCTGTTTGCCTCAGTTGCCTCATCTGTAAAATGGCAAACTACTCCAGTATCTTTGCCAAGAAAACCCCAAATGGGGTCACAGAGACTCAGATACAACTGAAAAAAAAAATACTGAACAACAATAAAGTACCTGCTTTGTGCCAGGCTCCGCCTGAGCACTTTGCAAAAATAACTTCATCTGAGGAATCAGATTTGCTCTTAGCCACAGAGAACAGAACAAGGACCATTGAGGGAATGTGGAGTCTAGAAGATTTAGGCTTGAGAGAAGGAGGAATTCTTCTTAATTTCAAAGCTCACAACTAGCTTTGGGATTGAAAGGGATAAAGACTAGATGTAGGATTTCACTGATGGAGGTCACTTCCAGATAAGGAAGTTCTGTCTTCCAAGGGAAGTTAGCATCTTTTCTGGAATTTGGACCCTCAAAGAGGCACCCAGACCAGAGCACTGAAAGATTAAGTACTTTTCCTATGATTACACAGTCAGTGTGTGCCAGAGGTAAGATCTGAACCCAGGTCTTCCTGGCTTGGAGTCCAGCTCTCCTTCATCTACTCTGCTACACTCAGGGATGAAGGAAGAAGTAGAAATTGTGCTTGTTACTTTGCCAGCGCCTTCAAGCAGTCTTCCATTTACTTTGGGGGTATGTTTTATGTGCTGGTTATTTCTATCATGAGTCTCCCATTGGAATAGAAACTCCTTGAAAATGGGAACTGCCTTTGACTTTCTTGGTATCCCCAGCGCTTGGAATAATGGAGCTCCCACTAGAATGGAAATTTCGTAAGGGCAGGGTCTGTGACCTTTTTCGTCTTTGAATCCCAAGTGCCTAACTCAGTGCCTACTTCCCATCCCCCTCCCCCAACAGGGAGAGTTTTAAGGAACCAAACAAGATTGTGGATCTAAAGATGTGCGATAGGATCAAAGGACTGGGTAGTACTGTATTTAATAAGCATTTGTTGAACTGAATTGAATTGAGGAGACCAGTTTGGAGAGTCCAGCAAAGTGTGGCAAGCTTAGGACAAAGTGGGGGTGGAGGGTGCATCTTATTTCCCCGGTTGTCCCACACCCTGGGTGCACACTTGGAGAAAGTCCCTTTCTCTCACTGTGCCCACATTTATTAAAGGGGAGGGTAATAATGGCATCTGCCCACCTCAAAGGGGTATGTGGCGGAGAAAAAAGAGCACTATCTTGGGAATAGAAGTTGTTGCACAAACCCAGGAGACTAGCCTGCTATGAATCGCAGACATTCTCCGCTCCAGGCCTTGGAAGAGTGTGGTAGAAATGGAACCTGACCTGCTCCCTAGGTGAGAACTGGGACCAGTGACTCCTCTGACTCATGGTCTGATACGCCTGAGGCCTTTCCAAAGGAGGAAAGAAACTGAGGGAGCTGGAATGGGTGGTTTTAATTGCTGCCTAAAGGGATGGGACATGTCTGAAGATTTCAGACAGTGTCTCTTCTATGGCCAAGGAGGAACTGGTCTGCACTGATTTTCTTTATCAGTTAAATGGTGATGATAACCCTGTCACTACATGTCCCACAGGATTGTTCTGAGCAAAGTACTTGGTAAGCTTTTGAGAAATGGGAGTTATCATTATTAGTTATGTCCCAAGGCAGACCATTTCTAGCTCCCAACATCCGTTCCCCTTTCAAGGATTTTGCCTGGGATAAGGACATCAATAACGTGGGTGCTAAACCCAGGGTCATAGAGTCTTAGAGCCAGAAGGAATGTCTGGTTTAATCTAGAGGGCCTCTAGTCCAAGTCCTTTCCCAGTGAAATAATACCCTCTCCAGCCTCCCTGACAGGGGCTCAGTTGTACATAGGTATTTTCATGTTATCTGCCCCATTAGACTGGGAGCTCCTTGAGAGCAGGGACTATCTTTTGCCTTTTTTTGTATCCCTACCAAGCACTTAGCACTTGTGCGTGGTACACAGTAGGTGCTTAACAAATGTTTATGGACTAGTCAACAGACTGACTTTATGTAGTGTGCAGCATAATCTGGTACACAAGATCCTTCCTCACCCTTGCCACATCCCCAGGGAACACACAGCATGAGGGACCACACACCCAGACACCCGAGCTCTGCAGTGATGGGGGTCCTAACAGTATTCCAAACCCCTTTACTAAGCAAAAAGTCACCCCTTCCACAAAATTTCAGCTGATCACCTAATTTGCTCTCATATTTCTTTCCTATATGTTCTACAAAGTCAATCTCTTTCTGTCAGTCAGTCAATCTGTGAGCATTTATTAAATCCTCCTATGTGCCAGTCAATGTGCTAGGCGCTGAGGATACAGAAACAGGCAAAAGACAATTTCTGCTTGCTAGAAGCTTGCAATTTAATGACTGTCATTGAGCGTGTTACATTTTGCTGGAAGGGTCATGAGAAGGGACCAGTGTGGATGGACTCACTGATGTTGAGTCTGTCTGTAGTGACCCAAATATCAATTTCCTAACAAACAGACCAGAACCTCTGCTCCCGATTGTGATCCCCAAGGGTGTCCCATGAGGCTTAGTCAATTGCTTTGCTAAAATCCAGCCATCTTCCATTGACTCCAATCCCTTTACCCAGCTATCTAACCCTGTCCAAAAAGGAGACAACCTTCGTCTGCTGTGACCTGTTCTTGATAAACCTCTGCTGCCTGCTAGTGATGGTCACTTCCCTTTCCAAGTTCTCACAAAGCATATGGCATAGTGGATAGAACTTGGACTAGATGTCAAGAGAACTGGGTTCCAGAGCACATTGGCTAGGCTACCAACTCTTTGCGTGACTTCACACAAGTTTCGGGGTCTTAGTTTCTTACTGAAAGCAAAAGTGTCACATTAGGTGGACTCTAAGGTCACTGGTAGCTTCCATGATATATAATAATTATAATAGCTAGCATTTACGTAACCCTTTAAGGTTTGCAAAGTGCTTTATAAATATTATCTACATCTAACCTCACAGTAATTCTAGGAGGTAGGTGCTGTTATTATCCCCATTTCCCCACAGATGAGAAAACTGAGACAGAGATAAAGTGATTTGCCCAGGATCACTCAGCAAATAAATGCCTCAGGCTGGGTTTGAACTCAGGTTTTCCTGACGTTGGGTCCAATGGTCTTTCCATTGTACCGCCTAGCTGTCTTTAATGCCAGACGTCGACAAATTCTCCATTATGAGAGTCTTGGCTTAAGGATGTCACCTTTCTGTTTCTAATATCCATCTATTTCTTCTCTTTGCCCATCAGGGCAGCATTTGCCCATATCCATTTTCCTGGTGGTCCTCCATGAGTTCTCATGTCAATGGTTCTTCAATGACATCTTAGAGTTCTTTCGACATCCTGGGGTGCAATTAGGCAGGACCTGAAGATCTGGGCTCATTTGGATAGACAGGGTGATCTCTGCCTCCTTGCCACCCTGCAATTCTATTACTTCTTAATGACATCTGTTTCCTCTTGGGAATTTGTCCAGCCCTCCTGGCAAAGGAGCTTAGAGCTCCCCTTGAAGTGTGCTTATTTCTCATTTAGGTTCCGTGTTCAAACACTTTGGCATAATACCCTGAAATCTACCCACAGACAGATTGTGGGATCATGGGATTTCAAGCTATAAGATTCCTCAGAGCAATAGTCCAACCCACATATTTGCTAAAAAGGAAATGGAGGTCTGGAAAGCTCATACCTACTGTGGCTTGCTAAAGATCCTGCAATTTTAATAAGTGTTTCTACCTAAATTCCATCAAATGTATAGGATGAAAATTATAATGATAAGAAGAATAATAATGACTGACGTTTATATAATGTTTTAAGATTTGCAAAGTATTTCACATTTTTTATTATCCCCATTTTACAGAGAAAGAAACTGAGAATTGTTAAAGTTAAATGACTTGACCAAGGTCACATAGCTATCGTGTGAGGCAGGATCTGATCTCTGGTCTTTCTTAATACTTCAGGTTGCTGTTATTCAGTGATTTCCAGTCATGTCCAACCCTGTATGACCTGCCCTTTGAAGTTTTCTTGGCAGAGATACTGGAGGGGTTTGCCATTTCCTTCTGTAGTTCATTTTGCAGATCAGGAAACTGAGGCAAACAGCATCAAGTGACTTGCCCAGGGCCACACAACTAGTGAGTGTCTGAGGCCAGATTTGAACTCAGGAAGATGATTCTTCCTGACTCCAGGCCCAGCCCTCTCTCAGCTGCACTACCTAGCTGCCTGATACTTCATATAGCAAGAGATAAAGCCAAGACAGTAACTCATGTCTTCTGACTGCAAAGTACATATGCCAAAGGATGGGCCACTTGGTGTCAAAGGACCTGGGTTCAGATCTTGACTCTCTTAGTTATTACCTGTGTGTAGTACTGCTGTTACTTACTACCTCAGTTTCCTCAACTGTAAAAGAAAAGCATTGGAATAGATGGCCCCCAGGGCCCCTTCCAGCCTTAGTCTACAATCCTATGATGTAATGATGTTTCTCATTACCTTAATTTACTTAAAGGAAGGGAGAACAGTAGAAAAACAGTAGAAAATTTGCCCCCTTGCAGCATCCCTCTGTATCCCCAGCAGCCTGAGTAGATTGACCTGAAAAAGAATAATTATGGATTTACTGAGAAATGCTAAAATATATTCCATCAGGGAGGACCCCAGGGAGCTCTGAGCTATCCCCCCAGAGCTAAGCTCAATTATCCCACTAAATAGAGGCTCTTTGCCACTGGGGCATTGCTAGGCACACCACTGGGGGGCTGGAATCCTAGGTTTCCAGCTTGAAGGGACTTTAGAGATCATCTAGTCCAACTCTCATTTTACAGATTAGGAAACTGAGGCAGAGAAAGGAAACAAGTTGCCCAAAGTCATGCTGAGCAAGTAGCAGAGCCAGAATTTAAAACCAAATCCCATGACTCACCATCACTCCACACCACTCAGCATATCCAAAATAGACTCTTTCTCTTTCCCCCAATACTCACCCTTTCAAACTTTCCTGTTTCTGTTGAGGATGCCACTGTCCTTCTGGTGTTATCCTTGGCTCCCTCCCCATATCCCTTCACCTCATCCACACATTCGGTTGCCAAATGTTACTGTTTCTCCCTCCACAACCTCTCTCCCATCCAACCCCTTCTCTCTACTCCCAGGGCCACCCCTCTGGCTGGGGCTCTCATCATCTCTCAGCTGGACTATTGATCGGTCCCTCCATCCCTCCACACTGTTGCCAAAGTGATTTTTCTAAAGCATATTACTGCCCTACTCTACAAACCCTAGCGCTCCCTATTGCCTCAGGTAGAAAGTGAAAGCTCTTCTGTTGGGTCTTCAAAGCCCTGTGAAGCAGTGACACAGTCCTCCTTGGGCTTCTGGCCCAGGACGCGCCATCTACCAACTCTGGGCATTTTTGCTGGCCATGTTCCCCCCCCCCAACGCCTAGATTTTTTCTCTCCCCCCCCCCCATTTCTGCCTTCCTGACTTCCAGGCAGTCCCGCCTGACAAGAGACCCCTCCTAATCCCCCTTAATGCTAGTGCCTTCACTCGATTGATTTTCTTCAATTTGTCCTGTCCATAGCTTGTTTGTACGCTGTTGTTTTAAGGCCATGAATTGTGAGCTCTTTGAAGGCAGGGACTATCTTTTGCCATCACGTAGCACAGTATCTGGCACATAGCAGGCACTTAATAAGTGCTTGATGACTGACTGATTGATCAACCCCACAGCTCCTAATGCTTCCCCTCCCCCAATTACCTTGGATTTATCTTGCATATACTTTTTTTTAAAAAATATGAATGTAAGTTACCTGAAGGTATTTTTTTTTCCCTTTGACTCTTCAGCTTCTAGTACAGTGCCTGGCATCCAGCAAGTGCTTAATAAATGCTTGTTGCTTGATTGATCAATCAATCCAGATTATATTATATTATCCAGAGCTAATAAATCCAGAAAAATCAACTTTTCTCAAAAGTTTTCTAATTTCATGGCAAATAGCCCCTCCTCTGAACCCGGGCTACCCTCGTTAACTCCTCTTATATCAGGGACTCGATGAAATGTTGCCTAATCCCAAGCTAATACTTAGAGAGCTCACAGATGTTTAGGGAGGTCTCCCTCCAAGATATTAGTTCCGATTTCCATCTTCTTGCCAACTAGGTCGCTGGATGGCTCCCTCTTCACTGTCCTGGAAGTGACGATCTCAGTAAGGAGGGCTGAGTGCCTTTAGCAAGGCCTTCCCAGTTCTCATAGGTGGCCTGGCCAGTTAACCATGGATAGGCCAAGAGATCTGGAAGTCTTAAATTGCCATAGCGATTGGGCTGTAATACCTATGGCGGTCAAGAAGCAATTGGGCTCCTGGAATCCACCATCCTGGGCTCAAATTCTGGCTCCAAACATTTACTACACTAAGTGATACAGTGGATAGAGTTATGGGTCTGAGTTCAAATGCAGCCTCAGACAGTTGCTATGTGACCCTGGGCAGGTCACTTAACTTCTGTTTGCCTCAGTTTCCTCAAATATAAAAATAGGGATCATAATAGCACCTAACTCTCAGGGTTGTTGTGAGGATCCAATGAGATAATAAGTCAAGTACTTAGCACAGTGACTGATACACTGTAGGTACTTAATAAATGCTTATTTTCCTCCACCCCCCCCAATCCTGTGCTTCTCCCCTTGGGGCTCTGAGTCTCTTAGTAGCTTCCCCTTCAGTAAAATAAAGCAAAGGACACACTACCTATCTCCCAGAGATGCTGTTCGAAAAATGCTTTGGAAACCTGAAGATCTCATCCCACAGCCCTTTTCTCTTTCACAATTGTCTACATTTGCTATCTCTTCTTCCCCATCTTACACTCGCTTTTTAACCCTCTGTAATCTGGCTTCCAAAACCCTCTGTTCTATGGAAACTGCTCTTTCCAAAAAAATGTTTGGTGGTATATTGATTGCTTGAGCAGAGCAGCTACTTAATAAATTTTTTTAAAATTTAATTGAATTGAACTGTGAAAAACTCTAGAAATGGGAGTAATTTTCATTTTTCTTAAATAAATTTTATTGTCTCTTGTTTTTTTAATTACCAAAAATATTCCCTGTTCTCCTCCCCCTCACAAAGAGCCATCCAATTAGAACAAATACTTTTTAAAGCATTTTCATATTTTATTTTTCCAATTATATGCAAAGACAACTTTTAACATTGGTTTTTTTTTAATTTTGAGTTTCAAATTCTCCCTCCCCTCCCCACTCCTTGAGACAGTAATTTGATATAGATTATACACATGCAGTCATGCAAAACATATTTCCATATTAGCCATGCTGTAAAAGAAAACAGAACCCCCCCTCCAAAAAAATAAAAGTTTTAAAAAGTATGCTTCGATCTGCATTCAGACTCCATCAATTCTCTCTCTAGAGGTGGATGCTATTCACTATAAGTCCTTATCCATCCTAAGTCCTTTAGAATTGTCTTGGATCATCGTATAACTGAAAATTAACTTTTCACAATTGATCATTATACAATACAAATCATATTTTTTAAAAGAAAAAGGAGAGGAAAAAAAATCAGTCTAACTGACCAATACATTGAAAAAAGTCAGAAAATAATGTAGCACAATGTAGTACACTCACAGACTTCCCACCTCTGAAAAGGGGTTGGGTTGGGGGTCTTCTCATAGTACTTCTCTGGGTCTATGCTTGTTTTTCGTAATTTTGCAACATTCCCTTGTGATTGTCTGGTGATGGTTGTTATTTCCCTTCACCTGGATACAGTGTTGTGCATATTATTTCCTGGCACTGATTGCTTCACTCTTCATCAGTTCATACAAATTTTCCCCTGCTTCTCTGTATTCATCACAGCCTTCGTTTCTTTCAGCACATTAAGATTCCATTATATGCATGTACCACAATTTGTTAAACATTTCCCAATCAATGGGCATCGACTTTGTTTCTAGTTCTTTGTTATCACAAAAGTGCTGTATAAATACTTTGGTGTATATGGGGACTGTCTTTTTATTATTTACCTCCTTGGGGTATCAACCTAGTAATGGAATCTCTATATTATTTCTGATAAGATCATGGGATCAAAGATTTAGATTGGGAAGGGACCCTAGAGGTCACTGAGTCCAACCCCCTCATTTTACAGATGAGGAAACTGAATGTCTAAGCCTTATGCTTAAGAACAGGTCTGACCATGTCACCCTTCTTCCCCTACTCAGTGACTTCCAGTGGTTTCCAAATACTTCCAGAAAGAATCGGTATTTAAAGCTCTTCACAATGTAATCACTCTCTAGCTTTCCAGTCTTCTTACACTCAATCACTTCCATGAACTCTATGGTCCAGTCATATTGGTCCACCCGATGCTATTTAAACATAAGCTCCATTTCCCCCTTCTAGGTCTTTGCATTGGCTGTCCCTGACTCCTAGAATGCTGTTCCTACCCACTCTGCCTTTGGGCATTCCTGGCTTCTTTCCAGGAGCAGTTCAAATGCTGCCTTCTTCAGGAGATTTTTCCTGATGCCTCCTGGCTGCTCATGCCTTTCCCTGTAAGGCTACCATCCACCTTTCCTATATGCATCTAATTATATACTCATTGTAAACTTCTTGAGGGGAGGGAGAATTTTGCTTTTTTCTTATATCCCCAGTACTTAGCACAATGCCTGGCATATAATAGTAGAAAGAAGTACACGATCGTAGATTTCCCAGATGAGAGAATTCCTTCTACCCATGAAGGTGGTCACCTTCTCTTTAACTAATAGGCTTAGAGAGTTGCTCCCACTGTCTTCTGACTCCAAATCTAAGACTCTTTCCTTCACCCCACACTGCCCTTTGCTCAGTCCATGGTTGGACTCCTCTTCTGAGGACGTGTTTGCTGGTTTGGCAAGGGTGTTAACTCATCAACCGGAAACCTCTCCAGCCCTGGCTATTTTGCCACCTTCTTCTTCCCCCAAAACCAAGGAGACACCAGGCCTGGCTCTCCACACCTCTGTGAAGTCAGCCAAGAGGCAGTGTTGTGGAAAGAGGACTGGGCCCTCCCCTTGCCACAGCCGGTGCCCTCACCCTGGCTGAGCCTTTACTGCCCCGTGGCCAAGCTGCCAAAGAGGGTTCCCTCCGAATGACATGCCTCCCCAGTGAGAGCAGCCCTCTCAGACAGACCTGTGACTGGAAAGCCTGGTTCACTGTGGC
The DNA here is from genome assembly GCF_003287225.1 of Phascolarctos cinereus. Classification (NCBI taxonomy): domain Eukaryota; kingdom Metazoa; phylum Chordata; class Mammalia; order Diprotodontia; family Phascolarctidae; genus Phascolarctos; species Phascolarctos cinereus. The sequence continues at coordinate 199,477,594 of NW_027556402.1, read as the reverse complement.
CTCAAGGGGCTCTCTCTGCCCTCTGGAAACTCAAACAACACCCCACCCCAAAGAGGCCAAAAATACCTCACTGCCTTCTGGTGCCTGAAATTTCCCAAGCCAGCCTGGCCCTGTTAGTCATCTGTGGTGGCTTCCGTGGAAGCAACCAAAGGGTTGGATGACAGTGCTATTATCATTATTATTATCATTATTGTTCCTGCAGTCCATAGCCAGTCTAGGTAGCCAGCTGAGGGTGGGGGGTGCTCAAAGCTCCCCTGGTCCTGCCTGGACAGATGTTCCTCTTATCCCCTCATCAGTGAATAAACCCAGGAGACTGAGGGCTGACTGCTCAGTTCAAGGAATCTGTACAACCCTTGTCCAGTTCCGAGGCAGATCCTGGGCGAGCGGGTTAGAGAGAAATAAAGGTATGAACTCAGAAACACTTTGAAAACAAAAGCTTACAGAAGACTGGGGAAAGAGAAATAGGACTTTGCTAAGGGTCAGGAGATCCGGGTAGGAGCTCTGCTCCTGGCTCTGTGAAACTTTAGTCAAGGCCTTTCCTTTTCTAGGTTTTCCTATCTGTCAAATGAAGGGATTGGACTAAATTAGCCCTGAAGCTCTCCTAGCTCTAGTGTTCTGTGTTCTATGTTCTAAGATCCTTCTGGTTCTAGCATTCTATGTTTTAAGGGTGCTCCCACTTCTAACACTCTATGCTCTCCGATTCTATGTTTGACAACCAGTATCTTTTATTTTTGTGAGGCAATTGGGGTTAAGTGACTTGCCCAGGGTTACACAGCTAGTAACTGTCATGTGTCTGAGACTGGATTTGAACTCAGGTCTTCCTGTGATAACCAGTATCTTGAGGCAGCTATATGGTACCTTACATTGCCTGCGTTGGTCTGGACTCAGTCAAGGAAAAGCTGTGTTCAAATCCTGCCTCAGATACTTTTGCAGCTGTGTGACCAGGCAAGTCTCTTAACTTTTTTTTCTTCATCTGTAGAATGAGGATAAGGGCAGCTAGATGGCTCAGGGGATAGAGTGCTGGGCCTAGAGTCAGGAAGACCTGACTTGAAATCCAGGCTCAGACATTACTAGCTATGTGACCCTGGGCAAGTCACTTAACCTGTGTTTGCATTAATCCACTGGAGAAGGAAATGGAAAACCACTCCTGTATCTTTGCTAAAACAAACAAACAAGCAAACAAAACCAACAATAAACCATTGGACCAGTATTGGCATCCCATGGTCCATGGGGTCATGAAGAATTGGACATGACTGGAAGACTGAGCAAAAAGAACAAAAAATGGGGATGATCATAGCACCTCCATAGCCCTCGGGTTGTTATAAAGATCAAATCAGATGATATAATATATGGAAAATGCTTTGCAAACCCCAAAGCACTACACAAATGTTAGCTATTATTACTGTTGATAACTCCCATCTGAACCCCAGCTTCAGACCTAAAACACCAAATCAACTCTAACCCTAATGTCTTCAAGCCTAAACCATCAGAGCTGTAACTAGGAATTTTAGACCCTGGGCAGATTTCATTGGGAGCAAGTGGACAAGGAGGTCCCCTGAGATAAAGAAGGAAAGACCTAAGGCATCTTATCTTGGCCAGTGGGCTCCCATAGCACCGCTGATTCTAGGCATCTATGGGAAAGGATTGGTGGAGGTCTTTAAGCCCAGAAGTGGTGCCATGAGTTACTGGTCAGGTTCATTCCTAGAGTCTGGCCCTCACCCTTTGGCATGGCTCATGACCCCTAGTCCTCTAACACCCAGAGAGGGTGGAGGGAAAAGGAAGCAGAAGTCAGGTAGGGGCGAGGTGGCAAGAAACAATGGAGCCCAGGAAAGGAACAAGTGATGGTGGCAGTACTCACTAGGAGTGGGGTGGGGAGCAGGAGATTGGGATCCAGGAAGGGAGCATGAGCTCACCCTATCTCTCCTCTGGTCTTACCCCTTTATCTTAAAGAGGGGAAAATAGGGAAGGGGAAGAGATTTAGTCACGGTCACATAAGTAGAAAGCAGCAAAACCAGAATTCAGACTCATGTCTAGATACTCTATAATCTGCTGTGCTTTTCCCTCAGAGAAGGAGTGGATGAGTGTGGGATTGAGTGGCCAGGAAAAGCTTCCTGAAGAAGGGGAGGAAGAAGAAGAAGAAGAAGAGATGGAGGAGGAGGAGGAGGAGCAAGGGACAGCAGAAAGAGAACTCAAGTTGGAAGAGCTCACTTTGTTTCCTGGTCTGTTGCTTGTTAGCTGTGTGACCTTGGGCAAGATGCCTTCTCTGAGCCTGTTTCTTTATGTTTAAAATGATGGGATTGGAATGGATTATTGCTACGATCCTCTTCAGTTAGGCAGGATTTGCAGAGAAGAAAGATAAGGTTTTCTAGGCAGGGGGAGCAATGTGAAGACTGGCCTGGCTGGAACCAAAGGTGAAGAGGGAGGAGTATGGGGTAAGGCTGGAAAGATAGGATGGCCTCGAACATCTTAGGAATTTGGACTTTACGCAAGGAAGGGAGATAATGGATCATGGTCAGACCCATGCATTAGAAAGATTAATTATCCAATTAATTAATTCATAATTGTAGTGGGCATGATAGAGTGGGAAAAGTGAGACTGGAGGCATGGAAACCAATTAGGAGACTGTTCTCATGGTTCAGAGTTGGAAAGGACCTTATCTATATAATATAATATATAGTAATAACATAATAGTGTAATAATATTTATATAGCATTTTAAGGTTTGTGAAGGCCTCTACACATTATCCCCATTTCACAGATGGGGTAACTGACGCTAAGTGACTTGCCCAAGGTATATAGCCTTTAGGGGTCTCAGAAGGGATTTGAACTCAGGTCTTTGTGAATCCAGGTGCAATGCTTTTTTAATATACCACCTAGCACACAGGCCTGGGTGCCTGGAAGATGAGTAGAACCCTTGACAACAATAGGACAATCATGGGGGCAGAGTGCTGGTATTATTCTGAGGGCCAGGTGTGGGTGCAATAGGCAGAGTGAGGGGCCGGGAGTCAGGAGGTCAGACCTTGAATCTCACCTCTGCTTGTTTGGCAGAACTGAGTTAAATCCCTCCTCTTCTCGAGACATTAATTTTCTCTTGAGATGAAAGGGTTAGTCTAGATTAGAGGTTCTTAACAACCTGGAATTCACAGAAGGGGCCCATGGACAGGTAGATTTCAAGGGGTCTGTGAACTTGGATGGGGGGGGGAAGTTGCATATTTTTCATTTTAACTGAAATTCAGCATATCCTCCAATTATGAATTTAAAAAATATTATTCTGAGAAAGGTCCATTGTCTTCTCTAGACAGACAAAGGGGTACATGACGTGTATAATTTAGATGATCTCTAAATACCTTCCAGCTCTACAGTCATCTGATCTTCATTCTAAAACATTGTAGCTGTTAGATTCAGACTGGTGCCCTTATGAGCCTAGAAGGGGAAGGTGCCCCTTCTGAGAGGTTCTGACATAGAACCCTTCTCCCAATTTCTTCTTCTTCTTCTTCTTCTTCTTCTTCTTCTTCTTCTTCTTCTTCTTCTTCTTCTTCTTCTTCTTCTTCTTCTTCTTCTTCTTCTTCTTCTTCTTCTTCTTCCTCTTCTTCTTCCTCTTCTTCCTCTTCTCCTTCCTCTTCTCCTCCTCCTCTTCCTTCTCCTCCTCCTCCTCTTCCTCCTCCTCCTCCTTCTTCTTCCACAATATCCCTTCCAGCTCTGGATCCCTTTCCAGGGCTGTTCTAGAGACTTATTAATCTCTAACCTTGATCCTTTATGGTTCCCAGGCCACAAACACCCCTCTGAGCTGCTCATCAGCAGGTGAGGCCCCCAGGGCTGGAAAGCATGTAGGAATGATGAATAACAAGGTAAATATGGTTCCAAATTCCTTTGCTCTCCCCCAGTGAGAAATTGTCATTCGTCAAAGGTCGGCAAAGGCTTGGGAAGGTCGGAATGAGGGAGGTCTACATTAGTCCTGCTCTCCCAGGTGGGACTTGGAGCTCTCTGGGCCTTTGGGACCTAGGACCGGCCAACCCTAGAAGTGAAGGAAGGTGAAGAAGAAGCAAATAGAGTTGAATAAACAATGGAGTTGAATCCCACTGGTCCCTTCTCCAGAAGCAAGTAGGGAATTCACAGAAGTCATAAAGTATGTAGGTGCTGGCAGAGACCTCAGAGACTAGGCATCATTATCCCATTCATTTTGCACAAGACACAGAAAGGGACTGAAATCCTTGTCTCCTTTGGAACTCCAAAGGTAGAAGAAGATTCCTTCCATGGAGAAGTGAGTGGGAATGCATGTAAACATAAGAGTATGCATGAAGTTCTCTGGTTTGTCCTAGAGCATACTATCACAAATTAAAAGCTGAGAAGAACCTTAAGGGACATTTAATCTAATCCCCTCATTTTACAGATGAGGAAACTGAGGTTCATTTAGGTTAAGCGACTTGCTCAAGATCATACATGAAGTGTCAGAATTAGGATTTGGACCAAAGTCCTCTGATCACCCCATGATGCCCCCTAGGCAATTTATGGGCCTCTTCTAGGCATGTAATGACCAAGGCAGGAGCCCCTTTCATGAAATGAGACAAACTCCTGAGGGGTGCATGGTCTCTGCTAAGATAGATACTTGGAGAACCCCTTCCTCCTCATGCTAACCAGGAATCTTCTTTGGGTTATCAGTTCTAGAGAAAACTAGCTGACAATTCCCTCCTCCCTCCCTCCCTCCGTGTTTGTGAGTCAGTCTGGGCCTGAAATCTGCAGAGAGTATTCTTGTCCCCAAGTCAGATGCCAAGGGTGGCAAAAGGCAAGAGGCTTAAAAAGGTCCCCTGAGATTATGTTGGGGTTAGTGTTAGTGTGAGTTCCTTATTTGAGGGGCAGGACTTCTGACAATGCTGGTTCACACTCACCAACTCAGAAAAATTGAAAGCTGGAAACTAGGGTTTCCTAGAATGTCAGAACTGGATGGGACTTTAGGGGGAGCTTGGTACGGTAAAAAGAATGTTGAACTTGGGAGTTCCAGGATCCAAGTTTAAATCCCACCTCTGACCCTTATTACCTATGAGACCTGGGGCAAGGGAATTCACTTCTCTGAGCCTCAGTTTCCCTGCTTGTAAAAATGGGTGTGGGCTGGTCTGGGTGAATGACCTTCTCAATCCCTCTAAGCTCTTATATCCATGACCGTATGATCATGGAATGTCAGAGTTAAGACAAACCTTAGAGAAATGCTTCCTTTAATAGACAAGAAAACTGGAGTCTGGAGAATGGAAGTGACTTGCCCAAGGCCACCCAACTAGTCAATGACATAGCCAGGCCTGGAATTCAAGTCTCCTGGTCCTCAGGGCAAGGATCCTTCACCCGCCTTATGGTACTTCTTAATAGCCAATAGGTATTCTTTTTTGTAGATGAAGAGCTTTATGAGACAGATGTCTTACCACCCCTCCCCCTCTTATAGAAGAGGAAACAGAGGCTCAGAGGTGGGATGTTACTTGTCTAAGGTCACACAGTAAGTTAATGACATGGCCAGGACTAGAACCTGGGCCTTGAAGGTGATGTGCTTGCTGCCTTGGGTGGCATCTGTTAGATCTGAAATCCTGCTTCTAATATTTGTCCAGCTGTGTCACCTTGGGCAAGTCACATAACCTCTATGGGACTCAGTTTCCCCATCTGTAACATAGAGAAGAAGGTTGGACTAAAAGACCTCTGAGGTCTCTTCCTGAGCTGATCCTCGTCTGTCCAGGCTCGTCTGTGGCTTGGATTTTTGTGGGATGAGGCATGAAAGGAGGCCAGCTGGCTCCAGAGGAGGGAAGGGAGAGATCTGGCCTGTGCGGAAAGTGACATTGCTTGTCTTATCTCTTCCTGGATATTTCACTATTTCAGTTGGAAAAGACTCCTCCATACTTTCACAAGGGGCTTCCCACGGCTGATTCAGCAGCTTCCCAATCTTTGCTCAACCAGGTCAGTTGAGGGAATGAAGACAAGCAGAGCTGTTAGATACAGAAATCAGGCACAAAGTGCCTTCTAAGTAGCTGGGAACAAGGTGACCAGGGTCCCAGCAGAACTGGTTTAGCTGACATGAGGGCAGGAGTCTTGAGAAGACCCCTGGGGTCCTCAAATCACAGCAACTTCTTCTCTTAGGAGCTTCATCATTTAGAAGTGCTTACTTTACCCATTCCCTTCCTTCACTCTCCTTTCTAGTCAAACTAATCAATTAGCTATTCCTCTTACACAACATTACATTTCCCACCTACATGCCTTTATATCATGCTCCCCTATGTCTGTAATGCTCTCCTTCCTCATCTTCATGTCCTAGGATTACCTTCTTTCTTTTTTTTTTGGTAGACAATGGGTTAAGTGACTTGCCCAAGGTCACACAGCTACTATGTGTCAAGTGTCTGAGGCCAGATTTGAACTCAGGTCCTCCTGATTCCAGGGCCAGTGCTCTATCCACTGAGCCACCTAGCTGCCCTGGATTATCTTCTTTCAAAGCACAGCTGGGATGCCACCCCATCATAGGAGGCCTTCCCCAACCTCCCCAACTATTACCTCTCTCTTTTCTTCTTAAAATGACTTTGTTCGCACTCAGTACTTGCTTATTTGTGTATATCTAGTATATGATCCTCTGCCCCCAGCAGAATGTTAAGTTCCTTGAGGGCAGGAACTACTTCCTCCTCCTCCTCCTCCTTCTTCTTCTTCCTGTTCTTCTTCCTCTTCTTCCTCCTTTTCTTCTTCTTCTTCCTTCTCCTCCTCCTCCTTTTCCTCCTCCTCCTCCTTCTTCTCTCTCTCTCTCTCTCTCTTTCTACACACACACACACACACACACACACACAACACACACACACACACACACACACATACGTGAATTTTAAAAGGTTTGTTGAACTAAATTGAATTTGTTGGTAACTAAGCCATATTCCGAATGCTCTAACAGCATGAATTGTTTAAAGAATTCTACAATAAATCTTTTTTTAAAAGCAAATAATCCATTGGTAAAGTGAAAAATTCCCCTTCCCACGTAACTTTGTACCCATTAAAGAAACAGAAGGACTGATTAGAGACAAAGATAGATGTACCTGATTATATCAAAATTTAAAGAAAAAAACAAGCTTCTTTACACCAAAAAGAAAAGTAAAAGAAAAGATTGGGGAAAATACTTATGACAAACGTGGCAGATTAAAAACTTGACATTGAAAACACATAAGAAACTGTTTGAAAAAACAGATTACAAACGGACTCCCAGGCCATAATAAAGAAGTGGTCAGAGAATGTAAACAGATGGCTCCAGAAGAGGAAACACAGATTGTTAGTTATCACTTGAAAAAATGCTCAACTTCACTAATAACAAAAGAGATAGAAATAAAAATGTATCTAATTACCACCTTATATGCTCTCTGGACTGGAAAAAATAATTAAAAGCAAAGGATTCCAGTTTTCCAGTCAAGGGTGAAGGGAAGAAGGGAGCCAGGATCCTTATATGCCATTCAAAAACACCAAAGAGGAGAAAACAGGTCACTTTTGTTCCATGATTTTATTTGTATAGAAAATCCCCAGTCTATAATCTGGACTTAGACTCTTACCTTAGTCTATTGTCTGAGGCTTGGAGAATTGTTGGAGGCCCTGAGAGGTGGGTCATAAAACTATTAAGTCAGGAATTGAACTTGGGTCTTTCTTTTTGACTCTTAAATTCAGCACTCTACTCATTATACCAGGATGCTTCTCCTGAAATGACACAGAAAAATAAAAACCAACCAAATCTTAAAATGAGCAAAGCAAAACATGACAGTAGAAAAGCATTATAGAACTGACCCAGCTAATGTACCAAGCAACAGAGAAAAAAAAGAAACTTTGGTCATAAACAGAAAGAAATAAAAGAAACCACACACATATATACACTTAAAAGAGAATACCAACATTATATTGAGAGACATCCTGAAATAGCTAAATGAAACAATCAAAGAAGAGCTTGAAGAAAGGGGGGGAAATAGGAGAGAAAAATCTAGTTAGAATTAGATGCATTTTAAAAGTTTGGAAACATCTCATAAAACAATGGTCAATATGGAGAGTACACTAGAAAACTTGAAAGAATAAATAGACAACCAAAAACAGACTAAGGTTAGTCAAGCCAATCCAGATCAACTGGACGAAATACAGGTGCAGAAAATCAATGAATTACCTAATCTAAATAAATGGAAGATATAAAGAATTTCCCTGGAGGGTATATCATGAAATTACATGATGATTTAGAAAACTGAAAGAATTTGAATGTAACATTCTAGGAAACTGCCAAATAAAACTTCCCAGAATAGCTAAAACAAACTGGTATGTGTATGTATATCTATACAAGCATATGTGTGTGTATGTATACATACAGAGAAAGACAGAGACAGAGAGAGAGACTCCAACATGGAAGAATTCAAGAATCAACTCTCCTAGACACGTCATAGTTAAACACTAACATTATAACAATAAGAAAAAATATTTCAGGATGTCAGAAGAAAGACACAAACTTCTGCCAAAGGACGTTGATCAGATTTTCGAATGAGAACAAGGGACTGTGGAGAAAATAGCCACTTCATTTTAATGTCAAATTTTCCAACATATATAAAATTAAGAAACATGGGCCATGAACCTAGAATTATCAGCACAGCAAAATTCAGATTGCTGTCTCTAGGCAAGAGATGAACATTTAAAAAACAATTGACTCTGAAAATTTTATAGAAAGATGTATTACAAGGAAGTCTCTCATTAACAGTCCAATTCAGACTTCAACCCCAAAGGTAAGTACTCCAAGTAATTCACATGGCCCAAATTGAGACAGTTCTTACAGTGTCAGAACTCTCAGAGCTTTGTATTGGTTCAATCACTTAATGTTTCAGAAGAGTATTTCAGAGATATAAAAAGATTTTAAAAATCCAAGGGTAGAGGGGTGGGATTAGTTATAGAAGGAAATGGAAACAAAGTAATCCTAAAAAAGAGCTTATATATTTGATAAAAGGGATGCTCAAATTATGAATATAAAATAGAGTAATGTCATTTAGAGTGCTATACTAAACAGAAATCAAATCCTAAGAATGTATGTATTCTCTCGTGATAGAATATTTTTTAAAACTATTACAAAGTTAAATGAAAATCAAATAAAAGATTTAAAAACTAGAAGAAGATAGAATAATTTTATTTGTCCCCACTATGGAGTGGAGGAAGCTTTCTATCAGTCAAGCAATTGGAAAACATTATTAGAGGCAAAATTCAGTGGAATTGGTTTTATACAGACAAAAAGATTTCATAGAACCAAAAGTACTATCTCTAGAATTAAAAGAAAAAAAGAGTTTGGAGGAAAAAAATATGTCAGATTAAGGTTGGACACCAAGAATCTATAAATAACTGATATATATCTACAAGACTAACACATATATAATGCACATTTACAAGTGAAAGATGGTCAAAGGACATGAACGGATAATTTTGAAAGAAGAAAATACAAGCTGCTAATTTTTCCCTTTTGGGAAGGAGAAAGGAAGTGGTTCAAGGAATTCCAAGGGTTTGTAAATTATCTCCATTAATTCCAACAGACTATATGTCTATAACATAGTCTTAGACAGTCGAGAAAAGGGGTTTCTGAGAGATTTGCTGGTTTACTCTTGGTCACACAGCTATTTTTGTGTTAAAAGAAGGACTTAAGTCTGGGTCTTCCTGACTCCAAGGAAAGTTCTTTATCCATCATGCTACAGTGACTCACAAGTTACTAATCATTATATGAAAAGGTCCACAAATTCCCTAATAACCAGAGAAACGTACAGCAAGACAACCTCAAGATACCTACTAGAGGAGAAAAATAAGGAAAAAAATGATAAAAATTGAAGACTCCAGGGAAGTAGATACATTGTTGGTGAAACTATAAAATGGTGCAAATATTTTGGAGAGCAAACCCACAATATATAGTAAGAGTCACAAGACTCATATCTTTTGACCCAATGATTTCTTTACTAGAAATTTACTCTATAACTTTATCATCTATATCCTACCCTCCTTCCCTCCCCTCCTCTCCTCACCTCCTTTCCTCTCCTCTCTTCTCTCTCTTTGCTCTTTCTCAATAATCTCATCAGCTACTATGGGTTCAGTTATCATTTCTATGCAGATGTCTCTATGCGGCTAGGTGGCACAGTAGATAAAGAGCTAGGTTTGGAGTTGGGAAGACTCCTCTTCATGAGTTCAAATCTGCCCTTAGACACATACTAGCCGTGTGACTCTGGGCAAGTCACTTCACCCTGTTTACCTCAGTTTCCTCATCTGTAAAATGAGCTGGAGAAGGAAATGGCAAACCACTCCAGTATCTTTACCAAGAAAATCCCAAAATGGGGTCCTGAAGAGTTGGGACATGACTGCAAAATAATTCAACAACAACAAAAACTCTCTCTTCTGAGCTCCAGCTGTTTGCATCATCAACCACCTATAAGACATCTCTACCTAGATGTTCCATAAACATCTCAAACTCAACATGTCCAAAATGGAACTCTTCATCTTCTATCTCCACCCCCAACCCCATCTCTTCCCCAGACTTGCCTATTTCTGTTGAGAGCCCCACCAACCTTCCAGCCACCCAGGCTCTCAATCTCAGTGTCATTCTCTTCTTTTTGGCTAGGCAAGGAGGTTAAGTGACTTGTCCAGGGTCACACAGCTAGTAAGTGTTATGTGCCTGAGACTGGATTTGATCTCAGGTCCTCCTGAATCCAGAGCCGCTGCTCTATCTACTGTGCCACCTAGATGCTCCGTCAGTGTCATTGTTCACCCTCCTTCATGCTTTGTATGCAATTCCATGCCAAGTCTTGTTGATTTTACCTCCACAATATATCTAGCTTTGCCTCTAGAATAAAATACAAACTTCTCAGCAGTTTAACCCCTGTGTAATCTGGTTCCAAACTATTCTCCCAAATGTTTCATATCGTATCTCTTCATGTACTCTACGGTCCACTCAAACTGGCCTACTTGCCAGTCCTTGTACTTGGCTTTCAATACCCACACCTTTACACGGGCTGTCCTCATGTCTGGAATCCACCTTCTCCTCACCCCTGCTTCTCTGAATCCCTGTCTTCCTTCTAGACTCAGCTTAAAAGCCACTTTCTGGAGGAAGCCTTTCCTGGTCCTCCATGTTGCTAATATCCCTTCCATCCTCAAATAGTTCCATATTTGTTTACTTAGCCGTGTAAATGTTTTATCTCCTAGTGGAATGTCAACTTGATTTTTTCCTTTCCTCTTTGTAGAACCAGATCCTAGCACAGTGTGGTGTACACGGTAGGTGCTTAATAAATGCTTGCTAAATTGATATGACCTGAAAGTGGGGTCATATCATTAAAAAGTGGGGAGGGGGGACCTTTTGGTATAAAAATGTTCATTAGTTGCATTTATTTGTAATAGTAAAAACCAAAAGGCAGTTAGGTAGAACAGTAGAGAGAGAGCCAGGCCTAGAGTCAGGAAGACTCATCTCCCTAAGTTCAAATCTGGCCTCAGACACTTCCTAGCTGTGTGACTCTGGGCAAGTCATGTAACCCTGTTTGTCTCAGTTTCCTCATCTGGAAAATGACCTGGGGAAAGAAATGGCAAACCACTCTAGTATCTTTGCCAAGAAAACCCTAAATGGGTCACAAAGAGCTGGACATGACTGAAATGACCAAATAACAACAAAAACGAAAAGCAATCTGTAGTCCAATTATTGCAGAAAAAGTGATTAAATTATGGTTTGTTAATGTGATAGAATTCTATGTCATGAAAACCATTCATGTCAATGCGAGAAAATATGGAAAGACTTAGATGAAATGATGCCAAGGGAGCTGAGCAAATATCTCCCCAAGTGGCCAAATATTGCCTACAACCATCCATAAATAATGGAAAATGAAACCACGCACTGAGAGAAAGACACCAAGAGAATGCATTTCTTGTTTACTTGTTTTCCATGCATTTGTTTCTCTGCCATCCAATGACGAGAGTCTTATGTAAGACTCTATTTTGCATTTCATGCTCATTTTGTTCTTTGTCCATTGTTGGTTATTAAGTTTATAATAAAAATTTGCTTTTAAAGCAATGAAATTCAATACTGGTGGTTTTTGGGAAAAAGAACTCTAAACATTGTTGGTAGAAGTGCAAAATAGCAGAAACTCTTTGGAAAGGAATCTGGCAATATGAAGTCAAAGTTGTGAAAGTGCTTGAACCCTCTGACTTAATCAACAGATCCATTGTTGGGAATATACTCTGAGAGTGTAATCAGAAAGAGAGAAAGATGTTGACTTTTCCAAGATTTTTCTAGTAACATCGTTGGTAATCGCAACAAGAACAGAAAAAACAATTAAAAAAAAAACTGGAAGTGACCTCAGTCTCCACCAATCGGAGAAGCGTTAAATAAATGGAGGTATGTTAGTATAATGGGGTGATGTAATGCAATTAAAATTCACAACCATGAAGTGAACAAAGGAATAAAGAAGAAATTTTATTAAATAATGCACCTGGGAAAAATAATTAGAGGAGAGTACATACCCTGACTGTGGGCATATGACAGGAAAAGCAAATAGGAATAAACAAACACAGAAGCCTGAGAGAGATTTAGGAGTGATAACATGGTATGCATTGAAATTCCTTCATTTAAATGTAAATAGTTGCAGGCAAATTTAATTGGTTGCATTTATATTTGAAATTAAACTTAATCATCTTTTAAAAAATCCTTTCCTGGAGTTCCTGATTAATCAGTAACATATAGAGGAAAGGAAGGCAGGAAACAAGCATTTATTAAGCACCTACTATGTGCCCAGCACTGTGCTAAGCACTTTTTACAAATATTATCTTATTTGAGGGGCAGCTCAGTGGCTCAGTAGATAGAGTGCCAGGCCTGGAGTCAGGAAGACACTTTCTGAATTCAAATCTGGCCTCAGACACTTACTAGCTGTGTGACCCTGGGCAAGTCACTTACTTCTGTTTGCCTCAGTTTCCTCATCTGTAAAATAAGCTGGAGAAGGAAATGACAAACCACTCCAGTATCTCTGCCAAGAAAACCCCAAATGGAGTCACAGAGAGTTGGCCATGACTGAAAAACGACTAGATGATCTTATTTGATTCTAACAAAAACCCTGGGAAGTAGGTGCTGTTATTGTTCCCATTTTACAGGAAACTGAGGCGGACAAAGAGTAAACAACTTGCCTGGGGTTAGGACGCATCCAAGGCTGGATTTGAACTCAGGTCTTTCTGATGCCAGGCCCAGCCCTCTATCCATTGAGTCATTTAGCTACTGGTAAGATACTCCAATGACAATATCAAGTCCCTTTCTGCTTCTGCTGATCTTCATCTAAACGTTCGCCATTAGGCTTCTCTCCTCTGTTGACTGATTTTCCCGTGAGCATCCCTCTGGGCTAACTCCTTCCCCCAACTCAAACCCACAGGTGGGGTCTCCCAGGGATAACTACTCCAAGTTCAGAGTGCTCTGTAGTTCCACACCTTGAAAACCACAGCTCACAAGCCCCTAGACATCTTCTTGCTAAGTTAAGGCTGGGAAATCACGGTGGGGAGATGAGGTTGCTCAGGGGAGAACATGCCCACCCAGGCCACGAAGGATCACAATATGCATTCCTGCAGTACTTTAAGGCTTAAAAAACACTTTCCTGGAAACCTTGGTGTGGGTTATGAGGTACAAATATTATTAACCCCAATCTCCCCCGAGTCCCACCTGCTCCAGGAACACATCTGGGACCAGATGTTCATTCAGAAATAGGAAATTCATTCTTCCTTTTCCTTTTTTTCCCCTTGACTGTCTTTGGGTTGGGGAAGATCTTTCTATGTACCCTTTCCATTTATTCAATTGCCATGAGAGGTAATATGCATAGTAGATAGGGTATGGATCCATCATTAGGAAGACATGAGTTCAAATCCTGCCCATGCCAGTTACTGGTTGTGTGACTCTTGGCAAGCCACCTAACTGTGTAAAATGAGATGTTAGATGTGATTTCCACCAAGGTCTCTTCTACCACAAAAATCTATGCTCCTACTATCTAACTCCCAACTCAGTTGTGACCTTCTCCAGGAAGGTTTTCTCTATCTGACCTCCTTTTCTGTCTGTTGGTAGTGACCTTCCTTGCTCAGGCTTCACATGGCACCTCACTTTTCCTTCTCCCATGTACTTAGGCGTTACTGTGCATTCGAGACGTATTTCCTGGAGATCTTTCAAGCTGGAAGGGATAGGCAGCTGTCAATAATAAAATGAGTGCTGGGCTAGAAGTAGTGAGACCTGGGTTTGAATCCAGACTCCAATATTTACTGTGAGACCAGGGGCAAATCATTTAACTTCACAGCAGCTCAGTTTTCTATTCTATAAAATAGGGTGATAATGTTTGTGCTGCAGGTTGTTTTGAGGAGAGATAAACCTGACTCTGTTATCCTTATTATTATCATTATTTGTGTGACCTTTGGTAAGTCACTCTCCTTCTGTTTAGGTTAGAGGAAATCACATCTAAAATGCTATACCTCTCTAAATCCTGAGATCTTCTGGTTCATCCCTTTATTTTATGGACATGTGTCTTGTGTCTCACCAGACTATGACTGTAATAGTATAACCTTTATGTCTTCCCTAGGGCTCTGCCATCTTTCTGATGAGAATGCCCCATCTCTTAGTTCTGGGCATTCTCTCTGGTTGTGCTTATGCCTGGAATGCTCTCTCCTCTGCTCTGACTACTGACCTCCACGGCTTCCTCTCAGTTTAAAATCCCACCTTCTATAGGAAGCCTTCCCCAACCCCTCTTAATCCTAGTGCCTTTCCTCTGTTCATTATTTCCTATTTTTCCTGTATATGCTGCTTTGTATGTTTTTTTTTGCTGTTATTTTCCCATTAGACTGCAAGCTCGGTGAGGGCAGGGACTATCTTCTACCTCTTTTTGTATCCCCAGTGCCTAACACAGTGCCTGGAACATAGTAGGCACTTAATAAATGTTTATTGAATTGGATTTCCCATCCAAAAGGAGATAGAGATTTCCCCATCCTTGGAGGGTTTTCTTTGTCCAGTTGTCTTGGCCCCAATCCCTGGCTCTGCTACATTGTATGTGGAGGCAGTTAGGTAAGACAGTGGATAGCCTACTGGGTCTGGAATCAGAAAAACCTAAATTCAAATCCAGTCTTAGATATTTATTAGCTATCTGACCCTGGGCAAGTCACTTTAACCTCTGTCTGCCTCAGTTTCCTCAACTGTAAAATGGGGATAATAACAGTGCTTACCTCCCAAATAAAATAACATATGTAAAGTGCCTATTGCACCACCTAGCACGCAGTAGGTGCTTAATAAATGCTTATTCCCTTCCTTCCTCTGTGTTTGCTGGATTGAGTTTAACACATGCGGTATTCAGTGGAACCTATGTGAGAATGCCCTTGGAAGTCACTTAGTCCAAGTCCCTCCTTTTACAGATGAGGAAACTGAGGCTCAGAGAGGTTAAATAACCACCCAAGGAAGCACAACTACTAGGTGACATAGTTGTGACTTCAGTCCAGGGCTTGTACTCCCAAGCTTGGGGCTCAATCCAGCTGCTTTTTCCCAGCTCCCATTCAGCTCTGTTTCAAGGAGACTTTTTCCAACAGAGACCCAGAGACTTCCTGAGCTTAGGGCCCTGGTGGGTTTTTTCTACTGGGGATTAGGCCCTGGTCCATTCCCTAGCAAAGACAAAACTCACAGAGCCATGAGCAGCAATGTCTCTTTCCAGGTCAGTGGAAGAAATGACGGGACAGGGGAAGATCCGGGTTTCATCTCTGGCCAAAGGAGGGATTAAGGCACAATGATTCCCAGGCCTCTGACTTCCCTTTAGGGGAAGAGTTGTTCGCTCCAAACAGCTGCCTGATATTTAAAGGGAGTCTTGCCTTTGACCCTTCCCCCCCACCGCCATCACAGCCTGGGGAGGGTCTGGGGTGCAAAGGAGACACAAAGCTATTGGCTTCTAACTCAGGAAGGGAGCCAGGCTCCCTCTTTCAGGCTCTACCTCTCCTCCTGGAAGGGGTTGGCTAAACCCCAGTACTGCCTGGTGAAGATATAACTGAAAAAAAGACCTCATGAGATTTGCATAATCACAGGGGAGAGGAATAGCTCCCTTTATTTCCCAATTTAAAAAAACAGAACAAAACATATCTTTCCTTTTTGGATTAAGAAAGAAAGGGCCAGAGAGGAGAAGGATAGGAGTGAGTTTATATGTCTGCAGTTTGTGTGTCTATATATATGTGTGTGTCTCTGCATATGTGAGTCTATGAAAATATATCATATCAGCATGGCTATAGCATTGTGTGTTTATGTGAGTACGTATGTTTGTGTGTATATGTCCGTGTGTATGAAGGTACCCCTCCTGTGCTGCTGATATTTGGAAAGGTCCCATGAGATATGAGGATATTGAGTAAAAGTAGCCCAGTCCTGGGACTGCTGATAAAAGGAGATGTTTTTAGCTCTGGAAGAGGCTTCTTCTCCTAAAGGAGTCTGGGGAGAAATTGAGCTTCTCTACAGAGACTCGGAGAAATCACGTGTCTAACATGCATCTTATTGGTGGAACCATATTATGTGCGCACACACACACACACACACACACACACACACACACACACACACACACACGACCTCAAGAGGAAAAGCTCTAACCAGGCTAAATCATTATTCCATTTTCCACTGGATTCAGCACCAGGCCCACAGAGAATCAACTCTTCAGGATTTCCTTACACACCAGCTATCAGGTAAGGGAAAGAGGCTTCACTGTGGAGCTACCTAATTCCAGCTGCCTCTTGGTCTCCCTGCCTATTCATTTCTCCATTAAAATATCACCATAGTGTTAAGTGTTTTGAGAATCAAATTGCTCCCCCTACTCAGAAGTAATGGACAATAAGCATTTATAAAGCACCTACTGTGCTCCAGGTACTGTGCTAGGAGCACGAGGGATACAAAGAAAGGCAGATATAACGGGCCCTGCTCTCAAGGGGCTCACAGCCCAGTAGCATGAACAATGTGTAAACCATGTGGCAACAATATCCAGATAGGCTAAATGTCAGATAAATTGGTGGTGGGGGTAGTACATAGCTACTTCCGTCCAATACTGAACTGACTGGTGCTGCCTGTTTCCTATCCTGATGCCACACCCTCGTCATGAACAGGTATCTCTGTGCTTCCCCTAGGAACTGGATTGAGTCCCAGCTCTGCATGTGACTTGCTTTGTGACCTTGGATAAGTCACCTTACCTCTGAGCCTCAGTTTCCTTATCTCTAAGGTCTTTTACAGCTCTGACAACTTTTGATTCCTTTTGTTACCTGCTTGTTGGGTTAATATCAGAATATTATATAAATATTTTAGTAACTAAGAGCAATTAAAAATAAAAACAAAAAACACAAGAGTCCCAAATTTGACCAATAGACAAATGGATATTTATTTCTTTCTCGCTTTCCCTCTCCTTCTACCTCTTTCTTCCTCCCTTCTTCTCTCCCTCTTTCCTCCCTCCTTCTCCTTCTTTCCTTCCTTCCTTCTTCCTTCCTTTATGCTATCTTTTTTTCTTTCCCCCTCTCCCCCCTCCCTGCTTCTCTCCCTCTCTCCCTCCTTCCTTCCTGCATTCCTTTCTTCCTTCCTTCTTTCTTTCTTTCTCTTTCTTTCTTTCTCTCTTTCTCTCTCTCTCTCTCCCTTCCTTCCTTCCTTCCTTCCTTCCTTCCTTCCTTCCTTCCTTCCTTCTTTCTTTCTTTCTTTCGTTCGTTCTTTCTTTCTTTCTTTCTTTCTTTCTTTCTTTCTTTCTTTCTTTCTTTCTTTCTTTCCTTCCTCCCTCTACCCAGCCCCCTTGGACAGAGCACTAGATTTTACTCGTAAGACCTGCTCCATAGTATTTGCTTTGCAGTTCACTATCTGTGTGACCTCAGACAAGTCAATTCCCTTCTCTGAATCTCCATTTCCTTCCCTCTACAATGAATAGACTAACACTTGCCCTTCCTAATATTCCCAGGGCTGTTGTGAAAGGACAAAAAACTTGCTTTGTTAGACACAAAGCTCTATGCAGGAATCCTTACCCTAGGGTCTTTTATAAACTTAAATTTTTTTTGATAAGTATATTTCAATGTGATTGGGTTTCCTGTGTAATCTTTTGTGTTTTATTTTATGCATTTAAAAATTTTGAGAAGGGGCCCACAGGCTTCACTAAACTGCCAGAGGGGTCCAGGTTACACAAAAAAGTGAAAAACTCCCACTCTATAGAAATGTGAGATGTTGTTCATTTCTCCCTCCCTTCCTCCTTTGCTTCCTCTCTTCTCCCCTTCCTCTTTTTTTCTCTGAAGCTCCCTCTTCTGCTTTTCTGACAGGTGGCTGGGGCAGAAGCCAGCCAAATGGAAATATCATTACACAAACACCTTGGCCAGAGGCCATTCCAAACAACACTTCCTCAGGCCTAAGAGACATCCCCTATGATGGAGGCCACCAGGCCCTGAAGAAAGGTCCCACTGGGCCCGGAAAGGCAGGTGTTGGGGAAGAGGTCCTCAGAGCCATTCATCCAGTTAACACATGTTGATTAAATAAACTCATCCAACCCTGTAAGAGGAAGAGGAGAAGGAGGAAAAAGAAGAAGAAGAGGAGAAGGAGAAGAAAGAAGGGGGTAGAGGAGGAGAAGGAGGGGGTAGAGGTGGAGGAGGAAGAAGGAGGAAGAAAAGAAGGAAGAAGAAGAGAAGGAAAAGGAGGAGGAAGAGGAGAAGGTGAAGGAAGGAGATAGAGGAAGAAGAAAAGGAGAGGGAGGAGGAGGTAGTGGAGTAGGAAGAGGAGAAGAAAGAAGGCAGTAGAGGAGGAGGAAGAGAAATAAGAGGACAAAGAGGAGGAAGGAGGTGGAGGAACAGGAGTATGTCCAGGGTCTGCCCTTGGGGAGCTCACGGTCTGGGTGGGAGACAAGATTCATCCTTAGGAAATGACTTGGGAAAGATTCACCAGAACAGAAGAGATTGCAGTGAGAAGACCCAAGTTCAGATCCTGGTTCTGCCATTCATTCACCTTCCCCAACCTTGGGTGAGTCATTTTCCTCTGTGTAAAGGTTCCATCTGTGTAAAGTGAGGTTTTTGGACCAGATGACATCTAAGGCCCTTTCCAATTCTGAAGCTTAACAGTTGTATGACATCCTTCAGCCTGAGCCCACTGAAGGGGTCATTGGATTCAGGAGGGTTTAATCAGGGCTGACTTCCTGAAGGTGGTGGATTTTGAAACAGGTTTCAAAGAGACCGTGGAGAACTTTTGGGACACCCAAGTCGAAAAGAAGGGAAAAGGAAGATGAGGATGAGCCAGCAAAGGAAACAGGGAGTGGGGAGCAGGAAGGGGTCAGACAGTAGGTAGGTAAGGAGGAGGGGGCAGCACACGGTCTCAAACATCTCAGAAACGTCAAGGAGGATGAGGACAGAGAAAATGCTATTTCTCTGGTGACCAGGAGGCTTCAGTGATGTTGCAGGGGGCAGTGCTAGGGACAGATGCCAAATTATGGGAGTTTGAGGAGCAAGGGTTGGTGAGATGGAGGCAGAAATTCACGTGGGCCAGGGGAGAAGGACATGGTGTGGTGGAGCAAGCAGCAGCAGAGGAGCAGGGGCCATCACTTATCACAGAAGATATTCCAATCATGGATGCAGCAGCATCAGGAAGAAAAGCAGCCCATCCTCAGGTAGACAAGGAGTGGTTGCCATGTCAAGGGGACACGAGGGTGGAGCCAGTTGAGGGAGCTGGTTTGCTGTAAAAGGCTCATGGTAGCAGAGGACCTTGAGATCATGGACACAGTCATTTCTGCATTGCTTTGAGGAGGAAGTCAGGGAGAAGACACTGCTCCCCAAAATTGGCACCTTAAGGAAAAGTCCTTATGGCTCCATCCTAGTTATAGCTCTGATCAGTTTAGAAGACCAGAACAGAATAGCCTGAGGGTCTGATTCTAGGATCACAAAACTGAAAGCTGGAAAGCACCTTAGAAATCAGCTAGTTTGCCTGAAACTCCATTTTACAAATGAGGAAACTAAGCCTCAAAGAGGGCTATGAGCCTAAGGTTCAACATGCATGTAAGTAGCAATGAGTAGAGTTGAGATTCAAACCCAAGACCCCTGATTTCAAATCCACTGATTTATTTTTGTTCCCATGACACATTACCTTTTGGTTTTTTCCTCTGTTCTAGGTTTTAGTGTCTTTTCCCCAAGCAGACCAACAGTTGCCTGAGATTGGGACCTGTGTGTCCTTCTAATTCTTCCCTATTGCACAGGCCTCGGCACAAAGAGGGTATAAGAATGAGGTCTTGAAATATTTAGATGCTTGATTCCAAACCAGGGACTTATTGTTGTTATTCAGTTGTTTCAATTGTGTCTGACTCTTCATGACCCCATTTGGGGTTTTCTCAAGCAAAGATACTCGAGTGGTTTGTCATTTCCTTCTCCAGCTCATTTTACAGATGAGGAAACTGAGGCAAAGATGGTGAAGTGACTTTCCCAGGGTCACACAGCTAGTAAGTGTCTGAGGCCAGATTTGAACTCAGAAAGAGGAATCTTCCTGACTGCACCACCTTGCTGCCCCCAAATCAGGGGGAGGAAAGCAGTTTATGATGGATTCTTTTTCCCTATCAATAACTTTTAACTGGCTTTTCCATGAAACAAGGTGGGGAGAAGACATCAAGAAATTCTTTTTTATTGATCCTTTAAGAATCTATTAAATCTGATTTCCTATTAACAGTTCACCTTCATCTAGCATTTTAAGCTTTGCAATATTCTGTTTCTTTGAAGGCAGCTAGATGGTGCAGTGGATAGCATGCTGGGCCTGGAATCAGGAGGACATCAGTTCAAATCCTTCCTTATGCATTTCTTAAGTATATGATTCTGGGTGAACCATTTCATCTTTCCCATTCAGTTTCTTCACCTGTAAAATTTGGAAACAACCTTGTTCAAATATCAACCCTGAAGGTCCCTAGTTGGGTGACCTTGGATAAATAAGCTAATTTCTCAGAGCCTCAATTTCTCCCTCTGGAATATAGGAATTAGAGCATTTATGTTCATAAATGCTGTGTGAATCTTAAAGCACTTTAGAAACTGGAATGGACCTTGTAGGGGATTATCAACCCAGTTTTGTACATGAAGGAACTGAGGTTCAGAGAGTTCAGATCATAGGATCACAGACCTAGAGGTAGAACAGACCTTAGAAGTCATCCAGGCCAACCGTCACATTTGAAAGATGAAAAAACTATGGCCTTTGGCAGTGAAGTGATCTGGCCAAGGTCTCATGTGTCAGAGCAGGTCTGCAGACTCCAAGGCCAGGGTGCTTTTCTGCCACCTCCCCGTGCTCCTCGTCTCACAAAGACCTCAGCCTATTTTCTCCGGTGTCCTGGTAGGCCAATGTCTGCTGTTCCCACAAGGCCCAGTAAACCTGGCCCTCCAGGCTCCACTCCAAAGGTTAGCCTGGGCCTCCTTCCTTCCCGGCACACGTCCTGGGAAGATTAAGCCGTCAGGGGGCTGAGGTTTTGCCTTGTGAAATCACAGGCAGGATAAAAGTCTCCTAAGAGCACTGCCCACCCCTCCCTGCTCCCTGAGATGGATTTTTTTTCAGACTACAAAACAGAGGCTTCAAATAGTCTGATCTGAAGAATATTCCTCCTCCTCCTTTTCTTTTCTTCTTCTTTTTTTTAAAATGCCAATTGTTGAGTCAACAGACCTCTGCGGGGCTGTGTTTATCTGCCAAGCCTTCTGGGATTAGGGAATATTAGCTGGGCATTGAGCCTCGAACCCACTCTGTGAGGCTTCTTTGTTACTGGGGCAGGCTGCTGGTGAAAGCCCTCTGTGATGGGCCTCAACCCCAGAGATATTTACCTAAGTCAGTTCTGAGGCTGAGAGCTCAGGCAGTTACTCTGACAGTGGGGGTCTGTGGGCTATGGTGCCCAGCCCCAGAGATTTTACCAGGGACCTTGAAGTAAGTCTCCCCCCCCATATATGTGTGTGTTTACATATGTGTTATATACATACACACATACATGTACATGTACATGTGTATATATGTACATATAAATGTGTGTGTGTGTGTGCATAAAATTTCCATCAGCCTTTGCACTTGAAATTCAATAGCAGTGGTCAGGCAGCCAGGGTTTGTTTCCCAGTTCTGACATTTACTAGCTCTGTGACCATGGGCAAGTCATATTCTGAGGATCGTTTCCTCTGGTGTAAATGGGCATAATGATTCTTGCATGACATTTTTCCCCCATGGTATTATTGTGGAGGAAAATTATTTGTAATCCTCAAAGGACATAGGAATAAAAGCTGCTATTGTCAATTATAATAATAATAATGAAAAGGATAAGAATGTTAGTTATTGTTAAATACGAATCCTAAAGTCTCAGAGCTAGAAGGGCCCTCAGGAGATGACTGTGTACGACCTCGCCTCCAAAGTCCCTCAAGGGATGGGAAGATTGCCGGCTCTCTGGGTGGCCCATTGCATGTCAGATCAGAGCTCGTTGTAGGGAGGTTTTCCTTTAACATGGAGCCAAAGGCTGGGTTTGGTCCCGATGTCTGAAATAGCCTGTCTGGGTGACTGTGGACAAGTCGTTTAGCTGGTTAGCGTGCCCTTTTGTAGAATTTCCTAGAAGCAGGGAGAGGTACAGGATGGAGATGTGTGCTTTCAGACAGACGTGGCCACTGTGTCATTTTCTTTTGCTTGACTCTATGGAGTTTTTTTTTTAGCTTAAAATAGCTTAAAATGGCACTAAGACTTCTGTGGAACTCTGTACTTATTAGTCTAAAAAGAGGATTCCTAAGTGGGAGAAAATGGAAGGAAGGAAAAGGGAAGGGAAGGGAAGGGAAGGGAAGGGAAGGGAAGGGAAGGGAAGGAAGGGAAGGAAGGGAAGGGAAGGGAAGGGAAGGGAAGGAAGGAAGGGAAGGAAGGGAAGGGAAGGGAAGGGAAGGAGGGAAGGGAAGGGAGGGGAGGGGAGGGAGGGGAGGGGAGGGAGGGGAGGGGAGGGGAGGGAGGGGAGGGGAGGGAAGGGGAAGGGGAGGGGAGGGGAGGGGAAGGGAGGGGAAGGGAGGGGGAGGGGAGGGGAGGGGAGGGGAGGGAAGGAGGAGAGAGGAAACAAAGAAACATTAATAAAATAAAAAATACACACACAAAAAAAAACCCCAGAAGTAAGTTCTGAAGAGGAGGCCAACAGGGTGATTTTATCACTACTATTAAAATTTTAATGTGCAATTATTAAAACAAAAAAACTGGAGTAACAGAAGTTTACAGACACTATTTCATAAACAATTCTCTTTTTTAAATTGTTCTTTGTGTTTTGGAATGTTTGTGTTTGTGAATTGTTTTTGTAACTTAAAATAATTTACTTTAAAGCATTCATTCCCCCTCATTGCTCCTGGTCTTGTTCTCTGAAGGCCAAGCACAACAAATCTAACCCTTCCAAAGGTCAGCCCTTCACGTACTGGAAGATAGCCATTACTTTCCCCCTTCAGTCTTCTTGTTCTCCCTTAAGAGCGCACACCTCTCTGAGGGAAACCTTCCCACTCTGCGGATAAGTTTATTCATCAGAATGTTTCCAGGATGACAAAGAACTGAGAAGAGATTTGGATGGAGGGAGAAGGGATGGAGGGCAGAGCTCTGAAGAGGTGGGAGAGAAGCTAATGAGTCTGGGTGAGGGAGGGAAGGGATGGATCCTTGGGTAGCCTACAATATGGCCTGGGGAGGAGAGGGCATTCCCTCCCCAGGGGAGGTGATCTAGAAATTTGGAGTTAGGGGGACTCTGGGGGATCCCAAAGGAGATCCAGAGAGGATCCCAAAGGAGAATGAAAGGATGCCTGGCTGGGGGTTAACCCATATCTCATTTGAAGAGTGGGAACCACAGAGTTAAAGATTTAGAACCAGAAGGGACCCTAGAGGTCATAGAGTCCAGCCCCTTCATTTTCCAACCCAGAACCCCTGACTCAAGAACCAGTGGACCACACTGGCTATTACAGGAAGATCTCAGCTCACCTGAGGCATTCCCAATAGTCTGAACTGTCCCAAATTGGAATAAGCTGCATTAGAGGAGCAGGGAGCTCCCCGTCACTGGAAGGATTAGAGCTGGAGTTGACAGACTGTCAGGAATGTTATAGAAGAGATTCCTGAACCGGGAGGGCAGTGCAAGACAAGAAGCCCAATTAAAACTATTTTTTAAAAATATTTTCTTTTTTATTATGAATTTAACTCTCATCAGTAAACCCAAATATTTCAATATGTAAAAAGAAGAAAGAATATTTTGTAAGAAACTGACCTGTGCTTCTAGCCCAGCAAGTCAGTGACTGTCATTTGAGGCTCCCAACAGCTCTGTGACATTGGTTCAATTTACAACCCCCATCTTACAGATGGAGAAACTGTGGCACAAAAGACAAAGTGACTTTCCTAAACTTGGCCTGGGACTTCAACCCAAGTATTCTGACTGATCATTGAGTACCCTTTTTACTTGACCAAGATACATTCAAAATGAAAGAGTTGGACCAGATGCCCTCTTCATTCTAGTCCCTCCTCTCTCTTAATTATTTCCTCGTTTTCCTGCAAATAGCTTTTTTTATCTTGTCTAAATAAATATGTACACAAAACAAGCAGTCTGTTCGTACATATTTATTTGCTTGTTTTCTCCCTCATTAGATTGTAAACTCCTTGAGGACAGGCACTGTCTGTTGCCTCTTTTTATATTCCCAGCACTTAGCACAATACCTGGCACATAAAAGGTGCTTCATAAATGTTTTTCATGACTCTAATGTCCTTTTGAGCTCCAGATCTATAATTCTGCAACCCTGGCTCATTGTAGTAAAAGAGAAGAAAAGAGGAAGTGTGGGCTATCTCTCTATGTCTTCTCCATCCTTCTTTAAAAGGCTTCTGTCCTTGCGCCCTAGGAATTAGAGCCTTCTCCAGAGAGGCAGAAGAAAGTTCATCAAACTTGGGGGCAGCAGACCCAACAATCTTACCTTATGACCATGGGTAAACCATTTAATTTCCCTGGGGCTTGGTTTCCTTCTTAATACAATGGGCTCTGGGAGTTACACACCTCCCAAAAGACAATCTCCATTCTTGGTTCTAAAGATCCTTCCAGTACTGACATTCTGTGTTCTATGGTCCCTCGAAGCTCTGAGATTCCAGAATCATAGATTCTCAGAATTAGAAGAGACTGCTGAGCTTTTAGCACCTAGCCCACTCCTTTGCACATACTTCAGAAATATGGAATTGGCCATTAATCCAACCCAAGAAGAACCCTTGACAAGTGGTCATAGATGTTTTATGGTCTACGGTCTCTCCTATCTGATGTTCTTCGCTCATGGAGGACAGTCTCAGGGCCCCTGAAGTTAAAGCTGTTTTCCACAGGCATTTGTTGGGCAGATACCTCTCAGTATCTCAGTATACATATAGTAAAATCAGGCTAGGGAGAGTTCCTTCATTTCACTAGTATAAGGAACTCCTGGGTAAGGAGGATCTCTATGAATGCAAGTGAGTCCTTTGTTGTCTTAACATTGCCTAGGGCTCGAAGAGGTTAAGTGACTCTCCCAGGCTCACGCAGTCATTATGTGTCCCAAGGGTCACCTAAACCGAGGCTTTCCTGATTTGGATACTGGCCCTCCACCATGCTTAGCTGCCTCTCTTGGCAAAATGGGGACTAGAAACCACTCCCATCTCACAAAAGATATCGTCTGTTCTAAAGTCACTGCCAGTACAAACTTCCCATGTTCTGAGGTCCTTTGTGGCTCTGATGTTCTAGAATCACAGATTCTCAGCATTAGAAAGGACCTCAAGAGTAGAGATCCTCAAGAGGTCAACCCAAGCCTAAACAAGATTCCTATCTAAGGCATTCAGGAAAGATCATCCTAGATTGTGTTCTAAGAACCCTTCTAGCTCTGACTTCCTATGTTCTACATTTGAAAGTCCCTTTCAGCTCTGACTTTCTATGTTTTAAGGTCTCTCGATGCTCTGATATTCCATGTTCTAAAATCCCTTCCAGAACTGATGTCCTATGTTCTAGAGTTCTCTCCAGTTTCAATAGGCAATGCTCTATATTCTAAGGTTCTACATTTTGAAGTCCCTTCCAGCTTGACTTTCTGTCTTTTAAGGTCTCTTGATACTCTCACATTCCACGTCCTAAGGTCCCTTCCAGAACTGACATCCTATGTTCTAAGGTCCTCTCCAGTTTCCATATTCAATGTTCAATATTCTAAGGTTACCTCCAGCTCTGACCTATTATATTCTACATTACAAAGTCCCTTCTAGCTCTGACTTTCTATGTTTTAAGGTCTCTCGATGCTCTGACATTCATGTTCTAAGGTCCCTTCCCAAACTGACATCCTATGTTCTAGAGTTCCGTCCAGTCTTGGTATTCAATGTTCTACAGTCTAACCCTGACTCTCCATGTTCTATGGCCCTTCCCATATTGAATATCCTATGTTGTGTGCTCTAAGTGCTCTCCTGGCTTTGACATTCTCTGTTCTATGGCTCTAGGAGCCCTGGCTTTCTGGCAGGGCAGAGCTGAGCCTTACCCTTCCTGTAAGGGCAGCTTGTTCGAGTGGGGCAGTCCCAGGGCCAAGGAAAATAAAGTTGTTTTGCATGAGCACAGATTATGCCTCCT
The DNA here is from genome assembly GCF_003287225.1 of Phascolarctos cinereus. Taxonomy (NCBI): domain Eukaryota; kingdom Metazoa; phylum Chordata; class Mammalia; order Diprotodontia; family Phascolarctidae; genus Phascolarctos; species Phascolarctos cinereus. Next base: position 199,451,025 of record NW_027556402.1, on the reverse strand, counting down.
TTGATGTGCTGGTCTTTCCCTGTATCTCGCTACCTGGTGACAAGCTGTTGCATAGGCCAGACCAGGATGGAACACAGACTGTCCTGCCTGGACTTATTCTGGGATGTTTACTGGGGGTGGGGGCACTCAAGGCAGTTGGTGAGGCTGGAAAAGCAAAGCAGCTAATTGAATCCATCAACAGCACAGAGGAAAATGTCTCAGCAGGAACACGCCCGGGTTGCGGGCAGGCTTTGGGGGGGGGAAGGGGGCAGCAAAAAAGGCACTTTTTTTTTCAGAGCTGAGAGCATAAAAACAAGAGTGAGATTGTCTGCTGCACAAAACAGTTTGATTTCATGTGCTCTAGAGCTGAGGTGAACCTAAGGGATTATCTTGTTCACCTCCTTCAGTCTTTAAAAAAGAGGGAACTGAGGCCCCCAAATGGGGAGAGACCAGCGCTCCTGACTTTCCACCATGGAATCGCAGGACTAGAGATTGTTAGAATCCCATGCAATTCCTCCCAACAAAGTAGATGGTTGTTTATGATGATGATGATGATGATGATGCCCTTTTACAGATTGGGAAACTGAGGCTCAGTGAAATGAAGTGACTTGCCCAAGCTAAACAAGGCTAATAATTTTCCAAACTGAGAGTCATACTAAGGTCTTCTGACTCCAAAGTCAGTGTTCTTTCCACTGGGTACCAATGCCTCTCTGCCATAGAATCTTGGAATCCCCAAATCTCCAAATTTAAAAATAATAATTGACTGATATATGTTGTGTCTACTAAGTGCTAGGCCCTGTACTTGGTGCTGAAAACACAAAAGTGTGTAAGGTGTGGTCCCAGACTATCCCTAATGGCTGGCTCTATCTAAAGCAACACAGAGCTTAGGAAGTGCATAGGAGGGGTACAAAGTCAGAGGAAGGAAAGAACCTTTAGAATCCTGAGAATCTCAGAGCTGGAAGAGGGAGAGACAGAGACAGAGAGAAAGAGACAGATATAGACAGAGATAACTACAGACAGAAACAGAGAAACATAGAGAGAGATGGAGATACAGAGATACAGAGACAGAGAGGAGAGTGAGAGAGAGAGAGAGAGAGAGAGAGAGAGAGAGAGAGAGAGAGAGAGAGAGAGAGAGAGAGCGCAAGCTTGGATGTCTCCAGTGATGAGGAGTTCACTAATTGTTAAGTCTTTTGTGATGATAGCCCTGTTACTTTGACCTCCCCTACCCCCAGCTGCTCCATGTTTTACCCTCTTGGGGCCAAGAGTAGTTTTATTTCTCTTCCCCAGGAAAACCCTTGGAATGCTTGAAGCCAGTGGTCTTGCCCTCTCTGAGGCTTCTCTTTTCCAAAGTAAACATCCCCCATTTTTTCCACCAATTCTCTCATCCCCCAGGTTCTGGTCCCTCCTCATCCCTTAGACCTACTCCAAGTTGTCAATGTCCCAGTTAAAGTGGGTCTCAATTCCCAGTCAGGATAATTGACTTCTCCAGCAGCAAAAAAATGCAAAATCTCAGAACAACAAAAAGTTGAAGTCTCATTGTCCTGAGTCCTGTGGGTTCCTATGAGTCCTTACCCTCTTGGGTGCTTTTTATGGAGTAAAACAAAGACTGTCCTATATCCAATAAGTGTATTGTATGTGAAGTGCCTGGGTAGGGTTTGAGGACTCCCAATGTGGAGGATACTCCAAGAACTAGCCATACCTAAATTTTATTTTAGAGGCTTTCCAGGAGCAGCCCAAAAAAAGTGGGGAAAAGAGCCAAAGGAAAAGAAATTGACTTCTTAGGGTCAAGTTACCAGGATGTGGGCTCAGAGGAAGGAAGGAAATAGACATACATTAAGCACCTACTATGTGACAGGCACTGTGCTAAGCACTTTCCAAATATTATCGCATGTGATGTTCACAATAACTCTGGGGCATAGGCACTACTGGCTATCAACCCCATTTTACAGGTGATGATGCAGAGGCTTAGAAAGGTTGTGACAGGTAGTAAATATCAGAGACAGGATTTTTTTTAAAAAATAAAGGCTCTTTTATTCCGTAAAACTGAAGACTGATGGTGGCCATTCAGTGAGTTGCTGTTCAGTCATTTCGGTCTTGTCCACTTCTTTGTGACTCCATTTGGGGTTTTCTTTTTTTATTTCTTTTATTAATTTATTTTGATTTATCAACAATCACTTCCATATGCTTTTGAGTTCAAAATTTTTCTCCCCCTTCCTCCCCACCACCCTCCCCAAGATGGCGCACAATCAGATATAGGTTTTACATTACATTCCTATTAAACATATTTTCACATTAGTGGAGTTGCAAGTAAAAATTAAAACCAATAGGAGGAACCATCAGAAAGAGGAAATAAAACTCAACAGAAGAGAAAAAAAAGATAGCGATTCAACTTCCATAGTTCTTTCTTTGAATGTGGATAGCATTTTCCATCATGAGGGCTCTGGAGATGTCTTAGATCCTTGTATTGTTGAGAAGGGTTAAGTTTATCAATATTAGTCATTGCACAACATGGTTGTTATTGTGTACAACATTCTCTTGGTTCTGCTCACTTCACTCAGTATGAGACCATGCAAGTCTTTCCAGGTTTTTCTGAAGTCAACCTGTTCATCATTTCTTATAGCACAGTAGTATTCCATTACATTCATATACCACGACTTGCTCAGCCATTCCCCAATTGATGGGCATCCTCTCAATTTCCAATTCTTTGCCACCACAAAAAGAGTTGATATGAATATTTTTGTACATGTGGGTCTTTTTCCCATTTGTATGATCTCTTTGGGATACAGCCCTAGAAGTGCTATTGCTGGGTCAAAGGGTATGCACAGTTTTATAGCCCTTTGGGCATAGTTCCAAATTGTTCTCCATTTGGATCCATGTGGATCATTTCACAACTCCACCAACAATGCATTAGTGTTCCAATTTTCCCACATCTTCTCCAACATTTATCATTTTCCTGTTTTGTCATATTGGCCAATCTTATAGGTGTGATGTGGTACCTCAGAGTTGTTTTGATTTGTATTTCTATAATCAATAATGATTTAGAGCATTTTTTCATATGACTACAGATGGCTTTAATTTCTTCATCTGAGAACTTCCTGTTCATATCCTTTGACCATTTATCAGTTGGGGAATGGCCAGAGACAGGATTTGAACCTGAGTCTTCCTGACTTCAAGCCTAGTACTCTCTCATACGGATTCACAAAACAATATTTACCCACAAGAAACCAGAAGAGCTCAGGAGAGGCAGAATCCATATCCTGCAGGAACTCTGACTCCAGAAAGTGAGAAATCCAAGTGAGGAATTCCAGTGAGGAATCCAAGAATTGACTGAACTATTCATGAATGGACAGCTTAGACCCAGGGGTGTTTTGTGAAGTTTGGATTCAGTCAAAGGGTTGCACTTGAGGACCTATAGGGCCACATGTGACCTCTGGTCCTCCACATCCAAGAGGTTTCCTAAGTTTGGGAACTGGAAAGGACCCTAGAAAGCATTTTCCAGAAGAGGAAACTGAGGCTCAGAGACAGGAAGTAACTTGGCAGACATCACATAGCTTGGAAATTATTGAGCTAAGATTCCAACCCCAGGGAGGCTGATTCCAAAGCCTTACATATGTCCTCCAGTGCCTTAAAGAACAGTAATTAGTTGCGACTTCGTAACTCAGATGTTCGCTTCCTTAGACAATTTGCCCTGAGTCCCACAGGGAAGCGAGAGTGAAGACCCAGGGGAAAGGAGAGAGGGGGACAGTGGAGACAAGGTGCTCTTATTTGAAGGTGCCTGGCACTCCACTTAGCCATGAAGAGCTCGGTATGTGTCTGTTTAACCCTGGTCCCAAAGTGAGCACTCAGAAAAAAGAGAGACAGAGAGAGAGAGAGAGAGAGAGAGAGAGAGAGAGAGAGAGAGAGAAGAGAAACCCCGATCAGGAAGGCTCCACGGGCGGCTTCTCAGATATGAAATAACTCTTGAGAAGCCATCCTGGGGAGCTCAGAGTGTAAATGAATCAAAACCAGATGGCTCCTGTTTGCCTGAAAAGACATCTGAGTAGGAAAAGAACTGGAGAGAAATATGTAGCATTTCCCTGAATGCCGCTCATCTGAAAGCTGGCTTGGCAGCGGCGGGGGCTGGAGAGGCACCCCAGCCTCAGCTGGGCCCTGTGTGCCCAGAGGATGTAGCTGCGGGAGGCAGCCGTTCCTCGGAAATAGAGACGTGGTCATGCTGCCTCCCGCTGTGACCCAAGGAGGGGTGGACGGCCTTAAGCAGCGTCAGCTGGGAACAGTTAGATTCCCTTTACATTTTTCTCCTACTGCATCCCTTCAGAAAACTGTGAGCAGCTTCCACTATCCCATGATAAAGTTATAGGCTCATAGGAAGATAGGGTTTGGAGCAGGAACTTGTGCTTGGAATACGAAATGGCTGAGCAGGAAGGAACCTTAAGGAAGGGGAGGGGATCAAGCATTTAAGTGCCTACTATGTGCCTGGCACTTGAAAAATATTATCTCATTTGATCCTCACAACAGCTCTGGGAGATAGGTGCTCTCATTCTCCATTTTACAGTTGAATAAACTGAGGCAAGGGTAGCTAGCACTGGACTTGGAATCAGGAAGCTTCATCTTCATAAGTTCAAATCCAGCCTCAGACAGTTACCTGGGCAAGTCACTTAACCCTGTTTGCCTCAGTTTCCTCATCTGTAAAATGAGCTGGAGAAGTGATACCAATCACTCCAGTATTTTTAATCAAGAAAACCCCAAATGGGGTCATAAGAGTCAGACAGAGCTGAACAACAACATGCAGAAGTTAAGTGACTAGCCTGGCAAGTGACTGAGATCAAGGTCTTCTTGACTCCCAGCCCAGGGCACCCACTGTGCCACCTAGCTGGAGTTTTCCAACTTGATCATTTTACAGAGAAGGAACATGAGACTCAGAGAATCGACTTGCCCAGTGTCAAACAGATATCAGTCAAGTACCTGGACAGGGATTTGAACCCAAGGCTTCGGAACTGCCAATCTCATTGTCTTTCCACTGTGCTATGTTCCATATTCTCCAATGACTCTGCTGGCCAGGCAAGACCCCACTATGAATTGGGCCCTATCTAGAGAAAACACCATATATCCCTCTATACTAGTCAAAGCAACCTCCTCCCTCTCCCTTAGACATGATATACCTATTTCTGTGTCTTTGCCCAGCCTGGATTAACCTCTACCTCTACCCCACCTCAAAGCCCCCTCCATCTTTTCAAGTTTAGTTGATCCCACCTCTTTCAGGATGGGCACTTCAGCCTGCAGAGCCCCCTTGGAGCTCCCCAACCATTCACGGGTTGTATCACACATTCTAGCATAAATCACACAATCTAAATGAATGCCCCCTAAGTTGCTAATGGCCTATCATAGGTTATTGCGGTACCCTTTCCCAGGAATACTTGCCTTTGAAAAGCCTCTCTCACTGGGAGACAACGCTGAGTGTTTGGAAGCTTGTCCTTGTATTGAGCTGAAAATCTATCTTCCTGTACCTTCCACCCCTTCTTCCTAGTTCTGTCCTAATTCTGGGCCAAGTAGAGTAAGCCTCATCCCTTTCTCTCAGGTAGCATTTGAAATACCTGGAGGCAGCTCTCTTGTGCTCTTAAATCTTCTTTTGTACAGGTTAAACACCCCAAATACCCCAACCTCTCCTAATACAGGTGCAATGGAGAGCATTCTGGACATGGAGTCGGGATAGCCTGAGTTCAAAGCCAGCCTCAGATACTTACCAGTTGTGTGACCCTGGGCAAGTTACTTAATCTCTGCCTACCTCAGTTTTCTCGACTGTAAAATGGAGATAATAATACCATGTACTTCCTACAAGGACTTTTGTGTGAATAAAATGAGATATTATTTGTAAAGTGCTCTGCAAACCTTAAAATGCTATATTAATGCTAGCTATTATTATTATAAGTACCTAATCTGTTATGTTCTCCTGTCCCCTCACTGCCCTGATTACCCTCATCTGGATGCTCTCCCATTCATCCGTGTCTTTCCTAAAATGTGACTCTGAACACTACACTGAGTTCTTTTAGGTGTTGTCTGAAGACACATTTCTTCTCTTGAGACACTAATTCTTGGTCATCTGTCAGCTTGGAAAATGGAATGGTGGCCTCTGGAAGTGCAGGATAAAGGAAGGGACTGGAATGGGCATGGGCAGAGAAATGTCTGTTTTCTGGATGCCTGGTTGGAGAGGGCCAACTTGTGTAGTTCTTGAGGAGGGGAAGGGGCTCAGAAAGAGCAGGGAGGCTCCAAGAGAAGGGACAGGCAAAGAGTGTTGGCCTGGGAGTCCAGGGGTTCTGGTGCACCTGTACTGGAGTCACCGAACCTCCTTCATTTGTAAAATGATTCATCTTCATTCACTCCAGAGTGAAAATTCTATGGTCTAAGGCCCCTTTCCAGCTCAAATGCTCTATGTTCTTATTTCTTATATATTGCCCCTCCCATTCTAGGTGCATAAGCCCAGAGGTGGGAGACTCTTTAGACAAAAACCTTTACAGACTGAGGGCCGGCCCTCTGGAGGCATTTCCCATCATCCACTCTCCCTCTTTCCCTGATGATGACCCAGCTCTCTGCTCTGCCCTCTTCTCATGAGGGATTTCTTTTTTCCAGCTATGGCAGGTGGTTGGTAATGGAGAAAACTGTAACCATAATCAGCAGACAGAGAAGGCACAATGAGTTTGGACTGGACTTGGGATGTGCTGCAGCCTCTCCTGCTGCCGGGGACCCACACCATCTGTACACCTTTCTCCTCCCAGTGACATCTGACTCTGTGGGTTTTGTTTGTTTGTTTGTTTGTTTGTGATTTGCCCAGAGTATTGCCTTCCTACCCCAACGTTCCATGAGGGTAGATTCTCTGAGGGATTAATCTATGTCTGGTCTCTTCAACCAGAATGTGAGAGTTTTCTAGTATGGAGATTATGTCTTAGTCCTTCTCTTTTGCCCATGCATTCTGTCAAGGGGCTGGGCACATAGTAAATGTTCAGTAAACACAAAAAGGAAGGAAGAAAGAGAGAGAAGGAAGAAGAGAGGGAGAAAGGGAGAAAGAAGGGACAGAGGAAGGAAAGGAGGAAGAGAGGGAAGAAGAGAGAGAGAAATGAAGGAAGGGAGGGAGGAAGAGAGGGAGAAAGGAAGGAAGGAAGGAAGGAAGGAAGGAAGGAAGGAAGGAAGGAAGGAAGGAAGGAAGGAAGGAAGGAAAGAAGGAAGGAAGGAAAGAAGGGAGGAAGGAAAGAGGAAGGGGAAAGAAGGTTTGTTGAGTGCCTAGTATGTGCAAAATTCCCTGGAAGAAAAGGATTCCAAAGCTCTCTTGAAAGCCAGTGCCTACTTCAGGGGTTCACCACTTAGAGTGACCAACCCCACTCAGGCTCCAGGACCAGTTCCCCAGAGTTTTCACTGACAGAGAATGAAGCCAGACCAGCGAACAAAGGGAAAATAACAAACAAACCCCAGCTAATCAGCCCCGCCACTTTGCTGTGGGCTTTGCCAGTTCCTGTTCTGCTGGGTCTGTCTCTCCATCCTGCATGGAGCCCCACCCCAGCTCCCTGGGATGCTCCAGTCAGTGCCCCTACCGCTGTCCTCCCCCTGCTCAATGAAGATGGCTGAATGGGGAGGTGGCTGGGGATGCCACAGCATAGGAAGTACAAGGCAGGGCATCCAGGAGCCCCAACCTCCACCCCCTCCCACTCAGTGTCCAGATGTGATCTCAATCCCCCTCCCCCAACCTCCCTACAATGGGTGGCCCGGGGGGAGCCCTGCTCAGAGACTGCCTAACCGTCTGTGGCATCTTCAGATCTTCAGAGAGCCCTGAGACAGCTGAGGATAAACAGTCCAAACAGACTTAACTGAGGAAAGATGGTCCTGAGGGTGTGTGTGCGTGCCTGCCTGCGTGTGGGGGGCGGGTGGGCACAGGGTATTTGGAACTCTTCACCTCATCGATCGTCTGGATGAAATCAACAGAGTTGGGAGGTCAGAGAATGTGAGCTGAGAATCAGAGGGCATCTGCACCCTGCCTTCTTCTCTACCGAAACTCCCATCTGGCCTTTAAAGCCCGGTTCCAATGCCATCTTCTCCAGGAAGTTTCCTGACCTGGTGGTGCACCGGTAAATGTTTAACAATCCCCGGGGGGGTGGGGGGTGGGGGGGTGGAATGTAAGCAGGAGTCAGTGTTAAATTTAATCTGCATTTTCTCCATCACTTTCTTAAGCCTACATAATCAACCGAACAATAAATCAAATCCTGGGTTGTAGGATTTGCCAGTTTCCAAGGTGCGAATGCTTGCACGGAAAATTTAACAATCGGCTCTAATTGGTTTGAGCTGACTCCAACATGCCACTCCCAGTGCTGCCCCCCAGCCCAGTCATTAGTGACTCCTTCCCCCAGACTACATATAACACTTTGTTTGCCTGTTACTCAGGTACCTACTCCATCCCCCAAGACCATAGGAGCCAGGAGGGTGGGGAGCCCACCCAGCTCCTTTCAGGGTTGAATCATCCATAGGATGAGGAAGCTGAGTCTCAGAGAATTTAAGTGATTTATCCAAAGTCACACAGATAGTAAGTGGTAGAGTTGGTTTTTGAACCCAGGACCTCTGGCTCCAAATTCAATCTTTTCCCATTGCCTCCTGCCTCCTCAACACACATCCCTCTAAGAGGCTTCCACTATGATCTGCAGATCCTTCCACTCTCAGTCGTTATCAAGGGACCAGATAGAAGGGGACCACTACCTCTGAGGAGAGGGGTGACATTGCTTCCATTTGCATTTGGCCCCTCAAGCCATCACCATTACTGCTGATCCTCTAGATTCTGGCACCAGCCAGGCCTTCATAAGGACTGTGATGGTGAAGAAGAAAAAAGAGACAGTGTTGCCGTGTGGGTAGAGTACTAGTCAGGAAAACCCAGGTTCAAATTCTGCATGCAATAGTTAGCAGCAGTGAGATCTTGGGCAAACCCACTTAACCTCTCCATGTCTTGCTTTCTTCATCTGTAATATGGGAATAATAAGGCACTTCCCTGAGTTTTTGTGAGGATGCATGTAAATGTAAGTATCTATGCTAAGAAAAACTCAAATGGGGTTATAGAGTCAGACATGATCGAAATGACTGAATGCAAATGTCAGTTATTGCAGAAGCAAAAGAACACTGTATACAGTAACAGCACCGTTGTTTTAAGAACAACTTTGGACAACCAAGTCATTGTGACTACTGTAAATACCCAAATTAACCTCAAAGATCCCATGAAGGAAGATGCTGCTTGAATCCAGAAAGGAATGCTGTTGTGGTGTAGGAAATGGTGAGGTAGTTGATTTAGAAAAACATGAAAAGAAAAAAGAAACGAAAGAAACAAAAGGAAAAACATGAAAAGACTTGGACTTACGAAGGAAAATGCTATTCACCTTCAGAGAAACAGATGAGAGGCAGAAATAAGCATAGTATGGGCTTACATATATGTGTATGAGAGTATATGTGTATATGTCTATGTTTATATATACAAAGATATGTATATATAGTATACCCATTTAATTATAGCCTTCTTTAGAGTGGGGGTGGGTGAGAAAAAAAGTAAAAATTGTCCAGAAGAGAACAAAAGAAAACCCACAAGGAAGCAAGGAAAAGCTAGGCAGCTTTGAAAACAGAGTGTAGTATTTATTATATAGGTTTTCTTGAAATGAAAATTTATCGTTCTCTATTGAATCCTCTCCTATGGTCTGCTGTGCACATGGCAGCATTGTTTTTCCTTTTCTCATTTTGTATTTAAGTGTAAAATAAAAAAAATACCAAAAAAAGTCAGTCATTATTAAAATGCTACCCAGTATTCATGATTTCTTTGCCACAAAACTTTTCTAACTACTCTCACCGTCCACCCTCTGTCTGCTGCTCTGACCGACTAAAGGCTCTGATTGGTTTAATCTCCGTCTAGCTTATGTCAGGAAAGCTTTTCCTTGCAGTCCCCCTAAGCCATATGATTAAGAGTCCCCAAGTCCCAGTCCTCATTCGAATTCTTCCTCCCTCCTTCATAGTTTGTTTTTACGTTCTCAGCTCTTAGCACCATGCCTGTCACACAGTGATTGCTTAATTAATGCTTTTTCATTCATTCATTCATTCATTCATTCATTCATTCATTCATTCATTCATTCATTTTATCTACTGGACGGCATGGCCCGCTTCTGTCTGTATCCTACTGAACATCCTTCTCTGTGGTCTCTAGGACAAAATACAAATTTCCCTCACCTGGAATGTAAGGCTCCAATCTACCTTTCCAGTCTGATTAAACAATATCTCCCCTTTGTGCAGTCCACGTTCAAGCCAAACTCACGCACCAGCTATTCCCTGGACTCAATATTCCAGCTTCCACATTTATACAAACCATCTAGGATGCATATTTCTAGAATCTGCTGTCCTCCTCTTTGCTGTTCAAGATCCGTCTTCTCCAAGGCTCAGTTCAGGTGCTCCTTTGGGAAGTCTGGCCAGATCTCCATAGTCAGCATGACCTCTTCTCAGATTACTGTTTGTTTACTCCTCCTCTTGCATTCTGTATCCCCCTCCAATAGAATGTAAGCTCCCTGGGGGCAGGCATGGCCTCATTTTTGTCTTTGTCTTCCCATATCTAACATGGTGCCTTGCTCATGTAGGCGCTAAAGAAACGTTTGTTTAAATGAAATTAATTCGGTCATCCCTCTCCAACGTATCATACTTCTCTGTAGGTGTATCCTAGTCTGTGAGCTCCATGGAGGCAGGGACCAGCATCTTACCTCCACTTTCTATGCACTTGTTCCTTTTCCAACCGATCAACTCCTACCACATCCTAGGCTCCTTCATCCTTAAAAAACCCTCATTTATCCCATCATCCCCACCAGCCTTCATCCTATATCATTTTCCCTTTCTCAGCCATATTTCTTGAGAAAGGCATCTACCATAGGGTCCTCCACTTCCTTTTCTCTCATTTGATTCTGACCTTATCATTGGACTGAAACTGCTTTCTCTGTTTCCTTCCTTCCTTCCTTCCTTCCTTCCTTCCTTCCTTCCTTCCTTCCTTCCTTCCTTCCTTCCTTCCCTTCCTTTTGAAGGCAATAAGAGTTAAGTGACTTGCTCCAAGGTTACACATCTAGTCTGAGGTTAGATTTGAACTCAGGTCTTCCTGACCTCAGCCTCTAAAACTGCTCTCTCTAAAGTCACCAATGGTCTTTTAGTAGTCAAATCCAACGGCCTCTTCTCAGTCCTCATCTTTCTCTACCTCCCTGAAGCCTTTGACACTATCGACCACCCTCTTCTCCTTCACATCCTCTTCTCTCTAGGTTTCTGTGATGCTGCATTATCCAAGTTCTCTGGACTGTCTGAGCCCTCCTTCTCAGTCTCCTTCACTGGATCTTTATCCAGGTCACTTCCAAGACCATAGGTGTCCCCCAGGGCTCTGTCCTGGGCCCTCTTCTCTTCTCCTTCTATACTATTTCATGTGGTGATTTCATCAGCTCCCATGGATTCAGTGATCACTTCTACTCAGGGGATTCTCAGAATTTACTCATTATCTTTCCTTCCTAAGCTCTCCCCTTTCCCCAGTTTTCAGGCTACTACCATCCTCCCAGTCACACAGGTTTGCAAACAATCTCAATGTCATCTTAATTTTTCACTTGCACTTACCCCACATATTTATTCTTGTGACTAAGATTTGCTATTTCTGCCTTTACAACATATCATATTATACACACACACACATACACATATATGTCCCCTTATCTCCACACACACTGTCACCACACTGGGGCAGGCTCCCATTATCTCACTCCTGGACCACTGCATACAGCCTTCTGGTTGGTCTCTCCACCCCAATCCATTCTCCATTCAGCTGCTGAAATGATTTTTCTAGTGTCCAACCATGTCAACCCCCCCTCCCTCCCACATCCTTCAATAAACACCAATGACTCTCCATTATCTCCAGGATCAAATATAAAATTACCTCACTGGCTTTTTTTAGGGGCAATTGGGGTTAAGTGTCACAGGGTCACACTGCTAGTAAGTGTCTGAGGCCAGATTTGAACTCGGGTCCTCCTGACTCCAGGACTGCTGCTCTATCCACTGTGACATCTAGCTGCCCCTTTGACTGGCTTTTAGTGCCCTTCACAATCTGTCTTCTTCTTCTATTTCCAGCCTTTTTACACTTTACTCCCCTCTTATTACTCTATGATCTAGTGACATTGTTCTTCCATAGGTCATGCCATCTTTTAACTGCAAACATTTTCACTGGCTGCCCTCCATGCTTGCAAGGCTCTCTGTCCTCACCTCCTCCTAGCTTCCTTCCAGACTCAACTTAAATTCTACCTTCTGCCAGGAGCCTTTCCCGGACACCTTCATTGCTAGTGCTTTCCTTCTGAGACCACGTTCCATTTACGTGGTATATATCTTGTATAGTGAATGTTGTCTGTCTTCTTCGTTAGACTGTGGCCTCCTTGAGGACAGGGATTTTATTTATGCCTTTCTTTGCATCCCCAGCTCATAGCATGGTGCCTGGCGCATAAGAATACTTAATAAATGCTTCTTGACTGACCGATTGATTGGCTTTCCAGCTCACCCACTACATAGCAGAGTGTTCCGTACACAGTAGGCACTTCATAAATGTTTGTTCAGTCACTACATTGCCAAAGTCTAAATTACTAGAATCTTAGAGCAAGAAGGGGTCTTGGAGATCATCTGGTTCAATCCGGATACAAACAACAATCTTGTCTGTGACTCCTTTAACATAGTCATGTTACTTGAATATCTCCAGTGATGGAGATCTCACTATTTCTTAGGTTGACAGAGCTCCATAATGCCCATAGTGGTCATACTGTCTTGGAAAGCACCCTAGACTAGGATATTCCTGCTGCTTATTAGCTGTGTTACTTTGGCCTCTCTGGGCCTCAGTTTCTCCTCTGTAACATTGAGGAGGTTGAAACATCCCTTCTTTCCCAGGGACATCTTCAGATTCACTTAATGTTCAGATAGCTGAGAAGAGTCTAACAGTGGAATTTCAGGCGTGCAAATGGTCACGTTGGACATTCAGGAAGAAGGGGCACTTCATGCCACCCACAGGCAGGGCCAGCCTGCCTCTGGCGCAGAGGAGATTAAGCATTGACCATGGACTTCAAAAGTCTTTGCTCTCATCTCCCGAGGCCTCTGGAATCAGTGGTAGCCATGGACAGGCAGGGCTTAGAGTCTGGAAATAGGAGCCCCTGGCCCCCTGCCCCACGGCCCGACGCTCCCAAAGGCCGGCTCTTTCGCAAACAGCGGCCTCACTCCAGGCAGCGCCCGGACTCCCCTCACCAGCGAACACAGCTAGCCTTGTCAGGGAGGACTGAGGAGCCACTGTGCACCGGCGCTCTGGAGCTAGGCCAGAAATTAACTCTGAAAAGTAAAACGGTCCATTTCCATGAAAAGGGCTCTGAACAAGCAACGTGCTTTAAAGTAAATCCTTTCTAGAAGTGGACGCCCGCATGACTCCCTTCCAGGCAATTCGCTAGGCCTGGCTGCCAATGGGCTTTTTTCCCCGTGTTTTTCCTTCATTCTGTGACTCAGATGATGGACAAATTAGGCCCTGGGGTGAAGGCCAGAATAACCCCTTAACTGCTTGATTTGTTAAAAACCTTAGGAGGAGAGCACTATATGGGGGAGACATGCTGAGGAGAGGGCTGGCTCTCTTGCCTTCCCCCAAATCTACGTGTCATCGGGACCCCCGTCACTGTGTAGTGAAATAAGCAATGGACTGAAGTCAGATCTGCTACTTAATTAGCTGAGTGACCTTGGATAAGTCACCTTGGATAGAATCATGGATTATTCCAAGGGGTAGGGATGTCGGAGAATGTGTAGACTACTACATACCTGAACGAGAATTCTCTCCACAACATCCCAAACTGAAGGGTCTCTGGCTTCTCCTGGGATGTTTCCAGGGGTCACGGAACCTTTCTGAGCATCATTTTTCTCCTGTATAAAATTAGGAGATTGGACTAGAGGATTTCTGGGATCCCTTCCTAGCACTGACATTGTGTGTTCTATATTCTAAGACCCCACTGAGCTCTGACATGCAGTGTCAGCCCCTTTCAGTGCTGACTGTCTATGTTCTATGGTCTAACATTTCCATATGTGAATCTTATCTCCCCCAGACTGAGCTCCCCAAGGGCAGGACTCAGATTGGCTCCTTTTCCTGCCTTCCCCACAATACAAGTGGATACAGTCTGTCTGGGACACCATCAACACTCCAAAGATTAGTTTCAAATTCACACCATCTTGGGCCAAAGTTAAATTTGGGTCTGGGACTTACCATCTCAAAGGCTGGCTGGAAATCTGGCTAGACCCTCAAATCAGAATCCTATTATCTCAGAGCTGGAAAGGAACACAGAGGACATCTAATGAGATCCATAAGTGAGCAATGACAACATGTCCAACCGGTGCCCACCTGGCTTTTGCTTGAATACCTCTGGCGATGGTGAGCTCACTATCTTTCTGGCAGCTCATTCCTTTTTTTCGGATGGGTTCTGATTGTGAAGAAACTATTTCTTGGATAGTGTTCAGCCTCCACCTGTTGCTTCTGAGTGGTGCTCCCAGGTGGGCTCCCAAGTTGTCATATGGGTGAAAGACAACTTCCGAGACCGCCCAACCAGCTGGCTCACACCTTTCACTCCCCTTCCTAGCATCCAAGACAAGCAAACCCGGGCCCCTGTTTGGCCTGGATGTGGCTCAGCTTCTCCAGCCAGTGGCTGCGGAAATAGGACCTGGAGCAAGCCTGTCATGTTAGCCATCTCCCCTAGAGCAGGAACCTCTTCCTCCTGGGTGACTCGGTCCTGGGAATGAGCTCCAAGGGGATCTGCCCCATCTTTCTGAACCTACCTGGAAGCCTCTTTGTCAGAGACTTTAAAATAGGTACTTCTCTCTTCTCTCTGTTCTCCTCTTACCTCCACTCCTAGAAAGCAATGTGGTGTTGTCAAAACTCTGTTGGTTGGCTGTGTGATCTTGGGCATGTCATTTCCTCTCTACAGGCCCCAGTTTCCCTACCTGTAGAAGAAAGGGGTTGGTCTCAAAGGTCTAAACCAGCTCTGACATTCTCTGTCCTATGTTCTAAGGTCCCTCCCAACTAGGTCACTCTATGTTCCAAGTTCTAAGTTTCTCCCTAATTCTGTTACTTACACTTTGTGTTCTATGGTCCACCCCTTGCCCCTAAACTCACGCACTTATATTCTGTAAAACACCTTCTGGCTTTTTTATTCTGCATTCCAAGTTTCCTTATATCTCTGACACCCTATGCTCTAAGGCAGGGGTGGGGGACCTGCGGCCTAGATACGTGGCCCTGTAGGTCCTCAAGTGCGGCCCTTTGATGGAATCCAAACTTCAAAGAACTGTGACATCAAAGAGCCACACTGGAGGACCTAGAGGGCTCCATGTGCCTCAAGGCTGCAGGTTCTCCACCCCTGGTAAAGTCCTTCCCAACTAGGCCACTCTGTATTCCATGTTCTAAGGACCTTTCTAAGCCTGAGATTCCTTGATCTGAAAGGTAGAACATTTTTACAGAAGGGACATCAGCAGACAAAAGGCTTGCTGGGGCTCTTTCAGCCGTTTGAGGACCAACAGGCTGGCTTTTCACACAAGCCCCTCCCTAGGTCCCCAATGTACCTGAAAGCTACTTTCAGAAGACAATAGCACCCGGCCTCAGTCCAGGGAGCCCACCACAAGGCTGTGACTCCTCCTGAGCCATATTGCTTCATTAACTCCCAAGGCCCAGATTAAGGCCTCCCTCTCTTAGGTGGTACAGCAACAGAGTACAGGACTTGTAGCCAGGAAGTTCTGAGTTCAAATCCTGCCTCAGAAAATTAGTAGCTACGTGACCCTAGGTAAGTCACTTAAACTTCCCTCAGTTTCTGTTTCCTTGTCCATAAAATGGATGTAACAATAGCCCAGAATTGTTATGAGGAACAATTGAGTTAACCTACATCAAGTGCTTTGCAAACCTTAAAGTGCCATGTGACTGTTAGCTATTACTATGATTCCTAAGGAAGCCTTCTTTGACTAGCCCTCAGCCCAGGCCACCTCTCCATCCATTCTATGACAATTTATTTCTCTACTATGAAAGCCCATCTTTGTTGACAGCAACATTCTCTCTGTGGTGCCTCGGCTACAAATCAAGGCAGCCCAGGACCCCAGAAGAACTATAAGTCCTCATGACCCAAAGGCCACAGAAGGCTCTGTGGCAGTTGTAAGTCAATTACAGAAAATGACCAGTGAGCCTTGTACTTAGGTTAAGAACATCTTGAGTCGGGTTTGGCTAGGCAATCCTACTGGCTTGTAAGCTAAGACCGTTGGGCTTTGGAGTTAGAGGATCTGGGTTCAAATCCTACCTCTGATATGTATGATGTGTGTGATATCAAGCAAGTCTTTTAATTTCCCTGGGTCTCAGTTTCCTCATCTGTAAAATGAGGGGTTTATACTAGATGGCCTATGAAGTCTCTTCCACCTCTAAATCTATGGTATGATTTCCTTGATATTATACAATCTTCACTTGACCCTGACATCCCCTCAAGCAATCAATCTAAATCCCTTCTCCCTTTCCCAAATAAATTCCTAGAAAAAGGTCATTTTGTTGTTTCTAATTCCTTACCCATCGACTCCCAACAAGGGAGTTGCTTGCATTCTGGATTCTGATGCCATGATTCAATTAAAACATTTTCCCAGGATGGCCAAGAATCTCTCAGTGACTAAATCCAATGGTCCTTTCTCAGTTCTTATTCATTGTGAGTTTATAGGTTTCAATACCATGGGCCACTTCCCCTTCCTTATCTTCCAGGGCTCTCTCCTGGTTCTGCAGATCTTACTGTTCCTTCTCAGCCTCTTCTGGATTATCATTTGTATTCTGCTCCCTAGTCAAGGTTATTCACCAGGGCTCCATCCTAGGCCCTCTTCTCTGCACTATCTCTCCTGGTGATCTAATGTCCTTCTAGAGATCCTGTTCCTATCTTTACCTAGGAGACTCTCAAAGCTACATAGGGAGCCCAAATCTCTCTCCCATGCACCATTTCTAAATCCCCCACTGCCTACTACACAGCTCTTCCTCAACATCTCACAGGAACTTCAAACTCGATATATTTTAAAACTCATCCTCTTCCCCAGGAAGCCTGTCCTTTCCCCAAAGTTCTCAACTCCTTTCTATCTTCGTGGTCACTCTGGTTTCCAAACTTGGAGTAATCCTTGTCTCTTTTTTCTCCTCACCAGCCCCACCCCCCCATCCAATCAGTTTCCAAGTCTCTCATTGATGCCGTCTCAAACCATCATAGATTATAGTATAGAGTTAGATCCAAGAGCCCCCTTAGAGATCCTCTAGTCCAACCCCATCATTTCATTGATGAGACTCAAAGAGAAGTGAATCAGCCAAGAGCACATAGACAGTAAGTGTCAGAACCAGGATTTGAACTCCGGCCCTGTGTCTCTAAGTTCAACATCCTACCCATGGTAGAGACTTCCAAGCTGGCATCGGATTGATCTGCCACAGTCAAACACACTGTACCTTGACCCCAGCTTTGTGACATCTTTGGTCCTCTTTGAGTACGAAGGACAAACAACAGCTATTTCTCTCACTTCTGTTCCCTCTCTGTACTTGAACTCAGGCCCTTATTATCTCTGCCCTAGACTATTACAATAGCCTCCTAATTATTCCCCTGTCTCTGGTTTCTATCCTCTTTATCCCACCCCCTCCCCCCAGTTTCCAAAATAACCCTAACACCCAGCTCTGACCACATCACTTTTCAGTTCAAGAATCTTTGAGAACTACCTATTGCCTACTTCCCTATTGTACGTCATAGGGCGGTATATAAACTCCTCAGCCAGGGGTTTAAAGCCCTTCCCTGCCTGGTTCCAGTCTTCTTTTCCAGACTTATTTCACACTACTCTGGGTTCCAATAAAGCTGGCCTATTTACTGTTCCCCAAACTGGGCATTCCACCCCTTACTTCTGAGGTTTTGCAGAAGCTGTCCCATGTTCCATCCTCACATCTACCTCTGAAAATCCCTAGCTTCCTTCTGGCCCAGTACAAGTATCATCTCCTGTCCCTGGTGAGTGCCCTGGGCCCAGATGACTCTGGAGGAGAGCATGAGGCTGGTGACTTTGCACAGCCCTCCCTTCTCCCTGATGTCATGGTGCTCTTCAAAAGAAGCAGCAACAACAACGACATGGCCCTCCCACAGATGTAAGCTCCATACCGGAGCAAGGACTGGTTTTTGTTCTTGAATTCCTCAGGCTTAGCTTAATTCCTTGCACATACTAGGAGCTTAATAAAAAAAAAAATTAATTATAATTGAACTGTGACTTTGGGGAAATCTCTTCCTCTACTTCAGTTTCTTTTTCTGCAAAATGAAAGGGATTGGGCCAAATGAAGTCTAAGGTCCCTTTCATTTGTGCTATGTTGGGTTTCTGTGATTCAGACTTATTTACGAAAAGACAGAATCGAGGAGGGCCCTTACAAAGGTATCAGCTGGTCACATGGTAAGAGGGAAGGGTGACATATGGACGGTCTGAGTGCTGCCGTGGTTTCCAGGAAATATGAAAAGAACCAGAGAAGGCCTTTGGCACTTGGGGTAGACCTTAGATGAATGATTTACAGAAGGACCTAGAGAGGAGCTGGCCTGGAATCACAGAGGAAACAAAGGCATAGAAGGGTTGACAGGGAGAGGAGAGAGGGAGGGAAGAGGGAGATCACGAAGGATTCCAAATGTCTAAGGTTTAGAGACACATCCCCACTTATTAGATGGTAAGTTTCTTGAGGGTAGAGATTGTGTTGATACTGATGTATCAAAGCGAGGAAATGGTCTCGTGGGGAAAAACAACACTGACAATGACCAATTCATGGTCCATCCACCCAGTGCTAAATTCAAAGCCCCTGTCACTGGACATTGTTCACCCCCTCCTCTCCTCCTCCTAACCATCAATGCCTCCTCCCCAGAGGCCTGAACTGGAACCCTCCCCCACTCTTCTTTTTTTTCAGGTCTTGAAGTACAGTCTTGACTAGGGCTTTTTCTTCCCTAAGGATCCCGGGTAAAGTGGACTTCCAGTGATGACAGACCCTAGAGGCATCAAAAAGACCAGCTTTATTGGAACCCAGAGAAGTGTGAAATAAGTCTGGAGAAGAAGACTGGAACCAGGCAGGGAAGGGCTTTAAACCCCAGGCTGAGGAGTTTATATAGGGCAGTAGGCAATAGGGTTTGTGTTCTGGCTCTGACATTTACCATAGGCAGATGGCTTTTCCTTCCCCGAGCTTCGGTTGCCTTCCCTGTAAAATGGAAATGCTAATTTTGAGGCAAAGTAACTTGAAGGGCTTGAAGGAGTAGTGGTGGTGATGCTAATGGTGCCTGGACAGAAGCATGTTCGAAACCTTAAGGAACTATATCATGTGAATTATTAATGGTTCTCCAAAACTATGATTTTATCTGCATGGGCCTCTCTAAACCACCCAGATCATTATAACTAATAACTAACATTTATATGGTATTTTGCAAAATGTTTCTTAAACATCTTATTTGAGCTTCACAGCGGCTCTGTGGGATATGATTCCCATTTTACAGAGGAGGAAACTGAGGTTAGGAAGAGTTAAATAACCTGCCTAGAATCACATAGCCAGTAAGTGTCTGGGGCAGAATTTGAATTAAGATATTCCTAACTCCAAGTCAGGAGAGAGAAGACTCTATCCATTCCTATGTGTTATTGCAGATAAATAAATGGTCCTCCTGACCTTAGATGACAAACCCTTCTGCCCTTCTGTGGATTGGGCCTCAAAGAGCAAACACAGCCAGACCTGGACCCAGACTAACCTTCTAGAGCTGTGCTCAGTGGATATAGTCTTTGAGAGCCTGGGGTCACCTCTGTTAACCAAAAACAGTATCACATCAAAAAAACAAATTCAGGGGAGTCCTTAACACCTCTGTTTCACCTATGAATCACATCTCTAATGTTTTATGCTTTATTCTGTGATTTCTTCATAGCAACAACCCACTGAGGGAGGGAAAGCAAATTGGAGTACTCTTATTTTACAGATGGGGAAACTGAGACTCAGAGATGGGGAAGGTGACTTCATGGTCACGCAACGGAGAGCTGGAACCAGGACCCCAGAGCTCGTAAGCCCCAGTTCAGGGTTCTCTCCCACTCTGTGCATGAATATTAATACCTATTGAATTCCACTAAAACAATCTCAAAGTTTGGGGTTTCATTTACACAGGCAGGGTGATGTTCAATGTCAAGCGACGAATCTGTGTCGAGACAACCTGGATCGTCTATCTGCCTGATGATGCGTCTTATTCTTCATTTGAAGGTGAGCTGCCGCAGGAGTCATCCTGTTTGGTGGGACAGCTGAGAAGGGCTGAATTCTTCCATACTCCCTCACAGGAATTCCTGCAGTTTTTGCCTCAGACCTTCAGGGGAGCAGTAAACTGAGCACTGATTTGGGTGTCCAAGATCCTGAATCCAGTGATCTGTAGTTAGAAGATGAGAGGAGATTAAGTTATCAAACCTACCCTCTTCATTTCACAGATCAGGAAACTCAAGACCGAAGACAGGAAAGGACTTGACCACGGTCCCTTAGCGTGGTAAGTGATAGAGCTAAGTGAACCCAGATCCCCTGGCTCCAAATCTAGGGCTCTGTCCACCATGCTACCCCCTGCCTCTCGAATCCTGGCTTTTCCATTTGCCATGTTGTGGGGTCAACCAAGACCCTTCCTTCTCTGGCCCTAAGCTTCCTCCCCTGTGAGGTGGCATAGATGGTCCCTGATGTCTCTCTGAGTTCCAAATCTGGGACCCCACGATGTCCCTTGCCTGTACAGAGATGCTGCTGGGAGCCACTCCTGGGGCTGAGTCTGTACTCTGCTTTCCCAGGGTGTCCTCCTGCTGAAAGACAGACCCTAGAGACACAAACAAGTGCCCTTTGTGTGAGAGACAATCCTGTGCCTTTGTGGTGAGCTCCTGCCTTCACCCACACCATCCTGGGAGCTATGGTCTGTCCCTTTGAATGGAGAACAGTGGCGTCTTGTTCCCAAGGTGTCAGGAGCGTGGGAAGCACCAAAGATCCCCCAAAGGGGCCCCGAGTTTGCCTCCGGCTTGGCCCGGCCCTCAAGCCCAGGGCCCAAGTAGCCCAGTGTGTCCTCACCTGTCTCCCCTTCTCATCCCTGCAAATAGGGACAATCATCACTGCACTTTCAACCTCACAGGTTCAGTTTTTGTCTGGAAACTCACCTGGAAACTCGCAAGCAGCACAGAAGTCAAAATTCAGCTTATTTTCGCTTGTCCCATTCTTCCCAGCTCTTCTTTGGTTCTGTCACAGGGTGGGAGCACCATGGGAGTACAGCATACCTGGCATCAAAGGACTCGGGTTCAAATATTGCTTACTGTGCATCCTTGGGTAAATCACTTACCCTGTCT
Source organism: Phascolarctos cinereus (assembly GCF_003287225.1). Lineage (NCBI taxonomy): Eukaryota > Metazoa > Chordata > Mammalia > Diprotodontia > Phascolarctidae > Phascolarctos > Phascolarctos cinereus. The sequence continues at coordinate 199,429,623 of NW_027556402.1, read as the reverse complement.
GAGCCTCAGTTTCCCCCTTATACTACCTGCCTCACAAGTAAGGAAAGTACTTTGTCCCTTCAAGGGATATTTTTCAGATGAAATGATGTCTAGCCACAACTGCCACCATCTTGTACTTGGGAACCCAGGACCCAATGTCTCATGTCAAGTACGGTCTTACAGGTTCATCTGTAGCCCTATGCTTGTACCCATGCACACTCATACCTGTATTACACACATGTGAAGAGTCAGTAGGGAAAGCACTAGCTTTAGACTCAAATGACATGGGTCCAGATAGCCGCTCTGCCACTTACTGACTGTACGACCTTGGCCAAGTCATTTGGCCTCAGCTTCCTCATATGAAACAAGAGAGTTGGTCAAGGTCAATTCTGAGGTCCCTGCCAGGTCTAAACCAGGCTCTTAGGAGCCCTGGTAGCCCTAAGTTTATCACATTGATGGGCACACACACACACACACACACACACACACACACACACGCACGCACACCCCAAGCCTCCACATTGGATTTCTAGTAAACAAGGGACCTTAGGGAGACAATACTTTCATTTTACAGATGACAAAACTGAGGTCCAGAGAAATGAAATGACTCACCTGAGGTCACACATACAGCAAGTTACAAAATCAAGATTTGAACCCAGGCCACCGAAATCTTCCTGTGATATTATCTCTTCTACAAGGCCCAGGACAGAACACACACTAGGTACTCAATAAGTTAATAACAAGTTAATTGAAAGAAGGCCGCTTGGTTGGCAACTAGGCGCAGTTAGGTGGCTCAGTGGATAGAGTGTCAGGTGTGGAATCGGGAAGATTCTTCTTCATGAGTTCAACTCGGTCTCTGATACTTATTAGCTAGCTGTGTGACCCTAGGCTTGTTTGTCTCAGTTTCCTCATCTGTAGAATGAGTTGGAGAAGGAAATGGCAAACCGCTTCAATATCTTTGTCAAGAAAATCCCAAGTGGGGTCACAAAGAGTCAGATATGACTGAAAACGACTGAACTACAACACATGGTAAGCACAAAGAACTCTAGAAACTTGGATTCAAGTTCTGCAGCTTCTGCTGCTACATTCTGCGAGTCCCTGAGCCAGTCTCTTCCCTTCCCAGACCCTTGGTTTCTTCATGCATTAATAAAAGGGCTGAACTAGGTTATCTCCAAGTTCCCATCATCCTACATCCACAGGCTTGATAAGGAGTCAGGTTTCTATGGAGCTTTAAGGTTTAAAGCATCTTCCTGGCAAGAATATGATTATCCCCATTACATATTAGGAAGACTGAGTCTCAGAGATAGGAAGTGACTTGGTGTCGTGGGACTTGAAAGCTAGAAGAGGCCTTAGAAGTGAATCCTTCCGTTTTGTAATTAAGGAAAATGGGTGCAGTAGAGGGAGTGATTGATTTGGAATTAGTTCTTGGTCGGTTGGATGTTCAATCATTTTCAGTCGTGTCCGGCTCTTTGTGACACCATTTGGGGTTTTCTTGGCAAAGATATGGGAGTGGTTTGTCATTTTCTCCTCCAGCTCATTTTATAGATGAGGCCGGGTTAAATGACTTGCCCAGGGTCACACAGCTAGTAAGTGTCTGAAGCCAGATTTGAACTCAAGGAGATGAGTGTTCCTGACGTCATCCCCGGCGCTCTATGCACTGTGGCACCACCTAGCTAACCCTAGCCCGTAAGAAAGGACAAAATGGACAGTTTAAGAGGGAGACCTACACGAACCGCTGCAGGATGAAATGAGCAGAGACAGGACACCACTTTCAGTAACTCCAACACTTTAATGAAAAGGCAATTTTGGAAGGCTTTAGAAGCATGGCCCACTCCCGGCCAGAAGCGGATGGACTCAAGACGCAGAATGGGACACCTTTTTAGAAGTGGCCAATGTAGGAATTTGGTTTTCTGTGCTATGCGTATTTGTTTCTTTTATTTTAAAAATTGTCCAATGGGGAAGGGGCGGTTGAAAAAAAGTATGTCTCCTGACTTGAAATCTAAAGTCACACATCTGGTAAGAGTCAGCGTAGAGGACTGAGCCCTAGGACTTTTGACTGCAATCAGCCTCCTTTCCAGGGTAATACATTTGCTGCTCTGTAAAAATGAGGAAGGCCGGACTAAAGGCCCTCTAAGGAGTGAGTGAATAAGTCACGTTGACATTGGGAAGCCAGATCTGCTGGGACGTCCCAATCCCTGCTTTCTTCATTTGCCTCCAGGGTCCAGTTCCATGGGAGTGAGCTCAGAAGCTGAGGTACTTGTGGGTCAAAGGCCCTGCTGGTATTGGTTGGGGCTTCATAAATCCCACTTTCTGATGGTGGCCAAGGAAGACCCCAGAAGTCAGACTCATATGGAGTCCACACCAGGATAGCACTCCCAACCAGAGCCACGGAGAACTGAGGCCCCAGAGGCTGACCCCAGCAACAAGGACTGACTGGTTTGGGAAAAGTTGAGAAGGATGTTCAAGAGCTGACTAGGGGAAGAGTACTGTGCCTCACTTTCCCTATCTGTCAAGCAGAGTTAATACTTGTGCTACCAACTTCTATGGGTGGTTTGTGAGGAAAGCACTTTGTAAAACTTTAAATACCATAGAAACATGAGTTACTGTTGCTGCTGCTTTTGGGAGACCCTGCACCTGCTAGGATTCCCTCTTTCCATCACACTCATCTGCCTGCCTGGAAGAGGGACTGACAGATGCATTCTTCAAGAGTAGTGGGAGACAACAACATGGGAAAGAAAAAAAATTAAAATGAAAAGCTCTCTCTCTTCCTCTCTCTCCTCTCTCTCTCTTTCTCTCTCTCTCTCCCTTTCTCTCTCTCTTCCTTTCTCCTCTCTCTCTCTCCTCTCTCTCTTCCTCTCTCTCTCCTCTCTCTCTTCCTCTCTTTCTCTCTCTCTCTTCTTTTCTCCTCTCTCTCTCCCTTTCTCTCTCTCTCTCCTCTCTCCTCTCTCTCCTCTCTCTCTTCCTCTCTTCTTCTCTCTCTTCCTCTCCCTCTCTTCCTGTCTCTCCCTCTCCCTTTCTCTCTCTCCCTCTCCCCCACCCTTACACACACACACACACACACACACACACACACACACACACACACACACTCCTTGGGAATTTCTATTTGACATTCCCAGCACTGTCTTCTTTCCCTGGGGCACTGTTAGTTTCTCCCTGATCTCCACCTCCTTCCTGTCCTCCAGAGAGGTCTGGACCCCAGATCACAGAACCTATAAAGCTAGAACTGGGAGGGAGCACAAAGGACATCTAGTTCAAGCTCTCACTCTACAGAAGGAAGAAATGGAGCCCAGAGAGGGAAAGGAATTGGCCCAAGGTCACACAGTGAGTCTGTGGAAGAGACAGAATTCAAACCCAGATGAGGAAAAAGGATGGGCAGATCCAGGCCCTGGCCAGCAGGCACTCACAGCTTAGAAGAAGCAGAGAATAATAAGCAAATAATTACTGAATTCATTATCAAGTTATCTTTGAACTGGAGAGAGGAGGCAGGACTAGAGAAAAATGGTAAGAAAATTTACCTCATCGTCAAAAAGGAGAAGAATCACAAATTCTTTGCCAATGAGCTTGATTCTGATTTCTGGCAAAATTCTAAGGTATTTTTAAAAGGATGGTTTGTGAGCATTTAGAAAGGAAAGCAGTGATCCCTGAGAGAGAACAGCTTCACTGAGAACAGGTCATGCCAGACTAAACTCATCTCCTCCTTTGACAAGGTTACTGGACTGGTAGTTCAGGGAAATGTCCTGGGCATGGTATGGCTAAGTTTTCACAAAGCATGTAACAAAGTCTTTCATGCCATCCTGGTGCACAAGATAGAGAGATGGGGGCCAGATGGCAACCCAGTTAGGTAAAGTCAGAATAGAACTGAGAGAATAGGGATTGTGGATTGTTAGGTTGAGATGCTCTTGGAGTGAGGTGCCTGGGGAGTTCCCTCGGGTATCTTTCATTAGATAAAGGCTAACGTGGGGGATGACAGATTTGGAATCCAAAAAGATACTGAAAAGCTAAAACATTGGACTGATTTGGACTGGATAGCTGATTAGAACAATGGACTGGTTCTACTATTGTAAGATATAATAGGAATACACTTCAAGTCCTACACTTGGGTTCCAAAGATCGAAGTCACTAATATGGGATAGGAAGCTGTATCTAGATAGTCTCTTTGTGAAAAAGACCAGAGAGCTCTAGTGGACCACGAGCTTAATATGAACCAATATAGTCACACAGTGGCCAGAACAATTCAGTGTATTCCTAGGCACAATGCCTAGAATGAGGAGGTGATGGTACGGCTGTTAGACCCCATCTGGAGTATTACATCCAACTCTGGGTACTCTGTGTTAATCTAAACTAGTTGGGGGGATAGTTGTTTGACTAAAGAGGAGCGCTAACCCTCCCCCTCTCTGGACCCTGCTTCTCTTTCCAGACTTCTCCCTTCGGCATATCCTGGGGCCTGACTTTCCCTTCATTCAATGCCCTCTCTATACCCTTTACGGGGTGGAGTTTGCTTTAGTTTGTAGGGGTGAAGATAAAAGAGTGGAGATTCTTAACATTTTTTATTTCATGAACCCTTTAGCTGCCTGGGAAAGCCTGTGGACCCCTTCTCAGAAGTACTTTAAATAATTGAAGGAAATGCTAAGTTTCAGCTACAGGGTAAGATGTAATTTTTTTCCAACTAAAGTCCATGCTCCCCTGAAATCTACCCAGGGATTCCATTGGGGTCTAAGGACCCCAGGTTAAGTAGGTGCCTGTGCAATAGGGAATTTTGCTGGAGGCAAAAAGCCTTCGACTGGGCTTTCTCCTGCTTCTACTCACCAGGCCTCTTTCCCCAGAACACTTCAGAATCATTCTGTGTCTCAGGGAATCCAGCATGTTCTGGATTCATTCAATCATCCTCCCTGCTTTGGGAAAGTTATAATGGTAGTTACCAATAGAGTCTCTGGTTTGTCTCAAATCCTCAGCCAACAATCCCAGCTGAAAGAGCAAAGAGAAAAAGAGAATCTCTCTGTCTCTGACTCAGTCTCTCTTCCACCCTTTCCTTGTCCCTCCCTCCTTCCTCCTCTCTCCTTCCTTCCTTCTCCTTTCCTCCTCCTCCCCCCTCTCTCTCTTTTCCCCTCCTCCTTAGTGACCATAACCTCCCTCAGATACTATTAATCCCCCAGTGATATCACAATGAAAAATATCCAAGAGAAACCAGGTTCTTTTGAGAAAACACAGCAAAATCATAAAGTGAGCAAACTCTTAAGGAGATGAGAAATGGGGCATAGGCTCCAGAGTGAGGTAAGAGACAGGGCGGTAGGCCCTTCACCAGTTTTGTCCCTCCCAGGCTGTATGGGCGCCACACGGCACCCCATTGTTCAGCTACCCCAGCAACTGCAACCCGCCTTCATATATTGTCACGACTGTGGTCATTCTCCTCATCACAGCAGCATCACCACACTTCCAGAGCTTCTCACGACCACCCCTCATGGGGCTTGCATGCTTCTCACCTCTCACAAGATTTCAATTCTCTCCTCTCCTCCCTCCCCCAATTGGGAGGGACCATGTCATTCATCACCATCTCCCCATGCATATTCAGGAGGATTCCAGAAGCTTCTGTCCACCATTGAGCACATTTTCAGGGCCTAGTTACATCAGGAGGAGCATTGATTAGCTAGTGCATGACCAGGTTGGGTACAGGACTACAGAACATGGCACATGAAGATCTGGTGAAAGAAATGGGGTTTTAGTCTGGCAAAGAGAAAACATAGGGAGAGCACGATGTTTGCCTTCAAGTATCTGAAGAGGTGTCATGAATGAAATAGAAGAACAGTTGTTCTGCCTGACCACAGAGGGGCCAGAACTAGGCATAACTAGAAATAAGGGGTAGAAATTAAAGAGATTTAGGTTCCATGTTAGGACAAACTTCCCAACAATTATTGCTGTCCAAAAGAGAACTAGTCCTCTTCTGAAGATAGGGGCCCATACTGGGCTAGAATTTACACTCAAACCAATGTCCTCCACCTCCTATGTCCCCATACACAGGCCTTGGCAGTGAGAGTTCACTCTGGCCAGTTTCTTCCTCCTTCTTCATCCCTATTCATAGGCTTGCACAGTGAGAACTCACTGGTATAACCAATTTCTTTCACCTTCGCCATCTCCACTCATTGTCATGGACACTGAAAGTCCAACTTCAAAAACTGACCTTTAGGTCCCTCTTAACCGTCGCTAAGCAAAGATGGTGTTGACTAAGACATGGAAGGTGGCCTCAAGAGCCACAAAGCGTTTGAGAAAAATTCATTTGCAAGAAATTCTAATGGCCCTAGTAACCTTGTTAATTAAGGTCTGACCATTTGTGCTCATTAATAATAAAAACCAGTGTTATTTCCATCCCTAGTCTGAGCCCAGGGTAGACAGGGATTTGGTATCTGGCCTATGAGGTATGGTGGAAAGAACAATAGACTTCCTCAAAGGTATCAAGAAGAAAAGGACCGATATGTATGACAACATTTATAGTAGCTCTTATGGTGGCAAAGAATTTGAAACCAAGGAGGTACCTCCCAACTGGGGAATGGTTGAACAAAGTATGAATAGAATACTATTGTGTCATAAGAAATTATGAAAGGGGCATGTTGAAAGAAATCCGAGAAGACTCATATAAACTGATGCAGACTGCAACAAGCAGAACCAGGAGAACAACTTAGTACAGCAGCAACAGTGTTGTGAAGGACAAGCAGCTTTGAAAGACTTAAGAGCTCTGATTAACTCAATGACCAGCCACGTCCAGAGGATGCATAAGGAAGTGTGCTACACTCTTCCTGACAGAGGGGTGACAGAGTGAAGATGCAGCATGGGACACATTTTTGGACGTGGCCAATTTGGGAATTTGTTTTGCTTGACTATGCATTTGTTACAAATGTCTTCTCTCTCTCTCTCTCTCTCTCTCTCTCTCTCTCTCTCTCTCTCTCTCTCTCTCTCTCTCCCTCTCTCTCTCTCTCTCTCTCTCTCTCTCTCTCTCTTTCTCTCCCCCTCCCTCCCGTCTTTCCTTCCTTCCTTCCTTCCTTCCTTCCTTCCTTCCTTCCTTCCTTCCTTCCTTCCTTCCTTCCTTCCTATCTATCTTTTTTTTCTCTTTCTCTTTCTTCCTTGGTTAACCTCGATAAACAAGGTTGCTGGGGCCATTAGGGCTTCTAGTAAATGAGTGTTTCTTAGAAACAGAAAGTTTCCACTTTGCGTTGTAGCTCTTGAGGCCTCCTTCCTTGTCTTCATCAACAGGGTCTTATGTCCTGGATAGGACCTCTCTTTGCTTAAGAGAAGGTTAAGAGGGACTTAAGGGTCAATTTTTGAAGGTGGACTTGCAGTGTCCATGACTATGGGTGGAGAAGGAGAAGCTGGAAGAGACTGGTCTAAGTACAAATTCTCACGTGCAGTCCTATGAATAGGGATGAAGAAGGAAGAAGAGACTGGTTGGAATGGGAATTCTTGCTACAAAGGCCTGTGGGTGGGGAACGATAGGAGGATTGGGGTGGAAGGAGGGAAAATGGAAGAGAGAGAAAACATTTTTGTTAATTGAAAACAATAGATTTAAGTTTGAGGCCTGGCTTTGCTACTAAATCAATGTGGAGTCTTAGGGGGGAAATTTTTTTCTCTGGCCCTCTGTCAAATGAGGAGATTTTGAACTAGATAAATGCTAAAGACCCCATCCCAGATTTAACATTCACTGTTCTCAAGCCCTCTAAAGCTCTGTCATCCTAGGGCTTATTTTCTGAGATCCCTCCCAGCTCTGACTTTCTCTATTTTGGATTCTAAGGCCCTCCTAGCTCAGACCTTTTATGTTTAATATTCCAAGGGCCCTCCTAGCTCAGATCTTCTGTATCTTATGTTCTAAGGCCTCTCTTAGCCTCTGACCTTCTAGACCTATAGACCAGTAATATAATTATTTAGAAGAGAAATTAACTTAATTTAGAAATAAATAAATTATTTATTAATTTATGTTATATTATGTTATTATTATTATAGAACCAGTAATATCAAACTCAAACAGAAATGAAGGGCACCAAATCATTCATAAGGATCCCTGCAGACAGCATGTTGACTTAGTAAATAAAAAATTAACATTATCTATGTTCTATTGTATTTGTATTTATTATGTTAAATATTTCCCAATTACATTTTAATCTGGATCAGCTGCACTCAGGAGTGTTGCAAGTAGCACACTGCCTTTGGGCCCCCATGCTTGACCCCTTCGCTATAGACTATTACAAGCACCAAGACACAATAGAAAGGCTCTGAGTTTTGGCTCTTAGCTCTGCCTCATACTAGATGTGTTACCTCGGACAAGTCATTTCCCTTCTCTGTCCCTGAGTTTCTCATCTATAAAATGTGAGGGTATTGGAAGAGATGAACAGTAAGCTCCCATCAAGCCCTACATCGATGATTCTCTGGAGGCTCTTCCTACTCCCTGGGTCCCAGGGTGGACATACTTTAAAACCACCTCCTGTTTCTAGGTAAAGCCCAACACCTAGCCTCTTAAGGACCCTAAGAACCAGAGGCCCAGGAAAATGGACCTTGGAAGAAGAGTAATAAGCTTCATTTGCAGGATGGGGGGAAAACCCACCAAGTCAGAAAACTCAAATAAGTCGTGTAAAAATATCAGGCGGGCGCCGCCGTAAAGATTTTATAGCTTCTTGTTCAGGAAGCCTGTCTTTAAGTCACTCACTCTGCTTTTAAGCCACTCATGACTCATGCCAGCATTTTAAACTCAGCAATAAAATATTTATAGAACCCCCCACACCATCACACATGGTATATGTGCGTGCGCCTAACCCAAACCTGAACCAGCAAGAGCCCTGCGTGGTAAAGCCCCCTCGTACAATGTGATGCCGCTTTCCAAAAAGCCTTCCTATCTCACCCTCGAAACTACTCTGTGAAGGTAGGCCAAAGCTTATTACTCCCATTGAACAGATGAGAAAACTGAGAGTCACAAAGGCAGAGGGGTCCAGTAGAACAGTCTGGACCGGCAAGGCAGAAAATGGAATCCTGGGGATTCTGAGTTGGAAGGAGACTTTAGAATCATTCAATAAACAACCAACCTTCTCCCTCCATCCCAAAGCCTCCTTTTCCCTTTGGTGAGTTTTTCCCAGAACCACTATTAAAAGAAAGGGCCCAGAGCAGTCATCCTTCATTGTGGAAAATTCACTGCTGTGACTCTGGGCTTTTACACGTTGTCTTTCCCCACTAGAATGTAAGCTCTTTGAGGACTGGGCCTATATTTCTTTCACTTGTCTTTTTACCCTCAGCACTTAGTTAGCATAGTATCCAGTACACAGTAAGCACTTAATAAATGCTTATTGACTACGTTTGAATTCATTAAGCGCCACAGGAAACAATGTGGAACACAGAATACCATATTTGGAAGGGCCCTTGGTACATAGAGACCACAGAATGTCAGAGCTAGAAGGCACCTTAAAATTCATATAAACCAACCTCAACATTTCAAATGTGAGAAGAGAATCAAGGCCTGGAGAGGAGAAAGGACTGGCCCAAGGTCACACAGCTAGTTAGTGGGAGAGCTGAGTTTGTCTTCTATCTCCTCCTACCCCTATATTATGAGCTTCCCAAGGAAAGGTTCCAGATCAGCTCCTCCTCTGCCTCCCCTGATCCAAAGTTAGGTGGTCCCTCATCTTTTTTCTTGTTCCTCCCCCAGCATAGCCAGGCACACTGTTCTTGAGGTTCCAAAAACCATTTTTGATTGGTGGGTATATACTGATATTCTGGAGGCCTGAGTTCCAATCTAGCCTCAGATACTTACTAGCTGTGTGACCCTGGACACATACCTTAACCATTGTCTGCCTCAGTTTCCTCATATGTAAGATGGGGATAATAATAGTACCCACCTTCTAGAGTTGTGTAGATAAAATGAGATAATATTTATAAAATACTTTCCAAACCTTAAAGCTCTATATAAATGCTAGTTATAGTAGTTATTATTATTATTAGAATAATATTTTTTTCTAACCTCCAGCTCTCCCATTCATTCACTGAGTGACCTTAAGCAAGTCACTTCCTTCTCTGAGTCTCACTTTCCTCATTAAAAAAAGGGGGGGGGAATTCTAGGCCCCATCCAGATCTCTCTTTTTTTTTCTAGGCAATTAGAGGTAAGTGACTTGCCCAGGGTCACATAGCTAGTAAGTGTCAAGTGTTTGGTCTGAGGCCAGATTTGAACTCAGGTCCTCCTGACTTCAGGGCCAGTGCTCTATCCACTGTGCCACCTAGCTGCCCCTACCTCTCTCTCAGCCCTCAAAGGGCTAGTTTATGAAGAAGAGCTGGGAAGCCCAGGACCAAATCCGGGCTCTGCTATTTTTCAGGCCTCAGTGATCTCTGTAAATGGGGGAGTTAGATGGTATGCTCTAAAGCCCCTTTAAGCTCAAATATTCCCATCTTCCACGTACCAAGATCCCTTCCAGATCTGAATCCTTCAAGCCAATGAGGAAATGCGGGAGGGGTGCTTTATAGGCGGGAGGGGTTGCTGCTATTACTGCCACTGATACAACCACTGCTGCCCCGGCCACCGACACCACGGCCAGCACCACTGCTGCCAGTGCCACCACCACTGCCCCAGCACCCTGGAAAGACATGCATTTTCTGAAAACAACGTGGCAAGCCCCACTTCTTCCAAGACTGAACTTTTTAGCCAGAGCTTGTCACGGATGAGTATCTATAAATACACACATGCACACAATCTGTATGTTGCTGGGCTCATTGGATTTCAACTCCCTCCAACAGGAAGTCAGATCCTTCTGCATTCTCTCTGTCCTCTGCTTCAGCCTGAGATCAAGGACAAGAAACAACCAGACACGGAGCTGACACTGAGGAGCTCTGGTGCAGGGCCCCCTACTCTGGGTGGGGAAGGTTGTGACTGAGCAAGTACATAAGGGAAATGATCCTGAGGTGGGGTCGTAAAGGCTGGGTGTAGGACTCCAGCGGGCAGAACTGACGGAGGAGAGGTCTTCCAGAAGGATTAGAGGCCAGGCACTCTTTCTTTAGACTCCACTGCCCCAGGCCCTGCCACCCTCTGGATGCCCTGATCACGCTCCATCCAGACTTAACTCAACCAAAGCGACACACGTCCATCAAGCAGTGACTTTGTGCAGGCGCGCTATTGGTGCACAGAGATAAATGGCATCCAGCCTCCAAGCTGTGTAAGGAAAGGAAGGGATGGGGTCAGAGGAGGCTTCCTGGAGCAGGAGCCGTCTGAGCTGGGCCTCGAGAGAAGGAAGGACATCACCTAACAGAGCTCGGGAGGAGGGCGGATGAGTCCATTCCAGCCATGGGGGATAGCACAGATCCTAGGAGATCCTAGGAGAATCCATTCCAACCATGGGGGATGGCACAGATCAGGGGGAGGGTTGGAGAGAGTCCATTCCAGGCATGGGGGATGGTACAGATCAAGGGTAGGGGGTGGAGAGAGTCCGTTCCAGGCATGGGGGATGGCACAACTGAATGGTAGAGAGCTGGGGAACAGGAACTGGACAAGGTGAGAAGGAGAGATGGTAAGTAGTTCCTTTTGCTTGCAATGTAGAGCAGAGATAGTAGAGTATAAAGGGGAAGCTGGGGCTTTGCTAACAAGAGTCTGGAAAGCTCAGATGAGGAGTTTAGATTAAACACTGTAGCCAGCAGGAAGGTTTTTCTGAGAGCCATGGCCTGTGCAAAGAGTCAAAAGAGAGGGTAGAGCCTGGAGGCCGGGAGACTAGTGAGGAGGCCAAGGAGCAAGGGAAAGGTCCTGACCCAGGGTGGAGGCCCAGGGAGTGGAATGGGGAAGGGAGGGATGTAAGAGATACCCAGAGGTCAATAGTCAATAAACTCCCATTGAGCATCAAGTAACACCAGCATTTTTCAAAACAGTGTCTTCCTTTCCCTTAAAGAGGATCTGAAAACAAACAAACAAAAAAACCCTGCAGCTAAATAAATCACAGATTGACTAGAGAGTGAAACTGTTTCCAGACCAGGTGTGGATTGGGCTAACCAAGCGCTCCCCTGGCCAGACAGGTCAGGGGGCAGATCATCTATCTATCTTCTGAGACCTAGGATCTTGGACTCAAAGGTCCCTGGACATTTTTCAGAGGCCCAGACTGGAGAAGGGACTTACCCACTGTCATCTGACAAGTAGGAGCCGTCAGCTCAGGCCTGGGCCTCCAGGCAGCCCAGGGCTCCCCCTCCCTGCCACATCCTGCTGTTTCCTTGTCCTTGCTCCTGGCTGAACCTAACCAGGACAGCTCCTCCCCCCTCCATGCCTGGTTTTGGGGTCTTGGACAGCTGAGGTGGGACCAGGCTGGGCCCATGGGGAATGAGGGGCTACTCTGCAAACAGGCCCCAGCAGAGACAGGGGTGGGCGGAGGAGGGGGGAAGGGGATGCATTTCAAGGAGCTATTTAATGTGGGCTTGGTCTGACATCAAATTTAGCTCCACTAAGAAAGCTCTTATTGAAACCTCGGCCAACAGCCACACGTCAGGAATGTTCTCCTGGGTCCCACTGGGGGAAGACCTTTGATCAGGCCAGGATTGCTGCCCTCAGAACTGCTGACACTGATGAGTTGGGGCTGGGGGAGGAAATCAGGATTAAAGCCATCAGGAAGGTGTTTGAAAAGGGGAAAAGGGAAAATCATCCTCCATCCAGATTGGTGGGGAAATTGGCAAGATACAGTTTGTGCCTGGGACACACCTGGAGCATAGTAGGTGCTTTAATGTGTGTTGAATTGGGAAGTAGCTGTCTTCACTCCATTCATTCACCTATTCATTCATTCAATTAAACAAACATATATGTAGCATGTACTAGGTAGGCACAAGGCCATTTACTCAGAGCCGAGGATATACCAAGACTAATACCACAGACATCACGTTCTTGACCACATAGTTTCAGTCTATATAATCCACATATCGTATGCTCAGAATATTGCCTAGCATAGACCATATAGTCTATGTCTCATTACCCAAGTGGAGGCTAAGGAAGCAAAGCCTCTCATTGTATTAGAAAATGTCAGAGCTGAGAGGAACCTTAGAACACAGAATGCCAGAGCTGGGAAGGGCTTTAAACACAGAACATAAAATGTCAGATTTGGGGAGAGAAGAAGACATCTATGGATTAGAGAACAGAGAATGTCAGAGCTAAAAGAGTGATAAGAACTCACTTAGCCCAACACACCCATTTTACAGGTGGAGGTTGAGGGGAAGGAGAAGGGAAGGAGAAGGGACTTGTATAAGAGTATGCGCAATAAGTTAAAATAAAACTTGGGGTAAGGAGTGTGATGGGAAACAGGACAGGGAGGTGATAAACTGCCACACCAAGAGAAGGTAGAGAAGATGACCTTTGTCAAGTCCTAGAACCGTTAAAACATGGTAGGCTCTAAATTTTAAAAAGTTATATGAATCTTGTGGGAGCAGAAATATACTTATATTTCAGTGGAAACACTAGCTTCTCTCTCATGGCTGAGGAAGAACTCACAAGAGAAGGTTTGGGAGTGGGAAAGAAAAATACTTCAGTAGGGGAGTCAGAAGACCTCGGGCTCTAGCCTTCCCTCCGCCACCCATTCAATCCACCTCGCCAGCCTTAGTTTCCCCATCTGTAAAATGGAGCTACTTATACCTGCCTTGCCCTGCCTGTGTCACGGGGGTTATCCTGAGGATCTAGTGAAGTAATAGATGGACCAAAAGGGCTTCAAAAAGCCCGAAGTGCTAATGTGATTTAAGGGATTAGTATATAGTAATAATTGCTAAGTAAACATTTTGTAATCTCTCCTATTTCCAGAGCACGCTATAAAGTGCTTTCATATTCCTTCTCCTCTCAGGACAGCCCTGAGAAGACTATAGGTGAGGCAGGGTTTAACATCTCCATTTTAGAGAGGACCAAGAGGGCTGCCATCAGAATCATTGGAGGAAAGACTCATTGCTGTCTAGCATTGCCAAAGAGCATAGACTTAGGGTCTGAAGGGGCTTTAAGGAACAGTGCATCCTAAAAGGAGCTGTACCCATGATTTTTTTAAAAAAAAATTATTTATTTCATTAAATATTTCCTAGTTATACATAAAAAGCATTTTAACATTCATTTTTTAAACTTTGGGTTCCAAAATCTCTCCTTCCCTCTTCTCCTCCCCCAACCTTTGAGAAGGTAAGCAATATGATATCAATTACACATGTGAAGTCATGCAAAACACATTTCCATATTAACCACGATGCAAAAGAAAACACACACACATTAAAAAAAATTCCAAGAAAAATAAAGTTTAAAAAAAAAAGTCTGCTCCCATCTGCACTCAGAGTTCATCAGTTCTCTCTCTGGAGGTAGAGGGCATTTTTCATCCTACCATCAAGACTGAAGGAAATTGACTCCTAGAGGCACAGAAAATTAGAAATAAAAGGGGGCCCCTAGTTTTACAGAGAGGGTAAACTGAGGCTCAGAAAGAGGCACTGACTTGCCCAGAGCCATACAACAAGTGAGCAGAAAAGTGGGGAAAATTCTATTCTCCTGATTCCTACCAGAAGCCCTCCCTGCTTTGCACTATGCTTTCCTCTATCTGATGTACATGCTACTTAATGTCATGTATCATAATTAACTGAGATTTTGTCCTATTCCTCTGCTAGGCCATCAATCTACGAGGACAGGGACCGAGATTATCTAAACTCTGCATTTCTCCCAGTGCCCAATATACACAGGACGTAGTTACTTAATAAATGTTTGTTGAGTTGAATTAAATTGGATGACATTCTAGGCATTGTGTTCGTTGAAGGCTGAATGAATGAATGAAATGCGTTCCTCTGAATGTTTACGGTTGACCACTGGTGCTGAAGGTGGGTAGAGGTTAGGCAGACCTCATGATGCCTTCTTCCTCACCCCCGAGCCATGGGCAGCAGGCCTTAGCTGCTTCCACAGATTCCTCTTCCTCCTCCTCTGCCAGAGGAGCCCGGGTGGCCCAGCTGCTCCACACTCCATCACTCATGTCCTCTCAGTCTCACTGAGTACCCAGCACAGCCCTTTTGCCCTGCCAGGGTCTGTCAGCACAGACTCGCTATTCAGGGCTGGGAAAATGTTTGATTTAGGAGGGCAAGCGGGGGAGGTCAGAGCCAATAACACATTTATCAGATGCACGGCGGGGCCTAAACGGCCCTTTCTGTCCTGAGGGATGGCAGGCGGGCAGGCAAGGACTGAGCATCTAGTGAGAGGAAACCTGAGGGGGTTATTTGGGAAGCCCTGCCTCCAGCCCCAAATTAAGCAAACTGCCATCCTGAAGGAGATTGTACCAGAGAGTTAAAAGATGAAATAAAGGGCTCTTTACCTGTCAAAGCTGAAGGGGACCATACGTATTCAAGAGGCATAGAACATTAGAACTGAAAGTTAATACAATGCTTTGGTTTTACAGAGTGGGGAAACTGAGGTGCAGAAAGAGAAATGACTCACCCAAAGTCACATAGCAATTCAGTTACCCAACTAGAACTCATGGGATCTTAGAATGGGAAAGGACCTTAGAAACAAGCCACCTTGTCCAATTTCTTTATTTTATAGGTGTGGAAACTGAGGCTTACTGAGGATAATGACTTGCTATTAGTAGCAGAGGTGAGATTCAAACCCAGGTATTCTGACTCCAAGACTCCCTATGAAGTGACCTGACTGCTAAGGTCTGACAGCTGATAAATGTCTGAGCAAACACCCTAACCCAGGTTTCTGAACTCCCTAACCCAGAATTCATTCTACCATCCCATATCACTAGGCCTCTATTTCTCCCACAAGTACAGGTGATGTCAGCGGGTGTAAAATGTGGCTGCCTATTTTGGGTGATATATGAGAACAACCTCCACCCACCAACTGGTTATGGTGCCTAGGATTCCACCATTAGAGAGTCATTCCTTTGTATCCTGAAGGTTTGCCAGAATCTCCCATAAAAATAGCTAGTGTTATAGTTTGCAAAGCACTTTATAATTATTATCTTGTTTCACCCTCACAGTAGTCCTGAAAAGCAGGTGCTGTTATTATCTACACTTTTGAGGCAGACAATTGATATTAATAATAATAATTGCTAACATTTATATAGTGCATACTACGTGCCAGGCCATGTACTAAGCACTTTACAGTTTTTATATCATTTGGCCCTCACAACAACCCTATGAGGTAGATGCTAGTATTATCCCCATTTCATAGATGAGGAAACTGAAGCAAACAGAGGTTACGTGACTTGTTCAGGGTCACACAGCTAGTAAAGGTAAGAGGCTGGATTTGAACTCAGATCTTACTGACTCCCTGTCAAGTACTTTATCCACTGCACTACTTAGAATACCTAAAAATATGTTAAATCTTCTTGCCCCAAACTGGAAGGATTCGCATTAAGCCACTAAATTCTTAGGGGCATAGTTCACAGGCAACTGAGAACCAGACAGGTACTAGGGAGTTCAGAGACAAGAGAGATTCCTGGGGGTGGGGTGGGAGTGGGGGTGCGGAAGAAGAGCTAGTAAGGAAGAAGAAGAGCCCTAGAAGGGGACTCAAAAACCAAACTTCACTACCTTCCTAGTAAGGAAACGTTACATACCCCTGAAACAAAACGGAACAAAATTCCTGTCTCCAGTTATATGGTGTTCAGATTTTCTGGAGATTTTAAGGATTCCCTTCCCTTGCCTTCCCTTGCCTTCCCTCGCCTCCCCTCCCCTTCCTTCCCCTCCCCTCCCCTCCCCTCCCCTCCCCTCCCCTCCCCTCCCCTCCCCTCCCCTCCCGTCCCCTCCCCTCCCCTTCCCTCCCCTCCCGTCTCCTCCCCTCCCCTTCCCTTCCCTTCCCTTCCCTTCCCTTCCCTTCCCTTCCCTTCCCTTCCCTTCCCTTCCCTTCCCTTCCCTTCCCTTCCCTTCCCTTCCCTTCCCTTCCCTTCCCTCTCTCATTGTATTCAGTTCTGTTCTATTCCCTACCCTACCCCTACAAATCTTCACCCAAATCCTCAGACACACCCTCCCTTAGCCTCACCTTAAGCCTGACTCCAACTTTCACATTCACCTTTTGCAGTCTTACCATCGAGGCCCATCTGGAAGCCTTTCCCTGCCCCCCCACATTGCAGTTTCCTGTGTCCATGTTTTAGGTCCCCTGGTAGACTCGTGAGTTCCTTGATAACAGGTATGTTATTTTTCTCTCCCCATTCGATCCGCTGCTGCAAAAGACCTTGTACACAGGAGGACTGGTAGCGGCATTGCTCTTCACTTGCTGCTTCTCCACTAAGGAATATGCACTGTGATGGGATAAGAAATAAAACAATGGACCAACCTGGCCTGGGCATCAGGAGGGCTCCTCAAGTTAATGGTTCTACTATTACTGCATGAGCCTTCTAGCTCAGACATTCTATGTTCCACATTCCCAGGCTCCTCACAGCTCTAACCTTCTGTGTTCTAGCTTCTAAGGGCCCTTCTAGCTGTATTATTTCATTTTTTTCTATGATCTAAGACTCCTCAGTACTCTAACATTCTATGTGCTAAGGGCTCGTCCAGCTCCATTACTCTATGGTTCTTTTTTCTAAGATCTCTTCCAGAGTTAACATTCTACATTCTATCATCTAAGGGCCCTTCCAACTGTAATAGTCAACGTTTCATGTTCTATGCTCCCTCCCAGTACCATCATTCTATGTTTTATGTTCTAAGGTCCACCTCCCTTCTCGTATTCTGTGGTCATTGTTTAGATATCCTCCTAGCGCTTACACCCTATAGACTTATGGCTTCGTTGTCCCAGTTCACTCAGTCTAGTGAATCTGGGGAAGAGTGTTCCAGCTGCTGAGAAAACCAGTAGTTATGCTTCAGTATGGGAAGTAAAAAAAAAAATAACAGCCATCTGTGAAGGGATTTTAAGGTCCATGAAAACATTCGAGTGTGCTCAGTAATGAAGACCTCACTAGCTGTGCCTTCACCATGGGCAGTCCATTGGAGGTTGCCATGGGAACCATCACTCTTCAGGAGTTGTGTCTGGTTCCCTGCAATGCTCAATGACGATGATCAGCATTGATTATTGTACTATAGAGAGATATACCTTACTGATGGCCCAGCCCCTCTACTACCCACAAATACAGGAGTTGAGGGCCCTGGACAGGCTTGGGAAGAGCCTCCATTTGGAAAGTCCATAAAACTTAGAATGTCAGAGCTAGCAGGGACCTTAGAGAGCCCTAGCCTCTCACATTGTTGTTGTCGTTCAGCCATTTCAGTCATGTCTGACTCTTCATGACCCCATTGGGGGTTTTCTTGGCAAAGACACTGGGGTAGTTTTTCATTTCCTCCTCCAGCTCATTTTACAGATGAGTAAACTGAGGCAAACTGGGTTAAGTGACTTGCCTGGAGTCACACAGCTAGTAAGTGTCTGAGGTGAGATTTGAACTCAGGAAGTTGAGTCTTCCTGACTCCAGGCTCAGTGCTCTATGCACTATGGCGCCACCTAGCTGCCCTCCCTCACATTACTGGAAAGGAAACTAATGCCCAGAGAAGGGAAGAAACCTACCCCAGATCACATAGCAAAGAAGTGGTGGAGCTGGGACCAGATCAAGGGGCAAGATCACAATGTCCCTTTACCTTTGCCCCACCAGCCCTGAATGAGACAATCTCCTCTTCAAATCCTATCATCCTTCAAAATCCAGCTCCAAACTGAAAACGCCTCTCCTGGGCCCTTACTCTGAATTCCAAGAACATTTGTTGTCCATCCTCCAGCAAGGGAAAGGGGGAAGGGAGGTCAGGACATGGAAGCTCCAGCTCTTCTCTGACATTTATCACCTTTATGACTCTGGACCTTTCTAAGCCTCCATTTTCTCTTCTCTAAAATGGGGATAATAATCTCTGCATTCACAGGCTTATTATAAAACCATGAAACAGTAGTTAAGAAAGAACAAATATATGCTTCTCATCACAGGTCCTGGGGTGGGGTCTATTCCTTTTTTCCTTCTCCAACAGGATGATGAATTGACCAAAGGCAGAGGTGGTGTGCCAGAAAGACCCCTGGAACAGGAGACCTGGCTCCTACTTCCAATTCTGCCATAAGTCAATGAATAATCATGAAAAATTCACATCCCTCTCTGGTCCCCAGTTTCCATGTCTACATTGGATGACCCAGATGGTCTCTAACAGCCCTTCCAACTCTGACATTCTGTAGATCTACAACAATCAGTCAGTCAACATTTATTAAGCACCTACTATGTACTGTGCAGAGTACACAGGTACTGTGCCAAGTGCTGGGGGATAGAAATACACAGAGACAGTCTCTGCCCTCCAAGGTAGAAAAAGACACCCCTGATGGGGGCATGGAGGAGAAATCAGTCTGAGAAGTAGTGCGTCCAGGTGACTGAAAAATGAGGAGATGTCTGAGCCCTGTGAAATCTCCTTAGACAGAGAGGCACAGCCACATATTCATATATACATATATACAAGCACTCCCCTAACAGGATCAAAGAGAGTTCTAAAGATAGTGATCAATAGTCCAGGCCCCACTGGGGAGCTGATATTGACAGCTCTCTGGGGAGTACATGGCTCCTTTAGCGCTCACTGTTTTATCAACTACTTGGATTTTTTTTTTTGGAGGGTGGGGGAGAGAGGATGAATTCTCACTCACATACAGGCTAGACTGAATGGCTTCTGAGGCCTCTTCAAGTCCTGGGCTTCTGTGTTTTCGCAGAGCTGAGACTTCGGTCCTGATGCAATTTGAACTGATGCCAAGCCTTCATCCCCAAATACTAATTTTCCCTGAACCCTTCAGTGCCAGGGGAGCCTTGAACAAGTTAGTATTTCAAGACTGCCTGACAAACGAACGAACGTTCTGTTCTCTTCTAGTCTTGTGTGTTGAATCTGGGCTTTCCTGAGCTGGCAAGGGAGAAATCCTGTTTCGTTTTTATATTAGGAAAGCTCCCCTGGTTGTTTGTAAGAAGGACGTCATTCTGTCCCTGCCATGAATTAACTGCGTGAGGAGTTATCCTCTATCTACAAAAATCAGTCAGTTAACATTTATTAAGCACCTAGTATGTACTTGCAGGAACTCTGTGGGCTAGTTTCCTTTTCTGTTTCCAGTTCTGTTAAGTGAGGAGAGTGAAATAAATGGGATCTGAGGTTCTCCCAAGCTCTAATATTCTACAGCCTTTGTCCTAACATCCCTCGAACTCTGTCCTAAGGTCTCTGACATGCTACATTTTAAAGTCTCTTTAGGTCTGAGTTTCTATGTTCTACCTTCCATGCCTAATATTTGTATTCTAAATTCTCTTCCAAGCTCTGACATTCCTATGTCCTAAGGCAGAATTTCCTAACCTTTTTTGTGTTATGGCAGTCTAGTGAAGCCTGTGGACCTCTTCTCAGGATAGCGTTTTAAAATAAAATACATAGAGTTGCAAAGGAACCCAATTATTCTGAAATACGATTATCAAATTACTTTCAAAATTAAGTTCACAGACCCCAGCATAAGAGCTCTGGAGCTGTATGTCATAAGGGCTCTTCTGCATTCTATGTTCTAAAGTCTCTCCATTTCTAGCACTCTATTTTTTGATGCTCCTTCCAGCTCTAACATCCTAAGTTCTAAGATCTCTCTAAGAATTTCCAGCTGAAATAACACGGAATTTTGTTTGGTGAAGTGGCACCCACTACCAACACATTGGACAGGATTGATTCTTGGATGGATGATAGCTTCTCCTCTTCCCCTAGAGGGAATAAATACCACGAGTGACTGTGGCCTCTCCCAAGCGCTCTGGCCAACAGGAGGGATTGGTGGGTGAGAATATTAAAAACCAGATGAGACCAACTTTGGCCAACGGAGGAGGCCAGGAACCCACAATGCGCTATCATCAGGCCCTTTTAAGAGACACACAGTTATTAAACCTCAGCCAACATCAGCCTTGGGTTCCTGGGTCTTCCCGAAATCGATGGGCAGCATATACGGCCACAACCACAGAGCAGGGAGATGAGACGTGCTTTTGTAGTGGTCCTCAGGGACAATTGCAAAAAATGCTTCTAGGCTCAAGGATCCGCAGAGTCAAAGCAATTAGCCACATTCTGCTCTTATCTAGATGAACCTTGTAAAAAAGGGGGAGGGTCTCTTTGAACTTTGAGGCTATCTTACTTATCCAGTTGAATCCTGAGTTTCAGTAAGAAGAAGGAATGCTTTGTGTTTAGTATGGTAGGCCTGAGTTTGAATCCTGGTCCTTCTCCTGACTTGCTGTATGACTTTGGGCAAGTCCCTTTCTTTCTCTGGGCCTCTGTGAAATGTGGGGATTGGACTGGGTGACCTCTCAGGCCTGTCTAGCTCTCTACGCTATGATTCTTTATCCCAGGAACCACAGGAGTCTGCAAACGCTGCCCTGTGGTCTACAAATTCCCAGAGTGAAGGAAGTGCCCCATCCCTGTCCTTTGCTTATATTTCCACCTCCCCCTTTACAAATGACCATCCTTCAAAGCCCAGCTCAAGTAATTGGTCCTCCAGAAGTACAGTGGAGAGGACATTGGATTTAGAATCAGAGGGCCTGAGTTCAAATTTCAATGATGCCTGTTTACTTCCTGTGTTACCTTGGACAAATTGATTAACCTCTTGGGATGTCAGATTCTTTGTAAAGGTAGTCAGCTTTAGGTACCACATTTTAAGGACGCTGAAAACTGAAGTATGTCAAAGGAAGAAGACTAGAATTGATTGGAGGAACTAGCCTAACAGAAAGCAGATTTTGTTTTCTCCTCTTGGCTTCTGACTCCAGATTTTCATGGGTCAGCTGCCTTTTCACTCTTGAAGATCCTTCCACATGCCAACCCCCCTTCTCCCATTGGTGAATTCCTTTTGGGAGCCTCCATTTTGGGGACATGCTTCCTTCCCCTGGCAGCAATGCTTATGACTCTGAACTTCAGAAGTTCACCACCATGGCACCTCTTGGGTACCTTCTGCAGCCCCAGTTTTTCAGCTCCCCCATTAGAATGTAAGCTCTTTGAGGGCAGGGACTTTTTTTCTGCTTGCTTGTATTTGTATCACCAGCACTTAGCTCAAATTCCTGGCACATACCAAGTGCTTCATATATGAGCAGCGCTTGCCATTTTTGGGAGTCATAACAGCTGTTCTATTTGGAGGGCTGTCATTTGGAAGAGGGAGAGATGACTGTTTCTACAGAAAATCAAACTAAGAGAAATGGGCTCAACATAATGAAAAACTTCCTGACAATTACAACTGTCTAATAGTAGGATGGATTCCTTCAGGAGGTGGTGAGCTTGTCCTCCTTTACTAGAGGGTTTGAAGCCGAGAGTGGAAAGTCCCTTTCAGGATTGTTGTAGAGAGAAAGCAATGACTTCTCAGTTCTTTTGCAGGTCTGAGGTCCTGTGCTTCATCTAGAAAATGAGGGCCTTGGAACAAATCATCTCTTCTAGCTCCAAACCCCAAGATCCTATGGGAGAGCAAGAAGGGTATAGAGAGTGGGAAGGGGGCTTACCCCAGTGTTAACAAAGGCCCAGAGGTGAGAATGATCAAAATGTGTTTAGAAAACTCAGCACACAACTATTAAAGCACATATCACGAGGCCAACATTGTGCTAGCTAGGCACTGAGAGCACTGGATTTCCAGGCAGAAGACATTGCCTGGAGTTTCAGCTCTATTACCTGTAACCTTGGACAACAAGTCCCTTTCCCTCTCTGGGTCTCAGTTTCCCTTCCAGCTTCCTCAATTCCCTCATGGGATGAGTTGTGCATTTATGCAATTTTCAGAACAGCTGTGAAGTTCCTGGGGACAGCATGAATGATCATGGGGAGGGGCGGGAGGCATTCCAGCTGGCGGGATCAAAAAGGCTGGTTTTCTCACTTTCCAGACTTCTTCGAAAGGCACACATCTGGGCTGCTGTTTATAACAGGTGATGCTTACATTCTTAGGTTGCTTTTAACTTTTCCAAAACATGTCATCTCGTTTCATGAAGACACAAGACAGGCATAGAAGGAGGCCTGAGTCTGAATCCTAGAGGCAAATGGCACCATAGAAAGAGTGCTATGTTCAAATTCCAACTCTTCTGCTCCCTGTGTGACCTTGGGCAGATCTTTTAAATCTCTCCAGGCCTCAGTTCCCTCATCTGTAAAAATGAAGGATGTGTACTACATAGCTTCTAAGGCCCCTTCCAGTTCAAAACCTATGATCCTATGACTTTTAGCAAGTCACTATGGGAGCCAGTGTTATTTTCAGCTCTTCTGGACGCAAGGTATATTATTGGCTTATAGCTTTTTCTTGGACCCACGCCAGATGATCTACAAGTTGTGAGGACTCACAACCATAGCTTCCATGTCTGTAGCATCATCATTTGACAGATGAAGAATCCAACTGAGGACTGGAACCCCAGAACAACTGAACCCAAGCCCAATGTTCTTTACACACATCTCAAAAAAGCTTGACCAGATGACTAGCTATCCTCCAAATAATTTTCAGTTTCCGACCTCTGAAATATTTCCCTGGAAGTACCTCCAGATCCACCCAGTAAAATTTCCCCCATCTATAAAGCTCACCTCAAAATGTTTCTCTGAGTCACTATTCCCTTCCCAGCTAGAAAGTGACCTTTGCCTTCTCAGAACTCCCATAACACCTTGTTCATACCTCTCTTATGTACTTATCATAGAATCACAGATCCAGAGATGAAAGGACCTTGAAAATATCATTTAGACCAATGCTCTCAATTTAGAGATGAAGAAAACGAGGCTCAAAAAGGCTGTTACTGCCCAAGGTCACACAGGTAGAGATTGATGCCATTTTCAGAATGGGGAAACTAAGGCTCTGAAAAGGAAATTAGCTTGCCCAAAGTCACCTGGTTGGTGTCGAGCAGAGATTTGGACCCAAGTTTTCTGTTTCTAAGGCTGGGTTTTTTTCTCCAACCTCACAACACAGGGTCCCAGATGTAGAGCTGGAAGGGTTCTTAGGGGGTCACTCTGGTCCAATCCCTTCGTTTTCTAGAGAATGAAACTGAGGCCCAGAAAGTGAAGTGATTTGCTCCAGGTCACACAGTGTCAGTGCAGGATACACGAAGCGGGTCTTCTGACCACTCTGAACCCTGGGCTCTTTCCCCTTTGAATTCTTTGGTCAGGCATCCCAGGCAGATGGAGTGTTTACCTAAGACTATGGGGACCAGATTCCTGACTGGGGAAGCATCTTTAATGAGGGGGGAGAGGGACAGGCTGGGCAGGGGAGGTGTATTTAGAAGGGGAGAAGGCTGACAATTTTAATTATCACTAAAACCTTGGGCCCATTCAAAGCCTGGCCTAATCCCCCTCCTCGATCCTCAGGCCCGCCGGGCGTTGATTAAACTCCCCCCCGCCCCAGACACACACACAGACACACCCGGAGCTTGGGAACCCTGGGCCTCTTTCTCTGCTATGTCACCAGCCTGCCCCGGGTCTCCTGGTTCTCACATTACGGACTGTGAACTCTCCCAGTCCCTGGCAGCGGGGCCCAATTAAAGCAAGCAATTGATTAAACAAGCCAATCAGGGTAATTAGTTTAATCAGACTCCCTCGGGGGAGCTGGGGACTGAACAGTTCATAAAATGTCCCCAAAGAATAGACCAGGAGGCTCTTTAGGGTCCTTTGGCCTGTGGGTAATTAGAACTCACTTGTGGAGTCCCCAGGAAAGGGGAGAAAAAAGACAGGGAGGGGGCAGAGAGCGAGGAGAGGGGAAAAGAAAGAGAAAGACCAGGACACAAGAAGGCCCTGAAGTCTGGATGGTGCGGAGGAGAGGGAGAAAAGAAAAGATTTCCCAATCAGAGAATGACGTCTATGATGCTCATAGAAGGGCCTGATGGGATGTGGGGTAAACAAGGGATGTGGGGGTGGGACAGCCCTGCAGGGAGGGGGGATCCGGATGGCTTTCTAAAGAGCCTCTGCAGAGGGCCAGGCCTAAAGGAGCCAGTCAAGTGGGAAGAGAATTGCTGGACCAGCAGCCAGAACCTGGCTGTAAGTGGGAGGCAATTGGTGGGAGTAGATGGTGCACCTGTGGGGGAAGCGGGGGCCCTGGGGAGCAGTCTTGGCTTTGCTGCTAATTAGCTGAGTAAGCTTGGATAGGTGCTTTTCTCTTCGCCTCAATCCCCTCTTCTGTAAAATGAGGCGTTTGAATTAGAGCAGGAGCTAGCATCCCTTTCGATTTCAAGGAGGGAGTGAACTTGGATGGAAAAAAAAATCTTAATTTCAATAGAATTGGTTTTCTTTCTAATCCTATATATTTTATTCCATGCATTTACAAAGACAATTCTAAGAAAGGGTCTTTACTACCAAAGGGGTCCATAACACCCAGAAAAGACTAAGAAGCCCTGAATTAGATGATCTCAAAATCCCTTCTACCTCGAAACTTTCACAGTGTAATTACTGTACAATTCACCTCCAGGCTTAGCAATGAGGTATGGAGGAAAGGGCAGCTAGGTGGTAATAGGATAGAGTGCTGGGCTTGGAGTCAGGAAGACTTGAGTTCAAATCCAGCTGCAGACACTTTCTAGTTGTGTGACCCTGAGCAAGTCACCTAACCTTGTTTGCATCAGTTTCCTCATCTATAAAATGAACTGGAGAAGGAAATGGCAAACCACTCTAGTATCTTTGGCTAAGAAAATTCCGGTCAGGGTCATGATTGAAATGACTGAACAACAACATGGGAGAAGAACACAATGTGAAAGCCCTAGACTAACTCCCCCAATTCTGGGGGTGGAGGGGAGGGAGAGAGGAAGGGAAAGGTGAGAGAGAGAGGAGAGAGAAGAGAGGAGAGAGAGAGGAGAGGGAGAGAGAGAGAGAGAGAGAGAGAGAGAGAGAGGGAGACAGAGGTCAGAAAGAGGTGTTCATCTGCCTAGATGGGTTTAGCTATTCATGCCCAAAGGCAAAAGGCTGGCTAGACTTCAGCCTTTTCCTGACCCATCCTAGGGCTCTGCTTACATTATCTGAGGTTGCAAGGTCTAGACATTTTCCTAGTTCACCTTCAAGGCCGAAGTCTCTGAAAGGTGTCATGATAACTCTGTACAAACACAGATCACCCTCAAAACTATTGTATTCACCAAGTATCCATGCACTGGCCCTTGGATATCAATGCAGCTCTTTCTTACATACTCTGGTATTCCTGCTCTCTCCAAATAGACCATGACGCTCCCTGAGGCTCTTAATCCAGGTCTCTGTTTCTGAATACAAGTCCAATGTTCTTTCTACCACAATAAAAACTATTCACCTGCTTCTTGTCTTCTTAAACAGTCTACTGGACATAATTTAACTATTCTCCATCCCCTGCCCCCCTCACCATGCTTGTTTGGACTATGTATGTAATAATTCAATAGGTTCTGAGGGAGGGTCTGAGGTCTCTGTTCCAAATAGAGTGGCATGGACTTTAGGTGATCTATTTAGCGATTCAGAGGCCTTTCAAACAGACTTCCAGCTTCAGGGTTGGGTCCTTACAGATGAGCCAACCAGATAGTAAGGCAAGACCTAGATCTTCTCCTCTGTTAGATTCAGTTCCCTAAGGATAAACAAACCTGTCCTCTCCTCCTGTCTCCTTCCACAGTGTCCTATGCACCCAGCTGTTCATGGGATCACAGGACTGGAAAATGTATAGCTGCAAGAGAGATTAGAGATTGTCTGATCCAGCCCGCCCAATTTACAGAGATGCAGACTGAGTCCTAGACAGAGGAAAGAATTCATTCAAGGTCACAGAGGCAGCAAGAAGCAGAATTGGGATCATCTGAAATCTGGGCCTCCAACCCCAAATCCAGTTCTCTTCCTGCTACATCACAAGAAATGTTTGTTGACCTCAACTTACCTTAACTGTCCAAGGAGACCACACAGAGAGTCAGGGTTGGAACAGAGAGGAAAATGTCTAGTCTCCTCACTGCCCTGTCCCCATGTGGATGGATGTGATTGCCAGAAACATCTAAGGTATGGTGGGGTAGGGGTGGGAAGGGAAGCAGATTGAGGGTCCGCTTTGATGCCCAGGAGCTGCTGGGCCTGGGAACCCACTCCAGAGCCTGTAGCCAAAGATTGCAAACCTTCTTGTGACCACCAGTTTTGTTGGGAGTTGGGCCTTGAGTCAAAAAAACACCCCCGCTGATTTATGGCTCTGGGGATGGGGAGGGAAGGGAGGCAGAAGCCCTGAGTGGGCCTGTGGTTTGGTGCCCTGGGTTTTGACCTGAAATTCTCCAAAAAGAGGTGTTTTCCAGTGTGGGTCACTGTCAGCTTGGGGAGGAGGGGGGAGGCAGAGGGCTTTGCTCGAAAGGGAAATTCCAAGACAGAAGCAAGGAGGCAGGGAGTGGGACCCTCCTCTGTTAGTATGTTGTATTCCACTTGATAAAATGAAAGTCTCTTGAGGGGAGGGTTTGTTTTTCTTTTTCTTTTTTGTCTATATATTCCCAGTACCTAGCACAAGGTAGGTGTTTAATACAGTAAGTTTTTAATAAATGCTTATGAGATTGGATTAGGTTGTTGGACTCAAACTCTAGCTTCCTGAAGGAAGTTTCCCTACCCAGAAGCTGTCGGGTGAAGTCACAGTTAATAGGTTACTACTAATAATAATAATCCATATATTTCCAGCTGGCTCCTGAAATACTATAGTATTTGAGTATCTAATAAGAACTAGTTGCTATCTTGTCATTGTGCCACGACTCACTCCTTGACTTTTCAGGGTCTGATGACTCAAGGGTCTTGAATCCAAATTTCATCTACCCTTAAAGTCCCAGTGTGAAGACAGGTTAGGGCAGTTCTTTTTTCTTTTTGGCTAGGCAATGGGGTTAAGTGACCTGCCCAGGGTCACACAGCTAGTAAGTGTTACATGTCTGAGGCCGGATTTGAACTCAGGTTCTCCTGCATTCAGGGCTATCCCCTGCGCCACCTAGTTGCCCCGAGGGCAGGAGTTCTTAACCTGGAGTCTGTGAACTCAATTTTTAATTTATATTTTATAAATGGTATTTCAATAGTTTCCTTTGTAATTCTATAGATTTTATTTTATGCATTTAAAAGCACCATTTCAGGAAAAGGGGACCATAGGCTTCAGCAGACTGCCACAAAAAAGGGAGAGGGGAACCCTGGGATAAAGAAACAGGAGGCCTGGGTTCAAGTCACTGTTCTGCCACTGACTTGCTGTAGTGTGAACTTGGGATAGAGTTGTCCAAAATGATAGCCTCCTTAGGAGGTAGTGAGTTCCCCATCACTTAAGTTCTTAAAGAAAAACCTGGATGATGCTTATTACAGATGCTACAGAGCACATTTCTGCTCAGGTTTTGAGCTGGACTGATGTGCCTCCTAGCTTAGAGATTTGATGGTTCTGTAAGTCACATCTTATCTAAGGGCCTCAGTTTCCTTCTCTCTAAAATCAAAAGGGAGAGGGATTAGATTTGATCATAGCTAGCATCCTTTCCAGCTCTGACATTTTGTGACTTCATGTTACTAGGAACCAAAAATAGCTGTTCTGGGAAGGCTTCCCTCCCGCTCCTCCTAAGAAGGAGCAGCCCTGCCCCTCCTCCTCCTCATGCCATGATTGGATCCAGACTTCCTCCTTGCTCCGCCCACTGGGGTGGCTCCCAGATGTGAGCCAGGCACTGGAGGACAGTCAGTCGCCTGGCTATGTGGCTTCTCCAGAGTATTCAGTCCCGTCCCCCACCCCCTCCGGGGATGCCTAATGCGTGCTCGTGGTTTTGCTGTTGCCATTAGGTCTGGCACATGGTTAGGGACTGGCAGCAATATCACCCACCCCTCTTTTCATGAGGCACATCTTTCCCAATTTCTGCTAATTATTCGTGGCCTGTCCTGGGTGCTGGAAGAGAGAAGCAGCTTCTGGAGGGGGACCTCTGAGAATCTCGGAATTACAGGATGATGGAATCGTGGAACCGCTGAAACCTAGAACCAAAACGAATGATCAGACAGGCCTCCCTCCTCTTGGTAGGGATGTGCTGGGCTGCAGAGCAGAATAAGGCTTATGTCGCGTTAGACAGGGTCAATGGTTCAGTTTGTTTTGCTGAATAATTGTACTTCTTGGTCACTGGGGAGGCTTCTATAGTAGAGCAAATGTTTATCAGGAGATGACAGCAATGGAAAACAGAAGAGTATCCCTGAAACACAGAGAGAGAGAGAGAGAGAGAGAGAGAGAGAGAGAGAGAGAGAGAGAGAGAGAGAGAGAAAGAGAGATGCCCGTAGACCCAGAGTATCATAATCACAGAAACACGGAACCATCTCAATAGAGGCTCAGAGAACCCCAAAGGCCAGAAGTAAGACCTTGAAATGGATAATGCTACCGCCAGCAAGAACCTTAGAAATGATCTAATTTGAACTCCTCAATTTATAGAGGAAGAAAGGATGCATACAGAGACATAGAAAGGAAGAAAGGATGAGTCATTCACTCAAGGCCGCATAGAGAGTTAGAAAAAATAATAATCCTAATAGCTATATTTATATAGTACTCTAAGGTTTGCAAAATACTTTACAAATATTATCTCATTTGGAGGATGCCCATCAATTGGGGAATGGCTGAGCAAGTTGTGGTATATGAATGTAATGGAATACTATTGTGCTATAAGAAAGGATGAACAGGCTGACTTCAGAAAAACCTGGAGAGACTTATATGGTCTGATGCTGAGTGAAGTGAGCAGAACCAAGAGGACTTTGTACACAATAACAGCCACGTTATGAAATGACTAAGAATGTTAAACTGAACCCTTCTCAGCATTACGAGGATCTAAGACATCTCCAGAGGCCTTGGGATGGAAAATGCTGTCCGCATCCAAAGAAAGAACTATGGAAGTCGAATCGCTCTCACTTATTTTTACCTTCTGTTGAGTTTTGTTTCATCTTTCTGAAGGTTCCTCCTATTGGTTTTAATTTTTACTTACAACTTCACTAATGTGAAAATATGTTTAATGGGTATGTAAATGTAAAGGCTATGTCAGCTTGTGCGCCGTCTTGGGGAGGGTGGGGGGGAGAAAAAGGGAGAAAAATTTTCAACTCAAAAGCATATGAAAAAAAATTTTTTTAATAAAAATTTAATAAAAAAATATTATCTCATTTGGGACAACAACCGTGCAAAGTAGGTAGCATTATTGTTTCTGTTTTACAAATGAGGAAACTGAGGCTGAAAGAGTGACTTGCCCCAGGGTCACATAGCTATTGAGAGTCTGAGGCAGGATTAGAACCCAGGTCTTCCTGACTCACGATCTGTCACTAGCACCATTTAGCTGCCTTGTCCTTATCTAGAGCTTCGGTTAAATATCACAGCAGGACTGCCCAACAAGACCTCATGATCTTGCAAGGATATGTACAGAGCATGGTCTTCAATGTGATTATCGTTTTTTTCTGATGATCCATTTCTTGGCATACCACTTCTGCACAACTCACCTTCAGTCTTCCCTTGCCCACCCCCACACTTCTCTCTTCCCCTCTGAGAGATCCTTAATACCAAGCCCCCACAAGCTTCAATATCCCATGGTTCATGGCCACACTACAGCACCACAAGAATATTGGTGCTTAATTAAAAGTGGGGAGCGGGGGTAGGGGGGAGAGGTTTGAGAGTGACTAAAACAATTTAGCAATTACCCAAAGAGGAAGGGAATAAGCACTTACGTTGCACCTACTATTTGCCAGGTCCTATGCTAAGGGCTATTTACAAATTACAAAAATTTACAAATGCAAAGGCACTGGATTTGAAATCAGCCCGTTAAAATAACTACAGCTTCCCAAAGACCATCCAGACTGCTGCTTTTTTGTTAAACTGTGGATCCTCGCCCCGACTTATTGTTCACATACAGTATCTAAGATGTATCAATACTGATGGGCAGGTGCTATGGATAAGTCCATTCTGCTACATATAATCATCAGAAAAACAAGCATTTTTAATCCACTTTGTTTTGCTCCTGGGTCGTTAAATGGAAGTCTTTTGAGTCATTATGATTTAGAAGGATTTAGAAAGTGTTCTAGTGTTTGGGACCTGCTGCATCTAGCACCATATAATCCAGAATCAGGAACATTTAAAGGCTGTCATCGTATCTCGGAATCCCTTTTCCACTCAGAGGCTCAGAGCTGGGCCTCCTCTATGACAACAGCAAACACCTTTGACAAGCACTCGTCACCCTGATTTATGGTTCAATTAATATGAATGATCAAATTCCCTAGTCAATATCAATTTATATTAATGATGTGATTTTAGGCTGTATTGATAAGAGTATGGTGTAAGATAATGTATGTGAACGGTTCACCAAAAAATTGCAATCTAATAATGATGATTTGCAAGAACGCTCCTAATTACTGGTGATAAGAGAAGTGCAAATCAAAACAACTGAGATTTCACCCCACACCCAGCAGTTAGGTAGATATAACAACAAAAAAAAATAGGAATAGTCAATCTTGAAGGGGTTATGGAAAGACAGAGGAAGAAGAATATCTATGTACTAACTATTATACTAAGTACTTTAAAAATATCTCATTTGAAAAGTAGGTACTATTATTATCATCTGCATTGAGGAAACTGAGAAAGATAGAGAATAAGTGATTTGCCCAGGGTCACATTGCTAGTGCAACGTCTGAAGCTAGATTTGAACTGGTCTTCCCGTCTCCAGGTCCTGTGTTCTAGCCATCTCACCACCTAGATGCCTCATGGGGAAGAGGAATCAGATTTGCTCAGCTTGGACCCAGGAGGCAGATCTAGTTGCAACTGGAGATGGAGGTGATCATACAGAGAAGCAGATTTCAGTTCTATAAGGAAGAGCTTTCAATAAACAGAGCTGTCCTTCCTGCCCTGACAAGCAGTGAGCTTCCTATCACCAGAGGGGTTCAAGCGAAATCTGGATGATTCCCTGTCATCCATAGAGGTGATTCTTGTGCTGGAAGAGATACTGGGTTAAATGCCTTCCTACCTGACTCGAGGTCAGAATTTGACTATAAAGTTGATGGGTCTCTGGTTACTGGAACAAAGTCTTTCTGATTCCCATAATTTTTTAGAGTGGATCACAGAGAGTCAAGGAAACGATTCTCTTTCAAGGATCGAAGGCCAAGTGGGGAGACGGACAAAGCACTGGATTTGGAACCAGAGAGACTTGGGGCTGGAGTCTTGGTTCTGCCTCTTGCTCTCTGTATAACCTCAAGCAAGTCACTTCAAATCTTCAGCCTCAGCTTCCAGTCTTGTAAATGGGTTCCAGTGCCATCGATGCTACCTGCCTCACAGGATGTAGCCTGAAAGTGCTGTTAGCGATGTGAGCGATTTCCAGGATGTGGCCAGAAAAGCTCTTTGCACACATGGTAGATTAGTACAAGCTCTGAGAGGCCCCGAGCAGAGCAGCTGAGCCGAGTGTGACTCTAGGGAAGAAATCTGAGGCCGTCCCCAGTGGGATGGTTAAAAACCGTCCCTGTAGGAGAGTCACATTGTGCTCACCTCTTCACACCCTGAGCCCAGCCAGCCAGAACCAGCTGTTTGGCTTCAGGAACACCAGGATTATTTTCATTCAGGGAATCACTGACTTTCTAGGCGGGGCTACCCCTTCCTAAAGGGGGGAGGGGGGCTTATTGGGAAGTGTGGCAGCTGGATGTCAACCCTGAACCCGAAGCTTGATATTTCTAACAGATTCCCCCTTCAGCCACTAAAACGAGTCTCCTGCAGTGCGGGCAGATCCAATCATGTCACACATGCACCTACCCCTTCCCCACCACCCCACCCTCCACTACTCAGTAAACCCTCTACAGCTTCCTAGTGCCTCCAGGATCAAACACAAAATGTGCTGCCTGGCATTCGAAGCCCTTCTTAACCTAGTCCCCTCCTGCCTTTCCAGTCTTCGCATACGTTACTGCCTAACATATTCCACCATCCATGACACTAGACTCTTTCTCTTCCATAAACAGGACAGTGCCTGTCTTGGCTCTGGGCATTCTCTCTAGCTGTCCTCCATACCTGGAATGCTCTCCCTTTTGCACTCTGACTACTGATCTTCTTGGCTTCCTTTAAATTCCAACTAAAATCGCAGATGGGGGGGGGGGTCATCTCCAGTCGTCCTGATCAATATCTTGCCACTGGACCCAGATGGCCCCGGAGGAAAAAGTGAGGCTGGTGACTTTGCACAGCCCTGCCTCACTTAAATCCAATTCACTTGCATGTCAAGTTAGTGGTCCTTTTCAAGAATGAAGGACAGACAACAAAATCCCACCTTGACAGGAAGCCTTCTCCAACCCCTCGTAATTATTATATCCTATTTCTTCCATCTATAGCATGCTTTGTATATATTTGTTTGCATGCTGTCTCCTCCATTAGATTGTAAGCTCCTTGAGGGCAAGGACTGTCTTTTATCTCTTTTTGTATCCCCAATGCTTAGCACAGTGCAGGCATACAGCAGGTGCTTAATAAATGTTTTGTTGATTGATAGACATGGACCAATCTCACATATCTAGGCAACTTACCCACAATATAAGGATTTTTCAGATAGCTGAGGGCTTGAGCTTTTCAGGGCCAAAGTGGTTTATATCTTAGCCATTTAGAAGTAAAATTTAATAATAATAATAATATGGGGCAGCTAGGTGGTATAGTGGATAGAGCACCGGCCCTGGACTCGGGAGGACCTGAGTTCAAATCCTGCCTCAGACACATAACACTTAAGCAAGTCACCTAACCCCAATTGCTTCACCAAAATAATAATAATAATAATAATAATAATAGCATTAGCATTACATTAGAGTGAAAGGAGCATTGGGTTTTGAGTCCAAAGACCTGGACTTACATCCCAGCTCTACTGCTTACTAGCTGAGTGATCTTGAGCAAGTCCTTTCCCTGCTCTGAGCCTCAGTTTCCTTATTTGTAAAACAAGAAACTTAGAATAAACTGTGTCAAAGGGCCTTTCCAGATCTAGATCTCGTGATAGATAGTGGTTTACAAACTTCAAAGCATTTTCCTCACACCAGCTCAGACAGGGAGACAGGGCAAGTATCATTATACCCATTTTACACAGGAGGAAATCAAGGCC
Organism: Phascolarctos cinereus; assembly: GCF_003287225.1. NCBI lineage: Eukaryota > Metazoa > Chordata > Mammalia > Diprotodontia > Phascolarctidae > Phascolarctos > Phascolarctos cinereus. The sequence continues at coordinate 199,395,742 of NW_027556402.1, read as the reverse complement.
CAGAGGGGAAAATAACTAGCCAAAAGTCAGAACAGGGACTCAAATCCCGCTTTTCTGAACCCAATGGTTTTTCTACTGCACTGAAAGTTACTGTTGACTTCTCCAATGAAATTCGTTGAACATAATTAGCCGTTCTTCCTAGGTCACCAGGCTCGTTAGAACTACGCATAAAACAAGCGATAATAGGCCCCAAGTGAAGATCTGAGTCTCTGGCATTAGAAACAGACACAGACTTTAGACACTATTTGCCTATTCAGAGGCTTTTTCACCTTGCTTCCTTCCCTCTTTGGAGCTTGGCAGCCGGCCAAGTGAGCTCTGGTTAACTGAAATTTTACCCTGTGCTTGTATGAGAATAAGACAGATGGATGAGAATGACAAGAAAGTAAAGAGGGAAGAGACCTCGAAACTTGCAGAAGCTAGTGAGGGATTGACAGTCTTCTCTCCTCTGCACTTGTCCCATCATAGAGTTCTGGCTTTAGCTGAGCATGCACAGATTAAGGTGATCTGGGACCATGGGAGGCTGGGACAGAGGAGACTGGGTGGCAGGAAATGGAGGTGTGTTAGCCTGGCAAGGAGAAGACTTTATGCGAGGCAAGAACCCTTTCAAGTATGAATACTAAGGGCTCACATTTCTATAGCTTTTTAGAAAGTACATTCCTCTTAACAAGCTGATGAGACGGTTACTACTTTCATTTTACAGAAGAAGAAACTGAGGTCCCAAGAGAAGAGAATGATTTGTTTGAGATCATACAACAGATAAATGGTCTAGTTGGGACTTGGCAGAGATAATACATGTGAAAATTTTTTTGCAAAACCTAAAGAGCTATACAAATTTATTATTATCATCATTATCATCATCGTTATTATTCTTCCCATGTCTCCTGCCTCCAAATCCTCTGAACTCCACCCAATATCTGAAAGGCTGTCATTTTGAAGAGGGACTGGATTTGCTCTGCTTAGCCCCTGAAGGCAGCAGTCACTGGGAGGACTTTACCAGGGGACACATTTCAAATCCATATAAGGAAGAACTCTCTAGATCAATGCTATCCCATGGTGAAATAGAATGAAAAGGTTGAAGGTACCCAAGAGTAAAATTCACCAGAAATGAATTGTCTGTATCTACAAGCAGCTTCACATCTGGATGTGCACTGGAAAATTCTGTCCATCCCACAGATGTTTCCACATATACAGAACCTTTGGCAAAGGGACCTGGATGATGAATTATATAGCCAGACCATCTGGGTGATGGACTGAAGCCAAAACATCTGGATGATGGACTGAAAACTCCTTCCTTTTTCATCTTAAAGAATTTTTCATGAGCTTAGAGAATGTCAGAGCTCCATGCTAAGCCTTAGGACTTAAAATAATAGAATGTCAGAATGCCTGGGAAGGGTCTTAGACCAAACCCAGAGCTCTTTACACTTGCACCTTAGAAAACATGATGACAAACCGGAGTATTCACAGGAGGAGGACGGCTAGGGAGCGGGAGGTGCCTGAAGTCTGGGCAGTTGGAGATGTTTAACCTAGAGAAGAGAATCCTGGGGGTGGAGGCCTGGGGGTGTGTGTGGTCATGATGGCTATCTTTAATTGTTTGAGTGATTTGGTGGGGGGAAGGGATTGATGTAGTCTTCTTAGCGCTAGAAAGGGAGGGGCAGGGAGTTACAGAGAAGCAGATTTCATTTGGGCAGGAGGAAGGACTTCCTGCCGAGCTGTCCAAAAGTGGTCCTGGTAACTTCCACAGGTGATGAGCTCCCCGTTGCTGGAGGAGTCCAAGAAACAGTCGAATCACTCATTAAGTTTTAGAAAGGATTTGTGCTTCAGGCAGAGGTTGGGCTAGATGTCCTCTGGGGTGCCTTCCAACCATGAGAGTCTGTGATTCCAAAAAAGATTTTAATATTGCAAGGGATAGGTCAATAATAGCACAGGATGTGGAGTCAGGATGAAGGTGTTTAGTGTGCTTGGGGGGCTGGGGGAAGATGAATTATGAGGAAATTAGGAACTTTCACAAGACCCTTGGGTTCACTGAGAGAAGAGCAGAAGAGGGGAAACCTAGCATGTGACTGACAAAGAAAAAACCTGAAAGAACCCTGGCCTTGTAGCCAAGAGATCTGAGTTCAAGTCCCAAACCTGTCATTAGCTTGCTGTGTGACCCTTGCAATCCTGACCAAACCACTGCTCTGTGCCTCAGTTTCCTCATCTCAAAAATGGGTATAAATAACCTTTGTGCTACCACCCTCTCAGGGTCACTGTTGGCGAGGCACCTGTAGCATGTAAAGGGCCCTGGCTCTGGAGTCTGAGAACCAGAGTTCAGGTCCCAGTTCTGATGCCCATTCTCTAGGTGACTCTTAACAATCACCTGGGCCTTAGCATCCTCGTCTATAAAATGAACAGGTTGCACACGGTGGTCGCTAAAGTCCCTTCCAGCTCCCTAGAGATGAGAGAACGTGCACAGGGCTTTGCAAGCCTTAAATTGCCATGTGAAAGCTATTATTGTCATTATTATAGCCAAGGGCCTGACAGGAAAGAGCCCTGTTCCTCTAGGGACCAAAGGAGCTCAGAGAAATACAGAGCCAAGCCTTCCAGGGGCCGGGAAAGTAAGGGGTGAAGGAACAGGAAAGAGATGCCTGACCTACAAGGCTGAGATCCTTTAAAAGAAGGGCTGGGCGACTGGAAGGGCTGGAGAAGCGGGTTCAGGCTTCCAGCTGGTGCCAAACCCATTGAGAAATGGGAGGTCGGCTTCCTGTCACTGGCCGCCCCCACATATACCGTACTTTGACCCCTTAAAATCAAGGTCCAGGGTCTGACACTGATGGTGGGTGTGCTGGGCGGATGACCTGTATCACTGGGACCCCCAAGAAGAAGATGAAAGTACAATAAACCTGTGGGGGCTTCGACCTGGGAAGCAAGCTAGATTGGCTTGCTTCCCCCAGAATGGGGGCAGCTGGAGTGATGTAGGGAAATTCATTGGTCCGCAGCTGGAATGTGATGATACTATTAAAAATAATCAGCAGCCTGATCCCTGTCTCAGACACTTACTAGCTATGTGGCCCTGGTCAAGGTACTTAACCATTGCCTGCCTCAGTTTCCTCATCTGGAAAATGGAGATGATAATAGCATTCACTTCCCTGGATTGTAGTGAGGCTATGAGATAATATTTGTAAAGCACTTTGAGAGCCTTATAAGGGATGTTTAAAGGCTAGCTAGAATTATTATTTATGGCATTTTAAGGCTTACACAGGACTTATCCCACAACAGCCTTACTAGGTAGTACAAGTCTGCTTTTCCAGGCTTTGCAGAATGGGAAGCTGAGGCTGACACAAGCAAAGTGACTCACTTAAGGTCACCAGGTAATTAGAGGTAGAGAAGGTCTCTGGCTCCAAAACTTACTCTCTTTCTGAGGGCCCATGTTGCCCCTGAATTACTGTGTTTGGAAGCTGCCAATTCTTCACAACCCACCCTCTCTTGGACATGGATCTGTAATTTCATCAGTTGAATCTAGCAATAGCTAAGTCTTCAGGTGGCTGCACTGGGTTGCTGGGAGGCTCAAATGAACTAGCATATGTAATACTCTTTGCAAACCTTCAAGTACTTATTACTATTGTTATTACTGGGGAATTACCCAAGCTCCAGAGATCCACATAGTGAGTCTGAGGCAGGGTTTGAATCTACCCACGCCTCCCTAGAGCCTGGATTCTACCCTCTCATTACCTATTCATTAGACTGTAAGCTCCTTGAAGGCAGGGACTGCCTTTTGCCTCTTTTTGTACCCCCTACAGAGCTTAGCACAGTGTCTGGCATGTAGCTGTTTAATACATGTTTTTGACTGACTGACACCACGTCCCACTGACTCTACCTCCCAGCTTATGTCCCTCTGAAATTTTCTTGAGGGAGATAAGGAAGGGAAGGAGGTACTGCAATAAACAGCTTTATACTGACAAGAGCATCCTGGCTGGGGAGTCAGGAGACTGAGACATTCATTTCCACACTGCTACTGATGCATGGCATTATTTCCCCTCTCTGGGCCTCTTATTTTCTTATCTGTAAAATGGGAATAATAATGCTTCAACTACCTACCTTGCAGAGTTGTTATATTTCAATTCTTTTTATTTAGTATTTTATTTTCCCCCAGTTACATGTAAAAAACAATTTTTAACATTTATTTTTAAAACTGAGTTCCAAATTCTCTCCTTTCCTCCCTCCCCACCCCTGTCATTGAGAAGGGAAGCAATTTGATATAGATTATACATGTGTAGTCATGCAAAACGTTTCCATAATAGTCACATTCTGCAAAGTCGATGTGAAGAAAACATTTTGTAAAAACACACACACACACATAACGTAAAATAGCCAACATTTATATAGCACTTGACGCTTTGCAAAGCACTTTACAAATTTTATCTCACGTTATCCTCACAACAACACGGCAGGTAGGTACTATTATTATCTCTACTTTGCAGATGAAGAAACTGAGGTAGACAGAGGTTAGTCACTTGCCAGGGCCACACAGCTTGTAAATGTCTGAGTCAGGATTTGAACTCAGGTCTTCCTGACTCCAAGTCCTGTTCCCTAACCATTGCACTGCCTACCTGGCACCTATATCATCAAGTAAGTGAAGGGCCATTTGTTTACTCGCAAGAGTGCAGACCTAGGAACAAGCAACAGGTAGAAATTGAAGAGGGGAAGATTTCACTTTATGACAAGAACTAACTAATAATAACTACTAACTAACTAATAAGACCTGTCACAAAGTGGAATGGATTTCCTGAAGACCTAACAGGTTCCCCATGACAAAAGGTCTCCAGGCAGAATGACAATGTTGTGAGGGGTAATTCCTATCAGGAGCAGTTTGGACATGCCATCTGAGATCCTTTACTATGCTCAGATTCTGTTACTTCATTTCCTAGCCTTAAGAATCACTTCCAGGGGCAGCTAGGTGGTGCAGTGGATAGAGCACCAGCCCTGAAGTCAGGAGTACCTGAGTTCAAATCTGGCCTCAGACCAAAACACTTGACATTTACTAGCTGTGTGACCCTAGGCAAGTCACTTAACCCCAATTGCCTAAAAAAAAAAAAAACCAAAAAAAAAAAAAAGAATCACCTCCCCATATTTTGCTATTGCCAGGCCAAATCACTGCTTACCAGCCCACACTGTACTAAGACAAATAATAATTCCTTCTCTGGCTTGCTCTCTGGGTTCTTGGGAGGATTAAATGAGGTAACTGATGGGAAAACAGTTTGTAAACTCCAAAGAGCTTCATAACCTATAAAGTGCTTTGTGAGCTTTGTAAATGAAAGAGATTTACAAACTGTTAAGCCCTCAATAAAGTCATGTTCACGCTGCAAAGCCCTTGGTAAACCATTAAAAAAAGTTGTTTTCACACATCCTTGTATAGTTATTATATGAAATCAAAGTTTAGTCACAATTCAAAGTGTTCTTGAGACAAATATACAAGTCCAGAGGTAGGAAAAATCTGAGGTGTCCAACAAAAAGGTGGACTGTTTCTAAAGGTAGTGAACTCCCCATCAGTGGAGGTATCATAGTGGAGAAGGGGCTGGCTAAGAGATGAGGCTTGGAGGAAGACCAGGGAAAGCTTCCTGGAAGAAGTGGAGGAAGACCAGGGAAAGCTTCCTGGGAGAAGTAGAGGAAAAGCAGGGGAAGCTTCCTGGGAGAGGTGGAGGAAGACCAGGGGAAGCTTCCTGGGAGAAATAGGGGGAAAGTAGGGAAAGCTTCCTGGGAGAAGTGGCATTTGAGTTAGATCTTGAAGAATAGGAGCTGCCCATCTGGACGCCTCACTGTATCTACTTGTAAACAGGAGTCTGATCTAGCTCCCCAAGTCCCTTAACGTGGGCCAGCAGAAGAAGAAATTGCAAAGGAAAATGAATCATTCACAGCTTAAAAATTTCATGTTTTTTGTTTTAACTCAACTTTTATCTCCTACTGAATGTGAAGAGCTGGCTGTTGTGCTGATCCCAGAGGAAGGAGACCTGCAGCCCGCCAGCAATCCCAACAGAAAACAGTAGTCAAATTTTAGGCTGTTCCCCAAGTTTCAGGGCCAGAGCTGAAGATTACATGGAGAAAGACTAATGTTTTACTGCATGTCACAGCTAGAGGGGCCCTTAGGGTGTGGAATAGGGGATATTAGGTAACATCAGCACTTGAAGGGGCCTTAGAACAGAGAACAGAGAACATCAGGGCTTGAAGGGGTCTAAGGAATTCTTTAACTCAGGGGGTTCCAAACCCATTCTGTATCATGGAGCCCTTTGGTAGTCCGGTGAAGCCCTTTTCATAATCGTGTTTACATACATAAGATGAAGAAGGATACCAATTCTATGAAATGCAAACATAAAAGTATATGTTTTTAAACTGGTTCACAGACCCCAGGTTGAGAACCCCTGTTTTGATTCAACCTCCTCATTTTACAACTTGGGAGACGAAGAGCCTGAGATTGAGAGGAAAGAAGTCATTGGCATAAGAAGTCATCCATCAAATTAGAATCATAGACTCTCAGAGTTCCTAGGCTTAAAGGTCATAAATTTAGAGCTGGAAGTAACCTTCAAGGCCATCTTTTACAGATGAGGAAACTGAGGCCCACAAATATTAAACGATTTGCCCAGGTTCACACAGCTAGTAAGTGTCTGGAGTGGGATATGAACCCAGATCTTCCTGCCCTAAGTCCAGTGCCTTGTCTTGAAGCTTTTCAGGTAGAAAGATACTGAGCGATCAGAATCCACTCCACAACCTTTCCAAAAAAAGGGCTTCTTACCACCTATGTGACCTAGGACAGAGCATTCAATGTCTCTGGGCTTCTGATTCCTAAGCTGCAAACAGAAGAGGTTGAACTAGACATCCTTTAAGGTCTCTCCTTGCTCTAGACCCTAGGAACAGATGAAATGTCCTTCACTGTAATACCTTCAGTGACAGGATGCTCTGTACCATTAGAAACAGCCTGTTTCATCATTGGGACAGCTCTGATTTTATACAGTTGCCTTACAGGCAGGTAAGACCCCCCCTTCAACTTGCATCCGTTGTGCCTGGTGGCGCTTTTGGTGCCAAGTGTAATCCACCTCCACACACCCTACCACCCTCACCATCACCACCGCCACCATCTACGCTTGGAAAGGGTCAGAACTTCAACTGTTAGCCGCTAACAGTTTAGTGGGAATTATAGAATCATCAAATCCCACCTCAAAGACTAATTGACAGGAGACAGATGACAAACCCTGTGGACATGAATCCCCGAAGGCATATTTGCTTCAGAATATCACTCCTACTCTGTCAAAGAACCTGCAATTGCATAATTTGGGTCCCTCTTTGGCTGAGGGACAGGGTAGACTTTGATCCATCATCAACTGGTTAGTTACCAATTAATAATACAAGTTGCTGATGATCCAGCAGTTCAGGGTCCCTGTAGGAATTAGTCGTATCTGAAATGTCGGATCTACTTGAAATAATCTATAGGAGGCACCCAATGAAGTCCCTCCTCAGCTCTTCCACTAATTCACTGTTGGAAAAGTCACTCTCTTTGGGCTCCAGTTATCACAAAGGAGGCACCTGAACCACAGGATAACCTTCTCTCGAGTTCCAGCTCTGACATTATATTACTTTGTTCCAAAGGCCCTTCTGACGTTCTGCAGTTCAATTGAATTCAATATTTGCCAAGTGCCTGGTGCGAGTAAGACACTGGGGCTACTCAGATAAAAGTTATACACCTCCTTCCCTCAAGAAGCTTCCATTCTACTGGGGAGGAATGTAAGGTGATCTGAGGAGGTAAAGAAAAGGAATCAGGGAAGACTTCTCAGAAGAGGTGATGCTGCATCCTCACCACAATCCTGGAGTCTGATAGAGCAGGAATCATCACTGTTTAAGAGAGGATGAAGCTAAAATTCTGGGAAGAGAAAGAGATTGGATCAAGGCCACAGACTTTGCAGAAATGAGCCGGGAGGGTGGGGAGCCGAGCCAGGATTCAAACTCAAGACTTCTTGATTACAAATCCAGTCTCGAAGTTCTGGGCATTACCCCTTGGGGCTTGGGTTTCCATAGAAAGAAACAATTAGGGATCTCATGTGGAAGTTCTCAGAGTTAGAATGGCATAGAGGACCCTTGGAAAGCAACCAGTTCAAACCCCTTTCCAGTGTGAGAATCCCATCTTCAGCCCCCTTGACAGGGCTTTACCTCCCCTCTTCCTGAGTACCAGCGCTGATGGAGAGCTCACTACCTTTGACACTTTCATTTTAATGTAGCTCCCATCCTTAAGAAATAATTCCTTCTATTGAGCCAAAGATCTGCCACCTGTAACCTCTAATAGTTACAATGTTCTTTTTCCACATTGAGCTCCCTGCTTCCCTGTTTTCATGCCCCCTTGGTAAGATCGCATTTTCTGTCAGAGTATCCAGTTGGCTCCCAGGTCAATGAGTACGTGCAAAGCCTTCTCCGGGACTAATTGGAATGCAGCTTCCCAGCCAAAAATCATCCCCCACCCCCCACCCCGGGCCGTCCTCCTCGATGACTGGGGCACTGTATCATGGCCCTGGCTGAGGCAGTAGCGGCTCTGGTTACACCACACGGGGGATTATGTGGAATCCAGTGGCGTGAAGCAAGAACTTACAAGACCCAGAAACCAAATTCTTGCCTGACTTACTAATCCCCAACCTCACCGAGGCAACAGGAGTTACGTATATACAATGTCAGGTCAGTTCAGGCTGAGAACAGGCTGATGCATCATGGAATGGGGGTGGGGTGGAGGGCTTTGGCCTGGCAGCCCCAAGACCCTTATTGGCATAGAAGAGAATGGAGGCCCATTGAGGGAAATGACCAACATCCTATAGCAAGATGTCTTCTCTGGTGCCTGTAGGTCCCTAGGCCACGGGACCCACCTCTCCTTGGCTCCCAGCACACAGATGCTGGTTACTGGCCTGCCCACAAGCACTGATCTCCTCCTCTGAACTGGGCCTCCCAGAGGCCCAAATGCTCTTGAACTAAGTCACAGAATCTTAGTGTTGAAAGGGATGTCAAAGGCCATCCAACCCAATAGCCAGGGGTCATCTATCCCAACATGCTTTCTAGTTCAGGGATTTCCCAGACAGTGACAAGGAGCTCACTCCCTCCAAAGGCAGCCTTCTCCCTGTGTGACAGCTCTGACTGGGGCTACCTTTGTCTCATATTCAGCCGAAGTCCACCCTCTTTCCTTTCCTTCCACTGGTCCAGTCCTCTGGGCCAATTAAAACAAACCTAATCTCTTTCTCTGTGGTAGTCCTTCAGGAATGGATGGCCTCCAAGCTGAGGCTGGATGGCTGCTTGTCAGGGCAGTTGTAGGGGTGAGCTTTCCTTGTCATGATTTTAGTTGAAGGAATTAGAGGTATTTCACCTGGAGAAAAGTGCAGCTTGTTGGCACAGCGTTAGAGTGCCAGGTCTGGAGTCAGGAAGACCTGAGTTCAAATCTGGCCTCAGACACGTACTAGTTGTGTGACTCTGGGCAAGTCACTTGATCCCGTTTGCTTCAGTTTCTTTATCCATAAAATGAACTGGAGAAGAAAATGGTAAAACACTCTGGTATCTTTTTTGGTTTTTTTGGCCTTTTTTTTTTGAGGCAATTGGGGTTAAGTGACTTGCCCAAGGTCACACAGCTAGTAAGTGTCAAGTGTTAGGTCTGAGGCCAGATTTGAACTCAGGTCCTCCTGACTTCAGGGCCAGTGCTCTATTCACTGTGCCACCTAGCTGCCCCGACGCTCCAGTATCTTTGCTAAGAAAACCTCAAATGGGGTCACGAAGAGTCAGACACGACTTAACAACAACACCTGGAGAAGAAAATTCTTACTTTTGAGAAGTGCTGGCTCTCTCTAAGTGTCTGAAAAAAAAGCACTGACTGAAAGAATGAGAGGTGTTCTACTTGGCTCCATAGGGCAGAACTGCGAGCAATGAGTGGAAGTTGTGGAGGCAAATGCCAACAGAATATAAAGGAAAACTTCCTCAATGAGAGCCCTCCAGTGATGGAATAGGCTACCAACCTTCTAGCTGGCCAAAGTTGGATAAGGACTTGTCAAAGGTATAGTAAGAAGAAAAGATCTTGTTCAGGCATCTCTAAGAAGCTAGAATCCTGGGTCATCCCCTGAGAGCTGTAACTAACAACCATGTAGCCTGAGGCAGAACATAAAAGGCTTTCTCAAATCAACTCTAGGAGACACATGCAATTGTTAACTCCCTCTCCTGAAGTGGAGAGAGACCTTGGACTTCAGGACACAGAGCCTCATGGGAGAAGAATGTCCAAGGCATTGTCTTATGGATGGAGACCTCCAGGACAGTGCAAGGCCATCTCTGGGGAATCCTCTGGGAGAGAAAGTCAAGGCTGCAACGGGAAAGAGCTCTGGGGGATGGGAGGGGGGAAAGGGAAGGGACAATTATCAGAGAGCTTTCCATTTTATCTAATTACTTATGCTAACTAGGTGCTAAACTCTGTAGTTTCTACCTGCAGGAGTGAAAGTGCTATGAGCACCCTCTAATTTTCAGTTCCCTGGGGCAAAAATCCCAGTCCTCTCTACCACAGTTAGGTCTCTGATCCTCCTCCACCCCACCCCCTCAAATTGTCTCTTCTCCAGGCTAAACTTTCCCAGTTCCTTAAGCCAACCCTCCTATTTTATGATGACTGTCTCGTTTGATACCCTTCCCCAGGAAAACTTAAAAGCCAGCAAACTTTATCTTTGGCATCTCCTTCCCCATCCCCCTTTCTTTTGCAGCCTCTTGCTCCATATTGTACACCAAGCCCAGGAACTGCGGGTTTTCACTCACTGCTCTGGTGAACCTCTGAGAACAACCCTTCCCAGCCGGGCTTTAAGCTCTGGCTTTGTTTCCCCTTCCTCTCTTTGACAAAACTACCCTCATCCATCTGCCTTGATGGAAAGCATGTGAGAAATCCTCTTTGGTGACCTCAGGCCATTAAAAGCTCCCTGTCCTCTGACCTGCGTGGCCTGGAAGATTTTCCTGCCACCTCATGCCACTCCCCTCCTTTCAAAAGAGACATTTGTTCTATTGTTTCCCCCGATTGATTGTAAGCTCCTTGAGGGCAGGAACAGTTCTTTGTTTTTGCCTTTGTATCTAATTCAATCCCAAAATGACTTGCCCAAGGTCATTTTTGGGTAGTAGGCATTCCAGACAAGATTTGAACTGAAGCCCTGTGATTCTAAATCCAGGGCCTCTTTTAGACCATCCACGGTAAGACACATTGCATGAAACCTAACCCAGGACATAGTCATCCCAGGTTCTAAATTCAGTTCTGCCACTAGTTTCACTGTGGCAAGGTACTGCCTTTCTAAGGTAACTGTGTAACCTCAGACAAATATATCCTGATTTCTGAGCCTTTTTCCTATTCTGTAAAATTCTGTAAGATTAACTGTGTGACCTTGAGCTAGTGACTTTCTCCTCTCTGGGACTCAGTTTACCTATCTGTTAAACGGGAGCTTTGGACTAATTGACTTTGAAGGTCCCTTTATGCTGGTATTCTATACCTTGCTTTTGGGCTTTTCCCCAAATTTTCAGCTGTCAGAACCCTGAATTCCAGAGGGAGGCTCCTGGAAGGGCCGCTGCCCACCCGTTCTGCTGTGCTGGGCTTCGAGCCTGTGTTTGGTTTTCTTGAGAACTTCCACCACCCATGAGATAAACAAGCCTCACTTTGTGTTCTCCTTTGCCATGGCATTCCAGGGCCCCAGCCACCCCCTCCCTCCCACCACAGCTGGGTGGCTGAGGCCCAGCCTAGCCCAACCGACGTGCCCAAACCCACGGTCTCAAACTCCTCTCACTGGAAGGCCGGAGAGGATCTCAGGAAGGAGCAGAGGACGGAGGCACCCAGAATCCCTGGAAGAGAGCTGGGACATGCTCTTGTGCTATCTCTCATCTCTAAAAGTCTTGAGCACCTTGCCAGGGCCCCTAGTTATAGAAACGTGGACCGTCACGGCTGAAAGGAATCTCAGAGACCAATCCATTTTACAAACGGAAAAACTGAGTCCCAGAGAAAGAGAGTGACTTGCCCAGGGTCACATAATGAGTTTGTGGCAGAGACATCTCCTGACTTCAAATTTACCTTGATCAATCAGCCAATCATAAGGAGTCACTAGATGGTCTCGAAGATCCAGCACTACTACTAATGATAATAATAATCAGCATGCATATAATGCTTTAAGGTTTGAACAACATCTTTCAAATGACATCTTATTTGGTCTTCACCACACCCCTAGGATTCAGATGCTATTGCTATTCTTATTCTACAGATGAGGAAACTGAGGCAAACAGGGTTAAATGGCTTGCTTGAAGATCCCACAGCTAGTGAGTGTGTGAGGATAGCTATGAATTCAGGTCTTCCTGACTCCAGTTCCGACATTCTACAAACACATAGCTGGCTCTGGAATTAGAGAATCTGGGTTGAAATCCCACCTCTGACCATTGCCACATATGTGAAGGTGGAGAGGTCCTTAGACTCCTCGGACCTCAATTCCCCCATGTTACTGGTGGGGGAGGGGACGACAGCAGGGAACCTGTGCCCTGTATTCAGCCAATGGAATCCCTACGTGAAAGAGGCGGGGAGCGCACGTCCTGAAAGGCATGATGGGGTCGCTCCTGGATTAGGGACACAAACCTGAGTTCCATTACTGGTTCTGGCCCACTAATCCTTTGATGAAAAATAGCCTAACCGTTGAAAGAACTGGAGTGTTTTCAGAAAGCACTAGCCAGCCAAATTGAGTCTCTGCTTCAGCCCTTTCATTTTCTTGACTGGTTGTGTTCAGGCAAGGAGTTAAGGACTGCTGTAAGCCTTCGGTTGGCAAGAAATGCCTCAGGTCCTTATGTCCCTACTTGGGCCACCACCACATGACCTAGGAGTGCGTCACTCTGCTGCTGCTCCTGTCTCTATTACTGGATTATTATTATGATTATTATTAACTGTTACTATCTGGTAGTTTTTCCTGCTTCTAAAAAGGTGAAGGAATATTGGGTATGGCCATGACCTTGTGAGAGACCTACATGGTGCAGTGTAAGTCAGGAAGACCTTAGTTCAAATCTGGCCTCAGACACAGCCTGGGGGCAAGTCACTTACCTATGTCTGCCTCAGTTTCCTTCTCTGTAAAATAAGACCAATAATAGCACCTGAATCCTATGGTTATTGTGAAGATAAAATGAGACAATATTTGCAAAGTGCTTAGATATCTTTGACATATAATAGGTGCTAATGATTGCTTCCTTCTACCTAGCCCCATCCCCAGAGTTTGACCCAACATAGATCAAAGGCACCCCAGTGGTACCAGACATGCAGAATCCATCACACTGGGAAGCAAACTTGCATAGCACCCTGCATTCAGTCTGATCCCCCTCTCCCAAGGACCAAAATGATGTAAAGAAGGGTGTGCCCTGGGGTGCCTAAGGGAAGTGTTTGTACTTCCATCCTTGACAGATCTTCTTAGTAAACATCCCTTTGTAAAAGCAAATGGATTTTAATTGGTTAAATGAAACTAGGGTTTCATTTACTCTAGAAGATTGAGGCTGGAGTGTAGTTACATCTACAATGAAGGGTTTGGAATAAATGGTCCCTTCCAGCTCCGACTCCATGGCCCTATGATCTGAGATCAGTTAGCTCTCTGAGGTGAGGAAGATGCTGTCAAAACACACTTCTAACACACTTTATTAACACTTTATCCATCACTTTCTTAAGTCTAGAAATCAACAAAGCAACAAATAAAGCCCAGACAGGTGGCCTTTGCTGCTTCCTAAGGTGTAAATGCCCCCACAGAAAGTATAACTATAGACTCCAGAGAGGTGTTTTGAACTGGCTCCCTCGCACCATTGGGCATGCACCATCCTGCCCAACCTCCCTTGAATCTCAATTTCATCATCTTTAAAATGGGGGAGTTGGACAAGAAGAGGAGACTGAGAACCACAGATGTGAATGGCAGGCCCAGGGTCCTAAAGGCAGGGCTTTGAACATGGCTTGTCTGATTTCCAATCTTGGGACCTTTGCACCAGAGTCTCTTCTCCCCTGAGGATCCTGAGATTGTGAAGTTGTCCTTCAGAGCCTCTTCCTCTCTGGGACCTCCTCTTTTCCCTGAGTACCTAGAGCTTGGCTGTTCATGGCTACCCTCAGCCCCACCCCCACCCCAAAGGCTTGGTGAGGAAGGGTCATTTTTTGAACCAACCCCTCAAGTCCCGGCTGCCAGATTATTAATGCTGCAGCTGCTTCTTGTCATACTTCGCTTTCAACTTTTGTTGAAACATCATCACCTCTTCTGCTTATGTTAACTCCTCTGTTGACATTCTCACTTTCTCTGTTTACTCTTACTTCTCCATATGGGCAGTGGTTCAGCAGGGGGAGCTTGGAGGGAAGCCCCCCTAAACTCCAAACTGTAGTGATGTAGTTAACCACCACTGTCCTGAGTGAGATCAAGATCCAGAGAGAGCAAAAAGGGGCAAGGAAATATTCAGAGGGGCAGAAAACAGAGAAAGGAGAGACATAAAAAGAGAAAAGGAGAAGGGGCGGAAAAAAGGAGAGAAACTGAGACAGTGAGAACGAATCTCAGAAAGAGAGATTATGGACTTACAGATTTAGAACTGGCAGAGACTGTAAAGGTCCTCTCGTTCACCTCCTTCCCATTTTACAGATGAGGAAATGGAGGTCCATTAATCCTTGTTGTGTAATCAATACTAGTGTTGCAGATAGAGATGGGAGAAAACTGGGCAGTCTGGGAAAAAAGGGAGACGCATCCAGCCTGAAACAGAGGCGTGCGGGGCTGGGGGGGGAAGGGGAGAGCAGGGTCGTGATTTCTTCCCTAGATATCATGAGCCCTTTCGGCCATTCTGCAATCCTATTCATTAGCCGGCTTAAAAGAAATGAATAATCTGAAGTGAATAAAAAATCCCCTGGACTAGAGTAGATGGAAGATGCTAGCCAATTTGGGCTGAAGGGGAAAGAAACGGTTGCCTTTCCAAGTAAGAAAGTAACTAGCCCGGAGGCACAGTGAATAGAGCTTTGGCCCTGGAATTAGGAAGACCCGAGTATAAATTCTGCCTGGGATACTTATTAGCTGTATGACCCTGGATAAGTCACTTAACCTCTGTCTGCCTCAGATTCCTCATCTGTAAAATGGGATAATAATAGCACCTACCCCCCCCCGGGCTGTAATCAGGCTTAAATTAGATAATATTTGTAACATCCTAAATAAATGTTAGCTATTATTATTATTATTATTATTATTATTATTATTATTATTATTATTATTATTCTGGGTACACCACATGAATTCTGCTTTGAATTCCTTGTCATTGTATACATTGCTACCTCTTTATACCTTCCTCTCCTTCAGCAGCTTACTGATAGGGGAGAACATTTACAAAGTAAAGTACTCAGCTCAGTTGCTACTGACCTACCTAGACCTCCATACTAGCAGCTTCTTATGTCTCCCTGGCGCATGTGGAGACTCTCTCCCATGGAGTGTAGTACCTGCCCTGCTTATGTACAAAGCATAAAGCAGATCCAAAGTAACCCAGCAGTAAGTGCTAGATCTCAGATTCAAGCCCATTTCTTTTGACTCCAAATCCAGGACTCTTTCCTTTCCAGCCCAAGGCAAGCAATACAGGAAATAGAAGCAGAGATGGAGAGGGAGAAAGGGAAGAATGAAAAGAGTGGGGGAAGGGGAGGAAAATAGAGAGAAGGAGGGAAAGAGAGGGAAGAAGACAGAGGGAAGGCCAAATACAGACAGACAGACAGAGATGAAGTGAGGGTAAAGGGAAGGAAGAGAGAGGGAGGGAGAGAGGATGACAGGGAGGAAGACAGAAGGGGGGACAAAGACAGAGACAGAGAGAGAGGAAAGGATGAAGAGAGTGGGGGAAGAGGAGGAAAACAGAGAGGGAGAGAAGGAGAGACAAAAAGGAAATGGGGAAGGAGAGAGGGGGTAGAGAAAGGGAAGGAGAAAGAGAGAGAGTGAGGAAGATAGAGGAAAGGGTACCAAGAGACAGAGAGACAGAAGCAGAGACAGATGCAGAGAGACAGAGAAACAAGGACATCAGAGAGACATGAGGAAGATGAGAGCAGGTTTTGAGACATGAGAAGCAGTCGATTTGGCTGCTGTTTTCTCTGATTCTAAAGGTGCCTTCCTCTAGAAAGGAATGGTGAGGAGGAAAGAGGTCGGGGGAAGGGAGAACAGAAGCCTTTTAAGTATCTTGCCGTCTCGAGAGCTTGAAAAAAGAATTGACCCAAGTCTTTCTCAAGAAGAGAGAAGCTTCCCCAAGCTGCAGCCATCTCAACACCCAGTTTGAAAGCCATTGTTCTGGGTGGGAAGGGGTCCAATGAGCTTTATGACTTGAGCTGAAGATTATGAGAGAGTGGATATCTGCAGGGTTTGGGGGTGGGGGGATAGGGGCATGAGAAAGAAAGAAAGCACTTTATTTTCAGGAATGTTTACAAATGGTTTCTGGTGGTGACTTGTGTCTTGAGACTTGGGAGGGCGGCTATTGAGTCCTCTGTTAGTGTTTAACTTTGGGATTAGGAATTATTGAGCTGGGTTCATTAAAAGAGTTGGGTTTTGTCCTTTAAAAAAAGTTGAGAAAATGAGGAATGCATCAATCATCCCTGGACAAGAAGTATATTCACTCTTCACCCCACCCCAACCCACACCTCCATCGTGCCTATGAGAACTTTTGTTGGGAAAAATCTGTGTTCAAGGAAGCATCAGCAACCTTCCAACCAGAAAAAAAAAAAAAAGGATTTAGATCCCAAAATGTATTCTCATCAGTCATAGGATCATAGAGTTTGAACTGGAAAGGAACCTAGAGACTGTTAAGTCCAACCCCCTAATTTTACAGAAGAAGAAACTGAGATGCAAAAAGGCTCAATGACCTGCCCAAAGCCACACAGCTAGCAAGTATCTGAGTCAGGATTTGAATCCAGGTCTTCCTGACTACAAATGCAGACTCTATCCACTATATCACAATAGCTTTAAGTACCTAACACAGAAAAGAATGGGGCTTTCTAAGAAAATAAGGGGTTTTGTTGAACACCCCAAAAATGTCTCTGGGGTATGAGTGAGTCATAGAGATTTCAGCGTCTCCTGAGGGGACAAGGCGGATGGGAAAAATCCTAGAATCCTAGATTCTCAGAGGTGGAAAGCACCTCAGAGGGCATATAGTCCCATCCCAACCAAAACCAAAAGTCATCTAGCCCTTGCTTGATTATGTCCGCTACTCAGAAGCTTACTATCTTTTAGTGCAATCCACTCCACTTTGGTACAGTTTTGATTGGCAGGGTGTTTTCCCATATAGCAAGCTAACCTCTGCTTCCTGATACCTTTCCTCCATTGATCCTGGCTCTGCCCTCCAGGGCCAAGCACAGCAGTATAATTTGTCTTTCTCATAAAGCCTTTCAAATACTTCAAAAGCAGCTATCATGTCTCTCCTAAGTCTTTTCATTTTCAGGCAAAACACACCAAGTTCCTTTAGCTCAAACCTCGGATGATACATTTTTCACTCCTGTTAACATTGTGGTCACCCTCCTTTGGACCCAGTCCAGTCTATTAATGTTCTTCCTAAAAGGAACACAGGTCTTCATATTACCAGTGCTGGGGCTCAAACCTTCTCCTCTGCCAATTCTGAATACCATGTCTCTATCAATATAGTCTAAGACGTCATAAGCTTCTCTGTGGAATCACATGGGACTTGAAGTCCACTAAAAACCTCAAGTCAACCAAATGGTACCTGGTGCTGTCTCTCATGTTGTAATATAGTTGATTTTTTGAGCTCAAATATAGACTTTACATTTATCTCTGTTAATCGTCTTCTTGTAAATTCTAGATTCTACGTCTATTGTTCTAACCATTTACATAACCTTTTGGTGGTTAAGTGTAAGTGGTTAGAATAGGAAGAGTAGGGTCTTGGTGATGCAAGTCAGTATTAATTTGGAGGCTGGTGATCACCTGGAAGCAGTGTGGCAAGGGGAAACAATTCTAGGTGGGATTCAGGGGATGCAGGTTCAGATATAACCTCTGATACTTACTGTTCAATATTAGACAAATCACTCAGTCCCCCCGGGCCTCAGTTTCCTCATCTGTAAAATGTTTGGTTGGATTATATGACCTTTGAGGCCCCTCCTAGCTTTAGATTCATGCTCCTTAGATCCTATCACTTGCATTAAAATCTCAGGTCTACCATTCACTATAACTTGTATGATCTCAGATAATTATCTCACCTTGGTGGGCTTCAGTTTCCCCATAAGTAAAATAAGATAATGGAATTAGATCAGTGGCATCAACTCACAAGGCAACACATTAGGACAGTTGGGTAGCACAGTGGATAAAATGCTAGGCCTAGAGTCAGGAAGACCTGAGTTCAAATCTGGCCTTAGACACTTACTAGCTGTGTGACTCTGGGCAGGTCACTTAACCCTGTTTACCTCTGTTCCTCATCTGTAAAATGAGCTGGAGAATGGAATGTCAAACCACTCTAGTGTCTTAGCCAAGAAAACCCCAAATGGGGTCATGGAGAATAATAACAATAAAAACTCACATTGAAACAGGACCATTCCTCTGTACATAAGGATCTCTGGGGGCTGCATGTTGAATTAATTTTAAAATGCTATGTTGTCTATGTGTTATTGTATTTTTATGTATTTTGTTATTTCTCAATTACATTTGACTTTGGTTTGGGCTGTGCTTGGGAGTTTGGTGGGCCACATAAGGCCTGTGGGAGGCATGACTGACCCCTCTAAGGTTTCTAAGACCCGTCTGACATCCACAAGCCTAGGCGATTCTAACCATAACTGCAAGGGTACAATATGGGGCTGCTCATAATGATTGGGTCATCTCTGGGAAGAAAAAAAAGAATAAAATATGGCCAGGCAGCCTTGGGCAAAATTCTTTCTGTGGTCTTATTTGATTTATTCAAGTTCATTTCCCACAATGTCTATGTCTACAGGGTATGCAGAGCCCTCATGCCGTCTGGGGTCCCTCCTATGAGAATCAGAGCAGTCTCATAAGCTTACTCACTAAGAGCCTAATATCGTATTTGGACACTGTATTCAGTCAAGGGCAGTACAGTGAATGGAGGAAGTCAGATCAGGCCCTTGGGCTGACTCGGTGGTTCCTCTCTCTCTGGACATCTTCCAACAAAGGTTGGCTGCCCTTTGTCAAGGGAGGCCTACTCAAGTATGAGCTGAAATAGATGGCCTCTTCCAACACTGTATGTCCATGATTTTGTGGTTCTGATGATTGGATCTCTGTCCATTCTAAGGAAAGTGTCTAAAGAAAGTGTCTAAACATCTAAAGATGTTTAATCCCAAGCAATGAAGCTCTAATGGGGGAATGTCTATAGAGTCCATGAGGGGCTGGTTGAGGGGAAATATGGAGATATTCTGAGCTTTCCTGGAACTCCCTCCCCCAATTGACTCCCAGTGAAGCAGTTGTGGGCTCTCCAGAGCTCAGTGCCAACCTTTGTTCACTTAGCCCAGACAGCTTGTGAGCGGGGGATTCTGATGGGCTATTGTTGAGAACCCACTGAATAGAGCTTGTGCCAGGCCAAAGCAGGTGTCTGCTCCTGTCTCCAGGGAATGCTTTGGCCTGGGAGCCAGTAACCTAATCTCCATCCTCTCTGGTACATTCTGTCATCCTGTGGGGAAAGCCAGGGAGGAGAAACTATTGAGACTGTGAGGATCTAACACCCCCAGTGTTCACTGGGCCTCTCAGATGTGATCTCGTCCCAGATAGCACCACTTCTGCCGGGACAACAGACGGCCCTGTGGATGGTAGCATGGGCTGGAGGGAGGAGAAAGGGATGCTAGCCACCCCTCTGTCTTTCTGCCGTCCTTTGGAGCCACCAACAGAAGCCTAGAAAGAGCCTCAGATTTGGAACTGGCTCTCACCCAGAGCCAGGTAGGGTGGGGAGGACTGGGAAACATCAGCCCTGGCTTAAGTCTTGTTTTATTACTAACTTACTATGTGACACTGGCCAAGGCATCTTCCCTCTCTGGGTCTTAGTTGACTCATTTGCCAAATAATGACCCCTGCCCTGCTTTCACCAAAGATAAGCACTAACACTGATACAGCGTTATGTATCAGTTATCTCATCTGAGGGGCAGGTTGACCTAACTTTGAGGTGAAGTGTGGGGATGACATTCGGCTCAGGGTGGAAGAGGCTATTTCAATCAGGGGTGAGTTGGAGTTGTCCAAGTAGACTACGAATGACCACTTGTCCCTGCTTTGGGTCTCAGTTTCCCTATTTGCAAAATAAAGGTGGTGTACTCAATGCTAAGGTCTCTTTACGTTCTCGTGGCATCAATAACAGCACTGAATGAGAGACCAGAGGGTTTTTTTTCCTGTTTTAGAACAAAGGAAACAGATTATGAGAGGGGCCTTTCCTCCTGCTGGGTCTCAGTTTCCTCCGCTATAAAAGAAGGCACTTGGCCCCAGTGATGCCTAAGCTTCCTTCCAGCTCTGATGGCAGATGATCTTCCATTTCCTTACTTCATCAGCTGGCTGCGGTGAGGCGTGTGCCTTCCGGGATGGGTTCACCCAGCCAAAGCCTCTTTCCTCTTGGTTGGGCCCAGTTAGAGAGAAACACCCTGATGGGGAGGAGAAAGGAGAAGTATACAAGGCCTTACCCTGGGCCCCTCTGATTACCCTTAGGAAATGGGAAATTCCTCTTGATTGAAGGGACAAGCTAATTAAATGCCCTAGTAAGGGCATAACATAGGTGGGAAGTCAGCCAGCCAGGCAGGCATCCCATCTGCCCCATGCCTGACCTCTCTCCCCCTCCTCATTGTGAAGTGATCTGGAGGAACTCCATTCTTCCTTCCCTAGGCCCACCTTTCCAGCCTTATTTTACATTACTCCCTTTCCTGAGCAATTCAGGCAAGCCACACTGATCTTCTCACTGTGATGTTCTCCTCCCTTCTCTGTGCTCATCTCCCATCTCTGCACTTTGTCCTTACCTCTGCTGCTTGGCAACCTTCCTTTGAAGCTCAGTTCGAATGCCACCATCTAAATGAGGCCTTTTCTAAGACCCATATGTACAATAATATGTTTATGGCAGCTCTTTTTGTGGTGGCAAAGAATTGGAAGCTGAGGGGATGCCCATCAACCGGGGGATAGATAAACGAGTTACGGTATATGGAACTATTGTGCTGTCAGAATGGTTTCAGATGAACCTGGGAAGACTTGTGTGAACTGATAGAGAATGAAGTGAGCAGAACCAAGAGAGTATTGTTCAGAGTAACAGCAAGATTTTAACGATGATCAACTGTGAAGGTCTTAGCTATGTTGATCAATGCAATGATTCGCAACAAATCCAGACCCAGAATGGAAAAGAGAGAACCGACGGACTCTGACTGCAAATTTAAGAAATTTTTTTCTTTATTTTTCTTGCTTTTGTCACCTCACCATGTGGCTAATGTAGAAATGTTTTGTGTGACTTCATATGTATAATGGGTATCATATTTGCCTTCTCAATGCGGGGGGCGAGGGGTAGAGAAAGGGAAAAAATTTGGAATTTAAAATAAAAAAATTGAATTTAAAAAATAAATTCTTTTCTGATCCCTCCTACTGCTAGTGTCTCTCCAGAAAAAGAAAACCTTCATATTTGTTTTTATGTTTTGCAAATATTAATAAATGTACATGCTGACTCTGTGTAGAGAACAGAAGTTCCTTGCGGTCAGGGACTATTTTATTTCCATCTTTACATCCCCAGTGCCCGACACACTGACGCTTAATAATGTTTGTGGATTGGTTGGTTGATTGATACTGAGTTTCCCTATCTCTAAAATGAAATCAATGAGTTCTATTATTTTTAATTTTTGCTATTAGGAAATCTTCAACAAACGTGAATATTTCCATATTCAGAGAAGTCCAGAAAAGTAGAATTATATGTGAAATCATGAATCTATTGCATATAGCTTATTTTTCTGATAGATATTAAATTTAATGAGGTAGTACCAACAATGCCCTGCTTATCTGGGTCCCTGTCTAAACTTCCTTCTGCTCTCTTCTATCTATATTTTCATAAAAGTTTCTTGATATTCTTTTCCTTCCTTTTTACAACATTATCACTAGTCCCTTCTCCCCTCCCCTAAATAAAAAACCCTTCTTTGTAACAATTAGCATAGTTGAGCAAAACAAAGTTGTTGTTTTAATTGTCCCATATAAAAATGTATGCCTCATTCTGTGTCCACAGCCTCCATACTAAGGGGTTGGGAGGCATGCTGCATCATTAATCTTCTAGAGTCATGAGTGGGCCCTGCATTGATAAGAGTTCTTAAGTCTTTCAAAGTCATTTTCTTTTACAACTTTGATATTATTGTATAAATTGTTCTGGTTTTGTTCACTTCACTCTGCATTAGTTCATACAAGTCTTCCAAGGTTTCTCTGAATCCATCCCTTCTGTAATTTCTTACTACACAACAATATCCCTCTGTATTCATATACCATAATTGGTCCAGCCATTCCCCCAACTGGCATCCACTTTGTTTCCAGTTCTTTGCCACAATAAAGAGTGTGGCTGTGGATATTTTTGTATGCATGGATTCTTTTCCTCAGCACTTGATATCTTTGATGTACATGCCTAATAGTGATATCAATGAGTCAGAGTCACGGTTTTGTTACTCTGGGCATAATTCAGTATCATTAGACCAAAGGCAGCTAGATGGCTCAATGGATAGGAGGCAAGAAGACCTGATTTCAAATCCATCCTCAGACACTTAACTAGCTTTGTGACCCTGGGCAAGTCACTTAACCTCTGTTTGCCTTAATCTACTGGAGAAGGAAATGGCAAACCACTCCGGTATCTTCGCCAAGAAAACCCCATGGACAGTAGGTCATGAAGAGCCAGACATGACTGAACAACAGCAATCATTGGACCAATTGATAGCTCCACCAATAGTGCATTAATGTGCCTGTTCTCCCACACCCCTCCAACAACCGTCATGTTCTATTATTGTCATCTTTGCCAATCGGATGGGTTTTTGAAGTGGAACTTCAGAGTTCTCTAATTCTGTTTCTGACACTACTGAGAGGTTCCTCCAAGCCCTGCTCCCCAACAAGAGGGAGGTAAAGAAAGCATGATTGTGGTTCGGGACATACCGGAGCTGGCTCACCAGAGCTGATTGCTAAATGTTCGGTGTGAGTATTTACGACTCAGAAGGTAGCAAATGCTACGAATCAGAGCTTGATTCACTGTTGCATTGATTGTCTAGAGCAGTGGTGTCAAATTCAAATAGAAACGGGGATCACTACTCCATACATAAGGATCACTGTAGGCCACATATTGACTTAGTTTCAAAATGTAACATGATCTCTGTTTTATTGTATTTTTATTTATTTTGTTAAATCTGGTTTGGGCTGTACTCAAGAATGTTACTGTCAGTCCTGTGTTTGGTATATCTGCTCTACACTTCACAAAAATTGGGGTAGCTATGTGACACAGTGGAAAGAGCACCCTCCCTGGAATCAGGAGGACCTGAGTTCAAATCCAGCCTTCGACACTTACTAGCTATGTGACTCTGGGCAGTCACTTAACCCTGATCACAGAAAGAAAGAAAGAAAGAAAGAAAGAAAGAAAGAAAGAAAGAAAGAAAGAAAGAAAGAAAGAAAGAAAGAAAGAAAAAATGTTCATGATGCAGATAAAATGTAAAAGTGTTTTACATTTTCAGAGAGCTGGTTATTAAATATTTACCATTTACCATTAAACATAAACCATTTACCTTGATGTCTTGTTTGATATTGACAAAAGACTTTTTAGAAAATAGGAGACACAAACAGGTTCATTTGTCTTTGTTGCCTGCAGTAACTTCAGACTTTTAGGAGAAGGAACATTGGAAGATTTATTCTGAGTTGCTGAGACTCAATCCCTGGAAGACAGAAAGGAAAAGAAGACCCAGATCCTACCCTCAGGGAGCTTACAGTCTAAAAGAGACAAAGGAGGAGTAGACCTAGGTCCTGCCTTCAGGAAACTGAGTCTGAGGCACACAGAGGAAGAGGAAGGCATTGACTTCAAGTACCTTGGGTAGATGAGGGGGGACACTTAGAAGGAACAGATCCAGGCTCAGTCCTCTGGAAGCTCACAGTTTGTCTGGGAAGACAAACTCTCACCATTGAAGCCTGGGCACTGGGAAAACAAAAGGACAGAAATAGATATGTTTAAGGCGCCTATGTTCTATAGGCAGAGACAACATGTACGACCGACCAGGCCGCATGAGTAGTACAGATCTCAGCTATAGGGCCTACGCTCAGCGTGGAGGGAGAGGTCCACTATGGGCTAGGCCATACTGGGAAGCTTGAGAGAGAAACTTTATGGACAGTCCATCTGAGGAGCTCAGTGGCTAGAGAAAACACAGAGGAATTCAGTGGAGGGGGAGAGGAATCACTAGATAATAGAGTGTTGCAAAAGTCTTGGGGCAGTCTCAAGTTTTGATGGCTTTACTAGCTTAAAACTGCACTCATGTGCATTAATTAAATTAACATGGTGAAGAGGAGCTGAAACCTTTGGGAACAACCTCGTGCTGTGATATGACATCAAGGAAGATCATTCCAACCTCCTCCATACTGTCCCTGGCATCTTAGTTGGAATGCAACAATTGTCATTTTTGTAGCATTTTATGGTTTGCCAATAATTATCCCCACAATAGCAGGCAGTAAGCACAGTAGGGCAAGATGTTTTTTCTCTAGCTCAGAAAGCAGAAGTAATAAACTCAAGCTCTAATGTTCCCTATTCAAAGGGACCTCCTAGCTCTCCTTTTCTATGTTCATAGTCCGGCAGAGAGAGTACTGGAATTCGGAGTCAAAGGATCTGGGTTCAGATTTTGGTTCTGCTGACTCACTCCTCCTCGGACCTCAGTTAAGCCATTTAACTTCCTGGAGCCTATTTGACCATCTGTAAAATGAGGGGATTGGACTAAGTAATCTGTAAGGCTCTTTGCCGGTCTGAGATTCTGTGTCCTGAAGCCCTTTTCTGCCTTAACATTCTGTGTCCTAAGGACCCTCCCAACTATGGTAGTCTATATTCCCTTTCCACTGCAATATTCTATTATCCTGAGTGGCAATTAGTCTTCTGGGTGACCAGGCAAGGGTCTGTTTCCAAGGCTGCCTTATAGCACTTTAACTAGGTAAGGCAGAGGTCAAAAGAAGTGAATGACCTGTCACTTGTTCCATCGTACCCAGCAGAGTCAACAGTCATCAGCCCTTTTTCTTATTCCATAGCTCTGAGGCTACCTCATCAGGCTTTTCCCCAGTCCCTGACCTAGGATCCTGCTTTGAGCCTCTCACCTAGAACAGGGAAGATTCCTCAGCTACCGCTGAGATTACATGGGAAGACAGGTTTGGGAGGTTCATCACTAAGCTTTGAGGTTGGGCCATAGTGAGCCACAGAGGCAGGAGGCAAAGCCTTCAGGTCCTAAAGCCATGGACCTGGCTTGGCCTGGAATGGGGAAACAGGTGATACTAGCTAAGCTGTTGACCCCTCTGACCCTCGCCTCATTCCCTAAACCGTGCCCAGAGCTCAGATGTAGGGCAGGTTATGAGACCATCCCTCACTAGGCCACATACTCCCAGCTGGGCAGGGGACCAGACACAGAAATAAAGGTGGAGATAGCCATTGTCACTGGCCCAGCAATGTAAGGGGCTTAGACAATGCCTATGACCTTGGATTTTTTAAAATAAAAATGGGCTAACCTTGTAACTGAAAATATTCTGAAAATATTCTTCCCAAGGAAGAGAAGATTTAGGGAGAGTATAATCATTGTCTTCAAGTTGCCTAGTACAAGAGGGAACTAGGAAGGGGGAAGGGGAGTTGCACAGAGGTTAAACAAGCTAACAAAGAAATTTATCCCAAAGTGAAAGGGGAGGCTTTGGTAGGTGGTGTTTCCTCCCTATTTTGGAGGTCTTCAAGCAGAGGATGAGCTACTACTGGTTAGAGATGTTACACCGGGCATTCTTGCTCAGGTACGGGTTGCACTGACTCCCCTCTGGTGCCCCTTCTCAAGCCAGAATTCTGGGATTCGGGTCCCAGGGTTTCAGGGAGATGGGAGCGTTGCATACTGTTCTAGGGAGCCGACGAGTGCAGTGTCACAGCCAGAGTAATGGCTCAGTCACTTCCCCCATTCCTGCTCAGATGACAGCTGTGATTTGGGTCGGGTGTCCAGGACAGGGAGCCCAAGAACAATGTGTGGTGAAGCCAGGAGTGTTTGCTTACGGCCAGAGACGGCCAACGAGCCCCAGCCTTGCCTGTCCCATTGTCCAGAAGCTGGGCGGGGGGACGATGACAGCTATCGATGTCTCCCCACGTCAGGCTGAGGCCTCATCTCTGCTCAATGTAAGCCTTTCTCTGGTGTCCTCCCCAGGGGTTCATACTTGGCATCAGGTGGTACCCAGTGTCAGAAAAGGAGAAACATTACAGGCCTGGGGGAGGGGGCATTGGAGAGGCCCTGGGGACCCTGGGCACCGGGGACAACAGGCATTGATTTGTGTCTGGGAATACAGACCCTCAGCGTGGCTCGGGTTTCCACAACTGTGAAATCTAACTTGTGTCTCATTTTCTCCTGATACTGATAACAGTGTGAAGCCTCCTGTCCAATCTGCTTTTCCCACCTTGGTGTAGTCTTTCTCTAGGGGCCATTGTCCATATACCCCATTCCCCTCATGCCTCTATTGTGCTGGGAAGTTTCCTCATGGGAATAAGAGAATCACAGACGGTCTGGGCTAGGAGGCAGCTTAGAACTCTTACTTTAAATGTCACATCTGAAAGGAGCCATGAAAGTCACCTTGTCCAGCCTCTTCATTTCATAGAAAAGGAAACAGACTCAGTGAGCTTAAGTAATGCATCAGGATTTGAACCCAGGTCCTTGGAACGGAATGGTAACTAACTATAACTAGGGCAGAGGTAAATTCAGTTTGAAAGCAGAGGGTGGCTTTGGCGGCTGTGCAGAGGACAGTCTGACCACACTATGATCACTGCCCACCACCAAAAAAATTCAGCCCTTATCCCCAAAGGGAAGGTGGCCTGAGGCAGGGGAAACAATGAGGTTCAGGGTCGGTAGTCACTGATAGGCAGAAGCACGGGTCCCTTCCCCTTGGATTTCAATGCCCCAAAGCCCATTTGTTGCACATTTATTCCAGGTCTACCACGGACTCTAAATTCAGCACACTTCCCATTATATCACAAAATAGAGACCTGAGAGGGGCCTGTTTAGTCTGAGCTTATTTTACCAAAGAGGAAACTGAGGCCTAGATGGGAAAAGACTTCCTCGAAATCATGTGAATCAGTGGCAGAGCCAGGATTGTAGAGACAGAGGGGCCTCTGGAGAGGTCAGCAATCCCACTGGCCCAGTCATTATCTTCCCTAAGTGTTTGCTTGTGATCTTCGGACTGTGAGATTCGCAAATGCCTCCGTCACTTGAACACAGAAGACAGATCTAAAAGGGCTTTCCCCACGAAAACATCAATCTATCACTCCACTGCTCAATAAACTCCCGTGGCTCCCTATTCCCTCTCAGCTCTTCTGTTTGGCATTTAAAGCCCTTGACAGCCCAAGATTAGCCTACATTTCTGAGCCGTGTCCCACATTCCTTTCTTCCACCCACACAGATGCAGTCAAAACAGCTGTCTTGCTGTTCCTCATACACAGCACTCTGTCTCTGGGCTCCATGCCTTGGCACTGGCTGGCCCCCAAGCCTTGAGTGCATGCTTGCTTCACTCCTGTCTTTCAGGATCTGCTAGCTTCCTGCAAGGTTCTGTTCAAGCTCCACCTTGTAGAAGCGCCCTTCCTGAGCCCCAAGCTGCTTGGGCCAAACTACCTTCTATCTATCTATCTATCTATCTATCTATCTATCTATCTATCTATCTATCTATCTATCATCTATCATCTATTTATCATCTATCTATCAATCTATCTGTTTGTGTCTGCCTTTATCGATCTATCTACTCATCTATCTACCTATCTATTTAATACATAAATAAGTACATGGGACACAGTGGATAGAGTGCCAGGCCGGAGTCAGGAAGACAAGTTCAAATCTGGCCTCAGACACTTAATAGCTGTGTGACCCTGGGCAAGTCACTTAACCCTGCTTGCCTCAGTTTCCTCGTCTGTAATATGAGCTGGAGAAGGAAATGGCAAATCACTCCAATATTTCTGCCAAGAAAACCCCAAGTGGGGTCACAGAGAGTCAGACACAACTGAAATGACTGAACAACAAAATACGTACATCTTCTCTCCCCTGGCTAAAATACAGGCTCCTTAAGGGCCTTGGGAACTATTTTTATAATACACCCAGCACCTAGCATAGTACCCAACACACAGCAGGCATTTAATAAATGCTTACTGGTTAACTGATTGCATAGAACCTATCCAACTTCCCTTATCCTCTGCATCATAATTTGGCCTCATCATCACCATCCCCCTGTCCCCACATACATCTTCTCTGTGTTTAGTGATGCCCACCTAAAAGAAAGGGGCATCTTTCCTATTCAGTTCAGAAGCATTGATTGTGTGCATACCATGTAAGAGAGGCTGTGCTAAGTAATCAGAGTTTGAGGGGACTCCCAGATGAACCAGCAAAGAAGACTGGGATAGGGAGGAGATGAACCAAGGCAAATTCTAAAGAAGAGAGAGGATTCAAGAGGAGAGAGTGGTCAGTGGTATCAAAAGAGCAGAAGGCTGGTTGGGAAGGCTGAGGACTGAGGCGGGACCATCCAATTACACAAGGAAGACATCATGGGTAACTTTGAAGAGAGCTGTTTCGGCTGAGCGAGGAGGTCACAAACCAGGCTACAGAGTGAGGGCAGAGGAAGTGGAAGCGGCAGAGGATAAATTGGTTTTCTAGGAGCTCGGCTGTGAAAGGGAGGAGAGAGATAGGATGTCAGCTTGAGGGAACGATAGGTTCCACTGAGGGGTTTTTAAGGATGAAAGAAACTTGAGCGTGCTTGTAGACAGCAGAGAACGGGAGGGGGGGAATAGGGAGAGATGGAAGACTAGAGAGAGAAAAAAAGGGGAGTGATCATGGGGGTAACCTGCTGGAGGAGCAGAAGGGGATGGGATCAGGGGTACATGTAGCGAGGCTGGCTTTGGCAAGGATAAAGGCCACCTCCTTAGCAGAGGCTGGAGCGAAAAAGGAGAGAATGGGAGCGATGTGAAGGGGTTTTGAGATGGAGATAAGAGAGAGCTCAAAGTTAATAGCCTCTATTTTAGATAGAGGGCTGGGCCTGTGGTCAGGAAAAACTGAGTTCAAATCCAGCCTCAGACATTTACTAGCTGTGTGATCCTGGGCAAATCCCAAACCTGGCTGCCTCACTTTCCTCAACAGTAAAATGGAGATAATAAAAGTACTTCCCTCATGGTGTTGTGAGGATCAAATGAGAAGTGCTTAGCACACAGTGCCTGGCACATAGTAGGGGCTTAATAAGTCTTTATTTCCTTCTTTCTCCCTATTTTCTCAGTAAAGAGGCAAGGTCCAAGGTAAAGAAGGCATGAGAGGTTTATGGAGAGAGCAGCCTCTGTGGGGAGTGGGATAGAAAATCAATTAGGGAAGAATAAAGAGGTTATCTGTCTACAATGAGGGCCCAGGTGCAATTAGATAATACAAAGTTCTAGTAGGCCCAGTCAGCCTCAGCCCCATTCAGTAACATGTGAGAAGGAATGGAAGAAGTAAATGGCAAGGGTTATTTAGGGCTTGAGACCATAGAGTAAAGGACAGCATGGAACTGACTGACCTGACCACAGGATCAAGATGAAGAAAGGAAGAAAGTCAAGTCAGAGCTCTGGGGATAGCCTGGTGCGGAACCAAGCAGCATAGGGCTTGGAGGGTCCCATCAGGACACAGAATTGGTTTAGGAGAGCTATGGTACAGATTGAGATAGGATGGGTGGCTATAATTGAATAAAGGTAGGTTTTTAATCTGGAAGTAGAACATTTATGGTTGGTGCTAAGATCATGGGTGTGAGGTGGGCCATTTGAAAGCATGGCTGAGGTGGAGTAGAGGAGTCCCATATTGGGAGTTGAAGAGACTGAAGGAGTAGGAGGTCAGGTGTTTGAGGAAACATCAACACACTGATCCTTTAGTAGAAAGGCAGGAGGTGGAGCAGAGAGGACCACTGAGCCAGGCAATGAATTTTTTGAGCGAAGAGAAGAATGACCTCGAGTGGATAACAGCCACCAGGACCTGGATTGGTAATAAATTTGGACCTAGTGAACATCAAAGGAGGAAAGCATTTCTCTCCTTCTCCCTCCAGCCCCCATGCCACTCAGGGTCATCCAGTCTTTTGATCCGGTCAAGGCTTCATCATTGCCATTTTTCTGTTGCTGCCCCCAGCACTATTTCCTCTACTTCCTGTCCTCAGGAAAGTGTTAGCTCTTACTAAGTTGCTTTGTTGTTTTTGTTGTTCAGCTGTGTCCTCTTCAGGGAACTGAATGTCCTTGGGGTTTTCGTGGCAAAGGTACTGGAGTGGTTCACCATTTCCTTCTCCAGTGGATTAAGGCAAACAGACGTTAAATGACTTGCCCAGAGTCACAGAGCTACTAAGTGTCTGAGGACAGATTTGAACTCAGGTCTTCCTGACTCCAAGCTTAGCATTTTCTCCACTGAGCCATCTAGCTGCCTCCTTACTAAGTACTAGTCTAGGCCAAGATGCCTCTGGGCTAGTCAACATATTTCTAGCTCTTTTGTTAGGCAGAAGCATAGCTCTACCCTGCCCACTAAAGGACCACTTAGGTGACCACACAGAGCTCTCCACATGACTCCCTGGACTAATGATCCCCAGCCCTCACTCCTAGCAGAGTTAGACTCATGGAATGCAATTTATTCTCTTCTTTCCTGACTCAGGGTGCAGAGTGTACCCCTCCCCCAATGATTAATACCTCTGACTTTGGCTTTTTTGAAACTAAGGAAAAAATATTTGTGCCCTTTACCTTTCCAACTCCTATTATTGTGAGGAGGTAGGGTACTGTGGGTCCCTCCGGGGGGAATCAGGAAAGACTTGAGCTGGGCCTTTAAGGAAAGGAGATGTTTGCACTGATAGAGATGGAGGTGTATCTATTCTGTGCATGCAACAGAGAGGGGTGCGGGCAGGGTGGCACCTGGAGACCAGAGCTCTCTAGTCTGGCTGGAACATAGCCTATGTGAAAGAGGAGGGTGTCCCCTCAGCTGGACAGGTAGGTCAGAGCAGAGAAGGCCAAAGAAGCCCAGATCTCGAACTAGAAAGGGTCATCTGCTCCAAACCCCCTTCATTTAAGGAATGAAGAACCGGAGGCCCATGAAAGGTCACACAGGCAGTCAGATCCAGCATCCAAGGCAGGATCTGAACCTGGGTCCTTTGACAAGAGTTGTGCTTTCCATTATCCTACACTGTAAGAGCCAGTAGTGTCTCTACTCGGAATCTCTCCCCATTCTAACCCATTCTTCACTCAGCTGCCAAAGTGATTTTCCTAA
Organism: Phascolarctos cinereus; assembly: GCF_003287225.1. Lineage (NCBI taxonomy): Eukaryota > Metazoa > Chordata > Mammalia > Diprotodontia > Phascolarctidae > Phascolarctos > Phascolarctos cinereus. The sequence continues at coordinate 199,364,316 of NW_027556402.1, read as the reverse complement.
AGCACAGCCCTGACTATTGTTATGTTCCCCAATCAATAAATTCCAGTGGCTCCCATTACCTGAAAGATCAAGCACGAATTTATCTGTTCCGTATTAAAGCTCTTTACAACCTTCCTACCTTTCCGATATTCTTACCTGTTATTCCTGACCCAGTTTCTAGATCCAGCTACACTGACCACCTTGCTGCCCCTCCCACACAATAAAGCAAAGTCTCTGTGCCTCATCCCCACTGTCCTCTATGCCTGGAACATTCTCCCTCCTCATTTCTATGTCTCAGCTTCCCTGGCTTCCTTCAAGACTCAGCTCAAAGGCCAACCTTCTACAGGAAACATTTCTTAGTCCCACTAGGGGCTAGTGCCTTCTCTCTGAGGTTAACTCCCAATTACTCTGCATACATCGTGTATGTACAAAGTTGTTTTCATGTTGTCTCTCCCGTTGGACTGTAAGCTCATTGAACTCTTGGACAGTGTTTTTGCCTTTCTTTATATTTCCAGAACGAGGCCAGGTACATAGTAGGTGCTTAATAATTACTTCTTGACAGGCTGACTGGGAGGGATACTCCATTTGTAGGGTAGTATGCTGAGTAGTGGTAGGTAGAGTTACTATGATAATCAAGCCACCAAAAAAAAAAAAAAGCATTTCAAAGATGATTCTATCTGCTCCCCAACTTTGGGGTGAAGGATTATGGAATAAGAAAGAACAGACAACCCCCAAAAACCAACAAACCATTGGGAGGTTTCTGAATTCACTAAGAGTAGGGAAAAAGAGACAATTCTGGGTAAAAGAACATTCTTGGGGGAAGGGGGGAGACCAGGGAGCAGGATGTGATGTAGAGGCTCCCATCCTGGAAAGGTTCACAAGCAAGGCTCTGCCTGGAGAACATTTTAGTTAAGGATTAGGATGGAAGGCTTAGAGGCCCCTCAGTCTACAACCGGGGAATTTTTTTCATAAGTTCAGCTAATGACCTCCTTCTGGTGTGTTATATCTGAGTTTGTAGATTCTCTTGTCCTTTGTGGATAAATCCTAGGAAAAAAGGACTCATAGCCTGGAGGGTGTAGAGGCAGGAAGGGTGAGGGAGGGAAGAAGGTCCTGCATCTGGAGATAGTGGCAATAGAGAGAGGAGGAATTCTTTAGGGACCATGAGGCAGTCTATCTTCTGAGCCCTGGGAATCAAGAGAGCTTGGTGGCTGGGAAGATCCAGGAGGCCTCGGGATCTCCGAGTGGGATTCAGAAACTCCTTTAATCAGACTACACAATAAGTTACCAGACTGTGACGTCCTTAAGAGCAGAAACTGTCTTTTACCTTTCCTTGTATCCCTGGGTGCTTAGCACAGTGCTCCTTACATAGTAGGTACTTAATAAATGTTTATTGATTGATCTTCATGACACTAAGAGGTTTAACTTCTAAAAGAGGAAATATCAACAGATATTATGCACATAAGCTCTTGGTAGGGAGGGTCTCAATAAATTTTAAATATGTTAAGAGATCCTGAAACCAAAAAGTTTGAAAACTGCTAAATGACCCTAAAAATACAGCTCAAAACCAGTAATCATATGAATGGGGCTGGACCTGTGTTTTCATTAGTATGGGAGAGAAAATTCTCCTTCTACCAGTGCAGGTCAATAATTTCTTGGCAATTTAAAGTCTTAGAGTTGCCTAGAGCACTTCAAGATTAAGTGACTTGCCTAGGGTCACTTGGCTAGCTTGTATGAAAAGCAGGATTCGAACCCAGTTCTTTCTAGTTTGAAGGTCAGCTCTTTAACCTTTTCTTTTATCATACAGTCTCTCTAGTCTATGAATAGGGAAAGTAAAAGCCAGAGAGATGTCCTTTGGATCAGTTTCATGAAAGGAGCTGGCCTAAAAAGCAGACCACAGGACAGTGAAGACCAGGGATAGACCCTTTCCAGGCCTCTTCTCTCTTCTCCATTCCAAATCCTGCCCAGCTCCTGCCCCAGAGCCTCAAAAACTCTCCAATTCCTGCTAATAGCTATCTCAGCTTCCTCTGAACTCCCATACTTCTCTACTTAGAAGTACAGAAAGAGTATTAGACTTGAAATCAGAAAGATCTGTGTTTGAATCTCCACCTCACCGGTCACAATCAGACCTTGGGCTGGCCACCTTCCCCAAAGCTTCCTTGTTTGTAAAATGGGCATACTAATAACTGCCCTGTCTACTTCCCAGTTTGTTGCAATGATTAAATGAGATGTCTACGAAAACAATCAGGAAGCATCTATTAAGCTCCTTCTGTATACCAAGCCCAATGCTAGGCACTAAAAATACCAAGACAAAAATGAAAGTGTCAGGGTAGCTAGGTGGCACAGTGGATAGAGCACCAGCATTGAAGTCAGGAGGACCTGAGTTCAAATCCGGCCTCAGACCAAACACTTGACACTTACTAGCTGTGTGACTCTGGGCAAGTCACTTAACCCCAATTGCCTTTAAAAAAAAATGAAAGTGTCTGTCCTAGAGGAGCTTACATCCTGCTGTGGGAAATAACAACACACACACACACACACACACACACACACACACACACACACAGAGACAAAGTACATAAGAAAATAAATATGAGATTACTATCAGCTAGGGGAGGCAGGAGGGTATAAGCAGCTGAAAGATCTATGGCCTAAAGTAGGAATGGCATCTGAGCTGGGATTTAAAGGAAATTACCATTCTAAGAGGCAGAAATGAAAAGGACACCCCAGGCATGGGGGACGTCCTGTAAAAAATCATGAAGGCAAGAGATTAAATGTGATATGTACTGGAAGGTAGAGTGTGTGTTGGAGAATAATGCGGGGGAAAAGCTGTGAAAGGTTTTAAATGTCTAACAGAGAAGCTTGTACTCAATCTTAGGGGCAATGGAATTTATTGATCAGGACAGTGACCTGAGCCTTATGAATATCACTAATGGCTATATGAAGAGTAGATTCTACAGGAAAGAGATTTGAGGCAAGGAGACCAGTCAGGAAGCAAACATTTAGCAAACTGTAAATGTTAAGCCAATGTATTATGTGGTTGTTAATAGAGGCAGCTATTTGAATCTGAGCTCAAATCCAGCCTCAGACACTGCATAGCTGTGCAACCCTAAGCAAGTTACTTAACCTCAGTTTGCCTCAGTTTCCTCAACTGCAAAATGGAGGATAATGATAGCACTATCGTCTCCGAGTTGTTGAGAGGATCAAATGATATAATATTTGCAAAATCACTTAGTGTAGTGCTAGCAGGTGCTAGGTAAATACTCATTCCCCCCACATAGGCTTGTTCTTCTGTCTCCCCCAGATTATGAGCCACCCATGCTCAGGGCCCTGTATCCTTCTGATTCTGAGCTACCTGAAGGCCTAAGTCTCTTCTCATCTCCCCTATAGCAAAGCCAATGCAGGGCTGGCACCCAGGAGGATTAGGGAAAGGTTGGTTTATTTGACCAAAGTGGTTTGAATTTTTGTCTTGGTATTTTTAGTGCCTAGCATTGGGCTTGGTATACAGAAGGAGCTTAATAGATGCTTCCTGATTGTTTTCGTAGACATCTCATTTAATCATTGCAACAAACTGGGAAGTAGACAGGGCAGTTATTAGTATGCCCATTTTACAAACAAGGAAACTTTGGGGGAGAGAATCCAGTTTATGCTCAAGACATTCCCCTGATGTTTCAGCCCGGGTCTGAAGCCCACACCACGGACTCACTTTCCTATTGTATCCTCTCTGCTCCTACCTAGTATACAATTTACTTAAGACAGCTTAGGCTCAAGGACTGAGGTTAGTTCATAGGATTAGCTGAAATGGCAACTGAAAATTAAGACCTTAGAAAGCAGTAACTGACAAAAGCCAAGCTATTGGCATATGATCCTCAGACCAGCCCTCTGATGGGATGCTTCTTGCTAGCCCCTTTGCTAAAGACTCAAATTCTAGTGTTTCAGCCAGGCCTCTATTTACTTGAAATATGATTTGGATATTTGAACAGACCTCCTCCCTCCCCTTTCCCCCAAAATTCCTCCTCCACAGGCTTCTATTTCCACCATCAGAAGCACTCTAAGTAGCCTAAAATAAAACTAGGACCAGCAGTATGAAATGTGCCCACAAATCAACTTCTTAAGAACCATACAGTTGTCAGGTAAGTGGAAGGGGAGACATAGATCCTTTAGAGAAGGTGCTTGGGTAGTTCCTATTTTAACTAATTATTTCTGGCAAATTTGGTGCAGAGCTGTTGTTTCTCTTCTACTATAACAACCCTGGGTCAAAGCTCTAGTCACTCTACCTTAGTTACAGCTCTGACCATTAGAAATGCCTTTCATGAGCCAAGAAGCAATTTAGTACAGGAAGTTATTTTAAAGGTATCTAGCCTCCATGGTGGGATTGAGGGTGGGGAGTAAAAACACAATTCCTGCTCTCCAAGAGATTTAGTCAGATGGGGGAAGATAACATGAAAATACTATGTACAGACAGGATGTATGGAGCATAGACTGGAGATAATGCACTGAGGGGAGGCATTTGCATTAAGTGCACCTGAAAAACCAATCAAGAGAGGCAGTGCCATTGTGCAAAGAAAACCAGCCACAGAACTGGGAAGGGTTCCTGTCCTGCCTCACACATACAGGCAGTGTGACTCTGGACAAGTCACTTTGCCTCAGTATCCTGGGCAATTCTCTAAAACTGCAAGTTGTGGAGGTGATGATCTGCACTTGTGAAGGGCAGTTTCCTCCCTGGGCGTTTTCTATATTAGTAACATCACAAACAAAAAATAAGTCGAACAAAAAACCAATCAACTCTCAATCATTTATTAAGTACCTGCCTCGCTCTCGGCACTGGGGCATACAAATAGAGAAATTATCGCTGCCAGCCACGGACTTCACACTGTTAGGAAAGAGAATCCTCATAGGATCTAGAGCTGGTAGGAGCCATAAAAGTCATCTAATGGTAAGATAATAGATTTAGAGCTATCAAGTCCATTTTACAGATGAGGAAACTGAGGCCCAGAGATGTTAAGTGACTTGTCCTGGATCATACGCTCCCAAGCCACAGTGGGGCAGGGTATTTGAACCCATCTTCTTGCACTATATGCTATTCTGTACCACATGCTGCCTTCCCCTCCAGCTCTAAACGAACGTTTAAGTGAATCAACGAATGAACAGACCGAATGAAGTATCTCCCTCTTTAAAACAGTAAATGGAGGGTAAGAAGAACTCATTCTCCCCCTGAGCCAGTCAGTGTGAGCCTATCTGAAGTTTCCTGCCTGACAAGATGGGGCCCAGGGGAGAAGGTGTGAGCTGGAGGTGGGGGAGGGAGAAGGGGTAGGGAACGAGGGTAGGGTAGGGAGCACAGGAGAGGTTAGGGCTGGGGGATTCAGGAAGGGTCGAGGGGCCCAAGTCTAACAGTGGGAAGAGGGCTCCAAGAACGTCGGGCAGCAAGCGATGGCACGGCCCCGCAGTCTCCGTTCCCCTTGTAAACCCTCCCCCCCACCCAATACCTATGCCCATGCCCATGCTCCCTGCACGGGGCTGGCTGCCCCCAGAACCGCGGCGCCTATCACTCTCGACTCCCCGGACAATAAAGTCTCTTTTGTTCTGGCTTCCCAACAAATGGGCCAGGGGATCGCGCGCCGTCCCCGCGGGGCTGGAAACGGGGCACGGTGTCTCCAGGAAGAAGAAAAAACCTTCCTCGACTTCAGTTTTACTGCGAAGACAAAACGGACTTGATTCGCAACACTCGGGCCTTTGTACGCAGCCTCTCCGCGCACGGGAGGGAGCGGCGGCACTCAAGGGTGACCGCAGGGACGGCCGGGCGGGGGCTCGGGCACCAGCTCAGCTCCCCTAAAAAGTCTTCCCACCCCACCCCCAGCATGGCGAGGCCCAGAAGGGAAGGGTCAACAGAGAAACTCCAGTTGGTTAAATCATGTAATAATCGCGTTAACACACAAGTTCCCAGTTCTTCTGGACGTCCCCAACCTCTCTGCCCTCCTAAGCTGCATGTGTTTCCATGGAGGGGCAAGCGGGTGTGGACAATCACGCCCTCCAGTCCCTCCACCTCCGAGTGCTCACACGTGCTCGCAGCCATAGTCCGGCCGCAGCTCTACTATCAGGTTTTGCTTAGCCCTGTGGCCTGGTAGGGAGCTGAAAACTTGAGGCTGAAGCTTACCAGCCGCAGATATTCCATGACTGGTGATGATGAGATAGCAGCCAGGTCTTTGAAGTCATCGTCCCCCAGCTGGCTGTAATCAAGTCCTCCTTTTGGAAGCCATGGGCTGGTGCCATGCTAAACCCTCTGCTGCTCACTCTTGGCCAGCCATGTGGGAAACACGGAAGGGTCAAAGGGAAGGCAGGTTTCTCTGAAGTATTCATGACACAGGCTATCTTCTTCGTTGATCCTCCAGCTAGGATTGTATGTCAAGAACTTTTTCATCAGATTGAAGCCCTGGTCAGAGAGAGAAGACCCAAATCTTTTCTTTAAGTTATTACAGGGATATTTTACAAAAGTTGTTTTCTTCACTACTGGAAGGTCATGATAACCAGGCCAAATCTTCTTACTGGGAGTTCCCAGGTCCTTAAAAACTTTGCTGATCTGGTCAATCTCTGAGTTCCCTGGAAATAGAGGCTTCTGAGTTAACAGCTCTCCAAATATACATCCCACTAACCACATGTCTATCTCAGTGGAATATCCTTTGGCTCCCAGTAACAACTGAGGGGCCTGGCATCCACGGGTCACTGCCATGGAAGTGTAAGCTTTTACTGGGGAGCCATATTTCTCGCCAGCCCCAAATCACCAATTTTTAAAATGCCTGTGTGACTGAGGAGCAAGTTGGAAGTCTTGAGGTCCCTGTGAAGAATTCAATTGTCGTGAAGATGTTTCACCCCCCAAAAGTCTTCACTTCCCCTGGCAGGAAGGGCTGCTTCACGGTCTCTCTGAGTCTCTTGAGGTCTTGTTCCACATAATTCATTACCATGTAGATCTGGTCAGTGCTGCTGCCTACCACAATCTCCCAGAGAGTGACAATGTTTGGGTGCTGAACTTTCTGAATGGGACCGATTTCCCTGAGGGAGGTAACTGGGAAACCTTTCTCCTTTTCCATTTTCAACCGTTTCAGAGCCACAATTTCATTGGTCTTTTTGTCCTTTGCTCTGTATACCACACCATATGTGCCTTCTCCAATCCTGTTCAGATACTGGAATTCTTGCACACTCCAACAACCCTGGAGGGTAGGGAGGTATTTGGGCAGCTCCTGTTTCAGCTCCATGAGAGCTAAGATTGGAGAGTCGGAAACATAATCTTCTATCATGCCATTGGATTGTGGTCCCCTAAAACCCACTTCTTCACCTTCTTTGGTCTCTCCCAAATCGTGGTCAAAACTTGATTCTGTAACAACTAAGATATGGTTTTCATTCTCTTGCTCTTCCTCTTCACTCACCCCTTCAACAGACTGCTCAGATACTTCCTCAGAATTGCTTCCTGTCTCCTCCTCCTCTTCTGATTTCTCACTACTGCTCTCTTCTTCCTCCACAGGGCCAGTTCCTGACTCTGCCCATGAGGACTCAGCTGAGCTGGTCTTCCTCTCCTTGCCACTAATTTCTTGTAAATCAGAAAGGAGCTCCCTCTCTTCCAGTTTCTCCTCTTTGACTGGCTTCCTGCCATCCCCTTGCTCAAATCTCTGGCTGCTGGAGTGATAGGCTCGGACTCCAGTGACTTCTTTTTACTTTTCTCACTGTTCTGAGATGTACAGAAGCTTGTCTTCTGGCCTCTCGCTCTTTGCGCCTCTCTTGTTCCCTGGGCTCCTTCTGCTTCTCCCTCATCTTCCTCTCTCACTCCCTCTTTTGCTGCTGCGGTTCAACATGCTCTCTCTGCCTCCTGGAACGTTCTCGAGCCCTCTCCCTCCTTCTCCACCTCTCCCATTCCCGCCCGGCTTTCTCCTGCTGCTCCTCCCGAGGCCTCTTCGCTCCTTTTCTCGCTCTTTCTCTTCCACCCTGGCACGCCTCAACCCCTGTGCTGAATGACTGCGACGCCGACGTGTCTCCATCCTTTTCTCCTCTTTCCCGTGAGGAGCTTTTTCCTTTTGTGACGTGCTGGGAGGGTTTGAGGGCCCAGAAGGCATCTTCTTCCTCGATATATTTCACGAAATCTTCCGTCCTGAGAGGGGGGTTCCTGATCCCTGTCCCCCAGCCTGGATCTCTCAGCTCTCCCTCTTCAAGGGAATCCTGAACATCCGAACATTTAACGCGTTTTGCCTCTGTCATCTCTTCCTGTTCCTTCCTTCGCTTCCTCTCCTGAAGAATTTCATCTAAAGTTTTCACTCTCCAAGAATTCTTTTCATTAGCCATGAGTTAGGCCACAAACTGCGCCTGCGCAGTCGCCTCTACAGCTGCTCCAGCTGCCCCACAGAGCGAAATGAGGAGACTCAGGGTCTTGCTCAAGAGAAGCGCATCCTCCTCAAGAGAAGCGCGTCACTTCCGGCTGCGGCATGGCAGCGGGGAGGGGCGATGACGTCAGATTTAAACTTTGTTACCTTCTCTAAAAATTTTCCCCAGGGGAAGGTAGGGAGTATGGGAAAGAATTCAAAACTCAGTTTTTTAAAAAAAGAATGTTAAATTTGTTTTTATATGTACCCAAATATTTTAATATTTTCCAAGTACGTGTAAAAAATTTTAACATTCATTTTTTTAAATTTTGAGTTCCGAATTCCCTCCTTCATCCCTGCCCCCTCATTGAGAAGGCAAGTAGTTTGATATAGGTTATACATGTGCAATCATGCAAAATATATTTCCATATTAGTCATGTTGTGAAAGAAAACACAAGAAAAATAAAGAAAGTAAAAGAAAAAAGTATGTTTTGATCTGCATTCAGACTTCATAAGTCCTTTCTCTGGAGGTGGATAGCATTTTTCATCATAAGTTCTTCGGAATGTCTTAGATCATTGTATGGCTGAAAATAGCTGAGTCGTTCACAGTTGATCATTGCACAATACAATGTTACCCTGGTTCTGCTCACTGCACTTTGCATCAGTTCACTTTAGTCTTTTCAGGCTTTTCTGAAAAGCCTCCTGCTCACCATTTCTGACAGCACAACAATATTCCATCACAATCATATACCACAACTTGTTCAGTCATTCCCCAGTTGATGGATAGCCTATTTCAAATTCTTTGCCACCACAAAAAGAGCTGCTATAAATATTTTTGTGCATGTGAGTCCTTTTCCTCCTTTTTTTATTTTTCAAACTCTCTTTGGGATACAGACCTGGTAGTGGTATTACTGGGTCAAAGGGTAGGCACAGTTTTGTAGCCATTTGGGCATCATTCCAAATTGCTCTCTAGAATGGTTAGATCACCAACAGTACAGTAGTGTCCCAGTTTTCCCACATCCTCTCCAACATTTGTCATTTTCCTTTTCTGTCATATTAGCCAATCTGCTGGTGAGAGGTGGTACCTCAGAGTTGTTTTAATTTGCATTTCTGTAATCAATAGCGATTTAGAGCATTTTTTCATATGACTATAGATAGCTTTGATTTCTTCTAAAAACTGCCTGTTCATATCCTTTGACCATTTATCAACTGGGGAATGGCTTACATTCTTAAATTTGACTTGATTCTATATATATATATATATATATATGTATATATATATATATTTGAGAAATGAGGCCTTTATCAGATAAACTTGCTGTAAAATTCTCCCCCCCTCCAGTTGTCTGATTTCCTTCATTGGCTGCATTGATTTTGTTTGTACAAAGCCTTTTTAATTTAATGTAATCAAAATTATCCACTTTATATCCCCATACTGCTCTCTATCTCTTGTTTGGTCACAAATTCTTCCCTTATCCATAGATATGATAGGTAAATTATTCCCCTAATTTGCTTATGGTATCACTCTTTATGTCTAAATCATGTACCCATTTTGACCTTATCATGATATATGGTGTGAGATATTGACCTATACCTAGTTTCTGCCAAGCTATTTTCCAGTTTTCCCAGTAGTTTTTGGTCAAATAGTTCTTGTCCCAAAAAGCTTGGATCTTTGGGTTTATCAAACACTAGATTACTATGGTCATTTACTACTGTGTATTGTATATTTAATCTAATCTATCCCACTGACCCACCACTCTATTTCTTAGCCAGTACCAGATTGTTTTGATGATTACCACTTTGTTATGCAATTTGAGATCTGTTACAGCTAAGCCACCTTCCTTCACATTTTTAAAAATTGATTCCCTTGATATTCTTGTTCTTTTGTTCTTCCAGATGAGTTTTGTTATGATTTTTTCTAGCTCTATAAAATAATTTTTGGTAGTTGTATTGGTATGGGCACTGAATAAATAAGTTAATTTAGGCAGAATTTACATTTTTTATTATACTGGCTTGGCCTACCCATAAGCAATTAATATTTTTTCCAATTGTTTAGATCTGACTTTGTATGAGGTGTTCTGTTATTGTGTTCATATAGTTCCTGGGTTTGTCTTGGCAAGTAGACTCCTAAGTATTATATATTGTCTACAGTGATTTTAAATGGAATTTCTCTTTCTATCTCTGACTGGTGAACTTTGTTGGTGATATATAGAAATACTGATGATATATGTGAGTAGTTTTGTTTCCTTATTGCCTGGTATAATTCCTTCAATTTCTTTTTCTTCTCTTATTGCTATAGCTAGCATTTCTAACACAATATTGAATAACAGTGATGATAATGACCATCCTGCAGAAACGTTTCTACAAGGCTGAGAGGCATCAGGTTTGTGAAGCAGGAGATTTGGTTACTACTAGGCTCAGCCCTGCTACTCAGTGGCTGTGTTGCACTGGAGAGGTACCTTCCCCTTCCTGGGCTTCAGTTTACTCATCTGTTCAACCAACATTTATTAAGCATCTACTAAGAATAGCAGGTTGTTCTAGGAATGAAAGAAATACAGAGGGAGAAGACACTTACTGTTCCTACCTTCATGACTCCAAAGGTCCCTTTCAGCTCTAACTTTCTATGACCATAAGGTCCTTTCCAAATGCAATATTCTATAAATATACAAATCTCACTAACTGGGTCTATCCACCATGGTTCCATCTTCTTTCTTTGTTGTGTCTGGGTACACATTTTTCTGAAGGTGGTATGAATAAAACAACAACAATAATTCTGGGGAACTAGTGTGCTATGGTGAAAAGAGGTCTGGACAGGGAGTCCAGAGACTTGGGTTCACAGAGCATAGACAAAGCTAGAAGGGAATTTATAGATCATCCATCCAATCCAATCTCTGTTAATGACTACATACTCATTGCATGGAAGAGGAGACAGATCCAGAGAGGGGAAGGCACTTGCCCAAGGTCACAGAGGTAGTAAGCAGCAAAGCAAGGGTTTCAGCCCAGTTATTTGGATTCCAAATCCAGGGTTTATTTTATTCATTCATTCATTCTGCAACATTTATTAAATATCTACCATTTTTCAGGCACTGAGATAGAGATAGTAAAAGACAGATAGATAAAGAGATTGATAAATAGATGGAGGGATGAATGGATGGTGGGTGGGTGAGTGGAGAGAGAGAGAGAGAGAGAGAGAGAGAGAGAGAGAGAGAGAGAGAGAGAAAGAGAGAGAGAGAAAGGAAGATAGGTAGATAGACAGGCAGACAGACAGACAGATAGATAGATAGATAGATAGATAGATAGATAGATAGATAGACCATTTATTAAGGACTTACTTTATGCCAGGCACTATGCTAAGCACTAGGGAGACAAATTCAGGAAAACAAGATGGTCCCTCCTCTCAAGAAGCTTATATTTTAATAGAGCAAAATACCACATCATGGTGCGTGGGATCCCACTAAACCACGATGCTAAGCTCGGCCGTTTGCTTTCTAATTGGAGGCAAGAATCTCTTCCCCTGGACCCCAGCATAACCCTACCTCTGACGCTTCCTTTCCATATTCACTGGGGTGTTTGTCATCCTTGGCCTCAGTTTCCCCAACTGTAAAATGAGGGAGTTTGGACTAGATGGCTTCAGAGGTCCTTTCCAGCTGTAGCTCTATGATCCTATAATAATTAATAATAGTAATAACAACAGATAACATTTAGATAGCACTTTAAAGTTGGCAAAGCATTTTACATCTGTTATTGAATTCAGTCCTCCCACAATCCTGGGAGGTTGCTGTTATTATCCCCATTTTACAGGAGAAGAAACTAAAGCTGAGAGAGATGAAGTTACTTGCCCAGGGTCATACAGCCAGGAAGTATGTGAGGCACAGCTTGTACTCAGGGCTTACTAACTTCAGAACTAGCACTCTGTTTACTCACTGTGCCACCTGGGGATCCTCAGATCCCTCATTGCACTTCCCTTTTCTGCTCTGTAAAATGAGAAGAATAATCATCGTTTTACCCCCCACCCCTACCACCACAGAGCCAAGGAGGGGAAAGTATTCCACACCCCATAAAGTGCCACAGAAATGGGAGCCACCTACAAAATCGGAGCCGTTTGCAAGCTGGGAAGCCCTGCAGAAATGTAAGCCACTGCTGTCAATGCTCTGTCCTGTGTCCTTTGAACGGCTTCCCCGGGCGGCCTCAGCCCCCTGAAGCCAGAAGAAAGAAAAGTTCCCTATTTTCTTTCCACTCCTCCCTGCTCCTGCTGTCAAAGATGTCTCTTTCTCAGGAACATGTCCCCCTGATATGATCAAAACTGTACATATTTTCTGTTTTATTAAAGGACCTTCTGGTCCCATTCAGCGGCAGCTCATAAATGTCGTTCTCTGACTAGTGACAAAGGGTGAGTCCCACTCTGAATGTTTGCTAGGGGGTAACCACTCCTGGGCGGCTCCCAGACAGGTCTTCAGCGGGTACAGACCAGGTCCTTTCCCATGAAGCCCTTCCCATAAAGGCTAACACTGCCCCTTTTCTGAGTAGGCACCCAACCCCTGGATCCCCTAGAGAAGAAGGGTTTTCAAGGAAGGCCCTTCTGGCTTTGGGCCAAGAGTTTCCGGCCAGCCAGTTATGCTGACAGATTTCTTTAACAAACAGTTACCATATATAAACATGTCAGATATAAAACAAATACTCTTTGAGAGAAAGCAGATAGAACCAAGAAGGCTCAAGCCATAATGCGATATTGTTTCGATTAGAAGGAACAGAGTGTGGGGTCCTGGGGGGGTCTGCTGAAGCGATCACCCAAAAGGCTTTGGGCCTACACTAGCTTTCCCCAGGGAAGAGCCAGACTGAAGAAACTGTCAGACATTCTGGCCTGGGTCGACCCACAAATAAAAGGTACAAGGAAGTGCTAGGAGATGCGTGTGGCCAGCCCAGAGTATGTTGAATAGGGGCTTTGATGAACTAGAGTCTCCCTCCCCCCTTTCCCAGCTGAGGTAGATTTCCTGCTCTGACAATGCCTTCCTCTTATATGCCACCCCCCACAAATGGTAGAGAGTCTCCAATCCTCAGATTTTCCATCTTATTTCAGTATGGTGCTGAGTAACAAATTCATTCATTCATCAATCAGTCCTTCAACAAGCATTTATTAAGCCTTTATTATGTGCCAAGCCCTGTGCTAAACACCGGGGAGACGACGACAAAAATGAAACCCTTCCTACCCTCAGGGAGCTTACTTTCTAATGGGAGAGACACCAAGTATGTCTTGAGTTCTCTCTGTGTGCCAAGCTAAACTGTCAAAAAATAGCAGAATGTATCTAGAGTCTGCCCTCAGTAAGCTTACAGTCTGCAAGAGACAAGTAGACTCGGATCCTGACTTCAGAGAATTTATGGGGGCCGGGGGGGGGGAAATAAAAACAGAACCTGCCTCTGCCCTCAAGAAACCCATTGCCTAGTAGGGGAAACATAATCCCAGTCTCAGAGGTGGAAAGGGCCCCAGTCCATCTGGTCCAGCCCAGACCTGGACAAGTAAACTCTCTTTAACAAGGGATGAAGGGGTCAAGCTTAAATCTGTGTCAGAGATCTTCCACCCATTGCCCCTGCCTCTGACTTATGGGACCAAGTAGAACAAATCTAATTATTCTTCCATAAGACAAGCCTTCAAATCTTTGAAGACACTTAGTATGCGCCCCAAAGCTTCTCTTTTCTAGGCTAAACATTCCCAGTTCACAATATCATAAAGATGAAGCTGGAAGATAGCCCACAGTTCATCCAGGCCCTCATTTTACAGCTTAACAAACTGAGTTCTACAGAGCTGGAATGACTAGCCCAAGGTAGTAAAGTTACCAAGCCAGAATTTGAGCCCAGTTCCTTTGACTCCAAATTCTTTTCTCTTCCCTGCTCCTTCAGCTGATCTCCACATGGTGTGAACCTGAGACCCTTCACCATTCCAATTATACCTCTTTTTGAAGAAGTTCTCTGGGTGATTCACATCCTTCCTAAAAAGTGGTGCCCCAAACCGAACACCATACTCCAGGTGTGGGCTGACCAGGCCATAAGTATAACTGACCTACCCTGAGACCCAAATTCTCTTTCATTTTCTTGGCTGTTGACACATTGAGCTTACAATGCACTAAAACCCCTAGGTCTTTTTCAAATGAATCACTATCTTTTTCAAATGAACAGTTCACCACCAACACCATCCCACTTTGAACTTGTAAAGTTGATTTTTTGAATCCAGGTGTCAGATTTTACATTAATCTCTTTTAAATTCCATCTTATTGGATTGGGTCCTCAACCCTATCTTGTCAAGACTTTTTTTTTTTTCAAATGGCAGTGGGACTCTGGCTCTCTGATATTAATAACATGTGACTTCCCCGTTGCCTCTTGATCCTTCCATTATCTAAGGTCCCAGACAACATTTAGGGTCTGTACCACATACTCTTCTCCATAAAGTCCTCTTCTGCTGTTTCAATATGGTGCCAGGAACAATCCCTCAGCTCTGGAAAGCTAGTCACAGCATCGGAGAGAAGCCTTTGGCTGGCCCTTCAAAGCTGGACAATACCTTTTCTAAGGCATGGAGAAGGGGTGGAATGCTCTGTGGAGAGCATCCACAGAGACAACATCACAGATTGTTGACAGTGTTGAAATTTAAATAGTGATGTATGCTAATAGTGATTACCTACTTATCTCCCTTCTCTTTACCATGTGTATGTCTTGTCTCTCCAGCCAGATTGGAAATTTCCTGAAGGCAAGGACTATGGCTTTGAATCTTAATCAACTCCTGGGCTGTAGCAACATTTAACAGCTAATGACTAGCTAGTTGCTTCAGGTTGGGCTGCAGTTCTCCAAGAGGCAGCTAATTCATCTGACCCTCTAATTTATAATAAGGTGTAAATGTTTACAATTTCCCCTAACAGGTGACAGTTGTGTTTGGGTTTTCATTGTTTTTTAATCAAGGACTTCTAGGAGACTCAGTGGAGTAGAATAACTGCATTTCAGGTCCTTTGATTAATGAAATCACAGAACATAAAACCTAAGAGCTGGAAGTGACCTTAGAGCATAGAATATCAGGTCCAAGAGGAACCTTGAAGCATAGACTGCCCAGGCTAAGGAAAGATGTTAGAACAGTGAATGTAAGAGCCAAATAATCATAGAACTAGAGATTGGAAGGACCCCAAAGACCACCTAGTCCAACCCCTTCATTTTACAGATGAGGAAACTGAGATCTGGGGTGGTTAAATGATTTGCCCAAAGTCACACAGTTGGCAAGACTCAGAGGTAGGATTCAAACCCAGGTCCTCTGACTCTAGAGACAGAATTCTTTCCAAGATACTACAATGCTTCTACCTGGCCAGACTCCTCCATTTTGCAGGCATGAAGCCCAGAGAAAGGAAGATATTTGCAAACAGCAAACAACCATCTTTACCAGGACAAGATCATTGTTCAATTTCCTATTTCTCTTGGTCCAAGCCCTCCTAAACTGTAATCCAGTATGAACACCACAATACACCAAAGTTAATTCTGACTATACCCTATTCTCAAACCCATTCTTCAGATAAGAAGATGAAGGGCCATTGGGTTCACAGAGAGCCTCCACTACTGTTTCAGTCATGTTCTATCATTGGACCTAGTGTTTGTCTCTTCCTAAGGAGGCTCAAATATGGTTCCTATTACACAAGTCAAGCACACCCTATAAAGAAGGCATTTATGGTGAAGCTGTAGGTATTTCCATAAAGGCCAAGGAGTTCAATATCAGAAATCTCCTTGAAATACAAGCTTTATGGGAGGTGGAGCCAAGATAGTGGAGAAAATGCAGCAACTTGCCTAAGCTCTCCCCAAAACCCCTCCAAACACCTTTAAATAATACCATAAAACAATTCCTGGAGCAGCAGAACCCACAAAAGGAGGGGGTGAAATACTTTTCCAGCTAAAAACAACTTAGAAAGTCAGCAGGAAAGATCTATTGCACTGGGGTGAGAGTGAAGCACAGTCCAGCACAGGTTGTGTCAACACAGTCTTAGCCCCAGCAAACCAGAAGCAAGCCTTGGGAGCCCCTGACTCAGCAGTGGCAGCGGCTGCTTCTGGAGCTTTCAGCCCACACACAGTAAGGGGGTCAAACAGCTGGTCTCTTTGCTAGTACTGGGGGCAGGACTCTGGTGCTTTACCCATACTCCAAGTCAGGTCACAGTCCCGGGTAGCGGTCCCAGGGCAAGGAGGAGCACTAGCACACCAAAGCTTATGGGCCACAGTGGAGCAAGGACCTTTGTCACACTTCAAGGGCAGAAAAGAGTGCTTGTGGTCACTCACAGACCAGAGCATAGGCCAGGAGAGGAGTAAACACCTCTCCTTAGATCATACCACCTTGGAGGAACTGAAAACTTACAGATTCATAGAAGCATCTCTGAAAACAGCTGCACCAAACCGCTAAAGCTTGGGATAATTCTACCCTGGGACGCAGAGCCCCACTTTAACAAAGAGTTAAAAGTCAATAAATACACTGGGAAAATGGGCAAACAACAGAAAAAAAAATTCTGACCATAGAAAGGTGACAAGGAAGATCAAAACACACTCTCAGAAGAAGATAACAAACTCAAAGCCCCTACATCCAAAGCCTCCGTGGAAAATACAATTGGTCTCAAGCCATGGAAGGGCTAAAAAAAATTTGAAAATCAAGTAAGAGAGGTAGAGGAAAAATTGGGAAGAGAAATGAGAGTAACGCAAGAAAATCATGAAGAAAGAGTCAACAATTTGGTAAAAGAGACCCAAAAAAATTACTAAAGAAAATAACTCCTTAAAAAACAGACTAGGCCAAATGGCAAAAGATGCATTAAAAAAATGAGGAGAAACATGCATTGAAAAGCAGAATTGGCCAAATGGAAAAAGAGGCACAAAAATTCACTGAAGAAAAAAATAACTCCTTAAAAAGTAGAATTGGCCAAATGGAAAATGAGATACAAAAGCTCACTGAAGAAAATAATTCCTTAAAAATTAGAATTGAGCAAATAAAAGCTAATGATTTTATGAGAAATCAAGAAACAAAACCAAAAGAATGAAAAAATAGAAGACAATGTGAAATAACTCATTGGAAAAATAGGTGACCTGGAAAATAGATCCAAAAGAGGTCATTTAAAATTATTGAAAGCCATGATCAAAAAAAGAGCCTAGACATCATCTTTCAAGAAATTATTAAGGAAAACTCTCCTGATATTCTAGAATCAGAGAGTAAAAGGGAAATGGAAAAAATTCACATATCACCTCCTGAAAGAGATCCCAAAACTTCCAGGAATATTATAGCCAAATTCCAGCAATCTCAGGTCAAGGAAAAAAAAATATTGTGAACAGCCAGAAACAAATCAAATATCATGGAGCCACAGTCAGCATAACACAAAATCTAGCAGCTTCTACATTAAAGGATCATAGAGCTTGGGATAAGCTATTCTGAAGGGCAAAGGAGCTAGGATTATAATCAAGAATCACCTACCCAAGGGGCAGCTAAGTGGCACAGTGGATAGAGCACTGGCCCTGAAGTCAGGAGGATCTGAGTTCAAATCCAGTCTCAGACGAAACACTTGGCACTAGCTATGTGACCCTGGGCAAGTCACTTGACCCCAATTGCCTAAAAAAAAAAAAGTCACCTACCCAGCAAAACTGAGTATAACCCTTTTGCGGGGAAATAAATATTCAATGAAATAGAGAACTTTCAAGCATTCTTGATGAAAAGACTGGAGCTAAATAGAAAATTTGACTTTCAAATACACGATTCAAGAGAAGCATAAAAAGATAAACAGGAAAAAGAAATCATAAGGCACTTAATAAGATTAAACTGTTTAATTCCAACATGGGAATATGATACTTGTAACTCATAAGAACTTTCTCATTATTAGGGCAGTGAAGAGTATATATAGACAGATGACACAGGTGTGAGTTGAATATGAAGGGAAGATATCTTAAAAAATAAAATTAAGGGGTGAGAGAGGATGCAAAGAGGGAGAACAGGAGAAAGGGAAAGGTAGAATGGAGTAAATTATCTCACATAAAAAAGGCAAGAAAAACCTTTTACAGTGAAAGGGAAGATGGGATGAGGTGAAAGGGAATGAGTGAACCTTACTTTCATTGGAATTGGCTCAAAAAATTGGTCATAGAAATCTATCTTACCCTATAAGGAAGTAGGAGGGGAGGGGGATAAGAGAAAGGGGGGTATAGAAGGGAGGCCAGATTGGGGGAGGGGATAGTCAGAAGCAAAGCACTTATGAAGAAGGAGGGAATGAAAAGAGAGACTAGAATAAACAGAGGGGGAAATAGAATGGAGGGAAATATAGTTAACAATCATAACTACGAAAAATATTTTCCAGCAAGTTTCTCTGATAAAGGTCTCATTTCTCAGACGTATAGAGAACTGAGTCAAATTTACAAAAGTAAGAGCCATTCCCCAGTTGATAAATGATCAAAAGATATGAACAGTTTTCAGATGAAGTAATCAAAACTATCTATAGGCATATGAAAAAATACTCTAACTCACTATTGATTAGAGAAAAGCAAATTAAAGCAATTCTGAGGTATTACCTCATACCTATTAGATTGGCTAATTGGACAGAAAAGGAAAATGACAAATGTTGAAAGGCATGTGGGAAAAATGAGACATTAATTTTCTGTTGGTGAAGCTGTGACCTATTTCAACCGTTTTGTAGAGCAATTTGGAATTATGCCCAAAGGGCTATAAAACCATGCATACCCTTTGACCTAGAAATACCACTACTTGGTCTGTATCCAAAAAGAGATAAAAAAACAAAAAGGACCTATATGTACACAAATATTTATAACAGCTCTTTTCTGCTGGCAAAGAATTGGTAATTGAGGGGATGCCCATCAATTGGGGAATGACTGAACAAATTGCAGTATTTTATTATGATGGAATATTATTGTGCTATAAGAAATGATGAGCAGGATGCTCTCAGAAAAACCTGGAAGGACTTACAGAAGCTGATGCAAAGTGACATGTACTGTGTACAGTGTAACAGCAATATTGTAAGATGATCCACTGTGAATGACTTAGCTGTTCTCAGCAGTACAACAATACAAGACAACTCTGAAGGACTTAGACAAAAAATGCTATCCATTCCCAGAGAAAGAACTGATGGCATCTGAATACAGATTGAAGCATACTTTTTTACTTTTTTTATTCTTCTTGAGATTTTTTGGTCTGTTTTCTTTCATAACATGACTAATATGGAAATATGTTTTGCAAAGACTATACATATATAACATATTAAATTGCTTGCCTTCTCAATGAGGGGGGTGATGAAGAAGAAAAGAGAGAATTTGGAACTCAAAGTTTTAAGAGCAAATATTAAAAAATTGTTTTTACATGTAATTGGGGGAAAATAAAATACTAAATAATAATGTTCACCAAAAAAGAAAAAAGAAACACAAGCTTTCTATTGACAGCTTGATAGTAATGGCCTTAGGTCTGAAATGGAAGTCATGAACAAGTTCTGAAGATGGATGGTTTAGAGCATGGCACTGTGCCTTCTGAGGAATCCAACCACAGAATATCACAGCTGGAAGGAACCCTAGAGAAATAACAGTCAAACCTCCTCATTTTAAAGATATGTCATTTTACAGCTTTGAAAACTGAGGCCTGGGAAGGGAAGTATCCAAGGTCACATGGGTAGTAAAAGTCAGAACCTAGACTTTAATCAAGGTCCTCTAATTTCAAACCTAGTGGTCTTCTCACTACCCCACCTCCTGGCCTATGAGGCTGGATGAGGACTCTTCTGTGCAATTCCTTCACAAATGCATCAGAACTCAGTAAATCCAATAATGTAATCCAATGAGCCCTAGCTCAGGAGTCTAGAGACTTGAGTTCCAGGCCTGGTTCTATCACTAACTCCTTGTGTAACCTTTAAAAAAAAAATCAATCAATCAAAAAGTATTCATTAAGCACCTACTATATGCTCTACATTGTCTTAGGAGCAGAGGATACAAGACCAAAAATTAGACAATTCCTGCCCTTAAGGAGCTTACATTCTATCCAATGAAACAATAGGTACTTATATGTATATATGTGTTATGTATACAAAATAAATTTACGATACTTAAATTGTTTCTGGCTGCTTGCAATATTTTTTTCCTTGACCTGGGAGTGCTGGAATTTGGCTATAATACCATCGACAGTAGAACAAAGTATAAATTCCCTGCCCTGGCCCTCAGGACCCTTCTTAATCCCACTTTAATATACTTATCTCAAATGACTGTTTCATGTACTTTGCCTTCTTGTCAAACTTGTCTATTTCCTGCTCCACCATTCTTCTCCTGCCCTCTCACGTACCTGTACTGACTCAAGTATCTGGACCTTAATTGTGCTGTCCTTGGTACCAGGAGCAATCTTTATCCCACTCCCATATCCATCTATTGAAGTCCCTCCCTCTTTTTCTGCAAGGTCCAATTCTAATGCCTTCTCCTCTTCCACAAAGCTTTCTCTGATCCACTAGACCCACTGGTTTCCACACTGAAAATGATTTCCCTCCCCAAATTTCTCCTAGCACTTGGTCTGGCTTTTCTTTTTCATTTACTCCTCTCTCTCCTATAGCATAATTCATAATATCATCAGAACTTTGATATACAGCTAGAAGGAGCCTCAAAGGTCATCTAATTCAACCTCCTTATTTTAAAGACAAGGAATCTGAGGCTGAGAGAATTGAAAAGACTAGGAGTTGACCCCTGGTCCTCTGACTCCATTCAAATCTTGTCTCTAACACTTACTACCCAGGCGACATTGGTGAAGTCATTTAACCTTATCCCCACCCTGTTCCTTCTTCTGTAAACCAAGGGGCTTGGTATAGATGGCCTCTGAGGTCCCTTCTGGCCCTAGTTGTATGATACAAGGGTACTGACCTCCCTGGGCCCATTTACTCATCTATAAAATGGGTGACTTAGGCTTGATGGTCCTTTGCAGTTCTAAATATATAGTCCAATGACTCCAGGGAACTGTGTTTAAATCTCAGCCCTTCTATTTACTCTCTTTTATTTAAAAATGTATTTATTTATTTATTTAAATACATTTTTAAAATGTATTTATTTTAATATCCTTTTCTTTTTTAATACTGAGTTCCAAATTCTTTCCTTCCTTCTTATTCCTTCTCCCACCAAGAAGGCAAACAATATTACATCAATTATATGTCAAATCATGCAAAATGTATTTCCATATTAGCCATATCAAAAAACAAAGCAAAAAAAGCAAGAAAATTATGCTTCAATTTACACTCATGGTTCATCAGTTTTCTCTCTGGAGGTGAATAGCTTTTTTCATCATAAGACCTTTGGAATCGTCTTGGATCTTTGTATTGATCAGAGTAGCCAAATCTTTCACAGCTGATCATCAAAACAACATTGCTGTTATTATGTACAATGATCTCCTGGTTTTTCTCATTTTACTTTTCATCAGTTCATGTAGGTCTTGGCATTTTTTCTGAGACTACCACCCTTGTTATTTCTTACAGCACAATAGTACTCCATCACAATCATATGCCACAACCTGTTCAGCCATTCCCCAACTGATGAGCATCCCCTCGACTTCCAACTCTTTGCCACCACAAAAAGAGCTGCTATAAATATTTTTGCACATATAAATGCTTTTCCTTTTTCTTTGATCTCTTGGGATATAGATGTAATAGTGCTATTGCTGGATCAAAGGGTATGCATGGTTTTATAGACCTTTGAGCATAGCTATAGATTGTTCTCCAATTCACTACTCCACCAACAGTTCACTAATGTACCTACTTTCTCCCATCCCCTCCAGCATTTGTCATTTCTGGTAAGTAAACAGTGGTACCTCACAGTCATTTTAATTTGCATTCTTAAACCAATAGTGATTTAAAGCATTTTTTTTCACATGACTATAGATAGCTTTGATTTCTTCTTCTGAAAAATGTGCATTTGTATCTTTTGACCATTTATCTGTTGGGGAAATGGCTCTTATTTTTTATAAATTTGACGCAGCTCCCTATATATTTGAGAAATGAAGACTTTATCAGAGAAACTTGCTGTAAAATTTTTTGATATTACTTCATTGTTTATGATACCTTTTAATAAAATATGATTGGGGCAGGTAGGTGGCACAGTGGATACAGCACTGGCCCTGAAGTCAGGAGGACCTGAGTTCAAATCCGGCCTCAAATCGAACACTTGACACTAGCTGTGTGACCCTGTGCAAGTCACTTAACCCCACTTACATAAATAGATAGATAGATAGATAATAGATAAATAGATAAATGAGCACATAAGTAAATAAATAAATAAAACATGATTGCCCTGATTATCTTTTTTTGCTTCTGCTTTGTGTGAGATCGTGATTGCTACCCCTACCCTTTTTCTCTTCAGCTGAAGCATAATAGATTTTTTCTCCAGCCCTTTATTTTAACTGTGTGTGTGTCTTTCTGTCTCAAGTGTGTCTCTTGCACACCACATACTGCTGGATTCTGATTTTTAATGCACTGTGCTATCTGCTTCCATTTTATGAGTTAGCTGATCCCATTCACATTGATAATTACGATTATTGTGTTTCCCTCCATCCTATGTTCTTCTATTGATCCTTCCCTGTCTTTTTTTATTCCTCCCCTCCTCAAAAGTCTGTTTTGTTTCTGACTACTTCATCCCTTCATCTCCCCTCTCTTTTATCCTCTCCTATATCTCTCATCTCTTTCCCCTTCTGCTGCTCTATTGAGTAAGATAAGTTTCTATACCCAACTGAGTGTGTATGTATGTGTGTGCATGTATGTATCTATATGTATATATATGTATATGTGTATATGTATATATTCTTCCTTCTTTGAACCAATTTTGATGAGAGTAAGGTTCAAGCATTACCAGCCACCCACTCTTCCCATCTTTCCCTGCTTCTTTTACCAAGTTCCTTGTGTGTCTCTTTTATGTGAAAAAAAAATTTCCCCATTCTACCTCTTTCTTTCCTCTTCTTCCAGGGCATCCCTTTCCGCCTTTCCATTTATTTTGGTGATTATACCAACCTTGCCCTCTGTCTATGTGCATTCCTTCTAATTGCCCTAATAATGATAAAGTTCTTAGGAGTTCTGTGTATCATCTTCCCATATATGAATGTAAATAATTTAACTTTATTGAGTCCCTTATGATTATTCTTTCATGTTTACCTTTTTATAATTCTTGAATCTTCTGTTTGAATGTCAAATTTTCTATTCAGCTCTGGTCTTTTTGTCAGGAATGCTTGGGGACTATTCTATTTCATTAAATGTCCATTTTTTCCCCCTGAAGGATTATACTCAGTTTTGCTGGGTAGGTTATTTTTTGTTATAATCCTAGCTTCTTTTGCCCTCTGGAATATCATTTTCCAATCCTTCGAGTTGGAAGCTACTAAACCTTGTGTGATCCTAATTGTGCCTCCATGATATCTGAACTTTTTCTTTCTGGCTGCTTACAGTATTTTCTCCTTGACCTGGGAATGCTGGAATTTGGCTATAATGTTCCTGGGAGTTTTCATTTTGGGATCTCTTTCAGGAGGTGATAGGTGGATTCTTTCAATTTCTATTTTATGCTCTGGACTAAGATATCAGAGCAGTTGTTCTTTATAATTTCTTGAAATATAATATGAGCCTTTTAAAAATATAGGTTTTTTTATCATGACTTTCAGGTAGTCTTAATATAATTCTTAAATTATCTCTTCTCCGTCTATTTTCCAGGTTAGTTGTTTTTCCAATGAGATATTTCACATTTTCTTTTTTTTTCCTTCATGTTTTTGACTTTGGCATATTGTTTCTTGAAGTTTTGTGGAGTCATTAACTTCCACTTGCCTAATTCTAATTTTTAAGGAATTAATTTTTTCAGTGAGTTTTGTATTTCTTTTTCCATTTTAGCCAATTCTGATTTTAAAGGAATTCTTTTCTTTAGTGAATTTTTGTGCCTCCTTTACCATTAGGCAAATTCTGGTTTGGTTTGGTTTGGTTTTTTAAGATGTTATTTTCTTCAGTATTTTTTTTTTGTGCTTCTTTTACCAAGCTGTTAATTCTCTTTTCATAATTTTCTTGCATCACTTTCATTTCTGTTTCCATTTTCCCCTCTACCTTTCTTATTTCTTTAACTCTTCCAAGAGTTCTTACTGGCCTTGAGTTCAATCAGCATTTTTCTTTGAGGCTTTGCTTGTAGCTATTTTCACATCGTCTTCTTCCAAGTTTATGTCTTGGTCTTCTCTGCCACCACAGTAGCTTTAAAGTTCTGTTGTGGTTGTTGTGGTTTACTTATTTTCCCAGCCTATATTTTTTACTTTGAACTTTATATTAAAGTTGGTCTCTGCTCACCTGGGGGTGGGAAAGCACTGTGCCAAGCTACAGGCTTTTTCATATTGCTGTTTTCAGAGCTAGTTCTGGGGATCTGCAAGTTTTTGATGCTTCCAGGATAATGTTATACTGGGAGAGGTGTGATCACTGCTCACCTGGGTCTGCTCCCTGGTCTTTACCCAGGAAGGGCTCCTGCTTCCCTGCAGCCACAAGTACTAGTGCTCCTCTTTTCCCTGGAACTGTGACCCAGAACTGCTTATGGACAATAGAGTTGCCAATCAGTGCCAGCTGCACCCAGTGCCAGCCAAGGGTGCTCTGTAATCTGCTTCTTACCAGTCATCCAGCCCCCTTACCATCTCTGCTCCTGAAGTTTCTGCTGCTGCTGTTGCAGCCACCTCCAAAGCCAGTGGCTGCTTCTTCTGCTGAGTTCTGAGCCTGTGCCCATCCCAGTGTCACAGACCTCTACTGGCAACCTCCTTAGTTGTCTTAGGCTGGACAAATGTCTCCCTCTGACCTTTTGTTGGCTCTTCTGCTCCAAAATTTGATTTGAGGGAAAAAAAAATTGATGTGAGATGTTTGAAGGAGAATGTTGGGAGAGTTCAGCTGGGTCCCAGCCTGTGTCCCACCATCTTGGCTCTGCTTCTGCTATTTACTCTCTGTGTGACCTTCAGCAAGTTATTCCACCTCTTTGACCTCAGTCTCAATATCTGTAAAATGAGTGGTGAGACTGGATGGTATGCAGGGTTCTTCCTAGTTCTAATCCCATGAGCCTCTGAAATATAAGGTGGGATGACATGAGTAGGTATGTGTATCTCCTCACTTGCCATCTCTTCATGCTTCCCTGAGGTGTGGAGGTGATGCCAGCAGAGTTCAGGGTCTGGCAGGATTTCGGATATGGTCTTAAGTATCTCTTTTCCAAGAACCAGGCCAGTAATTTAAGACAAGCTCATCACCAGAGAGGTGGCCACCAGGGTATAATTTGTTTTAATCTTTTGGTCATAGCAGCTCATGCAACTACCTGCTCAGGTGAGAAGTGACCTCTTTGGAGGGTAGACCCAGACCCATGAAATCAGAGGCCTATAGAAATAAGGATGTATGTATGTGAATGTGTGTATATGCATGTTTGTGTGACTGTGTGGTCACAACAGCTGCAGCCAGGTTGTGCTACTGCTGCCATTAGGATTTCTTCCCCTCAGCCTGGATATTCATTCATTAGGCAGATGCTCTTGGAGAGGGAACTGTGCGTCTGCGTGATGCCCTGGGCCTTGGGCCAGACAGGATTCTCTCAGAAGCACCCAGACCCTCCCTTAGATGGCTCCTATAGACACCCTGGGTGTGGTCTCTGATTGACAGACCCACTTCTCTCCATATTCAAGGTTGGGGAGAATCCAACCCTGGACAAGGGGCCTTGGGCCAGTCCTCAACTAGGAAGCCCAGCCCAGGCCAAGCCAGCCCAACCCAGCTGAGCAGCCCCCAGTACAAATCTAGAGGGGGCTCTGAGCCAGGAGGACTGAAAGTGAGTATTGTGTAGGCTCCCTGCTCCCAACCTTGCACAATGGCTCACTCTATCCCAGCCTCTGACACTGCCCTCCGCCCCCATTTTAGTTCAAGCCATGAAATCTGTAGGAAAAAGGTGAAGACTCCCCACTCCTCCTAGCCTGTGTCACTGGCTCAAATAACCTCCAAGTATCCAGAACCTAAGCAGTGATTGAGAATATTGAATCCCACTTCTGCTATGTACTATGTGATCACGGACAAGTAACTCTACCTCTCTGGACCTCAGTTTCTTCATCTGTAAGATGAGGGAGTCAGTTTCTAAGGCCTCTCACATGTCTAACATTCTCTGTTCTAACATTGTTTCCTAGGGATCCCCTAGGTGACAGTCACACTGATGGTGACCCGGAGGAAATAAGAAATTAGAACTGGAAAAACAGGATGGAGGTATTTGTTCCACGTATTAATCCAACCATATCTTCCCTTCCCCCACCCCCCACCTTGTTCCAACACAACCCCTCTATCTCGCCAAGCAGGTCCTCCCATTGTCTCCCACAGCTACCCAGTTCACTCTCAGCCCCACCTTAGCCCACACCTCCCTGGAAATGCGCTTCCTGTCTCTTTTCCTTCTGCCCATCTGAATGAGATTCAGCCTTCCAACCCCAGCTCCAGACCCCCCCCTCCTCTGGAAAGTCTTCTCTGCCTCGTCCTGTGCCTGGGGATCTCTGAGCAGTTATAATACTGCATCCATTAATTTGCTCCGGCTGATTCTGTCTATATCTTGTCACACGTAGTTATCTCCATGATGTCTTCTCCGTTAGAATGTGAGCTCCCTGAGGGCAAAGATTGTTTTTGCCTTTCTCCATATCCCCAAATTAAACACATAACACAGAGCACGCAGTTCCTGGCACATAGTAGCCACGTAATAAATGACTATTGACTGACTGTCATGTTAGAATTGATTCTGCCCAGTTTAACTAAGGTGTGTATATTTTTTTCCACGTCCACTCAATCATACCGGAAGCTCCCTGAGGGCAGGACCTGGCTCTGCTCTTCTGACACCACCACCACCACCTCAGTTTTAGATTTAACACAACCAGCTAGGCTAGATACTTGTTGATAAGAGCCAATTTTCTGTAAGCACATACCTTCCCACCACAGTTGTCTTTCCTCTGGGTCACCCTGAGGTGATTAGGTCACCTTTTTACTATATCCATGCCATTACTTAGGGCCTCCATTACTGAGGGACCCTTGACCTTGCGGGGTGAGGTGAAGGGAGGCAAACCTTAGACCAGATAGAAGTAGCACAGTGGGCTGATTCCTTAAGGAATAGGAAATGTGTGTGTGTGTGTGTGTGTGTGTGTGTGTATGTGTGTGTGCAAGCGAGTGTGTTTCTGTATATGCTCATCTAGCATTCATGTGTGTAAAGTATATAGTTGTATATATCTACATGCTTGTCTATGTATCTGTGCCTCTATATTTACATTTCTGGAAGTGAAGGGGGCTGAAGATGGGGTGTCTGTGTATCATCATGTACCCACACAGTTAATGAATTCCTGTGTGTATGTGTGTGTGTAAGTCTGTCTGCCTTGAAGCATACATGTGCATGTATGCACACTCTGCAAAGCCGTCTCAGGACAGGACATAGTCCAAGGATCCAGTTTTTTTCCAAACCAGTGAGAAATCCAATACCTCTGTAGCAGACACAGCTCCTGCCCCAAAGCCCAGAGGACAAGTGTGGCTACCCAGGTTTGTAATTTTGCACATGGACACAGGAGCTTCAGAAACTCTCCTTTTAGCCCTCTGAATCCAAGCAAACTCATTTACAAGGCAGACCCATCTGTAAGCAACTTTCGTGTGTGCCCTCGGGGCCACTCCTGCATGCTTCCTTCCATGCCCTCAAGTAAATGTTCTCAATCTCCCCAGACCCTGGAGGCCCATGGTCCTGTTTGGACATTTAGTCCACACTGCCTGCCTTCTACCACTACTAGACCAATCCTCATGCCCAGAATGTTCTTCCTCCTCACTTCTGCCTCTTGAAACCCTTCAAAACTCAGCTCAAGCACTACTTCCTTCCTAAAAGAGATCTCTTCCTGATTTCCCCAGCTGTTTGTGTTTCCCATACCCTCTCCCTGAAAGGCTTTTGCATTTTTTTTGTATAAATAAAAACCATGTGAACCCATGGCCTAGGTTTTTTTTTTCTGTGTTGTCTGTTCTTTCTCTTTTTTGGGTGAGGGAGTATCAGAAATTGGATGGACTAGGTTGTGACCTTGAACATGTCCAAAGGATAGGAGGGCTCCAAGCCACAGCTTAGAGCTTGCCAGTGGCCACACCCAGGGAGAAGCAACATTCCCCCAGCAAAGTAGTGAATCCACAATAGCCCAGAAGGATTGACCCCGTCCATTGGCTCTGCCCCATTTTGAAGCAAACTTGGTGGAGTGAATGCTCTGTAGCAATTTCTTTAAGCTGGAGCCCACTCTTTCCCAGGACCAGGATGGTAAAGGAAAGAACAGGCCCTGGGTTGGGGAAGGGAAGTATTGTCGAGCTTATGTCCTTACTCTATCTTCTAAGTAAATATCCTTTTGTAAAAGCTAATCGATGTTCATTAATTAAATGATACTGAGGTGCTAATTCCTAGTTCAATCAATGATATAGGGGATGGATCTCCCCTATATCATTGATATTGAGAACACACCAGGGACGGGGGCTGATAGCATTAGAAAAGAACCCCACCCCAAATCCCTTGGAGTTACCCCTAGAACCCTGAGGCAGACATGTAGCCACCCTTGTTCTGAAGGACCCAATTCATCAATATGAGTGTGAGTTGAGCTAAAGACCCTCAGGGTCAATAAGGGCTGAATAAATATAAAACTTGACAAATATGGCACAGATTCTAGGGTCATTCCCCATGCCTAGCCAAGTTCTCTTTGGGGAAGTATATTAGGAGGTCTTTAAACATCTTGGCCAAGCCGGACATGAAGACTTATCTTTTTGAAGCTAATGGAGTTCAGAACTCAAAGAATCCCAACTTTTGGAGTAGAAAATGGGCCAGAAGGAAACTTCCAAGGTCTACAGGCCATAAGATCACAGATCTAGATCTGGAAGAGACCTCAAAAGCCATCTCATCCCAACTCCCTCATTGATAGTTGAGGAAAGTTAATCCCTAAGAGGTTAAGGAATTTTCCCAAGGGCACTTAGATGGTAACAGAGGTGGAATCTAGAACCAATGCTAGAAACAGTGCTCTTTCCAAATCATCACATTGCCTCCGGCAAATGTATGTCCTGGATGGAGGTCTATGCCCACCCCAGGGCATGGAAGGGGCCCTGGGCATCACCAAAGCCAGCTAGAAGATGGAATTCCTAAGGCATTGAAAAAAGGGAAACAGTCTGGGGATTTGGGAGCATCCGTTCATTTCCACAAACACTGACAGAGCACTATGTTATTGTGTGTCATCTAGGGCCTTCTTCTGTGGGATGAGAAGAGGAGGAGGGGGAGATGTGTCCAGAAGCTTCCACTGTCTCTGCATCCCCTATCAATCAACTGCATTCCATAATTTAAGATCACAGCACCATCCCTTAGAGCTGAAAGGCATCTTAGAAGCCACCTAGTTTAACTTCTCCATGTAACAGGTAAGAAGACCAAGGCCCAGGGAAATTAGGTCACAAAGGCAGTAAATAGCAGAGTCAGGATTCAAACTCACATCCTATGACTCCACATTTAGTCACCTTCCTATGACACCACACCAACTCCTTCATATCACACTTCAAATACTTTAAGCATCCCTGATTTCCTCAGTATTGGCGCTTCTTCCACTGATTCTTAATGGAGAGAGTCCAAGAATTGCTCTGACAGCAAAACCAATCAGTGGGCACTCAACGGGGAGATGAGCCTCTCCAAACTTAGCTAGTCCAGTCCTCAGATGACAGATCTACAGCCATCACCAAGACCACACTGGAATTCTGTGTGCTCATCCCTTCCACCTTGGTAGGACCTGATAGTCAAAAAGCATCAATAT
Source organism: Phascolarctos cinereus (assembly GCF_003287225.1). Lineage (NCBI taxonomy): Eukaryota > Metazoa > Chordata > Mammalia > Diprotodontia > Phascolarctidae > Phascolarctos > Phascolarctos cinereus. The sequence continues at coordinate 199,334,193 of NW_027556402.1, read as the reverse complement.
ATTAAGCACCTACTGTGTGTCAGGCACTGTGCTAAGCACTGGGGATACAAAGAAAAGCAGGAGACAGTCCCTACCCTCCAGGAGCTCACAGTGTGATGGAAGACACAACCAACACGCTCTATGCAGATCTGCTACTCCTTAGTTATCACCCTTAGGAACTGAAGGCCATTGCTATACCTTAAAGACATCAGATTAGCACTTTGATGGACCGGTTATGATATCATAATAAGCAGTTAAAGCCTTCAACCAGCTGGCTGGCAGGGACTGTCATTTCTTCATATCCCCAGTGTTCAGTCTGGTGCTTGGCTCATAGTAGGCACTTAATAAGAGGCAGCTAGGTGGCACACTTAGCTTGGGCTTGGAGTCAGGAAGACTCATCTTCCTGAGTTCAAATCTGGCCTCAGACACTTAGTAGCTGTGTGACTCTAGGCAAGTCACTTAGCTCTGTTTGCCTCAGTTTCCTCATCTGTAAAATGAGCTGGAGAAGAAAATGAATCCAGTATCTTTGCCAAGAAAACACCAAATGAGGTCAGGAAGAGTCAGACACAACTGAACACTAGTCACGTACTAAATGTTTCTTGACTGATGGACTGGTCTAGTAATGTTGGATAGCTCAGCCAGACAGTAGGTTTTGGTGTCCCCCATCTCTGTCTCCTGTGCTGCCCCTTTCTATTAATGCTGAATTTCTCCTCAGAGAGTCTGCTGCTGGTTTCCAAAGAGCACTCTGGACTGAACCAAAACCATCTACTTATTTATCCTCAGCCGTAGCACATGGTAAATGGCATGTAGTAAATGCTTATTAAATATGTCCTTGCGTTCATTCACTCACTCATTCATTCATACATCTTAAAAGTGAAAGGGCTGTCAGACCCTGAGGGTGTTTTGCAAGTGACATCTCAATGTTTTTGCATCGAATCTTCCTTAAGCAGCTAATGAATTGCTCAAATCAAAGAACCTTGAAGCTCCAAAGATGAAAGTCATTTAGTCCTAAGCAAAATTCCCAAGAAATGCCATCCGGTTTCTTCTTGAAGAACTCAAGCACCGATATGCTCGCTACCAGTGAAAGTGGTGCGTTCTAGTGCTCAGCACCATCTACCATTAAGTGGTTCTTCCTTCTGTTCACAGCAATTGGCTTCCCCGGAATTTCTGCTGATGGCCCCAAGGCCAAGCATTTCTGTTTATTTCAATCCAACAAGCATCATTTACGAGCCTACTGTATACACACTGTGTTCAAGTGAGGTTGGAGATGACAAAGCTTAGATGAGATGTCAGCCTGGCCTTTCTGTAGCTCACGGTCTAGTAGGGAGACAAGAACTATACATGATAACAGTAAGTTCGTGCTTTCTGGGATACAGAGTGGGAGTGAGCTACCCAAGGTCACACAGCAAGTTAATGACAGAGTTTGGGACAATAATCTGTCTGATCTGAAGAAGCTCTTGAGGTGAGATCCTAGAATAAGAAGGTGGCTACAACCTTTGGAGAGGCAAGGAGCTGAGAAGGAGGGAAAAGGATTGGAGAAAGAGGGACATGCCTCATGGCATAGCAGGCAGATCACTGGATTTTTATAGGAACTAGATTCAGATATCAACTCTGCTGCTCCTTTTGTTCTAGGATCTATAGATTGATGTGTGACTTTGAGTATATATTATTTCTCTGCCCCAGGATTCCTTTTCTTCATTTGAAATGAAAGGGTTGGAGGGGCAGCTAGGTGGTGTAGTGGATATAGCACCGGCCCTGACCAAACACTTGACACCTACTAGCTATGTGACCCTGGGCAAGTCACTTAACCCCAATTGCCTAAAAAGAAAAAGAAAGAAAAGAAAAGAAAAGAAAGGGTTGGACTCACCTCCCATGTTCCCATCCAGTTCTGGCCCATGATGCTACCGAGGGGAGGTGGGGAGGGAGAGAGGGTTGGGACTGCCCCAGGTTGTTAAGCTTCCTCAATTAGTGCGTGAGGACAGGGAAACTTCAGAAAGAGAAGAGAAAAATGTTGTCTTTCTCTCTCCAGTTCCGGAAACCGAGGAGCCTAGATTCTATCATGTGGAAGAGAAGGAGCAAGACAGGCAGGGATAGATTCCTGGCCCCAGGCCCCGGCACGTTCCCCAATGCTCCCAGAAAAAAAGGAGGGAATGGGCGGCAAACTGGGGGCCAGCTCCAGGAGGTGGAAATCTAATTTGAACTGAAAAAAATTACTTTCAGAGGGAAAGTTTATATTTACAACACAGACGGTTTTGTTCTGCCTCAAGCAGAGACCAGAGCACGGACTCGTCGCTGGGCTGGATGCCCAGATGATTTTCCAACCACAAATTAACCCTAACCCTGCACGGGGTGAGGGAGTCAGAGCTACGGATGCAAGAGGCAGGGAGCTAAGTCATTCCTGGCAAAGAGGGTACCTGGCCTAACCTGTTGGCTCTGGGCAGAGGACTTTAGGGCTAGATGGGACCTCAGAGGGGACCAGGAATCCCCTCTCTGAAGGTATCCCCAAGGAGTGGTCACCACCCTGCCATGACGGGGAGCTTATCGCCTATACTGTCTACTGTGGGATGTCTCTGACTGTTGTCAAAAGAATTATAGGATTTAGAAGTGGAAGGAATTTCATAGGATCTCCAGTCCAACCCCCTCATTTCACAGATGAGAAAACTGAGGCTCAGAAGAGGCAAAGTTGTGTGATCAGTTGGCTGGAGAGCCCAGATTGAAGTCCATGTCTGACCTTCAATGCTTTCCAGTGTAGCATGCTGTCTCTCATCACCACTCGACTTCCCTCTGGCACCAACCAGAGCGCGGGTAATTCTCTTCCCCGTGGCTGCTTTTCAGGTACTTGGAAACAGCAAGCACCTTCCCCCCCCCCCCCCCCCAAGTCTTCTCTTCTCCAAACTAAACACCCCCGTTCTTTCAAGCAGTCCTAATATGACTTCTTCAACTGTACAGTTTAGCCCAAGGCCAGGCCTGGCTATGGCACAAACAGCTCACATCAGAAACAGATAAGCTAGTCCCTCCTGACATCCCACCCAGGGCTTCTCCTGTCCTCCTTCCAGGCCCGGACCATCCCTCCCTCAGAGACCTCCACTGTGGAGCAGCTTGTGTTTGTGGGCCACACACAAGCTCTGATGGGATAGAGTGATTATTTGGCTTTGAGCATAAGCCCTAGGCCTGAGCCAGGGAGGGAGTTCAACACCCAATCAGCCCCAGGGTCCTCCAGACCTCCAGGAACAGACCTTTGGGACCTAGAACTAAGAAAGGGAAGCGATCCCAGAGTCTTCAAATGGCTAGATTAGAAAATCTAAGGAAACTGGAGGAAAGAATTTTGTAAATGTTAAAGTGCTAGAGAAACATAGGGGAGTTTCATAGCGTATGAGATCGAGGGCCAGAAGGAACATTGGAGATGAGTCAAAATCAGAAGACTTGCAGTTGGGGTCCTTAGACCACCTAGTCCAGCCTCCTAATTCTACACATGGGGACACTGAGGTAGAGAGGTGAGCTAACTTTCCCTAATGAAGGTCCTATTCCTAGTAGGTAGCAAGACTGAGATTCTACCCCATGTCCACTGGCTTCAAAAGAGCTCCTTTTACTAGAGAAAGAAGAGGAAAAGGAGGAATTGAAAGAGAAGGAGAAAGAAGAGGAGGAAGAGAAAGAGGAGGAGAAAGAGGAGGAGGAGGAGAAAGTGAAAGAGGAGGAAGAGGAAGAGGAGGAGGAAAAAAGAAAGAAAAGGAGGAGGAAGAGGAGTATAAAAAGGAAAAGGAGAAGGTGGAGGAGGAGGAGGAACAGAAAGAAGAGGAAGAGAAAGAGAAGGAAGGAGGAAGAGGAGAAAGTGGAGGAGGAGGAGGAGGAGGAGGAAGAAAAAAGAGGAGGAGGAGGAAGAGGGGAGAGAAGAGGAGTAAAAGAAGGAGGAAGAAGAGAAAGAAGAGTGAGGGATAGACTGGTGTAGTAGGATTTGCCTGGATTTGAAGCCAAGGCTAAAAATCATGACCAGGTTCAAATCATGCCTCTTACTCTTACCAACGGGGTGGTCATGGGCAAGTCATTTAGTCTCTCTGAACCTTAGTTGTCTATTCTGCAAAATAAGGGTGGTCCTACTCATTACCTCACAGGGCTATCGTGAGTCAACTGAGGTGTTTGTAAAGCACAATATATATATATATATATATCTACCCTAGTGAGGGTGGCCATTGGCTCACCAATTTTGAGCTGGACTGTAGTGGTCATTAGCCCCAAGAGGTTAATTAACTTACTGAGGTCACACAGATAGTAAGTGGTAATGATAATGTCAACAGTGATGATGGTGGTGATGATGAGGAATCCTCATCTCTCAGAGCAGAAAGCTTCCCTTAGTCCAATCTCTCTCCCAATGCAGAAATCACTCTGACAAAAGGGACTCTCCAGCTTCCCAGTAAATATCTCCAATGGTAAGGAGCTTGATCTTTTCAAGACAGCAAATTATAGATTTTGTCTCAGTACAGACACACAGTATTGCATACAATAGGTGCTTAATAATTGTCCAGTGAATAATGTAGAATTTTCTAAAAAAACCAGAGCTGCCCCAGCAATGGAAGACACTGCTTGAGTATTGGGTGAGCTTCTTGCTGGAGTTCTGAATGTAGAGGCTGGATATTTGGGACCCGGGGGAAGGGGTTCCAGCCCTAGAAAGGAAGTTATGAAATACCGGAATCCCTGTATCTCAGAATAGGATGAGACCTCCAAGGCCTCCTGGTGCAAATCATCGTAACCAAGACTCCCTCTCGGACAAGCAGTCACCCAACCTACTTCAGAACTTAAGCCATAGACTTAACACCTCCAGTGAGAAGGTGGCCACCCTCTCTCAAGGCCGCCCACTCCACCCTAGGGCAGCTCTAGTTATGAGGAAGCTGAGCCAAAATATGCCTCCCTTTAACTTGCACCCACTGGCGCCACTTCTGCCCATTGGAACCAAGCAGCCCAAGTCTGCCTGACCCTTCTTAAGGACTAGCCATTTTCCAAGGTCTCTTCTCGCTAGCTCTAAGCACCTGAAGTCTTCCCTTGCTCTAAGGTGAAAGAGCTCACTGGTCCCTCTTTGGTCCTACTGGACACATCCACCCAGTTTTTCATTCTTCACCTTCCCAGGTTCCCTTGCTGTTCTGAACCTCAGCAGCGTTTTGGAAGCATTGCTCCTCAGGCGGGCTGGCTGGCCACAGAGGATTCCTGTCCACCTCCATGGGACATGGGGAATAAAGAAAAACAGTCTGCACAAGCTGCTAATTGAAGAAAAACTTTAGGAAGAGGGGGAAGGGGGAAGAAAAAGTTGAAAATTCTTGGCATGATTATTCCAAATGCACAACTCATTTTGTATGTATACAGGCATAGTAGGTCTTCAGAAAATGTTGCTGTTGCTGTGGTTGTTTGTCCTTCATTCTCAAAGAGGACCATGACATCAGGGAGGTGATGCCATGACTTGCAAGTGAATTGGATTTAAGTGAGGCAGGGCTGTGCAAAGTCACCAACCTCACTTTCTCCTCCAGAGCCATCTGGATCCCGTGGCAAAAGGACGACTGGAAATGCCCTCCTCTTGGAAAATATTGGTTGAAGGATTGTGTAAATGCATATATAGACAAAAAAAGTGAGAGGGAAAAGAATAATAAGATTGTAGAATTGGAAGCAAACTCATTCTTTAGATGGAGACCTGATTTCTTAGCCAAAATTAACCCAGGGACATCAGGACTTTGCCCTCAGATGCCAAGATGATGAAGGAGCACCTTCTCCCCGAGGTAGCTACCTAGCTACCATCCTGCATCTTGCCACTCTATCCTCTCCCAGCCTGGAATTGCCCATTGGCGTAGCCTCCAGCCCCAAAGTGGCTCACTATTTAGCATCAGATCATCCACTTAGAGCTGGAAGGAACCCCTGAGGTCACCCACTCCAACTTCCCTCCTCCTATAGATAAGGAAACTGAGCTCCAGGAAGGTGAAATCATTTGCCTAAAGTTACTCAGGTCATAAGCATCACAGGTGAGATGTGAGCCCGGGTCCCCTGAGTCCCAGGGCAATGCCTTTTCCTGTGGCCCTGGTCCAACTTCTCCCCAGAACCCACTTTCCCCGGGGCAGAGGTCCACCTTGTGTCTCCTGGCACAGCTTCACCTCCTCCCCCTGTATTCTGAGCATCCCCATCCATTTGACCCCATGTGAAAAAAATGCCCAGTTATGGCCCTACACCTTTGTTCCTTCCAACTTTCCATGGATGCCCAGTCAATGTTCATTTCTCCATCTATAAAATGAAGGGTTGAACTCAGTGCCCCTCTCTTCTCTCTCCCAGCTTAGATATTTTGTGTTCCACCTCCCAGATCCCATTTGCTTTGATCTGAAAGGTCTGGGTTTTTCATAGCTACTGGAACCTTTCACATCACCAATGTGGGTACCCTGGATGTGTGGATGAGCCCTGGTTGGGGTTGACCATGAATATTTAACTTAGCCCTAAGTGAGCTATGATTGAAATCAATCGGCATTTCATGGCTACAGCCTATGAATGAAGGCTGAGTCATGCCTCCAGTCTGTGGGACCTAGGTTAGGGGGTTAAGTGGCTTTGAGGTGTTTGGGGGCTGAGTTGGGGTTTTTCTTGATCATGAAGTGGGAAAAAATAGATGAACAAAATAGCTCATCTGTAAAATGAAAGGGTTGGACTAAAAAAATCTCTATGCTCCCTTCCAGCCCAGAAGCCTGTGAATCCAGGTGGCACAAGAGGTAGAGTGCCAGACTTGGAGTCAGGCATTCAAACCTTGCCTCAGACACTTACTAGTTGTATGACTCCAGGCAAATCACATAACCTTTCAAAGTCTCAGTTTCCTTCTCTGTAAAATCAGGATAATAATAACACCTGCCTATTAGTGCTGTTGAGAGAATCAACCCAAATGAGATCATACAGGCAACATTTTTTGCAAGCCTTAAAACACTGCGTAAATGCTAAGTATTATTATTTAATGGAAAGATCACTGAGCTGGGAATTAAGAAGAGCTTGACTTAGAGCTTAGATCTCCCATCGCCACTCAAGACTTTCTGCTGCTCCAACCCTGCACCCCTGAGGAAGCCACTTTCCTTCTTTTTACCCTCTTTGTCCTGCTCTATAAAATGACCTCTAGACAGTTGCTAAGGTCCCCTCCAGCCCCTGATATTATACGTCCTCTGTTCCAAGTCCCCTTCCAGCTCGGATGGTCTATGCTCTGTGTCCTAAGGGTCTATGACCTACTCATTAGTTCAAGAACATGACCAGATACAGCTTGCTAGTGACTCAGTGGATAGAGCACGGGGCTCAGAAATAAGAAGACTGAGTTCAAATCCTGCCTCAGATACTTACTAGCTATGTCACCCTGGGCAAGTCATTTAAACTCTCTTAGCCTCAGTTTGCTCTTTTGAAAAATGAAGGAGTTGGCAGTGGCCCCTAAGATCCCTGCCAGCTCTGTATCTATGATCTTATGACAGTTCTCACTGGGGTGACCTTGTGGTCCATGGAAATGTGAAAAAGTAAGTATACATATATGTGTGTATACACACAGATAAAAATATGTAATAAAATATAAACGTGCGTATTTTATTATATATTTATATCTGTGTGTATACACTCACATACACCCCACCTTTGTTTGGTTAGTCACTCTGAAAGAATTTGCTGATTGATAACTGTGTCCTGAACAATAAATCAAGGGAAGTGAGAGAGTCAGAAAGGTGAGCTCTGGTCCCTGCTACTGGCGACCTATGTGACCTTGGGTAAGTCATCTGACCTCTCTAGGTCTCCCTGACTCAACTCTGTCTTGGCCCTCCCTTTACGTGTCACATGGCTCCTTCTCAGTCTCCTTTGCTGGATCTTCATCCATGTCATACCCACTAATAGTGGGTGTCCCCCAACCTACTGTCCTGGCCCTTTTTTCATTTCTCTCTATATTTTCTCACTTGGTGACTTCATCATCTCTCATGAGTTCAGTTAGCATTTCTACACAGAAATGACTCCCAGTTTTATATACCCAGTCTTCATCTCTCTCCTAAGCTGCAGTCACTTATCATCAGCTGCCTATTGGGCATTCAGAACTGGATGTCCTATAAGGCATCCCAGACTCTGCGTCTCTCCCCTCCAAACCCATCCTTCTTCTGAACTCCCTTATTATAGTCTAGGGTAGGGAGGGGGCGGGAACTGCAGCCTCAAGGCCACATGTGGTCCTCTAGGTCCTCAAGTGTGACCCTTTGACTGAATCCAAACTTCACAGAACAATGTCATCCCTTTCCTCACTTGTCTACACCACACAAGTTTCCATTTCTCCCTTCTCTCCACTCACACAGCCATCGTGCTAGTTCAACCTCCCACCCCTACCCCATCACCTCTCACCTGGACTGAATGACTTATTCAACCTGCTTACTTCAAGTCTCTCCCCACCACAATTCTTCTTCCAGTCGGCTGCCAAGGTGATTTTCCTAAAGCCAGGTCTGACCATGCCATCTCTCACTCCCAGTGAACTCCAGTGGCTCTCTATTACCACCAGGATCAAACCAAAAAACGCTTCTTTCTGGCACTGAAAGTCCTTCACAACAAGGCCTCTTCCTCCTACCTTTCTAGTCTTGTTAGACATGCCTCTTCTCTGGGCACTCTATGGTTCAGCTTCACTGACCTATGTATGACATCCTTTCTCCTATTTCCATGACTTTGCATAGGCTTTCCCATTCCTTGAGGGCTCTCCTTCCCCACATTTGCCTCTGAGAATTCCCAGTTTCCTTCAGATCAGTTCAAGTGCTCCCTTCTCCTTGAAGCCTTTCCCAATCTCTGCCCTGCCCTCAACTACTTGTGCCCTCCCTCCCAGTCCTACCCTGTATTCATTTTACAGATATTCTCCCTATGTACTCATTTATACTTGTACAGTTTTCATCCCTGTTAGAGTGTAAACTCCCTAAGGTCAAGGACTCTTTCACTGTTGTCTTGATGTCTCCTAGAATTTAGTACCATAACTGTCACATAGTATGTGTTAAATGAATGTTGATAAGTCAGTTAATTGATTGACTCATTTATAAAATGGTTGTTTGAGAATGAAGGATCTCTAAGAACTCTTCCAACTCTGAATTCTAAACTCCTAAGAACCTGATAAACTGATTTATGAACCAATCCCTTATCTTCCTCGAGTTTCGATAGCCCCATCTGTAAAATGGAACACCAGGACTGACTTTGGTATCACGGAGCCCTAGCTAAGACCAAAGGAGACCATTGGTAGGAAGAAAGGTCTTGAAGAAAATTCTCCAAGTCAAGGAAAGTCATCATTCCATTATTCTCAAGGAGATCAGACAACTTTCTCAAACTTTATATTTGTCTCTGTTGATTTTATCTCAGACTCATTGGATTTAAAGCTGAAAGGGACCTCAGAGATAATTTGGTCCAAGCACCTCAGTTTACAGATAAGGGGACTGAGGCAAATGACTTATTCAAGGTCCCATAGCCAGGAAGCATTACAGCTGGGATTTGAACTTGAGTCTTCTGGCCTCCAAAGCCAGGGCTATTTTCACAATACCACGGTTCAAACTTAACAGTTACTACTCACAATAACATACTTCTGAGTTTTACAGACAGGGAAAGTGAGGCCCAGAAAGAAGCCAAGCAATAAGCTATGTTAGTACAGCACCGCTTCTTAAGTAGCTTGTTAACTTATTATTAGAGAAGGCAATAAAACTGACAAGGAGGGAAGAAAATGATGAGAAACAGCTGACTCTGACTTCTTGTGGGGGGAGAGGGTGAAGATGGGGGGAAGGACAAAGCCCCAGGAAAAGAGGGAAGAGGACACCCAAGCTTCATTGCCTTTTCATCCATATTTCCTGATTCTTCTCAGTGCCCAGCCCCAAGGCCATCTTTGGTAGCTGCTGGGAAGGGGAATGAGTTGGGGAGAGTCGGCTGCTTTCAGGGGGCTCACAGTCTGAGAGAAACAGGGGGAAAGCAGACCCAGGCCCTGTCCTACAGGCCTCCCAGTCTGGGGGACAGCCAGGAGGAGCAGATTCAGGCCCTGCCCTCAGGGAGCTCACTGTCTGATAGAGACAAGACCCAACCACATGAAAAGTGAAGCAATAACACAGCCTCAGCATGATGGCCAGCCTGACGGGGGCAGGGAAGAGAAGAATCCACCCCGTCTCCGATTCAGTTGTGCTCAAACTTTATCAAGACTCCAATCCTTAATGTAACAAAGCTAATTAGCTCTGGCTGTGTCTTTAATATGCCGGATTAGATTTAGCTCCTGCCCCAGACACTACTGAGTGAGTTGGCACTGGGAATACACTCCACATTCATTTGCCTAATCAAAAATTCAAACCACAAATAACTCTATTTCCTTTTAAATGATCCATGCCCTAAGCTAGAAATGTCTGTGCTTTTTCTTCTATAACTCTGTTCTCTTCCATGAGCCTCCTTCATCAGAGGATTTCAATCTGTAAGGCAGGAAGAGTAGTCTGACTGCCTCATTTTACAAATAAAGAAACTGAGGGCTGTAAAGGCAAGCAACTTCCCAAGGTCACAGAGGTAAGTAGCCTGATGGGAATCCAGATCAGCCGATTCCGGATACAATTCTCTTCCCAGGAGACCACTCTGCCCTACTCTAAACTTCCAAATCTCGCTGAGGTAGCCAAGTTCTTTCCTTCTTTCTCTTCATAGATTCTCTAGCCAAGGGCTAGAGAGTGCATGGGGTGTATGGGGTGTTCAGGGAAGACCAGCACCTCTGATGTGAGGGCTGCTCGCTCACCTTCGATGTCTACCTGGCACCAAACTCTGACCTGTGGTTCCAAGAAGCTGTAGCATGGGCACTGGCCACACCCCATGAACGTTTCAACAGATGGGTTTCACCAGGTTGAAGGTAACCAACAGACCTCAAACCTGCCAATGAGTTAGGTGGATGTCTTCCCCAAGCATGACTTCCCCCAGCAGAATGGGTGGGTCAGAACAATTTTTTCCAACAGCCACGAAGCAGGGGTTTGGTCAGACATGGAAGACACCAAGGTCATCCACTGCATCTCAGGCCATCACCAGCCATCCTGACTTCTGTCTAGCCTCTGGATTTTGATGACTCTAGAAAACAGAGTAAGGCTGATGACTTTGTGGAACTCCACCTCACTTAAATCCAATTCACCCATTTGTCAAGCCCTGTGATGTTACTGGTCCTCTTCAGAAAATGGAGGACAAACAATAACAACAGCTCTGGGGGATTTGCTAAAAATGCCATCTATCCCTTTTTCCTAATTGCCAATTTTTTTAAATTGTGAAGAAACATAAGCCCAAGCCTACAGATCCTTGGAGCACTTCACTAGAGAGGGATTTCCCTTCCAAGTTCACATCAAATTTTGTAGTCAACTCAACTGAATTGGGTTGCCTACTTTACACAATCTTGGTGAATCCTGTAGATCTTCACATCTGAAGCCCCATTCTCCGATGCCTTTTGTTTCCCCTTCTTTAGGATTCTAGGAGCCTTGGGGCCAATGAGAAGTAGACCATGGGCCCTGGACAACAAGCCAACTCCCAAGTCTTTTCACCAGTGCCCAGGACAATGTGGACATGATAGCTTTCCAAGTGGATTCATGAATCTTGAGGAAGCTGAACTTGATGGAAATCCAGCTCAAGTGCCAGCAATTCTGTGAACTCTATAATTGGAGTTGAAGCGCTGCTATTTATTGTCTCTGTGTCTTTGGGCAAGTCACTTAACCAGGCTCGGGTTTCACCAACTATAAAATGAGGGGGTTCAGCTAGATGATCACTAAGGTCCTTTCCCACACTAAATCCTTTGAAATGATGAACCTGTTTTGTATTTCTTTGTATTTCCTGGGGCCAAGGGTAGGGAAGAGTTAAGGTCTTAAGGACAATGGAGAAAAGGGGAAGAGGATGGAGGAACTAGATCCCTTGTAAATGGGCCAGGTTCAACTTGGAGAACTTCGATGATGAGTTATTTCCATGAGAAAGCTCAACATCCCCTTACTCAAGGCCTAGGAAATTTCCTTTCTTACATTGTGTCAGTTGGGCTATTTGTGAACCTGTATATTCCCTTGTGAATAAATGCCAGCAAACTTACTCCTGTGGCCTGAAAGACTTAGGGACAGTAAAGAAAAGGGAAAGAGAAGAGGGAGGAGCTAGGTCCAGGGACCTGAAGATGGTGGCAGAGGCAAGAGAAGGGGGAAGTCATAGAGGAGCAGGTATAGAAGGGGGGTAGAAGGGGATGGAGCCAACCAGCTCGGGGGCCAAACAAGTCCTGAACGCTTGGGTGCAGGACAGGGGAGGCTGGTGATAAGCAAAAGGGGTGAAAGCCCCAAAGGCCAAAGACAGAACCTTTGAACCACCTATACAAGGGAAGCCTAGAAGCCAATCCCAGGGCAGTGAGGCCTACGGCCAAGGTCCGGTTTAATCTCTTCTTCACAGATACACTTTGCTGGTGGCCAGGTTTTCAGAAGCATTGCTTAAGATCAGAACTGGCCCAAATGAAATCGTTGTCAAAATTTGTCAAATAAAGGTTATTTGTTTTAAAATTTTTGTTGTTGTTGGGGAGTGCTTGAGAGAACATGGAAGAGCAGGATATAATTTTAGCTCCTATCTGTGCTCAAAAGCTGTTCTGTTCTCTTCTGTTCACATTTGTTTTTAAAACAGAGGCAGGGACAAATACAGGGTGAGAAACAGTCAAGGAGAACATAAAAACAAAGAGAGAGACAGACAAACACAGACAATGACACAGAGAAAGCCAGGCAGAAATGATAGGCTCATAGCCCAAGAGCTAAAAAAAAGACGAGAGATTGACATCTAAGCCAAACTCCTCATTTTACAGATGGGGAAACTGAGGCACAGAGAGTTTGAGTAGCTTACCCATGGTCACAAATGTAGCAAATGAAAATGTGAGGTTTCGCATCCAGGTCCAATTCCAGCACTAACTCTAACACTGTTCCAAGTTACCCCATAGTAAGGAACAAACACAGAAAGCCATAAATAGAGCTATGAAGAACAAAGCAAGATACAAAGAGAAAGAGAGAGGCAGAGAGACAAAGAGAAGAGACAAAGAGAGAGAAAGAGACACAGAGAGAGAAACAGAGAGACAGAGAGAGGAGACAGAGAGAGACAGAGGCAGAGAGACAGAGACAGAGAGAGGAGACAAAGAGAGAGAGAGACAGACATAGAGAAGAGACAAAGAGAGAGAGAGAATCTGACCAACCAAGACATAGGTAGATAGAAAGAGAAAGACATAGATTTAAAAAAAGATGATAAAAAGATGGATAGATAGATATAGATAGTTGGATAGAAAAATATGTAGAGAAATATAAATAAGAGTGATAGAAGACATACAGATAGATTATAATTGATAGATGGTAGAAAAATATAAAGATATAGATAGAATTGATAGATAATAGATCATTAATCGATTAATAAACATTTATTAAGCACCTACTATGTGGTGGTATCCATGTAGTAGTGGATACTGTGCTAAGCCCTGGGGACCCAAAAAAGGCAAAAGACAGCCCCTGCCCTTCAAAGAGCTTACAATTTAGTGGGGGTAGACAACATGCAAACAAATATATACAAAGCAGGCTATAAGTAGGATGAATGGGAAATAATAACTTTTTCTTTTTTTCTTTTATTTTTAATAGCATTTTATTTTTTCCCAATTACACATCCAGACAATTTTCAGCATTTATTTTTACAAAATTCTGATTTTGAAAATTTTCTCCCTCTCTCCCCTCTTCCAAAATAATAGGCAATTTGATTTAGGTTATACATGTGCTATCATGTAAAAAATTTCCATATTAGTCATAGTTATTAAAGAAGAAACAGATCAAAGGGGGAAAAACACACAAAAAAAGAATATAGTGGGAAAAAAATGTGCTTTGATCCACATTCAGAGTCCATCAGTTCTTTGTCTGGATGCAGAGAGCATTTTCCTTCATCAGTCCTTTCGATCTTTCTGTTACTGACAAGAGCTGAGTCATTCATAGATGGTTATCCCACAATGTTGCTGATACTGTGTACAATGTTTTTCCTGGTTCTATTCATTTCACTTTGCATCAGTTTATATAAGTCTTTATAGGTTTTTCTGAAATCTGCCTGTTCTTCGTTTTTTATTGCACAGTACTATTTGAATGAGAAATAATTAAGAAAGGGAAGGCACTGGAAAAGGGGTTGGGAAGGCTTCCTGTAGAATGTGAGATTTTAATTGGGATTTAAAGGAAATCAGAGATGTCAGTAGGTCAAATGGAGGAGGGAGAGCATTCCGGGCATGAAGGACAGCTAGGGAAAATGCCCAGAGCCAAGATATGGACTGTCTTGTTCATGGAACAGCCAGGAAGCCAACGTCATTGAACTGAAGATTATGTGAGTGAGGAGTAGGAAGACTGGAAAAGTAAGAGAAGGCTAGGTTATGAAGGGTTTTGAATGCCAGAGTTTTTTGCATTTTCTCCTAAAGGCAACAGGAAGCCATTGGAGTTTGTGGAGAATGGAGGTGAAATAATCCAACCTGCATTTTATGAAAATCTCTTTCATGTCTGAATGGAGGATGGATTAGAGCAGGGAGACACTTGAAACAGGCCATTCTAATACTTCAGGGATAAGGTAATGAAGGCCTGCACTAGAGTGGTGACCATATCAGAGGAGAGAAAGGGGCTTATTCGAGAGATGTTGCAAAGGTAAGATCAATAGGTCTGGGCAACAGCTTGGATATGAGGGAGGTGGAGAGAGGAAGTGGAGAACTGGTGAGAAAGAGCAGGGAATCCAGGATGACTCCTGGGTTTTGAGCCTGAGGAGCTGGGAGGATGGTGCTTTCCTCTACAGTAACAGAGAAGGTGGGAGTAGGAAGGAGGGAAGAGAAGGTTTAAGGGGAAAGATAACAAATTTGATTTCGCACTTATTGAGTTTAAGATGTGCAGTTTAAGGTGTCTAATGCGAGGCAAGAGGACTTACTATGTGCCAAGCACTGTGCTAAGTGTGTGGGATTAGAAATAAAAGCAAGCAAGAGACTTCCTGCCCTCTAGGAGCTCCCGGTCTAATAAGAGGACAACACACAAAAAAAAGGAGCCGGGAGGAAGTAGGGTAACCCACCCTGGGGCAATACGGCTGGCGAGGACTTGGTGAGGAAGCTCGGTGGAGAGTGAAGTCAGTATGGCTGGAGTCCCTCGTGAAATGTGCATCTGGGGCTAGGGCTTCATCAAGAGATAGACAAAATTGGTGCAAGGCAGAGACATGGAGAAAAAGACAGACATGGGGGCAAAGAGACGTGGGAAGACACAGGGAAAGGCAGAGACAAAATGGAGACACAGTAAAAGACAAGAACCAAACAAAGAGACAGTGGAGCAGAGAGAGACAAGGCAGAGAGACGGCCTACAGAGAGACACAGTGAAGGATGATGACCAATTTAATTCAACATGCTTAGACAGAGAAAGCCCCAGAAGAAGAGGAGGGGGGAGGGGATGGAGCAGATCCAACCATCACAGCCACCTCCCCAGCCCCAGCATCCTCTAGTCTGAGCCCAGGACCAAGATCTCAGGCAAGGCAAGGTACCAGCGGCAAACTCAGTGCCAGGCTCTGGCGGCCTTCCACCGATCTGCAAAACAACAATGATTTATCCTGACTGGAGCTTTTTTCCCCTTTTCTGCCTGTGAAGCCTGTGGAAAAGAGAAGGGGAAACATTTGTCTTTCAAGGGAAATGACTTTGGACTAATAGATAGAGGCAAAGAAAGGGTGGGGATTAAGTAACCATCCCTCATGTCAGCATTTTCTTTGGGGATTGTTCTGCTGGGAGTAGGAACAGGGCTGGGGCCCTCGGGAAGTGGGACAAGCAGGGAGGTGGGTTCCCAGCTCCCTCCCTCAATCAGGAGAGAATAGGACTTGAATATAATACATTAGACTGTCTTGTTCCCACAGGAAGAGGCTACATTCCTTGAGTGGGCAATTTGCTGGTGGCCCCTGCTTGCCTGGTGAACCAAATCATATCTGCTTAGCCTGCTATTCAAAACCAGTTACAGTTGGAACCCAATCACCTCTTCAATTTTCTCTTCCCTTTGCTCCTTCACCCACCATCCACTCCCCAGTCAGGCAAGTCTCTTCATTCTCCCCAGGATATGGCTAGCTCATTTCTGCTTCCCACATCTTTGTTCAGCTACTTTCTCCCTCCCAAGAATTTCCTCCCATCTCCTTGACACATCTCCAAATCCACCCCATCCTTCGAGGCCTAGATCAGTTTAATATCCATCAGGAAGCCCCTCCTGATGCCTTCTACCCTTCATTCTTCATTGTTCTCTCTTTTGGACTTTGGACCTTTGGACTAAGGTCTAATGTCAGCATTATACCATCTCCTTAAGCAGTAAGCTTAGGTCCAAATATGAGGTTGGTGACTCAGGACCCCCCTCTTCCTTATCTCCCTGTTTCTATAGAGGGCATCATCCCCCTTCCAGGCACTCCTTTTCATGACTTCGGTCATTCTCACTCAACTCTTAGACTCACCTGCCATATCTAATCAGTTACCAAGTCCTATTGATTTCATTCCATCAACGCCTCCATCATTCCCACCACAACCACCCTAGGCATGGTAATCTCGCCTAGACTATTACAACGGCTCCATCCCCTCCCCCCTCCTCTTTTTCTGGGGCTTTCTCTGCATCTAGTCTTTCCCCTTCTGATACAGTTACCAAACTGATATTCTAAAGAGCTCGTTTGGCCATGGCACCCCACATCAAGAAGCTTTAGGGGCTCCCTTTTGCCCCTAGGACAAAATACATTCAGCATTTAAAGCCCTTCACCATCTGGCTTCAGCCTATCGTTTCAGGTAGATTACACATTACTCTCCCTCAGATACACCACTATCGGCCTTCTTATTTAACATTATTTGGGCACAACATTCTACCTTCTACCTCCATGTTCAAGCTGTCCCCAATACTTGGAACACCCTTCCTTTTCACCTCTGCCTTCAGAATCTTAAGTCCCTCTCAGGCTCATTCAACAAGCCTTTCCTGATTCCCCAAATTTTTACCATGACGCCCACCTCCATGTATTTTGTACATCTCCTTTATTTATTTACTTTTATTTCCTTTACTTATTTAGTTTACTTACTTATCTGTAAATGTGTTGTGTGCCTCCTACAAGGTAAACCCTCTGATGACAGAGACTCTCATTTTTGTCTTTGTATTCCCAATGCTTAAGACACTGCTTAACACATAGTAGGTGCTTAATAATTTCCCTGTTGGGTGATTGATTCCCTAAATACTCACTGATGGCAACACAATACAGTAGACAACCCTGGCCTAGAAATCAGGACACCTGAGGTCTAGTTCCATCTCTGCCACCTCATAGATGTGTGACCTTGAGACCCTTCCCCTTCCTTTCCTTATCAGTAACATAGGGTGGCTAAGCTTAATTGTCCCTCTAGGTCCTTCCAGGGCTACCCTCCTGTTCTATGACTGCTGAAAACATTTCTGAAGGGCAAGTTGGAGGAAGGACATTTGGCTGAGATTTTTATAATAGGGTTGAAACAATAAACCTGCGTAGAGTTCAGGCCAAAAGATTCATGTTCAATCTCAGATCATTTGGACAACAACAGAGCTTTGTGTTTCCTCTGTCATAACTATCCAGGAAATTGTGTGCATGGAGGCATATGGAGATGTAGCCTTTGAGTGCCTGGAGTGTGAAAGGAAAGATAACACAACAAGACAATGCTTTCCTTCTTAGAAACTTATCACACAGCTGGTAAATAGCAGAGTCAGGATTTGAACCCAGGTTCTCTGACACCAAAGCTAGTGCTTGTCACACCATGCCAGGTTGCCTGGGAAAGTGCTCTTTATACCCTCATAGATCAAAATATTTTTGATCTTTAGGATAGTGGGCCTTAAAGTGGTAGAAACTCTTTCAGGGGTTGTCTAGAAAGTCAAAACTATTTTCATGATAATCCTAAGACATAAAAATTCCAGTGGCTTCTTATTTCCTCTAAAATCAAATCTAAAATTCCCCATTTGGCTTTTAAAGCCCTTTATAACCTGGCCCCTTCCTACATTTTCAGTCTTTTTATATCCTCTTTCCCGAGCCACTCCCCTCCCTCCACCTGCCCCAAACACAATTAGGGCTGCTAGATGGCGAAGTGGATAGAATGCCAGCCCTGGAGTCAGAAAGACTCTTCTTTATGAGTTCAAATCCGGCCTCTAGCTTTGTGATCCGGGGCAAGTCACTTAACCCTACTTGCCTCAGTTCATCATCTATAAAATGAACTGGAGAAAGAAATGACAAACCACTCCAGTATCTTTGCCAAGAAAACCCCAAATGGGGTCACAAATAGTCGGACACGACCAAACAGCACCCCCTCCACATACAGTACTCTGAGATTGGGTGACACTGACCTTCTTACCAATCCTCAAACACGACATTCCTCTTGACTCCCAACATTTTCACAGCTGGAACCAGGCCCAGAATTGTCTCTCCCTCTCCTCTGCCTTCTGATTTCCCTGACTTCTTTCAAGTCTCAGTTAAAGTTCTACCTTCTGCAAGAACCCTTTCCCAGTTCTCCTTAATCTTAGTGCCTTCTCTTGGAGACTCCTCCTGATTTATTCTGTATAGATCTTATTTGTACACAGTTGCTTGCCTGGTATCTCCCCCATTAGACCATGAGCTCCATGAAAGTAAGAACTGATTGTTTTGAGACTTTGTAGGCTCAGAACTTAGCACAGTGCCTGGCATGTAGTAGACATTTAGTAGATGTTAGTTGACTGATCAACTGAAGATGTTTTCATTTCTAATAAGGTAAATATTGGCAGATATAATCCACATAAAGAAAACTCTTGGGGGGGGGCTTCAATAATTTTTCAGAGTATAAAGGGTCCTGAGACCAAAATGTTTGAGACCCATAGCTTTCGGGAAATGGCTTCCATTAGCACCTTCCTTTCCCCTACCCCACCCAAAGGCACCTTTTAGTGGTCAAACACATTACCCTCAGGGTAATGAGTCTTTCTGCATTTAGCTAGACTGGTCCTAGCTAACAACATACATGTCGTGCATCCTCAGACATGTCCCCAGCTTGCTAGACCCACCAACAGTCTGTTCTTCTCCAGCACAGCCTTTAAGAACCCAAGGTTCTCAAGCACGGTGAGGCATCAGAGGATAATATCAATAGAGGAATAATAATACCCCTGAATAAAACAACATCACTTCTAATAAACTGAAACTTAATAATAATACCCCCAAATAAAACACTGTGTCTCCTAATTAATGGAAATTGATAAATATAGTTTTACACTTGGGTGCAAGAAAATCAACTTCACAAGTACAAGATGGAGGAGACCCTAAGATATAACAATTCATCTGAAAAACACCCTGGAGGATTTTAGTGGCCTCCAAGCTGCCTGGGGGTGGCTCAATAGATAGAACACTGGGCCTGCAGTCAGGAAGACTCCTCTTCTGAGTTCAAATCTGGCCTCAAACACTTACTAGCTGTGTGACCCTGGGCAAGTCACTTAACCCTGTTTGCCTCAGTTTGCTCATCTGTAAAATGAGCTAGAGAAGGAAACAGCAAACCACTCAAAAGGGGTTATGAAAAGCTGGACACCATTGAAAAATGACTAAAAAGCCTGTTATGAGTCAATAATGCAAATACCAGAGTCCTTCATTTTACACATAAGGAAATAGACTCAGTGATATTAAGGGCCTTGCATAAGTTCCTATAGCAAGTAAATAAAACTGCCAGGATCAGAAGAGAATCTGGGTCTCCTAAGAGCTCAGGAATCTACCTTTTCTTACACCGAATTTAATTTAATTCAACCCAATCCAACAAACATACATTAAGCATCCATTGTGTGCAGGGCCTTGTGTTAGACTCTAGGGAGCTGAAAATGAATAATTCTCAGTTCTTGGTCCACAGGAAAGTCACAGTTCTAGTATCAGGAACAAATATAATCAAAGGCAGTGTGTGGTAAGTGTATAGAATCACAGAGAAGGGAAACTGGGAACAGAGGCTTCAGGGAGGAAAAGGCATCTGAGCTGGGCTTGAAAGGAACATAAGCATGTTAACAGGCAGACAGACAGCAGGGGAACCCATTCTAGGTAAGGGGACCATGCAAAGGCCCAGAGGTGGGAGAGAGCAGGACAAGAATGGAATCAAGAGCAGAAAGTTATTCAATTTGGTAGAACCATCTCAAAATCTCAGACTCTTAGATTTCAGAGGGCATTCTGTGTAAGCCTTTATAAAAGTCATTTATAAAAATGCTAAAACACCTCAAGGCCAAGCACAGACCTCCCCGGAAGACTTTTCAAGGCTCTTTTAAGCTCTGGTGCCACTGTACATACCCATTCGATTCAATTCCATCCAGTTGATTTTGATTAAGCATCTACTATGTGCAGAGACAAAATGTGGAAAAAAAACCCATTCTTTGTTCCCTTCAAGAGTTCACAGTGTGTTTGGGTGATGATAGATAAACTCATCACAAATTAATTATTATACGCAATATTACATGGCAAGTACATTAGCAATTGGGTGAATTCAATGGTATTTGAGGTTCCCAGGGTCGGGGAGTTTGGGGGAAGTGGTTACCAATCAGAGGTCACAGGTCTAACCTTATCTCTTACAATTTGGGGAGGCAGAGGGTGGGGAGAGGGAGTTGGAAGGGAGAATGGGTCCAGACCGGTGCTTTCATCTCTATGGGAAAAGTTCTCATGCGGAAATTCCCTTCAGTGATGCAAAGCTGAAAATTGTTTAGAAGTTATTGACTTTGAGAATTGCCTTAGGGAAGTGGGAAGTGAAAAAAGTTATCTGTAACATAGTACCATGTGTCAGAGGCAGGCTCTGAAGCCTGGTCTTCCTGACTCCAAGGCCAATCCTTTCCTACCTGGACCACACTGCCCTTCCCCAACAATTATTAACACTAACAGCTCCTGTTCTTATGGCATTTTAAGTGCTTTCCTCTCAACAGCCCAACAGTGAAGGATATAACAGTGTTATATATCCCATGAGTGTTGCTATTATCCCCATTTTAAGGAGAAAACTGAGGTTCAGTGAGGTTAAAGGGTTCTGCTACTTAAGCAGTGAGCAAGCAGAGAATGAGCATTTATTCAGCACTTAATATTGGCCAGGTATTGTGCTAAGCACTAAGGATATAAATACAAGAAAAAGAAAGACAGTCCCTGCCCTCAGGAAGCTTACATTCTACATAGAGTAGACCAGTCTCCTACTTTAGGGTGTTTTCTTCTGCTCTATGGCCCATTGCTTCTTAAACTGTGAGTCAGGACCCCATATGGGGTTGTGTAACTGAATATGGGAGTCTTGAAAAAATTGGCAACAATAAAAGGTTTCTGAACACTCAATGACCAGAAATTAATTCAAAGTTAAATGAGTAACGAATCTGAGGTGTTTCTGATAGCACCTGCCCTGTTGGCTAGGGCTACTTCACTGCATCCTGGTTCTGAACACACAACGTGCTCACTCTGCATTGCGCATGCCTTCACATCACTCAACGCCAATGAACAAGGCCAGAAACACTTCGGCTCAGATTCGAGACTATTGTATGTTATGAATTGCAGTGTTTTTACGGTGCCTACAAAATCATTAAATGAATTTTGGCTCAGGATTAGGACAACATTTCCAATAATTTCTGAAATGGCCCTAAACATACTCCTGCCATTTTCTACTACGTATTTATGTGAAGCGATGTCCTCAGCATTGACAATTATAAAATCAAAATATCGATCAACTCTGAAAAATGTTGAAGATGCTCTACTTCCCGGAGTATCAAATATTCCACCAAGATTTAATTCTTTATGTAAAAATAAAAAATAAGCACATCCATCTCATTAGTATACAAATTTGCTTTCATCTTTAATAAATGGTAAAATTATATTTATATGAATTGTTTTAAAATTAATTTCTTTACGATTTATTATCAGTAAATGTTTGATTTGTATACCTATTTTATATATCTGGGGTGGTGTAAACATTTTTTGGGTGAAAAGGGGTCACTAGTGGAAAAAAGTTTAAGAATCCCTGCCCTATAAGACTCTTACCTGGAATCCTCAGCCCTAATCAAGCCCGTTGTCTTTCACTGTTCCCTCCATTCTCCTTGTCCACTGGGGCTTGGCTTGAGGCCCACCTCCCCCTTTGCCAGGTCTGGCAGCATCCAGTCCAGCTGACATCCCCTTTCTGGGCACTCCTAGAGGGCCCGAGGTCTACACCACCCAACTTAGCGCTCAATTCTGTGCCATCTCCCATGTTCACATCTGGAACCCTGCTTCCATCCCCCTACTTCTCTCTCCACATGTGGAGTAAGCCATGTGAGTCAGACTTTCTAACAAAAAAACTTAGCTTTCTATTTGAGTAATGTATTTTCTGAGCAGACAAAGACTCCCTTTCCACTTCGATTTGGTGACTTTAGTAAATAAGTATGTAAATAGTCGTGGATTGCCTGGGGGTAGGGGAGATGGTAGGGAGGAATGGACTACAGTGGAAAAAACCCTGAAATGGGAGTTAGGAGTCCTGGATGGTAGCTCTGTTTCTGTTAATGACTGCTTGTGTGACCTTGGGCAGGGCATTTAAGTGCCCTCTGTTCCTCATTCATAAAATGAAGTGAATGATATTTTGCATTTCATAGTGGCTTCTAGTTCTCAAAGCAATCTCTAGACCATTTTCTCAAAGCATTAACACAATTTTGCGACTGGCAGGTTAGGCATTTTTGTCCTCATTTTTTTGTCGTTGTAGTTTGCTCACTTGGTCTGACTCTTCGTGACCCCATTTGGGGTTTTTGCAGCAAAGATCCTGGAGAAGTTTGCCATTTCCTTCTCTAGTTCATTTATACAAATGTTGAGACTGAGGCAAACAGGGTTAAATGACTTGCCCAGGGTCACACAGCTAGTAAGTGTCTGAGGCTGGATTTGAACTCAGAGGTCCTGACTTCAGGTCCAGTGCTTTATCCACTGTCTTAACTAGCTGCCCTTGTCTCTATTTTACAGATAGGCAAACTGAGACCTAGAGAAGGAAAATGACTTAACCAATGTCATGAGTTGAGTCAGTAGCAAAACCAGGACCAAAACTCAGGAGGCTTTCTTGACTACCTGTCCAAGGTTTTAGCCATTTGGCCAGATTTCTAAGATCCTGTCTAACTCTGTTTCACTATATAAGGGAAAGAGTAGTAGTAGTAGGACCTGAGCTCAGATCCTGGGCATGACTCTTGACAGCTCTAACCTTGCACAAGTCAACATAGTATAGCGGAAAGAACACTAGATTTTGCATCAGAAAACCTAGGTTCAAACCCCAGCTTTGGCCTTTGCTCTTGTGCTACATTGGGCAAATCCCTCCCCCTCTCTGGGCCTCAGTTTCTCCATCTATGAAGGGAAAGCATTGGACCACATGGTCTCTAAAGTCCCTTCAAACTCTGCTGTTCCATGATTTCTAGCCCCCTGCCTGTAGGAAGTGATGACAAACCCCAAGCTTCTACCACCAAGGGGGCCTAACCACCATCATATGAACCCAGATCCGTCCTCTGGCAGATTTGTGGGTCTGAGCAGCCAGCTCTGGGCTGGAGACAATGAAGAGCCAGGCAGCCTGCTCTGGAACAGCAAGGCCTTGCCAGGGAAGAACACTCAAGCAGGCCACTTCTAACATCAGGCCTGGTCAGACTCACTAGTCCCCCAACCCTACAGGATGGAGCCAGAGAGGCTAATGGAAGGGCTCTCACCAAGAATGTCTTCCCTGGTCCCAGATGGGATGGTCAGGAGCAGTGTCTGGGAGGCAGAATTTGGCTCAATATGAAGAACTTCCCAATAGACGGAACCATCCCACCACAGAAGGTGCCTCCTTAGGAGGGAGGGAATTCTCTGGCTTTGGAAACGTCTGAGTAGTATTTAGATGACTCTGCCAGGTAGGCTACAGAGGGGAATCCTATACTGGAA
Source organism: Phascolarctos cinereus (assembly GCF_003287225.1). Classification (NCBI taxonomy): domain Eukaryota; kingdom Metazoa; phylum Chordata; class Mammalia; order Diprotodontia; family Phascolarctidae; genus Phascolarctos; species Phascolarctos cinereus. The sequence continues at coordinate 199,310,337 of NW_027556402.1, read as the reverse complement.
TAGAGGGCACTCTGGTTTAGACGCCCTCAAGATCCTTCCTGGCCTGGAGTCTAGAATTCTGTTATTCCTAGAAGTCATCCCTATTCTTTAAGAGGTAATGTGGAAAGGAGAGAACCCCTGACTTTGCCTCAAGAGACCTGGATTAAAGTACTTACATCTGCTTGCTTTGTGACTTTGGGCAAGTCATTTCCCATCTCTGAATGTTTCCTCCTCTCTAAAAGGAAAAGGGGTTAGCCAAGTGGAAGCTGAGTGGGCCCATTGATAGGGCAGCAGTGCTTAGAACCCTGGCAGAGCCAGATTTGAATACTGCCAGGCCTGGGTTCCAACCCTACCTCTGAAACCTTGTTATTTAAAAGAAAACAAAAAAACAAAAATAAAATGGGGGGGGTGGCATCAGACTCATCCTCCTCTCTCAATTCTAATTTGACTCTGATATTCTGTGAATCAGTGGTTCCATTTCTGACCGTTGTTTCTGATATACTATGTGTATGTATACATATATAATACACATATGTATAAATGTGTGTATGTATACACGCATACATATGTAGACACATATATACACGTATACGTATACACATATAATATGTAATTTAAAATAATACATTATATATAATATGAGAGAGACAGGAATTTGAAATCTAATTGGAAATCTGTGTCAGAAGAAGGATAATCTTTAACATCTTCTCCAGGAAGAGTCGGAAAATTTTCATATTGTGAAGAAAGGCCTGGCTTGAGCCTGCAGCTTCAAATAGGGGACAATGAATCCTGGGTCAGGAGTCAGAAGGCTTGGTTGAATCACCAACTTACTGTGGGACCTTAGGTAAGTCATTCATTCTCGCACTCTGAACCTCAGTTTCCTTAGCTGTAAAATGGGGGTAATAACATTTGCCCTAATAAGCAAAGTCACAAGTCTATTGAAGAGGAGTTTTGTGAACTGTAAAGGGCTGTGGGAATTGTTGTTAGTAGTACTAGACAGCTATAAAACATAATAAAAATATGAGTTATTATTAACAATAACGAACTCTAACATGCTAAGAAAATGGGAGTTATTATGATTAATAAAGCCTTATATGAATTAAAATTGCAAATATTCTTGCTAACACTAATAAACTCCAAATGGTTACAGAAATGTTATTATTATTGTCATTTATTACTAATAAACCCCAAAGCACTATAGAAACACAAGCTTCCTCTCCATCCCCTCTACCCCCGATGACATTCTCTTCAGGCCCCAGCACTTCCCCCACGGAGCTTGATGGGAATCAGCCCAACACAATATGAACTTCCTCTGACTCCAGGGTAATTCAGCCAGAGACCATTACAGATGTGCACAGCTGTACCACAGACCTGTGATTAACCCTGCTCAGCTCCCAGTCCCAGTCTCAAAGGCTCCTGAAATAGCAGGCCCAGTGATGCGGCAAAGAAGAGAGCCCCTCTGTGTATATTACAGGACAGGCCCAGAGCAGGCTCCCTTGTGGCCCCAAATTCACATCTATCTTCAAGGAGAATGACTTGATTATTGAACTAAAGCCTTCTGCAGGCTCTGCTAGCTGTGAGGTTCTGTAGTCCATGGAAATCACCCGCAAGTTTTAAGAGGCAGAGAAAGAGAGAGGGAAGAGCGCGGGATTTAGAGTTAGCCGATTTGCAGCGGAAGCCCAGTTCCAAAACTGATGAGCTATGTGACTTTCAGGAAGTCTTCTTCTCTGGGTTTGAACTTCCTCATCTCATTGGGAGGAAAATAATAAAGCACAAAATGTTGTAGAAGTAGGAGATGTCATTATTATCCACCAGTATTCTGCCCTGATCTGCCTTAGCCACATTAATTCAATAAAACATTAATTACTGCACAGTGCCTAACACATAGTAGGTGCTTCATAAATATTTATTAATTGATTGATTATGGTATACAAAGCCCTATGCTAGAGCATTATTGAGAAAAGCTACAAATACAGACAATTACAATAAGCCAGAATCCAAAGTCGAGCCTGCATTCAGGCCCCGACTTATCATTGACCTCTATCAAGAAAAAAACTGAAATGCCCTTTAAGAACACAAGTGGAAAGAGAAACATAATTCATGACTCCGGTTATTTGGTGGAGTGAATAATGACCGTTATCTGTCTCACTTGCCCAGAACAACACAACTTTTAAAGTGCTTTCCCATTCATCATCCCGTTTGATCTTCACAAGTCCTGGGATGAAGTGTGGGTGTTAGGGTTGAGGATCCTAGGCTAAGACAGACAGCTGTGCATGGAAGACAAGGCACTCTAGCAGCTCTTCCCAGCCCTTGGGATCTAGGAGAGCCATCCAAATGGCAGGAGGTGTGTAGATAATTTAAGGATTATAGGTCTCCCAAAAGAGCACTACAAGTCACGAACTTGAACATTATGATGCAGGAAGCAGTACAAGAAAACTTCCCCGAGCTTCCGAACGCAGAGAAGACCACTGCCCTTCTAGTCACTGGGTTTACAGCCTTGGAGTATCCTCAGCTCTTCACTCTCCCTCACCCTGATCCCCAATATAATCAGATGCCTCTTGACTCTACCCACACAGTACCACTCACATCTCTCCTCTCCTTTGCACTCACACAGTTGAGGTCCTAAATAACCTTTCCCCTGGAATGTTGCATGACCCCCTCATCCATCTCCCTACCTTTCTTCTCTCTAATCCATCCTCCAAATCAATCTACAGCTACCAAATTAATGTTCCTAAAGCACACGTCAGAACGTGTAATGCCCTGCTCAAGGAAGTTCCAAGGCTCCCTATTACCTCCGGGAAAGATAAATAAATTAATCCTCTTTTGGGAGTTTAAAAGCCTCTCACAATCTGGTTCTAGCCTACCTTTCTACAAGGTACTTCTCTCCCCCCATTCCCACCCCCATGCATTCTATATTGCAGCCAGTTGCTGTTCCTCATACATGACAATCTAGCAACTGTCTCTATGACTTCAGAGAGGAGACACTAGAGACTGGTTGAAGGCCTTGGAGATGTTTAACATGGGAAAGATAACCATCATCAGGTATTTGAAGAGCTGCCAAGAGAAGAGGAATCCGATTTGTTGTGCTCTGCCCCAGAGGTCACCTTTAAAAGCAATGGGTAGAAGCTGAGGAGAGGCAGAGTAAAGAGAAGCATCCCAAGCCACAACGGGTTGCTTAGGGAGCTAGTGAGGTCCCCATCAATTGAGTTCTTCATTGATCACTTGCTTGGCCTGTTGTACAATGGATTCCTGTTCAAGTGTGGGTTCAGAGACACCTTGGACCTTCCTTCTAGCTTGAAGATTCTGTGATACTGTCTCCTGGTCCCCTATGCCTTCTACAGCCATTTATTACTTCCATTCAGTCTTTTGCACGAAATGTCCAATGTTGGCCTCACAACACGCTAAAGGGCTCGCTCCAATGTCTTATTTGGAAAATAGTGGCACACCTGGATGGGAGAATGGCTGAATAAGTTGTGGTACATGATTCTAATTATTGGTGCCATTAGAAAGCATAAACATGAAGAATTTGGAGAATCATGGAAAGATTTACATAAATTGATACAGAGAGAAGTGAGCAGTAAAGGTGTGATGGGGACCTGGGGGAGGAAGTGATCAATTCAGACTAAGAGGTACCAGGGCAGGCTTCCTGGAGGAGATGGCAGCTGAGATGGTCCATGCAAAAAGGGATGGGTTTCACAGACAGAGCTGGGGTGGAAGGAAGGGTTAGAACATGAACACAGAGGGAGGGGCAGGAAAGAATAAAAGCTATTCTGCAAATGGTAGGATCTTAATCAATGTAAAGAGAATGAAGTTTAGGGAACAGTCATATATATTATGGAGGTTACAAAGTGACCACAGAGATACTGCCTAAACTGTGCCTATTATAAGTAAGCAGGTTCTTCCTCCTCCTCCTTCTCCTCCTCCTCCTCCTACTGCTACTACTACTACCTAACTACTATTGCTGCTGCTGCTGCTACTAGTACCAAGGTGTTCTGAGGAGTGACAAAGTACAAGAAACAGATTTACATTAATTTAGGACAAGAATACTGTCCTAAAATCAGATTGGGAGAGAATGGGGAAATCTGAGTCTTCACAGACTCATAGACTCTAAGAGGTAGAAGGGATTATTCATCTATTATCATCTAATAACATCTACTATTTCTCTATAATCTAAGATTATATAGTTAAGATGGAAACCTTAGAGGTCATCTAGTTTTATGGATGAGGAAACTGAGGCACAGAAAGGTTAAGTGACTTTCCCAAGGTCACACAGGTAGTAAGTGGTAGAGCATGAACCCAGGTCCTCTGACTCCAATTCCAGTGCTTTCTCGGTTACACCACACTGCTTCTGAAGCTAGGTAGTCCATCTGGTCCAGCTAGGAAAGAATCCCACAATAGAGCATTCCTGACAAGTGGTCCAGTCTGCTTGAAAATTGGGGGGGGGGAGGGGAGAGCTAGATCGGGGTGGGGAACCTTTCTAAGGCTGCATCTTCAGGTAAAAACACTTGCCTGATTTCTACCAGGTGCCCAAAGCTTAGCTACCACATGAAGGAAACAGAGGAGGAGATAGAGACTTGTCTTCCAGGGGTTCATAGTAGGATGAAGAAGATGAAAGGTGAAAAGATTCCCACCCAAGAGAACAGAAAACGAAAAGGTTACAGGCTAAGACGAGTGGGTATCCTGAAAGTAAAGACTGCATGTTTTCAGTGCCATTGAGGAGAGATCAGGGTGGGCTGGAGATACCAAGGAGAGCCTCCTGAGAGCCGGGGGGGAGCCTCGGGGATTTGGAGAGAATTCAGCTGGGTCGGGAAGAACAGAATATGGCCCATAGGACTGGAGGGAAAGAGATCAGAATAGTTTCTTCAAAGTGTCGCAGGAGGCAACACTATTAACTTACCTTTATAGTGTCTTATGCTTATCTAAAATGTTACTGGATCATCACAACTACCCTGTAAGTTGAGCAGGGCAGGTATTACAGATAAAGAAACTGAGGCCCAGAAAGGGGAAATGAAATTTCTACAGGCTCACAGAAAGGAAAGGGGGATTTGAACTCGGGTCTTTTGACTCTAAAGTTAGTACCCTTCCTTTCCACCATCCCTATCCTCGGTCCACAGAATAGGCTTTGTGTGAAAGGAAGGGAGAGGAGAGGAAGCAGACAGAACAAGTTATCAACACCCCCTCGGCCTTCTTCTATAGTGGCAGACAACCTGGATTCCAGGTTTAACTCTGGACCTGCCTCACTGTGTGGTTAAATGACCGCTAAGTTCCCTTCCAGCTCTGTGATGGTATAAACTAAGATTCCTCCCTGTCCTCAGTTTCCCCAGCTGTCAACGAAGCTGAAAGAGAGGCTGGGGTCTGGGGGCAGGTGGGTCCCGAGCCCCTCTTCTTCCCCTCCCTGCCTGAAGCTTCTTTCCTGGTATATCTAGCATATTTGGAGGCGGGGTGGGGGGGCACGAAGCCTGGAGTCCGGTGGGGGAGGGGCTCCTCTTTCCTCCCACCCCCACCCCCACCCCAGGCGTCCCCGGTAATTCCCTCGCCAATGCGGAGCATCCCCATTCTCCAGGGCCGCAAAGGCAGAGCATTTAAATTCCAATTGAGTAGGGCCCGGGGGAGGAAAGGGGGGGTGGCCTGTGCTGACCCCGCCGCCCCCGGGAGAATAGGAACCCCGGCTGGGCCCCCAGCCCCCGCTCCGCAGCCCCACTTCCAGGAGCTCCGCCCACATTCCCCTCTGCCCAGTGATGCCCCGAGAAGGCCTGGGCCGGTGGAGGGAGGGGAGGGGCTGTCTCTAGGAGAGAAAGGGGAGAATGGATTGAGTTGTGCCGGCGCGGAAGACAAGAGGCAGCCCCACAAGAGGGCTATTGAGGAGCTGTGAAATCTGGGATTGAGCCATCAAAAAAGGCCAGCTCACAACGCATGCCTGCCCGCCTGGGCCCTGGCCCTGACCCTGACCCTGGCCCTGGCCCAGCCCCACCCTGGCCTGGGAACTTGAGGACCCGGCGCTGCTGCCTCTGTCCCAGGACCACCAGTCAGTCCCCGGCTCCAGGCTCAGTCCGCAAGTCTAACCCTGCTCCAGGGCAGCATCAAGTTTAGATCCTTACCTGCCTGGGCTGTGAAAGTCACACCTGATTCTCCTCCAGGCACTTAGTGTTCTTTTCGTAAGGAGGACTTCGTCGGGAAAGTGTCAAACGCCCTTCTTTCTTTCCTTTTTCTTTCTTTTCTTCTTCTGTTAATTTATTTTCTGCCCCCTACTCAGCCCCCCAAAGACTAGGCACACTGACCAACTCCTGAATAAATAAACGAATGAATAACATCATTAGAATCATCATCACAGCTTCCATTTGGTTTTTTTTAATTACATTTTATTTCTTTCAATCAGCAAAAAATCTTCCTTCTCACTCTCACTCCCCCCTCCAGCCCCGCACTGAGAACACAGATCAAACAAAACACATAACAAACCTGTATAGTCAATCAAAACAAATTTCCGTATTCGCCTTTAAAAAAAAATACTTCTTTCCTTCTGTACTCTGTGTCTTCGCCTCTCTCTCTCTCAGGAGGTGGGTAGCACAAAGAGCTCCCATTTGCAAAATGCCTTTCTCCCAATCATTTTGCGAAGTGGTTAGTGCAAAGATTAGTATCCCTTTTGGGGGCCCAGAAAAGTGAATTACCTTGACCTGGACAATGAATAAATGTAGAATTCAGCCTCTTCTCTTCGAAATAGGTCATTTAAAGAAATTATTTTGGTAGCTGCTTATTTGTTTAAATTATTCAAGAAATTATTTCACCCCTCTGTTTTCTCTGAGCTGTATAAATACAACCTTAGTGACCAGCTGGCTTTGATGAAAGGTATGAATTTTTTGTTTATTTTTAAGAAAAGGTAGAAAAGGAGGGGGGCCGATACCAAGAAAGAGGGTGTAACAGAAAGAGTCCATTGCCTGGGAATAGAATTCTATCTCTGATGCTAATTTACTGTGTGAATTTGGGCTAGTCCCTTACCTTCTCTGGGCCTCATGATCTAAGAAATTGCTTTCAATAGGTTTAATATGACTGTACGTGTATAGCTTATATCAGATTGCATGTCATCGTGGGGAGGGTGAGGGGAGGGAAGAGGAAAACATTTAGAATTTGAAATCTTATAAAAGTGAATGTTGAAAACTAAAAATTAATTAATTTTAAAAAAAGAAAGAAATTGCTTCCAGCTCTGACATTCTATTAGCCTTTGATTTAACCTTCACACTTCTACATAGCAAAATAAAGAAACAGTATGATTTCCAAGCCCCAGTCAAGGTGAAAGTCGTGAGTGTGCTTGAAAACCTACTATATGCTATTTTGTAATTCCAGGACAGCATAGGAATTTAGGTTGTTCCTGTACCTGGAACACTCACCCCCACCCCAAACATCTTGCTAATCCAAAGCCTTACCCTTAATTAAGGGATGCTTTAGTGCCCAGCTCACGCCCCTCCTAGGTCCTCCAATATATCTTCCCCAATCAACCAACTAATCTCAATCGAACTTTTTTGAATCTCTAGTCGAAGGCACTACTTAGCAACTAATTATATTGGAAAGCACACTGAAATCAAATCAGAAGAATTCACTGGTTCACCACTTAGAAGTCCCTGTCCCTGAGAAAATCATCTCTCCTCTCTGAGTCTGTTTTATTTTCTGTAAGATGTCGAGGGTGATACTCTCACTATTTACCTCATCGAGTAATCAATGTCCCCATTTTATAGATGAAGACATTTCTTATTTGCTCTTTGTCGTCCTCATTTTGCCTTGGTCCATCACTCCCTCCCCAGGAGAAGTAAATCCCTGGAGGGCAGGGCAGAGAGAGTTTCCTTTTTTTTTTCCTTTTTTTTTTTTTGATTTGTGGTTTTTATTATTTTTTAAAAATTTGTGTTACACACAATGTAAGCCAACTTGAACCGAAGAACTGCCTACAGTCCCACATCTAGAGTGTCCCAACAGGTCTTCTGAAGCTAAGACCAGGCAGTACCCTCTCCACTCCAACGCAGTCCTTTGTCAACCATAAAAACTTTTCAGAAATCTGAGTTATTATTAAGAAGGAAAGTTTAATGGTGGTGGATGAGGAAGCTCTGGGGACAATTGTCTCAACACCTGATTCCTACCTTTTCAGGACCCAGAAACCCCAAGCCTTACCTGGCCAACCAGACTCATCCCTTTTTTCCCTTCAGAAACAAGAGGCCTGTTTGTAGGGAAACCGGATCCCCTCCTTCCCCTTTAATCGGATTCCCTTACACTTAAAGCCCAACCCAGGGCTTTGTGGGATCTGTTCAGTGGCCAGGAAGCCCTCAAAACCTTCTCCCTCTTCACCCTCCCTCCCGGCCTGTTGTTTTCCCTCCCATTAAGCCAGGAAGTCAGACCTTGCCAAGAGTAGATGAGACTCACGCCCAGGGGACTCAGCTCTAAGTGTTGGCCCAGGAAAGGTCAAGTTTCTAAGGTGTTTATCCCCTGGCCCCACGGACCGATTACAAACCTGAGACACTTGATAATGATAGTAATAGTTTTTTGGTTTTTTAAATAAAGCCTTTAGGAACCATGTGCCAGGAAAAAAAAGATAACCACCCAGGGACTACATTTGGTTTCTTAGTCTGGCTGTGGGTTCTTGGATTTCAGCCCACAAGTCCGGGCATCTACGAGAACCAGGATACAGACAAAAACACCTGGCAGAGGAATGGAAACTATCAGAACTAGGAAGTCAGAAGATCTGGGTTTGAATCCTGATGTTGCCACCAGGTGGTTTTAGGTAAATTACCTTCTCAGTTTGGGCCTCAATTTCCTCATCTGTGTAATGGGAGGAGCGTCCCTTCCAGCTGCATGATTGAGCTATGACTTTCTCCCTCCTTAGTGATCATGTTTATCTCTGCCTGTTTATATGTCGTCTCTCCACCTGACCTGCTCAGTTGAATGTGAAATCCTTGAAGGCAAGCAGTAATTTGGTTTGTCTTTTGTCCTCAGCTCCTAGCATGGGGGGCAGCCGGGTGCCGCAGTGGATTAGAGTCAGGAAGGCCAGAGTTCAAATCCAGCTTCAGACACTTACTAACTGTGTGACCATGGGCAAGTCACTTAACCCTGTTTGCCTCAGCTTCCTCGTTTGTAAAAAGATCTGGGGGAGGAAATGGCAAACCACTCCAGCATCTTTGCCAAGAAAACCCCAAATGGGGTCACAGAGAGTCGGACACGACTGCAATGAGTGAACCACCTAGCATAGGGCTCTGCATATACTAGGCAGTTAATATATGTTTGCCCAGGTTCCCTCTCCTATAACTCCCTTTCAGTCTGTCAGTCTGCCTTCTGGTTCATCACTCAACTGACAATGCTCTTTCCAGAGTTACCATCCATCACCCAGTTTGGTGGCCTTTCCTCGGTTTTTCTCTTTCTTGACCCACTTCTAGACACCCTCCTCCCTGACACAGATCTCTTAGCTCTCCTCCTACTCAGTTTCCTCCCCTCCCCCTCCAACCTTCTTCTCTTCCCTTTCTATAGCCTCCTTCTTGACCATCTCATCAGCTCCCTGAGTTCAGTCATCATCTCTATGCGGACAGCTCCCAGATACAGCTCTCCAGCCTGGGTCTTTCTCCTGAGCTCCCATACCATCCGTCCATTACACATTTCCCCCTGGGTATCCCAAAGACATGTCAAGTCTAATAGAACTCATTGTTCCCCACCCACACTCCCTAAAATTCCTATTTCTGTCAATGGCACTCCCATCCTCCCAGTGCCTAGGTTTGCAGCCCACAAATCATACTCTACTTTTCGCTTTCCCTTTCCCCCATATCTCTGCAGCTTCCAAAGCTACTTCTCCAGTTTCTCTGGCTTTCATCCCTTCTCTCCACTCATACAATCATGCTAGTTCAAGCCCTCATTACTTCTTATCTGACCTAGTACCTTAGCCCCCTCATTGGACTCTCTGCCTCAAAATTCACCCCTCCTCAATCCATTTTCCACATAGCTGCCAAAGTGACATTCCTAAAGCACAGCTCTGACTTTGTTATTCCCTAGCTCAAGAAACTCCAATGGCTTCCTATTGCCCTTAGCATAAAATACAAGCACCTCTGGTTGGCATTTAAAGCCCTTCATAATCTGACTCCAGCCTTCCTTCTTGGGCCTTGTTACACGTTATTCCCCTTTATACATTCTATGGTCCATCTAAACTGGCCAGCTTGCTGTTCCTCAGACATGACCATTCCACCTCCAGGCTTTCGCACAGACTAGCCGCCATGCCTAGAATTCCCTTTCTCCTCATCGCAGTCTCTTAGAATCCCTAGCTTCCCTCAAAGCTCAGTCCAGTTGCCAGTTGTATTTATTTGATGTCTCCCACCCCACTCCCCAGCTTTAGAATGTAAGCTTCTTGAGGGCAAGGATTGTTTTTCCTTTTTTTTCTCTGAATCCTCAATACTTAGCACAGTGTCTGGGACAGAGTAGTTGCTTACTATTTGTTGCTTGCATTGGACTGGATTGTCATGTACCTGGCCAGGAATTTCCTCTGTAGCATCCTTGACAAATAGTTAACCAGCCTCTGCTTGAAGCCTTCAGTGACTCACCTGGAAAGTAGCTCCATTCAGCTTTTGGACAGTTCAAATGGTTAGGAAGTTGGGGGGTCCCGCCCTTACATTGACTCAAATCTGCATCATTCTATTTCCTCCTGGTTCTCTATGTTGCGGCCAAGTTAAACAGCAGGAGAGGGAAAAGGCCTGAACCCTGCCCTTAGAGAATCATCTGGCTTCTGGCCATTGCACCTGGAGTCTCTGTAGCTGGGGAGGCTGAGGCTGGAGGATCGCTTGAGCTCAAGAATTCTGGCTACAGTGGGCCGAGCTTTTTGTGTGTCTGCATCAAGTCCAGTGGTGACATGGTGAGCTCCCAGGATGCCTGAGGAGGGTCTAAACAAGCCAGACTGAAAAGAGAGCAGCCCATCACATCCTCTGTACCAATCATCAGTAGAATCAGACCTGTGAGGGGCCACTGCACTTCCAGCGTGGGCAAGACAGGGAGATCCAGTCAAGAAAGAAAGAGGGGAAGTGAGGGAGGAAAGAAGGGAGGGAGAGAGGAAGGAAGGAAGGATAGAAAGAAAGAGAAAGAGAGAGAGGGAAGGAAGGAAGGAGGGAAGGAAGGAAGGAAGGAAGGAAGGGAGGAAGGAAAGGGAGGAAAGAAAGGGAGGGAAAGAAGGAAGGAAAAAAAGAAAGAAGGAAGGGAGGAAAGAAGGGAGGGAGGGAGGAAGGAAGGATAGAAAGAGAGAGAAAGAGAGGGAGGAAAGGAAGGAAGAAAGGAGGGAAGGAAGGATAGAGAGAGAAAGGGAGGGAGGAAGGAAAGATGGAAAGAAAGGGAGGGAAAGAAGGAAGAAAGAAAAGAAAGAAGGAAGGAAGGAGAGAGAAAAAGAAAGAGAAAGGGAAAGGAGGGAGAGAAGAAAAGAGTGAAAAAAGGAAAGAGAAAAGGAGGAAAGGAAGAAAAGAAAGAGGGAGGGAGGGGGGAAAAAAAAGAAAAAAGTCTACCTGGTCTACCCTCCCTGGGGAGTCAGAGAAGAAACAAGCTCAAACTGCTTTCCTCTCTGAGCAGATGAAAACAGCTAGGCAGGGAGTGTTCAGACCACTGCTCCTGAGGTCCCACAGCCCTTCCAGGGAGCAGAAATGTGATTGGAAGTGAGCTTTGGAGTTCAAATATAATTGTATTGCACACAGCAGGCTCTCAATTAAAGTTAAGGAATGACGAGGGAGTGCATGGAGTACTCACTTTTCCAAGTCCAGAGCTCCCTGTCAGTGGAGGTATCCAAGCATCAGGTGGATAACCCCTCTGTCAGGAAGGCTGTAGAGGGGATTCCTGGACAAGGCAGGAGAGTAGACTAGAAGCCCCCTGAGATCCCTTCCTTCACACTCCACAAGATTTCACGAGCCCAGTGTTCTCTGATCTAACAATTCTATAACCCTACAAGACCCTAAGATTCTAAAATTATACAGTTCTAAGATGTTGTAAGTGGCCCAGTGGACACAGCCTTGGGCCTGGAGTCAGAAAGACTCCTCTTTGTTAGTTCAAATCTGGTCTGAGACACTTACCCGACCAATGTATGACCCTTGGCAAGTCACTTAACCCTGTTTGCCTCAGTTTCCTCATGTATAAAATGAGCTGGAGAAGGAAATGGCAAACCACTCCAGTATCTTTGCCAAGAAAACCCCAAATGGGGTCATGAAGAGTTGGACAGACAAAAAAAATGACTCAACAACAAAAGATGTCAGTCTTTTAGCTTATGATTCTAGAGGCATTGAAGAGGAAGGCTGGGGGCTACACAGAAGTTCACTTTGCTGACTTCACCAAATATGATTAGGGAGCCGCTGAGGCTGAAGAGGACTCAGAATTGAGGTCTGGTTCTTGCCATGCTGTCTGACTTTGGGCAAGTCTTCTCTGCATAAGATGAAGGGCCTAGATGGTCTCTGAGGTCCCTTCCAGCTCTGACATCCTATGTTCCTTGTTCTAAGATCTCTTTCTGCTCCAACATTTAAGGGTTCTAAGGTCCCTCCTACGTCCTTTTGTTATTCAGTTGTTGATTTACGTCTGACTCTTCATGATCCTATTTGGAGTTTTCTTGGAAGAGATACAGTACTATTGGTTTGCCATTTCCTTCTCCAGCTCATTTTACAGATGAAGAAACTGAGGCAAACAGAATAAAGTGATTTGCCCAAGGTCACATGGCTAGTAAGTGTCTGGGGCTGGATTTGAACTCAGGAAGATGGGTTCTCCTGACTTCAAGCCTGATGCTCTAATCACTGTGCCACCTACCTATTCCATCTCCCTCGTATGGCTGTAAAAAAAATCACTTTTGCAAACTTTAAAACATGGTATACTATGTTATTATGATTATTCCATATTTCAAAGCTCCTTCCAGCTGTGGCATTATAGAATGCCAGGTCTAAGGCCCTGCCGTTACCAAGAGTCTCAGCTCTAAGGCCCCGTCCAGCCCTGATATGCCAAGGCAGGAAGTAGTGTGGGTAGCAAAAAGAGGACCAGAATCAGGGGATCTGGATTCAAATTCTGACTGTTAATTACTACCTATATGCCTTGTGCAAACCAAGACACTTAGGCCTCAGTGTCCTCATTTTTAAAATGAAGTACTTGAAGCAGATGACCTCTCAGGTTCCTTTCAGCTCTAAATATGTTAGCTAGGTCCTAAGGCCTCTTCCATAGCTAACAGTTTCTAACAGGTTCCTTTTAGCTCTGACGTTCTATTAGACTTTGTTTTGTCTTTACCTGGCAATAATCATGGCAGAATATGTATGTTCTTGCCTTTAGAACATATGACTTATGAAATAGTCTGCCTAAATGCATGGTGGTCCTACCTCCAGAGGAGGACCCTGGGAGCTGGGGGGAACATCGCAGGGGATGGGGGCGGGGGGGATGCCTGTTTGTAGACAGAAATATGACCTAGAAAGACTGGAATTATTTTCAGTGAGAGAGGCTGGGAGGGATTTATACTTTGAACCCTCTTCTCTTCTGTCCTCACCTCATCACCCAGCTTTACAGTAATTTGGCGATCTGAGCGGTGGTGGCAGGGGAAGGGGGTGGGGAGTGAAGTCACACTATGAGAGGCATCTGGGGAGGTGGGGACATGGGTTCTGGGCCAGGGAATTTAGAGTACTGACAGAAACACACTGCAGGCTTAGCTGCCCAAAGCCTTGTCTCCTCTATGATACAGCACATCTGGAAAGCACGAGTCACTTTCCAAAACATATTACCATCCCTTATTTCAATTGGCTAATCTGCACAACTTTCTGCAGCTTCCGGGGCCAGACCTGAATGTGGAGGAGATGGGAGGAGAGGCAGGCCCTGTCTGCCTGCCCTCAGGGAGATCATAGTCTAGCTGGCACACATAGAACCAGAAGAGGGCCGGAGACAGGGCTGAGAAGCTGGGGCAGTGTCTGGTACGGACCCTAAGTGCAATCGAGGAATCCCTGGCTTGATACATCCTGTGAGCCCTGACTCAACTATGCTCTGGGAGCCAGCATGAAGGCAGACACAGTAACAGGAGATTCAAGATCGGGGAGGAAGAATAAGGTTCTCGGTTGTCCTCACTGAGCACGCCTTCCCCTGCAAGACTCCCACTGCTGTTGCCTCGGCCTCTTAATCTGGTCTCCCGTCCCCTCTGCCCTGGACTATTGTGCCCTTCTAACTAAGCCTCCCTCCCCTGTCCCAAGTCTCTCTTTTCCCCAATCCATCCATCACTTACCTCCAAGTCATCTTTCCAACATAACCCTCTAATTACATGTTTCTAACACTTTCAATAGCTCCATGCTACCTACAAGATAAAGTCTACACCCCTTAGCCTGGCATCCAAGGCCTTCATTTGTCTCTAACTGACCTGTCTAACCTCCTCTCTCACTGCTCCCCACCATGAACTTTCCACTCTAGCTAAGCACTTTCCACCACTCTACACACACTTCAGAGCTGTTCCTTCCCCCAAGCTTTTACTCCCTCCATTTCCTCCTAGCTCTGACATTTTATGTTATAAGAACTTGGCTATTGCTAGAGCACTAACACCCTCTGCCTTTATGTCTTCTACCTCTCCCACCCCATACTTAAGAATGGGGCTGTTCAGTAAGTATGCATTGATTTAAGCTAAAATGAACTGGGCAACTAAAGGGCTCAGTGAGTAGAGTGTTGAGCCTGGACTCAGGAAGTCCTGAGTTCAAATCTGACCTCAAACACTTACTATCTGTGTGATTTTGTGTAAGTCACTTAACCCAGTCTGCCTCATCTATAAAATGAGCTGAAGAAGGAAATGGCAAACCACTCCAATGTCTTTGCCAAGAAAACCCCAAATGGGGTCACCGAGTCAGACACAACTGAAAAACAACCAAATAAAACACAAAGTGAACTGACGTACCCACAGCAGAATGGGCAGATAGGCGTAGACCCTCCCACCATCTTAAAAACAAGGGGCATCTAGAAACTGATATTGATCACTGTAGGAGGTAGGTGAGGTCAGCACAAAGAATGTGTCTCTGTGCCCCGAACAATAGTGAATATTTATTCAACACAGTTTATCTCCTTCCCATCACACTCAACAGGTTCAATGTCGTTTTCAAAACATGGAGAATCAGGTTCTCCTGCTCTGAGCTTTTTCAATTACTAATTCAAGGGACAGGAGGCAGAGAGTAGCCAGGCACAGAAAATCCAGGTGAGAATATCCCAGGGCTTCAGTCCAGAATACCGAGAAAACAAAACATCGGCACCAAAGGAGACTCCTCAAGCTATAGGGACCTAAGAAAAATTTACACTAGAAAATGTAGTCCTCACAGAATATGGGAGCTGGAAAGCCCCTTAGAAATCACCAAGTCTGACCCTGTCATTTTACAGATGAGGAAACTGAGTTCCAAAGAGAAGAGACTTGTTCTTACAAGCAAGATTGCATTTGATGTTTTTTAAGGGCTTTCCTTTCCAGACCTAAGAATCTCTGTTTTTGTGTCCTTCTGTCTGAGTAACTCCATCAGAAAATACTCAGTGTATGAACCATTCCCCAGGGCCCAGCTAGGTGACTTAGTAAACTAATTCATAATAAGGTATTCATGCCTGGCAAGCTCATCATCTGTCTTCCATCCTGCGGAACAAGTACATTTTAACAGGGGACTTCTGTCTCCTACTTAGACTCACAGAATCTTAGACCAAAGGACTATGATTGTTTTAGTCTAGAGTGTTCAGTCCTTAGAGAACATCTTGTTTGACTCTCTCATTGTGCAGATGATGAAGCTGAGTCCCAGAGTGAAGAAGGGACTTGCCCAAAGTCACACAGATAGTAGCTTTTCCCACCCCCAAATCCAGTGACCTTTCCACTGAGTCACAGAACCTCAGGTTATCTCATTCAGCCCTGTGGCTAATGGGCTAGTGCGTGTGGACTGTCAGGAGCAGTTTGTTCAGTCGTCAAGGCCATGGGAACCAGTCTACATCGATTTCCTCCTCTTCCTCCCCGGTCTGATTGGAGGAGTTAGGGAGGAAAAAGAGTTAGATAACTAGTGATTACGTAGGGATGTGGGGAGT
This sequence comes from Phascolarctos cinereus, assembly GCF_003287225.1. Classification (NCBI taxonomy): domain Eukaryota; kingdom Metazoa; phylum Chordata; class Mammalia; order Diprotodontia; family Phascolarctidae; genus Phascolarctos; species Phascolarctos cinereus. The sequence continues at coordinate 199,294,323 of NW_027556402.1, read as the reverse complement.
GCGAGGGGGAGGAAGTGTTTCTCAAACCTGCCTTACAAGCCCAGGCTCACACTTGGTCAGTCAGGACCCTTCCTCATTGGCCGAGTGTGAACCTGGGACTGGAGAATGGCCCAATGAGTGTGATGCAGAGCACCGAGCTGCCCAGTCTCCTAGTGAGGGATGCCTTTACCCTCTGGGCATTGAACAGCTGGTCTCATTTAGCTTCCTGTGTATTCCAGTTCCTCCTTAGAGCTAATCCAGGGTAAGGACCTTGCCCTTGGCCCCAGAGATATTTTAAACTATTTTTTTAAGTTCCCTTATCCCTGAACTACACAGGTCTCCCCTTCCCAATTTGAGATACGTGAATCTGCTGCTCTTGGACCCTAAATCCACTTGGTTCCCTAGGCTCAGAGATCTGTCATATCTCAGCCCTAGTATCCTTCTGCTTTGTCCTACAGCAGAGGGGGACTCCTGGTCTCAAATCCATTTCCCTCTTTCTCCTTCCCCATCCCCCTAACTTCAGCACCTCAGACCCCGCAAGAGTTTTTCTAGGGTTTATTCACGTAGCCCATAGTCCAACAAACGCTAGATTCGGGTGCAAATCAGGGAAGATTTTGAAAACATCTGTATGTCAACAGCTTGAGCCTCCAATCCATATAAATTATCCCCTCTCAATTCCCTTTGCACCAAGCTAGCACTCCATACCAAGATCATACACTTTAAAAGCAAAGCATTTAATTGACATGAAAAGTTAATAATAATAATGACTAGTATTTTAAACCTCAAGTTAGCACTTTAGTGTTCATAAGGTACTGTACTAATATCTTATTTAATCCTCATCCTCCCCTAAAGGGCAGGTGCTATTATTTTACTCATTTTACAGATAAGGAAACTGAGGCAAAGAATAACTTGCTCAGGATCATACAGCCAGTGTCACCCAAAGTATAGGAGCCCAGGTCTTTACCTCAAGCCCAGCCTTCTTTCTACTGCACGTCTATTGGCCTCATATCTCATCCCAGACTGGGTTGTATGGAAGTTCTAAGCTATCCTATTTCAATACAATTCCCTGGGTCTAGATAGACCCTGATTCCTTCTAACCGTAGAGCATCCTGCTCCCTTGTGCCCTACCCTGAAGATAATGACATCTTCCACACCAAATCAGCCCCCAAACGATTTATCACTCAGTTCTAAGCAGCACATTTTAGGAAAGACATTTCTAAGATTGAGTCCCTCCAGGGAGGGGTGACCAGGTGGGGAAGGGGACAGAGATCATGCCATGCCAGGATGACTGGAGACCTGGGGAAGGAAAGAATCAACTAGGACATGATCACCCGGGGAGCCGTCATAGCTTGTTCCCAAAGAGCAGAATTAAGTGCTACAGGTGGAAACTACAGAAAAATTGATTTCAGTTCGATGTAAGGAAGAACTTGATGCAAGTATCAGTGCTGAATCAACAATTTAATAGGTGGCCTTATGGGTAATGAGCTCCCCATAATCGGAGGTATTCGTGCAGAATTCGGCTGACCGCTTGTCAGGGAGGATATAGGAGGCAGCATGTGCCAGCAAGTCAGACCACCACCCTGACCACCATCTCCCCTCACGCTCCAATGGGGTCAACCCAAGGGTCTTGGGAATAGTTCAGTTTCTAACTCAGTGCCCTCCTACATCGAGATGCAGCCTGGCAACTGCTCTATGGTACCCCAGAAATAAAGGTTCTTGCCACCCAAGTCCTTGGCACATTCCAGTGGTGCAACATCGGAAACGGAAATCATTTCATTGGTGGGAATGACATGGAAGAAGAGACATGACTCCCTGCTTTGCTGCTGTACTCCAAGGACCATGGGAGCTTTCCATCTGCCCTGCAGCTCATAAATGTTATCTCTCCCTATTAGACCGTGAGCTCAGCGTGAGCAGGGCCTGTCTTACATTTCTGTTTGTAGTCGCATGCCTTAGCACAATGTTTTGCCCATAATAAGCAATTAATAAATGGTTTATACATTCATTCATTCACATAGAGGAAATTCCTATTTAGGTGGAGGCTGGACAAGATGCCCTCTTGGGTCCTTCCCTGCCATAATCATATTGTCTGATGATCTGTTCCCCACCCACTTTCCCAAGCCCCCGTTTCCTAGACTGTGGACATACATTCCTGGCCCTGAGTGCCACCTCCATGCTAGAATCCTGTCCTGTTTTTCACTTTCCCTTGAGAAGAGAAAGAAGTCACAGAAAGTTCAGCCTGGGTATGGAGCTGTTTAAACACGGAGCCCTACCAGGAAGTCAAGCTGAGAAATGTCTCTCCAGCCCTGGGTGTGTTCTGCAGGGCAGGGGTCTGACTGGTTTGCCCCGGCACAGATGGTGAGCTTGCCATGCTTGGGTGGGGGCTGGGCTGCTCAAGTCTCCATGGGGAGCATCTTTTGGGGACATTGAATCGGCTTCCAAGGACAGAATTATGGTGCAGTAAGGTCCCTCCCTGACCTCTCCATGCCTTTCCCTCCCGACTTCTGTCACACAGGCCCACAGCAAAAGAAAGGCACCAAAGACCAGTCGACTTAGAAGGGGGATGGCTAGGGAGTCAATGGAGATGAACAGAGCTCCCTAGCTTCTGAGTCAGAAGACCTGGGCTTAAATCTGGACTTTGACTCTGCCTAGCTGTGTGAGCTTGAGCAAGTCGCCTCTCTTGGTCTCAGTTTCCTCATCTGTAAAAGGATTAGACTAGATCACTGTGCCTTCTGGCTCTAAATCCAGAATTCTAGGTGGAAGCCTGGGAAAGTAATTTATTCTCAATTGATTGATTGGGCCTCAGTTTGCTCCTCTGTGAAAATAGGAATCTTGAACCAGGCCGGATTTTCTTTCTTCTTTTTTGGAGGCAATCAGGGTTAAATGACTTGCCCAGGATCACACAGCTAGTGTCTGAGGCCGGATTTGAACTCAGGTCCTGACTCCAGGGCCAGTGCTATATCTACCACACCACTTTTTTTTTTCTCCCAAACCAGCCTAGATTTTCAAAAGACATGCAACGGTGAATACAAATAAACTCCTGTGTCTCCTATTGTGTTCAGGGTCAAATGTGAGATGCTGTTTGGCACTAAAAAGGCCTTCACAACCTGGCTTCTTCCTAACTTTCTTCTCCTTGAGCACACTTCTCGCTTTCAACATTCTAGTTCCTTGACTCTAATACTCATCTCCCGACTCGGTGCATTTCCCCTGGCCATCCTCCTCGCCTGAAATGTTGTCTCTGGCACAGAGTGGCTAATAAATACTTGTTAACTGACTGGGAGAGATAGCTGATAAAGTAGAGGGCATAGCCAGGATCTAACAGGCTAGAACCTGGGCCAAAGCAAAGAAGAGGAGATTTAATTGGGATACATACAAAGCTCTGGTTCAAAAAATCAACCTGACAAGTACAATACAGGGGAAGCGCCGCTAGGCACCGTTTATTCGAGAGAGAAGACAGCCCTTGGAGCAGACTGCAGCTTCAACGGGGCTCAGCGACATTCTGAGCACCATTTCTAAGAGCTCTAAAAGTCCCAGCAGCCAGGCCAAGCTACCCAAAGCTGCCACACGCCACATGTCCGGGAAACTCAGCTGCCTTCCTAGAGCCCAAACAACCTGGACAGGCAAAGAAGAATCCTCTCCTACTTTAGTCTGGCCTGAGCAGGGACCAGGCCCAGCAGGCCCTTCCCCAGAAGTCCAGACTAAAAGCTAAGAAACTCAGCTTGGCCCCAATGGCCCCAGGGTGGGCCCAGCCAAAGAGGAAACTTGCAGCCAAGTGACCTTCAGCCTCTACAGATGGCAACCAGGCTGGGCCGCTGACCTAGGAACGCACACGCTTCATTTTCAGTACATCAGGCTGCAGACAAAAACAAATATTATTTTATCAACAGATGGAAAAGATTAAAAGCAAATAAAGCCCTGGCTTTATAGCCTTCAAGGATTTCATTAGTCTGAAAAAATGCACGTTGAGAGGCATCCTAGGGCAGGGGGTGAGAGCTCCGGGGGTCTGAGAAACACTTACTGACTGTGTGACCTTGAGCAAGTCCTTGCTCCTTTAATGAGCCAGAGTGGCCTCATCTGTAAAATGGGGTTAATTATGAACCTTTATTATGAGGATCAAAAGAAATGAAATTTTGGCAGGGAGGGAAGGGAAGGGGGCAGTGCATTCTTGCTGTCCTTAAATTTGAAAGGGCCGATGTCCTGTGGAAAAGGGATAAAATTCACTCTGCTTGGCCCCAGAGGGCTGAACTGGACCCAATGAGAAGAGGAGAGGAGGGAGGTTAGAAGGAAGCAGATTTCCATTTAATATAAGCTAAGTAGGAAGCACCTCAAGAAGAAATAGAAAAGATCATCAAAGAGGACGAGGTCAGTTAGCTAACAAGTATTTGTTAAGTGCTTACTGTGTGCCAGGCACTGTGCTGGGGCAGCTGGATAGATCTCTGGGCCTAGAGTCAGGAAGACCTGAGTTCAAATCTGACCTCGGTCATTTTCTACCTGTGTCCTCTAGTCAAGTTGTTTGCCTCAGTTTCCTCATTGGTAAAATGGGGATAATAATAGCACCTACCTCCCAGGGTTGGTGTGAGGATCAAATGAGATAATTATAAAGTGCTTAGCACAGTGCCTGACACATAGTAAGCATCATTGGTAGCATCATCCCCTGTGAAGGCTGTATGGAAAGGTGTGGATAAAAAGTGTCCATGATTGGAAGGGGTGAATGGGCCATGGCCTGCATCTGTGTCAAGGAGATCCCAAGGACAGACATAACTTTGGACTTTCTAACATGAGAGGAAGAGTGATATAGTGGGTAGAGTCTTAGACTTGGCCTCAGGGAAACCTGGGTTCAAATTCAGCTAACACTCTGTGTGCCTCTGGGTACCTGGGAGCCTTGATTTCTTCATCAGGAAATTGGGGATGATGATAGATAAAAGCCTCTCCCAGGGCTTCAGAGAGGATCTAATGAAATGCCATCAGGAAAACCCTTTGCCAGCCTTAATATTAATGTGCTATATTAATGTGTCATTAAGTCAGCACTGTGTGATGGTGGCATGTGGAACAGCGAGGTCCTCATCCCTCAAATAGAGGCTGGAAGCCCCCTTTTCAGACTCTGTAAAGGACAGCCCTACCTTGGGTATCAAGGTTAAGTTGATGCCTTCTGAGGTCCTTTCCAACTCTGAGAGTCTATAAGTTCTTTGTTCCCAGCACACTGAATGTTTACCCTTGGATTCCTGAGTATCCACACCTGAGTGGCAATTGGCTTCCGAGAGAAGCCCAGCACTAGAGTTGGGCTTGAATTAGGACAGGGGGAGCAAGAGGTCAGAACAGAGGGCATGGCCCAGGTTGGGGTTCAGAGTTATCAGCATCAGCAAGAGGGAGAGGATTCTAAAGGGTCTATGCTTCAAACTGTCAAGTCCACTCATGGTTTCAGGGGGCTGGTCCAGGAGGCTCCACCTAAAGTCACCTTCCCACTTGGAGCTTCTGTCTTCTAATCGCTCAAGTAGAAATAACAGCATCCGCCCTGACTTCCTCCCATGGCTGTATTAATGGACCAGGCACAGCATGATGCAGCATAGGAATAATGAGTGGGACCCCTGAGAGTCATGGAGTTACCACAAGGGATCTGCTCACCCGTAGGCACACCAACAGTGTTGGGGGGTGAAGAGACCTTGGGGAGAGCCCTTGGACCTCAAGACACAAGGATGTATGGGTAGGGGGAGAGAGAGAGAGAGAGGAGAGAGAGAGAAGAGAGAGAGAGAGAGAGGAGAGAGAGAGAGAGAGAGAGAGAGAGAGAGAGAGAGAGAGAGAGAGAGAGAGAGAGAGAAGAGAGAAGAGAGAACGAGAGACAGCTGCTGGTCAGGCTGCCCCTGCATGTAGGAGGGATAAGGAGCAGGAAGGTGGGGTGGTCAGCACTATGGGACCAGTCCAGAGGAAGAACTCACCTGACGTACAGCCGGGGATGAGGGAAGGAAGAGCAACCACCTAGTAGGGTTCTGTTTTCACTAATCATTCCTGCTAACTAAGTGCTCAGCTCAGAAATTTCTACCTGCTAAATTGAGATGTCTCTGAACCTGGCACCCTGGGCCAAGCCCCAATTGCCCCAACTTAGCTCCACCTCTGGGCCCCAAGCTGTGTCATTTAGATTTCTATTTCAACAAAATAAGCAGTGTGGCTCATTATAATAAAGAAACAACACCTGTAGATGGAATAAATAATGTCTCATTTTGCAAATGTAGGCAGATGCTATTGTGACTAATATAATACAAGTCGATTGAAATGACTTTTTGTCATTATGTGTTTTCTCAACCCTTGGATGCAACATTCTTAACCAAAAAGGTGGTTTGTGGGAAAAGACACTGGCCTAGAAGTCTGGAGCCACGGGCTAAAGGTCCCACTGTAACTTTGGGCAAATCTCTTCCCCTCTTGGGCCAGTCTTCAGCCTCTGGACGATGAAGGGCTTGAACAAGATGACTTGTGAGATCTCTGTCACTCAATTCACCTTTATTACAATTATTATTGTTACAAAACACTCTACTTATAATACCTATTCTGTCTGTGCCTCTGTTCCTCTGTCTCTCTCTCTGTCTCCGTCTCTCTGCCTCTGTCTCTTTCTCTGTGTCTCTCTGTCTGTGTCTCTGTCTTTATGTCTCTGTGTCTCTCTGTCTCTCTCTGTCTCTCTCTGTCTCTCTCTCTCTCACAGCCTGGGTCTCCCTGTCTCACCCATGCTGAAACTACAGCAGCCACACAAGGACAGACTGATGGACATAGAAATGTTGACCTACTCCACTTCTACGCTGGGCCAGTTCAGCCCTCCTTCAGCAGCCTGGTAGGTCCCTGCTCCTATTCTAGCAGCTCACCATGTTGGTGCTGAACTTCATATGGCCACCTGATCAGCCTTAACTCTTATTACAGTTCAGAGCTCCAGTGATCCACCCCAGCCTCAGCCTCTCTGTATCAAGGACCCCAGGTGACATCACCATGCCCAGCTTACAATACTTATTCTCACCCCTACAGCCACTGTGTGAGACCCATTTCAGTATTCCTATTCCTTTTTACAACTCACTAAGGAAAAGTGGGGACATTGAGGGACAGGGGTTAAGTCACCTGGGGCTAGAAGGTTAGAGGGTTACCGTCTTTAAAAGGAAGGAAAGTAAGTTTCAGAAGCCTCAGGTCTGGTCCTGCCTCTCTCTAAGGAACAGTTTCTGGAGGGGCTAAATGTGTGTTTGCTTATGTCTGAGTGTGGGCGTTAGTACGCGTGTACAAGTGTTTGCCCCGTGGGTGTGTGTATTTATGTATCTCACACACCTCTCCACTGACATTCAGCCAATCCTTCTACTGAATTCCAGTGTATTTTAAACATAGGATCATAGAATGTCAGCACTGAGAGGGACTTTAGAGCATGATATCAAAACTGTCTGGGACCTTAGGACATAGAACATAGAATGCCAAAACTGGAAGGGCCCTTAGGAATCAACTAGTTGCATCTCCATTTTACCAGTGGGGAACCTGAGCCACAGAGAAGGAAAGTGAGGACCAAATTTCTTGGCTCCAATGGTCCCGTTCCCTGCATTCTCTCCATAGGACAGGCAACTATCCACATGGTGAAAAATGAATGCCACCATGAAGTCCTATCACTCCTCAAATACTTGCCATAAAAGGATCTCTCTCCCTTTCTCCTCCTTTCCTCTCTTCCCCAAAGGACTGGCTACAACATTTCTAATTCTATTAGAGGTATTAATAATGTATTAAGTCATAATAGCAGGAATGCCCTGGGGCTGGGGGTTTATTAATAACTTCACCACAGCTTCTATTAAAAATTGGTGAAGCCTGAAGGGCTTGCTTTTTCCCCTGGACCCAGCAGGACCCCCTACCTAGAACCCTGGTGGGGATGGGGAGTGGGGGAGAGGTCTAATAAGCAGGGTAACAGCCTCCATTTCTGATACTTCAACGTTTGCAAACCACTTTTCTTTTCCACAACTACCCTGCCAGGAAGGAAAAGCAAGGATTCTGCCACCATTTGACAGATGAAGAAACTGAGGCTAACTGCTTTCAAATGGAGACAGTGAGGACTCAAGAAATCGCAGCCCTCTATGAATCAACCAGAGGATGAAAATGTCTGGAAGCGAAGAATGTTTGTTATCTATGTATGATGTGGTCATATAGACTTGTCCAAGGGCAAATGACTCCCAATGAAGAAAGTTCCTCTTCACGTTATATTCCATGAGATTCAATTCAACAAACATTTATTAAATAAAAATGCATTAAGTTCACTGTCAGAGGCATTAGGAAACAAATGAAGAAAAAACAAACTAACCCTTTCCCTCAAGCCACTTTCACTCTTTTAAGAGGATTTTACTCATACAGGGATCAATAAATAAAAGATACTTGAGGAGGGGGGATGGAATTAGAAAGGGCTTCCTCCCAGGGGTAACACTTGAGCCTAGCCTAGCCTAGAAAGAAGAGAAGAATGCCAAGGGAGAGGAGTGAGCAGGAACCAGCTCGAACCAGCTTGTTAACATTTCAGTGTGAGCATTAACACCTCAGAAATCCACAAATGCCACAAATCATTGATCAATTCCTTGTTCTGTTGATTGCCTAGACTTCAGAAAGTGATGAAGAGAATATAAATAATGCAGATTAAACATAAAAGTGCTCACTGTGTACCTCTTTTTTCCCTCTCCCAAAGAGGAGGATGTTAAACATTTATTAGCACAGAGGTAATGAGGAAGAGCATTCCAGGCATGAGGAACAGTCCATGCAAAAGCAAAAAGACAAGGCGTGGAACATTGGGAACAGCTAGCTGGCCAGTTTGACTGGAAGGCTGAGCGTTGGGAGGGGAATAGTATAAAATAAAGCTGGAAAGGTAGTTCAGACTCAGATTGTGGAAGGTTCGAAATGCCAGGCTAGGGAGCTTGTATTATGTTTTAGAAACAATAGGAAGGCACTAAAGGATTTTTTGAGCACATATGTCTAGGTTTTAGGATTATTCATTTCGTAGTTTGTGGAGGGCATATTGGTATGAATGAAGGAAAAGAGGAAGGAAAGAGAAAGGAGAGGAAGAAAGGAAAGAAGGAAGGAAGGAAGGAAGGAAGGAAGGAAGGAAGGAAGGAAGGAAGGAAGGAAGGAAGGAAGGAAGGAAAGGAAGGAAGGAAAGGGGAGGGGGAGGGAGGGGAGGGAGGGGAGGAGGGGGAGGGGAGGGGAGGGAGGAGGAGAGGAGAGGGAGGGGAGGGAGGAGAGGAGAGAGGGAGAGGAGAGGAGAGGAGAGGAGAGGAGAGGAGAGGAGAGGAGAGGAGAGGAGAGGAGAGGAGAGGAGAGGAAAGGAAGAGGGAGAGGGAGAGAGAAGGAAGAAAAAAGTATTAAGTATTCATTTAAAAGTATTAATAGTACTTATTAATATTATTCATTTAATTATCTATTTTTTTAAAGACATTACTATGTGCAAAGCACTTAGGCTAAGGGCAAAAGCTATAAAAGGAAAGATGAGATAGGGAAGAGGAGGGAACAAGCCTATATTAAGGGCTTTCTATGTGTCAGGCACTGTGCCAAGCCCTTTACAAATATTATCTCATTTGATTCTCAAGGTCTCAAGGAGCTCACGTTGTTGTTGTTTTTTCCTTCAGTTTTTTAACATTTTTGTTTAAATTTTTGAGTTCCAAATTATATCTCTCTCTCCCTTCTTCCCTTCCCCCCTCCCTGAGACGGTAAGCAATCAGATGTAGGTTTTACATGTGCAATCATGTAAAACAGTTCCATGTTAGGGATTTTGTACAAGAAGATTCGAATCAAAGGGGAAAAAATGAAAGAAAATGAAAAACAGCATACTTCAGTCTGTATTCAGACAACATCAGTTCTTTCTTGGGAGGCAGATAGCATGCTTCCTCATGAGTCCTTTGGGGTTGTCTTGGGTCATTGTATTACTGAGAATAGCGAGGTCATTCACAGTTCTTCATTGGACAATATTGCTGTTACTGTGTACAATGTTCTCCTGGTTCTGTTCACTTCACTATGCCTCAGTTCATGTAAGTCTTTCCAGGTTTTCCTGAAATCATTCTGCTTGTCATTTCTTATGGCACCACAATATTCCATCACAATCATATACCACAGCTTGTTTAGCCATTCCCCAATTGATGGGCATCACTTTGATTTCCAATTCTTAGCCATAAAGAGCTGCTATAAATATATTTGGACAAACAGGGGTTTTTTCCCTTTTTATGGATGTCTTTGGGGATATATACCTAGCAGTAGTATTGCTGGATCAAAGAGTATGCACAGTTTGATAACCCTTTGGGCATTGTTCCAAAATGTTCTCCAGAATGGTTGGAACAATTCACAACTCCACCAACATGCATTCGTGTCCCAGTTTTCCCACATCCCCTCCAACAACCACTTTCCTTTTTTGTCATATTAACCACTCTGATAGATGTGAGGTGGTACTTCAGAGTTGTTTTGATTTGCATTTCTCTGATCAATAGTAATTTAGAGCATTTTTTCATATGGCTATAGATAGCTTTGATTTCTTTGTCTGAAAACTGCCTGCTCATATCCTTTTACCATTTATCAATTGGGGAATGAGTTGTGTTTTTATAAATTCGACTCAGTTCTCTATATATTTGAGAAATGAGGCCTTTATCAGACATACTTGCTGTAAAATTTTTTTTCTCAGTCTTCTGCTTTCCTTATAATTTTGATTGCATTGGTTTTATTTGTGCAAAAACTTCTTAATTTTATATAATCAAAATTATCTATTTTACATTTTGTAATGCTCTCTATATCTTCTTTGGCCCTAAATTCTCCTCTTATCCATAAATCTAACAGATATGCACTCTTAATTTGCTTATGGTTTCACCCTTAATGTGTAAACCACTACCTATTTTGACCTTATCTTGGTATATGGCATGAGACATTGGTCTACACCCAGTTTCTCCCATACTGTTTTCCAGTTTTCCCAGCAGTTTTTGTCAAATGAGTTTTTCTTCCAAAAGCTTGGGTCTCTGGGTTTATTGCATACTAGATTACTATGGTAATTTAGTATAATGTAATTTGTATCTTATCTATTCCACTGTATTTCTTAGCCAGTACCAAATTGTTTTGATAATTACCATTTTATAATACAGTTTGAGATCTAGTACACTTCTTTTGCACTTTTTGTATTGATCCCCTTTATATCCTTGAACTTTTGCTCTTCCAGATAAATTTTGTTATTATTTTTCCTAGCTCTATAAAATAATTGTTGACAGTTTGGTTGGTACGGCACTGAATAAATTGATTAATTTAAGTAGAATTGTCATTTTTATTTTATTGGTTTGGCCTATCCATGAACAATTAACATTTTTCCAATTGTTTAGATCTGACTTTATTTGTGTGAAAAGTGTTTTATAGTTGTGTTCATATAGTTCCTGGGTTTGTCTTGGCAGATAGACTCCCAAATATCTTATATTGTCTACAGTTATTTTAAATGGAATTTCTCTTTCTAGCTCTTGCTGCTGGACTTTGTTGGTAATATATAGATACATTGATGATTTATGTGGGTTTATTTTATATCTTGTAACTTTTCTAAAGCTGTTAATTTCAAGTAACTCTAGGATTTTGAATGTATAACATCATATCATCTGCAAAGAGTGATAGTTTTGTTTCCTCATTGCCTATTCTAATTCCTTCAATTTCTTTTTCTTCTCTTATTGCTATAGCTAACATTAAATATTAAATAATACAATTTTAATAGTACAATATTAAATAATATTGGGCATCCTTACTTCACCTTGATTGTATTGGGAAGGCTTCTAGCTTATCCCTATTACAAATAATGCTTGCTAATGGTTTTAGATAAATATTGCTTACCATTTTAAGGTAAGCTCAATTTATTCCTATGCACTCTAGTGCTTTTAATAGGAATGGGTGCTGTATGTTGTCAAAGGTTTTTTCTGCATCTATTGAGGTAATCATATGATTTCTGCTGGTTTTATAATTGATATGGTCAATTTTTTGACCATAGCTCATAGTTTTCCTAATATTGAACCAGCCCTGTATTCCTGGTATAAAACCCACCAGGTCATAGTGTATGATCCTTGTAATAAATACATAGCTGTAATCTCTTTGCTATTATTTTATTTAAAATTTTTGCATCAATATTCATTAGGGAAATTGATCTCTAATTTTATTTCTCTGTTTTGGATCTTCCTGGTTTAGTTATCAGCACCATATTTGTGTCATAAAAGGAATTTGGTAGGATTCCTTCTTTGCCTATTTTTCCAAATAGTTTATATAGTATTGGGATTAATTGTTCTTTGAATGTTTGGCAGAATTTGCTTGTGAATCCATTTGGTCCTGGGGATTTTTTCTTAGGAAGTTCATTGATTGTTTGTTCAATTTCTTTTTCTAAGATTGGGTTATTTATTTTATTTTTTTCTTCTGTTAGTCTGGGTAATTTACATTTTTGTAGATATTCATCCATTTCATTTACATTGTCAAATTTATTGGCATATAATTGGGCAAAATAGCTCCTAACAATTGTCTTAATTTCCTCTTCATTGGTGGTGAATTCACTCCTTTCATTTTTGATACTAGTAATTTGGTTTTCTTCTTTCTTTTTTTAAATCAAATTGACCAATGGTTTATCTATTTTGTTGGTTTTTTCATAAAACCAGTTTCTAGTTTTATTTATTAGTTTGATGGTATTCTTACCTTAAATTTTATTAATCTCACCTTTGAGTTTCAGGATTTCCAATTTAGTGTTTAATTGGGGATTTTTAATTTGTTCTTTTTCTAAGTTTTTTTAGTTGCATGCCCAGTTCATTGATCTGCTTTTTCTCTATTTTATTGATGTAAGCAATTAGAGTTATAAATTTTCCTATAAGTACTGCTTTGGCTGCATCCCATAAATTTTGGTATGTTGTTTCATCATTTTCTTTAACAAAATTATCAATTGTTTCTATGATCTGTTCTTTGATCCACTTGTTCTTTAAGATTAATATTATTTAGTTTCCAATTAAATTTTCCAATTTTTTATTTCTTTCCATTGTCCATTTTCGAATATAATTTTTATTATGTTATGATCTGGAAAAAATGCATTTACTATTTATGCTTTCCTGCATTTGATTGTGAGGTTCTTATGGCCCAACACATGGTCAATTTTTGTGTAGGTGCCATGTATTTCTGAGAAAAAGGTATTTTCCTTTCTATTCCTATTTAATTTTCTCCAGAGATCTATCACATCTAACTTTTCCAGAATTTTATTCATCTCCTTAACTTCTTTCTTATTTATCTTTTTGGTTAGATTTATCTAGTCTTGAGAGTGGAAAACTATACTAGCCTCCCACTAGTATAGTTTTATTATCTATTTCCTCCTATAACTCATTCAACTTCTTCAAAAATTTAGATGCTATATCATTTGGTACATACATGTTTAGCATTGATATGACTTCATTGTCTATGGTACCTTTCAGCAAAATATAGTTTCCTTCTTTATCTTTTTTAATTAGATCTATTTTTTGCTTTTGCTTTGTCTGAGATCATGATTGCTACTCCTGCCTTCTTTGCTTCATAGCATAATAGATTCTGCTCTAGCCCCTTACCTTTATGCTGTGTGTATTTCTCTGCTTCAAATATGTTTTTTTGTAAACAACGTATTATAGGATTCTGGTTTTTAATACATTCTGCTATCTGCTTCCATTTTGTGAGTGAGTTCATCCCATTCACATTTATAGTTATGATAACTGTGTATTTCCTTCCACGCTATTTTTTTGCTTATTTATCTCCCTCTGTCTTACCCCACACTCTTTCCCTCCTCACAAGTGTTATACTTCTAATCACCACCTTCCCCAATATATCCTAGCTTTTATCAGTCCCCCTCCCCCTTCTATTATCCCCATTCCTTTTTATTTCCTTATAAGGTAAGATAGATTTCTATATCCAACTGAGTGTATATGTTATTTCCTCTTCGAGCCAATTTTATCTGCCACCCTCCCACCTTCCCCTCCATTTTAATACCTCTTTCATGCCTTTTTTATGGAGGATAATTTACCTCCATTCAATTTCCCCCCCTCTTTCCAATGCAATTTTCCTTCTCACCCTTTTATTTTGTTTTTGGGATATCATCCTGCTGAAGTCACCTTTTACCCCCACCCTCTGTCTACACATACTCCTTCTAATTACTCTTATGCTAATAAAGATAAGAGTTAGAAATATTATCTTGCCACATAAAAATATAAACAACTCAACCTTATTGAATTTCTTATGTTTTCTCTTTCTTGTTTGTTTCTTTTTCTTTTTCTTTTTTTTTTTTTTTGCCTTTTTATATTTCCCTTGAGTCTTATATTTGTAGTTCAATTTTTTTATTCAGTTCTGGTCTGCCAAAGTAGGGCAGAGCAACCAAGATGATGGAGTGTTTGACAGTATCCAAAGCTGCAGAGGCCAAATAGATGCCAACTCCAAGAAGGTCATCAGATTCTGAAGGCAAGTTGTTCAGAATCTGGAAAATGATGAATAATCAAAGTTTCTATGCAGAAATAGGATGGGAAGCCTGATTGTAAGGGGCAGAGAAATGAGTAGGAAGTAAGGCAGTCAGGATTCTTTTTTTTTTATTATTAACTTATTTTGATTTATCAACAATCACTGCTTTTGAGTTGAAAATTTTTCTCCCCCTTCCTCCCCCCCACCCTCCCCAAGACAGTGCACAATCTGATATAGGCTTTACATTTACATACCCATTAAACATATTTTCATATTAGTGAAGTTGTAAGTAAAAATTAAAACCAATAGGAGGAGCCATCAAAAAGATGAAACAAAACTCAATAGAAGGTAAAAATAAGTGATAGCGATTCAACTTCCATAGTTCTTTCTTTGAATGTAGACAGCATTTTCCATCGCGAGGCCTCTGGAGATGAAGGCGGTCAGGATTCTGCATGTGTAGTTTATTCTTCCTAGAAATTTGGAAGAGAGGTATCTATAGGACAGTAGTATGAAGGAATGCCAAGGTCAAAGAAAGAGTTTTAGGGGTTTGTTTCTTTTTTAGGATGGAGGAAATGTGGGCTCACTCACCATCAGGGTATCATATATGTTGTAATGCAAGAGAATCATGAAACATATATCATATGTTTCAAGACATGACTTATCTGGGTTTCTTAGTGACCAGGGGGTCTTGGTGACTATATATAAAATGGGTAGGTGGAGTCAGAGTTCACCCTGAAGCTTGGATCTGGGCTCAGCCTGGTGCTAGGGTCAGGGCCTAGTCTGGGGCTGAGATCCAGGTTCAGTCAGTGACCAGAGTAAGGTGTCAACCTGGATTCAGGGTCAGAGTACTCTATGGCTGGAGTCAGGGCTCTCAGGGTATAAGGGGTCAGGACTCAGTCTGTTGTCAGGGTTCTAGAGCCCAGCCTCACCTTTATATTCCATTCCTCCTCCTTTAGCCATGTACATAGACCCATCAAGTCAACTTTCCCAAACTAATTAAAAACTCTCAAGGTTGAATATGAGAAGCAATGTCTGTTTGCTTAATGGGGGCATTTCCCAGCTGCAGCTCGGATCTAAGAACAGCTAATCTGGGCCAAAGAAAAGCAGCCAGCCTGGGAGAGACACAGACCAGAAAAGCAGACTCCACCCTGACTTATCAGACAGTTCTGTTTACCTTTGGACTTTGTTTCATACTATTGACTAATCATTGGGTTTAGACTCTGTCTGTGAAGTTAGGGGTGAGGAATTGGGGGCTGGTGTCCTGTTATCTCTTGGGGAGGGAGCAAAAGGTGTTTGGTTTTTCCCCCTGTGGACCTCCCTGTCCATTAAATCATTTCCCCTTTCCCCATGGCTGGGATAGAAAGGAAGAAGGAAACATGTGGCCGGAGGGCAGGATGATAGAACTATCAGTTGCCAGGAAGGGTGAGCCATTATAGCCCATTAGAAAGGCCTTGTATGAGACATGAGCCCTTTGAGATGTAAGGGCATGCCAGTATCACCCTGGTCAGAACCTGCATTTGACATGGAGGAGCGTCACCTGTTACTTGGATGTGGGAGAAATGGAGGGTCCCCCAGACTTCACCAGGGCTGATATCTCTGGAGCTAGAGGGCTAGGGGAAGAAGATTGTGTGCCTCCCTCGGTCTAAATGATGAATTTCAGAATGACAAGTTTCACCAATTTTGCAGAATAAGGTGAATTTATACAGAACAGGCCTCTTTCCCTACCCGTGCAGCTCCAGATATCTGATGAGATCTCAGGCTCTGATGTGACCTAAGGTGTAGGTATCGACCAGGTGACACTGCAATGCCCTCATAGGATTATGTTGTTTGGTAACCTAGAAAAGACCATAAAGGTCATGGTGTCCTAGATCAGAGATTTAAATCCAGAAGGGTTCTTAGAGGTCATCTAGACCAACTACTTCATTTTACAGAAAAAGGAAAGGATTTTCCCAAGGCCACACAGTGAGCTTGCGGTGGGGTTAAGACTAGAACCCAGGTCTCCTCAATCCCCAGTTCAGTGCTCTTTCTACTTCTCTGTACTACTTCTCATAGGAATCATAGCTTTAGAGTTGGAAAGGATCTTAGAAACCATTTATTCCAGCACCCTCATTTTATAGATAAGGAAAAAACTGAGGCTCAGAAAATGTTAAGTGACTCACTCAGGGTCACACAGCTAGTAAGAGTCAGAGGGAGGATGTGAACCTTGGTCTTCCCCGCTCCAAATCCAGTGCTCTCTTGTGGTTTGTCCTTTGTCCTCAAAAAGGACTATGACATCAGGAGGTGATGCCAGGACCTGCAATTGACTTTGATTTGAGTGATGGAGGGCTGTGCAAAGTCACCCCGCCTCAATTTCTTCCCCAGAGCCATCTGGGTCCAGTGGCCAGATATGGATCAGGACAACTGGAGATGGCTCAGGGTGCAGTGGGAGACCTTGGCCCTTTCAAGCCAAGATCTTTGACAGGTCTCAGTTTGACTGAGGCAGCTGACTCAGAAACCCCCCAGAAACAATTGTTATTTACATTCATTCTGAGCCAATCTCCCACACCAAACAGCGTCAATGCTCTGGATCTGGTTTATGGCAGAGTCAAAACGATGAGTTGGGAGCCAATGGGTTTGTTCTTCATCTGTAAAAATAAGGGAGTTAGTCAATGGTTCCCAAATTTTTTTGGTCTCATAACTCCTTTAGAGACTTAAAAATTATTGAGGACCCCAAAGAGCTTTTGTTTATGTGGGTTTTATTTATCAATAATCAATCATATTAGAAATGATAACCATATTAGGAACTGATAACATTTAAAATATGTATAATTTGTATTTAAATAAATGTATTAAATATATATTTATTTTATTTCTATATCATACCTATTTATACTAAATACAAATATTAAACAAAATATATTAATTAAATATGTATTAAATAAATTAAATATTTGCTTATTGTATTTAAAGTATAAATATTAAATGAATAAAATATTTATTAAATGAATGTATTAAATATTTGTTTATTTTGTTTATATATCATGTTTATTTATACTAAATATAAATATTAAATAAAATGTGTATTGAGTCATTTTAAAATATCAATAAGAAACTCATTACATGTTAACATAGATAATGTTTTTATAAAAATAACCATATTTTCCAATTTAGTGAGAAGAGTTGCGTCATTTTACGTATTTTTGCAAATCTCCTTAATGTGTGGCTTAATGAAAGGCAGCTGGTTCTCCTATCTGCTTCTGCATCCAGTTTGTTGTGATGTTATTTTGGTTGAAGTGAATGAAGAAAGTCTGGCCTCACATAGATGTGTAGTTGGAAGGGGGGAGGGAAGGGAATAAGCATTTTTATCCAACCTGCTATGTGCCAAGCATTGTGCTAAGTGCCTATTTACAAATATTTGATGTGATTGAGTTGGAAAAGGGAGTGTTTTCATTAGTATTACCATGAAAGTAATTTTGACCTCTAGGTCTCCCTGAAAGGGTCTTGGTGTCCCCAGAAAACCACTGGTCTCGATGGCCTCTGAGGTCCTTCACAGCTCTAGATCTTCTTTCAAAAGGCAGCCAAACTGTAGGGCTGAGTCTGATCCTTTGGCAGATATTCCCATCAGCATCACCGTCACCAGTTTGTGCCTCCAGAATCATCCAGCCTCTTCTTGAATACTTACAGTAATGAAGAACTTAGCAGCTTATGGTTGGGTAACTGTGGCTATTGGGCAGTTTTTAATTTCAAGGAGCTGAAATTTGCCACCCTGAGACTTCTACCCATTGCTCCCACTTGTATTTTCTGGGGATACGTTCAATCTTTAATGATAGTCACTAAGCAACCCAAAGGCAGATCCCAAGTCTTCTGTATTCCCCGCAACATAACCAAACTCAGGGTTGGACATGCGCTGGGGCTCAGAAAGACCTGTTGGATTCAACTAGGACATCAGAGCAATCTCAAGAGTTTGAGCTGAGAAAGCTAGGCTGTAATCCCAGCTCTACCCTTGGGCAAATTAGGACCCCTTCTCCACGCCTCAGCTGGATCATGTCTAAGGACCTCGTCCCAGTTCTGACATTTAACATTATTCTTACTCTTTCAACTGCCCATGTCCTGTCTGCACTAGCTGCCTGGCCACAGTACCCAGAATCAAATCAACACCCCTGAATCTCTATGTCAGTGGTAAACCTGGGCAGATGAGGGAGGTGAAGCCAAGACAATAGAGCCACTCTTGGCTGGCCCAGGCTGAGGAGACCATGTCTTCTGCTCTTTCTCCACCTGGACTGGTTCCCCAAAGAGTGTAGTCACTAGGCTAGGAGTCAGAAGACCTGGGCTTTTGCCTAACACTTCTTCTCCATGTGACTGGTCAAATAATTTTTCCTGTCTGAGCCTCAATTTCTTCATCTGTAGAATGGGAATCATAATATTTGAAATTGTATTTAATTTAATTAACCAGCATTTATTTTCTTGCCTCCTCCCTCCCAAATTTAAAAACAAAAACATTGTAACAAATATGCATAATCAAGTAAAACAAATTCTGCCATTGGCCATGTTCAAAAATGCATGTCTCAACATCTTGAATATATCACTTCTTTGGGAAGAAGTAGGTAGTATATACCTCAACACTGGTCTTCTGGAATCTTGGTTGGTTATTGCATTGATGAGAGTTCTTAAGTCTTTCAAAGTTATTTGTCTTTACAGTGTTGTTGTTATTGTACAAATTGCTCTCCTGGTTCTGCTCAAGGATGATAATATTTGTACTTCCTTACCTCACAGGGTTGCTATGAGGCAAATGCTTTGTAAGCTATGGAAAATGATTTCAATGGGGCCATTTGTTTGTCCCCTAGGGTACAGCTGATGCCCTGGAGCAGACCCAGGGGGGAGACAGATGTTACTCCAGACCATATTCAAAGTATTGTCTCCTAGCTATTTCCCCACTCTGGGCCATCTCATCCCAAAGCCCGTGAACAGGATTGCCAAGATTGTCTGGCACAGAATGGATGCGATGACACTATACTCTGCCAACTGACACAAAGATTTGTTTGACCCTTTAGGTTTTTCTTAAATTCTAGACCTTTTCAATAACCCTTGGTTTAAATGCATAGCTTCACAGAATATCCTTACAATAGAATGAAAAGCATCTGAAGGGAGATCATTTTTTCAATTCTGCCCATCCCTAGCACCTAGCACAATGCCCTGAACATAGTTGGAGTTTAATAGACACATGTGGAATTGAAACGAATAGTAGATCATCAGAATATAAAGCAGGAAGCCACCTTAGAGATGTTTCGTTCACTCCCACTTATTTCCGTTTTACAAATGAAGTAAGTTAGGAGAGTTCAGAGAAGTTAGGGAAGTTCAGAGAAGTTACAGCTAGTAAGTCAGAATTCGAACCTATAGCCTCTGACTGCAAACATAGAGCTCTTGCAAGCACATTCTAAGGGAAGAGTAGAAAAGTTCCATGTGAAGCAGAAGAGTAAAATTATGTTCATTCCATACAAAAAGGAAATCTTTCCCTGTTCCATTAAGTAAGCTCCATGCCCCAAGACAGCCTCAAGCCAACATTTCCCATGGAACAATGTGGCCAACTGTCCACCCATCAATGAACAGTTAATTATCCAGGGGGGTGTGCACACATGTGGGTAGTGTGCACAGTCTTACACAACCATTCCTAGCAGTGGACATAGCTGTCTGCACGTGTGTGTTTTTAAAGAAAACTATGAATGTAAGGAGCCAATTAGCTGGAAAACATATTTTAGAGACAACTCTGGGTTATCTCATTTATTGCTCTGCTCTTTCTTTGATTCATCGTGGTTCAAAGCAATTTGCCCAGAATAGAACCATAGAGTCAGGGCTGGGAGTCCATAGAATGTCAGAGCTGACAGGGACGTTAGAATACAGAAGATCAGAGCTGAGAAGAACTTTAGAAGAAAGTATGTCAGAGCTGGGAAGGACCTTAAAACAGGGAGTGTCAGAGCTGGGAAGGACCTTAAAACAGGGAGTGTCAGAGCTGAGAAGGACCTTAAAGTATGTAGAATAACAGAACTAGGAATAATCTTAGCACATAGGATGGCAGGGCTAGGAGTGACCATAGAACAAAGCATGTTAGAGCTGGTAGAGGCCTTAGAACATAGAAGATCAGAGCTGGGAGGGACCTTAGAATATATAATATCAGAGCTCAGAAGGACCTTGGAACATAGAATGGCAGAGCTAGGAGGAAAGCTCTATAAGCTCTGCATTGATCTTGACTTCCAGGAGTTTAAAACCCAAGTGGAAAAGGACAAGTACATGAGAAATTTGAGAATAGGTCACTTTGACCTAGGCCTGAGAGGCCCTAGAGGGGAGGGGGAAGGGAATAGAGAAGAAGAGGAAAAGGTTCCTAGATGTATGACTGCCACCACAGCCATACACATAACTCAGCTCTGGAAAAGAGCTTCTAATCCAAGGTCTCTCTGGTCACTTTGGCAGGAACCTACCTGGAAGGGATAGAGTGGGGATGGGAGTGAGGGGTGGGGGTGGGGGGCAGGGGGTAGCTATTCATGGTTCAGAAGGACAAGGAAAAATGTTTTAAATTTTTTTACCCCCATTTTATCTAGACAGGCTGGACCCTTCTTCTACCCCAACAGAGTTGGCATCTGTCTCTATCTCCCACTGGATCAGGAAATGGTGTCACAAGATTGGCTCTGCCTTGGGGAACAAAAATAATAGTACTGCCCAAGCCAAGAGGCAAAACAGCCTCAGCTCATGACAAGCACTAGCTTTCTTTTACTATATGGCAACCATATTTCTCCCTCTCCCCAAACCCAGATCATCTCTTCTTCACTCTAGAAGCTCACTTTACCTCCAGACTTCACACTTTGGAAATACTCTCCGTTCCTATAGCCTCTCCCTCTGATTGACTGGGTACTTTCATTTTTTTCTCCTCACCCCCTCCTTTTCAGTTTTCTGCTATGCTTTGATGATTAGAATGTAAGCTCCTTGAGGGCAGGGCCTATCTTTCTGCTTTCATTTGTATTCCCAGTACTTATCACACAACAAGCACTTAATAAATGCTTCTTGTTGTTGACTTGTTGACTTCAGGTAAGGCCCTTCAGGTCCTCAGAAAAGACCTACCTACTGTGGCCCACATCTTATGACGGAATGGGTCAGAACTCAGAGTCAGAAGACCCAGCTCTGATGGTCAACTGACGGATGATTTAGAATATTTCAAAAAAGAGCCATATGTACAAAAAATAGTGATAGGGGCTCTTTTTGTGGTAGCAAAAAACTAGAAACTAAGGGAGTATCCATCTATTTGGGCTAAACAAATTACGGTGTGTAATATTACTGTGTTACAAGAAATGACCAAAGGGAAGGTTTCAGAGAAATCAAGGAAGACTTGTGGGACATGATGATCAAAGTGGGCAGAACCAGGAGAACATTTTATACAACAACATTATAAAGACAAACAACTTAGAAAGACTTAATGATTCTGATCAATCCAATGAACCAATCAAAATTCCAGAAGATTGCTGATGAAGTATGTTTCCCGCCTTCTGACAGAGAGGTGATGGACTCAAGATGAATGACATACATTCTTGAATATGGCCAATGCATGAATTTGTTCTTGCTACAAATATGCATTTTGCTTTTTTTTTAGTGTTTTTTTGGGGGGTAAGGTTAACAGGGGGAGAAAATAAGTGCTTGTTATTGGGAAAATAATTCTTTTTTTTTTAAAGGGACATTGACAAGCATTTTCCATTGGTGTATATCCAGAATAGAATAACCAGAATGGTAAGACATCAAGTGATCCAAATATCAATTGAAGGGACTAAAGATGTTTAGCCCGGGAAATCAAAGACATCTAAGGAGGCCAGGGGTAGGGGGTGAGGGTGGGGGCGGGAAGGGCATAGTTGCTGCCTTCATGAGTATGAAGGGCTATTGACAGAAGAGGCATTGGATTTGTTCTACTCAGTCCTGTGAGGCTGAACGATGAACAATACATAGAAATCTCAATGAGGCATATTTTGGCATGACCAAACTTCCAATCAGAGCTGTCTCAGCAATTTGGAGAAAATGAACTCTCTGTCACTAAAGTTTTTAAGACAAGGCAGAATGACCTCTTGTCAGGTTTGCAATAGAAGGAATTCATTTTTCAGATACAAGTTGAACTGGATATCTGGGGTCTGAGATTACAGCTCTGAGATTCTTCTGTAAAACTATTGAACCATGTGAGACTCAGTTCTTTCTTCTGTAGAATGGGGATGATAATATATAATCCAACCTCATGGGGAGGTTTTAAGGAGAGTGCTTTGTAAAGCAGTAAAGTGTGTTAGAGATGTGAACTTTATTATTATTGCTATCATTATCCCTGTCTGGAATGCCCCACTCCCCAACTTCTCTGCCTCACCTATATCTTTCCATCCTCCAGATCCTACCTTGGCCTCCATCTTTAGCTTCTTCTCTGATCATCCCAATCTGCATTGCAGCTATAGCAGTGACCAGCCCAAACATACTTTCTAGCTCTTCCACATAGGTTTAATAACCATTTGTTTCAGTTCAGAGATTCACAGACCATCAGAGCTAGAAGGTTTGGTTCAGGCTGTTTGGTCTAAGTCCCTCATTTTGCTGGCTCAAAACAAGTGACTGATTATTTAACCCGGATCACACAGCAAGTCAGGGGCAGCACCCAGATCAGAACCCATGTCTCCTGATGCCAAGCAGCTGAATCATCACGGATTCTTTGCCAATGAGAGATGGAGGAACCCTTCGAGATCTATCATCTCTAATCCATTAGCCCTCATTTGACAGACGGAGAAGCAGAGTTCTTCCCTGAGATGGAGAGTAACTTGCCTTGGGTTTCATAGACCAAAACTGGAAGAGCTGGGACTTGAGCCCAAGTCTCCTGATTCTTAGTGATTGAGGAAGACTTCACAGAGGACAAGACATAGGGCTTAGCTTTGCCAGCATGGGAAGGCCTTTTCTATCTGAGAGCAGCTTAGCTCTCCCCATTCAAGAGGAGCATTCCTCTGCCTTAGAAGCTAGGCACTTAAGGCTAGTTTAGCTCTGTGTTGTCCAAAGCCCCACCTCAGCTCTGATAAGCCTCCTCCCTGATCAGAGCACCCTTGCCGCTTGCCAACTGTCTGTGGCGTCTTATTCAAGCAAAACAGAAAATCTCCCAAAGGGGAGAAGAGACAGCTACTCCACTGAACTTTGGAACTTGTTGAACTAGATAGATCCACCCCTACATGCTTAGTACATCTCCCTTCTCCCTGAAGCTGATGTGCAACAGAAAAAAAAAAGAAGAAAAAAAAGCCCTGAGCTTGTGACCTCACTTGCATCTCAAGTGGTTAATCAGCCTGAAGTGGAGTTTAGTGGTTGGAGCCAACCAGCCTTTTTGTGAGGTCCTTGCCTCCCCCACTCCCTGTCCCACCCAATATGCTGAATCCAGCGCTCAGTTCCACTGATGGAAGAAGAGACTAGGCCCTACCCTTTAGGACCTCACAGTCTGGTATGGGGGGGATGAGGGAGGGAGAGAAAGAGCAGCCCCTCACCCTATCCAACTCTCTTCAAAGAGAGAGCCTGCACAAGTCTGAGCAGAGACTGGGATGTTGGTAGATGAGAAGCCAAGGAGCCCCTGGGCAGTCCCTTCTGAAGTGCAAGCTTTGAGGTCTTATCTCAGGTTGCACAAATGGACAAGATGGAGAAATTGAGGCAAGATGATAGAACAGCTGGGTGTGTTCAGAATCAGTGCCCCCAAGCACAGCCATTCAAGGGTCAGTGTCAGCTGGGAGAGAGGGGTGTTTTTGACCCCAAGAAGTTCTACCATTTTTAACAATAGCATCAATGAAGGGGTGAATGACACTTCGAACAAATCAGAAAAGGACAGGAATCTGTGAGGGACAGATAACTCATTGGATGGCAGTCGGGAATGAAAAAGATTTCTGCAGCCACGAATGATGAGCAAAATCTCCTAAGATGAAATGTGGGAGAGTAAGAGAGATTTGGACCTGGGGTGTTATCAGGACAAGCTCCTAACTGCTGGTTGGGAAACTCTTCTCGATGAGGCAGAACAGCAAGTCTCAGAGAATTGCCTGGGATACCAGGGCCTTTTAGATACTTAGAGGCCACTAAGTATCAGAGGTAAGCTCAAGTAGCTTGTTTACAATTGCCTAGCTACTACTAGCAGAAGTGAGCCTTGAAACCAGGTCTCCCTTTCTCCCCTTGGAGGCTATCTCCGGTTGTCCTGATGGATATCTGGCCACAGCACCCAGATGGTCCTGGAGGAGAACGTGAGACTGGTGCCTTTGCCCAGCCCTGCCTCACTTAAATCCAATTCACTTGCAAGTTATGGCATCTGTGATGTCATGGTCCTCTTCGAGAACAAAGGACAAACAACAGCAAACCTTTCTCCCCACCTGGCTTTTCTACCCACTATGCCATGCTCAATTCCTCTTGACAAAATTATAAAGAGATAAATGTAAAATTCTACACTCGGGTTCAAGAATCATTTTCGCAAGTACAGAATGAGGGATGGGGAGGGAAGCATTACTGGACAACAGTTTCTGTGGAAAAAGATCTAGGACTTTTAGTGGACCACAAGTTCAGTATGACTCAATGATGTGACATAATGGCTGAAAGACCAAATATAATTTTGGAATGTGTCAAGAGAGGTATAGTATGCAGAGCTATGGTCTTAATCTTTTTGTATGCCATAGACCCCTGTGGCAGTCTGGTGAAGTCTATGGACCCCTTCTCAGAATAGTTTTTAAATGCATAAAATAAAAATACCTAGGATTACAAAAGAATTCAATTATACTGGATTGAGTAGCCACTCCATCTTAGAATTTGTGATAGAAGAGAGGAAAGCCAGGCATAGTCTGACATGCATCTTGGATTTGGGAGAGTAGATTTCAAAGGGTTCAAAAAAGATGGGCAGGAGCCCATGGACTAAAATTAAGACAGAAAAAAAGAAGGCAGAACTACTTGCTTTGGAGTGTGTTTGGGTTTTTTCAGCCAAGAAGAATAATGTTTGGATTATAAAGGATTGAGTAAAAATGCCTCATAGGGAGTCAATCACTTAAGATAAGCAAGGAGATAATAAGATTGAATTTATCTGCCCCAGCTGAGTTCAAATCACCACAGCCAGATGAACCACATCACAGAGATGGAAAGAGCATTTATTGCTGAGGCACCGTTAGTGATCTCAGAAACATCCTGGAGAACCATCGACTTGCTTCAGAACTGGAGAAGGGCCAAAACCCTGATTTGCAAAGAAGAAAAGAATGGGACTTGACTCAAAATTGGGAGAGATGTTTGATACCGTGGATGACAGAAGTATGAAACAGAAAGATATTAGCAGAACATGTGATTTGATAAAGATACCTTCGATAAAGGTATCTTTATGAAATTGGCTGCCTTCTCAATGGTGGGGGAGGGGATGGAGGTGAGAGAGAATCTGGAATTCCAAATTGCAAAAAATGAAGGTTAAAAATTGTTTTTAGGGGGGCAGCTAGGTGGCACAATGGATAGAGTACTGGCCCTGAAGTCAGGAGGACCTGAGTTCAAACCCAGCCTCAGACCAAACACTTGACACTTACTAGCTGGGCAAGTCACTTGACCCCAATTGCCTAAATAAATAAATAAATAAATAAATGGATGAATAAATGAATGAATGAATGAATGAGCAAATAAATAAATAAATGAAAATTGTTTTTACATGTAATTGGGGGAAAATAAAATACTAAAATTAAAAAAATTAAATTAAAAAAGACATTGGCATAATAGAAGATTGGTTTGACTATTCAGATAAAAATAATATCTACAAAGTACAGGCCCATGAATTGTACTTCAATTCTTGGGAAAATTCTAGGCTACCTTATTAAAGAGGTAGTTTATTAAAATCTAGAAAAACAATCACAAAGCCAGAATGGATTCATCAAGACCAGATTATTCCCGAATAACCTAAAATAACAGGGTGATTATCAACACCACCACTGACACCACAAGGGCTGGGGGATGACTTGGGTGGGTGTCTAGAGACCGCCCTCCTCAGAGGCTTGGCCAGCTCCTCCCCCAGCTCCCTCAGCACAGTCCCCTGCCCCTTTCTTCTGTGACTTCCCATTGTGTCCTGGGTCCTGCCCAGATTGTGTCAATTTATATATGTACTAGATCCAAGTGAGAAAGTGTGTCAAATGATCAAATCAAATAAATGGAGGCATATGTACATACATACATACATACATACATGAACGAATAATTAATTAATTAATTAATGGATGAATAAATGAATGAACAAACAAATAAATAAATAAATGAGTGAATGAATAAATGAATGAATTAATGAATAAATAAATGGAAACAGAAAGAAATTTTTAAAAAAAACTCAGGGTGATTAGAATGGTGGACCAGGTAGATGCTGTTGATATTGCTTACCTGAATATCAGGAAAGCATTTGCCAAAGTGTCTCATGCTTTTCTTACTGACCACATGGAGAGATATAGGCTCAATCATGGAACTGGTTGAATAGCTTCTGGCCAAAGAGTAGTCATCAATGATCCAATGTCAACTTGGAAATAGGTCTCTAGTGGAATGCCCCAGGGATCTGTGCCTTGCCCTGTGCTGTTGAACATCTTTATCAATGACACAGATGCTTATTATAGGCATAAACAGCAGACTTATCTAATTTCCAATTGACTTGAAATTGGGAGAGATTTTGGATCCAGTTGATGTCAAAAGTAATGTACAAAAAGATATTAGCAGAATAGAAGATTGAGTTGACTCTATTCAGATGAAAATAATAAATACAAATGTAATTACTCTTCTCCCTGGATTCAAAAATCAATTTCACTAGTACAAAAGGAGGAAGGCATGGCTAGACACAAGTTTATCTGAAAAAGATCTGGAGGTTGAAATGAGCTACAAGTTCAGCATGAGTCAACAGTATGGCCTGGTAGCCCAGAAGGCTCATTCTCAGACAACAATAGAACATGAAGCCCAGATCATTCATTCTACAGATGAGGAAAAAGGCCAAGAGATTCAGTGACTTCAGAGTCACCCAAATTGTAAATGTCTGAGGCAGGATTCAAAATCAGGTCTTCTAGACTTCAAGTCTTCATTCTATCTACTATGCTACCTCCCGACCTCAACTTGAGAGAGTTGTGTCCAGAAAGTAGGGTGGGGGAGGGTCCTCACTGGGCCCTTGTCAGACCACATCTAGAGTATTGTGTTCAGTTTGGGATATGGCATCATATTTTGGGAAGGACACTGAGAAATTAGGAAGCACTCAGAGGACAGAGGGCAACCGGGAGGGTAAAAGGCCTCAAGATCATTCACTCTGTTGGACATTTGAAGGAACTGTGAATCTTTAGCCTGGAGAAGAGAAGACTCAGGGGAGATCTAAAGCCATCTTCATATATCTGAAAGGTTGGCATGTGGGAGGACCGTTAGATTTGTTCTGCTTGGTACCAAAGGGCAGAAGAAAGAATAATGGCAGAAGTTACCAGGAGGCAGGTTTGGACTTGACATAAGAAAACCTTTCTATCAGTTAAGAACCATCTCAAAGTGAAACGTGTTCATTAGACATCTTCAAGCACAGGCTTATCAGGTATGTTGTAAAGGAGAATCTGATTGAGATATAAGTTGGAGTATGTGGTGAGAGTGAAAGAGAGGGGAGAGAGGAGGAGGAGGAGGAGGAAGAGAAGGAGAAGGAAAAGAAAGAGGAGAAGGAGGAGGAGGGTGAAGTAGAGAAAGAGAGAGAAAGAAGAAAAAAGGAAGAAAGGAAGAAGAGAGGGAAGGAAAGCAAGGAGGCAGGGAGGGAGGAAATAGAGGCAGAAAGAGAAAAAGAGACAAATACAGACACTGAGAGAAGGTCCAGTTTCATTTTTGTCGCAGTTATCGCTAGCACCCAGCACAGCGCCTGGCACATAGTAAGCATATAATAAATGCTTATTGAATTGAGTGAGAGACGACAGAGGAAACAGAAAAAGAGAGAGAGTCTAAGGGACAGACAGAGGCAAGGCAGAAACAAAGAGAGACAAAGACAAGAGAGAAAGATTGAATCTGCCTGGCTCATCAAAAAGGGGCCATTATTTTTCCCTATGAGCCAATGTTAATTTATTGCCCCTCTAGTAATGGAAACATTCTTTTCTGGGGATTCACAGATCCAGCTTCTCCCCGTGAGTGAGCGAGCACAGAGGGACAGGCCTCTGAAAAGAGAGTCTTTGTCTGAGGCTGAATTGGCTAATTTATGTCCTTATACTGTGACTTTAAGAAAAGTGGGTCTGTGAGTGAGTTTATTAAGTGGAGTCAGTCTGTCTGACAGCGGGAACCTAGAGCAGGAGACAGAATAGCTGCTCATAAAAGGTAGAAGGCCAATTTTTGTAGGGAAATAGCTACACCCCTCATAGGTGGCTTTTTGAGAGGGCCTCCACTGGGCATGAAGAAGGAGGGGTTTCTCTGGAGCCAGGATGGCTGATGCCTTAAAAATAAGGAAAGCATGGTGATACGATGGAAAGTGTGCTGGATTGAGGGTCATAGGACCCATATTTGAATCCTGCCTCTGCCACTTACCACCTTCTAACTTTGTCCCCCTGGGCATGGCATTTTTTCTTATCTGGGTGCTGAACAAGAAAGCTTTCCTTCCTAGAAGAAGGAAAGAAAGTTTCTTCTAGCTCTAAATCTAGTCCTGTCCTCAGGGGCCTAGCCAGGAGGCTCCCTCCATCCCAGTCCTGATGTCCTCAGAATCATCAGAGGCAGACAGGTTTGCTTCAGCAATGCCTTCTAGACCCAAAGCACCCCTCTCCTCACTCCCCTCTCCACCAAATCCTAGCAACCTTTCCCTTGGGCAGAACTGTAACTAGCCATTTTTTTCCACATGGGGCAAGAGTCATCAAACTGAACTATTAAGACAAACTCCATTGAGCAAGGGATGTTGCAAGGAGAGAGATGAGAGGGAAAGACCCCATGGCATAAGGCAGAGGAGAGTGGGGGCAGGGTGGGGGCAGAAGGAAGGTGAGGACATCAAGACGTTAATTCATGGAAGGTCAACGCCTGGTGGAGCGGGCAGGACACGAGGCGAGGCCAGGAGAAGCTTACCTTATGACTCACTACCAGTAGCTTCCTATTTTAACCAATTATTCTCACTAACTAGGTGCTAAACTCAGTTATTTCTACATTGCTGAAAGATCAGAAGTATTCTTGGCACTTTCTAAATTTTTGTGCCCTAAGACAAAGGACCCATCTCCCAATCCTAGTTATGCCTCTACTCCTGGGTCACCAAGTCAACAAGCACTAAGAGCATCCCAGGGCCGGCTCACCAGCTCCTTGTGACATAGAGGAAGTGTGTCTCTGGAGCCTGACTTGGTTGCAGGACCTTGCTTATACTACGTATTTAATAAATCTTTGTTAAACTGAATTGGGCCTTATTCTATTCCTACATGTATACAGTGTAGTGGAGAGAGCCCTAGATTTGGAATTCTGAGTTCAAATCCTGATTCCACCACTTACTAGCTATGTGCCCTTGGGCAAATCATTTCTATCTAAAGACCTCAGTTTCCAAATATGCAGAAGGGAAGGGGGTGAAGGAGGAGGGATAGATTAAGTGAGCTCTAAGGTGGAATCCAGCTCCTGCATTCTATGATTCTAGAACCCATCCATTCTGTGCCTTCTGAAATCAGGCTACAAAATTATCCCTCCCTCTTCACCTCCCAAAATTATGAACAGTCCAGGAACCCCCTGGGTCTGATTCTGTAAGGGTTTCCAGCATGGAGGGGGATGCTTTTTTGTTTTCTGTTTGGGGTAGGGGCTGCATTTTAACAGGGGTCTTCAAGGCCTTCACTCAAAACTCTAATGGTTGGAATTTCAGACTAACAGGGGTAGGAAGAGACTGAAGATTTCATGGAGGCAAAGCCAGGTGGAAGCCTGGGTTTGAGTCTTGGGTCTGACAGTATTAGCTAAACAACCTTAGAATTACAGAGTGTCAGAGAAGAAAGAAACTGCCAATCTAACCCCTTTAATGTACAGTGGAGGAAACTGAAACCCAAAGAAATTACGTGAATTGACCAAGATCACACAGAAAATTAGCAACAAAGTCAGGAATCCAGCTTGGGTTTCCTGTCTTGCAGTTCAAGGCTCTTTCCACTATACCATGTTGTCTCCCAGTGTAAATAATTTCTCCTTTCTGATCCTCACTTTCCTCTTCTATAAAATGAGATTGATAAGACTTGCACTATAGACCTCAAAGGATTATTCTGAGGAGAGAGAGACAGAGACAAACAGAGACAGAGATAGACAGACAGAGAGAGAGAGAGACAGAGACAGACAGAGGGACAGAGACAGAGACAGACAGACAAAGAGAGACAGAGAAAGAGACAGATAGACAAAGAGACAGAGACAGAGAGAGATAGAGACAGAGAGACAGGCAGACAGGTAGAGACAAACAGAGATAAAGACAGAGAGGCAGACACAGAGAGAGAGAGAGTGAGAGAGAGAGAGAGAGAGAGAGAGAGAGAGAGAGGAACTCTTGTATCAGGTCTATACCTGTCTGCACAGACTCTGATTTCCAATTTCCAGTGCTACCAGTTTTGAAACTGCTACAAGACCAAACACTGGCCAAACCCCTTTGTAAAATATTTTTAAAAGACTGGAGCAGGGCTGAGAGAGGGGGTGTGGCGATGCAGAGAAAGGAGATGATGCAGAGGAAATTTGACACAGGAGGTAAGACTTGAAGCCTAGAGCCCCCAGTCCCCCATATGACCAAAGGAAAAGCCATCCCCTTCCTAGTGTCTGTCCTGGAGGCCCCCGGCACACCTTGGGCAGGGCTTCTCCCAGGAACACCTGGGAAAAGCTGGAGGCTCTAATCCTAGCCAGGGCCCCCTGAGCAGAGGGCTGATGGGCCAAGGCCATGGTGCTCTTAGCACCCTGCAGGATTAGGATCACTGAGAGTTGGAAGGGTCCTCAAGGATCACCTTTAAAAGGCCCTTCATTTTAAAGATGAGGAACCTGAGCTCCAAAGTGATTTTCCACAAATGACTGCTAAAGATGGAAATTGAACCAAAGTCTCCCAGCTTCTCCTAGTCCATAAGAAAGGGTCCAAAATAAAAAGGCTATAAAAGTTCAGAGGAGTCCCAAACTCTGAATCATAGGACCTGAGTTCAAATCCAAGCTTTGATACTTGCTACCTATGTGACCTTGGGTAAGTCACTTACTCATTCTTGGCCTGTTTCTTCATCTATACAATAAGAACAAGGCAATCTGGGGAAACCTGTGGACCCTTTCTCATGTTCTTTCTCAACTATACAATAGACTAGGTGACCTAGAGGGTCCCTTCCAGTTATAAATCGCTAACTAGGAAGGGATTGCTTCTGGGGTGGGGAATTCGTGGAGGAGATGGCATTTATACTTGACCTTTAAGGTTTTAGGAAGATTTTAACAGGTAGAAATGGAAGGTAATTTATGGCACAAACAAAAAGAACACAGGCAAGGGGAGAAGCACAGTATATAGAGCAGAGTAGGGAAAGATAAGGCTGAAAAAGCATAATGGAGCCAGATTGCAAAAAGGCCTTGAAGGCCAGGTTAAAAAGTTTGCATTTTGTTCTCTGACAATTGGGAGCCACAGGAGGTTTTTGAGCCAGAGAGTGATGAAGTCAGAGTGAGGAATTATGAAGAATAGTCTGTCTGAGAGTGAATGGGAAAGGGGCTTGAGGCAGTGAGAGCAAAGGTGCATTCTTTAATAGGGGTAATGGGGGTCCTGAGAACACACTATTTCAAACCATTCCTGGAGCCATCTAGTCTAAGATGTAGGGAACCATGAAAATTACAACATGATCGGTCCATTTCTGGGTTTGGACTCTCACTCTCCAGGTTCCCTGTCCCATCCTCTCTGACCTCCTCCCTACCCCTCCAATCCCTGCTTTGATAGGTTAAGTTCCATGTTAAAAGGAAAGAGGAGACAGCCCTGAAACCCTCTTGTATATCACCCCTTCCTGATCTGAGCCTTAATTTATGACCTCGTAGAGGCTAGGGAGCCCCAGAGAAGGGGAGAGGTTTATTCTGCTTCCTTGGCTCCAGGCCAAGGGCCCAATCCAGATGACGCCTTAGTTACCTGTGAACTGTTAGCTGAGCTCTAGTCACAGATTCGCTTAGCCATTGGCTAATCTAAGTGTCCCAGTGGGCAGCCAAAAGTGCCTCCCAATCTCTGTCTCAGGAGAATATTTCTGGGCCACCTGATAGCTGGACTAGCCAGTGCTCAGGTGACAGGCAGAATGAGACATCCCCTAAGAATTCAGGGTCCCATCTCCTGCCCTGCAAGTCATCTTCCATACAATATCATACGATGGTTTTAGGATCACCTTCCTTATAAAAATCCTTTTTCTTTTCTTTTCATTTAATGCTGATTTCATCCATTTAGACCAGGAGTTCTTAATCTTTTTTTGTTTCATGGATTCCTTTGGCAGTCTGGGGAAATCTATGGACCCTTTTTGAAAATAAAGGTTTGTTGCTTACATTCATAGTTGAAAGAAATACCAAATTTTTCTTAGAGGTCAGTGAAAATAAAGATGTAATGTTTTCCTATCCAAGTTCACAGATGGCCTGAAATCTACCTATGAAAATCATCTGCCCTGAAATCTTCATGAAGTCTGTGGACCATAGATTAAGAACTCTTAATATAGGAAACTCCTAGTGAGGAGATCACCTCCACCAATTCAAATCAGCAACAGCTCTACAGTTCATAGTCTTATGGAGCTATGAGGGAACACAAAGAAGTTAAAAGACTTGGCTAGAGTTGTGCATTTCTCTAGGTTTACGACTCCATGTCAGAGACGGAACTTGAACCCAGGACTTTCTGACTCTGAGAAGAACTCTCTATTCACTATGCCACTGCTACCTCCATAATAATCCTAATAACTGACATTTCTAGGGCATTTTACATTTATTACCTCATTTGACTCTTCACAACAGCCTCATGGAATAGGCACGTCAGAAGTATTATTGCTGGGGGGTTTTCCCCAGAGGAGGAATCTGAGGTTCAGAGTAACAAAGTCATTTTTCCCAAGGTCATCCAGGGAGTGAATGGTAGAGCCAGTGGTGGAGTGTTCTTTCCACTAGACCTCCTGCACCCCCCCCCTTTTTAACCTATGACTTTGACCCCAGAGTGTCTGAGCTAATAAGGACCTCAGAGGGCATCTGCTCCAACCCTCCCTCGAACAAGAATCTCATCTCTGACTTCCCCCAACAAGGAGGTGGCCATCCAGCCTTCCCTTGAAGACCTCTGGTGAGGATGAAAGGCTTTCTACCTTCCAAGGAAGCCCATTCCACTTTTGGAGAGCTCTGACTGATGGGAAGTTTTTCCTTAGATCAAGCCAAAATCTACCTCTCCGCAATTTCTACCCAGCAGACTCAGTTCTGTCCACCAGGGCCAAGCAAAATAGGTCTAATCCCTCTTACACATGACAACCCTCCAAATACTTGAAAGCAGTTACCCTGTCTCCCTCCGTCATCTTTTCTCCAGGCTAAATATCCCCATTTACCTCTACAGAGCCCCTAACTTGCCCTTCCCACAGCCTGAGATCCTTAGAGATTTTTGGCCGCCATTTCCATGGCATGGATTTGTCTTAAGCTTACAACTCACTAACACTCCCAGATCTTTCTCAAGTTGTCAAGCAGTCTTCCCCCATCGTGTTATTCCTCTAATCAGAAAACTCCATGATTTGGCATTCAAGTCCATTCACTGATTCATTCCTTTGCACAGCCAACATTGTTAATTAAGGAAGCCTACAATACACAGAGCCATGTCCTAGGAACTCGATCTAATGACACAGGCCTCCTGGCTGATCCGTGAACAAGACACTCCATCTCTTGGCTTTGGGAATTATCTCTGGCTGTCCTCCATGACTGGAATGTTCCCCCTTAACTCTGCATGCTGACTTCAGCTAAAATCTCATCATTTACAGGAAGCCTTTCCCAATCCTTCTTAATTCTAGTGCCTTCCCTCTGTTAATTATTTCCCATTTGTCCTATAACATAGCTTGCTTTGTATATATTTGTTTGCTTGTTGTCTTCTCCCATTAGACTGTAAGGTCCTTGAAGACAGGAATTGTCTTTGCCTCTTTTTGTATCCCTAGGGCTTAGCACATTTGATAAATCTTTATTAATTGATTGATTGATTGATTGATTGGAGAAGATACAGAATTTAGATAAAAACCAGTGGATATGGTTCCTATCCTCATGAAGCTGCCAGTCTAACGGGGAGAGAAGATACAAATGGACAGCTCAATGCATGATAAATGTCTTTAAAAAAAAGTGCTAAACCAAATAGAAGATGTAGGTTAAAGAGAGGAACGTGGTTACTAGCTGGATTGGGGAAAATCAGGGCAGACTTCCTGCAGAAAGTAGCATTTTATTTTTTTCCCTTCTTGGCTGTTAGCTTTTATTTTTTTTAAATAGTATTTTATTTTTTTCCAAATTACATGTCAAGACAGTTTTTAGCACTCATTTTTACAAGATTTTGAGCTCCAAATTTTTCTTCTGCTCTCCCTTCCCTCCCTCCTCTTTTCCTAAAATGGTAGACAATTTGATATAGGTTATATATGTGCTATCCCATATTAGTGCTATTCCATATTAGTCACAGTTGTGAAAGATGGAACGGATCAAAAGGGGAAAAAAAAAAGAAAAAGAATAAAGTAAGTGAAAAAAGTATGCTTTGATCTGCATTCTTCATCTGAAAATTGCCTGTTTATATCCTTTGACCATTTGTCAATTGGGGAATGGCCTGTATTCTTATAAATTTGACTCAGTTCTCTATATATTTAAGAAATGAGGCCTTTATCAGACACACTTGCTGTAAAGATTGTTTCCCAGCTTTCTGCTTTCCTAATTCTGGCTGCATTGGTTTTGTTTGTGCAAAAGCGTTTCATTTATTATAATCAAAACCATCTATTTTACATTTTGTAATGCTCTCTATCTCTCGTTTGGTCATGAATTCTTCCCTTCTCCTTGAATCTGACAGGTAGACTATTTCTTGCTTTTCTAATTTGCTTATGGTGTCACTCTTTGTGTCTAAATCATGTACCCATTTTGACTTCATCTTGGTATCTAGTATGAGGTGTTGACCTACACCTAGTTTGTGCTCTATTGTTTTCCATTTTTCCCAGCAGTTTTGTCAAAGAATGAGTCCTACTCACTTCCTTTTTAAGGGACAGTTCATCCCATTCACATTCACAGTTATGATTACTAACTGTGTATTCCCCTCCATCCTATCTTTCCTCCTGTCTGTCCTCCCTCTCCTTTTATCCTTTCCCTCCTGGACAGTGTTTTGGTTCTGTCTACCACCTCCCCTAGTCTGTCATCTCTTCTGTCAGCACCCCACTCCCACCCATTGACTTAATTTCCTCCCCTCCTACTTTGCTGTTGGGTAAGATAGATTTCTACATTCATCTGGTTGTGCATATTATTCCCTCTTTGAGCCAATACGGATGAAAGCAAGATTTAAGTGATGCCCATCTCCTATTCTCCCATCTTTCCCTCTATCGTAATAGCTTTTTGTGCCTCTTCATGTGAAGTAATTTACCCCCTTCTACCTCTCCCTTCCTTCTGCACCCAATGCATGCCTTTTTTTCACCCATTAGTTATATTTTTTACATCATTCCCTCACACCCTCTGTCTATGCATATTCCTTCTAACTGTACTGTTAGTGGAACAATTTTTAAGAATTACAAGTATGTAGGAATGTAAGCAGTTCAGCTCCATTGAGCCCCTTATGTTTTCTTTTCCCTTTTCCCCTTGTTAGGCTTTTCTCATGTCTTGATATTGTAGATCAAATATTTTGTTAAATTCTGGTCTTCTCCTTATGAAAGCTTGAAAGCCTTCTATTTCATTGAATGGCCATTTTTTCCCTTGAAATATTATGCTTAATTTTGCCAGATAGGTGATTCTTGGTTATAGTCCTAGCTTCTTTGCCTTCTGGAATAACATGTTCCACGACCTCTGATCCTTTAATATTGCAGCTGCTAAATCCTGTGTAATCCTGATTGTGGCTCCCCAGTATTTGAATTGTTTCTTCCTGACCGCTTGCAGTATTTTTTCCTTGATCCATTGTTTCTAAAACTTGTCTATAATGTTCCTTGGAGTTTTTATTTTGGGATCACTTTCCTGAGGTGATAGGAGGATTCTTTCAATGCCTATTTTCCCCTCTGGTGCCAGCTGTTTTTCTTGATAATTTCTTGAAAGATGCAGTCCAGGTCTTCATTTTGATTATGGCTTTCAGGTAGTCCAATGATTCTGACATTGCCTCTCCTGGACCTATTTTCCAAGTCAGTTGTTTCTCTAATGAGGCATTTTACATTTTCTTCTATTTTTTCATTCTTTTGAATTTGTTTGATTAATTCTTTCTTTTTTCCAGCTTTTTGGTGAGGCAGTCAGGGTTAATTGACTTGCCCAGGGTCACACAGCTAGTAAGAGTTAAGTGTCTGAGGACAGATTTGAACTCAGGTTCTCCTGACTCCAGAGCCGGTGCTCTATCCACTGTGCCACCTAGCTGCCCCTGTTTGACTGATTCTTGATGTCTTATAGAGTCTTTAGCTCCCACTTGCCTAATTCTAACTT
Organism: Phascolarctos cinereus; assembly: GCF_003287225.1. Taxonomy (NCBI): domain Eukaryota; kingdom Metazoa; phylum Chordata; class Mammalia; order Diprotodontia; family Phascolarctidae; genus Phascolarctos; species Phascolarctos cinereus. The sequence goes on along the minus strand of NW_027556402.1, from coordinate 199,257,351 downwards.
TTAAGGAGTTGTTTCCCTCAGTTAGCTTTTGTATTTCCTTTTCCATTTGGCTAATTCTACTTTTTAAGCAGTTGTTTTCAGGTCCCATGCCCATCTGCACCTTTGTGTCTCCTTGAATGAAATGGTTATGAGGATACCAACAAGGAAGCCACAGCCCCATGCTGTTGAGGAGAAGCAGTGAGGTGATGTAGAAAATGCTAGGACCTATGAGTCAGGAAACCTGGTAAAACATGACTCTGACAGCTATTAGCTGCATGACCTTGGGCAAATCATGTCACTTCTCTAAATCTTAGTCTCCTCCTCAGGGATGTTAATACTTAGTAATAATAATAATAATAATAATAATAATAATAATAATAATAATATCTGTAACACTAATAATAGTACTATTAGTAATAGTATCACTAATAATAACAGTATTACTAATACTTAGTAATAATTAAAGCACTGCCCAGAGTACCAACAACAGACCTATTAGTAGAAATACTAATAATAGTAATAATAACACTACTAACAATATTACTAATACTTAGTAACAATAATAATAGTACTGCCTATGGTACTAATAGTAAAAGTCCTAACAATTTTTTTTTAGGCAGTTGGGGTTAAGTGACTTGCCCAGGGTCACACAGCTAGTAAGTGTCAAGTGTTTGGTCTGAGGCTGGATTTGAACTCAGGTCCTCCTGACTTCAGGGCAGGTGCTCTATCCACTGCACCACCTGGCTTCCTCTACTAACAATATTATTAATACTACTACTACTACTACTAGTTCTACTCATACTTAGTAGTAATAATAATACCTATAGTACTAGTAATACTATTGGTAATAGCACTGCTAATATTTAGTAACAATAATAATAGTACTACCTACAGTACTAATAATAGTAATAATATATAATAATAGTACTAATAAAGCTATTCGTACTAATAATAGTAATAGTACTATGACTACTAATAGTTCTATTAATACTTAGTAATAATAATGATACTACCTATAGTACTAATAGTACTATTAGTAATGGTACTAATGATAGTAATAATATTAGTACTATATAATAATAGTACTAATATTAGTACTGCTCACCTAGTAATAATAATAATAACAGTGCTACCAACTCCAGAAAGTTGGTAGGAGGAAGGAGGCTTGTAAACTTTAAATCCCTCTCTACCCTGGCCAGTCAACCAAACACTGGCAGTGAGAACAGCACCCCAGTGGCCTCGAAGAGCCTCTGATGCTGGGGAGGAGGTGGCTAAGTGGTCAGGGGGTTTCAGGCAAGGCCCACGAGGATCACTAGCCTCGGCCATGGAGAGTCAGGAGTGCTTCCATGCCTGGGATATCGGAAAGAGTGTTGGATCTGGAATCAAGGGACCCAGGTTCATATCCCGACACCATTCCCTGGAGGTATTGTGGTCTAGGGTCAGTCACTTAACCTCCAGGCCCCAAATTCCTCCTCTGCAAAACCAGAGGGGTGGAGTAGGTGGTCTCTAGGGTCCCTTCCAGTTCCAATGTTTTCTACGACGGAATCCAAAGAACATGGGGTCAACGTACACACAAGGCCTGGAGGCATTTCTCTGATGTGGGAACTTAGATAAGTCACTTCCCTTATTTGGGTTCCAGCTTCCTCATCTGTAAAATGAGGGTAATCATGTCTGTACTGCCTGCCTCATTGGGCTATTAAGAGAATCCAACATGATCATGAATGCACAGGTGCGTTGGCACTAGACACACTTGAAACATTATTGGAGTATTTCAAGACTCCTTGCCTTGACTCTGTGATCTTCTGAATCCCCCTTAATATTGATACCTTCCCTCCATTAACTATTTCCTATTTATTCTACATATTTGTTTTCTTTCCCATTAGACTGTGAGCTCCTTAATGGTAGGGACTCTCTATTGCCTTTCTTTCTATGCCTAGACCTTAGCACAGTGCCCAGCACATAATAGGAGCTTAATAAATGCTTACTGACTGGTTGATCTTTGGAAGAGCCCCAAAGATCCTGGATTCAAATTCCAACAGGACCTTTTACTTTATGGGGCAGTGTATAGCAAAGAAGAAGGAGCACTAGACTTGCAGTCAGGAAAAACCTGAGTTGAAATCTCCCCTTATAATCTTCCCAGCTGTAAGAGTCTGAGCGAGTCATTCTCTGTGCCTCAGTTTCCTCAGCTGTAAAATGAGGGTTCTGACTGGACAGTCTCTCAGGTGTCTTCAGGCTCTAGCCTCAGATTTCTTCTGGCCTGAGGTCTAAAATCCTTTTATCTATTATTTTGATAGTAGATTTTTGACAGTGTTATTTTGAGGCTTCTCGCCACCAAAACAGATCACAACTTAGTAGATGCCCTCTGAGAGCTTCGTCACCTTGCAGCCAGCCTTCCTCCAACATCAGCTGGGCTGGTCACCCGGGCTGTACTCGAAGCCTCCCGAACTCGGGAGGACTGCCAGATTTTGGGCTCTATTAGCACTGCTTGACTTTGAGATCCCCCAGTCACCTCCAGGCCACTTTGAATAGAGGGGTTATCATGAATTATTACCACTGTTTCCCCAACAAAAAACCTCTCTTCTTTAAAATAAAGGCCAACCTGAGCACTCACCACCTATGAGACCTACAGGATTCTAGTTCATATCATGCTGGGAACTTTTTCCTCCCCACACTGGGTGTTCTCTGAAAGCAGAGCCCAGACTTGTCCCTCTTCTCTCTTCCCCCAGAGCCCAGGTCCAGGGTATTGGTTTGTATCTGCAGCACAGTGCCTGGCACACGGTAAGCATTTAAGAAATGCTTGGGGATTGATTGATTGACAGCTCATTCCCTGACCCTATCTGGGGTCTGTTTTTCCCTCTCTGCCATCTGCCTGTAGGCGAATGCCCATGATTTGTGAACCTCTCTCTGTGCATGTTCAAGCACATGTCTATGTTTAGCTTGCCTTGGACTGTGCATATGGGCACGGATTTAAGGTGATCTGTCGTTTTGTAGAGGAAATGTAATTTTTAATTAAATTAAACTAATTTTAGTCATGCCAGACTACTCTCATTTCCTTTGTTTGACAATGTTACTTGACTGGTAGGATAAGAGAATGCCATGGCTGTAGGATCCCTGGGCTGGGGGAAGGCATTTGGGACAAATAAAGAGAAGTGGGCTTGATGACAAGGGGCTGAAGGGAGGGTGGGCCTGGGGGGGTTGCATGTTTGGTTTTTAGTCCTCCTCTGTGATTGTGTCCTGCCGTGGAAACTACCCACACTAAAGCAGATCACTAACTCTTTTGCAATTTCTAGTCTTAGAGAGTTCCCTGGGGTACTGAGAGTCTAAGACATTTGCCCATGGTTACATAGTCAGTACATATGGGAGGTAGGATTTTAATCCAGATCTCTCTGATTCTAAAGCTGACATTCTGACTACCTGCTATGCCTTCCTGTTGCATCCATAGAAGTAAAATGTCCAAAACAAAGGTATATATACCTATTAGCACACCAAGCACAATAAAAATGAAATTTAATAGGGGTAAATGTAAAATGCTTACCTGAAGCTCAAAAAATCAATTGCATAAGTACAGAACAGAACAGCCTGAGGAGTGTGGATAGAGTATTGAACTTGAGGTCAGGAAGACTTGGGTTCAAATCCTCCTTCAGATACTAGCTATGTGACTGGGTGAATCACTTAATTTCATTTAGCCTCAGTTTCCTCATTTGTAAAATGGGGATAACAATAGTATATATTTCATAAGGTTTTTGTGAGGATCATATGAGATAATGTATAGAAAGGATTTTGTAAACCTGTAACATAGCTATTATTACTATTTGGAGCTAAGTGGCACAGTGGATAGTGTGCTGGGCCTCGAGTCAGGAGGACCTGAATTCAAATCAGACACTTACTAGCTTGGTGACCCTGGGCAGGTACCTTGACATTTGCTTGCCTCAGTTTCCTCTACTGTAAAATAAGAGATAATCACAGAACCTATTTCACAGGGCTGTTGTGAAGATCAGATGAGATACATTGTGCTTAGCACAATGCCTGGCACATTATATGTTGTTATATAATGTTATATTTATGTATATACATATATATACATATACATACATATATACATACACACACATATATATGTGTGTGTGTATATAATGTTATATAAATGCTTATTCCCTTCCTCCCCATCCTGGCCTGACCACACATGAAAGACTGAGTCCAATCCTGGGTGCCACATTTCAGGAAAGATATTGATAAGTTGGACTGAAACCAGATAATGGCTACCAAGATGGTGAGGGGTCTGGAAATTACACCATACAAGAATTAATTGAAAGAACTGGGAGTGTTTCCCAGCTTTGAGAAAAGAAGACTGAATGGGTTGTAATTGAGAAAAACCAGCTTTCTGAGTGGACTCCAGTGAAGCATGCAGCCACCCCCAACCCAATAAGAAAAAGGGCTTCTTAAATTGGGAGGATGTGAGCAGAGCCATAACTAGAGCATCTGGTGCCTAGGGCAAATGCCACAGAAGGCAAACCGTTTTGGAAGACAAATTCAGCTGGGGAGGGTATCGTGAATCTTGGAACACTGCTCCGTGGAGGCAGAGAGGAAAGCCCCTGGACGTTGGAGACCCCCGGATAGCAATAAACTATCGTTGGGAAAGGGAGCAGGGTGGGGTTGGGGATGGGGAAGGGAGAAGGGAGAAGGAGCAACATGGGCTTAGCTTGACTATCACTGCTGGGGAAGGGAAAGGTGCCATTTAGTAGCTTCCTCTTTCACGTAATCATTCTTGTTAACCAGGTACTGAGGTAATTCAGTTGTTTTTACCTTGTCAATGAGTACAAGTGCTATCAGTATTCTTTAAATTTTGGTAGCCAGGGACGAAGCTCTAATCACCTAACCCTAGTTGTGGCTCTGGTTGTGGAGTATGTAGAAAAGGTCCCCAGCTCCACAGCTCCTTCAGCAATCTGTCAGAATCCTAAAATTCTAATGCTCGGGCCTTATTCCCTTGGCCTCTCAAATGGGCATGTCTTCAGAATAAGTCAAAAGAACAAATATTTATCGAATACCTCTGATTTGTAGGCTGGGCCCTGTGCAGGAATCTGGTTCCAATAAGGCTCTAGAAATAACTTCTGGACACCTAAAAATAGTTGTGACTAGGGGGAATGTGGGGAACATCTTCCAGCAGGAGCCCCAAACATCCTAGATTGGGTAAGGGCCTATGTGTCCTCATCCATTTTACCAGGTGGTGGAAGGCCTCATTCCAAAATGAGTGGAGAAGGGAGGGACACAAAGGGAAGGTGGGAGAGTGGTCCAGGTGATGTGGGAAAAAGAAGGACCCCCATACCTGCCCCCTGAGCACTGAAGAGGGAAGAGCAAGATAGAGTTCTAAATAGGCCCCAAACTCTGCTCTAGAGATGAGCAGTGAATCAATCGGGGCTGGATTTCCTTTTCCCTGCAAGCTGGCCCTCCACTATGAGCCCATTTATCCTGCTGGCCCATCCCAACTTGGCTTTCTTTAGGTGGCTGGCTATCCCTCCTCAAATCCAAAGCTATCAGGCCATCTCTCAGTCACAGCCATCACTCTCTAACTTTAATGGGCTACAGCTTCTAGGCAGCATCTTCTCTGCCTGCAAGAAAGGAATGACGGGATGTGGAGAAGTGTAATATTGCATATTGGAAGTGTCTGTGTTTGGCACCTGTCACTCCAATAGATTGTGGAATCCATGAAGATAGACTTGGTCTTTGTTTTTTTAACTTTGAGGGAGGGAGGAAGGGAGGGAGGGAGGGAGGGAGAAAAAGAAAGAAAAATGGAAAGAGAGAGAGAAAGAAGATGGAGGAAGGAAGGAAGGAAGGAAGGAAGGAAGGAAGGAAGGAAGGAAGGAAGGAAGGAAGGAAGGAAGGAGGAAGGAAGGAAGGAAGGAAGGAAGGAAGGAAGGAAGGAAGGAAGGAAGGAAGGAAGACTTCTGAAATCGGTTGTAGAGGAAAAGGTCTGGGAATCAGGAGACCCAGCTTTAAACCCCAGGTCTCCCCTATTAACCTTAAGCAAAACCCTTTTCCTCTCTGGGCCTCAATTCCTCTTCTGAAAGATGAGGGAGGAGAAGAGGGTGATATCCAAGGCCCTTTCCAGCTCTAATCTTCGATCCCATGAAAGCCTCTAAGATTCCCATCCGAGTTGGGTTGACAAAACTCTGCTTCGTCTATGCGTGCAGTGAAAAAAACCCTGAGTTGACAGTCAAGAGCCCTGAGTTCTAGTACCTGCCCTCCTCCATTCCTGACTCTGTGACCTTGAGCAAATGACTTCCTTTCTCAGGATCTCAGTTTCCTCTTTTGGCCTAGATGTTCTCAAAGTATCTAGCTTCCAGCTCTCACATTCCACGTTCTATGTTCCAACTTTCCTTCCAGCAAACACATCTTATATTCTACACTCCAGGGTGCTTCCCAGTTCTAAAATTTTGTAATTCTTACTCCCTTCGTTCTTGAAAATCCAGGAGGGGTCTTGGCTTCCTCACCCCCACCCCCACTACCCACAGCTACCGTGAAGGATGCAGCAGAAGGAAGGCTCTAAGGAGGACCAGCTGCCTGGGCCCCCTTCCCCAGGCCTCCTCCCCTTCCTCAGGCGTGAGCTGGCCCCAGCTCTGGACTGGCCTGGAGTCCAGGCTCCAGGCTGGCCTGCAGTTTAGCCTTCAGCCTCCTCTGGGGTGGGCGAGGGCCAGCAAGGATGAAGGATGAATAGTTTGCCCTCCTTTTGAATGGGCTGGTTTATTTTCTCTTCCCTTACAGGCTATTTGCCTTGGATGGCTCCCCTATCCCCTCCTCTCTCCCTCCCTCCTCCATAACTTGCTAAATACACAATTTCATTCTCTTTTCTCCTCTTTCTTCTTTGGAAAGGGTCCTCAGGTTTGGTGGTTGAACCCTAAGTTCCTGAACTATTCTTCCAGCTAACATGGGGGCTTCATGGTGAGTTACTTTAAATTCACAGCCCTGGATTCCTTATATACAAAATGGGTGTTTGCCTGGCTTTGCAAATCTGTGCTATGCCTCACAAAGATCCACCATCCCTCCCATCCATTGCTTCAGATCTGTTGGAAAAGAAGAGAGAAGAGAAAACAGAACAGAAAGGATAGAGGGGAGGATGGAGACAGGAGGTAAAGTCTGTAAAGGAGAGTTAAAAGGGAAAGATAGATGGGAGATAGAGAATGGGAAGAAAATGGAGAGAAGAGGAAGAGGAGAGGAGATGGAAACACTGGAGAAACAGAGGGCACAGGGAGAGAAGCGAAGGAGGAAGAAAAACACAGAAAGAAGAAATGGGGAGGAAGAGAGGGCAAAGAGGAAAGGGGAGGAGTAAAAAAGGAAGAAAGAGGAGAAGGAGGGAGAAAGGAAGGTGAGTGCGGGCTGAGGCAGGACCAACGGGGGGTCCTATGAGTTCAAGGATAAAAGGTCTCTGCCTTCAGTGGGCCTGTGATGTGTTTGATAATTATCTCACAAAAAGTAAATAACTCATTCAAGAAAAAAAAGATCTCTTGCCTGTTCTCCCCACTGGGCCTCCAGGCGCCTGGCCCAGGGAGAGGCTGGTGGCCTTGATGAGGATCAGGGGATTGATGAGCTGTTTGTTTTTGCATCTATAAACTGGGCAGAGCTCTACGGTTTCCTAATAGGGTTCTGGCCATGGGGGGTATGGGTTGTGAAATTGTTCACAGGCTGGGCCACAGCCTTGCCCCTGGCCCTTCAGGACCTGGCCCCAACCTCTCTCTGAGTAGGACTCATAGATCCACGGAGCCATAGAATCCTCCAATTGGAAGCAGCCTCAGAGAACCTCTGGTTTGACTTCTGCCCCCACAGAAATCTCCTCTCCAACAATTCTTCACAGGGGGTCATCCATCCTCTGATGAAAGGCCTCCAGGGCCAGGGGGCTTATGACCTCACCAGGCAGTCCATTCCATCTCGGGACCAGTCTGGCTATGAAGAAATGCTCCCTCAAACTAAGGAAAAAAACCTTCCTGGGATTCCCACGCATTGCTCCTAGAATTCACCTCCTGGGCTAAGTCTGATCCTTCTTCCTCCTTGACAATCCTTCAGATGTTTGCAGGCATAGATCACACACCCCCCCCTTGTTTACTCTTCTGTAGGTTCAGCATCATCCATCTCTTCAACCAGCCCTCATGTGGACACATGCTCCGGTCTCCTCACCATCTAGCTCAGCCTCCTCTGAGTGCACGCCAGTTTGTCACTGTCTCTATTCTTCGTTCTGTTCTTGTTGTTGTTTCAATCACGTCTGACTCTCAGTGACCCCATTCGGGGTCTTCTTGGCAAAGATGCTGGAGTAGTTTGCCATTTCCTTCTCCAGCCCCTTTTACAGATAAGAAAACTGAGGCAAACTGGGTTAAGTGACTTTGCCCATGATCACATAGCTAGTATCTGAGGCCGGATTTGAATGTAGGTCCTCCTAACTCCAGGACCAGCGCTCTATCCGCTGCATCACCTAGCTGCCCCGTTGTCCCTCCTAAAATATGCCAATTGTTATTAATGGCCCTTCAGGTGCAAATATCCAAGAATCAAATAACATACAGGTATTGTCCTCGGGGCCGTAGGAATGACAGACTCACAGAATATTGAGAGAATTTAGAAAATAAAACAGAATGTAGACTCTCACAACCAGAAGGTTAGATAAACATGGAATGTCAGAGGTGAGAATACGAAAACCAGAATGAGCATTAGAGCGCAGAACAGAAAGGGTCAGAGCTGAGAAGATCTTCAGTGCACAAGTATAGAACATTAGAGTTGGAACATAGAACATGGAAAACATAAATTGTCAGAGCTCGGAGGGACCTTGGAACGGATAGCAACCCATGTCTCCTGCACCTTAGCAGAGCAGCAGTAAAATATAGGTATGGAATGAGGTGGTACACGTCACCAGATATGGCTACTGTGTTCACTTGCTCTTTTTAAATTATATTTCTTTGGTTCACGGAAGGGGTCTATTGGGATTGGGGAGTCATTGGAAAGTGACGGGGATATTTTTAAAGTAGCAACAGAAACTTTTATTTTTAAGAAAGTACTTTAGAGATCATTCAGTACAACATTTTTATTTTTCAGATGGGGAAACCAATACCCAAAGAGACTGAAGTGGTCATCTCTGAAGCTATGTCCAGTGATGGGTAAAGTGGCTTGAGGAGTACCTGGTTCACTGACCGCCCTCAGGAAGCACGAGGACTGAGGATGGCTGACTCAGGGTCCCCTAGCTGGGGTTCTAGCTGAAGCTAAAGAGGAGGCTCTCTCTATATGTCCATCTATCTGGAGTGAGGTCTTCCCTCAGGAAGAAGAAACTAGCTACAGGACAATATCCTAAACCCCATCCCCACTTACTTCTTTGCCCCAACTATTTCCAGGGATTCCAAAGACTCTGTTAACCTTAAGACACTATAGAAGTGTGAGTCATTACTAGTATTTTGAGCTGAAATCTACCTCCCTGTAATTACTACCCATTCTTTCTAGTTTTCCCCTCTGAGGTCAAGCAGAGTGAGGCTGATTCCTCTTTCTGATGACAACTCTTCAAATACTTGAACTCAACAATTAAGTCCCCCGACCCCTTCCCCTACATCTTCTGTCTAGGCCAGACAACTGCAGTTCTTTCAGCTGATCCTCATATGGCATATTGTCCAGTCCCCTCACCAGCTTGGCCACCTTCATCCAGACCTGCTCCAGTCTGTCAATGTTCTCCCTAAAATGGGTCACTTAAAACTGAGTTGAGATCTGACAAGGGAAGAGGCCTGTTATCTTCTTCTTTATGAACATTATGACTTTTTTCTTTCAAAATTAAATTTTACTTTTTCAATAAAAAAAAATCTCCCTCCTCTCCTTCCCACTCCTCCACCATTGAGAAAGGGAAAAAAAAATAAAATCCTCATTGCAAACTGGCAAAACAAGCAAAACAAATTCTCAAATTGGTCATGTCCTAAAATAAGTCTCAATTTGAGTCCATTGCCTCTCTATCAGGAGGTGGGTGGAATGTTTCATCATGTGTCCTCCATAATTATGGATGGTCATTATGCTGATCAGAGTTTGTAAATCTGTCAAGTTGTTTTTACTATATCGTTGTTATTGTATAAATTGTTTTCCATGTTCTTCTGACTTCATTCTGCATCATTTCATAAAGTTTTCCCAGGTTTCTCTGAAACCATTCTCTTTATTTCTCATAGGACAATAGAATTCCATAACACTCATATACCATAACTTGTTCAGCCATTCCCCAAACTGATGGGCACCATCTCCATTTCCATTCTTTGTCACTGAAAAAGAGCTACTTTTCATTATTCTCTTGACTCTTATTTTTTGCACTTTAAAATTTTTATGTAGCTATGGTCTTTGCATACTTGGAAGTGCTCTATTTTTTTAAGTTCATTTCTCCCCTGTAGAATTATAATCAGTTTTGCTGGGTTGGTTATTCTAGGTTGCAAGTCTATATAGTTTTTGCCTTCTGGAATACTGTATTCCAAGCTCTCTGTTTCTTTATGGCAGTGTCTGCTAAATCCTGTGTTATATTGACTGTGACTCCTCAGTATATGAAATTTTCTTTCTGGATGCTTGCAGTATTTTTTTCTTTGAAAGGGAAGCTCTGCGTTTTGGCTGTAATATTCCTTGGAGTTTTCATTTTGGGGCTTCTTTCAGGAAGTGACTGGTGGATTCTTCCTATTTACACTTCATCCTCTGGTTCTAAGAGATCTGGCAATTATCTTTTATGATTTCTTGAAATATGACGTCTAAGGTAAAAGAAGATTATATCCTGCCTTGCATCATGTCCATTTGTAGACATGCCAATAGAATGTAAGCCCCTTGACAGCTAGGTGGTACAATGAATAGAGTGCAGGGCCTGGAATCAGAAAAATCTGAGTTCAAATCCAGCCTAAGACATTTACTCATCATGTGGCCCTGGGCAAGTCACTTAACCTCTGTTTGCCTAAATTTCCTCAATTGTAAATATCATTTACTTCTCAGGGTTGTTGTGAGGATTAAATGAGACAATATTGGAAAGCATTTAGCACCATACCTGGCACATAGTAGGCATTTAATAAATGCTTATTCCCTTCCCCTCTTCTCTTAAGGACAGGGACTGCTTAATTGTGTCTCCAGCATCTCACACAGCATTGTGCACAAAGAAGGTATTACATACTTACTGGGTTGAATTGAACTGAATGTGACATCCTCTCTATTAAACTGTAAGTTTCTTGAAGGCAAAAACTGTGGTTTGGATTTTTATTTATTTGTTTTTAAAATAGGTAATAACTAGGTGGTATAGTGGATAGAATGCTGGATTTGGAACCAAGAAGTCCTTTGTTAAAATCCTGCCTCAAAAACTTACCCACTGGGGCAACTAGGTGGTGTAGTGGATAGAGCACCAGCCCTGGAGTCAGAAGTCCCTGAGTTCAAATCCAGCTTCAGGCACTTGACACTTACTGGCTGTGTGATCCTGGGCAAGTCACTTAACTTCTCTCAGACTCAGTTTCCTCATCTGTAAAATGAGAATTATAATAACATTTATCTCAGAGAGTTGTTGTGAGGAAAAAATGAGATAATATATGTAAAATGTTTTGCAAACCTTAAGAATTTTATAAATGTTATTATCATTGTCATCATTATCATTGGTTTTTATTCCTAACATGAAGCGCAGGATCAGAAGTAGGATTTGAATGCGGGTCAGACTATATTTTTTTCGGTCCAAGCTAAGTTCAAAGACACTCAGCATTAGATTGGCTACAAGGTGATGAGTTTTTTGTCCCATTTAAAAAAAAACAGTGATGTGGTTAATATTCCTAAATGACAGCTTCAGTCCATCCTTCAGAGACTCCCTACAGTAAAGTCTATACTCCTGAGCCTGACATTCAAGGCCTCCTGTCATCTAGACCCAACCTCCCTTTCCATTCATGTCTCATACATCCTGCTCCCATACTCTCTGCTCAATCCTTGCCATACTACTCTGAGTCCTGTGCTTTCCACCATGAAGCCTTTGGTCCTCATTTCCCAATCTGGAATAGCCTTCCTCCCCTGGCCACATGTTGAGATTAACCTTAATAGCTTGATGACACGGCTCATACCTGTAATCCCTTCGGGGGGGGGGGGAGGTTGAGACTGATAGATGGCTTGAGCTCCAGAAGTCTAAGTTGCAGCAGGGCTAAGCTTCCTGGGTATCTGCTACTGCTAAGCGTGACACCATGGTGAGCCACCAAGAGTGGAGGGCCACAGGGACACCTAAGAAAGAGCAAACTAGCCCACTCTGGAAACAGAGTAGGTCAAGGTTTCCATGCTGATTAGAAGTGGGATCAGTCCTATGAATGGCCACTGCATTTCCAGGCTGGGCAAAATAGACAGTCTCAGCAAAGGAAGGAACCAAGGGAGAGAGAGGGAAGGAAGGAAGGAAGGAAGGAAGGAAGGAAGGAAGGAAGGAAGGAAGGAAGGAAGGAAGGAAGGAAGGAAGGAAGGAAGGAAGGAAGGAAGGAAGGAAGGAAGGAAGGAAGGAAAGAAGCAAAGGAGACAGGGAAAGAGGGAAAGAGGGAGGGAGAGAAGAAGAAATAAACCCTAGCTACCCTTCAAGGTCCGATTCAAATTCCACTTCCTCTAAGAAGGCTTCCTCTATCCTCCTTCAAGAAATAGTCTGGAGAAAGGAGAGAACATAAATGCTTGTTAGTTGAATAAAAAAAGAAGTAAAATGAAAGTGACATTTTAAAAACTTCTTGTGAACTCATTTCCAAATTGTGTAAAATAAGATTGTAACAAAGAGGACACATTGCCTATTAAGTTTTTTATATGAAATGTTATATGGTTAGTTCTGTTAAGTCAATAAATTAAAAAAAATTTTTTAAAAAGTAGTCTAACGTTCATCTGATCCCATAGCTCCCACAGACAACACCTCCCTTATATCTGCATCAGTTTGGAAAGACCACTGGATTTGGACTTAGAAGACCTGTATTTGAATGCTAGTTTTGTTCACCCATATAATCTTGAGGAAGTCACTTCCCCTTTCTTTTCCCAGGTTTCTTCATCTATAAAACGAGGAGAATAATTTTTCCCCTGCCTACCTTATAAGGCTATTGTGAAGATTGAGTGAGACAGGGCATTTTGTAAATCATAAAGCGTTATAGAAGTGCTGCTGTTGAGATGATTTTATATTCTAGGTATAATCCTGGCTCTGATACACACTGACTGAATGACTCAGGACAATTCACTTACTTTCTCCATGCTCTAGGCAGAGAAAGTGCCATCCAGCTTTGGTAGATGGAGTTTCCTCACCTGGGAGGTCCCTACATCAAAGAAATCATGGGCCCAGTTCTTTACCTCTATCTTATGGCCCTACTAGACTGTGTGTACCTTGAAGGACCACCCCTTATTTCTCTTTGTAGAACCCTGCACAGAGTAGGTTCTTCATAAAGTTTTGATGAATGAATGAATGAATGAATGAAGACCTGCCACTTCAACACCAGCGTTGTCATCATCTTTACTTCTGTTAGATAACGCAATTGGGGCAGCAGAGAGGACCTGAGGCTGGACTGGTTGCAGCTTTTTTCTGACCATGGAAGCCCGTTCTGAGCACATCAGAAGCCTCTCACACCCACGGTTCTTTCAGCAGAAAGCAAAGAAGGGTTTCCAGCGATCAAGACAGCCCCCTGCCCAGTCGAGTGTGGGCAGAGCAGATGCTGCAGGCCCACAGCCTTCAGAGCATCTCCTCCTTCAGCCCTGGGCAGCAGTCAGAGTTCAGCTCCACGGGAGTGAGTCAGTGAAGCCTGGGCCAAGAATAATAGTCATCATAATCCCTCTGGTTTGTGCCATGCTTTGTGCTTTCCAAGGCTTTCCCCATCTATTATGTCATTCCTTGCCCCAAACCATCCTGGGAGGGGGGGCAGGCAAGGCATTAGATCATAGAATGTCAGAGCTGGGAGGGGCCTTCACAACACTGAGTGCCAGAGGCAGGAGAGCCCACAAAGACCGGCTGACCCAACCCCCTCATTTTACAGACCAGGAAACCAAGGCACAGGGATGAGGAGTGGTTTTCTTATGGTCACAGAGTAATTGACAGAGGCAGGATTCAAACCCAGGGCCTTTGATTCAATTACTGGGCTGCTTTTACTATACCATACTGTAACCTGTTTGATTTTACAAATGAGGAAACTGAGCTAGAGGAGGACTGAGTTCACATGGGCAATTAGTAGTAAAGTTCAGGTCTCCTGACTCCCAGTCCAAAGCACTTTCCACAATATTCCCCCTGGATGGAGCAAATTAAACCTGTATTTCCAAATTTCTTTTTTTTAAAACCGTTTCTGTTCTGCTGAGAGTAAGAATTATATAACCCAAGAGCTAGAAGGAATTTTAGGCATAGACGATCTTATCCAAATCATATTCATGTGTAAGAATAATCTCAACAGCCTCTGTGCACTTATTCCATTTCTGTTTGAATACTTCCAGAAACAGAGAGCTCACTGCCTCTCAAGGCCACCCTCTCCACCAATGGGGTTTAAACTTCTTATCATTCTGAACCAAAAACTTCCCTCTCTACCACCTCCACCCATTTTTCTAGTTCTGCCCTTCTGGGGCCACCCAGGATAAGTCTTTGAATGGTGCTGCCACGTGACTGTCCAAGTATTTGGAGATAGATATCACATGCAGGGGGGCCCTCCCACCCCGCCACATACACACAGTCTTTTCTCCAGACTAGCTGTCCCCAGTCCTTTCGTGCATGGCTTCCAATCCCTTCGCCCTCCTAGACATCCAGCCCCTTCTGGCCATGTTCTGGATCTAACAGAATAGCCTATGCTCTCTTTGCCTAGTTTACTTTCAGCTCTGACATCCTGACATTCTGTGATCACCATGGTGCCCTCCAGCTCCGATCTTTAATGATAAGGCCACAGTCTCTGCCCCCGCAGGAGCTTATCTTTGGGTTGGAGACAGGACAGTCATGTTCCCATAAAACTGAAAGGGAATCAAGGCAAGAGGGTGAGGGTTGCCTGAACGGGAAAAGTATTTGGGAGGAGATAAAGCTCATTTAAAGATTAAAATATGGCACTGTGTTTTCCTCTGTCTCCTCTCTCCCTCTCTCTTTCCCTCTCTGTCTCTCTCTCTCTGTGTCTCTTTCTCTGTCTCTCTCTCTCCTTCTCTCTCTCTTTTCTCTCTCCCTTTTTTCTTTCTCTCCCTTTCTCCCTCTCTGTCCCTTTCTGTCCTTCTCTCTTCTTCTCTCTCTCCCTTCCCCCTATTTCTCTCCTTTTCCCAGTCCTCCTTAACCTCAGTGCCTTCTCTATGAAATTATCTCCAGTTTATCCTGGATACATTCTGTTTGTATGTAGGTATTTGCTTATTATCTCCCCCATTAGACTGTAAGCTCCCTGACAGGTAAGTCTGTTTTGCCTTTCTTTGCATCCCCAGTGCTTAGCACAGTGCCAGACACATAGTAGGAGCTTAATAAAACAGGTTGTTAACTTGTCTCTCTGTGTGTCTCTCTGCCTCTGCATGTGGGTTCCTGTGTGTGTAGGTGTACGTGTATATTTATCACTCTGTCTCTGAATGTCTCTCCCTCTGTCTCTCTTGGCTGTAACCAGTTTCAGCCTGCAAAAGCTCTCTCCCTCTCTTAGGAAGGGAGTTGGTTAGCCAGACATTACTAGCCAGAACCCTGGGAGCCCTGCCCTCCCCCTAGGTGACCTTGAGTGAGTTCCTGACCTCACTGGGCCCCAACTCCACCATCCATCAACCAGACCCGACAGGCTGCTATCTTTTGCAAGGAGAAGTCACAGGAATGCTGTGGGGATTAGCAGGAGAAAGTCTAGAAGGGCTTTCAGCTCCTCATTAATAAGAAGAGGCACACGCTTGCACACACGCTTGCACACACGTAGACACAGTGCTCCACTTGCAGACAGGAGGGTGGGCCATGCCCAAGGCCTCTGTCCAGTTAGTTCCTCATAGCTACAGACAGCTAGGACTTTCCAGAAGGCCAGGGGCAATGAAACCAAGGGTTCACCTATTATTTGCAAGCTGAATCAGGTGAGAATCTTGATTTTGGAGTCAGGAGACCTTCTAGCTGTGTGATACAAAGCAACTCATTGCCTCTACGTCTCAATCTCCTCCTTTGTAAAATGGGGATAATAATGCCAGTATTGTCCATATCACCAGAGTGCTTAGGGGAAAGAGGTTTGTAAACTTCATAATTCTATATAGACATTGGAGTAGATATCATTGTTATGATCATCATCACCATTATTATATACCGACTGGGCTTGGACGCCTTGCCTCCTCCACAGCAAATTTCAAGTTCAGCCTTAAATCATGGGATCACAGGCTCATAAGAGATTTAGAGCTGAGAAAGCATTCAGAGGTCATCCAATGATCTACAATCCTCGTTTTACAGATGAAGAAACTAAGCCCCCCAGAGGCATCACCCAGCAGCATGGTGGTATCCCTGTCTGACTTTCATCCCTTCTCCTCTCAGCCTGGTCAGAGGTAGACCTCTCCTAGAAGGGGTAGAGACTCTAGATTGGGAAGAAAAGGAGCTGGGGGAAGTGAATAATAAAGGAGGGGGGGGGGCTCAGCAAAGCCAGAAGCCTTGGTCCCTGGTTTAGAAAATACTGTGCCTTTTCATTCCAATATCCAGGGTGTGTGTGTGTGTGGGTGGGTGGGTGGGTGGGTGTGTGCGTGTGTGCACGCACGCACATGTATGTAAGGGGGGAAGGTGGTCTCTTTGAGAATGTACATGTCTTCATATGAGTGAAAGTGTAAGGAGTTCCCTCATCTCCCCCACTCCAGCCCTCAAAATCCTTATAAATCTTTTCAGTCTTCTCTTCATTTGCTGCAATCTCTGAAAACCAAGTGGTTTATCTCCTTGCCAAGGCCAAGCCCCTACTTGTGCCTTTAATCTCGTCCCATCACTCTTAAATTAGACAGTGGTTCTGAACCTGGGATTCATGTAGTAGATTTCAGGGGGTCCATGATTTTGGATGGGAAAAAAATTACATTGTTATTTTCACTAACTTTGGTTTCCTTTGTAATCCTATGTATTTTATTTTATGCATTTCAAAATATTATTCTGAGAAGGAATCCATAGGCTTCACCAGACTGCCAAAGAGGTCTAGAACACAGAAAAGGTTAAGAACCCCTAATCTAATTGCTCACTTAAGTAATCTCTCTGTGTGTCTCTCTCTCTTTGTCTCTGTCTCTCTCTCTCTCTGTCTCTCTGTCTCTCTCTCTGTCTCTCTGCCTATTTGTCTGTCTGTCTCTGTCTCTCTTTCTGTCTCTCTCTCTTTCTCTGTCTCTCTCTCTCTCTCTTTCTCTCTCTGTCTCTCTCTCTCTCTTCACCCCCACCCCAAGTAAAAAAGGGGAAAAATAGGGCAGGGATTAGACCTATGACTTCATTCCTAGAAGGAACTGCCCTGGGAGGTGGTGGTCTGCACCTCACTGGAGGTCTCAGGCAAAGGGCAGATGTCCCCTTCTGGGGGATAATGGAGAGGGGATTCTTTTTCAGGTCCGTGTTGGATTAGATGTCCTCTAAGGACCCTTCCAGCTCTGGGATGCTGTGAGATTCTGAGATTGTTTCTTCTGTCCACCAGCTCCCCACCCCCACGCAGGGCTCTCAGCATCTCAGCTGTCTCTGCTCTACTCTTCACCGGGGGAGATGGGGAGGGGAAGGCCAGCGAGTGAACAGCAGAGAGCCCTTCAGCTTAGGGGATGTTGGAAACCTCCTCCCGAGGCACAAAGAGCCCATTCTTCCTTGGAGTGTTTCCCCCAGACAAAAGGAAACACGTTTTCATGAAGGGCTCCTTGGAGAGTTTCTTAGGAGGTGTTTAAGGGGATAGATAAGAACGGGGAGGCCCAGTGGGGCCAGGACTATCAGCCTTGTACATCGAAGGCCGGCCCAGGAAGTCACAGGAAGTGCAGACACTTGGACCCAGCCCAGCTGCCCAGCCCACCTGGGAGGCTGAGTCAAGAGAGGGAGCTGGCTCCCAATGCTCCTGCCCTTCCCAGTCGAGGCCAGTCTCCTTCTACCAGGCCTGTGCCTTATGGAGGAGCCAGGGGACTCTCTGATCACTCAGATCGTCCCTTTGTCCACCATGCTGTGGTTCTTTCTGCACCGTGGGACTGGAAGGGCCTTCTGGGAGCATCTATTCCAACCTCCCTCTTTAGCCTTCCTGACAAGTGCTCCTCCAGCCTCCACTTAGATACCACAGGTGACCAGAACAACCCATTCCACGCTTAGGCAGCTAGAAGAGTTAGAGCCTTCTTCCCTATACTGAGTTTCTCAAGAATTTTCTCAGATTCCAGACCTCTCACTACCCTGATCTGTCCAGGTGATTTCCCCCCAACCACTCCTATCCCCTGACACTTCTTCATTTCTCCTAAAAGCCTTCCTGTTGAACCTTCTAACTGAATTCTCTGGTGAGAAAGCAGAATGACAAAGGTTAAAAATCCACATTCCTATAGAGCTTTAAGGCTTACAAAGTGCTGTCCTACCAATATTGTGATGTAGTTCTTCCTAGTGTCATTATCCCCATTTGTCAGATGAGAAAACTGAGGTTAAGAGAAGGAAAGGAACTTGACTCAGATTCACACTAGGTGTTTTAGATAGGACTCAGACTCAGGCCTTAGGACTACGATTCCAAGGCTCATTCTACTATATTATACTACCTCTGACTTCCTATTAGTGAGGAAGGGGAGAGAGGGGAGAGAGGGAGGAGAGGAAGGAGGGAGGGAGGGAGGGAGGGAGGAAGGAAGGGAGGAAGGAAGGAAGGGAGGGAGGAAGGGAGGGAAGGGAGGGAGGGAGGAAGGGAGGGAGGAGGAGGGAGGGAGGAGAGGAAGGAGGGAGGAGAGGAAGGAGGGAGGAAGGAAGGAAGGGAGGGAGGGAGGGAGAGAGAGAGAGGGAGGGAGGGAGGAGGAGGGGAGGAAGGAAGAAGGAGGGGAGGAGGAAGGAAGGAAGGAAGGGAGGGAGGGAGGAAGGGAGGGAGGGAGGGAGGGAGGAAGGGAAGGAAGGAAGGAGGGAGGAGGGAGGGAGGAAGGAAGGAAGGAAGGAAGGAAGGAAGGAAGGAGGGAAGGGAGAAGGAGGGAAGGGAGGGAGGAGGAAGGAAGGGAGGAAGGAAGGGAGGAAGGGAAGGAAGGAAGGAAGGAAGGAGGAAGGAAGGAAGGAAGGAAGGAAGGAAGGAAGGAGGAGGAGAGGGAGGAGGAAGGGAGGGAGGAGGGAGGGAGGGAGGAGAGAAAGGAGGGAGGAGAGGAAGGAGGGAGGGAGGAAGGGAGGAGGGAGGGAGAGAGAGGGAGGGAGGGAGGAAGGGAGGGAGGGAGGGAGGAAGGAAGGGAGGAAGGAAGGAAGGAAGGAAGGAAGGAAGGAAGAAGGAAGGAGGAAGGAAGGAAGGAAGGAAGGAAGAAGGAAGGAGGGAGGGAGGGAGGGAGGGAGGAAGAAAGGAAGGAAGGAAGGAAGGAAGGAAGGAAGGAAGGAAGGAAGGAAGGAAGGAAGGAAGGAAGGAAGGAAGGAAGGAAGGAAGAAGGAAGGAAGGGAGAGAAGAAGGAAGGAAGAAGGGGAGAAGAAATGAGGGAGGGAGGGAAGGAAGGAAAGGAGAGAGAGAAGAAGGAAGGAAAGAAGGAAAGAGGGAGGGAGGGGGCAGCTAGGTGGCACAGTGGATAGAGCACCGGCCCTGAAGTCAGGAGTATCTGAGTTCAAATCCGGCCTCAGACTAAACACTTGACACTTACTAGCTGTGTGACCCTGGGCAAGTCACTTAACTCCAATTGCCTAAAAAAAAAAAGAGGGAGGAAGGAAGGAAGGAAGGAAGGAAGGAAGGAAGGAAGGAAGGAAGGAAGGAAGGAAGGAAGGAAGGAAGGAAGGAAGGAAAGAGAATTTCACTCCAATTCATCCTCTCTCGTCTGGCTGAGAAGTAGTTATTCACCTTGGGCCAAATCCTGGGGCACCTTCTGCCAATCTGGCCACAGTGGCCTGTAGAAGAGTAAAACAGATCTATCTCCTTCCCCAGGAAGCTTGTCTCCATGGGGGCCCTGGCTTTCAGGGCCCTGCCCAGCATTCCTGGGAAGTGGGCAGCCATGAGGACCTACCATGGTCCCTGAAGCCTGTGTCCACTACCCTCCCCCCCCCATCCTGTCTGCCAGGCCCTGCTGGGTGTTGAACTAAGAAATAAACAGGAGGCCTTCACCATGGGCCCACCCAGGGCGCCCAGCACAGAGCAGAGAAGCTTAAGCCTTATAAGGCTGAGGCAAGAAGCCACTTTCAAAGCCCCCAAGCCAGGGGCCAGGAACATACTCTTGAAATCCCCAGGCAGGCCTTTCCACTGATCTCCAGGTCAGCTCCGCTCTGGGCAGGCCGGTGTAATGCATGGACCTTGTGGATCCTGGGCTGGACCTCCGCCAGCAGGCATTACAAACAGTCTGGGAAGACTTTTCATCGGATGATATGGAAATGATGGGCTGAGGACAAGGAACATACCACAGGAAAACACAGAAAAGGGGGGGGACCTGGAGGGAGTTCAGTTGCTCTGTGTCTCGGAGGGAGAGCCTTCCAGCAGAGTCGGGGGGTTGAGGATTCACTCCTGTTCACACCCCCAGCCTTCCAGCTCCTGAGAAAGCCAAGGGAGAGTTGAAATAAGGACACGCAGATGCCCTCCCAACAGCTCAGAAAAAGGATAAGCAGAGAGTTCAAGCCCAGAAGGACCTTAGGACGTGCAGCAGAGTGTCAGCACCAGGAGGAACCTTAGGAGATCCTCTATTATTTTATTTTATATTCGGAAATATTGAGGTTTAGAGAAATTGCTCTCATGGTATTCTATCAGTTGGTGGCAGGGTAGGGACTAGAAGCCAGAACCCCTGACCTCAATCCAGAATTTATAGCGTCACATACTTAGACCTAAAGAGAACTTAACAATCACCTAATCTAACCCTCTCTTTTGATTTATAGATGGTAAAAATCAAAATCCAGAAGGGTAAGCATGATGAGGCAGCCAGGTGGCTCAGTGAATGGTACACTGGGCCTGGAGTCAAGAAGACCTGAGTTCAAATACAGCCCCAGACACTTACTAATTTGGGGCCCCTGGCCCTTAAATTAACTTAATAGGTCACTTAACTGCCATCTGCCTCAGTTTCCTCATCTGTAAAATGGGGATAGTATTAGCACCTACCTCCCAGAATGGTTGTGAGGATAAAATAAGATGATGTTTATAAAGTGTTATGTAAATCCTAGGTATTATTATTATTATTATGTAGCAGAGGCAAGATTTGAACTGAGGACCTCTGATTACAAATGTAGCACCTGCTCCTCTGAACTACATTGCTACGCAATGCTATAAACCAGCTTCTTTCCTGATCCTGTCCTTGGAAGAACTAATTGTGAAGTCAGTAAAATTTGTCTTCATACAGAGCCACCCCACTTCCTACCTCCACTCCCCCCATATCTTATCTCCCCACCCTCAATCCTGTGCCCCACTTTTATTAGTAGTCAAGGAAGAAAGAAGGAGGGTGTTTAAAATAAGCTTCTTCAATTCAACATTTACTGATTGCTTTCTGTGTGCAGAACCCTATACTGGACACTAGAGTGGCAAAGACAAAAATTAAGCAGCCCCTGCCCTGCCCTCAGGGAACTAACTTTCTACCAGGAAGAAACAACTGTACACAGATAAGTGAAGGCAAAGTATATATGGGGGGATAATGAAGTGATTTCAACAGAGAAAACATCTGGGAAAACATGGAGGAGAGGTCTCCTGGAAGAGGGAGCCCGGCTGCTGTGATCTGAAGGGAGTTAGAGATGGGGTGAGGAAGGAGTGCATTCCAGGCATGAGGTACAGTCTGGGCAAAGATGGGGAGATGGGAAATGGAAGGTTTTGTAGCAGAAACAGCCGGCAGGCCACTTTGAATGGCTCACATATATAATTGCTATCTTATTGCTTGCCTTCTCAATGGGTGGGAGAAGGGCTGGAGGGAGGGAGAGAATTCAGAACTCAAAATTTTTTTAAATGAATGTTAAAAATAAAATTTAAAAATAAATTAACAGAATACTACTGCATTATAAGAAATGATAAGCTGGTTGATTTTTAGAAAAACTGCATTGAAAGTCAGAACATCTGGGTTTTGATACATACTTATCTAGCCATCTGACCTTCCCTATTCTAGGTCCCATTTTGCCCATTTTTCCAATAAAAGGCTTGGACCAGCTGGTCTCTTAGTTTACTTCCAGTTGTGGCTTTCTATGTTCTACGTTCTAAGGTCCCTGAGAACTCTGACATTCTGTGATTCTAGCTGAGTGTTATAACAAAGCTGTCCCATAGAACTAGGAAGGTCTGAGAAAGAGGCAAGGAAGAGAAGTCACATGATCACAGTCAGCCCTCTGTTATCTATTCTGGTGCATAGGATATTTCTAAACTCTAGGTAATCCTGAGAACCAGGGTATGCAGCAAGCATTTAATAAATGCTTATTGATTGAGTAATCATAGACCAGCAAACCTTGGAGTCAGGAAGAACCTGGGGTCAAGTCCTGTCTTGGACATACACTAGCTAAGGGACCCTGGGAGCATCACTTCACCTTATTAGTGCCCTGGGCAATTCCCCAAAACTAAAAATTGCATAGGGACTTTAATATGGAGCCCTGGTAGACCTGGGAATTCGTCCAGTCATTCTGAAAAGCAATATGGAATCATGCCCCA
Source organism: Phascolarctos cinereus (assembly GCF_003287225.1). NCBI lineage: Eukaryota > Metazoa > Chordata > Mammalia > Diprotodontia > Phascolarctidae > Phascolarctos > Phascolarctos cinereus. The sequence goes on along the minus strand of NW_027556402.1, from coordinate 199,234,735 downwards.
AAAGTTCATAAATTTTTGCATGCCCTTTGACCCAGCTATGCCACTGCTGGGTTTATAGCCCCGAAGATACTCAAGAGGAAAAGGACCCATACGTATAAAAGAATTACAGCAGCTCTTTTTGTGGTGGCAAAGAATGGGAAACTAACCTGGTGCTCAATATCTGGCAAATGGCTGAACAGTATATTATATGGATATAATGGAATCCCATTGTGCTGTAAGAAATGATGAAGGAGACAGTTTTAGAGAAATCAAAGAAGTCTTATATGAACTGATGCAGTGAAGGGAGCCGTACTAAGCAAATAGTCCGTACAATAACAATAACGGTGTAAAAGCAAACAACTTTGAAAGACTTAAGAACTGCGTTCAAAGCAATGCCCAAGTACAGCTCCAGAGGACTCGTGACGAAACACGCCATCCACCTCTTCACAGGGAGATGATGGGCTCCATATAGATTGAGACATGGTGTTGTTTGTTTGTTAGTTTTGGACAAGGCCAATGCAGGAATTTGTTTTGCTTGGCTGTGTGTATTTGTTACAAGAATTTTGTTTTTCTTTTGTTTTTTTTCTTTCAACAGAGTGGGGGAAGGTGAGACAGAAAATTTTTGTTAAGTGAAAAACAATTAAATTGAACCACTCCCCCCACCCCATGGGAAAAAAAAATAAGCAAAAACAATTTTCAGAGTGTAGGACAATCTGTACTCCAATATGGAGACTCCTGGAGTCTTTGTACTGGGGAATCACTATGAAAAGAAAGAGAGAAAGAAAGAAAGAAAAAAAGAAAGAGAGAGAGAGAGAGAGAGAGAGAGAGAGAGAGAGAGAGAGAGAGAGGGAGAAAGGGAGAAAGGAGGGAGAGAGAGAGAGGGGAGAGAGAGAGAGAGAGAGAGAGAGAGAGAGAGAGAGAGAGAGAGAAAGAAAGAAAGAAAGAAAGAAAGAAAGAAAGAAAGAAAGAGGAGAGAGAGAAAGAGAAAGGGAGAAAGGGAGAAGGGGAGTGATAGAGAGAGGGAGGGAGAGAGAGAGAGAGAGAGAGAGAAAGAAAGAAAGAAAGAAAGAAGAAAGAAAGAAAGAAAGAAAGAAAGAAAGAGGAAGAGAGAGGAAAGAGAAAGGGAGAAAGGGAGAAGGGAGTGATAGAGAGAGGGAGGGAGAGAGAGAGAGAGAGAGAGAGAGAAGAGAGAGAAGAGAGAGAGAGAGAGAAAGAAAGAAAAGAAAGAAAGAAAGAAGAAAGAAAAGAAAGAAGAGAAGAGAGAGAGAAAGAAAAGGGAGAAAGGGAGAGAAGGGAGGAAGAGAGAGGGAGAGAGAGAGAGAGAGAGAAAGAGAGAGAGAGAGAGAGAGAGAGAGAGAGAGAGAGAGAAAGAGAGAGAGAAAGAAAGAAGAAAGAAAGAAAGAAAGAAAGAAAGAAAGAAAGAAAGAAAGAAAGAAAGAAAGAAAGAAAGAAAGAAAGAAAGAAAGAAAGAAAGAAAGAAAGAAGGAAGGAAATCTTATGGATAATCCCAAGCCAAATGACTAAGTGAATAGAATTTCATCTCAGGTTTGGGCCGGTTTTTCATGATCTTCTCACCAGGGTTGGCTTGAACCTTATGCCAGCACTTGACAAATTTCCTGATGCCTGATAAGTGCGGTGCCTGGTAACTTCATCCTGGTGCTTAGTATTGGGGGTTGGGGAAAAGCATCTTACTGGATCCCTTAGGCTCCTCCTTGGCTCTGATCACTTGAGGCCTTGTTCTACAATCACTTGAAGAAAAGTTGATCCTGTAGCAGAGCTGCTGGCTGCAGGGAGGCCACCTGAGTGTCCCTGGACTTGTTCTCCACCATTGTGCCTACCCTACCTACTCCCTGTGAAGAGTGACAGATAAGACCAAGGAGACCTTCATTGACCTCACTCCCTATATCCAGCCCAAGAAGTTCATGTGTCAAGCCCTAGCCTTGGACATGGCCCTGTGCACATTGGAAGCAAAACTGAGGCTCAGCCTTCCTTGACCAATCCAACCCACACTGAGCTCTTACCTTCTTAGTATCTCTGGTGTGCGGGGTCTAGCCTGTTGTTCCATGCTGATGGGGACCCATAAAGTCCCTGTCCCCATGAAGTTCACAATGGAGTGAAGAAAAAAGACACACACAGATAACTATAAAAGCAATTAGAATGTGCTTCTGATGGAGGGAACATGGAAGACATCACAGTGGAGCTGGAGCTTGGAAGACAGGTAGGAGTGGGGTGGAGTTAGGGAAGGAATTCCAGGCATAGGAAACGGCGTAAGCAAAGACACAGAGAGCTTATGAGGAGATGTTCAGTTTGGCTAGAAAGTAGTTTTTAAAGGGCCTCGAATGGCTAGCTAAAGAGTTTGTGCTCTGAGCCAGTAGTATAAAACTGCAAATACAAAATGCAAAAGGGAGAGAGGCATAGCAATTAATCCATACATAAAGATCCCTATGGCTATGGATTTAGTGTTAAAATGTAATATTATCTATGTTTTATGGTATTTTAATTTGTTTTGTTTAATATTTCCCAATTACAATTTAATCTGGTCCAGGCTGAGCTCTGGAATATTGTGAGCTGCACACAGCCAAAGGCCCTCATGTTCCCAAAGGCATTTGGGAACCATTGAAGGTTTTTGAGCAGGGCAATGATGTAATCAGAGATGTGCACCAGGTACATTTCTCCAGGAGTTCTGTGAAGGATGCACTGGGGAAAGGCGGAAGCCCTATGAATCTATTGCCATGGTACAAGTTGGGGACGATGAAGAACTGTTTTGGGTGATAGAAGCGGGAAGAGAGATGAAGGAAAGAATGAGTTATTGCTTAGAATGTAATCTCTGTGAGGGCAGAGACTGTCTGGGGTTTTTTGAGGGGAGGGGTGTCTTTGTATTCCATCATATATGGCAAGTACTTAATAAGTGTGTGTTGATGATTGATTGATCAATTAGATACAATTGACAAGACTCAGTAATTGGTTAGACATCAGGAGTGAGAGAGATACGAGAGGCTACATGGAGGTGTGGGGCAGCTGTGTGGACAGTGGTCCCTGCGACTGACATGGGGAAGTCAGGAGGAAGACAGGCAGTTTTGGGGCCTAAAATAATAATCTCAGTATTGGATAAATTGAGTTTGAGGTTTGGGACATCCAGATGCAATACAATATAGTGGAAGGAACACCACATCTGGTTTCAGAGAACCTCAATTGGCTCCCAGCTCTGTCGCCTTGCTAGCTGTGTGACCTTGGGTAAGTCCTTTCCCATCACTGGGCCCCAGTTTGCCACTCAGTAAAATAAGGAATTTGGATTAGATAACCTTTTAGGTACCTTCCAGCCCTAAAGCCTGAGCCAGGCTCTAATCTAGCAAGAGATGTCCTGTGGGCAAACAAGGTTGCCACCATCAAGGCTCCTCAATGGACTAGGCAATGAGGTAGATTGAAGCACGGGATGCCTGGAACTGATTTGATCCACATCAAGGGCTCTTCACCTGCAGTATGAGAACTTGGGTTTTACTTTGACTTTCCTTTCCTATTTTATTGTTACGTGTTTTGTTTTTACAAACATTTACAAATCATCCTTAATTTGTAAGGTGTACCCTTGTAGTAAATTAAAACAGTTAAGTAAAATCAATAATATAACAACCTCAGATCAAAGGGCAGGCAATACTTCACATGTTTTTAAAATTTTTTAAATTTTTAAAAATTAACAGAAATCTATTTTCTCTTTCTCCCACTCCTCCCATTGAAAAGAAAAGAAAAACCAATTTCTTTTTACAAATATACATAGTTAAGTGAGACAAATTCCTCCAATGGATGTATCCAAAAATATAAATCTATAACTCCACACCCTCAATTCATCACCTCTCTGCAATGAAGAGCATGCTACCTCATTGGTGCTCTGTAATCATGAATGCTGAGTGTATCGATCAGAATTCTTACTCATGGCTTTGAGAGTAGTTTGTCCTTACAATGTTGTCATCATTGTGCAAATTATTCTCCTCATTCTGCTCATTTCCTTCCTCATCAGTTTATAAAAGTGCTCAAAATTGTTTATCTCCCTCTCCCCCCCTTTTTAATTTTAGCTTTATTAGATTTGTTTGTGCAGAAAAAGCATTCATTTTCTCTTCTTCCATCTTCTCTATTCCTTGTTTGGTCATGAACTTTTCTATCTGTAGATGCAATGGGTAATTTTTTCCACCTTTCTCTAATTTGTTTATGATGTAACCTTTTAGAATGAAGTCAAGTACCAATTTGGAGCTTATCTTTAAAAATATTTTATAACAATTTCAACAGCATTGGCATCCTTTGTAATTTTACGTATTTTATTTTACGCATTTAAAAACATAATTCTGAGAAGGGGTATGTAGGCTTCCCCAGACTGTTGAGAAACCCTGATCTAGATGAAGCGGTCCCGGCATCATGGAATCAGAGGCTAAGCCCAAAGGGGCCTTAGATAGAGATCACCTAATCCAGCCCAGCCTCTCCTTACTTTACAGATGATGAAACTGATGCTCAGAGGCGGGAAACTGATTTGCCCCAAATCCCAGAGGTATTAAACGGAGGTGCTCCATGGCTAGGCCTCTGGGGAGGGGGAAGGGGGGAGAGGAGAGGAGCTGGGATCAGAGCAACCAGGGGCCAAAGCAGAGTCTAGGGCTGGGGCTGGGATCCCAGTGCAGCTGCTGAGTCTAGGTGTTACCAATGTAATGCTTAACCTCCCTTCCCCGGGGCAGACATGAGAGAAGGAATTAATATTTGGAAAGCTGTCTGGGGCCTCTTCACCCCTTGGGTGCTGTAGTGGCTTACAAAATGCATGTGTCACCAGCTAATCCTCAAACCTCCACAGGCACCATCCATCCACTGCATTCATTCTGCCACAGTCGGGTGGGCAGACCTCCAGGGCAGGCAAGAGGAAGTGCCCGCCCCCACACCTGTGTGGCCTTGCAAGGGCATTCCAATCCTTACCCAATGCTTCCTTGTTCCCCTTCCTAAAAAGAACTCCCACTTCCCTGCAAATGGGCTTTCTGTCCCAGGAATCAGCAACACAATCCTCACCCCTGAGGACTCCCTGGGGGCTTTGTTTGTACCCCTCTGATGTATTTCGAATCTGCCATCCTGTGGCATAGTTATCTATGTTTGTGCTTTGATCATTCCTTACTAGGATGTACACTTTCAATAGCAAGGACCACTTATGTTCATAGAATCATAGACTTAGGGTGGGAAGGTGCCTCAGAGACCACTGAATCCAGAGATTGTTGCCCTGGAGGCCAATGAACTAGGTAGGTAGATAGATAGATAGATAGATAGATAGATAGATAGATAGATAGATAGATAGATAGATAGATAGACAGAGAAAGAGAAAGAAAGAAAGAAAGAAAGAAAGAAAGAAAGAAAGAAAGAAAGAAAGAAAGAAAGAAAGAAAGAAAGAAAGAAAGAAAGAAAGAAAGAAAGGAAGGAAGGGAGAGAGAGAGAGAGAGAGAGAGAGAGAGAGAGAGAGAGAGAGAGAGAGAAAGGAAGGAAGGAAGGAAGGAAGAAGGAAGGAAGGAAGGAAGGAAGGAAGGAAGGAAGGAAGGAAGGAAGGAAGGAGAAAAAGAAAGAAAGAAAATTTGTTTGTTTTATATTTATATAAAACACTCCAGCATCTCTTCCATGAAAACCCCAAATGGGGTCACGAGGAGTCCGACCCAACTAAACAACAACATCTGTTGATAACGCATTTCAATATAATTGGTCTCCTTTGTGATACTATGTATTTTATTCTATACATTTAAAAACATAAATCTTCAAAGGGATCCATAGCTTTTCCAGAGCACCAGAGGGGCCCAGGGCACCAAAACAAAAATACTGCAGTCTAGTCTGAGCCCACACAGGAGTAGGTGGAAGAACCAGGGATCCAGTGTGGATCCTCTGATTCCCGAGGCCAGGCTTTTCTCACTACACTCAGCTCCCTGTCTGAGAAGCCATATCTTATCACCAAAAAAAAGAAAATGACAAATGTTGGAGGGGCTTTGGGAAAACAGGCACATTCATGCACTGTTGGTGGAGCTGATACAGAGTGAAGCAAGAACTAGGAGGACAATTCATCCTATAACAACTCTGAAAAAAAAAAAAAGCTTTGAAAGATTGAAGACCCCTGGTCAATGCAGTGACCAATAGCCATCCCAGAGGACCCACGATGCACCATGTTACCTACCGCCTGAAAAAGAAGTGATAGATGCAGCGTGCAGACCGAGACACACATTTTTGGACATGGCCAATATGAAAATTTATTTTCTTTGACCATGCATATTTATTAGAAGAGTTCTTTTTCCTTCCCTCTTTTTTAAGTTGGGGACACGGTAAAAGGGAGGAAAATGCTTGTTAATTTGGAAAAAATTAAAGTTTAGAAGCCTTATCTTATAATCAATCACTAATTATTTGTTCGGCACCTACTGTATGCCAGACACTATTCTAGGTTCTGAGGGAAGAAAAAACCATGGCCCTGTCACTTACTACATATGCGACTTTGGACAATTCACTTAACCTCTTTAAGCCTCAGTTTTCTCATCTGTAAAATAAAAGATTTGGACTAGATTGTCTTATTCTATGATCCTATGATCCATATTTTCTGTTTCCCTTAGGGCTAAATACAGCGGCATATTTCCCTAAGGTAGAGGTTGGAGTTAGCCGGAAAAGCGCTGGAATAAAAACCTGTATTCTTTATACAGTAGGAGCATAATCAGTATTTGGTGAAATAGACTGCTGAGCTGCCATAGGGCCCTTAGAAGAATCATTTAGGGCCCAGACTCCACAAAGGGCAGATTTAATTCAAATAGCACTGATTTTGTTGTTCAGTCATTGTCAGCTGTGTCCGGCACTTCGTGACCCCATTTGGGGTTTTCTTGGCAAAGATACTGGAATAGTTTGACATTTTCTCCTCCAGCTCATTTAACAGATGAGGAAACTGAGGCAAACAGGGTTAAGTGACTTGTCTATGATCACACAGCTAGGAAGTATCTGAGGCCACATTTGAACTCACAAAGATGAGTCTTCCTGACCCCGGATCCAGCTGCTCTATGCACTGCACCACTTAGCTGCCACAATAACGTTGATTAGGTATGGACTGGGTGCAACACATCACAGGTGCTGCGGAAGATGTCAAAATCAATAAGTCATGGTTTCTCATGGCATCTCTGTGTGGGCAGGGACCTCAGAAGTCATTTAGTTCACCCGATATCTGAACCCTTTTTTGATGAGCTGAACTTCACAACCACTAGAGAGTTGAAGAGGTGTCCCAATACTGTGATAAGGACACGGTCTTTAATATGGCAGTGATCAACTCTTTCCTCTTCTTCTCTGATGTTGGGCAGGTGTGGTGCAGGAATACCTAGAAGGCTGGGTTAGGCACTCCCAGGTGATTAGGTGACCCAGCCTGTGCCCTGGGCTCTCCCACCTTCACCTCAGGCTGACATCACTGGGAGGTAGATATAGGAGACAACCAGCTGGGTCCTGAGTTTGTACATGGACTCTGTCAAGTGTCAGGGTGTCATCATCTGTTCTCCAAGCAGAGTTCCTGAATTATGAGTCTGAGGAGTGGAAGACACCTCTATCCTAATCCTTATCCTGCATTGTTGCTCTCCTTTGGTTTTTGCCTGGCCCATGTGGGCATCTTCCTGGGCAGTATGATTCAATACCTTTGATGGTTCCCACATCTAGACATTCGTCACCTCCTTTTCTGGGACTCTGCACTCCGCCAATCACCTCCTAGAAGGGGACAAAGAGAGCCCACTGAATGATTATGATTTGTCCGCCAGATATCCCATGCTCTCCTTATTCCCAGCCCCCTTAGGAAGGGAAGAAAAGATCCTGCCCTATTAGATTGTAAGCTCCTTGAGGGCAGAGACTATCTTTTGCCTCTTTTTGTATGCTCAGCACTTAGCATCTTATCTGGCACACACTAGGTGATTAATAAATGTTCACTGACTGAGTGCCCCCAGAAAACAGAATGGGAGAAGCTGGCTTTGTGACTGCTTGGAATTTGTTCTAATATTTCAAGATTGTGTATCCCAGCCCCTAGGACAGTACTTTACACATTGTAGAATGTTGTTTGTCCTTCATTTTCAAAGAGGTGAATGACATCATGGGTGATGTCTTGACTTGTGCATGAATTGAATTAAGTGAGGCAGAGTTGCACAAAGTCACCAGCCTCACTATCTCATCCAGAGTCATCAAAGTGCAATGGCAGGACAAAAGTTAAGATGACTGGTGATGGCCCAGGATGCAATGGATTGGCATCTTCAATGTCTAACCAAGCTCTAAGCACCCCGTAGTGTCTGCTTCCACCTCATGGCCATTGGAACACACTGTTCTCATCTGCCCATTCCACCAGGTGAAGTTTACACATGCTAGGGGTAGACATCCCCCTAGCTCACCGAAGGGTTTGAGGCCTGTCAGTTACTCTTAGCCTGGAGTTAGCCAGTCTGCTGAGATGGTTTACCAAGGTGACCGCTGTCATACACTACAGCTTCTGGGATCAACGAGGAAGAGGTAGGTGGGTGAATCAGGTGGACACCAGAGGTGCTGGTCCTCCTGAACACCCCATACACCCCTACAGAATTGGTAGGAGGTTTCTGTAGTCAGAGCAGATAGAGCACTGGGCTTGGAGTAAGGAATGCTTGGATTCAAAAACTGATTCAGACACTTACTAGCTACGAGACCTTATCAGCCTCAGTTTCCTCATTGGTAAAATGGGGCTAACATGACCCCGTACCTCACAGCATTGTCTGAGAATCAAATGTGCTAGCACCTGTAAAGTGCTTTGGGAGCCTTAAGGTGTCATATTAATGAACGTTAACTATTGGTATTAACTATTAGAAAGTGCTTACACAGTCCTACTTCTTGCCCTCTGGGAGCTTCTTATCTGATGCCGCCAGTCACAAATTCTTCCCCAATCAGGAGCTACAGAAGGAAGAAACTCAGAATGTCGGAGCTGGAAAGGATCCCAGAGATGGTGCAATCCCAGCCCCTGCTTATCCCAGTCAGATCTGTAGGCCCCAAACTGGAGGCTGGATTTAGATAGAAGACCACCCAACCAAAAATCAGGAGGTCTAGGTTTGAGCCCCAACCCTGATACCAATGCGCGGTGAGATTTCTTCCTCTCACTAGGCCTCTATTTCCCCTTCTGTAGAATGTGAGGCTTAGACTAGCTCAGGGGCTCTTCACTCAGGGTCTGTGGTGTATATATATATATATATATATATATATATATATATATATATGTATATATATATATATATATATATATATATATATATATATATGTATGTATGTATGTATATGTATATATATGTATATATGTGTGTGTATATATGTATATATAATATTTGACCATAGTATTTCAATATAATTGATTTCCTTTGTTATACTGTGTATCTTATTTTATGCGGCTGAAAACATCATTCTGAGGATAATGAGCATCACCAGACTGCCAAAGGGATCCCCAGCACAAAAAAGGTTAAAGATGCCCCTGGATCAGATGATCTCTCAGGGGGCCCCCCCAGCTTAAACATTCTCCAAATTCATAATTTAATAATGGGTAATCATGGATTTAGAGCAGGAAGGGACCTTAAAGGCCATCTGGTCCGGCTCCCTTATTTTACAGACATGGGAAGGAAAGCCCAGAGTAGTTAAATACTTTCCTCAGATTTTCATGGGTATTGAGTGGCCCAGCTGAGATTTGAACTCAGATCTTCCTGCTCTAAACCCAGCACTCTTGATAGTGTGGGACGCAGTGAATGAGGCAGACAGAAAAACTCAACCGAGGAAAATAACTCAGGCTTTTGAAGAGCCCTGCAGGCTATGCGGGGAGTTGGGAATGATAGCCCAAGGCCTTCTGTTTCAGGCCCTAGAAAACCAGGGAAGATTTTTAATGTGGCTAATGCCTAAAACACCTCATTGAATGGTGTTAATAATTACATCTGCCCCTGGGGAGTTCTCTGTGCCTGGGGAGGGGAGAATAAACCCCTTGGAGGGGGCGGGCTGGGCCCTAAAGGAGGCCTAATTTGTATTTTGTCAACAAAGACAGCCTAATCCTGCTTCTGAAGGACAACCTTAAGAGAGGCCTGCCTTTGTCCAGAGGGAGAGGGGGAGAAAAGAAAAGGGGAGGGGATGGTAGAAGAGGAGGAAAGGATGTAGCAAAGGGTGGAAGGAAAGCCCGAGACGAAAGGAGGAGGGAGGGAGGCTGCCAAGCCCAGGGGATTTATGGCCAGAAAGGTCCCACCCCCTCTGTGCTGAGCCTGAGACCCTGGTAGCTTCCCCCACAGCTGTCTATTGTGAATGTAGAAATGGAAATCATTCCCCAGGAGCATGATCTCCACTTAAAGTCACCCAGTGGCTGGGCTGCCAAGGGCCCTTGGGATCCAGAATGTAGAGAATGTCAGAGATGGGAGCGGCATTAGGATGTACAACATGGCATGTAACGACCAGGAGAGACCTAGAACAAAGAACTTCAGAGCTAGAAGGAAGGAAATGCGTGCTTATCAAGTGCCTACTCTGTGTCAGGCACTGTGCTGAGCACTTTGGGGTGTATGGGGTGTTCAGGGAGGACTAGCACCTCTGGTGGGAGAGCTGTTCATCCCTTTTCTGGGCTGCTCATCCACTTTGGGTGTCTGCCTGGCACCCCCTCTCACCTGTGGCTCCAGGAAGCTGTAGCATACCCAGAGCCACAACCCAGTAAACCATCTCAGAAACGGGCTAAACTAGGCTGAAGGTAACTGACAACCTCAAACCCACTGGTCAGTCAGGGGGATGTCTACCCTAAGCACATGAAGACTCTCCTTGGTAGAATGGGCAGATGAGGCAATTTGTTCCAATGGCTATGAAGGTGGCTGAAGCAGGCACTATGGAATGCTTAGAGCTTGGACCGACATCAAAGACACCAAGATCATCCGCTGCATCCCAGCCATCGCCACTCCTCCTGACTTCTGTCCTGCCGCTGGACTTTGATGGCTCTGGAAGAGAGAGTGAGGCTGAAGACTGTGCAACTCTGCCTCACTTAAATCCAATTCATGCAGGAGTCAAGACATCACCCGGTGACATCATTAGTCAATTTTGAAAACTAAGGACAAACAACAGCTAAGCACTTTATAAATCTCATGTCATTTGATCCTCAACACAAGTTAGGGAGGTGCTATGGTAATCCCCATTTTACAGCTGAGGAAACTGAGATGGATGGAGGTGAAATGACTTGCCCAGAGTCACACAGCTAGTAAGAGTGTGAGGTTGGATTCGAACTCAGGTCTTTCTGACTCCAAACCTGGTACTCTATCCATTGTGCCTTCTTAGCCTTAGAACACAGAACATGCAATGTCAGAGGCAGAAAAAAGTGTGATATACACAACTATCTAATTAGGGGCTTTTATCTTGGGGCCTTTGGATAGATTTTAGGGGGTCCATGAGCTTATGTTTTTAATATTTTTATGACCGTATTTAGATACAATTGGTTTCCCTTATAATCCTACATATTTTATTTTACATATTTAAAAACATTATTCAGAGAAGGGTTCCCTTACACTGCCAAAGGGGTCCATGACACCAAAAGGTTAAAGAAGCCCTGATTTTATCGTTCTTATTTTGCAGAAGGGGATACCGAGTCACAGAGAGGAAGGACTGAGGGTCCACCATGTGTAAGGCCTTTTCTAGGTACTGGGGATGCAAAGGAATATAAGACAGGATCACACTCCCAATTCAAGGAGTCTATAAAACACATGTGATCAACTATATGGGTTTCCAGGGCAAACTTTTCTGTCATCCTTTTTTTCATGCCTCCACCTGCTTGTTCATTGGCAGCAGTGTCAATTTGTACCACACTAAATCTCTCTGATCCTGGCTTATCAATCACTTAGGTCAGGGGTGGAGAACCTGGGGCCTGAGGCCAAGTGGCCACAGGCTCCCCACCCCTGACCTAGACCAAGCTGAATTTGACCAGAAATCCCCTCTGCAACATTCTCAAGAAGCCCTCCAACCTTACCTGAATTCCTCCAGGGACAGGGAACTCTACCTCACAAGACAACCCTTTCTCCTTTGGCATAGCTCTAATTCTTAGAGAGCCTTTTCCTCACATCAAACCTAAATCTGTATTTCTGCAACATCCACTCACTGTCTCTGCTTTTTAGGCCAAGCAGAGCAAGGGTAATAGTTCTTCAAAGAACCGAAGGCAGTCATGATGCTCTTCTCCAAGGCGAAATATGTCACATTTCTTCAGCTGGTCATTATATGATAGCAGAAGTTGGGCCTACCCACAGCTAGGTTATGGATACCCGTAGGGAGTTTAAGAATGTTAAACTCCTATCTAACCAGGGTCCTTAAATTCCTTTCATAGGCCAGGACACTCATGGGGTAATTGTAGAGGGGGAAAATTAAAGAAAACATTAAGAAGAGAATAGATCCAGTAGATGTCTCACTGTCTTAGCAAAGAGGGCCAGTTTATTTCACAGCGTTATCTCCCCTTGCCCGCATGGTGATATCATGCCACTCTTATGCCAACCTCCCCTTCTCCCAATCAAGCTTCCTTGTTGACTGTTCATTCAAGACATTTATTAATTGCTTCCTGTGTAGAGAGCTTTGGGTCTCCACAGCTGGACTTTGTAGAAGGCTCCTTTTCTTTTCTTTTCTTTCTTTGGCTAGGCAATGGGGTTAAGTGACTTGCCCAGGGTCACACAGCTAGTAAGTGTTATGAGTCTGAGGCCAGATTTGAACTCAGGTCCTCCTGCATCCAGGGCCACTGCTCTATCCACTTCACCACCTAGCTGCCCCTAAAGATTCTTTTTTTTTAGGCAGTTGGGGTTAAGTGACTTGCCCAGGGTCACACAGCTAGTGAGTGTCAAGTGTTTGGTCTGAGGTTGGATTTGAACTCAGGTCCTCCTGATTTCAAGGCCGGTGCTCTATCCACTTCACCACCTAGCTGCCCCTTAGAAGGCTCCTTTTCTTTTAAACCTTTGTTCCTCCTGTTTATGTCCATATCTGTGATCAGATGAAGAAAAAGGCAGCGGGGGAAAAACCATGGGCATCTGCTGCAAAATGAGGGAGGAGGAGCTCCCCACTCCCCTTTACTGCACTCTGGAAAAGGGGAAAGGGGAGGACAGACCTTAGAATCCATCTAGAGGTCGCTCTCTTCTCAACTGCCAGATTTTACTAGCTTGCTTTTTTGGTGCTGGCCCAAGAGACATGGCTGGTCCTCTTGGCCAAGCACGAGTAATTCCCTGTGTGCTATCAGTCGCCTTTATCCAATGCCTCACACCTTGGGTTGTAGAAAACTCCTTAAGCACTTACACTATATCTCCTTTTCACAAATAACATTATTGTTTGTCCCTGTTGCTCTTTGTCCTTTGCTCTCAGAGGACCAATGATATCAGGAACATTATACCGGTTACATCAAGTCCTGAAATGTGATAGGTCCTCCTGGAAGAGATCTTTACCTCTCAAAAGAATTTGATGTAACCATTCATATAGAAAAACCAAGTGGATGAAAAATGTCTATTCCTCAGTTTATGTTGTATCTTAAGATGCATACCCCACAGTAAGAGCGAGAAAGACAGAGAGAGAGAGAGAGAGAGATCTGGGACAAATACTATAAATGGACAGTGACTTGGGCCCAGAATTAAACACAAGAAAAACAGACTGAATTGCCTTTAGGAAAGTGCAAAATTCCTTTAATGACCCCGAAATGTTTCCCAGAACCAAAGATTCCTCTTTTTTTTATATAAACAGTCTTCTGATGTGTATGATGATGAGTTATGAAACACTATAGTCTCCAAAGAATTAATAGTAAGTACCCTATAGAGGTTATTGGAAAGACACACTGTGGGTTCACGAACAGGCTACAATAGGAAGTGATTGAGATGTTTCAGAGAATCTGAGAAATGTATGAGGGAAAAAGGAGATGGACTGGTCTGTGGCAATCTTGAGTGATAACAAGAGGGCAGTGCTCCACTATCCTCACTATAGCTGGAGAAAGTGAGGGTGCCCTTCCCCCAACATGGGCAGAGCACCCAAACAGATAGATAAGAGTAGATTACACCTCCCAAGGCCAGACGAACTGATGAAATCAGAGATCCGTTTCAAGACTTGATTACATGCTGGGGATTCAAAGACAAAACAAAAAAGTCCCTGCCCTCAAGGAACTTATGTTCTACTGGGACAATATAACACTTAAACAGATGACTATATACATGACAGGTATATGCTTATGATAATAATATAATAATATTGCTAATGTATTATACCTAAGTATAAATATGAAGATTTGAGGAGAAAGAGAGCACTAACAATCAGGGGAATAAGGAAAAGCTTCTCCAAGGAGGTGTCAAATGAGCTGGACTTTGAAGCAAGCCAGTCCCTGACCTTGGGTACCCAGTCCAATGCGAGGATAGCACACATACACAGAAAGCTATAATACACAGCGTTATAGGATAAGTACCTTAAAGGGTGAGAAGTGCTATATGAAGCCAAGAAGGAAGATCAATATGGCGGGGTGGGAGTAGTGGGGAGGCAAAGATCAGAGAAAGCTTCTCAGGAGATGGCATTTGAGTCTGTCTTTAAAGATAAGTAGGTATTCAGAGACGAAAGGCATGCTAGGCTTAGGGATTGGTACTTGGGCCAAGCTAGGGTCAGCAAAAAAAGGGACCAAGGACCTTAGAGGCTTGCCTCCCCAAGCCCTGTCATCCCCAACCCCCATCCTCCTCTACAGATTCCAAACCTTCCCAGGAGACCCAACCCCCGAGAAAACAGAAGGGAGAGGGGAACAGAAAAGAGAAAAAGTGTCCCGTTGGATTTGTCATGGCTGACTGAGTTAGGAGAGAAGAGACACCCGGCGCCTAAAATCTCCTCTTCAAGGGCCTGCGGCTGGAATTGAAGCTAATTAGGGACTCCAGTCCAATAGGATTTGGTCCCTGGGCAGGGGCAGGAAGTTTCTGAAGGGCCCTCATGTGGAAGAGGGATTAGATTTGTTCTATGTGGCTCCAGAGAGGAGGACCAGGAGCAGTGAGGGGCAGTCCCAGGGAGATAGAGTTCACTGCATATTAGGAAGAATTTCCCAATAAGCAGAGTTATCCAACAATGCAAAGAGCTAGCTCAGGAAATAGTCATCTCCCCCCACCCTACCCTCCCCAGCCCCTCCAGCCCAATTGGAAACATGCAAGCAAAGGCAGGAGAAGACCCGCTATCAGGAGACTCCCACCCAGAGGGAAAGGCTGGACAAATTTCTCTGAGGGCTTTTTCGCCTCCAAGATTCCAGGATTTAGTGGCCAAGATGTTATGGCAGGAAACTCTTTCGAGCCTCTATTCTCTTTCACTCTCCACTCCCCAATCCCTGAGGCCCAGTACCAGGCAAGTGATTGAGGAGTTCAAGGAGAGGGGGCTTTGATGGAAATCAGAGGTCCTTATAACCTACCAGGAAGAGTTACTGCTCCTCTTGGAGAACGCCTGGTCCACCCGTCGGACACCACATCATAGACTCCATAACCGGTGATTTGCCCCTTAGTAAGACAGAAATGAAAGGGAATGATGTAGCTGGAGCTCCCTGGACTGGCTGATTATAACCAAACCAATGTGTGTAATGAGTTCAGATCACAACTCTGACACTTTCTACCTTTTCTTCCTTGAAATCCCTTCCTCTTTCTTCTTTAGGCCTCAGTTTGTTTGGTTTCTTTTTTTCATCAATAAGGCGGATTGGAGTCAATGATGTATAAGATCCCTCTGGCTTTAAAATTCTATGATACTATAAGGGACTTGAACTATCAATTCATCTGCCAGTGGAGGGGAAAGGTTGCCTCTGATAAAAGCCAAGCAGTTAAGAAATTCATGACTTGCCTTAAATGAGAAGCAGATCCCAGTTTGATGTATGAAAAACTCCCTAGCAATTCAAAAGTGAATTGGGAGATAATGAGCTCCCCATCACTGGAGGTCTTCAGATGAAGGCTGGGAGATCACTTGCCAGGGATGTTGTAGAGACGATCATTGGTCAGATATTGGAGGTACCCTCTGAAGTGCCTTCCAACTCTTAGACTGGAAAACAACAATAACAACAAACAGCCAGAACCCCAGCTGGCAGGCCAAATCCCGAATGGGCGAGGTGCTTCAGGAGGAGAGCCAACATTCTCCAGACTGAACTGGTGGGAACAGTAAGTTCCCAGACTCAAGGGGGAATGGAGATAGAGAGCGGACCCGGGAGTGTTTGTAGGATAGCCTAAGTCGTTGCCTGAAAACAGGCCATCGGATTCAGCAGTTAAGAAATCATTGCTAACTTTAAAGACAGCAATTTCAATTGAATGATGAGGTCAGAAGCCAGATTTGCAGAAGGTTTAGGAGAGTGTAAGAAGAGAAAAAGTGAGAGTATCTAATTTATATAATTTATATAATATACAATCTTACATAATCTTTATATAGTAATTATGTAATCTTAAGTACTTAAGCTGAGAAAGGAAGAAGAGATGTGGGATATATAGCTATCCAGAATAACAGGATCGAGTGAGGGCTTTTTTAAGGATGGGAGAAACAAGGGCAACAACAGTGAAGGAGCCAGTAGACAGGGAGAACAAGAAAATAAGAGAGTAGGATGCTAGTGGGGCCAATCTGCTGGAAAAGACAGGAGGGAGCAAGAACAAGGTGGCATGCAGAAGGGTTGCCCTTGGCAAGGAGAAAGGCCACCTCTTCATCCGAGACCCGAGTGAAAGAGGAGAGGAGGGGAGAACGTTTCTGAGTGATATAAGATGTGAAAGAGAAAAGAAAATGCAGCTCTAAGCAATTGGCCTCATTTTGGAGGGTCCTCAGCAGAAAACGGAGGAAAAAAAATACTGCGAGAGATTTGAGGAGAGGCAAGAAGGTTTGGAATATCCACCACGGAGCTGGAAATGATGAATCAATTAAGGGGACTAGAATGATTGCCTTGCTTCTGTGAGGGCCCAACTGAGATTAGATAACGTAGAGTTATAATAGATCCAATCAGCAAGGTTTTATGATTTCCTCCAATTCTGTTCAGCAGAACCAGAAAAGGAGCTAAGGATGTGATGTAGATGGTAGGAATAACTCAGGGCTGGGATTTGACAGCCAATGACCAGAAATAGGACAAGTGGATAAGGGATTTGAGATTAAAGGATGGTATAGAGTTACCAAAAGGTTGGGATAGAGAAGGGAGGAGAGTATAGCAGGGGTGGGAAACCTGCCACCTCCAGGCCACATGTGGTCCTCTAGGTCCTCAAGGGCAGCCCTTTGACTGAATACAAACTTCACAGAACAAATCCCCTTAGTAAAAGGATTTGTTCTGTAAAACTTGGAGTCAGTCAAAAGGCCACACCCAAGGGCCTAGAAGGCCACATGTGGCCTCCAGACCACAGGTTCCCCACCCCTGGTGTAGACAATGCAGGGGTGATGGTCTAAAGGGAGGTGACAGTAGAGTCAAAGGATTAAGGATGCTAAGGCAGGAAAAAAGATGGAATGATAAAAGATGATGGTCAGAAAAAGGAATTTCAGAGCTCATGAACATGGAAGTGGAACACTGTGCTTATTGAATTGCTGACTTGTGGTCGATGGCAAGGGCAAGGGTGTGACTGTGCGTGGCTGGTGGAATAGGACACGTGAACTGAAAAGACTGGGGAACTGAGAACTTAGAATATTTGAGGGGACACCAATAGAGAATGTTGAAGTCCCCTAATATGAGGACAGGAGTAAGAGTGGATAAAAAGACTGTATGCCGGGAACTGAATTCACTGAAGGAAGAAAGAAAACAGCATGGGGTTGATAAATAACCATGACCAAGATGTAAATTTGTATAATGTGAACCTTCAAAAAGGAGAGGTTGCTAATTTATGGTGGTAGAGAGAGAGATTGGAAATGGCTGTGAGGAGCAAGGAGTATTCCCTTTGCACAAAACCAAAACTCTGACTTCGTACAGCCCAGATTCAACCTTGGGAGCTTCTCTCACCAATCCTTCTCTTTGGCTTGTTGTGAAAATCAAATGAGATAATAGTTGTAAGGTGCTTATACAGTGCTTGGCAGACAGCAGGGGCTTAATAACTACTTGTTCCCTCCACCATCACCTTTGGCTTGTGCCCCTCCCCTCTAACTTCCCCATCCACCCCACCCCAGAACATCAGACTTTGGCTCACATATGGGTATCCACAACAAAAGGGAAGGGGGCCTCAGCTGCCATGAAAGCATTCAGGCTAACAAAACGTTGAATAGAGAACAAACTTCATTTAACCCAATAGCAGCAACAGGAAAAAAAAAAAACAAACATAAAAGATTCAAGGCCATAAATTGTCAAAATGACTCTGCTGAGTCTTACTTTACAAACACCTATACAGCGCTCCAAAATTATAGCATATTCTACTTGGATTTCCTCCTCCGCATTGTGGTTCTGTCTCCTACTTCTTTGGTGGCAGCTAGGTGTTAAAGTAGGCAGAGTGCCAGGCCTAGAGTCAGGAAGACTCATCTTCCTGAGTTCAAATCTAGCCCCATATACTTACTAGCTGTGTGACTCTGGGCAAGTCACGTAAGCCTATTTGCTTCAGTTTTCTTATTTGTAAAATGAGCTGGAGAAGGAAATGGCCAACCATTCCAGTATCTTTGCCAAGAAAACCCCAAATGGAGTCACAAAGAATTGGACACAACTGAACAACAAAAACAACAACAATGACTTTTACTTCTTAGGAATTTCTGTTTGATCTAGAAACTTCTCCCTTTGTCCAGGCCCATATAGTATGGTACAGAAACCTCTTTTTGATGGCTTTCCCCCTTGTCTGGTGCTCATCCTTCCCCAGAGGGGTCATATGGATATAGAGGCAGTCTCCTTCTCCTGTGTTTCCCATTCCCAGTCTTCCCAATCTCTAGCCTTCAGTTCCCTTTTAAAGGTCATGCCCCTGGGTTACATGAAGTAGTGAATCATCAGTCTTCTACTAGGAATTATCCGTGGGATATAAACGGGCAACAGATACCCAGGGCAAGGTGAAATTAGCATCAATGTAGTGTCAAAGGGATAACTAATACCTTTTCAAAGAGTTAACCCAGTCCAAGGAATTTCACACCTAGTTAAGAAGACATCAGCAATGCTAGGACAAACTCCTCATCAGTGGGATACAGATCTAGGCTGATCCCATGCACACCTACCCTATCAAGCTCACCAGCTCACTGCTTACCCTTTGGAAAAACTTCACTCCTACAGAAATGTGAACTATTACTGACATTAAGCCAGGACTCCTGAGCAGCACAGCACTGCTTTCCTCTCCCCTGAGCCTTGATGGGGTGGGTACAGCCAAATTCCCACATTTCTCAATAAATAAATCAGGCTGAGTATGTCTCTCCAGATCCTGTTGGGCAGAGCTTGTAAGATTTATAGATAAGCAGCCAGACCTCAAGGGCTTGACACAGAACATAGGATCACAGGAATTAGAGTTAACCTTTAGAGACCTTAGGAACCATCTAGTCCAACAGGTCCATTCTATTACTGAATATACTGCAGCCCAGAAAGGGGGAATGAACTACCCAAGGTCAGCAAGCACAGATATTAAGCGACTCAGCTGGCATCAGAAAACTGATCTTGGGAGACTCCCAATCCAGCGCTCTTTCCACTAACTACACTGTGCTGTCTGTCCTCTTCAATTCAATTTAATAAGCATTTATGAAGCAACTACTATGTTCAAAACTCTGTACCTGTCGGCAGGGATTCACAAAAATTAGAACGTCTACTAATTAGCAACATGGTACAGTGGAGAGAGTGTCTGGCTTGAAGCCTGGAAGCCCTGAGTTCACATCCAACCTCAGACGATTACTAAGTGTGACCCTGGGCAAGTCACTTAGCCTGTTTGCCTCAGTTTTTTCATCTGTAAAATGAGATGGAAAAAGAGATGGCAAACCACTCCAGTATCTTTGCCAAGGGCATGACTGAACACAACTAAGCAGCCACAATCCATGAGACCCTGGACAAATCACTTGACCTCCTAGTTCCAACATTCTGTGATTCTTTGATTCTGAGTTTACAATCTCCTTGGCTCCTCATTCCTAGATATCCAGATGGCAGTCCTCCCAAAGTATCCAGGCTCTCCAAAGGATGTCCCTGAGCCCTTCTGGCCTGGGGTCCTGGAGGAGCAAGAATTTTCTTTTTCTTTTCTTTTTCTTTCTTTTAAAGCAAAGGTCCAAAGGACCCAGGCCTGGAAGCAGTTATGTGGACTTTTCAAAGTGATCTGAACCTGTCAGGAAAGACTGAGGAGAGATATTCTGTTGGCTTTGCAAGGGGGGAAGGGTGGGGAAAAGTCTAAGCCTTTTCTTGTTTTCTCTGGAGACCAAGCCCCACTTCCTAATCTCAAATGCGGCCCCACCCTGATTAGGTTATATTGTTCCGCTTCCAGGAAACCCCAGCCCCAAAGCTCCCTCCTGGAAACAGTGAGCTCACAGGGGCCTGGAGGGTTCCCACAGGCTGGGGCTAGCAGCCCCTTTCAGAGGCTCCTGCCTTGTTGCAATGTCCCCAGCCCTAGGCCGGGTGACAGAAGACCTGGCTGTGAGCCCCAGCCTGTAGGATCTACCTGCTGTGTGACCATGGGCAAATTGCTTCTGTCTCTGAACCTCAGATTCTTTGTGTGTCAGATGGACGCTTCTGCTCCATTTCATTCCTTCCAAGGTTGTCGGGAGGGAAAGCTTTGGGACCCGCTGTATGAAAAATGAGGTATTTTACTGGTGACATTTACAGGAGTCTAGCGATGGAAAGGACCTTATCGATCACATAGCCATAGTATCTTAGATGATGAGCTGGAACACATCTCGGAGGCCTTCAATCCACTCGCCTCATTTTACAGATGAGGAAACTGAGGCCAAAGAGGTAAGGAGATCTGCCCAAGATCACCCAGCTAGTAAGGGACAGGGCTGGGCTTCAAATCCAGGACTCTTTCTACTGCCCCATGATGCCCCTGATTCTCACCTGTCTGGGATACTCGCTCTCCTCCTCTTCCTTTCTCCAAATCCTCCCAATTTTTCTCAGTCCTCCCAGACCTTCCTAGAAGCCTTTTCTAGATCAGCCCAGATTGCCCTGGCCTCTCCTTTCTCTGACCTCCTCCAGGCGTAGAACCTTCACCGAGCATTTAATCATGCATGGCCTTGTAATATCCCTTCTACTCTTGTCTCAAAGTGTTATTTAGTCAACAATCATTTGTTAACTTTGATTTTATACAGGGCACTCCACTAAGCACTGGGGATGCAAAGAAAGACAAGAAACAGTGTCTGCCCTCAGGGAGCTGGCATTCTATGGGGGAAACAACGTGAAAAAAACTAAGCAAGCATGTAAAGAACTAGTAACTGGAGAGGTCAGGAAGAGCAACACCACATCTTTCACAGGTAGAAGTCTTATCTCCCCATTGAGACTGTGAGCCACCCCACCCCCCAGGAGTGGAGTCCAGGGAGACTCATGGAACGTTACAGCTGGAAGGAATCTTTGAGATCATCTAGGAGTTCTTAACTTAGGGTCCCTGAGTAGATTTCAGAGGGTCCTTGAACTTGGATGGACCAAAACATTATATCTTGATGTCAATGTAACTGTTTTGTTATTTTGGGTTTTTTGGTTTGTTTGGTTTTTTTGTAATCCTAATTTTATTTTATGCACTAAAAAACGTGATTCTGAGAAAAGGTTCCTAAGCTTCAGTAGACTGCCAGAGGGGCCCAACACACACACACACCACACACACACACACACACACACACACACACACACACACACACCCCTAATCTAGACCATTCCTCTCATTCCTCTCATTTTACAGGGGCAGCTAGGTGGCACAGCAGAGAGCTGGGCCTGGAGTTAGGAAGACCCATCTTCCTGAGTTCAAATCTAGCCTCATACACTTACTAGCTGTGTGACCCTGGGCAAGTCACTTAACACTGTTTGCCTCGTTTTCCTCATCTGTAAAATGAGCTGGAGAAGGAAATGGCCAGCCACTCCAGTATTTTTGCCAAGAAAACACCCAAATGGGGTCACAAAGAATCAGACATGACTGAAAAATGACTCAACAACAAGAACAATGTAAAAAATTCTTGAAAGACCTTTATAAAATAATGCAAAGAGCAGAAGGGGAAAAGCAGAAGTAGAAAAAGTGAGTACACACAAACTCTGACTACGTAAGAAGAGAAGAGACATGGAATCCTAGATCTAAAGCTTAAAGGGAACTTGGAGGTCATGTAGTCCAGCCCTTTTATTTTACAGGTGAGGAAACTGAGGCCCAGAGAGTGTAAGTAGCTTACCTAATGTTACACAGGCAATCCAAAGGCTAGATTCGAACCCAGGTGCTTGGACAACAAGCCCAGTACACTTTAGGGGAATGAACAATGGATGAAGAAGTCTGATGAAAACTTAAAGGGAATGATAATAGTCATCAGGCATTTTATATATTGAAAGCAATTTATTCAAATGTAAATCATGGCAAAGTGTGCTTAACTAGTCATGTAGATGTTTAATATTAAGTTGGTTAGGATTATGTTTTTGATCCGATTTCCTCAGTGAAGGAATTTCCAATGTAGAAACTCCCACTGCCCCAGACCGTACAGATCAACCATTCTGCTGCTGAGAGTTGACTAGGGCATTGAGAGGGGAAGTCACTTGCCCAGTACTCGTGCTGCTAATACGTTATCAGAAGCAGGCCTTGACACCAGCTTTTCCTGAACTCAAGGTTAGCCCTCTGTTCACTATGTCAGGCTACATACTTGGATACAGTAGGCTACAAGAAGCTATCGTTATTAAGTTAATAGCTTGAGTTATATCCTTATTGAGTTAACAATAAGAATAAGGGCTAGATCTGTGATTTCATGGACACATGGAGCTCCCAGGGGAAAAAATTCCCTGGGCATTGGTAGACAATGCCAGCTGACACCTTCTCTCCATCTTAGAGAATGTCCCAGAGCACCAAGAGGTCTGTGAAGGGGTCTCACACCCAGCCAGGATGTGAAGCCAGGCCTTACTGGTTTCAGAGCCAGCTTTCTATCCACTCTTCCTAACTGCCTCTCATGTTTACAATAAAATAATCAAAAACAAGTTTTCACTGCTTTTGAAAGAAGGGGTAGGAAAGCCACACAAAGCCAGTTGGTGTCAGAGAGAGAGAGAGAGAGCTAGGCGCCGGGTCTTCCTAACCTCAAGGCCATCACTGCTCACCAGCCTCAGAAGCTACGCTTATCCTTCAGCTAAGGTAAGTGATCACAAGATCTTGATTAAGGAGGCTTTTAAGGGAAAAGGCCTGTCTCCCCTTTTGTGGGAAGGTCCACACCCTTATTTACCTGTCATTTTCTCACCCTGACCTCCCTAGCTTGGCTGAATAGAGTATCAGGGAGCTGGACTGGGCATCCCCAGAGTCAATATCCAGCCCAGAAGAAGAGACAGAGATGATCCTTTCCTGTAACTCTCTTCAATAACACAGGGAGCTGACTAGACTCCCCAAAGATGCCAAGGCCTGAAGTCTTCATTCTGCTCTAGCCAGCTTCCCCAAAGACAGAGGGAGCTGCTGTTCTGGGTTCCCAGGAAATATTTTAGTGGAGAACCAGCCTGGTGCATTGGAAAGAAAACTTGATTCTGCTTCCAACTCTTCCTGTCACTATTTATGGAACCTTAGGCAAGTCCTACCTGCTTTTGGCTTCCCTTCATAAAATGAGAATACCTCCTTCACAATACCATGGTAGGGTTAGGGTTATAAGAAGCTTTTTAAACTCCTTTACCACACTAGCAACGCTTACTAAAAACCACCAGATCTTTTATGCGCAGGCATAGCTGCCTAGCCACACCCTCCCCATCTTGTGCATGTGCAATTGATTCTCCAAACCCAAATGAAAGTTTTCTTTACATCTATCTCTATTCAATTTAACTTGAAAGATTTCCATTTGAAAAAGAAATGATGGGAACCTTGGACATGACCCCTCCATCTTAAAAATTCATGATAGAGAAGGGAGAAGAAAGACAGGCACAGTTTAACCTTCACCCTAGATTTTCAGAAAGTAAATTTCAAAGGGCTGATAGAAAAGATATGTAGGGGCTCACGGACTCAAATTCTACAAGGTAACTCAGCACAAAAGGGATGAGGAGATCAGAAATGATGCTCTAACAACACCAAGACAAATTATTCCAATGAAGATGAAAGGGGAAAGCTATCAAAATCAATGGATGTTAGCTGTACTGAGGAACTCATCTTCCAACTTAAATTTTTTAAATATAGAGCTAGAAGATGAATGGAAGGGAAAAGAACAGAGAAAGGATAAAAGAAATGGCCCAGGTCATCAGGAGCAGTGTAGCTCAAGATGGGCTGGAAATAGTTAGAAATAACCCCTAAAAGGGCTTCTTTTCATGATTAATTGTGGGCAGGAGAAAGCACAAAGAAGAGATGGCTCACTCAGGGAAACAAGACAATAGTAATAAATAACAGAAAGAAGGCAGAACTACTCAATTTTTTACTGTGATTCTGTTTTCTCTTCCAAGAAGAGCTATGTTTGGACTAGAAAAGGGAAAAACAAAAATGGCTAAAAGGGAGTTGAAACCAAAGAAAAGGAAGGAGGTGGTAAGATTGCACCTGTCTGCCCTCAGTTAAAGCCCCCTGGGCCTAGACAAACTGTATCTAGGGGCTCTGAAAGAACTAGCAACTGTGACTTTGAGACCCTCTCAGGGATCTTTGGAAGGTCACAGAGCATGCCACATATCTGGAGGTAGGCAAATAATAATAATAATAGCTAACATATTAAGTACCTACTGTGTGCCAGGCACTGTGCTAAGTGCTTTAGCATGATTACCACATTGAATCCTATTGACAACTCCAGCACTGGTGAGTGCTATTGTTCTTCCTGTTTATGAAAATATTAGTCCACGGTCACACTCTAGTAAGTATCTGCAGGCAGTATGTGACCTCAGGTGTTCCCGACTCCTGGGCTAGATGCAGTGCTAGGTGCAGTGGCACCATGCCCCAGTTTTCAAAAAGAAGATAAAGTCTTCAGGTGACGGGCTAGTGAAAGTAACTTCAGGGGGCCCAGTGGATAGAGCATAGCACTGGAGTCAGGAGGATCTGAGTTCAAATCCAGCCTTATACACTTATTGGCTGTATGACCCTGGGTAAGTCACTTAACTCCAATTGCCTAAATGAAAGTAACTTTAATTCATGATGAATGTCTAGATCTAATTTTTTAAAGATATGGCTGGCGAACATTTAGAAAAGGAATTGGTGATTGTTATGAGCCAGCATGACTTTAGCAAGAACAGATCACAACAAACCAAGGTCATTTCCTTTTTGCCAGGCTGAGTTGCAGACACAGGGTTCTGAGATTAAAGCAAAGCGTTCAACAAAACTTCTCATGCTATCCCCTTGTGAATGGGCTGGAGGAATGTGAGCTAGCTTACCCTGTTTTGCTCCATATTGTTACTGAGGACGTAGAGGAAGTCATAGGTGACATCCTTATCAAATTTGCAGCTAGCATAAAGCTGGGATGGATGAGATATTCTATGACAAGGTAAGAATTTTTTTTTTTAATTCTCAGCAGGCTAGAATATTGGGACAAATAGAATAAAATTCAATTTAATAGGCATGTATGTAAAGTCCTTCACTTGGGACTGAAGAATCAGCTTCATAAAGATTAAACATAGGGAGGTATGATCTGACAGCAATATATCTAAAAAAGATCTGGGAGTCTGAGATTGACTTGGTCAATAATGCAACATGGCAGTCTGTATTAGTGAACTATAAGATCGCTGAGGACAGAGACTGTCTCACTTTCGTATTTGCCTCACTAATGGAGTTGTTGTGGAGTCATTTCAGTCATGTTCTGACTCTCTGCAATCCCTTTTGGGGTTTTCTTGGCAAAGATATTGGACAGGTTTGCCATTTCCTCCTCTAGCTCATTTTACAGATGAGGAACTGAGGCAAACAGGGTTCAATGACTTGCCCAGGGTCACACAGCTAGTAAGTATCTGGGGCTGGATTTGAACTCAGATCCCGCTGACTCCACGGCCAGTGCTGTATCCAATATCCATCTAGCTGCCCAGAGCATAGGATAGCTACTTCATAAATGCTTAATGATTGACAGACCACAGTCGAAAAGGCTAATGCTATTTTAGGCTGTGTTAAGAGGGCGATCATGTACAGAACTGATAATATCTGCACGGGAATTGATAATTTTGCTATCCTCTGGAAGAATGAGGACTTGGGCAGAGAAGACAGGAGATACCCTGAAGCCTAAGAGTGGCCCAAGGGAATCACTATCCAGTGGTGGGGCCATCTTAGGAATGTCACAAAATCTAATTATTTTTGAGCTGCACGAGACATGGAGAAGTCATCTACTCCAGTCCCACATACAGCACAAACAGTTGTACATTTACCGTCTAAAGCTCTCCCAGAACAAAGTCTTCATGCCCTCTCTTGGTCACTAATTCTTTATTCCTTTGATGGCAGGAAGTATTTCCTTATCCCCAATTGCAATCTTTCCTGCTTTCATTTCAAACAATCTCCAAAGACACAACAACACCAAAAAAAGATCCACATCCCCGTCATGCAAACTCTCCAAATAGCTGAAAAGACAGTAATGGGACCAGCCTCCAAGCTGGGACAGTCCCAATTCCTTTAACCCTTCTCATCTAACCTATTTAAATTGTAATGTTGATTTGTTTTGCTGGACAACACATATCTATTACGAATGGCTGGGGAGGTTGATGGGTAGTGATAGACATACAAAATAAGTATCCATAATGCAGTCTTCTTTAAATGCACAGAAGAAAATAAGCAATTAAATAAAAAAAGGAGAAGGGGGACACAGATAAATACAGCATTTTTTAAAGTATATATTTGGGGGTGAGGAAAAGAGTAGGTTGAAGGGGAAATTAATTTCTCTCTTTCCAGCCTAGTTGATGTAATCCAGGAAGCACTGGGTAGATAACAGAGATAAAGAACAATTAATAGGTTAAAATGCAGTATGAGGTTGAGCTTGACCTATTCTCTGCTTTGTGAAGTATAAGAGTTGACCCTGATTAAATTAGAAGAGTAGCTCTCTATTGACTTTCCATATGACTGGCCACACTCCTTTCAAACTGAAAGAAAGACAGCAGAGGAGGTGCATTCTAGGCTGGGGGTGTGGCCCCTGAACTGAACCAGAGGGCAGCTAGGGTGGGGAGGGGATTTTATCTCTTCACTTCTACATTAACCATGGCATCTTGCATCAGAGGTACTCAACCAGCAAAGAGCCTCCACATCTAGGAGAAAGACATCAACAGAGATTGGGGAGGGGGTGAGCAAAGAAAGCAGTGTCAAAGAACACAACCTCTGGCAGCAAAGAAGACAACCAAATATGGATTCAAGAGAAAACTTGCCCTTGCAGTCAAGAGTCCAATTAGAGAGCAGAGCAGACCCAATGGATCCAGTTGAGTGACTCTCTCAGCAGAGATACTGTGTCCAGGAGAAGCAGTCTAAGGACACCACAAGAAGACAAAGAATGGTCAAGGCCCTGTCCTGGTTAAGTGGCACAGTGGATAGAGCACTGAGCCTGGAGTCATGAAGACCTCATGACACTTAGTAACTGTGGGACCCTGGACAAGTCACTTAACCTCTATTTGCTTCAGTACCTCTATTTGCTTCAGTTTCCTCATCTGTAAAACAGGGACAAGAATAGCCCCTACTTTGCAGGGTTGTTGTGAGAATCCAATATGATAATGATTGTAAAGCTCTCAACATAGTGCCTAGCACATAGTAGACATTATATAAATGTTTGCTATTATTACTATGTAGTACCAGAGGTATGAATTACCTTGGACATGTGTTCCCTATGTGTGTGCCTCACTACCAGTATATTATTAAATTTATGATCTATCTTCCCAAGGATTCTATGTGCATTTGGGTGAAAATATACCTCAGGTCAATGGGGAGAGGAAGAGGATATTTTGTAATTATTATTCTTACTATGTTATCTTAATCAATGCTTTTGCTTTGAGTTAATTGTATCTATTGGCTGACTATTAAAGGTCAGCTGCCCTGTGGGGGCTCATGAGTAGGTTTAGGTATAGGTCTCACAGAGTACCTTTGAACCCAAGATAGTAATCAACCCCCCTGGAGACTCAACCAGCAAACCTGTGAAGGCTGAGTTAAGGAGGAGGCCAGACAGGGAATTACAAATACTACATCAAATTTAGCATTTATATATGTACCTAAAAAAAATTACATATGATAGAAGCTCAGCTTCTTAGTCAACCTTTTTTTTTGTTTTTTCTTATACACAAAAATGCATGTTAGTTGACAATTGCTAAGTTCTTAATAAAAAAATGAAAATTTAACAAAAAAAGTCCAGTAACACTCCCTTATGTTGATATGGCACATTAATTTGTGTTTTCCATTCAAGATTTCCTCTTCGTTCAGTCCCCGTCTTCTGATGCTTCTCCTTGGCCTACAGGACACCAGGGTCTTGAAGACTTTGCCAATAGAATGAAAAGATATAGCACCATAAGCTACCCCAACTTGCTCATTTTACAAAGGAAGAAACTGAGGTTATGCAGCTTGCCAAAAACATGGAGCTAGCCCTTAAATCCAGGTCCCCTGGCTCCTAATCCAGAGTTCTTCCCACTTCAGAGGACTGCCAGGGATAGACCACTAAGGATCAGCTTAGCTCTGGGTGGAGAGCTCGATGACCAGGACCACTGGCAGCTAAGTAGGGACTTGTCTCCAGTCTCAGATGCTCATCAAGTCATGTACTGAGGCACAGATGGGCTGCAATGGGCTTCAGTGAAGGGAGTACCCCCCTGGATGAACCTCAGGACTTTGGAAGTTATGAAGTATTTTGTTTACAAGTGCTTTCCTGACTATTTGAGCTTCATAAAGACCATCATCCCCATTTTTCCAAGGAGGAAGGCTCAGCCCAAATACTCCTAGCAAGGCCTTTTGGGATCCCCTCAACTATCAGTGGCTCATGTCACCCATATTACTTTATTTTTTTTTTATCAATTTACCCATGTCCTTGTTTCCTTCAGTAAATAGAACATAAGCTTCTAGAGGGAAGGGATTATTTCATATTGTTTTTATATTCTCAGCATCTAACATAGTTCTTGGCCCATAGCTGGTGTTAAATGAGTATTTAGGAAGGAAGGAAGGGAAGAAGGGAGAGAAGGAAAGTAAGAAGGGAGGGAAAGAAGGGAAGGAGGAAAGGAAAGGAAGAAGGAAAAGAAGGGAAGAAGGAAAAGAAGAAGGGAGAGAGGAAGGAAGGAAGGGAAGAAGGAAGAAAAGGATAGGAGGAAGGGAAGAAGGAAAGGAAAGGAAAGGAGACTGAGGTCCATAGAGGGACAGTGACTTGACCGAGGTCACATAGCTAGTTAAGTGACTGGGAAGGTATTAGAATCGAGGTTTCTTTCTTCTGCCCAGTCCTACCCTCTCCCTTCTTCAGCCAGCCAGTTCTGGGGAGAGTCCTATGTGCTTCTGGTGAAGGATGACTTCTCCCTGGGTGGGGCCGGGCCCTCTGTTTTTGAAAATGGGTCACCTGTGCCCCCAGGATGGGGGAAGGGGGGCAGGGGGTGGTTGGCAGGAAGCAGCTTGTCAGAGCTGGTGGAGAGGAAAGTAGGACAGATCTCAATCTCTTCCCCAGAGCTGGGAGAGGCCCCCAGTTAGGCAGGCCCCAGCCTGCAAGACTCCTTCAAAAAGCTGCTGAAGGGAGGGACTCCACTGGTCTAGCCTCCTTCTCCCACCTGAGAAATAAGAACCATAACTCACATTTCTACAGGACTTCAAGATTTACTGGGTCCTCTCCTCAAAAAAAAAAAAAAGAACAATCTTAGATTGGCAGTAATAATAACTAAATTTATACATTATCTCATTTGACCCTCACTACAAACCTGAGAGCCATGTGTTATTATCCCCATTTTACAGATAAGAAAGCCGTGGCTCTCAGAGAGTGAACAATTTGCCTATAGCCACACACAGCAAATCAGTGTGTGAGATGGGAACTGAGCCCACATCTCCCTGGCTCTGAGGCCAACATAGCCATAACATAAGCATGATTACCCCCCATTTTAGACATGGCTCAGCCTTGCCCAAGGCTGGCAAGAGGATAAACAAGAGGCTAGTGCAGCAGGAATTCAAACTCAGGGCAGATGATACAGAATCTATCCCTCTTTTCACTCTAACAAAGGGCTTCCTCTTCTATAAGATAAAGGAGTCCATCTGAGTCATCTCTGTAACTGCAAAGCGTCACAGTTGGATTTGAACCCAGATCTCTCGTAATTCCATTACTGCCTTCCACCTTCCTACGCTATCTCCCCTCTACCAAAACGCATTACGTAGGTTGTCATAATTGCTTTAGAGACATTATCTCATTTGATCGGAACAAATGAAAATGGTTGGTAGGTACAGCTAGCCCATTTTGCAGAAAGAAACCATGGCTCAGGTTAAGGGATTTCCCCAAGGTCACAAAGCAAATAAGCACTGCAGGCAGCATTTGAACCCAGGACTCTGCTTCCAGATGGAATGCTCTCTTCCATGTACCACACTGCCTCTAATAGGTCGATTTTTCCACCTCAGCCCATCTAGAGAGGCAACATCCTGCCGTGGACAGAGCACTTATCTCGGAATCAGGAAAACCTGAATTCAAATCCTCCCACATTTCTGTATAACCTTAAGGGGCAAATCACTTAACTCTCTGAGCCTCAGTTTCCTCAGCTGTAAAACAGGAGTAATAATACTGCTGGTACCTATGCTCTCTAGGCTGTGGTAAAGGCTCTCAGTAAAGCGCAGACTTTAAAGGGTGATTATTAACTCGATCATTGCCAAATACATCCCAGATGTTTCCCCTTCATACCTTAACTCACATCCTCACCTCTGCCTGGAATGATTTTTCTATCATCTCTGATCCCTCACAGCCCAACTCAAAGGCTTCCCTCTTCATCAGTTCACTAACTTGCTGCCTAGTGTCTTCTAGACAGAGACTGTCTGCTCAAAACCTTCTGGCTTGCTGGGAAAAGGAGGAAGCAGGTTCTGAGAGGCCAACTCTGCCTGTGTATCTTGTGTTTATCCCATGTTTATTTTGAACATATTGAAATACATTCATACTGTCTCCCCCTCCCCCCGCCAAAGAAATTAAGAGTATGAATTGTTCCATACTTTATCTTTCTTTAAAAAAATAAATTTATTCCTACATCAAATTGCTGACCAGCTCAGGAAAGGAGAAAGAGAATTTAGAACTCAAAAAAAAATTTTAATGAATGTTTAAAATTGTTTTCACATGTAATTGGGGAAAAATAAAATATCACTTTAAATTTTTTAATTTATTATTTGCTGATTTTGAACATTCTTTTAAAATAAATTTTGAATTACAAATTCTTTCCCTCTCTTGTGTCCCTCCCCCACCCACTGAGAAGGAATGCAATATGGTATCAGTTATACATTTGAACCCGCTTCATCTTTTGATCCTCAAGTGTCTGGCTCTTACTAAGTGTTCCACAAATGCTTGTTAATTTACTGATTAATTGAGTCAAGGCCTTTTCCCTAATTGCCTTAGATGTTGCTGCCCCCACATTTCATTTATATTTTGTAGATATATTTGTAGAATATAAGCTCCCTGCGGGCAGGGAATGAGGGCATTTTTGTAATTGTGTCCCCAGTGCCCAGCCCATAGTAGATGCTTAACAAATGCTCATCGATTAATCTCAGAGAGGCACAAGAAAAGCAGGCCTCATCCTGGGGGACTCATCCACATGGATTAGAAAGAGAATAAGGCAAGAAAGAATAGAATCCAATCCTCATTTTCCATGGTGGGTGTGGGCTGGTGTGGCCAGCAGAGGCTACCTAGAGGAGTTGGAACTCAAGCAGGCCTTTGGACAATGGAGAAGGTTCTGAAGTCAAAGAGGACAAGGGAGGACTTGGGGGGGAGGGGTGAAATAAAGGGGTGAAAATACCTTGGGATCAGGAACAAAGGTGATGGGTTCCCAGATCAATGAGGAGACTACATTGCCTCAACTGGAGTAGATAATATGCAGGAGGACTGGAAAGGAGATAAGGCTTAAGGGGAGGAGGGCAGAAAGAAAGCTTTGGGGGTGCAGACTTGGCCTCAGGATCAAGGCTGGCAAATGCCCCAGTCCCTGGGAAACAGGCCCACCATGGCCTCTCTGAGGGAGTTGATAACTCTCTCTTTGATCCCAGGCAGTGAAGTAAGACAGAAGCTAAGAAGATAACCCAGACCTGGAGAGGCCCCAATACTTCCAAAGCAGGCCTGGGAAAGATTGACTTTCCAGGGCCTGGACCAGAGGTCGATCTGAGGGCTCTATGGCCAACAGGCTGGATTTCAGCAAAGTATTTCTCCTTCCCTGACAGAAAAGGCCCGAGAATGGCAGAATCCTAAGTCTGACAAACTCATTTCCCCAAACATTTAGTAAGCATCAACTGAGCTCAATCATGGGTCTTCCCCTCTTTGCTTACTGAATTGCCACTCTCCCCTTAAAGCCCAGCTCCAAGGCCACTCCCTCTGGGAAGTCTGCCCTGGTCCCTACCCACCCTCTCCCCAGTGGGTATCAGTGGCTCCTCATAGCCGTGCTTTGCACCTCTCTAATATCAACCAATGGAGAAGAACGCTTGCAGGATTTGTGTCCGGTGAACAAAAGCAAAACCTGTGCTCTGTACACAGTAGGTGCTTAATCCATGTCTGATGAGTATATAAATGAATCAATAAACAAATCTCTAGCACCTGACATTAGAGGAGGCTTCGAATAATAGGTCAGAAATTCAGCAGATGAAGGAAGAGGAGAGGGAAAGAGAGTAGGGTAGGGAGGGCGTGGTGGGCTGGGGGCTTGGGAGGGAGGCAGAGCTACCCCTTTTGCTGGATGAGAGCAATGGGAGATGAAGCTGGACAAGTAGGGGGACTACAGATCATGGCGGGTCTCGAATGCCGGCAAAAGGAATGTGAACTTGACTCAGAGGGCCCTGACAGGGGAGGACCAGGTCTGGCCATGGGTGAAGGGTAGATTGGAGGAGGGGGGGGGACAGTGGCCTCCTGGGAGGTGGTAATTGCCTCCTCTAGAGACAAGAGTAATGAGGAGGCTCATTTCCTTCTGGCACTTTTCAGATTACAAAGCACTGTCCTTGCAACAGTGGAGGTAAGAAGTACAAGTAATTATCCCCATCTTATAGACAGGGAAACTGAGGCCCAGAGAGATGAAGAGGCTTGTGGGATTTGAACTGAGGTCTTCTGACTCCCTGTGCACTGCTTTTTCTTCTAGAATCCCAGAACTGGAGAGTCAAAGGTCTATTAGCGGCCAGCCAGTCCAACCCATAGGCAAAGGCAATCTCCTACACTGCAGCTGCCTCCCCTGCCTGGCCCAGCCCTCCTGGGACTGGCCTGGGCCTCTTGGGGCAGAAGCAGCCCCAGCCAAGGGCTTAGAGTCATTAGAGGCTAATTGCCTGGTAGCTTTTACACCACTAATTGGCCTCCCAGCTAAACAGGCCCAGCAGGCTCTATACAAACCCACCCTTATGGGCCTATAAACATCCCTGGCTGGGAGGGGAGGGGAGAAAAGGGGAGGGGGAGCAAAGCCCAGCTCTTGGCTCTCTGAGCTCGGGGCCCAGGTGCCAGGGAAGGATCACCAGGATTACAGGCACACTTGACTTTAACCCTGTTTGCAAAGAGGCTGCAAAGTCAACTTGACAGACAGAATGGACGGGTCTCACCTCCCAGTAAACCGATTAGGGTGGCAGCCAGCCAGCCCCACTCTGGGGGCCTCGCCCACTTTCTCCTGGGGCTGGCACTTGCCAGGACAGGGAGTGCTCTGAGCAAGGCACCCTTTTTCTTCTCTCCCTGCCCACCCCCAAACAAGAATATTAACCCAGAAAACAATTATTATCTGCCCCTTTAAGGTTGGAACTCTACCTGCTCTCCACTCCCAGTGTGCAATGCCCTTCTCTTCTCATTCAAAACCTGAAGGGTCTCAACCCCTCCAGGAAGCCCTCCAAGTCGACTCCAGCTCTCATTTCTCAGAAATTTTGAGGCAATGCAATAGCCAAGTGTTAAGCACCAGCTGTACACAAAGCCCTGTGCTTAGGGAGGCATAAAGTTTAGATCACAGGATTTTGAAGCTTCGAGGTACAGTGGAAAAAAGGATCAATTTGCAATAACAGGACCTTGGTTCAAATTCCTGCTACTTACTTTGGGTATGACCTTGGATAAATCACAACCTCTCTGTGTCTTACTTCCTCTTTTATAAAATTGGGGGATTGGACTAGATGACCTCCAAGGTACTTTCTAGCTCTAAATACATGATCCTCTGACAAGCCCAAGGTAGGAAACTGAAACCCAAAAGTCAGTGACTTGCCCAAGAGCACACAAACTAGTGGCTTCAGACCCAGGGTGCTTTCTGGGAGAGGAGACGGTCCCTGCCTTCCCAGGGCTCTGGGTCTAGTAAAGGAATAAGATAATTCTAGTAAATGGTAAATAGGAGTAATTAGGAGACAAAAAGGGATAGTGAGGCCTGTAACCAAGTCGCTGAGGACACTCAGGGGCCAGGAAAGCACAGGAAGCTCGAGTCTAAGGTTGGGGTTCAAGAAGCAGGGAAGCCTGGCAAAGTCCTGTCTGTTTTCTGAGCCTCAGTTTCCTCTTCTGTAAATCGAGGGAACTGGATTAGAATGGGTGTGGGAGGGCAATCTGGTGAAGCTTAAGGACCACTTCTCAGAATCATAATTTTTAACTATATAGAATAAAATACATAGGATAACAAAAGAAATCAGTTATAGGGAAATAACAGTTATTAAAGTATTTTTAAAAAAAAACACAGAACTCAGGTTAAGAACCCCTGGCTCAGGAGATGGTCTCTTAAACCCCTTCAGGGGAGGGCAGGGAGGGAATGAGCCTTTAATAATAAGCTTTAAATTCAATGATTTTGTAATCCAATCATAAGAAGGGAAAGTTGGAAACCTGTGGAATGTCACCGAAGGTACACTGGACCCTGATTCCATTTTTTGAAAAATGACACTATCAAAGCAATGTAGTACAGGGGGGAAATCCTGGCTCTGGAATCAGAGAATCTGGATTCAAATCCTTCCTCTAATGATCCCTCACTTGTGTGACCTTGGGCAAGTCACTTAATGTCTCTGGGTTCGAGTTTCCTCATATGTAAAATGAGGGCATTGGACTCTATGGCTACTGAGGCAGGGATCTGCTAGAACCATCTCAGATAGGCTGGAAAGCCAGCTGTTAAATTTTCATCGTGAACATTTACAAGTGGCAAATAGAAAATGTTACAAAACAGGGCTTGATTTGGGGGGGGGGGTATTGCCTGGACTTAAGAAAGTATTAGAGACGATGTTAATGATACAGATTAAATTTAAAAGCATGTCGTGCATACATATGTTTTCCTAGAGAGCTGACTGATTAATATTGACCAGCCGTATTCCCTGCTCTGAGGTCCCTTCTACCTCTAGATCTACGATTTGGAATCAACCAACCTGGGTTCAAACCCCAGCACTGTCACTAATGTGACCTTGGGAAAGATGGATTTTTCCCCACTGTGGCAGAACTAGAGCTAGGGTAAGGGCTCTGAGATTTTGTCCTACCACAGAGATGGTAGCATATGTTTTTTCCCTAGTGCATTATCTATCTAGCGAGTCAGATTGAAGATGAGCAGCAGGTAGGGATGGGGCCTTTTGGAGACATGTTCTTCTTCTACACTATGTGTGCCTTCAGTTAAGGAGCAGCTCATCCCTGAGAAGCTCCTTCCAACTAATTTCTACCCATGAAGATGGGGCTCTTTGGAGGGTCTCAGCTCTCTGAGGATTAGTTGTACTTCTCCAGCCCTTGTTTGGTTCAGAGAGGGAGAGGGGCTTGCATAGAGATCAGGGAATTTGGAGACAATGGGCAGGCAGAGAATCTATACCCAGAGCATGCTGCACATGGGAAGAGGGGGTACATTGGTTCCTCTGCGGCCGGGCTGTGCCAGGTATGGACTGAGGGTGGGGGAGCTGGAATATGTTTCCCTGAACTACATTCAGTGCCAAGAGAAGAAATGCAGCTTTTGCACTCCAAGAGGGTGGAGGAGCAGGTGCAGTGAAACCCACCCATCCCCTGTACTGAATGTGCTCCAGGCACCAGAATTCCTAGTTTGGCTCTCTGGGCCTAAAAGAAGGAACTGGGTTTGGTGATCCATCTGGTCCCTTACTACTCTGGATTTGGTACATGGAAGGATCCTGCGCTCTGAATATTGCCTAAGGTCAAGGCCTAAGGTCCTACATTGGTTGGGGGAACTGGGCCTCAACATTGCCTTTGAAATTCACAAGGCCTCATTTGCATTTTGCTGGAAGGAAGAGATTGTCTCCGGTTCTCCTCCCCATCCCACCTCCAGCAGTTCATGGAACAGCCGGGGGAAAAAAGCCGGTTAGGGGATTCTGGAGAATAGAGGAGGCTGAGGGGGAGGGGATGCTGGAGCTGTGGAATGTCTCTATGTCTTGGCCTAGTAGCCCCAACTGGGGGCCACACAAGTACCCAGGTCATCCACTACCCCATGTCCAAGCAGGCCCTTCCCGGAGTGATAATACCATGCTACATGGCCAGCCCAGCAGCTATGGCCTTTCCCAGTCACCCGAGAATTGAATTTATGTAAACTCTTCCAGATAACATCTGGACAGGCATCTCTGCAAGCCAGAGCCCGGGCTGCTGGGAGGCTATGAATGCCATAGCAGTTTCCATTTCTCTGGATTTGCCTTTCTAGAAAGCACTGGCCTTGCAATTGCTTTGTGGAATAGGGTGTGCCAGTATTCTTATCCCCAATTTGCAGAAGGGGAAATAGAGGCTCAGAAAGGAACAAGGCCCTTTTCTATAGCCCTTTAAGGTCTCCGAAGTGCTTTGGAACAGTCTATGAGGTCAATATCTCAAGTAGTATTGTCTGTTTTGCATATGAGGAAATTGAGGGACAATCTTCAAAAGCAAACCAACTTGCCCAAGATTACGCAATTAGAGAGCGGCTAAGTCAGGGCTCACAGGACTTGGAGTTGTAAGACACCTAGCAGCCATTAACCCCTTCATTTGGTAAAAGAGGAAACTGAGGTCCTAACAAGAGGCATGATTTGCTCCCAAACCATCTCATTTTGCCATGCTACGTGTATGAATGTGTTGTGTAAGATATATGAGTATCTTTACAAAGGTATTTGAAGGGAAGGAAATGAATCTCATATATGAATGTGTAAGCTTATATATGAAGGATTGGTTTTGAATAGTACACTGTATGGTGCAATGGAAATAGCCTTGGATTTGGCCTTCGAAGATGTTGGTTCATGGGTTCAAATCTATGCTCTGGTACTGAGCTAGCTGGGTGACCTTGGACAAGTCCTTTCCCTTTTCTGAATCTCTGTTTCCATATCTGTAAAATGAAGATTGGATTAGATAGCATTTTCCTTCCAGGTCTCTCTCTGTGCCCTTGCAAAGGCCATCCCCCATACCTGGAATAAATGTCTTCCTCACCTCTGCCTCCTAGAATCCTAAGCTTCCTTCAAGGCTCAGCTCACTTGAGTTAGGTGACTTAGTGGGTAGAGTGCTGGACCTGGAGTCAGGATGATCTGAGTTCAAATCCAGCCTCAGACTGTGTAACCCTGGGCAAATCATTTAACCCATATGCCTCAATTTCCTCATCTGTAAAATGGAGATGATAGTAATAGCACCTACCTCCCAGGGTTGTTGTGAGGATCAAATGATTGTAATGTGTAAGTGTTTCCCAAACCTTAAAGTGTTAGTTCTTATTAGTAAGCTCCACCTTCTTCACAAGTCTTTCCTTTTTCCCTCCACCTCAACCCTGGCCCTGTAGTTCAGGACTTCCCCTGCTTTACTTTGTCCGTATTTCATATTTACTCATCTCTGCATTATGTCCCTCCCTCCCGCCTCTCCCCAGTAGAATATAAGTTCCTTAGGGGCAAGGACTGTTTAATTTTTATTTTTGTATCCTGGGCACCAACCCCTAGTCTGGCACAAAGAGACATAACAGATACTTGTTGAATGAATAAATGAACATATAAGTCTGAGCATGTGTGTCCTACCTTGGGACAGAAAGAGCTGGTTCTTCCTGACAATACCAGATCCCTCAGGCTACCTTTACCCTCTCCCAAACTGACTGAATAAATTCAGAAAGTCCTCACCAAATAACGCCTGTCTCTGGGAAGATGCAAATTTCTATAATTTATTCCCCCAGCCTTAGCAAGGGGAAAAAAAAAAGTTTACCCAGAACAATGAAGATGTCACACTTGGGCAGGGATCTTGGGGCCTATGTCAAGCTTGGGCGGATAGAAAAAGCAGAGGAAAAAAATGTCTTTATCCCAGATTGGGAGATCAAAGGATTTGGTACTAGAAAGGATATTAGAGATCATTCTAATACAACCCTCTCATTCAATAACTAGAAAAACTGAGGCCTAGACAGGGGAAAGGGTTGACCAGGGTGACAGCTAATAAGTACAGGGTGAAGTTTCAAACTTTAGATTCTCTGATTCCAAATCTCTTTCTGATTTATCATGCTTGGGGGATGAGCACCTGGAATCTGGCCAGGTGATGGCCACCAGAGGCCCTTCCAATCCTATTAGAAGGGTCTCACCTGAGGTCTTTCTGGGGGGGAGTCAGAAGACTTTGGTTCCAATACTGATTCTTTCACATAACTAGAACCTTTCCCTATTTTGGGGTCTCAATTTCCTCCTCTTTCAAATAAGGCATTTGGATTAGACGACCTCTAAGATATCTTCTAGCTCGAAATTCTATGATCCAGAGATACCTTCTCTGGATACCTTTAGATACCTAGCTCTAAATTCTATGATCCGAGACCCTTTGTGCGGAGCACCCAAAAGTGTGTCCAGCCAGGTAGCTGGAGAAAGATGGCGGAGGGCTGGGCTAGGCCGAGGGGCCAAGGCAGGCAACCCCGGGGCCAGACACTCCCAGGATCAGCTTCTGCCCATTGTGTCTAACCTATAAAGCTGTCAGCCACTCCAACAGCTCAAGGTCCCTGCCCCAGCAGTGTCCTCACTCTCTAAAGGACCGAAGAGGAAGGGAAGAAACCTTTTGTGTCCATGAGAACCGGCTGCTCTCCAGGCCTTCATTTATCATGGAGCCTAAGCCATGTCATTGTGAAAGTTTTCCAGGCTGGAAAGCTCTCTGCAGGAGAGGCCCCCTCTCACTTCACATCCCCCCCCCATCCCAACGCTCCCCTGATACCACAAAACCAGCCTTGGGCTTTCCCCCTCCCCCCAAGTGTGAAGGTCAGCAGAGACTCAAGGAGCAGGAATCCATCCAGTTGAGGTTGGGGAAACAACCCTGGGCTGGGGGCTAGAGATCTGGATTCAGTCTTGTCCCTGCCACACACTCAGTGTGGTATATAGGGAACTGGAAAGAGCCTAGGATTTGGAGTCTACTACACCTGGGTTTGAATCCAGCTCTGCTAATTTACTACCTATGTGACCTTGGATATGTCCTTTCCCCTATCTGGACCCCAGTTTCCCCAACTCTAAAATAGTAATAATGATATATACCACCTACCTTATAGAATTGTTGTAAGATAAAGACGTTATGGAAACCTCAAAACATTGTAGAAATGGGAGTTGTTATCATTATTATTATTATTGTTGTTGTTATTACTCATCTCTGCTATCAATATGTCCACTCCTTGGTCGCTATACAAGGATTTCACATTTAGAATAATATTAAATATTTAAATTACTGTTTGATATTTAAATTTAAATGAATAATTATAAATAAATAAATAATTGGTTAGTGAAAATAATGAATAAATCAATATTAAAATTTAAA
The DNA here is from genome assembly GCF_003287225.1 of Phascolarctos cinereus. NCBI lineage: Eukaryota > Metazoa > Chordata > Mammalia > Diprotodontia > Phascolarctidae > Phascolarctos > Phascolarctos cinereus. The sequence goes on along the minus strand of NW_027556402.1, from coordinate 199,195,012 downwards.
TTAAATTCCATAGATGGCCTAAAAATCTTGTGATTCATAGCCAGAAAGTGATGAATTTTCTGCCACAGCAACTCTGGAAGACCATCTTCCAAGTCAGAGCCATAGCTAGGGTAGGATAATCTGTGCTTTGTACCAGCCCCCTAACTTAGTGGGTGCTAAACGTACTTAAAATCCTTCAGAGAAACCACAAAGTTTAGTATGTGCACTGATTCTGGAGTCAGAGGACCGAGAGTCAAATCTTGGTTCTGAGACTTACTATCTGTAAGACCTTGGGCCAATTCCTCTTATTTTATCTTACTTTTCTCATCTTTACATTGAAGGGATTGGACTATATAGGCTTCATTTGGGCTCTTTTTAGCCTCACAACAACCCTATGAGCTGGGAAGCTACAGACAGGGATATGCTGGTAAATGTTTCACAACCAACTCTCTGTTAAATGTTTAACAACCAGCTCTCTGTGAGAGGAAATGTGCCACTGACACTTTAAAGTTTAATCAACATTATTAACATATTCTCCATCACTCTCTTAAGTCTAGGCAATAAATAAAATAATAAATTGAGCCCTGATATATAGTTTTGATGATTTCCATGGTGTAAATGTAAACTTCCATTAAAAAGTTAACAATCAGTTCTAATTGGGTCTACCATACTCCTGGACAGGTAATATTTTTTCCCTTCCTACAGATGAGGAAACTAAGGCTCCGAAAGGTCAAATGTGTTTCCCATGGTTATCAAATAGTGTAGCAAAAAAGAGCTCTAGGTTGGAAATCAGAATCCCTCCACTTGAATCCTCAGTCTGCACTGTGTGACCTTGAGCAAATCTCCCAGAGATCTCTTCTGGGCTTCAGGCTCCTCGTCTTTAAAAAGAGGTGACTAGCCTAGACTAGAAGTCACTAGAAGTGACTTCTCTGGGCTAGTAGATGACATAGCTTCGGCATTTTCTAGTACAAGAAGGGAGACATTGAGTGGTCTTTAGGACCACATTTGCATTTGGAGTTAGAAGAAGATGGCTTGAATCCTGCCTTCTGAAGGAGGCCTTGCAGACCCTGCCCCCACCCCATTAGTGCCTTCCCTCTGGGCTACCTTCCATTTAGATAATATTTATCCTGTATGTACCTAATTATGTGGCTGTTGTCTCCGCCATCTTAAAATGAGCTCTTTGAAGATGGGGACCATGTTTTTACCTTTCATTGTAAACACAGGGGCGCAAAGCATTTAATAAATGCTTGTTGACTGACTGACTGGCTACCTGTGTGACTTTGGACAATCTCTTTCCCATCTGTGATGCCTCAGTTTCCTCCTCTGTAAAATGAGGGGGTTAGACTCCATGGTCCCAAAAGCCCCTTCCAGCTCTAAATCCTTTGATCCTATAAGACCCGTTTCCCCACCAGAAAAGCAAAGAAGAATGAAAGGGAAGGGGGGAGGCTCCTTAGGAGGTTGGACTACGGGGCTGGGCCCTGGAACAAGTAGCTCTCCCAGGGCCCAAAGGGGCTTAATGAAGTCATTGCTGAGACACTTGGCGCCCCAGTATCCGTGTTCCCTTTGCCAAACTAAAACAATTGGGTGCTGAAATTGAGACGTCTGCCTTTCATATTTCTGTCCTCTTTCTGATTGGCCCAGCCCCAGAGAGGGTCTGAGCTGCGCTCTGCTCCTGGGAGCCCCCAGCAGCCCACGGAGCTGACAGGGGTCCCCAGGAGGCCCTCAAAAAAACGTGAAGAAGGACTCTGAAAGGGGTATTGTTGGGGAAATGCAAATGCCCCATCCAGGAGGGCAGGATTAGCCTGCTCCAAGCCGGTGAGTGGCAGGGGCCATCTGTCTGGCCCTGAGAAAGGGCCTGCTCGTGGGAAGGGGGAGTGGTCAGTGGGGCAGGAGGGGGAGGGTCCAGCTGTCCCCCTCCCCCCCCAGTGAAGGGGAGCCACCCTCCCCCATCATGCCTGGAGAGAGAGGCTGGCAAGAACCCCCAGAGCCCCATCAGGGCAAAGAGTCCTCCACAAAATGCTCAGGCTGGTCTGAAACTGGAAAATGTTTCACTTCTAATAGCATGAGGAGACTTGGACTGGATGGTCTGTAAGACCCCTTCCAGTGCTGACCTTATGTGTTCTAAGACCCCTACCAATACGGACCTTATATGTTCTAGAATTGACACATGTGGTCTAAGACCCCTACCAGTGCTGACCTTATGTGTTCTAAGACCCCTTCCAGAGCTGACCTTTTGTGTTCTAACCCTACCAGTGCTAACTTTATGTGTTTTATATTGTCAAGTCCTTAAAGTTTTGACTTTCTGTGTTCTAAGGTCCCTCTCCACTCTAAAGTTCTGGTGTTCCGAAGTCCTTTCCAATTCTGACATTCTGGGTCCTTTGTTCTCAGGTCCCTTCTGGCTCTAACTTTCTATGTTTTATGTTCTAAAGTCTCTTCCAGCTTTGGCTTTTTATGCTCTAATGCCTTTCCTACCTCTGACATTCTATGTTCTAGCATTCCTCTCAGCTATGACATGCCATGTTCTATGTTCCCTCCCAGCTTTGATATTCTCTATTCTGCATTCTCTCCCAGCTCTGATATTCAATGTTATAAGATCCCTCCCAACTCTGACAATCTATTTACTATCTTGTAAGCATCTTTCCAGTTTGATATTCTATTTCCATATTCTAAAGCCTCTTCAGGCACCGACATTCTAACCTAAGGTCCTTCCCATCTCTGACATTTTATCGCATTATTATTATTATTACTTCAATTCATTAATGAGCTGTTATTTTACTACCCTCCAAAACATATCTTAGTCCTCTACAATAAAGCAGGTGAATTTTCTTTTCAAAAAAATTTAATTTATTTTATTTTGTTGTCACATTTTTTTTAAAATTTCACTTGGATGACTTTTTTTTTCTTTTTGGTGAGGCAGTCAGGGTTAAGTGACTTGCCCAAGGTCATACAGCTAGTAAGTGTTAAGTGTCTGAGGATGGATTTGAACTCAGGTCCTTCTGACTCCAAGACCAGAGCTCTATTCACTGAGCCACCTAGCTGTCCCTTATTGTCACATTTTTGAGTTCTAAGCTGTCTTCCTCTTTCCCTCCCAACCCCACACTACCAACATTTGACACAGATTTATATATAAAACCATACAATACACACTTTCCTAGCTGCTTCCTACATGCCAAAGATGAAAGGTTACCAAGGAGAACTTCACTTTCTGATGCCCACAAGGTGTAAGGATAGCTCTGAGCTCCAAGAGGATCAATTGGGTAGGGAGAAAGAAGGGGCCTCCTTTCCCTTCCTCGCCATGGGCCAGCTAGTGGATGCGAGGCCTCCCAGGTGAGCCTATATCTGCAATAGGGCCATATTATATTTGTGTCTTCTTTCCTCTGGTACAGAGCCTTGGGAGATCTGGAAAGGTCAAAGAAGTCTCCAGAGGTCCAGGAATAGGAGTCCATGGAAGAAACTACTGCAGCCACCAGAACTGAGCTAGGTGAGGCACAACTGTAGCCAGGGCTGTGCCAACAAACATTTAACAACCAGATTAAAGGTGAGGAGGCAGAAAGGGAACCATACCCACCACACATTTTAAAATTTAACCTGCCTTATTTAACATTTTCTCCATCACTTTGTTAATTCTAGAAAATCAAGAAAACCAATCAAGTCTCAAATTATAGAATCAGCCAATTTCCAAGGTGCAAGCACTCCCGTTGAAAATTTAATAATCAGCCCTCAGGAGAGCAGTTCATGTTCATGCCAAAACGTGCCCCTGACTGTAGCCCTGAGGAACACCTTCCTTGATTCAGCCCAGGGATGGGCTGACCCAGAAACTTAGACGCCATGCTCTCTAGGCAAGGGAGCAACTCTGGCCATATGGTAGGAGATATTCAAAAATAAACTGGATGGGGCAAATGCTTTGTGGCAGCTGCTACAACTTGGAGCCCACTGTGCCCGCAGACTGAGGGGAAGGAAGGGAGAGGGTGCCCTCAGTTTGGGGGGCAGATTTGTACTTGGGTTCTTGCTATATCTTTTCAGTAAATATCCCCCGGGGAAAAGTTGACTTTGCTTATCAATGATATTGAGGAGATAACAAGTGGTTAGATGATATTCAGGAGACATTAACTGGTTATTAATATTGGGGAGAATGAATCAGAATGGAGACTTGAGGAGATAGCATTAGAAAGGCACCTCCGGGCAGCTAGATGGCGCAGTGGACAGAGCACCAGCCTTGAAGTCAGGAGGACCTGAGTTCAAATGTGGCCTCTGACCACACTTAACACTTACTAGCTGTGCGACCCTGGGCAAGTCACTTAACCCCAATTGCCTAAAAATAAAAAAAAAAGAAAGGCACCTCAGCCCTTCCAACATACCCCTGGAACCCTGAGGGGCAAAGGTAACAAGCTGCCCTCTGGGGAGCCAACTTGCCAGATGGAATGGGAGTTGGGATAAGAACCTCCAGAGTCTTGTTCAATTACTACTACTACTACTACTACCACCACCACCACCACCACCACCACCACCACCACCTCTACCATCACTACTACTACTACTGCTGCTGCTGCTGCTGCTGCTATTACTACAACTACTAATACCACCACCTCTACCATCACTACTACTACTGCTACTACTACTAATAATAATAATAATACTAAAGCTAGCATTTACAGAGCCTTTTAAGGATCGAAAAACACTTTACAAATATGACCTCATTTTATCCTCATAATAACCCTGGGATGTAGGAACTATTATTATTCCCATTTTACAGATGAGCAAGCTAAGGAAAATAGAGGTTAAATGACTTGCCCAGGGTCACATAGCTAGTAAGTGACTGAGGGCAGATTTGAACTCAGGGCTTTCTGACTTTAAGTCCATCATCACGTGCCATTTACCTACCAGAGGAACCAGAGCAGGTTAAATTATTTGCCTGAAGTCACATACCTAGTAAGCAGTAGAGTGAAGCATTTGAATCCTGGGTTTTTTGATTCTGTGACTAGGCCTTCACCACTAGATCACACCTGGGTTTGGCTTTGCTGTTCTCTGTTTAAAGTGCCCTTAGAGCTCAGACAAATAGTCTATTTCTCTTCTTTGAATCCTCAACAGAACTATTTCCTGAGTCCCTATACCCCTGGTTCCCTGAAATCAGAATGCCTGGTGCACAATACGGCGGCATCACCATCCCATACTCTAGGACCTTTGCTTGTCATGGCCTAGGGTTGCATTTAAACACCCCAGGGACCAGCTTGAGCAAAAGCATGAGCAAAGTACTTAATGAAGAGCGGACCTGGAGCTTTTTTTTTGCTATTACTTCAAGGTGCTGGTGGTGGTGGTGGTGGTGGTGGTGGTGTTAGTAGTAGTAGTAGCAGTAGCTGTAGTAGTAGTAGTAGTAGCAGTAGCAGTAGCAGTAGTAGTAGTGGTAGTAGTAGTAGTAGTAGTAGTAGTAGTAGTAGTAGCAGTATTGCTCAGACTCTGACCTTGGCAGCCCCCATCTAGGCAAGTCAGGGTGGGCAACAGGGAACAGGGTCTGCCCACCCAAGCGGTGGAGTCTGAGAAGGCTGCCTTCAGTACAGCCCCTTCTTCCCTCTTCCACAGCAGGTAGAAGTCACTTTCCTGGCATTCAAGGATCCCCACAAGCCAGTGCTCCCCTACCTGCTCAGCCATGGGGCACCCTTCCTCTGTACTCTTAGCTGGTCTACCCTCACATTCTCAGCTACTTGCCTTTGCTTACTCTGTTTCTAGAATGTGTTCCTTCTGTTTGCCTCATCTATGCTTGAAAACCCAGCTCAAGTGCCTCCTCTTCCAGCAGGCCTTCCCAGATCCTCTCTGTCAATAGGTTTATTCCTTGGACTTGATATGACTGTGCACACTGTGCTTCCTTGGGCCTGGACTCCTCAGAATGTAAAGTGCTGGAGGGCATGAACTGAATTCTTTTTGCCTCGGGATCATCAGATTCTATAGCACATTTCTAACACAAGGAAGGTGCCTAATAAATCTCTTGAACCGAATTAACAAAGCACTTCATTCCTCCCTCTCTAATGAGCTTACCTTCAATTCTGTTGTGTATTATAGTTATCTGTGTTTTTGATTTATCCTTCTGCTGGGCTGCATCTTAGCCCAGGGGCCACAGATCCCCAAGCTTTGTGCTGCAGGGGAGCCCCCCCCACTTCCAGAAGCAGGAGAGCTGATTGTTAAAACACTACAAATCAGGGCTTGCTTAATTGTTTTGTGATTGCTTTGATTTAAGAGAGTGAAGAAAATGTTAATAATGCAAATTGGGTATACATTTTTCTTTTCTGGAAAGCTGGTTGTTAAATATTTAATCAGCATGACATTAGACACAGATAGATTTCAGGGGGATCATGAGTTTGAATGGTTAAAAAAAACCACATCTTTATTTTCACTAACTTCTAACTGAAATTGAGCACTTCATTAATTCTTTTAAAGCCTTAATCAGAGAAGGGGTCCATAGGTTTTATCAGTCTGGCAAAGAGGTCAGGACCTCAGGGCCAGACTGTGAGTTCTGTTGCCTGTCTCTTATATAAACTTTGTGTTTCCCTCAAACCCTAACAGGAGGCTATGCATATAACAGGTATTTAACACATTTCTATCAAATCTAATTAAATTGGATTGAATAAGTATGAGCTGAGTTGGTCAAGGAGGGCTTCCTGGAACAGGTGAGATTTGAACTGAGCCTTTAAGGATATAAGGTCCCTTGCAACTCAGAGACTGTGTAGTGCAAAGTTCTGGTCTGTTTGTTAAAGACCTACTTTATAGTCACACCTCAGAGAATAATTAGACTGATAATAATAGCTCACATTTATAGAGGGTTCTAAGGTTTACAAAGCACTTTCATGGATTGTCAGAGCTGACGGAGCCCTCACTCTAAGTGAGGTTCATCCCTTCCCAGCCCCAACCAGGGATTTTATAGAGAAGGAAACAAAGGAGGGAGGGAGGAAGAGAGTTGTCCAAGTCCACCCAGCCAACCAAGGCCCAGATGCCAAGTCCAGGTCTATTTTTCCTGCTCCCTGGCTGGTGGTCCAACAGGTACCTGCACAAATGACCTCTTGGGCCATTCTCCTTCCCAAAACGTACTTGAGAATCTCCTCTATTGCCTGGGCTGGATTCTGGCTCGGTCCCTTAAGCAATCAGGGGCAGCCCTGCTGCTGCCACCAGGAGAGAGCTCCCAGGGATGTCCCAATGGCCACTGCCTCTGAACTGAGGACTCCCCCTCCCAGGCGGGGGCCCATGGCCCTGTCAGCCTGGGAGCAGATGATGAATGCGGTGCCTGATCTCCCTAATGGAATACCCAGCCAGGCTGAAAGTGGCCGCATCCCTTCTTCCCCATGATTCATGAGCTCAGGCAGTCTCCGCTATCTCTTGGGGGGGAGATTAATAGAATCCTCCATTTAAAAATAACAAAATAGAAGAAGTAAAAGAATTAAAGCTATTGACGGGAGAGAGGGAAAACGTCAGGATGCAAGGAGCCATAGGCTCAGAAATTTAGAGCTGGAAGAGACCTCAGGGGTCATCAGGTCCGACCCCCTCATTTCACAAATAAGAACGCTCAGATCCAGACTAAGTGAGTGCACAGCTACCCAATGTCTGAGGCAGGATTTGAACCCAGGGCTTCTTCCAAGTCCCGTTCTCTATCCACCGCACCGTGTTCTGTCTCTGCTAATAATAATAATAATAATAATAATAATAATAACAAACAACAACATTTCTGTGGTGGTGGGAAATGAAATGCTTGCCCTGTTGCTGTTGTTCAATCATGTCTATCTCTTTTTGACCCCATTTGGGGTTTCCTTGGCCAAGATACTGGAGTGATTTACCATTTCCTTCTCCAGCTCATTTTACAGATGAGGAAACTGAGGCAAATAGGGTTATATGACTTGCCCGGGGTCACCCAGCTACTAAGTGTCTGAGGCGGGGCTTGAACTGGGGAAAATGAGTCTTCCCGACTCTAGGCCCAGCGCTCTATTCACCTCACCACTTAGCTAACCATCCCACAATAGTCAACAACTCTAGTCCTCCCCGTTCCCTATCCTCTCCTGCCTTCCCTTTCCATCATGCCGGCCAAAAGACTCTTCTTTCAGCAACAAACTCTCCCTGCATCCCTAGATTTCTTCTTCAATGTCCCTTCCCCTTGCGGTGCTCACTCAAACCCCACTTTGGTTGAAGAGCCACCTCTCCTGGCCCCTTCTGCCAGGCTGGCTGCTTTTCTCCAGCCACACACGCAGGGCCAGGAGGAGGAGGAGGGGACACTCGCCACTTCCAGAGCTCCTGTCTGCCGCCCTCACTCAGCAGCCGCGTCTCCTGCACCGTTCATCCCGATCCTTGTGGCTCTCATCCCTGGACCCCCCGGCCACCCTTCTGCTTCTCCAGAATGTCCAAACCCTGGTTCATGTTCTCTGCCTCAGCCTCTGTCCTTTCAAATGCTCTGACTTACCAGTTCTGCAGCCTCCCCAGCTCCCAATTCCGCTGTCTACCTCAGCCAGGCATTAAAATGACAGGCCCTCTCTCTGGCTCAGCTAAATCTGCCCCAAAGGGCCAGACCTCCTATTTACGGCTGTGGTGGCAGAGACAGGTCCCCTAGCTCCAAATGTAATACTGTCCCTACTGTGGGGAGAGGGAGGGATAGAGGAGTAAATTCAGGGAGGAAACGAGTACTTATTAAGCACCTGTTGTGTATGTGCCGGGCACTGCAATCAATCAATAAATGTTTACTAAGCACCTACTACGTGCTACTACACTACATTAAACACTTTCAATCAGTCAGTAAACATTTATTAAGCATCTCCTATGTGCCAGGCACTGTAAATAATATTTGCAAATATTATCCCACAGGATGCTGACTCCTCAGCACCTTCTCTTTGCGCTAGGACAGAGAATACATATTCCTTAGACAACACCAGGCTACCAATACTTACACATACCTGTCAACTGGAAAGACCTCTGGCTTGGGAGCTAAGAGGCTTGAGTTCAAATTCTGGTTTTGCCCCTGACTCCCTATGTGACCTTGGACACGCCACAGCCCTCCCTGTGCCTCAGTTTCTTCATTTGTAACATAGGCATCTAGATAGAATGTTGGGTCTAGAGTCAGGAAGACCCAAATTCAAATCTGGCCTCAGACACTTACTACCTGTGTGACCCTGGGCAAGTCACTTAACCTCTCTGTGCCTCAGTTTTCCCATCTGTAAAATGGGGGTAATAATAGCACCCACTTTCCAGGCCTGTTCGGAGGACCAAATGACATAATTGCAAAGCACTTAGCACAGTGCCTGACACCTAGGAAGTGCTATATAAATGTTAGCTAACAGCCATTAAAATAGCTATAATCCTAGTGATCTCTTAGGACTTCTGTGACAAAAACTTGAAATGCTAGAGCTATATGAGGTGTTATTGTTGTTTTCCTACATAGTTATAGAAAGATATTTTTCAATTATTATTTTTCTATAAGACAAACTATAGACTTGAACCTGGACATGTCATCTGTGAATTTCTCTCCTAAATCCTTTAGCCCATTAGCTCCCTGAGGGCAGGGCCTGTGCCTTCTTTCTTTTCTCCCACAGTGATCAGTATGGGACTGGGCATGAGTAGGTGCTCTAGAATCAATTGTGGGTGGAACTGTCATTAGAGAGTGACAGTGAAAAGAACACTGGATTTACAATCCAAACTTTGCCTCCTTACTGCTTGTGTGACCTTGGATACATCACTTAAACTTTCTTTCACAAAATAAAGGAGTTTGAGGCAGCTAACTGGCACAGTGGATAGAGAAGCTGTGCCGGAGTCAGGAGGACCTGAGTTGAAATCCAGTCTCAGACACTTACTAGCCGTGTGATCGTGGGCAAGTCACTTAACCCTAATTGCCTCAAAGGAAAAAAAAATAAAATAAAGGATGAGGGCAGCACAATAAGGCAAGGTCACACAAAGAGGATCAGGGGGTTTTAGTCGGTCACAAAATCAGGATGAGTCAATTGTGCAGCATCACAGGAAAAAACATTTATGAGAGGCGACATGACAGATGGGATAGTGTACTGGACTTGGAGTCAGGAAGACTTGGGTTCAAATCCCACCGCAAAACACTGCCCGTACAATAAAACTACCACATATGTAGTAACTCACCAAACCTCCCTCCCTGCCTCTCTCTATAGATATATAACATATGTGTGTATGTGTGTGTATATACATATATGTGCATTGTAAATGTTTATATATATATATATATATATATATATATATATATATATATATATGTACACACACACACACTCTTTATTAAAACTTTCCCTAAAATGGACTTAACCAAATAACCAGAAAGAGGATCATCTAAAAGTAGACATGCAATAAACATTGATTATTTAATTTTTTTAAAAAAACTAAAACTAAAGCTTCCTACCTGTGTAACCCTGGGCAAGTCACAAAGTCCCTGAGCTTTAGTTTCCTCATCTGTAAATGAAGGGGGTTGACCTTGGTGGTCTCTGAGGTCCTTTCCAGCTCCAAATCTATGATTGTATCTTCTTAGGCTTCATTGGAAGGGTCCTCCATCACAGGCAATCAGACCCTATCTGCAGTGTCAGAGCCTAGGCTTTGAACCACATGTTAGGAACGACATTAGTTGGAACACATCCAGAGGAGGGTGATCATCATGGCTCAGAGACTGGAGAGTGCTAGAGAAAGATCCCATTAAAGGAATTGGGAATGTTTAACCTGGAGAAGAGAAGAGTTAGAAGAGGTTGATTGTTGTCATCCAACTCTGCAAAAGTTTCTTAAATGGAAGAGGGATTTGAGTTGTTTTGCTTTGCATCAAAATCCAGAATGAAGAGCAACAGTGAGAAAACGGAGAGGCAGAGTTCATCGTGATAGAGAGAAGAATTTCCCAACAGTCATAGCTCTCTCAGAGTGGAAGAGGCTGCCTTGTAACAGCGGGTTCCCTATCACAGGAGATCTTCACGTGGAGGTTGGATGACCACTTCTTAGGAATGTTCAGGTAGAGTTTGACTAGATGCCCACTGAGGTCCCAGGTGGCTGAGATTCTGTGATTCCATGAACTCCAAGGTTCTTTCCAACTGCCTCCTGTCTTCTCTGGCTTCTTTCAACTTAAGCCCCACCTTCTTCAAGAAGCCCTTCCCCACCTTCATTAATCTTAGTATCTTCCCCCTGGGATTAACCCTAAATGATTATTTATATATTATATTATATATATATCATATTGTATCATATCATATCATATTATATATCATATCATATATTATATTATATTTAATATGTGTATTGCTTGTATATAATTGTTTGCATATTGTCTCCCCCCGTTTGACCATGAGTGCCTTGAAAGCAACGATTCTTTTTTTGCCTTTCTCTGTATTCTCAGCATTTAGCCCAGTGCCTGGCACACAGTAGGTGATTAATAAATGCTAGTTCACTGACTGATCCTACGAAGTCTTAGGATGCTGAGATCTAAAAGTTCACTCCCTTTCATCCACCCAGGAAGGAATTATATCATAAGTAAGGTCCAGAAACAGTGAACATGGAGAGACATATCCCCTGTCTCTCCCTGCCCACGTCATTGTTCATCTGAGATGTCAATTAGCAACAGACCAGTCAACAAAGGTCCTAATTGGCTGGATTGGTTGATGACCTGCCTAACAGCCAGTGTTCTCTTTGATCTCCCTGCCCTCCACTGAAGCCACACAAAAAGATCTGGGCACCCTTTTGTGGATGCAGAGTATGTGTTGCTACCCCAGAAATGGGGGAGGGGCACACTCCACCACTCAGACACCGAGTATCCCCCCAGCTGCTTCTAAGTGATTGAGTGGGCTCTTGGCTCAGTGGGAATGGGCTAACCAAATAAGCCTTATAGCTACAGACACAGTCAATGTGCGGCTTTGTTTTGTTTTTTAAATTATTCTGAACTTAACAAACACCAAATAAGACAAGTATTTCCACGTACAATGTAGAAAAGAAAAGGAAGTCAGTATATGAAGCTATGAGTCTGAATTATTCACAGCCTTCTTTTCTTTTTAAGTACATAATAAATACAATACTTTATTTTCAAAATTGTCCTACTTTGTCTCTTTCCTACTGACCTTCCTTGTATTATTGTCTGTACATTTTGAAAACACTTCAATAATCCTCTTTTCTTACTTTTTTCCATCTTGGGAACTCTATCACTAATCCTCTATCCCTCCACCCTACATACAAAAAAAATGGAAAGAAAGAAAAACAAAACCCTTCTATCAAATATGCATAAGTAAGCAAAGCATATGCCCATATGGGCCATGTCCAAAAACAACATGTTATTCTGAAACTTGAATATATCCTCTCTGTCAAGACATCAGCAGAGTGTTTCATCAGCGGTCCTCTGGAATTGTGGTTGATTTGATTTGATCAGCATTCTTCAGTTGTTTTTCTCAATCAATCAATCAATAAACATTTATTAAATACCTATTATGTGCCAGGCACTGTGCTAAGCGCTAGGGATACAAAAAAAGAAACAAAAGACAGTCCCTGCTCTCAATCTACAAACTATAAAACTATTGTCATGGTATAAAGTGTTCTCCTGGTTCTACTCAATTCATTCTGCATCAATTCATAAAAGTCTTCTCAGGTTTCTTTAAAATCATCCTTTTCATAATTTCTCACAGTACAATAGAATTATTACATTATATTCACATCCCATAATTTGTTCAGCCATTGCCTAATTGGTGGGCACTTTTTTCGTTTCCCAATCTTTGCTGCTACAAAAAGAGTTGCTAGAAATAATTTTATGCATAGTTGTCTTTTTTCTTTTTCTTTGATTTCTATGGTGCAAAGGTATAGTCATGATATTATTCAGATGGCATAGATTTTAGTGTTTTGGGAAGTATAGTTCCAAATTGCTTTCAGAATGGCTAGACCAATTCACAACTACAGTACATCCATTTTCTTGTGGCCACTGTAACAATTATAATTTAATATTCTTATCATTTTTGCTGGTCTGAAATAGAAACTCAGATTTATTTTACTTTTCATTTCTCTAATTAATAGTGATTTGGAGCATTTTTTCATTTGTCTGTCATTAACCTCAGATTTTTTCCCTTTGATAGCTTCTTGGTCATATCCTTTTACCATTTATGAATTGGGGAATAGCTGTTGTGTGGATTTGTTTTGTGTGACTACACTTATTTGTTGCAAATGGGCTTTTAAAGAAAATTATTTGGAGGAAGTGATAGAGATACTAAAAAAAGGAAGAAAAGAAAGAAAAAAGTATCAATAACTAATTTTTAAGAAAAAATAAACAAAAGATGGAGCAGCTAGGTGGAGCGGTGGATACAGCACCAGCCCTGAAGTCAGGAGAACCTGAGTTCAAATCCAACCTCAGACCAAACATTCAACACTCACTAGCTGTGCGACCCCGGGCAAGTCACTTAACCCCAATCGCCTAAAAAAAAAGAAAAAAGAAACAGAAGAGCACAGAAGGAAATTCAGAAGAGGTCAGAGACAAGCAGGGCAATGTTGGAACTACCAAGTTAAATTTGAATTATTAAAAAATAAAACCAAGTTGTACATAATGAAAAAACAAACTATACATAGCATAAGCTCTTGGCAGAAGGAGATGGCCTAATAGAATAAGACACAACTTCAGACAGACAAAAATGTTCATAGTTTCATATAAAATCCCCCTTTTGGTTTTTCTTTGTATATTGAAATATTAATTTTTTGCTGATGTTTATTAAATTGATAATAACAAAGAATTTTTAATCCAATAAAAAATAAGTGATTGGGTAGGGGTTAAAAATTGAAGATGCTCTATCTGGGGCCCCAGTAACACAAATGGGGTGGTGCCCACAGCAGTTCAGGAAGTGAACAAGAATGGGGTGTTTTAATGGGACTATATATATATTTATATGTTTGTATATACATATATACACATATATACATGTATACACATACATATAAATACCTGTATGTATGTGTATCTCTCTCTCTCTATATATATATACATATATATACATATATCCCTAGGTATGAGGGCAGAGGTAAGAGTGAAGACTGTGAGCCATGGATTAAACTCCTTGAAAAAGATGGGAGAGTGATCATACATCCCAGTAACAGGGATTTAGAAGGGGATGATGTAGGCAGATGAAGGGAACCTCAAAGGAGGGCAGGTTGAAGAGAGGGGCAGAGAAAAGAAGAAAAGTGACAGTGGGGAGCAAGGAGCAGGCTGACTCCTCCTCCTGGCCCAACACTGTGGAGGTGGAGGGATGAGGGACGGGGAGAGGTGAGAAATGAGAGGAGTAATGCATACTGGAGATGGTAGCTTGGATAGAACATTGGTAACCACATTGGGAGTAGCTTCAGTAGAGTAGTGGGGTCAGAAACCACATTGCAATGGGTCGAGAAGTAAATGAGTCTTCTGGGGACAGTCTGCTTTCCCTGAGAAACCAGAAGGTGGAAAGAGGGTGCAATGGAGAGCTTTCAGACGAAGGGGAATTGACTGACACTGGAATGGCAACTCTGGAGGGTAAAAGGGATTGGATAAAAAGAAGAGGATTTGGAATATGAAAGGGTAAGGTTGAGGTAGAGTAAGAAGAGAGTAGTGGGGGAAAAGGAATCACTATTGTGGACTGAAGGGATAAGAAGAATAGGAGGTGAAGGTTTACCAGCCAGACAATAAGAAAAGAACCAATTCATTGGGCCCTCCCCCATTCTCCAGGGTCCTGTGACAACTGAGCACCCCACGAGTATAGGAGCAGACACGTCATCTTCCACAGCTCGTCACTGCAAACACTGATGAGCTGGGAGATGGAGTAAGTGGAGGTACCAGGGAGTTCTGGTTGGTCATTCCGAGGTGTAACCTCATTCTGAGAGAGAGGCCCACCAAGATCTTCTGCTTTCTGGTGGAGTAAGCACTCAGCTCTCCATCACTAAATCCTGGTTCTGCCTACTTTGCAGAGCTCTAGTGAGGAAAGCATTTTGGAAACCTGAAAGCTCTATAGAAATGAGAACAGTTAATTGTGATGATGGTGACAATTATCCTGCTGATTATCCCGTGGTGAGAGCCAAGGGGCATAGAGCAGCTTGAGGTTGGGGGGCTGATCTCGTCACGCGATGGCCTTTGAGTCCCCCCCCCCCCTTGGGAACTGTCTAACACAGGGGTCAAACTTGAAAAGAAAAAGTCTGGGAATTATCCTGCGGTGTTTATGTATTTAAGAAAGAGAGAATGTCTGAAGAAACCCGAGTTTCAGGAGATTTGGAAAGGGATTGGGGCTGAGGTATTCCAAGAATGTTTCTCAGTGAACCTGTCACATAGCTGACCCTGGAAAATATAAACTCCCGGGCCAGCTGACTACAGCACTCTTTATTACAGCTCCCCCAATCACCACCGTCATTTCTCTGCCCTGTCTGGGGCCAAACCAAGGACAAGGAACTCAGAACATTGGGGAGCAGAGACATGGAACACAGAGCTAGATGAAACATTAGAGCTGGGAGGGGCCTTAGGACATAGAATGTGTCAGAGCTGGAAGCTGGGACTTCAGAGCATGGAATGTCAGAGCTGGGAAGGGCCTTAGAACACGTAATGGTAGAGATGGAAGGACCTTCACACAAAGGATGTCAGAGCTGGGAGGGGCCGTAGGACACACAATGCTAGAGTCGGAAGCAACCTTAGAACATTGAGCAAGGAAGTGCCTACCAGGCTGCCCTCTGTGGGACAACAACGCCTGCCCTTCTTTCCTAACAGGGGGCAGGTGGGGGCTGATTTCTTGCTTCTAACCCTTTGGAGAAAATGTTACTCTAGGAAGGTTCATCAGCCTGGTGGTGGCCCATCAGTCCAAGAACTGATGGGTCTTTCTTCCCCAGTGCCAGGATGGCCCAGCCTCCCTTAAAAACTAATATTTGGGGGGCAGCTAGGTGGCACAGTGGATAGAGCACCGGCTTTGAAGTCAGGAAGACCTGAGTTCAAATCTGGCCTCAGACACATAACACTCACTAGCTGTGTGACTCTGGGCAAGTCACTTAACCCCAGTTGCCTCACCAGAAATAAGAAACAAACAAAAAAACCCCCAATATTTGTCATTTGTAGACAAACAGGTAGGACAGCAGCCTGAAGCAGGGGGATGCGGCCATAATGCTCTCTATAGTGGCCACACTGCTATGACAAAACAGGACCTGGAACGTGGGCACTTAATAAATGTTTATTGATTGACTGACTGAGAGGCAGCCTGGCACGGTGCCCTCAAGTGCAAGATCTGCCATTTGCCAATGGTGTGACCCTGGGTGAGTCTACAGGAGGGTCAGCAGGATGGCGAAAGGACAAAAGACCATGTTATTCAAGGATCAGTTGGAGGAAATGGGGGTGGTTAGACCGGAAGCTACTTAAGGGCAAAGATTCTGTGTGTCCCCAGTGCCTAGCACTGTGTTTCACATAATAGCAGACACTTACTAAATGCTTGTGGGATTCGATTGGCTTGGATGGAGATACAATCAAAGTCTTCTAGTAAGTGTAGGGTCATCATGGGAAAAGAGAGGAGTTAGGCACATTCTGCTCAGTCGCAAAGGACAAAAAACCAGGAAAAGTAGGAGGAATTCAGAAGGAAATTAGCTTTCTGCTTAATGTAGGAGAAAACTACCTAACCTTTTTTGGTGGTTGTTATCAATTTTCAGTCATGTCCAATTCTTGGGGTTTTCTTAGCAGAGGTACTGGAATGGTCTGCCATTTCCTTCTCCAGCTCATTTTATAGATGAGGAAACTGAGGCAAATAAGGTTAAGTGACTTGCCCACGGTCACACAGCTAAGTGTCAGAGGCCAGATTTGAACTGATGAAGATGAGTCTTCCTGACTCCACTGTGCCACCTAGCTGCCCCCACCTAACCATTAGAGCTATCTAAAAGTGAAATGGATTGACTCAGGAGATAGTGAGGTCCCTGTCAGTGGAAGCTTTCAAACAGAGATTAGATAGATGTACTTGTCAGGAACATTGTAGGGGGGATTTCTGCCCAGGTACAGATTGGACTACCAATCAATCAATAAGCATTGGTAGGTGCCCACTATATGCCCGGCCTTGTTGTAGGTGATGAACAGACAAGTGCAAAGAATGAAGCAATCCTTCCTCCCAAAGAGTTTACATTCTAACACCTAGCTGATCTCAAAGGTCCTTTCCAACTTACCAGATTCTGATTGCATGAATCACTTTCCCTCCTCTGAGGCTCAGTTTCCTTCTCTGAAAAATGGGGATAATAATTCTTGCCTGCCTGACCTCCCAGGGCTGTCATGAGAATCAAATGAGATCATGGAAATTTATAAGGAAAGCCTGGCAAACCTGCCAATCACTCCGGAGGTGTGAGGCACTATTAAAGATGGTGATAACCCTCCCCCACAGAGCAGGGCAGAATGGAGCTGTTGAATGGTTCTTTCTTCCCCAGTGCCGGGAGAGTCCAGCCTCCCTGAAAAACCAATATTTATCATTTGTAGACAAACAGGTGGGACAGCAGCCTGCTCCAGGGGGGACGTGGCCATAATGCTCTCTATTGAGAGCGGGCATGGGGAAAGTAAATGGCCCGTCCAGGCCCCATTGGAGCCACATTTCCCCAGGAGGTCCTTTTCACTTAGGATAGGGCAAGTGACCGTTGAGCAGAAAGAGTATTCTGTTAGGAGTCAAAGGGCTGGGTTTGAATCTTGGGCCTTGGGCTGACCACTTGCGTTCTCAGCCTCAGCCTGTTCGTTGGTAAGATGAGAAGGCAGGACCAGATAATTTCTAAGGCTTCCTCCAGCCCTAAAGCTGGGGCACCTTCTTTCTCAGGGAAAGCCGGGAGTCCAGGAAGTCTGTGGCCTGTGGTGGAGGGGAAAGGAGGGCCCAGATTCGAGTAGCTTTAGACAGGCTGCAGAGTAGATCATTGGATGGATAGATAGACGGCAAGGCTGGCCTTCTACAGCTGTATCTTTAACGGCCCCTTAAGAGTTTCCCCATCTAGTCTGGCAAAATCACAAAGTCAATATTATTCCTTCTGGGTCTCTTAGCCTCCTTTTCAATCAACAATCTATTAACAAGCATTTATTAAGTCCCTGTGACGTGCCAAGAGAGGACTCTGCTAGGCCTTGGGCTTACAAACACAAAGAATGAAGCAATCCCTACTCGAAATTAGCCTAGATTCTGGTTTTTTAAGATGTTTGAATATGTTTTGTTTTTATATCACCTACATTTTGCCCCATAACCCTCCATCTCCTCCTCCTCCCAGAGAGCCATCCCACACAACAACAGAAGGAACAGAAAAGGAGAAAAAACAATCAGCAAAACCTATCCATATATTTTTTTCAAATCTGACACTACATACAATGTACCTCACCCGTGGGCACCCCCTCCCCTGCAAAGGGGCAAGAGATGTCTTCTCATAGCACTTCTTTGGAGCTGTGCTTGTTTGTAATCATGCAACATTAGAGCTTGCATTCTAGTCGGGGAAACAAGTTGATACAGTATAAACGTAATGAGAATGGATACAAATAATTCTAAGCCCCATTAGAGTTCTAATGGTCAGTCTCAGAACTTTTAGCTTGGATATTCCAAGCTCAGCCATTCTATGTCGTGTATGCAGTAGAAAGGGCACTGACTAGGGAATCTGTGGAACAGGCTTCAAATCCTACCTCTGATGCTTAGTACCTGCCTAACCTTGGACAAGTCACCTTGACTGGTTTCCTCATCACAAAATGAGAAGGCTGAACTAGATCACCAGTGAGGTTCCTTCCAGCTCTAAAGTTGTGAATCTAAGTTCTAAGGCCCCTTCCAGCCCTGACATTCCCTGTTCTAAAGCCTCTCCCTACCCTGACATTCCCTGTTCTAAGGCCCCTTCTGGCCCTGACATTCTCTGTTTTAAGGTCTCTCTGCCCTGACATTCCCTGTTCTAAGACCCCTTCCGGCCCTGACATTCTCTGTTTTAAGGTCTCTCTGCCCTGACATTCCCTGTCCTAAGGCCTCTCCTTGCTCTGACATTTGTCAGACTGAGGACCCTCCCAACTCGGACATTTTGTTCTAAGGCCTCTTCCAGCTCTAATAGTCTATGAAATAGTCATTTTTCTCCACTCAATCTTCAGGCCTGGCCTTGAAACATTGCTCAACATTTTAACTAGTGTTTTCTAGATGACTGTTGTTGGGCCCACGCTCTCCTCCCTTTGAGCTCAGTTCACTTAGTTTCACACCTTATCTCGGAGGCGCCTTCCAGATCTGACACTGTGGTTTTTCATGAAATATTTGCTTGGTACTTTATAAACTGGTGGAGAAGACCTCAACCCTGCCCTCAGGGAGCTGATAATCTAGGCGGCTGATAAGCAGTGAAAGTTGGCAGAGCACTGAGGTTGATGTCAGAATGTCAGAATCTAGCTCCAGACACCAGCAATGTGACCTTGGGCAAGTCACTGGGCCTCAGTTTCCTCAGCTATAGAATGGGGATGATAATAATGGTGTCTACCTTACAAGGTTGGTGTGAAGATCATGTGAGATCAGAGCATCATAAATAGAGAATGAGAAGGGACCCCAAAGTCTGCCACTGCAGATGGAAAAACTGGAGACCCAGAGGAATTAAATAATGGGCCCAAGATCACACAAAGCAAGAGGCAAAAAACCAGGCTTCGAACCCAGGTCATTTCACTCCACACCCAGTGCTCTCAATGGCTCCTAATATGTGTTAAATGTTTAGCCAACCTTAAAGGGCTCCACAAAGGTGAGCTACCAGTTTGGTAATTTATTCACCTTTTTCCAAAGCCCTTTGACATCCATTTTCTCATCACAGAGACACAGGACAGGAGTTATCATCTTCATTTTGTAGGAGGAGAAACACGTGCAAAGAAACTGAATGTTCTGGTAGTGTCCTAAGAAAGAGGGCTGGAGTCAAGAGAAGTGGTTTTAAACCCAAGCCTGGCCCATTACTAGCTGTGTGACCTTGGACAAATCATTTTACCTCTGTGGGACTCAGTTTCCTTTTCTATACAATGAGGGGGTTAGATTAGATCACCTCTAATGTCCTTGACCCTTATGGTCCTCTAATTCTTGACCACAGGAGTTCAAGCTTAGCTCTGGCTATGTTACAATAGGTGCTTCATGACCCTTCTCTGAACCTCAGTTTCCTCCTTTGTAAAATAGGATTAATAATGCTTGCATGATCAGTAGAATCTATGAGGAAGGGCTTTATAAATCTTAAAGTGCCATAAATGGGGCTATTTTCTCTAAGGTTTCCAATAATATACAATCTCCTCTGAAATAATATACAAAATAATATATAACACTCTACACCCCCAGTCACAACTTAAGTCTTATTAGACTCAGAATTTTAGAACTGAAAAACTGAGACCCAGAGAGAGAGAAGGGGGTGGGAGGAGGGGGGGGGCAAGTGTCCAAAGTTGCAAAGGAAGTTAGAGGCAGAGCCCGGCCTTGAACTCAGATCTCCCGACTCCCCAGCCCAGCCCCAGCCCTCTCCCTGACTTGCCTTCACCAGGCTCCTCTGTGTGCTGCGACTTCCCCTCCAGTGGAAGGTTAGGGTTTGGACCCATCTTCCTGTCAGAATTCCCAGGCTGTTTGGAGGAGTTGAGGTCAGTTGGACACATAAGCAAGGCCCTTTTTTCCCTACCCCCTCAACAAAAACATAGCTACAGAGAGTCCTTCCTGACCTGGCCCGGCCTGGCCCAGCCTAGCTGCCAGAGCCAAGGAGCTAAGCGTACTTTGCAGGGGGAGGGGAGCATTTGGGGTTGGGTTTTTTTTTTCCTCTTCAATCAACACAGACAACTGGGCCCAGGCCGGTCACTATTCCAGTCCACTTAGAATTCTGCTCCATCCCCTAATTCATCTCCTGTGGCACTTACTGGGCCACACACCCTCTGTTGCCTGTGCTGACACATTGCCTTGTCTTCCAGATGTGGGCTGAGGAATAGCACCAGACTGGGAGAGAACCGAGCTCCAGGCCCAGCTTGGCTGCGATTCACTGGGTAACCAGAGGCAAGTCTCCCCCAGCAATTTCTCTGTCCCTGTGCCTCCCCCCTTCCTCTCCCGCCCTCCTAAGAACCCCCCTGTGAAATGAGTGGGTTATCCTGGAGGTCTTTCCATTTCCCACATTCTACAATGGCACTGCCACACTCTGAAAGAAGCCTATTAATACAGAATGGCAGATTCCCCTCTTACTGGAGCAAAGAAGAATTAACCCTTTAAAAGACATTCAGGACTTGAGTTGCTTCCATGTTGCTTCCATGAGACAGGAAGATGAAGACAAAATAATGCATTCTCACTAGGGGAAGGGTCCTCGAGTCTGCTGTGCTCCAATCAATCAATAGTTTTAGTGGCTTTACAAGGCCTTACGTGATTGAAAAAACCCTGGACTTGAAGCCAGGAGCCCTGGGTCTGAGCATCAGCTCTGACATCAGTCAGTTAGCAAGCATTAAGCACCTACTATGTGTCAGGAATCATGCTAATCAAAGGAGACACATGGACTGAAAATGAAGTATTTGGGGCCCTGGGCAAGTGACTGAATCCCTCTGAGCTTATTTGCTCAACAATCACATTGAGGTAATTAGTCCCAGACTGACCTGTCTGGCAGGATTGTTGAGAAGAAAGCACTTGGCTACGTTTGAACCACTCTGGAAAAGCAGCTACTTTGTTCCCATTTTTAAAAATTTAATTATTGCTTGAGTTGTGTTCATCCAATCGCATGTAGAGAAGTTTGCCATCCTTTCGGTATAGACCCACGGCATGAATCATGGAAGTAGAAGACACCACAGCTGGAAAGGACATTAGAGATAGCTCTGGTCCACCCCCTCATTTTGCACATGGGGAAACTGAGGTTCAGGAGAAGAACCCATTTGGCCAAAGTCAGACAGCAGGGCTGATAATCACTGAACATGGTGAACCGAAGAAGAAAATCCCAGCCCCTGCACAACTATAAATCCCGGGTCCTATGAACTAGGCAGTAGCTTATAAAAGAGCCTCTCAGTCAAAATGTGACATTGAACAAGGTCAAAATGTGACATTGAGCAAGTACCTTTATCGATCTCTGTTCCTCAGTTTGCAAATCTGTCAAATGGGGACCATAACAACAGTACCTTTTGTTTGTTTTTTTTGTGTTGTTTTTTTTTTGGTGAGGCAATCAGGGTTAACTGACTTGCCCAGGGTCATACAGTTAGTAAGTGTCAAGTGTCTGGTCTGAGAATGGATTTGAACTGAGGTCCTCCTGACTCCAGGTCCAGTGCTCTATCCACTGCACCACCAACAGTACCTTTTATAATGTCATCTTCCTCCATTAGAATGTAAGCTCCTTGAGAGCAGGTACCCTCTTTGCTTTCTTTTTGCTTGTATTTGGATTCTCGGTGCTTAGCATAGCACCTGTCACTTAGTAAATGTTTGTTGACTGACAGTCTTTGTGACTGGCTACTACCTATTTCCCAGGGCTACTGAGGATCATAGGAAATAAAGTTTTATAACCCTAAAGTGTTACAGAAATATGATTTGCTACTGTTGTCTCTACCATAGAATCATAGTTATAAACAGGGAAGGGATCTCAGAGGCCCCCTAGGCCAACCCTCTCATCTTACAGATCAGGAAACTGAAGGTCAGACAGGGTAAATAACTTACTCATGGTCCCTCAGTTAATGATTGGCAAATTCAAATCTGGGGCCTCAGTCTCCAAATCCTCTGCCCCTTTCCACTGTGCCATGACATGCAGCTTTGGACAAGCCACCAAGCATCCCTTAGCCAGAGTCACTGAGATCGTTGAGTTGGAGGACTGGAGTTTCTCCACTGAGAGCCGAAAGTTTTTCCAGGGCCATTCCAAAGGACTCTAGCAGCCCCAGAGTGGTAAAGAGACCGAAAGGACCTGGTACTTTTCTGAACAGAATGTGCCTCCAATAAATGGGAGCACAGATTGCCAGCTGAACCGTAGGAAGCCACTGATCAAGGGAGTCGTCAAAGTTTTGAGGGCTCATCTCCTCTCCCCTGTACTACTTTCCCTCCCAATCTAACAAGCTGGTGCCCTCCTGAATGACCTTGTACGGGTATAGCAGGACCAACGGTGGATCTGGACCAGCAGGATCTGAATTCGAATGTTTCTGCAACTTGCTATCTTAGACCTTGGGTAAATCAAAACAGATTGTGAGTCTCATCAAAAGAATTAGATTGACAGAAAAGTGATAAGTCCTGGTAAAATCTGGACAAATGAGAGAGAGTTTCAAGAGACCCCAAGACCAAGGTAACAAGAAAGGAACAAGAAACAAGGTGGCCTCTGTTGGCACTTTTATGATCCGATCGCCTCAGGACCCAGGAATAAGGACCACGAAAGAAGGATTCAGCCAGGACGGGGAGAAGTCTCACTCAGGGCTAGACCAGGGACAAGGACCAGTTTACCCTTGAAGGAAGAAGGCGTGGAGTCATCGCCTTGATTGGTCGCCCATCTCTGACGTCACACATGAGGACACGGGGGATTGGCTAGACCGGCACCAGGGGCTGGAACCAGCTTGTGGGAGGGAGTCTGTTACATTTTTCAAAGTGAGCATCTGCACCTTGGAAATCAGCAAATGCTGCGAAGCAAGGCTTGACTTCTTGTTTTGCTGATTGTCTAGACTTGAAAAAGTGATGGAGAAAATATTACCATAATGTAAATTTAACTTAAAAATGTGTCATGAGCTAATATGAAAATGTTTTACGTGATTGCATATGTATAACTTAAATTGTTTACTATCTCAGGGAGCGGAGAAGAATGGAAGAGAAGGGATAGAATTTGGACCTCAAAACTTTAAAAAAAATGTTAGCAATTTTTTTTACATTTAATTGGGGGGGGCAGCTAGGTGGCACGGTGAATAAAGCACCGGCCCTGAAGTCAGGAGGACCTGAGTTCAAACCCGGGTTCAGACCAAACACTTGACACTTACTAGCTGTGTGACCCTGGGCAAGTAATTTAACCCCAATTGCCGGGGGGAAGAAAAAAGAAACATATAATGGGGGGGAAGAAAAAAGAAACATATAATGGGGGGGAAGAAACATGTAATGGGGGGAAAAAAAGAAACATGTAATGGGAGAAATTTACTTTTTTTAAGTGTGTGGTGGGTACTTTTTTTTTGAGAGCTGGAACATTTCCCAGCACGCTCCTGCCTTGTCTCTCTTGCTCTTTAGACAGCCTGATATAACCAGGGTCAATAATAAAATAATTATTGAACTGGGTTTGGCTCCTTGGGTGGGTTATAGAGAAGGACTAAAGAGTCCATGGACAACTAGCTGTCAGGGACCCGGTTATTTGGTGGTGACAGAAGGAAGCTACAAGGGAAAGCTGCATTTTGGCTCCTTACGATCTCTCCCTCTCTAGGGACATTAAGAGGTTGCAATGTGAAATACTGGTGAGAACAGGGATTATGAAAGCAAAGGACTTGGGTTCAAGTCCTTCCTCCGACACTTAATCACTATGACCACTTAATCTTAATCTCCCTGCATTTCTGTTTTCTCATCTACAAAATGAGGAGGTAAAATGGAGTTGGGCTCCATGGCCCCTCAGGTCTCAGACTCCATAAGCTGCACTCCAAAAGTGAACCGATTTCCTGTTTCCTGTGGTCTTAGGTAGGGGTGGGGAACCTGCAGCCTCGAGGCTACATGGGGACCTCTAAGTCCTTCAGTGTGGCCTTTTGGCTGAATCCAAACTTAAGAAGTGATGTGGGATCTGGGAGCATCAATGGACAAGACTAGAATTTGTGATCCAGGTCTCTGAATCATTGAATATTGGACGTGGCTCTGGGCAAGCCACATGGGGAGTAGTGTGGTCAGTTCTGAGGGCCACAGTTTGGGACAGATAGCAATGCATCCAGAGGAGGAGGAGGAGGATGGGGAATTCTCTGGAGATTAGACCACAGAGGGACCAACTTAAAGAAATGGGGTTCAGCCTAGAGAAGAGAAGATGGGGGGGTAACAAGTACTTGAAGGCATGTGTTAGGGAAGGATCATCAAAACTTGTTCTGTTTGAAAGTAGAAGTAAGAGCAAAGAGGAGGATGGGAGTTCTAAGGAGGTAAGTTTTACCCTAATAGAATAGGAAAACATCCTAATGATCAGAGCCACCCAAAAGTACAATGAGCCTCCCATTAGATTGGTAGCTCCTAAAAGGCAGGTACTGTTTTTTTATTTGATTGGTTGGGGTTTGGGGACCCATTCTTTGTATGCCCAGTGCTTAGTACAATGCTTGGCACATAGTAAGTGCTTAATAAATGCTCATTGGCTTGATTCGCCACAGAAAGGGGCACTTGCCATGTCAAAGGAGGCCTTTGAGTGAATAACTGGGAAATCTCTTGGAGAGGAGGCCAAGGGATATAGATTAGAGAACCCTAGGCTGAGAGTCAGAAGACCTGGGTTGGAATCCCAGGTCTACCAGTGCCTAGCAGTGTGACCTGGGGTAAGTCACTTTCCCCTCTCTCTGGACCTCAGGTCCCTCCTCTTTACAATGGGCCGGTGCATTCCAGCTCAGACATTCTGTGGTTCTGTGGCCTTGATAGCTTCTGAGACCCCTTCTAAACATTAAGCTTCTAGGGGTATGGGATGAAAGAAAGAAGACAATTCCAAATGTCATCCCAACTAAATTACTTAAAAATCATTTTATTGAGTTGGAAAAAATATTAACAAAGTTCATTTGAAAGAACAAAAGGTCAGGAACCTCAAAGAAATCAGAAAAAAAGAAATAAAGGAAGTAGATTCAGCAGTATCAGGACTTAAACTATATTATAAGAGAAAGCATTGTTAAAGTATAAAAAGGATAATTTTGATTATTTTAAATTAAATTGTTCTTGTAGAAATAAAACCCATGGAGCTAAGAATAGAAGGAATGAAGAAAACTGGGGGAAAAAACTTTCATACAGTCTCTCAGAAGCTATGTGATTGGGTTGGAATATTATTGTAGTGTAGGAAATGATGCACTGGTTGGTTTAGAAAAACATGGAAAGACTTGGACTTATGAAGAAAGATGCTACTCACCCTCAGAGAAACAGATGATAAGAGGAAATAGGCATACTATGGTCTTACATATATGTATATGAGTGTATATATGTGTGCATGTGTATACATATATATATGTGTGTGTGTGTATACATATATATATGTGTGTATACATATATATGTGTATGTGTGTGTGTGTATGTGTGTGTGTGTGTATGTATGTATATATATTTAGCTCCACACTTAATTGTAGCCTTCTTTGGGGTGAGGGGACAAGGAGGGGAAAAAAATACAGTAAAAAGTCTACAACAGAGAACAAAAGAAAACCAACAAGGAAGCAAAGAAAAGCTGGGCAGCTTTGAAAACAATATGTAGTATTTATTATGTAGGTTTTCTTGAAACAGAAATTTATTGTTTTATACTGAACCCTCTCCTATGGCCTACTGTATACATGGCAATTTTTTTTCTTTTCTCATTTTGCATTTAAGTTTAAAATTTTTAAAAATTAAATTGGAAAAAAAAGGATAAAATTACATGCCAGCTCCATTATGATCAAGTCAAAATGTATGCTCCTGGAAGGAGTTCCATAAGAGGTCATCAAATCTAGCTGCTCCCCACCCCCACTTCTACCCCCAGCCCGTCTAGCCATTTTCCCGGCCTTCCACCTGGTACCTGGCTCTCATTCTATCACCTGCTCTGGAAACACTCATCTAAAGCAACGCTGTCATTCTAGGAAAGGACACAGAGACCAATGGCCCCATGACTGCATTCCCCACCTTGGTAACCCTCCCTGGGTATCACCCTCCTGTTATGTGTTATCTTTCCCTGTTAGAATATTAACCTCTTCAGAGCAGGGATTGTCTTACTTTTTGTCTTTGCATCCCCAGAGCTTAATGAGTGCGGTGTCTGGCTCATAGCAAGGGCTTAATAAATGCTTTCCATTTCATTATTGAGCTCTGAGGAAGGATAAGTTGACTCTGGGTCTGGCTGGACAGGGCTAAGCAGGGCCGGGCTGCTTAAGGAAGGCTTCTTGAGAGAGAGATGGAATTTAAGCTCAACCTAGAAAGAAAAGAAATTTGGAGGACAAAAGGTGTGACAATTCAGAACAGTCTGAGTGGAGATTGGGGGTGGGGGAGGGGGAGGGAGTAGATCAAGGGTACCAGCCTGGCTGATGAAGTGGGGGAAGATGAAGCCAGAGAAGGCGGGCGGATGGGGGTCAGAAGATACGTCCATCATTGGCCACTTACGTGTGGAGAATCCAGACTGAGAATTGGAGGCTGAGCTCCCAGGGAGTGAGGGGTAGACGGGGTTCAGAGGGTAAAGCCTTCATCTGCTCTTCATTAGCTGGGAGATAGGACTCCTGGTTTCCCAAGGGGCCTGGCCCACTCACATCACAGGGAGGAGAATTGGAACATCTTGAACTCATAAAGCAAGCGGTAGCCTTCTCACAGTGGCTCCGGACCTCCAGGGTAGTCTGCCCTAGCTCACCTCCCTTATCTCCATGCCTCCTCAGAGCTCCTGATCTGGGATCGAGAATCAAAGGCAAACCCAGGCCCCAGAAAAAATTTCCCTCTTATGCATTTTAGTCAATTCCATTGAACGAGCATGTTTTTAAACACCTCCTAGATGCAAAACTTTGTGCTGGGTGATAAAGGAGAGAGAAGGCTTAGTCAAGAAGCAGACTCTGGCCTTCTGAAGTGCCCAGTCTGACTAGGGGAATGGGGCACACATACAGAGAGCTCTAGGAAGGAGTGAGGGTGTATGGACGAGCAGACCCCTCGTGGGTAGTGAGACTTCACATGGGGTGAGGATGCTGTCCTCCAAGAGAGCCAGAATAGACATCTCTAGCCTCCAGCAGAGGGAGAGAGAAGCAGGATGTTGGGGCCAGAGGCTGCTGCTCTCCTCAGAGAGAGGGTATACTGGGTTTGAATTGTATCTGTCTGCTCCCTTAAATATTCTTCATCTAGGGGACCCGATCAAGTTCAAGCTAACTTCTAACCACTTTGTCAGTTTGGGGGGGAACCCCAAGCTCTATCTCCAAAGTTTGCCTCCTGTCTCACCAAATACCAGTTCCATGTTGAATTCATAGTGAATAGCAAAGAAAGTCACTTAACCAAATTGTAGCAAAACAGAAATCAGAGGAGGTGTATATATATAGGACACTACACAAATAAGATGATATAATGTGAAGGAGCTCTCCTATTGGAAATGAGATAACTCAGCTCAACCAAGACAGAGGTTCCTGGATCTCACCCAGGGTAAATCTGCTCACAATGTCTAGAATAGCAAACTGGATTTAGGGATGGGATAGAGACTGCCAGATGGAGACTGTATTCCCAGATATCTTCTTTCAGCGATATGAAATGAGGTTGGCCTCTTCCATCTTCTCTCTCAAAGCTAGAAGCCAGGAGTATTAGAAGCAGTTCAATGCTCAAGGAAGACCTGAAGCTTGGCTGGTCCCAAAGGGGGTTGACTCTAAAGAATCCCAAAGGAGGACTCAAAGGGGACCAGCATTGAAGACTCCTGCTTGAACAGTCTTCTGAGAGGGACTAGCCTTTGGAGAACCCCAAAGGGGACTGACCCAGTCCCAAAGTGGGACTCCAAGGAGACTTTCGCTTACAGAGTCCCACAAGGGAGTGGAGAAGGCTGGAGTTCTCCCATCCCTCACATAGGGCAAGACCCTTCACCTCCACCACTAAGGAGAAAATCCCACACCAATGGGCTTTGGGGCAGGACGTACATCTATCAACAGCATTACATGGTAAATTCATTAGAAAGAAGTAAATAAAGTTCTGGGTGAGTTCTGAGAGAAAAGGTCATTTCTAAGGGGGAAGAGGGGAAGGCTTCATGGAGGGGATAACATTTGAGCTAGGACTAAAACACCATATGAGCACAGGTTCCAAGGTAGGAAAATACAAGGTGCATTTAGAAGACAGAAGTTGTACAGTTTGTTGGGAGGGTAGAGCCCAGAGAGAGGACTAAGATTGGAGCATGCCTTGAATATCAAGCCCAAGGTCTGGGTCTCCTTAAGAAGAAGTGGGGCTTGACCTAGGCCTTGAAGGTTGGATAGAATTTGGAGAGGAAAATCTTGTGTGAGCAAAGGCTAAAATAGGCCTAGGGGATTGGGGTGGGGAGGCAGCAATCAGGAGGGACAGTGAAGAAACTGGCCAAAACATAAGGAAGACTTTGCTGGGGGAGAGAGCATAAAATGAGACACCTGGACTGTGAAGTCTATGACATGAGGTCCATGGATGATCTAAACTCTGAATCCCCTGAACCCCTTTGTGCCTGGCACAAGGCTCTTACAGTGAGCATCTAATAAATGCTTGTTGTTTTACTTTTTAGAGCTAGAAAGGACAGTTTGGGCCCAATTATGGTGAACCTTGAATGCCAACCAGGCTAAAGAGTTCAGACTTTATTGTTTAGATAATAGGGAGCCATTGATTATTTTGGAGCAGGGTTTAACAAGGTCACACCTATGCATTCATTAGGAAGATGATTGGGCAGTTATAAGGACGGACAGCAATGGAGAGGATGGAAATGGAACAGTTAGATTTATAGCAGTTCAAATAATGACGGCCCCCCATAGAACACTGTATAAACGTTATCTCCCCTGGTCTCCTCACAACCCCATGATGTAGAGAGGGCAAATATTTCTATCTGAATTTTGCTTATAGGGAAACTGAGGCTCACAGTTATCTGCCCAAGGTCATACAGCAAGTATCAAAGCTGAGTCTTCCAATTCCAAATCTAGGCTCTTCCCACTGCAGCCTGGTCTGGTGGCAATGGGAAAGATGAGGAAGGTCAAGTTGAGGCAACAAGCATTTATTAAGCACCTACTATATACTTGGCACTATGTAAGTTATGGGGTTATACATTTCCAATTCTCCCGCCTTGGTTCTTTGTTCTCTGCTCATGTCCCCTCTTCCCCGTGTGACCAGCTCCAAGAGGGCACAGCCTGGCTCTGCTCCTTCTCTTCCTCCCCAAAACTGGACACACCTGGAGAATAAGTCCCAAAACTGCACTTTTTCTGCCTCCCTCAGACTAGAAGCTCCTTGAGGGCAGGGCCTGAGTCTCTTCTTTCTCTGTTTTCCCCATAGACTAAAGATTCTAGAAGATCCTCATTTCATTAATTCAACAGGATACATGGACTGATAAATATTAGATGGGAGAAGGTAAAGAAGTTTTTGCTCAGTCAGTTAGAAAGGTAGAATTGTCATCGTCTGAGAGGGAAGGAAAACCCAATAGATGGGTTTATCCAATAGATTACCTAGTGGTAACGAACCCAAAGGCGCTCCATCTCCTCTTGGGCCCTGCCTCAGTTCCAGGATGGAGAATCAAGACCATGTAGCCCGTGGCTTCAAATCTCGGTTTTGTTAATCACTATTTATATGACCTTGGGTAAGTCAAGTCAAGTCAACTTCTCTTTGGGCCTCAGATTTTTTATTTTAAAATAAGGGTTTTGGACTAGATGACCCCTAAAGTCCTTTTGGGGTCTGAATCACAGGAGATTATGTTTCCTGGATACAAAATAAGCAATTAATTCTCTTTCTGTCCCATAGGACCACGCTTATGGAGCATCCTTTGCTGCAGGATTCGGCTTTGCCCAAACCCCGGGGAAGATGCAGGTTGAAAGGGCAGCCCTGCCCCAATGTTTCCCTAAATGCTTCCCTCCCCACCCAGAGGAGGGTGGCTGTCCCCAGGACGACCTGGTGGGCAGGCAGTCGGGCGCCTGGAGAATTGCAGCTCCGTGTTTTCCTCCCACACTGGTGGGCTGAGCCAGAGAACCGAGGCCAGCCAGAGCTTTGATGAAAATTCACTCTGAAAAGCTCTGCCTCATCCTATTAGCATCACCCAAGCACTTTTCACACCACCACACAGAGAAGAGAATCTCCGGGCCACTTCCACAGAAGCCAGTTCTGCCCACCCAGGGCCCCAGGATGGGATGAGAACCATAGATGAGTAGAGATGGTAGGACCTTACAAACCACATAATCCAATTCTCCCATTTACCAGTAAGGAAACTAAGGCCCTCAACAGGGAAAGGACTAGCCCAAGGTCACACACAGGGTAAGTTCTTCCTCCCTGCAACACTTTTGGCTGACCATCTGTTTTGAGCATAAATCATAGAATTTGACGATCATAGATTTTGAACTGACAAAGGCCTCTCTTTCCTAGAGAGGGAAAATAACTTGCCCAAGATCACATGGAGTAGCAGTTCCAACACATGTCCTCTGACTCCAAATCTGTATGCTGCAATCTCAAAAGTTCTACCACCTCTATCAAGGTGTAGCAGAAGCCATCAGAGACCTAACGAGTCCTTTCCAAAATCCTTCCAATACCTCCAAAGTCTTGGTGTCATTCAGTCGTTTTCAACTCTTCATGACTCCATTTTAGGGTTTTCTTGGCCAAGATACTGGAGTGGTTTGCCATTTCCTTCTCCAGCTCATTTTACAGATGAGGAAACTGAGGCAAACAGGGTTAAGTGACTTGCCCAGGGTCATACCGCTAGTAAGTATCTGAGGTCTGCTTTGAACTCAAGTCTTCCTGACTCCAGGCCCAGCTCCTTACCCACTGAGCTGCCCAATCTAAATCTGTGATACTCCCAAATGCTTCCCTTTTATCCTCATCTTCCTCACCACACTCCCCTGCATCAAAAACTAACAGAAGCCGGGAAGGAGGAATGAAACAGAATTCCTTGTCTTAAATTCCTGAGAGATAGGGGTAGGCGTGGCCAATCAGGTGGGTCCCACTTATCTGGGCCAAATACAAAACTAAGAACCATGGAATTCCAAAGTCTGAAGGAATCTTAGAGGCCATTGAAGCCAAAGCACACCTGAGTAGTGTGGCCCAGTGGATAGGGCACTGGACTCGAAGTCCGGGAAGACTTGGGTTCAAATCCTGACTCAGAAACTTAATCGTTGTATGGCCCCAGACAAGTCACTTAACTTCCCCGGTTTCCTTGGTTTCCTCGTCTGCAAAATGAAGGGGTTGGACTCAGTGATCTCCAAGGTCCTTTCCAACTCTAACCCTAGTACCCTATGACCCTTAGTCTGTAACATCCCTGACAAGTGGGCCTCTATCCTCCACAAGGCCCTGAGCCAGCCAGTGCTGCTTTAGGTCTTGTTGTCGTTAGGAAGTTATTCATCGTGCTGACCCTAATCATACTCCTCTTCACCCTCTACCCATTGCTCTTTCTTTTTTTTTTTTTCCCATGGCTCTTTCTAAGTCAGATTATCTCCACCAACCAATCCAAACATTGTGGGAGGTGGCTTTCAAGGAAGGCAGGTTTCCTATGACTCAGTATCCAACAAATGTTCTTCCCATCGCACATCACTGTTCAGTTCGATGCTCTCTGCATACAGGAAGCATTTAATAAAAGCTTGATGAATTAAATTAGCTTGAATTGCCTCTAGTACTGTCAATCAATCAACCCACTAACTCTTATTAAGCACCTACTACATGTCATTCACAGGGGATACAAGGACAAATGCCCTGCAGGAACTTGAAGTTCAAGTGCAAGTTCAAGGAGCGTGATGATGTGTGCATAAAATAAAAATAATAGCTACTATTTACATGATGCTTTAATATTTGCAAAGCACTTTACAAATATCATCTCATTTTATCCTTACAACTCTATACATGTGTGTGTGTATATATATGTGTATATATATATATATATAATATATATGTGTATATATACACACACACACACACACACACACATACACCTTAGAAGGTATAGGTGCTATTATAATTCCCATTTTTTGTTTGGTCGTTTTTCAGTTGTGTTTCTGTTCAGTTGTTTCCTTGGCAAAGATACTGAAGTGGTTTGTCATTTCCTTCTCCAGATCATTTTACAGATGAGGAAACTGAGGCAAACAGGGTGAAGTGACTTGCTCAGGGTCACACAGCTAGGAAGTGTCTGAGGCCGGATTTGAACTCAGGAAGATGAATCTTCCTGACTCCAGGTCTGACACTCTATCCGCTATAGCACCTAGCTGCCCATATTACAGATTAGCAAATTGAGGCAGACAGTTCACAGAGCTAGTGCCTACAGCTGGATCTGAACCCAGGTCTTCCTGACTCCAGTTTCAATACTATCCACTGGGATACCTAGCTGACTGAAAGAGATAAACCTGGATTCAAATTTCAAGTCTGCTACTTGCTACCTGTGTGAACAAGTCGCTCAAATGACTGAAAAAGCAATTAGTAAGCCCTTCCTCTGCACCAAGCTGTGTGGCTCTGGCACGAACGCGTGATCCCCACCCTCATAGAACCTGAAGAAAAGAATGCAGGAGAGTAGGGAGGGACGTTTTTAAAATTGTTTTTTAGCAAGGTAATTGGAGTTAAGTGACTTGCCCAGGGTCATACAGCTACCAAGTGTCAAGTGTCTAAGGCTGGCTTTGAACTCAGGTCCTCCTGACTCTAAGGCCAGAGTTCTACCCACTGTGCCACCTAGCTGCCCCTAGGGAGGGACATTTTGCTTTGGAAAGGTACAAGGATAGTGAGTGGTAGTATAAGGGGATATATCCACAAAACTCTCTGACCCTCATTGTCCTCATCTGTACAGTGAGTCTGGACCACATAATCTCTGAGGTCCTTCAGGCTCAGGGCATCTCTGACCTGCTCAGAAGAGGCTGTGTGTGGGGGTGGGGAGGAGGACAGAGAAATAAGGCTAGGGAGGCTGGTGGGGGTCAGGGAGGTGGGGGGACTTGCTGGCTAGACAAGCCGGGGAGCAGCTCTCCTGAATGCCTTGGCCTCTAGCCCTAGGGGAGGGGTGAGCTTCAGCCGCAGAGTTTCTGACACCCTCCGTTCATAGGTATGGAATTTCTAATGGTGCTGGAGGCTCCTGGGGCCCAAGCCTATTTGCTTTTGGCACAAGGTGAATTTTTGATTCAGAATAGGGAAAAGGCCCTTTAGAGAGAAAGAGAGAGAGAGAGAGAGAGAGAGAGAGAGAGAGAGAGAGAGAGAGAGAGAGAGAGAGAGAGAGAGAGAGAGAGAGAGAGAGAGAGAGAGAGAGAGAATAATAAACATACATAAACACATAACCTCGTTTAGAAGGCCATGAAGTTGTCTTGGACTCTAAACACTTGTCAGTGGGGAAACAGTCTGAGTTTGAAGTGTATAAATGAACCCAAAACATCATAATTGAATTTCCCTTAAATTACAAATGTCGGTTTGAAAAAGAAAAAAAAAACATGAAGGGAATAAGTGTTTGAGGGTTGACATGAACACCAAGTCCTTAGAAAAATGAATTCCGGATGATCTCACAGCACAACTATAGCCACTTTTCAGCTGGCCTGCCGTGTCCCCAGGAAGGGTACAATCTTACCCCTTACCCCAGTACAGTTAGGCTGTAACTGGGGCAGACTTGCCTTGTCCTGGCATTCTCCCTGTCCCTTTCTTATTTTCTGGCCAAATTCTGTCGTCTGGCATTCAAAGCCCTTTACAACTTAGCCCCGCCTCCCCCCATCTCTCTTTCTCACTCCTCTCCCTTCTTTTCTCCCCCTTTCCTTTCCTTTCCACACTCCCCCCCTTTCCTATATCTGAGAGGGAAGTGACTTTTCCAAAGTCACTCAGCTGAGTACTTAAGGAGTGCTCCTGGGTTCGACCAAAGTTCTTGGAGCCTCTACCCCAACCAAAGTTGGCCATCATATCCTGCCCACGGTCACACTGTTTAGGCTCATTCTCAGCCTCACCTCTGACCTTCTAACCTCCTCTCCATTTATCCAAATCTTCCTCATCTTTTAAGATCCGGCTCAAGACCCACCTCCTCCTGGAAGCCTTCCCAGATAGCCATCTACACTGTCCTACACCAATCTCTCCAGTCTCTGAAATCTCAGGACTCCATAAAGTCAGTTCTCCCAAGTTTAGCACTTAACTCTTTGCTAATTATCCCAATTTGCATTAGTCTTGTCTCTCACCAGACTGTGAGGCCAGGCCTCGGGCTTTTCTGCCTTCCTTAAGGATAGGGAGCCAGTCTCCCCCATCTCCCAACTCACCTACAGTGTAAGTAGGGCCAGGCCTATAAGCACCCTGGGGGAATCTCAGGAAAGTCTTGATTGATTTGACAAATAAAGAGCTGACCTTTGTCAGTGCCTCCTCTTAAAGTGGGTTCTGACTTACTTAACGTCAAAAAGGGAATGTAGTGCAATGAGTGGATAGAGTGTTGGACTGGAAGTCCTGAATTCAAATCCTGCCTCAAACACTCACTAGCTTGAAACCCTAGCCAAGTCACTTCACTCTGTGGCTCGGTTTCTTCATCTGCAAAATGAGGGTAAGGGACTCCATAGCTTCAAAATCTCTCCCAGCTCTAAATCTGTGATCTTACGTCCAGGCCATAGAAGTGCTTCCCTCCAAGCCCTTAGAGTCCTATCGATCTGGTTTTATCTGTTAGGTTTTTCATGGCTGAAGGAGTACCTCGTTTCCTGTGGCCCTAAAAGATTCCATGCCCCTCCTTGGGCAAAATCTTGCCCTTAGCAAATACTTTGCTATAGAAATGGCCTGGACATGATCTCTTGGTGGTGGCTTCCTTTCACGGCCTAATGAAGCCTGAATGAAGGGGCTCCTGGGGCAGTTAGCCATCCATCCATTCATCAGCCAGACTCAGTCTCTACTCTCCCCTCTGTGCCACATGGAATAAATCCCTCACCATAATCTGGAAAGAAAGAGAGACAGAAAAAGGAAAGAAGGAAGGAAGGAAGGAAGGAAGGAAGGAAGGAAGGAAGGAAGGAAGGAAGGAAGGAAGGAAGGAAGGAAGGAAGGAAGGAAGGAAGGAAGGAAGGAAGGAAAGAAAGAAGGAAAAAGAAAGAAGGAAAAAGAAACGCTTAATAACAAATGTGCATAGACAAAGAAAAACAAATTCCCACAGTGGCCATGTCCAAAAACATATGCCTCACTCTACATGTTGAGTCCATCAACCCTCTGTCAGGAGGTGGATTACATGCTTCATCATGGGTCCTCTAGAATTGTGGTCAGTCACTGAATTATCAGAGTTCATAAGTTTTTCAATGTTACAATGTTGTTATTGTATAAATTATCCTGGTTCTACTCACTTTAATCTGTATCAGTGCAGACAGATCTTCTGAGATTCTCTGAAACCATTCCTTTTTTTATCATTTTTTATGGTGAAATAATATATGTATACACATATTTATATACTGTAATTTGTTCAATTATTCCTCAGTTGGTGGGCACCCCCTCAGTTTCCAGTTCTTTACCACTACAAAGAGTTGCTATAAATACTTTCATAATAATGGGTCTTTTCTGGAGGCAATTTCTCACCGATCTGACCTCCTGCAATCCTGAATATACCTTTTTTAAAAAAAAAAACATTTTCACACTAAAGTTTAGACCATAGGCATTTGGGTCCATATCTTAACAACTAATATTTATTAGTCACCTACTGTGTACAGAATCCCAAGTTCAATGCTGGGAGAGATACATATTTAGATAAGACATAGTCCTTGCTTTCTCAGAGATCCTAATCTAGAAAGGTGATACAAAGATAAGTGTGATAAATAATAATAATAATTATTATTATTATTATTGTAGATATCATTTGTATAGTACTTTAAGGTTTGAAAAGTGCTTTACATATGTTCCTTCATTTGATTCTTATAATAACCCTGTGAGGTAGGTGCTATTATTATCCCCATTTTATAGATGAGGAAACTGAGGCAAACAGAATTTAAGTAACTTGCCCAGGGTCACACAGCTAGTAAGTGTTGGAGGCAAGATTTATATAAATTTCTATAAATAAACACTCAGGTATTTACATAAGTGTATTAGAGATGGACAAACAGTACTATGTGAGGTGCCTGGGGAAGAGATCTACACAGACTTGGGGAATCAGAGAAGGCTTCCAGGAAGAGGTGGCATTTGTGTGGGACTTATGAGGAAAAGGAGGAAGTCACTAGGTTAACAAGGAGAGAGAGGATATTCCAGGCCTAGGGAACAATGTATGCAAAGGCAGGCAAGGCAGTAGGCAGTGAGGGGGCACATCCAAGGGGCAGTGACTGGTCTGGTTTGACTGGTATATGGCATCCCTGACTGGCACAGCTCAGAAATTATAGGATGCAGATTATTACAAGAGAAGGATGGTAAAGGGCACAATTGTGGAGGTCCTTGAATCTCAAAGCAGAGAAGTTCCGGTTACTGATTTTACCCGTCTCTGTGCCACTCTTCCCACCCAGTACAAAGCTTCTACCGCACACAGTAGGTGCTTAGCAAACAACTGCTGAATTATGCCGATCTGATCGCCCTCTCTTTGCTTCCTTCTCGGATACTCACCAATCCTTTCCCTCCGTCTATTAATGCCCTGAGTTTGCCACATGGGAAACAGGTTTGAAGAGCTTTGGAATGTTGGGGGATACTTGTCATAACACGATTCCCACTACAACCCGAGGACTGTTAGGCTTCTACTGTTTGCCTCGTTGATGAAGTCAGGGGCGACGGGGACTCCTTAAGCTCCATATCTGCCGACCACCCATCCCCATCTTCACACAGCCTCGCTGGCCACCGGCCAAACCTTGCTTCCTGTTCTGCCCTGATAGCTGAGGAGGAGGCTCCCTGCTCAATGGAAGGGAAAACCTGCCACCGGTGCTGTCCCAGAGTGGAAGGAGCTGCCCCCAAAGGTAGTGAGCTCTCTGACAATGGCGAGCCATGGCCACTCTTAAGGGACATTTCAAGTTCAGGCCAGGGGATAGTCACAGCAAGTCAACAACAACTAAGATTTTTGCAAAGTTTAAATGTCAAATGTCATCATCATCATCATCATTATTAGAGAAGATTCCTATTCAGGGCTGAATGCCCTCTAAGGCACCACCAAGATCTGAGAATCTGTGCTTCACTATTTGCAAGTATTCCTTCCCTGCCAACTCTCAGCTGTTTGCAGAATTTTGCTGGGGACAAGCAGCTTCAGGTGGCCAAAGTTTGGTCTTCCTCTGATGTTGCCACCATTTCTAAATGATTTCAGGGCCTGGAGAGTCCCAGACTCATCCCCAAAGCTTGTTCCCCCCTCTAGCTAGTGCCTGAAAGCCCCCATAGGAGCATCAGCCCTTTGACTGGAAGCTATCATCTCTGTAACGAGGCCAGAACCCTGGGAGGGGCCTTGCCCTCAGCTGTTTTCAGTCTTTGACATGCGAGGGAGAATGAGTTCCAGAGCCTTTCTTGAGAATATACGCAGACACGGAGAGGCAAAAGCGAGGGCCCTGGATGTCTTGTGCAGAAGATTACAAAATGCCCAGGTCTTTTACTTACCATCTGTTTGACCTTAATCAAATCTGTTTCTCCAAATAGGTCTCAGATTTCTCAGCTGTTAAAAGTGAGGAGATTGGATTATATGATCTCTAAAGTCCTTAAGCAAGTCCCTTCTCTGATGACCTCAGTTTCCCCAAACATGAAAAATAAGAGAATGAACCAGACTATCTACAAAGGTCCTTTCCTGCAGCCCTCTACAATGCCCCAACCAGGCACTCACAGGCTCTCACGATCTCAAATGAGAAAATATTTGTAAAGCACTTAGCTTCCTGCCTGGCATATAGTAGGCACCATATAAAGCCCCTTGTCTTTTCCCTCACTGGTTGCAAGTTGGAGGTTGAGTCCCCAGAAGGATGACTGCCCTCAGGTTCAAGAGATTCTATGAGTTTGTACTCTTAAAACCATAGCTCATGAGCCCCCACCATTGCACTTATGTACAATAGTCCCAATAGATACAATTAGCTCAAAGAAAAAAGTATTTAAGAAGATAATATGTTAAGAATATCATCTACACAACATCTCTTCCATAAACCTATGGCATATATAGTCTTCCACAAATAAACACAGTGTAAAGAGCAGGTACATAAATAAAGTGCACTGGTAGGTTTTGCATATATGTGTGTATGTGTGTGTGTGTGTATATGTGTGTGTGTGTGTGTGTGTGTGTGTGTGTGTGTGTGTGTGTGTGTACAAGACATCACCCTCTTGATGTCATTGGTCCTTTTCGAGAATGAAGGATGAACGAGAATCTGGTAGATACAGACGCAGAGATACATGGAGTCAAGGCAACTCATTCAACTGGCACTCCAGGACTCAGATGTCCTTCTTCTTCTCAAGCTATCCTCATGCTGCTCCCCTGCAGGTGTAGCATCTCTGCTGGCAGGCTGCTCACCTGGGCTCCTTGGACTGGCCCCTCTCTGCAGCTCAACTCCCCACTCCCAAGGTGAATTCTTACTTCAATCCACCATGATGAGTTTTCTTCTCTTCTGCCAGGAGTCACGTACCTTAGAGCTGCATCCACTGACTGTGCCTCTCTCCAGGTGGGTGTGTAGCTCCATGGAAAGATTCCTGGTCAATGTGTGTTTAGGACAGAGAGAGAGGGAGGAAGGGAGGGGGAGAGAGACAGACAGACAGACAGAGAGAAAGAAATCCCTGCAGTCCCATACAATTTCTGATCAAACCAGAACCTAAACTGGAGTCCCTTCTGCAACACTCCTGAGAGACGCTGTTCCAACCTCAGCTCAAAGACCTCTAATGATGAGGAGCTTACTACCTTCTGAGCCAGCCTGGTCCATTGCTAGACATCTCTGACTGATTGTTAGAAAGCTCTTCCTTATATTGAGCTATAATGACTCCTCATAACTTAAGGTCATAGGGTCATGGCTCTAGAGTTGGGAAGGACCATAGAAGATCCAATTTCCTCATTTTACAATTGGGGAAACTGAGGCACAGGAAGACCAAGTGACTCACTTTTCCAAGATCACCCAGGTAATAATCACCAGAGGTGAACTTCTACTCAATGATCTTAAATCATGAAGATGCCATCCCTTTCCCGAAGGGACAGGCCCCAAACAGGTCAGGCCAGCCCTGGGCCAAAGCTCAGGAATGAGAAGAACTCCAAAGCTTCTCTGGGGAGAGAACATGAACTCATTTTCCAAACAGTAGCAGCTACTCGCTACGAGGGAGGTAGTACCAGTATTACCTACCATACCCATTTTACAGATGAGAAAAGTAGGAAGGGGAGAAATTAAGTGACTTTACCAAGGTCACACAGCTAAGCATTAATGGCAGGATTCAAACTCAGGTCTTCCTGACTCCAAATGCAACATGAATTCCCCACAGCCTGCACTCTCCTGGAATTTGACTGTGTTAGCCTCGCTCTGACACAGACTTGCTGTGGAATTTCTTCCCCCTTGACTGGATCTTGGTTTCCCCATCTGGTTGCTCTGCTGACCTCTCTGCAAAGATTGGGAGGAGTCAATGAGATTCTATCATGGCCAGGAAAAATAAAAGATGATCATCCAAATTATCCAACCCCAGGCCAAGTAGGGAGGGAGGGAGTTATTACTAGCCTGATTTTATGAATGGGGAAACCCCTGTGGATAGGGATTACTCACAGGTAAATCAGGGACACACCCAAGATCAGAATCCCACAATCCCCCACTTTCGGGGCCAGGAACACAGGATATCAAAGCTGGATGGGATCATATGGACCCTCTTTCTTGGCTAGCCCCCTCTTTCTGCAGCTGGGGAAAGTGAACTCCGGAACGGGAAAGCGCCTTGCCCAGTAAATAAGCCCAGGTCCTGACTCTCAGGCTCAGTCTGTGTCTTTCTGCTGCTCCAGGCTGCCCACCCCGTTCTCCAGGCCCCAGTTTCCAAGTGCCTTCTACCAACACCCAAATAGTTGCAGCCAAGCAGACAAATCAAACAAAAGAGAAAAGCGGTCTTGAAAATCCCGTACCTGGTTTCCGGGTTTACTTGTCTCCTCCGGGTCCGCCACACTCTTAACTTATTGTTAAATATTTCACCAGTAAACCAGATTTTTCAGCTCCTTCCCAATCCTCTTTAATCCCAGGGAGGAAGACATGTAATCACTGAGACTCGATCAGGCTGTGTCTTTGATTATAACCAATTCCAAAAGCTTTTATTTAATGCCTTCTGAGTTCTAGGCAAGGACTGATCCAGCTGGAGGAAAGCGGGGGCTGTCAGGAGGCCATAGCTCTAGAGCTAGCGGGGACCTCAGAGGTCATCTGGTCTAACCTCTTTATCTTTCGCATGAGGAAACACACACAGGCAGCATTACAGGTAGGATTGGGCCCTGACCTTCAGCTGGAGATTTTCCCCCTATACCACACATAACCTCCAAGAATTATTGTGAAGCTGTTTATAAAAGCAAGGAAGGGAGCAGCTAGGTAGCACAATGGATAGAGCACCAGCCCTGAGTTCAAATCTAGCCTCAGATATGTATTTGCTGTGTGACCCTGGGCAAGTCACTTAACCCCAGTTGCCTCTAAAAAAATTTTTTTTTAAATTGAAGCAGAGAAATATTTGAATCAGGGGAAGTAAGGCAGGTGTGCGCTTTCCTAGATTGGGGGGAACAAAAGTGGGGAGATAAGAGGGCCTGGGGAGAACAGGCAACAGGGAGTTGTCGTGGAGTGTGTGAAATAGGATTGGAAAGGAGGGGCAGCATGCAGCAGTGGACAGAAAGCTGTCAGAAAGTCAGAAAGACCTAGGTTCAAATCCAGTTTCTGATACTTAACTGACTTCAGGATCTTGGGCAAATGATTTAGCCTCTAAGTGCCTCCAAGGCAAGTTTCTAAGACTCCAGGGTGCAGAGAAGGTGTTGATCTTCATTGGAAAAGAAAGTTCCTCAAAGAGGATTCACTATAGATCAAACGCCACATCTTATTAAAAGAAAATACTGGAAAGAGAGGATTTTTTTTTGGTAAATAATGAATTTATTTATTTTTAGTTTTCAACACTTACTTCCATAAGGTTTTGAGCTTAAAACTTTCTCTCCCTCTCTCTTCTCCACCACCCCAAGACAGCATGCAGTCTGATATAGGCTCTACTTATACATTCATACGAAGCATATTTTCCCGTTAGTCATGAGGTAAAGAACAATTAGATCTAATGTGAAGAACCACGAGAATGAAGCAATAAAACAAAACAACAAAGGAAAAGGAGAGCAAATAGTCTGCTTCCATCTGCATTCAGACTGCAGAGTTCTTTCTCAGGATGTGGAGAGAATTTTCCATCATGAGGCCCCTGGAGATATCTTAGATCCTTGCATTGATGAAAAGAACTAAGTCTATTTAAGTCAGTCATCACACAAGGTGGCTGTTACAACGTTCTCCTGGTTCTGCTCACTTCACTCAGCATCAGACCATACAAGTCTTTCCAGGTTTTTCTGAAGCCAGCCTGTTCATCATTTCTTATAACACAGTAGTATTCCATTACATTTATATACCACAACTTGCTCAGCTATTCCCCAATGGATGGGCATCCTCTCGATTTCCAATTCTTTGCCACCACAAAAAGAACTGCTATAAATATTTCTGTACATGTAGGTCCTTTTCCCATTTGTATGATCTCTTTGGGATACATACCTAGAAGTGGTATTGCTGGGTCAAAGGGTATGCACATTTTTATAGCCCTTTGGGCATAGTTCCAAATTGCTCTCCAAAATGGTTGGATCAGTTCACAACTCTACCAACAATGCATTAGTGTTCTAATTTTCCCACATTTTCTCCAACATTTATCGTTGTCCTATTTTGTCATGTTAGCCAATCTGATAAGTGTGATATGGTACCTCAGAGTCATTTTGATGTGCATTTCTCTAATCAATAGTGATTTAGAGCATTTTTTCATATGACTATAGATGGCTTTAGTTTCTTCCTTTGAAAACTGCCTGTTGATATCCTTGCCTGTGAGGAGCCTTGAATACCAGGTTAAGGGACCTAAATGATGACAATGCCTACATGTGCATTGCTTTACAGTTACAAAACATTGTCATCCACATTTGCCCCTGGCAAAGGAAGCAGGGAGGGGGTCATTGGCCCCAAATGGGGACACTGAGTCTCAGAGAGCAGCAAGGATTTGTCAGATTACAACCCAGGCTTCAGGGCTCTTTGCACGTCAGTCCACCCCGCTACAGGGCAAGAAGGCCCCCATAGGAATCTGCCCCGTTGCTGGCTACTGGTGTGATTTCCTACTGTAAATGGTTTTCAAATGTTCAGGATTTGGGGTTTTACTATATTTTTTTCCTCTAGAGCCCACACCAGACCCCCGGAGACACAGACAATTCTGAATGCTGAAGGCAGGGAACTGACATATGGATGTGGTATGTCTCAGGAATTGTAAGGAGTCTTTTAACCCCAGGGAAGAACCCTTGGGTCCTGCCAAGCTGTAGCAGACCCACATAACACAGCACAGATGTTTGGGCTTTGTAGACCCAGACAAAATGGGCCCATCCTGCAGCATCCCCCTCTCCTTAGCCTGGGCCCCCCTCTTCCCTCCAGAGACTTCCTCAGAGCTGTGATCTCTTCAGTACTTTGTTCACAACTCCCTTGTAAGCCAAGCACACCAGAGGTTATTATCCCCACTTTACAGAAAAAGAAACCAAGGCTCAGAGAGAGAGATGATTTGCTCAAGACTATACAACCAATGGGTTGTATCTAAGCCTTGAACACAAATCTCCAGTCTCCATGGCATGTTCTAGTACACTGTGGTGCCTTCCTTTGGTAATAATAATTCTTATAGCTATAGAACTTCAAGGTTTCCTCTCCTACGTATGTGGTCCTTCCACCGTTAGAATGTAAACTCCATGAAGGCAAGGTCTATGTCAGTTTTGCATCTTTATCAGTATTGCTGAACACAGTGCTTGGTGCCTTTTCATTTATTCATTCCTGTGAGGTAGGAAGTCTAGATGTCATTTACCACATTTTATAGATGGAAAACAGGCATAGAATGAATACATGAAAGGGAGAGGGAGAGAAAGAAAGAAAAAGAGAGAAAGAGAAAGAAAGGGGGGAAAAGAGAGAAAGAAAGTAGAAAAGATAGAGAAAAAGAAAGAGAAAGGAAGGGAGAGAGAAAAAAAGAAAGGAAATAAGGAAGAAAGGGAAAGATAGAAAGAGAAAGAAAGGGAGAGAGCAAAAAGGCAGGAAGGAAGGAAGAAAGAAAGAAAAGGAAGGAAGGAAAGCATTAGTTAAGTGTTTACTATGTGTTGTATAACCTATATCAAATTGCCTACTCTCTCAGTGACTGGGGAGGGGATCGAGGGAGAGAGAGAATTTGGAAGTCAAAATTTTAAAAACAAAATGTTAAAAATTATACATGCAATTGCAAAAAAACAACACATTATCTTTAAAAAGTATTTCCTATGTGCAAAGCATGCCCTGAGAAGAGACACAGTCCTTGCTCTCAGGGATCCCACATTCTAACAGTGGGAGACATTTACAGGTGTTTCAGCTACAATTGAGCTGGAAAGGCCCTGTGGACCTTAAGACACAACAGAACAGATGACGGTGCGTCTTCTCTCCTGTTATTGCCACTGATCAGATGTTCTTCAATTTCTGATGCTGAGCCACTTGTCGGGGCCAAGGTCCCTGGCAGTCAGAGCTGGCTTTCCCTGGTGGGTCTTCAGTAGCTGGGGCTGCTGAGGCTGTGGCACCCGCAGCCCCTGCAGAAGCCATTGCCAGGTTGTATCTGCACAGAGATCATGTCCATGGGTGATGACTGAGGGGGCCAGGTGGGGCGCAGGGCTGGTGGTCTGGGAGTCTTGGGCTCAGGGTCCTGGGCTGTTTGCCTTCGGGGCTCAGTGGAGCTTATAATCGAGGTGGTGGTCATGGTTTGACTGTCCTGGCACATATCTCCTCTGGTCTCCGCCACAGGGTTTCTTGCTGCTCAGGGGAGAAAAGTAATGACCCAAGGTCATACAACTAGCTCTCTAAATGAGATAACTAAGGGCTTATCTTTTCAGTAATAAAAGAGGACTCTTCAATGGGCAAAGTCACCAGCTGTACATGG
Source organism: Phascolarctos cinereus (assembly GCF_003287225.1). Lineage (NCBI taxonomy): Eukaryota > Metazoa > Chordata > Mammalia > Diprotodontia > Phascolarctidae > Phascolarctos > Phascolarctos cinereus. The sequence continues at coordinate 199,150,340 of NW_027556402.1, read as the reverse complement.
TGGCATAAACTCCTCGGATTATCTAGGTTGCAAGGAATACCTTCCATCTACTAAGAGCCTAATAAATGCTTATTCATAGGATCATAGATAAGGAACTGAAAGGAAACTTACAATTTACAGATGAGAAAAGTGAGGCTCAGAGTGAAGTGACTTACCTAAGGTCACACAGCTAACACGTGCCAGAAGCAGAATTTGAACCCAGGTCCTCCTGATGCCAAGGCCAGACCTATTGTCCCCAAAGTGCTCCTTGTGTATCAGCAGGACCCGGTTTTGCCTTCTCCTCTCTAGACTGTAAGCTCCCAAGGGCAGGGTCTGGGCCTGCTCTTTTTGTCTTCACTTATCTGGCAATGGGGCTTTGTGGACGTGCACCCCCAAATACCTGTTGGTTGGTCGTGTTTTGTTTTTTAAACAGAACAAAATAGCCCCTTAAAAAGGCCTTTTAAGCCCTTTGGAACTCCAAGGCTAAACGCAGAGCCCATCCTATTGCCATGCTTCTTCCCAACCATCAAGGCTCCTTGGCCTTTCTGGGCTGATCAATCAATGTTCTACTTCTGGTCTGCTTCCCGTGCCAATGGAGGTCAGTGGCCCAGGTGGCTCTGACTCGGGATCCGTACTGGCTCAGGCCAAAGGGATTCATTCTTATCTGGTTTTAACGGGCTTATCAACATCTCTGAGCTTATGAAAGAGAACATGTGAGGTCTTTAAGGTTAGGTCCCCTCATCCGCAATATCCCAAACGAGCCAAGCAACGTGCTGGCAATGCTGCCTGGTATCACGGGAAGAGCCCTGGAGCTCTGCCATTTCAATCTTGTATGACCTTGGGTTCTCTCACTGAGCCTGTTACCAAATCAGTAAAATGGGGACAATAATCTTAGCACGCCTCACCTCCCAGGTTGGTTGAGAGGAAAGTGCTTTGTAAGCCTTAGAGTGCTAGAGAGCCGGAAGGGACCACAGAGGGCATGTAGCTCAACTCCCTCCTCTTACAGGCGAAGAAACTGAGGCCCACAGAAGCTAAGGGATTTGGCCAATGTCATACCAAATAGTAGGTCTCAGGGGCAGGATAGAGTCATCATGTTTTCTATCCCTCCTTCCTCCCTCCTTCATTTTAGTTGATATCCTACACATCCTGAGAGGTGCAGCTGAAGACCTGCCTCCTCCAGGAAGCCTTTCCTGATCACATTCCCCCACCCAATTCTCTACTATATTCCTCCTAGGAATTTGCATTCTGAGCTCTTTAAGGATAGCATCCTGGAATCATAGATAGAGCTAAAAAGGACCACTACAATCCCTTCCTATTACAGCGAAGCAAAGGGACGTAAAGAGGGTTAAGTGACTCACCCAAGGTCACGTAGCCAGGATTTGAACTCTGACTCTGAGCTCCCTATTCACCAGGCCAAGCTGCCTAGTAAATGAGTGAGGAGGAAAAAGAATGATTTGGTCATTTGTTGGGAAGGGTACAGGAGCTTCACACACAGGATTGATCACAGCTATTTCCAGAGTATTTATTTAGCAAATCTCATAATGTCCTCATGATCATGACCATGAGTAGCTCTCTTGCCTTACCCACCTCCAGTGGGTTTCGGAAATACACTAACAAGGATAATAATTCCAATTTCTGTAACTACAAGGAAAGGAAGGGAGGTAGGAAAGAAACAAGCATTTATTAGGCACCTACTATGTGCCAGGTAATGTGCTAAGCACTTTGCAAATGTTATCGCATTTGGTCCTCACAATAACCCTGCAAGATAGGTGCAGTTATTATTGTCCCCATTTTACAGTTAAGGAAACTGAGGCAGATAGAGATTAAAGTGACTTGCCCAGGGTCACACAGCTAGTAAGTGCCCAAGGCTGGATTTGAACTCAGGTCTTCCTGACTGATTCCAGACCCCAGGGCTTTATCTTTATCCACTGTGCCACTTAAGTGTCCCAGAATTAGGGATTATTGCTCCTGTTTTACAGATAAAGAAACTGAGGAGCAAAAAAGGTAAGGAGGCAATTAAGATAACTTCTATTGCCATAGTGTTTCCAGGATTATTCTGCCCATTTTACAGATGTGAAAAGTCTCAAAAAAGGGGAGTCACTCAGCCAGTTTAAATATCAGGGGTGGCATTTTCACTCAGTTCTTTTTATCCCAATGCCAAAGCTCTTTGTCCTACCATCTCTCTGGATCCCCAAGAGGAATTAAGGAAACTCGATCCCTTAGGACTTCTCCAGGTCACCAGTTGTTTAATTGTTGTTAATGTTGCTGTTTGCCCTTGGTTCTGGAAGAGGACGGTGGAGTCAGGAAGACAACGCCATGACTTGCAGGTGAATTGTATTTAAGTGAGGCAAGGCTGTGCAAGGTCACCAGCCTCACTTTCTCCTCCAGAGCCATCTGGGTCCAGGGCAAGATTGAAATCAGGACGAGTGGTGATGGCCCCCATTTGTTTAATGAACAGCAGAGGAAAGACTTGTTGAGGGTTTCCCCTTCAAAGGGAGACAGCAAAGGAATGAGCAGCAAAAATCTTATCTCCTGGCGGGAGCAAACACAAATCATGTGCATTGCCCAAGAAAGTGCTTTGAGGGATTTCAAGAGTGAGGAGGGAGCTATAATCTGGAATCTCATCTGGGAACCCTTATCAGTCTGGCAGCTAGCTGTTCAGAACTCTGTTGGCTCTTAGGTCAGGAAGGAAGGTTTTTAATGGCTAAGAGAAAGAATGAAACTGGCAAGCGTGTTCTCAGCAGAATTGTTTTAAAACTCCTATGTTTTAAAATTTCAGAAGCCCAACGGGAACGGAAAAGTAGCAATTGCTGTCTCTAACGAGGGGTGCAGAACAGCTTCCAAGCCCAGTACTCCATCCACGTTATTCTGGTCTAACTACTAAATATCTTTCCCCACTTCAGATACCTTAAAAATCAATCCCTTAAACTCTCAAGCTTCTGTTGTCTCTCTCCAGCATGAGCCTCCTCCTTGTAGACTGGGTCCACTCCAGTTCACATTCCCATCTTTGATTTCCCTGGCACCATTCTGAATTCCTCATTCAACACATTGGAGACCATGATATTGGTGTTGGCCACTGCCATGAACGATGCCCAATGGAGAGTACAAATAGAAGAGGGCTTCCCTATAGAGGGTGAGGTGGCCCAGATCCTTTTTTTTGCAGGGGGCACTTTACTGATTATGTAGCAAAGCTTCCTGGGTAATACTTGCAGCAATTCAAAAGAGTTTAGCCTAACAGGTGGCACCGTGAATCAAACATGGGGTCAGGAAGGGTCATCTTCCTTAATTCAAGTCTGGCCTCAGATACTTACTAGCTGTGTGACCCTGGGCAAGTCACTTATCTCCATTTGCCTCAGTTTCCTCATCTGTAAAATGAGCTAGAGAAGGAAATGGCAAATCACTCCAATATCTTTACCAAGAAAACCCTAAATAGAGTCACAAAGAGTCAGACATGACTGAAACAACTGAACAGTATCTGCACGGGGAAAACACCAAACAAATGAAAAATACTTATTGTCCAGACATGTGGTTGGATAGACAGCCCATGGGGCTAGTCTATCAGTCTATATCTCTGGGCATAGTTTATGGACAACAGAGCTGGGTCAGACTCTGAATGCTGAATTTTTCCTGCTCTAGGCCTGTGGTAGGTTCAGGAGTGGCTAAAGGATAAGGACAACTAGAATTATAGACATCTAGAACTGAAAGCACACGCCCCTGCCTCTAGAAATCTTATGAGCTAATCAAAGAGGCATGATATACTTATTTACCTAGCACATTGTGTTGGCAAATCTGGAGCTGAAATCCCATAGTCACTGACTCTGGGGAGTTTACAGTCTAACTGGGGTGACAAGATGGAGATGTCTTATCCATTGTGGCACAGAATCTAAAGCTGGAAGACCACATAGTCAAACCCTCCCACTTTATAAATGAAGAAAATGAAGCCCATATGGGCAAAGAGACTTCCCCCAATTTACCTGAGTTGAGTAGCAGAGCAAGGATTCTCTTCCAGAGTTTGGATCTGCTCACCACCTGTACAAAGGAAGAGGTTGAATTGGGTCATCTCCAAGGCTCTCTCCAGTTCTGACATTCTCCCTTCTCTGTTCTCAGGCCTCTGCCAGTACTGACAGTCTATGAAATCTTTCCCCCCCTAGGAAATCTATGAATTGAATCACATTGATGAAATGAAATACTAAAAGGACCTAGTGTGTCTAATAAACTTCAATACTTCCAGGATTTATTATTTCATCACTGTGGGTCCACTTCCAGCCCCTCCTCATTTCAGTTATTGAGTTGCTGGAGTTAGCCCCTGAGGACCAGCCCTCGGACCATAACACTTACCCAGGCTGGACCTGGGACGCTGGAACACGCTATTTGCTAATCCTTATAGCTTGTGCGTCACATCCACCTCCGTGAGGCATCAGAAGACCTCCGTGAGAGTAGTGGTAATAACGATATGTTTAATGGAATTGAATTCAAGGAGGCAGCTTGGTATAGTGGGAAGAGCCCGGGATTTGAAGTCAGGAGAAAGGACTGTCCGGTCCACCTCTGCCGTTGACTCCTTGAGCATGTCTCTTTTCATCCTGGATTCGAGTCTTGATGCCAAGTATAAAATGAAGAAGAGGAGCTAGGTTATCTCAAAAGCCCCATCCAGTTCTGACCTTCTCTCTTCTCACTCCCGTGCCAGCTCTGATGATGTATGATATCTTTTCCCTCTAGGAAATCCATGAATTCAACTGCATTAAAGAAAAGAGTTACTTAAATACTAAAATGAACCCAGGAAGGTTTTCAGCTCTGAGGCAGGAGGCATGATGGAAGTGGGGGAAAATACTAGAGGTGGCTTTGGAGGAGGCAGCATGCTGTAGTGGAGAATGAACTAGCCCCCAGGGCCAAGACGACTTGGGCTGAGTCCTATTTTTGCCATGTTTTGGCTGTGTGACCAGGCAAAATGCTTAATTTCTTGAAGGTCTAGGCAATTTTCTTGCAGAGAAGGTGCTAACCTGCACTGGGAGAGAAAACTTCTATACCTGTTCCAGTCCCTATGCCTCTAGGAGGGGAAGGGAATTGTGCTATATTTGACATCACGGTCTCTTACCTCTTCATGGGAAGTAATATTAACATCTTATCAGCAAAGACCCTCTCTGTAGTCTAAACTTCAGCCCAGGACAGGGCTACCAGTAACTTATTCCTCTCAGAGCTTGAGTTTCCTCATCTGTAAAATGGATATAATACTTGTTCTGCCCTCCTGGGGTTGTTGTAAATAAGGAAGGTGATTCCAAGCTATAAAGCTCACCATAGAAATGCAAACTCATTTCCAGAGAGAAAGATGTGATTTGCCTAAGGATGTAAATGTAGGGGCCATGTGACCCAACTTCTTTATTTTACAGATGAAATTTAAATCACTAGTCCAGTTACCCAGCTAGCTAATTGAATAGCAATTATTCACTTACTATGTGTCCAGGCCTGTGTTGGGTTGGATTTTTTGGGAGAGTGGGAGTGGGAGGAGAGACATTGAGATGAACTAGGGGAGGGGGGTAGAATGCTTCAATAGTTGTCTCTTGTGTGACATCTTGGTGACCTTGGATTCTCAAAGGTTATCCCAGCAGAGCCCTAGGTATGGCAGATGTTGCTAGGGCTAAAAGGGCTCCCAGACAGTGATAAGATTATGGTGCTGATACTAGGTTGTGGTCCTCAGAGGACCAATTCAGCCGAGGTTCATCACTGTAAGACTGACCACCAGATGATGATTTCTTTCGAACGTGACCCACAAGGACTGAAACAGGAATCTCACCCCAATCTCTTGACATAGAACCCTGTGTCTTTTCCACAGTTTCTGGCTGCCTCTCTTTGTAAGATGCCATGACTCTTTTTCAGGGGTATGGAGATAAGGCTAAGATGAATCTTTTCAGCTGATTTGGAGAATCTGTACTTCTCAAACTATCACCTTTTTCTGTTTGTTTGTTTGCTTGTTTCTTTGTTTTTATCATCAGAGCCATGACTGCCTTTTGGGGAAGTCCCTTTTGGGTGACAACCATGTATGTGCCTGGTGTCTACAGTGTGATGCAATTATAAGTAGATAGTAATAAAAATAACATTTCTATACTGCACAACTTACAGAGACTTTTCTGAGAGGAATTTCTGCAAAATGGCTGGTGTATTATTATCTCCATTTTTACAGATGAGGAAAGTGTTCTCAGAGAAGGGAAGTATCATCCTTAAAAAGCAACTCAGATGCCACTGGCCCCATGATGCCTTCCTCTACTCCCACCCCCCACCCCACCACCAGGTGACAGGGACTTCTCACCTCAGACATTTTATCCCCTTTGCCTAGACCTCCTCTTTCCTTAAACTTATTCCATTCTCCCTTGTCTCAAAGTTGGTATTTTTCATCCATGTCTTTCCCATAGTTGGATTGTAAGCACAGGAAATCACAGATTTGGAAGACACAACTGAGGCCATGTATGTAATCCAACTGGTAGCTAAATGGTTGCTGATTAGAATTGAATTAAATTGGCTAAGGTCACACAGACCCTAAATGCTGGAGCCCCAGAGGCCAAACCCGAGGTCAAAGCACAAGAGCATCAGATTTAGAGAAAGTTTTTCTCCCTATTAAAATATAAGTTCCAGAAGAACAGAGACTGGCTTTTTTTTTTTCTCTTTGTCTTATGTCCCCAGAGCCTGGCACAGCACTTGGCCTACAGGTAGCTGCCTAAGAAATTGCTTGTTGTAGTTCAGTCATTTCAGTCATGTACAACTCTTTGTGACCCCATTTGGGGTTTTCTTGGCAGAGATAGTGGAGTGTTTTGCTATTTCCTTCTCCAGCTCATTTTACAGATGATGAAACTGAGGCAAAACAGGGTTAAGTGATTTGTCCAGGGTCACATGGTTAGTAAGTATCTGAGGCCAGATTGAACTCATGAAGATGAGTTTTCCAAGCCCTGGTGCTCAGAGCCACCTTGATAATACTTATAAAGAACTTTTAAAAGTGCTTCTCCAGACCTTGTCCTATGTAATTCTCCTTTTCACCACCCTTCAAGTCAGGCAGGAGAGAGATTATTAACATAATTTAACAGATTAACTCAGAAAATACAAGTGGTTTACCTAAGATTCCTATGATTTTTTTTTAAAGCAAGAAGATATCTTAAATCCCATCTAACCTCCTTCTTCTTACCTCCACTTTTAGAGGTGAAGCTACCTGGTCCAGTGTTGTACAAGAAGTAAGCAGCAGAGCTAAAACTGGAACTCAGGGCTACTGACGGGCAGAAGGAATTCGACAAATGTGCATTAAATTGCAGTGTTCTGTTGTGGTATGTTGGGACTCCATTGGGAGACAGCACTGGGCCAACCAGAAGCCCCTCGTCCTCTCACCCCCAAACTGTAGTGTGTGTGTGTGTGTGTGTGTTGTGTGTGTGTGTGTGTGTGTGTACGCGCGCTTCAGAGCTATTTCAAGGGTCTATTCAGTAGGAAATTTTTGTGCATGTGCCTGATTCATTGAACCTATCCTTCCAGCTCTAGCTCCTTCCCTGCCCCTCCCCCAAGCTCCTGATTAGTAACAGTTCACCATATCTGGGGGGTCTAGAGGGCACTATGCTGTACCCTTGCCACATCAGTGGGTGCATACTTCCCTCTCCTTCCACCTCTTTCTCTAGGAACAGTCATCAAAGCAACATTACCGTTGGAGAGAAAGGCATGACAATCAATTGCCCTGACTCTACTCACAATCGCTGTGCCTTCCCAGATCTAAACACCCCTCCCTGTCCAGCACATGTGCGGTCTTTCCTGTATTCCAAGGTAAGCTCCTCAGGTTGTCGGCTTCTCCAACAGAAATTGCCTTGTTTTTTGTATTCCTATCCACAGTGCTGGGCACTTCACAGTGAGCGCTTAGTAAAAGCTACCGTTTATGCAGACCCACCTCTTCCACACAGCCTTCCCTGATTTCTCTGGCCCAAATCCCCTCTCCCATTGAGCTCCTATGCTCCTTCCCCTCAGCAGCTCTCAATTCGGAAGAGACTTACCCCGTCCTACTGCCTCTTTTTTTTTTCTCCCTGAACAGGCGGTGAGCCTCTGAGGCTCTCTTCTCTGTAAAGTCTCTTCCAATTCTAAAACCAATGATACTATGACCAGATGTTTAAGGAACTTGCTACTTGTCCCCTCCTGTGAAGAGCTCAAAGTCTAATGAAGAAGTCTGAGATCCCACCGGACACAGCCAGAAAACAAAGCATCAGGTCGTCCATGGAAGAAGAGAATACTGCCCTTAGAGTGCCCCAGACAGCTCCCAAAGCTTTCTGGGCCTCAGTTGCCTTATATCAAATGAAGGGACTAGATTCAATGATGTCCTAATCTAATATGTTGGGATTCCTGGAGCATACGGCTTTGGGAGACCATGAAGCTTTCTCCTTCTATTCCTTTCCCACAAAGTCCTTTATTTAACAGGGACCAGGGATGTTCTTTCCATTACACACCCCCTACACATACACACACCTTTTTTTTAAATTTAGTCAACAGAACCTAGTCCACCTTCTTCATTTTACAGATAAGGAAACTGAGAACCAAAGAAGTTAAATGACTTGCTTATGACATAAGTATGTAGGATTCACCTGGGTATTGGGAATCCAAAACTAGTTTTCTTTTCTTTTTTCCAACATCCTGTACTTTCCCGTCCCCCCCCCTCAGCTCACAACAATCCCATTTTTTCCCAGAGACCATACTGAAATAGAGAGAATGTTTCTCCTTCCGAGCCATCCAGAGGTGGGGGGGTGGGGGTGGGGGAGTGTTCACCCTCTTACAGGGGTCCCAACTCTCCCCTCCCCACCCCCCAAAAAAGAGCTGACAGCCAGCAGTGGTTGGGTGAGCTCTACTCAAAGATCTGGGAGTTTTAAATTGTGGAAGGATTTCCCGGGTCGAGGGGATGGTGGGGATTTGGCCGGGAATCTCTCTATTATCTAGCCTAAGACAAGGGGCTGGTCTGAACTCCGGCTCACTCTCACGCCCTTGGAGGCGGGTGCACCCTCTTAATTATTGCAATCCCCCCTCCCGCTGGACCCCCGGTCCCCTTCCTCTGCCTTAATCCCTTTAAGCAGAAGGAAGCCTGGCAGGGAGGCAGAGAATTGGGCGTCTCCCTCAATTCTGGGCGGGCCTCCCCACTCGTTTCCCCCCCCCTTGGGAATGGGGAGGAGAAGGGAGGGGAAGAGAGGGAAGGGGAGGAGAGGGGAGGGGAAAGGAGGGGGCGGGCGGAACTAGATAACCCCCTCCTACAAGCCCTGGCTTCCCCTCTATCTCTCACTTCTCTCTGCTCCCTCGGTCTCCCGCCTCGGGCTTTTTGCGCGCCCGTGGCTAGAGCAGAGCGCGTAGGAGAAGGAAGACAGAGAAGACGTGAGGGAGGAGGAGGAGGAGAGGGGGGGAAAGGAGGAGAAGGAGAGGGGGTTGAGGAGGAGCGGGTCGAGGGGGCGGGGGTTAGGGGCGGGCCAGGGGAGGAGGCGGGGCGGGCGCGGCCGGCGCGCTGCTAAGTGGTTGGAACTGCCGCCGCTGTAGCAGGGGCTGCGCTGGAGAGCTGGCCCGGGCGCACTGTGTGCGGTGACGGCGGCGGCAGCTGGCGCCGCTCGGTCCCTTGCTCCAGAGGAGGAGGAGGAGGAGGAGGAGGAGGAGGAGCTGTGCGCCCGAGAATCCTGGGCAGGGGAGCCGCCGCCGCGGGATCGGGGCCCGGCGAGGTAAGGGCATTCTCCCCTGGCGGGCTGGTGAGAGGCAAGCTTGAGGTTGGGGGAGACGTAGACGGAGCCGCAAGGCTCCCCCCCTCCTCCCCTGGACTTTTCTTCCCAAGTTTCCTTCTCTGTCTGGGGAGCTGTTTGGGGCTGCTCTGCTAAGCTGGAGCGTTTTACTGGTTTGCTCTCATACCCTTCCTGGGCTTCCTTCCCGGGATGGGGTGGCATGGGGGGGGCGGGTCAGAAGATCTTGAAATCCTACGACTTCAGAGAATTCTTGCATTTTGCATTTGGAGGGATACGGCAACTTGGAAGGAGCGTGCAGCCTGCCTGTCTCAGGCTGCAGTGGAGGGAAGGGGATGCTTCAAAAAAGATTTGAGAGAGAGAGAGCAAGAGCAGTGAGAGGGAGAGGCTCTGAGGCCAGCAGCGATTTGGGGAGGCGGTGGCGCCGGGAGGGCGCCGGGCGTTAGCGCGCCCGGGGCCCGGGACTCCGCGCTCGCAGCGCGCTGCCAACGTGCCTCCCGGGGAGGCGAGGGTTCACCCCCCCTTCCCTTCTCCCGGGGCCACGGCTACAGCCCGGAGGCTCGCTCCTTCCCCTCCCCAAAGGAAGGGACATTCCTGAGCTGGAGGGGGGTTGCCTTGTGGCGGTTTCTAAGAGGCTCTGGCTTGCAACTTTCTTCCCCTTTGCTGAAAAGGGAAGACACGGAGACCTAGACTGACAGTTGAAGGCAGTGTAAAGGAGTCAATCGTAGCTGACTTAATAGTTTTGAAAAAGCCACCACGCGCATAGACACGCTCTTTTCCCTCCTTTTAACTAACTCTGAGCCTCCAAACCCCCTGCAATCTTTTCCCTGTCTTTGGGAAACGGATGCGATTTTTGCAGCTAGCGAACCTTTACTCCCCTGCAGAACGGAGCGGAGCCGAGGGCTCTGGAGCAGCCGCGCTTCCAGCCCCCAGGGGACACGCACAACCACCCAGCCCGGGCGAAGTCTGTGAAGCCCTAGCTGCTGCAGCAGAGCGCAGAGCCCCGTGGTCTCCTTCCTGCCGGGGAACTAAGCTGGGCGTCGCGAAGCGGTCCCAGCCCCAGGTCGGAAGAGCCGAGAGCTCCGGGGAGAGGCGAAGCCCAGCATGCTGCCGGAGGATGCCTGAGGCTGGCCGACCTGCAAGCGGGCGGCTTCCCGGGCCCTCCCGGACCCTAGTCGGAGGAATGGTGACCGCGGGCTGCGTCTTGGTCTTCTACCTGGCGGTGGCAGTGAATAGTGCCGGTGCCGGTCCGGGTCCGGGGCTGGTCATCTCTCACCTGGAGCCTCGTCCTGCCAGAAGAGCCACAGGTAAGCAGGGACCCGGGATTGATTGGGAGGAGGAAGATTGTGGGGAATGTGTCGAGACTGGGTTTATGTCAGTGAGCCGAAATTTCCAGCCTCCTTTTCTCGGGCCAGTTCAGATTGGGAGTATTTGAACAGTGTGAAACCTCTCCTCCTCCCCTAGGGACAATTGCTGTCCACTTCCCTCCCCCCACCCCATCCCTTAGATTTGCAGAATCTCGGATCTGCATGCTCCAGTCCAGTAGTGCTCCGCAGGTGCAGTGCGCTCAGGGCGCAGCCCGGGAGACTGCTACGGAGTTTCCATCGGTACGTTCTTTTTCCTCCTCTACCCCTACTCAGGGAGGAACGAAAGCCTTTTCTTTCTCTCTCCCTTCTTCCCCTGGTCCAGCACAACACGACGCTGAAATGCCAAGCCCAGTCCCCCCCTCCCCCCCATGGCCTCCCTTTGTCAGGTTAATTGATAACCTAGCCTGTTGGCCGAGGCTGGTAGGAGAGGGAGAGCCAGAGAGAGTAAACATTTACAAACAGCCAACCCCCACCCCAGCAAGCCTGTGCTGGGGGTGGCCTCGAAGCATGGCCCTGGTGGGGAGATGCTCCGAAGGAGATTTAAAAGGGCCAGAAGACTCAGCAAGCGAGTTTCTTAAACTGTGGGAATTCAAGGTCTTGAACTCTCAAATCGAAGCACTCTCCAGACTGGCTGGATTTGCCTTAGCTTTCGCTCTTCTTTTCTCTCGCTTGTGCTTGGCCTGATGGACCCTGGGCCCATTTTATGACTTGGGTGTCCGAGTGATTGCTCGGGCTGATTTAATGCCCCAGGCGGCTCTAATGTGATTGCTGCCTTCAGAAGGAAAATGAGGCTGAAAATGATGTGGAGTCTGGCTAAGACTTGGTAGCAAGGGCATGGTCAGCTGTGTAAAAAGCCTTGGGCAGAACTGGGAAGGTCTGCAACGGAGCCAGGTTTGGATTTAATAAAAAGGGGAAAGAAAAAAAAAACTTTGCCTATATCAGAATTGTCCAGAAGAGGAATTTGCTGTTTTCATAAGTAGTGAGCTTCCTGACAGTAGTGGTCTTCAAAAAGAGGCTGGAAGACCACTTGGGGGTGTTATAGAAAGAATTTCCAGCTCTGGACATGTTGGACTAGGTGACCTCTGGAGTCCCTTACCTGATCTGTGATTCTGAGATTTATCAGTTCCTGCTAGTAGCCCAGCTGAAATCCCTTTGTGATGGAACTCATCCCAGTCTAGCCTGGACTTCTAGAAAGAGAAGCATAGAATTTGTGCATTGGAAAGCCTTCTTCTGAAAGAGGTCCCAGGGAGGAATTCCATTTATAAATTTCATTCAAGACACTCACACTGAACTTTTCTGGAGTTGACCAGAGAGAAAAACCAGGAGAGAGAATTATGTTTACAGGAGTTGAGTAACTAGCAACCCAGAGGTAATATAACCAGTAATATCAGAAGCCATCTAGTAACAGAGATGCATTTTTAGAAGTGTATTTGAAGGCAATGTCCTTCTTGTCCTTCTTGCCCTGGGAGCTGGTACCTGTATGTATCCTGTTTGGTTTTCTGAGGCTCCATGTCCTGGCAATAGAAGCGATTCTATTGCCATTATAACTTTTATTATTGCAGTTTCCACCATTAATGTTTTAAGAGTTCCCGTGTTCCCCATAGAAAGTTTCTATTGTTCACAGAGGGTTGGAGGGTGGGGTGGGGGGAAAGAATGTTTGTCAGAAGGGAGAGGCAAAGGAGTAAATGTAGTGGCTGACCAGAGAGGAAGGGGCTTACATTCTCTCTCCTCCCCTTCCCCCCAATTTGGAGTTCGCAGCCCTTTTGGCCTAAGGGACAGACAAGGCTCATCCTGGAATCATAAGCAGGCAATTTTTCTCTCCTCCATTCTTTTAACTCCAAATAACTTCCTTAATCTAGTGGGCAGTGGACACTCTTGGCTATGAGTTCCGAGAGACCTGAATTTGAAACCACAGGATATGGGTCTGAGTCCCAGCTCTTGCTGCTGGCTACCCTTGGTAGGGTCACTCTCTCTGCACCTCAGTTTCCTCACCTGGACAGTAAGTTGGTTGGACTAGATGGGTGATCTTTAAGGCCTCTTTCAGCTCTGAATCCTAGTAGCTCTTGGACGCCCCTTAGGAAATCAGAGTCACTTAGAAATAGGTGAGGCATCTCTTAGAAATCATCTTAGGCAGGCTGGCTCTAGAATTTCATAGGGTTTATTTTCAAGCCTAAACTGTGGAACTCATCTCTTTCTTCTCTGGGACCATCTTCAGGGGTCTCCTTCACAAACTAACACATATATATGGTTATAGATGGATACTGAGTGTCCCAAAAGTCTGAGTGCTGTTTTAAGCTTTCATAGCCTTAAACAGATGTGTGGGGACCAGGGGAGAGGGGAAGAGAAAGAGAAATACTGTGTGTCCTAAAGGTCTGAGTGCTGTTTTAAACGTGTGTGTGTGTCTGTATGTGTGTGTGTGTGTGTGTGTGTGTGAGAGAGAGAGAGAGAGAGAGAGAGAGGGTGTCCCAAAAGCGTGAGTGCAGTTTTGACTTTTTGGGACACCCAGTATCTAGCTATATCCACCAATCCACCAATATCCATGGCACTAAGACTTTTGGGACATCCTGTATATGGCTTAGACAGTCCCAGATGCCCAGACTTATTTCTGAATCTACAACAAGATCTATAGCAGCTTCTCTAGTGTGGCTCTATGGATGTAGTAGAAATTTCCAACCACATCCCTGCGCTGTTGATGCCACTTGGAGTTAAAGCTATAAATTCCCCTGGGGCTGGAATAGGGTGGTTGGGGTGGCTGCGCCAGGGGAGGTGTTAGGTTTTGTCATCAGGGTGACTCCAGAGTCTTAGCATAAGTCACTGGGCCAATAGCTCCCAACTTACAGCAGCCAGATGCATTGATTTATAAGGCTGCTTTCAGCAGCACCAGAAAAATCCATTAATGCAGATGACTCTGGTGTTTAAGAGCTGGGTTAGAGAACTAGATGGAACCCTGTTCTAAGCTTGCTGTGGGGGTTTCCTTGCTCCCTTAGCTCTCCTTCAGGGCTGGCCCCCCCGGGGTCTCACAGTTAAGGAAATTATCACCAAGTGGCAAAAAAAAAAAAGAGAGAGAGAAAAGGAAAGTTGCTGCTTAAAGGGATAGAAATGACAGAAGTCAATTCACTACTAATGTAGAGCTGCAAGGTACCTTGGCCTAGGTGGTAAATGGCCCTCATTTTACAGGGGGTCAAAGGAACCAGAGGGGTGAAGTTACTTTCCCACAGACCCACTGCTAGCTGGTATAGGAGCCTGAGTCTTCTGACTCCAAAATCCATTGCCCTTTGTAACAAGGGTACGTTGGGATCCCTTCTGGGAATCCAGGGGAAGGGGAGTTCTGTTCCTGGGCTGGGAAGACTGCATTCCCAGTGTGAGAGGGAATGTTCCACTGGGCAGGCAGCCGGGGAGGGGATGTTCTGTACCCACCCAGGAGGACAGCCTTAGTCAGAACTTCCCATACCCCCCTCTGGCTGCTACTGTAATACCTAAGTGTTGCAAAGCCACCAAATTTCAATGAATGTAATCAACCTCTTGGGGCCAGATCTTGGAGGTGGGGAGGGTATGGCTAGTAAACTATTTTCCCTTCCCCACCCTCATAATTACTGAAGGAGGGAACTTAGAGGAGTAGAAACAACAACAAAACACCACTGGTTTTCGAGTTTTAATACCTGAGTTCAAATCCCAAGTCACTTGTATGACTTTAGGTGAATACCTTTTCCTTTTCTGGGCCTCAGTTTCCACTTACAAAATGGAAGGTGGTAAATTAGTTTCTATGAAAGTAGACCCTGGAGAGGAAAGCGAGGAAAGAATAAGTGTTTTTGGGAAGTCAGTGAGGTTTTAGAAGCTCTCCTTTGACAGAAAGGGAAACTGAGGAACAGAGCAAAAAGGGATTCACCTAAAGTCACATAGGTGGTAGGTAGCTGTCGACAGCTCCTATGGAAATTGCCCTGGATTTGGAGTCAGTGCCTCAATTTGAAACCTGGCTCTTTAAACTTCCTCTGTGATGGACTGTGGGCAAGTGCCTCCCCTAGTCTGAGCTTTGGTTTCCTCTTCTGTCAAATGATGGCACTGGGCTAAATGGTCTCTGTAAGGTCCCTTCCAGATACCCTAGATCTCCGAAACTACCCTGGGGCTTCCTTAGTCCACGAGGCCAAATCCATGAGGAAACTTCCCTGGAAAAGAGAAGGGACAAAAAGAGTATAAACACGTCCACACAGACACACACACACATCCTTCTTCCCGATCTTTACATTGAATGAGTTGGAAGAAAAACAGCAGCCAAATCTTTCTCTGAATCCACTGGGCCATGGGACCCAGGCTCATTACTGAAGGTGGTTGTACACCGGCATTTCCCATTACAGTGGAAGGCCTTATTTTTCCATAAAGAGGCCTGGAAGGATTTTTCCCTAGTGATCTAATTCTCCACACGGGCCCGGCGGCTGTAACAACCAACGCTTTATGCCTGTGCTCAGCTAACATAAAACGGGCATTGAAGGGGGCTCTTTTGGAGGTATGTGCATGTTTGCTCATATGAATGCTTGCTATTAGTGAAGGTGGAGGGCTGGGGGCCTAACATCTCCACAGGGAGGTGTGGGGCTGTTGGTAGGAAGGAGGCAGGCAGATGGTTACGCTGCTTCTGAATGGGACTGCAAACCGAAAACACTGAAAGCCCTCATCAGAGCTCACGTTCCCCTTGCTCCCTTTCTCCGGGACTGCTGCAGCCAGGGAGAAACAATGTCATTATATATATTTTTTTTCTTTTTCTTTTTTTCTTTTTTTTTATGAATGAAAGTAGGCAAGACAGAATTGAATGTGTATGTCAGCCAGCAGCCATGACAGGGCACATTAGGGGAGGTCAGTGAACTCTTTTAGTGGCCTGAGCATACGGTCACTCCATTCAACTCCTACAGAATAGACATCAATATAGGAAAAGAGGACTCCCTCCTCCAATTTGCATTAGTATTCAGATAAAGATATTACTCCCTACGATTGGTGAATGTCAAGTGAGCTGAGTAGAGGGGAGGAAATCGACATATGAGCATCTCACTTTATTCCTTTTTTTTTTTTTGCCAGAGGGGTTTGGAACCATTTTTTTAAGCCACTTTATTGGCAATATGGAATATGTAAAAGTCACTTCCCAGCTCCTCTGCCCCGCCTCTTTTCCCATCAAGATTTCAATCCTACCTTCTCTCCTCTCCCCCCCCCCCAGAAAAAGGTTCAGCTGGGCATCCAAGGGGGAGGGGAAATGAGCATAAGTCTATTTTCAGGGCTAAGAGGAAATAAGTTTGCAACGATGGAATTACAGGCTCCTTGGCTAAGCCAAAAACACCCCTTCTCAGAGACTCTGGGGCCGTTGTCTCCCCCACCCCACCCCTCATCCCTGGGCAAAGGCACGTGTGGGTCTCGTTTTGAGTTACCATTAATATTTGGCTGATCCTTGGCTTTTGTGAGTTTAAGGGGGGGCAGGGGGGAAGAAACAAGACAATTTCTGTATAATTCCAGGGCTGAGCCAGTCTTGTTCTTGGTATCAGATGTCTAAAGACAAATTTGTTCCTGTTTCTTCTTCTGTGCCCCAGACCATCTGAAGATAACGGAATCTGTAGCAGGATAATTGAATAGGGATCACATAACCTAGCAGGGCTTCATAGATCCTCACAGGCCTTGGTGTTGGGTTCTGTCCTCCCTCCTTCTTTTCCTCCCCCAACCCAATGCCTACAACTGAAAAATAAAATATATTTCTTAGTTTCTTTCCATACATGTATAGCATGTATGTGTATCTGTATAGATACAATGCAAAAAAGAGGGGCAGTGCAGAATAGTGATACTGACTCGGATGGACCCTCTCTGGGCCTTGGTCTCATCATCTGTAAAATGATAGGGTTGGAGAGTATCACTAAGGGCCTTTCTCACTATAAAAGTCCATGTGCCTAAGTATACATATGTATCCTCCATTGCTGTCTGTACTTTATAGAGGCATTGAGGTGTCCATAAGTTGTGACCCTAGTTCTTATAGGTCATGCTAGCTATATGCTCTTGTAGGACCCATCAATCCAAGTATGGTTGAGGAGCAGCTCTGCCTGGCTGCCTCTTGAGGACCAGCCTAGCTAATTACTATTAAAGAAAGGCTCAACACCAGAAAGGGGCTACCAGACTTTTTTTTTTGGGGGGGGTGTCAAGGGGAAGATGTGGCATAGCAATTTTTAAAATGGTTTACTAAGGCAGGAAAAGTTGTGGCCTGGATCATGGAAGCCCCTCTATGCCTACTCTGGGTGGGTGAATGGATGGGAATCATTCTGATCCTTGAAACATTGTGTGTGTGTGTGTGTGTGTGTGTGTGTGTGTGTGTGTGAGTCTTTCTCCTATTAGAGCTAAATCTGGGGAATAAGTTGATAGATTAGTAATACTGTTCCTATAATAAGATGGCTCCTAATAGCTAGGAGAGAAAAGAGGCTAATAAAAATTCATAAATACTGAGTCTGGCTCTTTCCACAGGGACATAAATTACCCTGAACATTGCTGTCTGGTGGGGCATGCCACTGTCCTTCCTAACCTCGTTGTAATCAGCTCATCTTTTCCAAGGGTGAGATTGGAGTTTATTAATGAACTTGACATCATGAAAAGGCCTCTTTGGTCTTGGTTGAACAAGTCCCAATCGCTGCTTTTATAACCAGAAGCTAATATTTCTCACAGACACCAGCTGCTAATTGCCATGAAAATGGCCTGATCAGTAATTGATAACCACTGCCTGGTCTTCTGTCCCTCCTCAGATTCTCTTGAAGCACTCAGACCTGTGTCTTACTCCTATCCCATTCTTCTTTCTTTTCATCCTTCCTATTCATGAATGCATGCATTCATTCAATAAACATTTACTAAGATTCTGCTAGACAGGAGAGGGGAGGAGTGCAGACATTCCTTTATTCATAACCTCCACATATTCATTAGACTGCAATCTTTTTAAGGACAGAAATTGTATAATTTTTCCATCTTTTTTGTACTCAACTCCAAGTATAAGAATATATGTGTGTGTATAGTATATGCTCATGTAATAGATGCTTATACATATATAATATACATGTGTAATATTCATACATATAATAGGTACTTAATAGCTTGTTGAATTGTTGAATTCTGAACCAAGGATTTATTGGAATATATAAGTTCAGGGATGTTGGACATTTTCATACCTTACCAAAAAATCTCTCTGGTTGCTGTTCAGGTGATAGAAAGGTATTAGGATTTATAGTGTAATATCATTGGAAAATTCCCAACTGTCTTGGACTATCATGGTCCTTCTTTGAAACTCCTCAAACTTGGTACTGATTGTAGCTGTTAATGTCAATTTCCTAGCTTGTCTTCATGTCCATTTCCACTAGAGCCAAGGCTGCCAAGTAGATAGATTTAAAACATTTTAAGCAAGATTGATTTTATCAATGAGATTTTTTTAGTTTTTTTTCCTTCAAAATAAGTTTCCCTTACCTATCAAAAATAAATTACTGCATTAGGCCAAATATAATCTGCCTCCAAATAAAGCCTGTACTCCTTAAGTAGAATAATTAATAAAAAAAAAAAAGAAATACATATACATATGTTAAAAGTAACTACAATTATAAGCTGTTCTTGGATTTTATAAAAGCTAATGGGGGGGGACGGGGAATAGAGTGTGGCCTATTTCAGACTAAAGTGATGCCTGATGCTGGTAAGGATTTGAAGGATAGCTCCTCAATAAATGTTCAGCACTTAACTCTTAACTGAAAAGACTAACTAAATGTGGCAGGCCCCAGGCAGGACAAGTGGAGATAGAATAGCAGGGTTTAAATCCTAGGTCTGCCACTTAGTACCAGTGTGACCTGTAGAAAATGCACTTAATCACTCTGTGCCTCAGTTTCCTCATCTGTAAAATAGGAGAGCCAATGGTGTTTGGATAACATGGCCTTAAGAGGTTCCTTCCAAGCTGTTATGTCCCCTTCCTTGCTGCCCTTCCTGAAAATCCTCCATTCACTGGTCTTTTTGGTTCCTTTTCCAGTCTTGCAAGGGTGGGTATAGATTCTTTTATTTGGGGGAAAAAAATACTGGTGCTCTTGTTGGCTATTGGGGAAATTAACAACAGTAAAAACAATTATTTAATTTGGGGAGATTAGGGGTTAGGAAAGAACATCTGTTTACAGAAGAGGTTTCTCGAGTTAATTAAATAATATTTAACTGGAATGAGAACTCGGAACTAACTGATTAATTAATGAGAGTGGTTGTGATTTTAATAAATAATAAAGAAATATCCAAACATAGCCCTGGATTACCTTAGAACTGGGTGTGATAAGAAGGAATAAACCCATGAGTTCAGTGGCAGGCATCAGGGGCCCAACCCTTTACACTTGCTGTACCTATGTGACTTTGGGCAGGCAAATTGCCTCTCTGTTCTGAACCTCAGCTACCCTGTCTGCAACCGTCCCTTCCATCTAGATGGTGCAGTGGATTTGGAGTCAAGAAGAATTGGTTCCGAATCTTGCCTCAATCACTTATTAGCTGGATGATTCCCCCAGGCAAGTCAACTTCTCTGATTCTCAGTTTCCTCCCCTGTAAAATGGGAGTAGTACTTATCACCGAGGATGGAATGGGCTAACATGAAAAGTGCTCTACAAACCTTAAAGCATTAGGTATTTGCTAGTTATTAACTCTAAAATCCCATGATCTCACAATTTCATTCTAGCCCATATAGCCCCTCACAGTGGGCCTTCCCCTGGGCCTGTGTGATCACCCCTCTCCACCCAACCAGGAAGAAGTAGTCAGGCATCCCCGGGCAAGAGCTCAGACTGATAGACTGTACTTTGAGCTGGGCCATCCAAGGGGAGAGCACTTTTATCAATTTCCTCACTGGCCTTCCTGGAGTGGACTGAGAGTGCTCCGGGCTCAGATCTGGCTCGGGCTCTCTCTGGACAATTTCTCTTTCCATCTGCTGTGCTTGTAAAGCCATGCCTTACAGCCCTGTCTAATTGAGTTATAACTAACTTAACTGCACCCCATTTTAAGCTTTCGTCAGACGCTCCCAGCTCCTACCACGTAATTAGAGTTGGCAAGCTGGGTTTGGGCTTCCCGCAACAGTAGTTACTGGCTTGTAGGGGTGGGGTGTGTGGGTGTGGGTGCAGAGGGGGTGTGACAGACCCTCACCTTCCAGATCCGAGCCCTTCCTCTTAAACAATCAGGAAGTGATCTTAATATGAAAAATAAACTGGAGGGTACCTCCCCCTGCTTCTCCACACACACCCCCAAGGAAATCCCAGCATAACTTAAGTCAAGTCCAAATGAGAACAGAACACGATGTTATGTTAAGCTGCCCTGTAATTTTAAGTAGTTCAAGGTCTCTCCTGGCTTTGAAGGGCCCAGGAGGAGAAAAGGAGGGGTGGGGGGAGAGAGATTTAGCATTGCATCAAGATTACACAATAACTAAAGTCCCAAAACCTTCAGATAATTTAGGAGAGCCACGGACAGGAAAAACCTTCTCCATCACCTTGCTGTGTGAGGGTGAACAAATCTCTTCCCCTTTCTGGGCCCAATGATATTTGTGAAATTATCAGGGGTGGACTGACTAATTGAGGCATTATTGATCACCTACTGTAACAGGTAAAAATAACAACTTCTCCCTTGTCTGCATTCCTTGAAGTTTTCCAAAGTCCTTTTCTCCCAGTGCCCCTTTTGAGGTGGGTCGGGGCAGATACTATCATCGCCATTTCATAGATTGATAACCTGAAACTCAGAGGATGGAGACAATTTGCCCAGGCTCATAGACCTCTTCAGCATCAGACCTGTGCCAGGTTGTTGCTACTGCTGTCTGTCCTTTGTTCTCCAAGAGGACGGTGACATCAGGGAGGTGGTGATGCCATGAGGTTCCTTTGTTCCTAACAAGCTGCCCCTCTAAGATGAGCGAGAATATGACCTACATTTTTAAGAAACTGGTGCCTTTTAAAGAAAATGTATCAGTCGTTTCCCACCACCAACATTCCACTTCCCACCTAACTTTCCCTTGTAACAAAAAGGAGGAGTAAAAAGCAGTTTAGGCAAGCCACTCAACCCATCGACTTCATCTAAGAGCACAGGCCAGCCTAGGTGTGCCGGGGTAGAGTGATGGATGTGGAGTCAAGAAGATCTGAATTTGAATCCAGCCTCAGGCACTTAACTAGGTATATTACCCTAGGCAATTACCTTGGTCTGCCTTAGTCTCCTCATCTGTAAAATGGAGATTATGATAGCAGCTACCTGTCAGGGTTGTTATGATGATCAAATGAGATCTTATTTGGAAAGTGCTTTGCAATCCTTAAAATGCCATGTAAATGCTGGCTTTTATTTTTATTTTTATTATTTCATATACATGGTGTCCCATATCTGTGATGAAGGAAGGGAGGTTCATTTTCTCACTTGGCTGCAGGAGCCCTGCTGGGTCATTACAATATATGTGTGTAAATGTGTGTGTGTGTGTGTGTGTGTATTATATGTGTGCATGTGTGTATATGTATATACGTGTGTTGTGTATGTATATACATGTGTATATGTGTATATATGTATATCTGTATATGTATATGGGTGTGAATGTTTATATATGTATATATGTATGTGTGTTTGTGTGTGTATATATGTGTGTGCATGTGTATATATGAATGTATGTGTATTTGTATATATATGTGTGTATACATGTGTATATGTGTATATTTGTGTTTGTGTGTATATGTGTATGTGCTTATGTGTGTATATATGAATGTATGTGTATTTGTATATATGTATATGTGTGTGTGTGCATGTGTGTATATAGGTTTATAAGTGTGTGTAAACATGGGCAGGGTGTGCACGTGAGCTCTCAAGCGTTAGGGTCTTTCTCTTTTCAACCACTCGGATGTGGCTGTTGTACAATGTTATTTTTTGGTTCTTTTTCTTCCACTCTCTATCAGGTCCCGTGAGCCTTCCTCACAGGCTTCTCTGAATTCTCCCGTTGAGCGGTTTGCTTCTCACAGCACAAAGTTATCCCATCACGTTCATCTGCCACGAACTGCTCAGCCCTCCCAGTCACTGGGCACCGATTTTGTTTCCAGTTCTCTCCTGTTGTTGTTGATCAAGCACTTTAGTTGTGTCCGAGTCTCATGTGACCCCATTTGGGGTTTTCTTGGCAAAGATAGTGGAGTGGTTTGCTGTTTTTTTTTTCTCCAGCTCATTTTACAGATGAGGAAACTGAGGCAAACAGGGTTAAGTGACTTGCCCAGGGTCACACGGCTAGTAAGTGTCTGAGGCTGGATTTGAACTCGTGAAAATTCATCTTTCTGACTCCAAGACTATCTACTGCACCACCTAGCACGAAATGGGACCTTTGTTTTTATCTTCAACTTCCTTGAGATATATGCCTGGTAGTGGATTTCCTTCAGTTCTGAATAGTCATAGAATGTTAAAGCTGGAAGTGATTTTAGAGACTGTATATTCAAGCCCTCTCATTTTACAGAGAGGGAAACTGAGGGCCTGGAGAGGGGCTAAAAACTTGCCAGAGATCACCCAGGGAGTTGGTGACAGAGCCCTCTCTGTGCCCACTGTTAAGTCTAAGTGTGAAGCTGGAATTTGTTAAAAACATTTTTTTTCTCCTTTGGGCCTCCCAAATTTACCACAAGGATGGTGGGGGTGGGGTTATACAGGGGGTCTGAGCGGTGTTTTTATTTGGGTTTCAGATTCAGGCTTGGAACTGGCTTGTGTTCTGTAACATAAATAAAATACCACATGTGATCTCCCTGTTTATATGCTTATCAGAGACTGGAGCCAGCCCTCCGAGCTCTGGACTCTGCAGAGGGAGAGGTTAAAAAATAATTTCTTCATCAAGAGAGAAGACCCCTTTCCAAACTGGGGGGTTTGGGACAGGAAGGAATGAGGGGACCAGGAGAGTGGGTTGGAACACTTCTAGATTGGAAGTCAGAGATCGGTTACTATTCCATCTCTGCTGTTTCCTGGGTAGGTGACTTTGGGCAAGTCACTTCTTTTCCCTCTCTGGGCCTCATTTTCCTTTTCTGTAAAATGAGGGGGTGCCTTTGATTCTATGAGCCCTACCTTGTTACTTTGCCCATAAAAGGCTTTGTGCTTTCAGCCTCAGAGTCAGAGAGAAGCATGTTACTTTCAAATGCATAGGAGAGTTCCCAGCTCATTGCCCCCCTTACACCCTTTGGGCTAGCTTGTGGCTGACCTTGACTTTGGGGGATTTTATCTCATTCTGATCTATTGATAATCCTGTGGCTACCCTAATGAGGACCCCTCCCCTCCCCTCCATCCCTTCTCCCCAACCCAAAGGTCTTTCATCCCCTGAGAAGTCCTACAGTCAGTCACCAGCATTGGGGGGCAGCTCCTCTCTACCCTGTCCTGTGGGGCAGACAACGACAGTAATCACATGGATAGAGTCTTTAAGGTTTGCAGAGAGCTTTACAGGCATGACTTCTCCATCATGCCCCCTCCCTGGGTACCTTCTCCCCTCTCCTCCCCACTTGTCAGCTTTCTTCTCTCTGTCTTCTTCCCCCATCAGATGGTAAGCTCCTTGAGGACAACAATTGTCTTTTTCATTGTATATGTATTCCCAGCTCTTCAAACAAAGGAAGCTTAATAGTGGATGCTTAATAAATTTTTTGGCTGACTGATCCAAAGAAGGACCCAAGAGACGGTAAAGCTAGGTGATTTGAAGTCAGGAAGATCCGAGGTCAAATTTGGTCTTTGATACTTAGTAGCTGAGGGACCTTGGGCAAGTCACTTAATCTTTGTCTGCATCAGTTTCCTTAAATGTAAAAGAGGACAATCATAGTACTTACCTCCCAGACTTGTGAAGACAAAGTGAGATAATATCTGTAAAGTGTTTTGCAAACCTTAAAGTACTATATAAATGGTAGCTATTAGTATTCATGCCTGGGGTGCTCTTTCTCTCCGCTCTGCCTCCTGGTTTCCCGGGCCTCCTTTAACTCTTTGCTGAAATCCCACCTTCTGAAGAAGCCTTTGCCAATGCCCTTGAATTGATTCGTTTCCATTCTCCTGCCGCCATCTTGTTTGTCCATAGTAGTTTTGTATGTTGTCTCCCCCACTGGGTTATGAGCTCCCTGAGGGCAGGGGCTGGTTGTTGGCCTTTTTCTGTATCCCCATGGATTTAGCCCAGTGCCTGGTGCATAGTAGGCACTTAATAATGCTTGTTGACTGACTGTTGACTCACTGACCCTGGGCAATCCACTTAACTTTCCCTAGCTTCATTTTCATCACCTGAACCACGAAGGGGTTGGACTCCGTGGCTTCCGATGTCCCTTCCAGCTCCTAAGATAAGAAGTGCAACCAAAGACTTAGACTCACAGACCAACAAAGGCAGGAGGGACCTCCGAGGTCATCCTGTCCACCCCCCTCATTTTATAGGTTAAGCAGCTTGTACGAGGTCATACAGCAAATCCACAGCAGGCCTAGTGCTGGAACCAGGGGTTTATTAGGTGGCTCCTATGCAGGTGTCAAACACTATGTGAACCTCTGGAAATACCAATATAGTGGCTAAAATAACACCTATACACAAGATGCTTCCATTCCAAGGAGCTCCTGGGCTCCTAGTAGATGTTCTTCCTTCTCCTGGACGGTGCTTGGCCATTGCCCTCCAGGAGGCCACACATACCCAAGTAGAGGTTCTAGTCCATATATTTAATTAAGCCTCTGGCTTAAAGAAAAATCCAAACCAAATTCAAGGCTTTCTGTTGAACATCATTGCTAAGGGCAGGGCAGTGGGGGAGAAGAAGCCCGGTGAGGACGCCTGGTCCTCCTCTCACCTCTGATGCTCACATGTGGCCCACTTTGAATAAGTCTCTTCCCCAGCTGTAGAATAAGAGGGTTGGATTTAGAATGTCTCTAAGGTTCCTTATCCCAATAAGACATTTTGTTCTGGGTAAAAGAAAGGGGTAGCAATAGGGTGTTAGGCAGAGCTAGTCTGTGTGGAGAGCCGGATGCTAGCCTCGGGGCAGGAGCAGGTCCTGGGAGGCCCAAGGTTAGCCTCTGCTCTTCAGGGTTTTATCTGGGATACTGGAGGAATAGTGGACAGGTGTGCTGCCTGGGCTGGGCCTTGGAGAGAGAGATGAGGAAAGCATGGAAACATGAAAGAATCTCTCTAGAAGCTATAAATACTAGCTATCACTATTATTATTATTATTATTATTATTAAAGTCATGTGATCCCACAAGACAGTGCTGTTGGGGGAAGGAGTGCTTTGTGAACCAGTAGAGAACAGTCAGGAAATGGCCACTGGGATTATTACTATTACTAATCATCATAGCTCCCATATAAGGGCCTTATTAGGATCTGATAATACGTGCTTTCTTTTTATGATAGCCCAGAGAGGTCGGTAGGAGAAGCATCATCATTCCTACTTAATACATTGGAAGATGCAGCAGAGGCCCCAAGTCACTCAGCCAGCAACGAAGTCATTGTTCATATCTCAGGAGCACTTTAAAGCTTATAAGGGGTCTTCCCAGTGGTCAGCCTCACCACAGCTCCCATCTCCTGGGACTGAGGATAATAATCCATTATTATCCCCAGTAGCAGGGCCCGACTTGGAGCCCAGGCCTAACACCTATCGACCAGATGGTCCTAAGGCTCTGGGCTCCAGACCTAATTCTGCTACCTCCTGGCTGAGAGGCTTGGACGGGGTGACCTTGGAGGCCCCTTCCTGCTGTAAGCCTGTGATCCCAGGTTCCAAGGCCCTTCTACCCCTCACTGTTCAATGAGGCAGAACCCTCTCTCTTCTGAGCCTTCATTAGGAAAAGACCACAACAAAGAGTTTGTTTTGACTGGGGCCAGCTTTAATTGTAGGTGTGGATTCTCCTAATCTCCTGCCCCAG
Source organism: Phascolarctos cinereus (assembly GCF_003287225.1). Classification (NCBI taxonomy): domain Eukaryota; kingdom Metazoa; phylum Chordata; class Mammalia; order Diprotodontia; family Phascolarctidae; genus Phascolarctos; species Phascolarctos cinereus. Next base: position 199,124,420 of record NW_027556402.1, on the reverse strand, counting down.
CCCCGTTGGGGCAGGGCATTGGGAAAGGGCTGGAAGTCCTCTGGAAGGCAGTTCCATCATATCAGTGACTGGGGGCCCCTGGAGGCTCAGTCACAGCTGGAAACTCACACAATGCCTCAGAGAAAGTGGAGCTAATCCGCCCCAGGGGGGCTGCCTGGAGGAGGTGGGGCCCAGGGGAAATCCACCAGTGTGACCACAGCTCATCTCTTCAGGTCAGGCTCACTGGGGCTTGGAGGCCTGACCTGGCTGCTGTAATTTAGTTGATTTGAAAAACAAGCCCGTTTTGTTCTTGGGAATTGTGGTACCTCTGATGCCTGACCAGGACCGGGCCCAGAACAGATCACTGCATTCACAGGGATCTGCAACATGTCTTATTAAGAAAACAGAGGTGGGGAAATACGTGCTGGGAAAGAACAACTCAATTTAGAATTAGGATCCCATCTCTGCCTCTGCCTCTACTTCACTTTGGGCAAGGCTCTTCCTTTCCCTGGGTGTTACTTTCCATCTCTGTTAAATGAGGGCTTTGGTCTAAATGGCTTCTCTGGTCCCTTCCAGCTTTGATAATCTATGTTCTTTGTTCTAGGGTCCCTTCCAGCTATGAAATTCTGTGTTCTATGTTCTAAGGTTCCTTTCAGCTATTACATTCTGTGGTCTGTGTTCTAAGTCCCTTCCAGCCCTGACATTGTGGGATCCCATAATCCTGTGACACCCCCCCCCTTCCCCACACCTGGCTCTGGCCCCACACACAACCTGGTAGAGAACAGAAGCCTTTTCTGGATAAGGGAGAAAGGTCCGGGAGGAGAAAGTCACTGGGTTTCCCTTTCCCCCTTTTCCCCCTCCCCCAACAGTTTATTAAGTGTAGCTATAGAAACCAGCTGTTCCCTTCTCTGTTGACAGCTGGAGTTAGGCTGAAGCCATCTGCGATGATGCCATCTAGAGTCCAGGGCTGGAGAGAAAGTGCATTTGTGTCTGAAGAGGAGACAGATACCTTTTGTAGCTTGGAGGTTTGGGCATTTCTAGAATCAAAATAAAAATAAGTACTGTATACATGTGAATTTAAGGTTTGCAAGATCCTTTGCTTTCAGTAACTCTGAAGCAAGTACTGTATTTGTCATCCCCCTTTCTTAGAGGTAGAAATGCAGATTGGGGATGGGGGGGTAACTTGCCCATGATCTCCCAGCTGCTGAGTGTTACATGTGGGTTCAGACCTAGGTTTCTACCATGCCATGCCTTTTCTGCAGAGGGACGGGAAGGCACTGAGGAGGTCACAGGCCCAGGAGAGGGCAGCTTTGGTAACTACACTACCTTTGCTCGACTTGGCTTTTCAGTTCAATCCAGGAAACATTTTGTGATCACTTTCTGCGTTGCTGAGCTGGTCAGACTTGACAGTGGGTGGGAATGGGGGCAATGCAGAGGTTAGGTAAGATGCTGCCACCTGGTTTGTTGGAGTCTGGGCATGGTGATAACCAGGACCTTAAAGTGGCCCCTCCGGATCTGAATAGACTATCCAGTCTAGACATCTCATTTTACAGCTGAGGAAACTGAGGCCCAAGGGGGGAGAAGTGATTTGCCATATAGGTAAATAAGAATTTTGAGTGAGTCTGTGAGTAGCCATTGATGGAGCTGGTAGATGTGCTCAGGACAGTGTTTCTGTGGCTAAAAGCCCCAGAGCCTTCTCTCTTGACTTGGGAACCCTCAAAAACTTCTAGCTGTCCTGAAGAATGCTTAACCCCACCAAGGGGGGGTCTTGCATTCTCTGTTTTCAAGACAGATGGATTTTCTCTCCTCTTCTTGCCAACAGGCTGTTCCTCTATGGGTCATAGAATTCCAAGCTGGAAAGGGGGACCTCAGAGAGAGTCCCTTTATTTTACAGAGAGGGAAACTGAGGCTCAAAACTCTCATAGATAGTAAGTGGCAAAGCCCAAGAGTTGAAAGCAGGTGCTCTGCCTTCAAATGCACCAAGAAGCAGTTAAATATTCTCTAACTCTGTCCCAGGGTCTTCCAATCAGTCTGGGGCTTAGGTTCTGAAGCAGAGCCTGCCACCTACTGATGGCTTAGTGTCTCCTCATGCATAGATGGGGGGTGCTGGGGGGTGCCTTCATTAGACTTATTTTCTTTTGTTCCATACACACACGCTCACACGTATCCAGCTTTTCCAAGAGATGTGGGCTCTGTTCCCCGTTCCTGATACTAACAAGCTCCATCCTCTCCCCAGAACTCAGTTTCCTCATGAAAAATGAGGGATCATGGTCTTCTTAGAATTCATCATTAGAATGGAGATGCTGCCTGGTGATTCAAAATAGTGCTAAAATACAGTCACAGGACCCGAGTTAAATTTCCTCCTTTGCCACGGTCTGCCTGTATGCCCTGGTCAAGTTAAAGCTCACTGGACCTCAGTTTACTCATCTGTAAAATAGGGATAGTGATAATACTGCCTGTATCACAGAATTGAAAACCTTCTAGAAATTATAGGAATCGATTTTCTCTGCCCCATGAGTAGCCTACATGTCGTAGGGGATGAATAAAATACCCATTGAATGATTAATAAGCACAGAGATGGGAAGAATTTTCCAGGAGAGTTCTTTGGGGCCCATCAGTCCCCGTGACTGGGAAGCTGACTCCAATCCCAGACTGCTGAAGGTGGCAGGGGACAACACTTCTGTGGGGATGTTTGGGTTGGAGAGGGCAGGGGAGCAGGTACTGCCTAGCCAGCCTTAGGCTTGGTAATCACCTCTCCTGCCCCATGCAGCCAGGATGTAATGGGGTGTCCCAGGCACCAACAGCCCTGTCAGCAGATTGAAAATCCTCCCTTGGATGTGGGAAACTGCTGACTTTTTCTGGCTTCAGATGAATTCCTAGAGCTTAGTACCAAGAGCCTGAGGTCCCAAAGGGGAGGGCCAGAGAGGGCAGGGCAGGGCAGGGGCTTAGCTGGGTCCTCAGTCTGCCTTGACTTAGCAAGCTGTATAGCAAGGAGACACACTGGAAAGAGCCAGGAACTTGGGTCTAACTCTGTCCTTGGATGACTGTGTGACCTTGGCTGAGTAACCTTCTCTGGGCCTCAGCTTCCTTCTTTGTGAAATGAAAGGGTTAAACGGAGAGTGGTTTTTCAAAGGCTCGATCAGCTCTGGTATTCTGTGGTGCTATGAAGTCTCAACCTTTATGCCTCAGTTTCTCCTCCTCTGAAATGGGGGAATAGCAAGGTTTAGGAGGAATCAGAGCCAACCACACTTCCGCAAACCTACCATAAGGATGCTAAAAAGGAACTTTAGAGGTGACCTAATATAAACCCTTCTTTTTACAAAGGAAGAAATTAAGGTCCAGTGATATAAAAAAAAATCTTGCCCGAGGTCACAGAAGTGGTAGATCCAGAATCTGAACCCAGGTCCTCTGATTTTCAAATCCATTGCTCCATCTACTATGCCAGGGTCGAAAGGAGGGCAGAGACAAACCTTCTCATTCAGAGCTGCCATTTTGTTTGATGCTGTGCCCCCCTCATTCCTCCAATCTAGTATTTTTAAAAGCATTTTAGTGGATGTCCTGACATGGCAAGTCTGCCCTTTCTAGAGTACAAAGCTAACCACAAAGCAGAATGAAGGAGAGTCCCACAATGTAGGATCCTGTTGGGTTCGAAGACTTCACTAGTGAGGCCTATGATCTGGGGGGCGAATCAGAGAACCACAAAGTGCCAGAGCTGCGAGAGACATTTAAGGCCCGCCAGTCGAATTTACTAATCTCACGCAAGAGGAAACTAGAGACTTAGAAAAGTGAGTAACAATAACAATAATAAGAATTGACATGTTATTTCATTCCATTCATAGACTACCTCTGTATGAAAGGCAAGGGTTGTGATTCCCACTTTATAGGTGAAGAAACTGAGGCATAGAAGTGATTCTTCCAAGATTACAGAATATGAGAGTTGGAAGGAACCTTGGAAGCTTTCCAATCCAAGCAATCCCTGCATTTATAAAGGAAGAAACTGAGGCCCAGAGAAGTTAGTAGTTTGTTTAAGGTTATTCTTTGAGTTAAATGGTAGAACAAAGACTCAAACTCAGGTCTTCTAACTCCCAAGTCCAGTACTCTTTCTGTTCTACCACAAATTCCCTTCACCTCTTCAGGCCTCAGTTGTTTTATCTGTAAAATGGGGACAAAAGAACCCTTCCTGCTTCTCTACCGAGGCTGTTAGGAAGAAAATCCCTTGTGTATTCCAGAAATAGAATCAGGGGATCAGTGTTGTTTTATTAGCCTGGGCTGGGGTTCATGGGATCATATATCTAGAGATGGCTGGCACCTCAGGAACCACCCATCTAACCCAAACCCTTTATTTTACAGGAAAAAAAAAAAGAGGCTTAGGGAAGGAAGTTTAGTGACTTGGCCAGGGTTGCTCAACTAGTCTGGGGGGGAGGGGGAGCAGCGGGCTGGGATGGGGGGCAGAGGATGATGGGACCCTGCCCACCTGGTCCCTGTTGAGGTCTGGGGTAACAGCTCCAGCCACAGCAGAGGGTTCATTAGCCTTCTGGGGAGCAGTTTCCACTTAGAAACTAGGACATTCGGAGTAGGAATGACAATTAACGTTCCCTGAATGTGGCCCCAGTTGGAGTCTAGGTTTTGAATAGAAAAGACCCTCCCCATTTGGGCCAGCCCTCCCTCCCCCACTTTTCTATTTCTTTGCCCAAACTTTGGCTCTGAGCTGAGCACTTCCGTTTTTAATTAGGCCCGGGCCCCAGTGTCCCCCTCATTGTCCCAGGCAAGAGAAGGGGGGCAGGGTTTCTCCTTCTTGCCCCCCTTCCAGGCCGGGGTGTGGGGGGAGCTCCCTTTCAGGACTTTCAGGATTAAATCCATTGTTCTGGGGGTATTTACGGCCAGCTGCCTGAATTAAGTGAAGATTAAGGGGAGGGTGGGGGGGAGGCAGAGTTGAAGTCAGGGAAGATCCAGGGAAGGATGGAGAGGGGTGGGAGAAGAGGGCTGAGAAGGAACTTAGCAGAGGTGGGGTTTGCATTAGGGGGTGCTGAGCCCACCTCGCACCTCCCCTGGCTTTATGTGAGGGATGCCCAGTGAGCCGAGTGACCTGCCGCAGCTTCCTTGTGTGAAGGCCTAGGCCTTCCTAGGCCACTACTTTCCTGTCTCTGAGCCTCGGTTTCTTCTGAAAGATGAGGGGGTAGATTCACTTCAGTTTAGCCGTTTGTTTCTGATATGTATTGGTTGAAATTTTTAACACTGATGCCTTTTTAAATTACTTTCATTTTTTAATAGACCCCCCCCCCAGCTTCTCTAGAAAGATCAGAGTGTGTCCCATAAGCTAAACCTTGGAGAAAGGTAGCCATTCCACTAAGCACAGATGAAGAAATGCATTCCCAGCATAAGGGGATAGAATGTGCCCAGATACCGAAATGGAAAACAAAAATAAAACCTAGAAATCCCCTAGTCCCCTTTTTGTATGTGTCTTGGTCAGTCACTCATTTATGAAGTACCTACTATGTGTGTTCACTCGGGTGAAGGAGGATGGCGGTTTAGAGGAGGGGCAGTTTTCTGATCCCAGGCTGTTTCCAGACTCTGACTTTATATGTTGTAAGGTCCTTCTCAGCTCCTGCATTCTCTGATTCCCAATTTAGTTAAATCTGTCGGCAAGTGTGAAACACCTGCTGCTGAAACCCCCCTCACCCTCCCCATCCCCAGTGCAAGGTGCCCTGGGGCCGGGGAAAAGTAGGAGACCTCATGCCTGCCCCGCTGGAGTTCACTGCCTAATTGAATACATATACAAATGAATAGGGGATAAATTGTGGGAGTCTGTGTTGGCTCTGTGAGGCCTCGGAGCCCTGGGGACTGGGAGCTCTCTGATGAGAGGGGGTCAGCCAAGCTCCCCCTAGGTGGGTAGATAAGGCAGACTTCCCAGCTAATAGGATCATAGCTCTAAAGCCACGCCAGCTATGCCAATCCCCTACTTTACAGAAGGGAAAATCAAGGGCTGGGAACTTTAAGTCAGGTAATAACTACTAAATGAAGGATTTGAACCCAGGGGCTATGACTCCAAAGATACGTACCAAGCTGACTCCCATAGGAAACCATCTTGAGATTCTACAAGACAGTTCAAAATAGCCCAGGGACCCACTGCTAACTGCTGATTCATACTTTGAAAGGATCCTGATTTCATCAATTTGGCTACTATTTCCTCCCCAGCACAGCCCTTCATCCTTCCCATTTATCAGTATGGTCCTGGTAAATTGCTATGATCACCACCGCTCCCCCAAAGGAAAAAAAATCATTCCCTGGTAGCCGCTGATTTACCGAATTTGGAGTCTGGGGGGCCTTACTTGAGTAAGAGCTCTGTCATCCTAGTACTAGGCAAGTACCCCTCTCTGAGCCTCACTTCTCTGTTCTATAAAATGAGGGTGGTGGGTGGACCAAATCTGATTCCCAACCTGGAATAAATGTGTCTAGGGGATATGAGCTTATTTACAGCAACTATTTAGTAAATAACTGTATCCTTCTATTGAAATTAATTAATCTTTTTATTTCTGAGCCTACGCATGGAAAGTTTAAAATGTATTTCCTTTTGTACTGAGTCAATCTCTATTTCTTAGGTGCGTACTATGGTAGACTCTAGAATTTATTTCTTTTCTTACTGACTAGAGCATGCAGGAAGGTTTACTTAAAGGGTACGGGACAGAAAAAATTGGGAATTCCTGGACCAGATGGCCTCTAAGATCCCTTCCCAGCTCCAAATTCTAGAATCCTCTGACCTCAGGGAGAGATAATGATTCTGTTTTGGACTTGTTGGGGTCCTGGGTCCAAGACCGCCTTTGCCTTCAGCCTCTGCACCCCCGGTGCCTCTCAGGCACACAGTGCTTAATCAATTGCTCAGCTGAATCGAGTTAGCATTAGATTGTCCTTCCTCTGCCTACCTTGGTGTCTGAGGGCATCTGCCTCTGCTCTGAGTGGACATTCACATGCACGGCCTCTCCAGGCTGTGGCTGGGTTTATTTTGCATGATTATCCTTATTTGTTACATTTTTTTTTTCTGGAGTGATGCTTTAAAAAAAAAAGTGTCAATGAATCATTAAAAAATACACAGAGAGAAGACGGAAGTTCACATAGGGACATCACAAGAATGGCGAGTGTTGGAATGTCTACATTCGATTTCAGACATTACCAAACGGGGTGCCAAAGCTAAGACACATGCTGATGGAGATCCGTGGCTTCCAATGCAGACCTCTTTTTTTTATTCTTCCAGTAGGGAAAGCTTTGTGTTAGTGCTTGTCAAGTTCATAATAATGAGAACAACCAAAACATTGTATAGAAAAACAAACCCCTAAAATTAAGAAAATCTGTTACAGGGAGTCTAGGGCTGAGAAAAGCATTGGGTGACCAACAGGGCCTGGGGGAGATCACCAGTTGAGGGGGGGGGCACTGAAATCTCTCAGCTGGAGAGCATTGCCCCAACCCAGCAGCCTCTCTGCAGCGCCTGATGTCCCCAGGCATTCAGATGAGACTGGATAGTGTCCTCAGTGACACCCCTCCCCACCTCATTTCTCTCTGGCTAGGGGAAAAGGGGGGCCCCCAGGAGTGAGGCAGGGAGGGAATCCTGTTTTCTCCTTGGTTGATGAAACCCAAAGCTAATTGCCAGGAAGAAGTGAACTGAAAGGCTGGCTTCGGGGAGGGAGGAATGGAGAAGAGCTAATATTGCTTCTTGAATGTGGAGTAAATCTCCTCAGTCTTCCCCTGCAGTCCTGAAGCCTGAGGGTCATTGGGGGGTGGCAGCTGATAGGTCACATCTGCTATTCTGTCCTGGGAGTCATTGGTCAATGACACTGGCCACTCAGAGCAATAAAATAAATAAATACAGTCAGTCCCCAAGGAAGGAAAAAATGATGAATCTTCTTTTTATACAAAAAAGCCTAATAAATGTGACCCAAGCCTTAGAGTCTGATAATAAGATGCTTAAGAGGGTCACTAAGTCTGTCGGTGAACATTTATTAAGTGCTTACTGTGTGCCAAGCACTGACGATTCAAAGCATGGCAAAAACTGTCCCTGCCTTCAAGAAGCTCACAGTATGAAGGATTCAATGTGTCCTTCTTTATTTTATTTTTTTTTAGAGTTTAAATATTTTATTTCTTCCAATCACATGTAAAAATAATTTTTAACATTCATTTTTAAAAATTTTAAGTACCAAATCCTCTCCTTCCTATCCCTCCTCCCTGAGATGGCAAGCAATTAGATATACATTATACATATGCAGTTCTGCAGAACACATTTTCATATTAGTTATGTTGCAAAAGAAAACACAGACACACACCCCCCCAAAAAAAGAAAAAGAAAGTATAAAAAGTATGTTTCAATCTGTATTTGAACTCCATCAATTCCTTCTCTACACGTGGATAGCATTTTTTTCTGATGGGTCCTCAGAATTGCATTGAATCTTTGTATTGCTGAGGATAGCTAAGTCATTCTTAGTTGATCATCATATAATTATTGCATTATTGTAAAACTGTTGTGGTTCTGCTCACTTCACTTTGTATCAGTTTATGTAAGTCTCCAGGAATTTCTGAAAGCTTCCTGCTCATCATTTCTTATAGCACAGTAGTATTCCATTACATTCATATACCACAACTTGTTCAGCCATTCCCCAATTGATGGGCATCCTCTCAATTTCCAATTCTTTGCTACCACACAAAGAGCTACTATAAATATTTTTATAGATATAGGACCTTTTCCTTTTTATTTTTAATCTCTTTGGGATACAGACCTGGTAGTGGTATTGCTGGGTCAAAGTATGCATGGTTTTATAGCCCTTTGGGCATAGTTCCAAATTGCTCTCTGGAGTGGTTGAATCAGTTCGCATTTCCACCAACAGTGCTTTATTGTCCCAATTTTCCCACCTTCTCTCCAACATTTGTCATTTTCCTTTTCTGTCCTATAACCTAATCTGATAAGTGTGAAGTGGTACCTCAGAGTTGTTGTAATTTCTCTAATTAATAGTGACTTAGAGCATTTTTTCATATGACTTTGATTTCTTCATCTGAAAACTGCCTGCTCATGTCCTTTTGTCATTTATCAATTGAGGAATGACTTTGTATTCTTATAAATTTGACTCGGTTCTCTATACACTTGAAAAATGAAGCCTTTATCAGAAAAACTTGCTGTAAAAATTTTTAGTTATGATTACTATGTATTTCCCTCTATCCAGTTTTTGCCATGTAGCCTTTCTCTCTCCTTTCTCCCTGTTCCCTTCTCAAAAGTGTTTCGCTTCTGACCACTGCCTCCCCTAATCTGACCTCCCTTCTATCAGCCCCCTCTCCCTTTGTCTTATCCCTTTCCCCTCTTATTTCCCTCTAGGGTAAGAGATTTCTTTGCCTGTTATTCCCTCTTTGAGCCAATTCCAATGAGAATAAGGTTCAACCATTGTCTGCCACCACCCTGTCATCCCCATCTTCCCCTCTACTGTAAAAACTCTTTCACTTCTCTTTTATATGAGATAATATACCCCATTCTACCTCTCCCTTCTCCCTTCCCCTTTCTCCCAGTATATTCCTTTTTCTGATCCTTTCATTTTACTTTTTTAGAGATCATCCCGTCATAGCCAACTTACATCCATGCTATGTAGACTCTTTCTGTCTATGTAGACTCCTTCTAACTACCTTAAGAATGATGAAGTGCTTAAGTGTTACAAGTATCATCTTCCATGTAGAAATGTAAACAGTTTAACCTTATTGAATCCCTTATGAGCCTATTTACCTTTTTATACTTCTCTTGAGTCTTGTATTTGAAAGTTAAATTTTCTATTCAGTTCTGGTCTTTTCATCAGGAATGCTTGAAAGTCCTTTCTTTCATTAAATGCCTACTTTTTCCTCCTGAAGGATCATTCTCATGTTTGCCAGGTAAGTGATTCTTGGTTGTAATCCTAGCTACTTTGCCCTCCAGAATATCAAATCCCAAGCACTCCTATGCTTTACCGTAAAAGCTACTAAATCTTGTATTATCCCAATTCTGGCTGCACAATATTTGAATTCTTTCTTTCTGGCTGCTTGTAATATTCTTGGGAGTTTTCATTTTGAGATCTCTTTCAGGAGGTGATCAATTTCTATTTTACTCTCTGGTTCTGGGATATCAGGGCAGTTTTCCTTGATAATTTCTTAAAAGATGATGTCTAGGCTCTTTCTTTGACCATGGCTTTTACGTAGTCCATGCATCTGGCTAGGGGGGCACCTAAGCAAAATTCTAGAATCTCAGAATCTGAGCTCAGAGGGGACCCTCAGCCTTCTAGCTCCGGGCAGAAATCCCCTCGGGGCAACATTCCAGACTGGTTGCTTTGCCTCTGCTTAGAGACCTTCAGTCATGAGTAGGGGGCACCCAAACTGCTTTTGGACTTTAAGCTTTTCTATTTAAAACTTCCTGTGAAAATACAGTGAGCACCAAGTAACAGTGTGGAGCCTCATTCATTTATTTATCCCCTCACTCATTCATCAGCCAGCCATCATTAAACACTCACCTTGCCCTGGGCCCTGAGCCTGCCTTTGCTAGTAAGGGTTGATGCCCCATAGATAATGAAGACATCATTCCCTCCCCTGCCTCTCCTGGCATGCCCAACCTAGATCTGGCTTGGGTTAGGATTGGACCCTCCCCATGACGAGAGTGGAATTCATCCAGCCCATACAATGGACAGGGGATATTTAAAGGTGATTGGAGGTGGGGGGCAGTCTATAATACTGCACAGGAAGTCAGGGGATGCCTGTGTGACCTTGGGCACAATGCTTCCCCGAGCTGGGCTTTGTCTTTCCTCTTTGTAAAATGAGGAGTGGGCTTTACTGTTTGGTCCATGAGAGCCCTTTCAGCTCTAAAATGATTCTGTGATTTGATCTCACTTTGATTTGAGATTCTCGTTTGATCACTTTCAACAACCTGGAGAAGTGGGGGAGGGGTGCAAGGTGGAATGGGTCAACAGATTAGTTTTGGGAGCTGGCTATTCTAACATACTTATGTTAATGAATCTCCTTGCTGGGCAGAATTTGGGCCAGATGCCATCTGGTCCAACCCTCTCATATGATAAGAGGAGGAACCCAAGGTGCAGAAATAAATGTTCCCTGCCCAAGTTGACTCAACAAAGCCAGGGCTTCTTTCCAGGACCCCTCCCCTTTTATAAAAAAGGGAAAGCAGTATGGAATGGATATTCAGCTGGTTGTGGGGAAATTATATAGCTCGGTGATCAATAATAATAATGATGACAACAGCTCTAACCACTGGGATGCCTGGGCACTTAATAGGTATTTAACAAAAAAAAAACAAAAAAGTATCATTGAGGTAGGTAAACTGAGTTCTCTGCTTCCTTGCTGAGCATTTTGCATACCTACAGATAAGTCAGAAATTCAGTCCTGAGGGTGTATGTGGAAGCTAGAGAACGCTTTTAAAAAATAAAAAACAACCTGTTTCCACAATGGTTGTTTTTCTGCCCCCCTTGAGAGCACTTTTACATATGTATACTGGGGCCTCTGGTGGTGTGGGGGAGAAGTTTTGTCCTTTTTGTCCCCTTGGGACCTGATGTTTTGAAAACCTCTTTGGAATGGAGCCTCTTTCTTGTTAAATCCATCCTTGGCCAAGAATTCTGCCAGGGGCCAGGGGATTCCCCATCCTCCTGAATCCCTAATGGGCCTTTGACAAAAGGGGTAGGTTGGACTCCAGGAAGAGGGAGGAGGATGCCTAAGGTGAACCTGACCGCTCCCTCCTCTGCTGTTAAGGGATACAATTCTTTTGGGATCTGGGCTTCCTCCTAGAAAGTTCAATCTAAAAACATTATAATAGAAGTCACAGATACTAATAGCACTTGAAGGTTTCTGAAGCTTTCCTCACAATTCTGAGTGGTAGGAATGAATGAACATCTATTAAGCACTGTGCTAAATGGCTGGAATGGCTACAGATGCAAAAGTGAAAAAGGGGGGCCCAGTCTAATAGGAGAAACTACACACTCAGGAGAGTGGCAGGACGAGTATTTGCCCCCCTTTTAACAAGTAGGGAAATCGGGGCTCATACAGGTTCAGTGTCACAGAGCTAGGAGCAAGGGCTCCAGAATCCAGGTCCAGTGGGGTTTTTTGTTTGGTTTTGGGGGGATTTTTGCCCTACTATACCACAATATCACCTGCCAAGATACTTTAAAATAACTTCTTCTACCCCAACCCATTTCATATTGTGACGAAGAAAGGATGGAATTTGGAGTCTGAAAATGTGGGTTCTTAATCCAGGCTTTGACTGCTTTGCCTTCTTTATGTGACTGTGGGCATATCATTTAACTAATTTACGGGCTCGGTTTCCTGCTGTAAAAATGAGACCAGATAATAATTCTGAATCCTAAGATCCTCTTCTGTAGTGGCCAGTAATACTGGCCTAGGGCGTCAGGAAGGCCTGGGTTCAAATCCTGCCTCTCACACTTCATTGGCTGTGAGACCTTGAGCTAGTAATGTAACCTCTTTTGAGCCTCAGTTTCCTCATCTGTAAAATGGGGGGGCTGGATCAGATGGCCTTTCTCGTCCCCCCTAGTTTTATATCTATGATCCCTTGACTTGCCGGACTGATCCTGCACCCAGGCAGGCTCCAAGCACGTCTCATCCAAGTTTACCCTGCTGGCTCTCCGCTCGGCTTCTGTGGTCACTTCCTCTTGTCTCTGAGTCCCAGTTAGCTAATTTTTGACTTAAAAGGTGCTGTGCCTTCTAAATCTTCGAGCAGGGAGGGGAGGGGAGGATGATTGTTACTCTTTCATGGATAATTTTAGCTTAGGTGTTATGTTCTTTTTTTGTTGTTTCTTTGCTTTTTGGAGGCAGTTGGTTAAGTGACTTGTGCAGGGTCACACAGCTGGTAAGTGCCTGAGGTCAAATTTGAACTCAGGTCCTCCAAACTCCAGTGGTCTGTCCACTGCACCGTCCAGCCACCTCTTCGTTCTTAATGTTTTTTTGTTTTGTTTTTCCAGTCTGGGGACCCCTTTTGACAGGCAGTCTGGTAAAACCTAAAGAACTCCCCAGTCATCTTTTTAAAGGTATAAAATAAAATACATTGGATTACAAAGGAAATCAATTCTAGCGAAATGTAGTTGTCAGAATAATTTATAAAAACAAGTTCACAGACACCGCCCCTTCCAGCCAGGTCTACAAGGTCTCAGGTTTATAGGAGCAGTTTCATCATAACAATCCTATAAGCTAGACAGAGCACGTCTGTATCATCTCCCCCTTCTTTCAGATCTATAAATATAGACGCTTTCAGTATAGAAGCTGGCAAAGCTTACTGATCGCCCCCTTCCTTCAGGGGATGACTTGGTCCTAGGCCCTGGGCTGGAATTAGAGCCCTGGCAGAGGATGGATGGTGTGTGTCCAGCTGCTGAGGGCTCCCCGGGTCCTGTTAGCAGGGAGTCAGCGAGCAGGAGGTCCGAAGCAGCCTGGCCACTTGCCAGGAGGTGAGGCAGGAGCTGGGAGTGGGCTTTGAAGTCGTCCCTCTGAGCCTCCTGCCCCAGAGACTCTCAGCTACCCCTTTCCCTTTCACTTACTCACAGGAGCCTATAAAACCATCATTATCCTCAATTAATAGCAGAGGGCCCACAGGGAACTGCCCTCCGTACAAAACCATAGACCATGAAACTTGCCTCAAGTTCTAAAAGGTGTTTTATAGCAGCTTGCTCCTCTTTCTCTCCCCAGCCCCAACCCACCCCCACCCCCTTTTTAAATTAAGAATACCTCAGTGACTCAGAAAAGCCTGGTGGCTCCCACCTTCAACTTAGAATGGCTTTTTATGGAAGGAAGAAAAAAAAAGGTTCTGAGTCAGAGCAGAGAGGTTTCCCAGGGAGCCCCCACAGGCCCTGAAACCCACCCCTCCTGGTTGACTGGCAAGCATGGCCCCATCAGGAGGCAGAGAAAATACTTTCTCCTTAGGAGTGAAATTCCCACAGAGATACCTGGAAGGAGATCTAAGCCAGCACATCTCCCTGCGGGACCGATGTCTTCTCCTGGAGCTGCTGCCAACACCCCGGGTGTTGTCTCTCCACACCCCACTCCCGGAGTGGTGTGGCTGCCTGGGAATGAGGAGACTGGATTCTGTTGTGCTTTGCCACCAACCCTCCCCCACCCCTTTCAGCTCTAACTTTCTGTATTCAGTATGTTCTAACTGCCTGGGGTCTAGGATGACTTCTAGACCTGATATTGTGTTCTAAGGGTCCCTCCAGCCCCTGACATTGTGTTCCAAGGGTCCCTCCAGCCCCTGACATTGTGTTCCAAGGGTCCCTCCAGCCCTGATATTCTGTGTTCTAAGGGTCCCTCCAGCCCCTGACATTCTATGTTCTAAGGGTCCCTCCAGCCCTGACATTCTGGGTTCCAAAGTCCCTTCCAGCTCTGGCATTCTGTATTCTAACGGTCCTTCCAGACATTCTGGGCTCTGAGGGTCCTTCCAGCAAACTTGTTCCCATGAGCCCTGTCCTCTATGTTCTAAGCCCCCCACCCCCCAACCCCATTCAATATTTTTGGCTCCAAAGTTCTTTCTGTCCCTGACAATCTTAGGTTTACCCTTTAGTGGTTTAATTGTCCACAGTGTGACCTTGGGTCAGTCACTTCACTTCCTCTAAAGCCAAGTTTCTGGCTGAGGATCATGAACCTTCTTCAAGCTTTGAATAATAGGGCTGAGAGGGGGGGCATTTATATACCCCCACTGTGTGTCAGGCACTGTGCTGAAAGCCTTAGCTCATGTATACCTGTCTTCTAGAATGTTAGAGCTGGACATTAGCAGAGACTAGATTCTGATCAGTCCACGTGTGATTGATTATTCTCTGTCCCAGGCACCTGTATTTTGTTTTTCCAGTCTGAGGACCCCCTTTGACAGGCAGTCTGGTAAAACCTAAAGACTCCCCAGTCATCTTTTTGTGTGCTAACAATGACACGGAATATCAGAGCTAGAAGGGGCCTTAGCAGTCCCCCTTCATCATCTTACAGAGGGGGAAACTGAGGCCGGAGGGGCCTTGGAGGAGTTGGTGAAGGTTGGCAAGTTCAGAGGGGCTGGAATCGGACTCTTGGAAGCTGCCAGGGACCCTGGAGACAATCTTTGTCCAAGCCCTTTATCTCATGGCAAACAAGTCCATCCCAGGCCTCTCCTCCCAATTGCCTGGGTGCAGCTGCAGACCTGTCCCAACCAGTCCAGTCCTATACATTCTTTGCTTTGTTTTCACCCCCAGCAATATAGTATTTTTAGCAACTGCTAAGAATCTTACCTTTTTTTTTTCCCCTCAAGGCAATTCCAAATGGTATCATAAGGCCCCAGAGCTCTAAAGCTATGAGTAGGCGTGCCTCCAAGGGTTGACCTTTCCTCCAGGTGCCCCACCCCACCCTGCAGCCTCTCCGGGAAGCAGGTCTTTGTCTCCTAGGGATTGGAGGGGTATGCTGAGGGGGCCAAGCAGCCCCTTCTGGCTCCCACATTTTTAGATTTTGTGATTCCATGGTGGCAGTACAAAGAATCCTGGATTTGGAATCAGAAGAACTGGGTTTGAATTTTTGCTGGCCTCAAGACCTTGCCCTTCCCCAGGCCTCAGTTTCCCCAGGCCTTACGTGGGGAAATTGAGCTATGTGTGTTTTCCAAGGTTCCTTCCACCTCAAGACCCCACAATCTCCCCATGGGACGGAGCCTGAACCAGGGAGTTTGGGCCCCGACTTTGGTGCCTGCGTCATTCTAGGGCTGGTGGACGTAGGATTTGTCTTGGCTTGTACTCTTTTTGTGGTCTTTTTAGCCCTATTGTTCTTTGTTAGGTTTTTTCCAGAGGACCCCATGCCTCTGCTTACAGCCCACAAACATATACACACCAACTCAGGTTTCAACCAAGGTCTGTGAAATGCCTGCAGGATGTGGGGGGAGATTCAGAGTTTGGCTGAGACCACCTCCAGGAGGTCAGGGATGCCATGGTCTTAACCTGTAGATAAGCAGGGGTGTGCTGGTGGTAGATGTTTAACCACTGGTTGGGGGAGGGGGAGGGTGGGAACGTATACACACTTTTAAGTTTAATCTGCCTCATTTAGATTTTCTCCAGCACTTTGTTAAGTCTAGACAATCAACAAATCAATTCTTTGAGCCCAGATCTTGTAGCCTTTTACAGACATTCATGATGAAAATTTAACAATCGGCTCTTGTGATAAGACATAAACATAGATAAATGCTTATTCTCTCCCTTCTCTCCCTATCATTCTATGCAAAATGTTTGGTGCCCTCTGAGAAGGAGGAGAAAGGATGCTCTTGATAGCATATCCAGATTGTTTTTGAAGGATGTGGAGTTGGAGTTGATTGGAATTTAACAAGGGCATTCCAGGCCTAGAGAATACTATGCAGAGGCACGGAGGTTGCATGCAAAGGTTGGAGGGGACATGGTGGTCTGATTTGGCTGGTGTGGAGTAATATGCATTTATTAAGCACCTACTGTGTCCTTGGCATTTGGGATGAACCGACAAAGGGAAGACAATCCCTACCCTCTTGGAGCTTACTTTTGATCGAAGACAGGCTATGCAAAATAAGTACACTATAATTATTAAAAACCAAGAAAGACCATCTTGGTTTTGTCCAAGGAACTATCTCTCAATTGGGTTCATTTCGGTATGTCCACAGGCATTCATCGTGTGACTGTTTTCCAAAGTCCACATAGGATGGCCCCAAATGTTGTTTGGCAAAAGGGGTGGGTCAAATTGGACTGCAAACCTTGCTGGGGGTTAAATGAGTAATAATATCTGGTGAGGTCAGTAGACCGAGGAGGAAGAGGGGGGAGGAAAACAGAATTTTCAGTTCTGAGGTCTAGCTTCCCTCCTTAACATCCCTAGCTGCTTTCTCCAAAATCTTAGAGTTGGAAGGAACCTTATAGATCATCTGCACCAACCTCCCCCCCCTTTTTTTTTTTGGCTAGGCAATGGGGTTAAGTGACTTGCCCAGGGTCACACAGCTAGTAAGTGTTATGTATCTGAGGCTGGATTTGAACTCAGCTCCTCCTGAATCCAGGGCCAGTGCTGTATCCACTTGGCCGCCTAGGTGCCCCACCAACCTCCCTTTTTACAGATGAGGAAACTGAGGCCCAGAGAGATGGAGTGGTTTGCTTGATTATATATAGATAGCAATTTTTTTCAGTTAATAAAAATGCATTTTTCTCTCCTTCCCCTATTGGAAAAAAGAAAAAGAAAATTCTTCTAGCAAATATGCATCGTCAAATCTGTGTCCCAAAAATAACATCTCATTTCTGTATCCCAAATCCATCTCTTCCATCAGGAAGATGCATTATCTTCTCATGCATTATGGTCAACTCATCCTGTCTGGCCATTGCTTTGACCAGAGTTGTGGCCTTTACAGTGTTGTTGTAATTGTATTCCTCGTTCTGCTTCATTTCACTGTGCATCCGTGTTATGTAAGTCTTCCTGAGTTTCTCTGGGAAGTCTTTCTTTTATCATTTAACAAGCATTTCTTTAGTACCTACTTTATGCTGTATACTGGGGGTACAAAGATAAAATCAGTGGACAAGCTTTTATTAGTCACCAGCACTGAGGCTACAGAGATCAAATTCAACAAACCTTGCCCTCAAAGAACTTACAGTCTATTGGAGGAGACAGTGTGTGTGTGTGTGTGTGTGTGTGTGTGTGTGTGTGTGTGTGTGTGTGTGTGTAAACAAAAGAAATCTAGGATAATTTGGGTGGAAGGCACTAACAGCTAAAGGAAAGGACATTCCCCCTTCTGAGAAGGCTTCCTTTCACAGAGGAGGAAGAGTATGAACTAAGCCTTAAAGGAGGAGGAAGGTTTTATGCTCTGTGAATGGTGGACACTCATTTTGCATTCATCCGCTGAATAGACGCCTTGCTTTCTCCTTCCCCCGCAGAGCCACTGAGAAGTGAGGCCAGGAGTCAGCAGGAATTGGTCTTCTCAAGTGGGGAGAGCATCGAGCTTGGATGCGAGGCCCAAGACTCGTCCTTGCTGGCCTGGTTCAAGGACGGCGTGGCAATCTTCCCCACCAACAGGACCCACATTGGGCCCGATCTGCTGAAAATCATCAATGTGTCTTATGACGACTCTGGTATCTACACCTGCCAGCAGAAGCATTCCAGTGAGGTTCTCTGCAACTTTACCATCCGAGTGACTGGTGAGTGAGTCAGCCCCAGCCCCTTTGGGGCCTCCTGCCCCAACAGGGCTGTGTGTCTTTTGGGGACTTCAAGGGAGGAAGTTCTGGTCATCCTGTCTTCAGAGCAGGCTTAAAGCTGAGCTCCAGTTCCACCTCCATCACCAAATGGCTTAATGACCTTGAGCTAGCCAGTGTCAGAGCTGGGAGGGGCCTCAGAGGGCATCCAGAATTCAGCAGCCTAGACGTGTGGTAGCCATGTAACTTCTTGGAGGACCTTCCTCCACCCCGTCATGCTCGGGATAGGAAGCCTACTCCCCTGAGGCATTCCCATCTACTTTGAAACACGCTGACTTTCTGTTCAGCCCAAAAATGCCTCTTCCACTTGCTCATACTTCTAGTTCCATCTGTCTGTGAGGAAAGGGCATAGTAAGGGTGATGATGAGCATTTATGAATGTTCTCCAGCCACTGTGCTAAACCCTTTACATTTATCATCTCACAACCCCAAGAGGTAGGTACCATTATTAGCCCCATTTTACAGTTGAGAAAACTGAGGCAAATCATCAAGTGACTTGCCCAGGATCATATAGCTAGGAAGTGTTTAAGGCTGGATTCTAACCAGGGGCTTCCTGATTCCAAATACACAGCCCCACTGAGCCTCCTCAGGTTGTCCGTGGTTGAGCCTGGACTTTAATCTAAACTGGGCCTTGGACTGCAGATCCATGGCCCTGTTTCCCCATACCACATTACTTCATTTTCATTTGAAGACAACTGCCATTACATCTCACGCCTGCTCTAGATGTAATACACCTCATCCCATCTCTGAATCCCAATTTCCTCATCTAGTAAATGGAAGTAGTCATTATTATGATTACATGAATTACACTGTTATGATGTGTGAATCCACATAGTTATAAACACATGAATCATGATCTATTTATGCTTTAAAGCTTGAGAAAGTGTTTTCCACACAGTGTGAGGTAGGTAGGTGTTAGCCCCATTTCACAGATGAGGAGACTGAGGCTCGCCTCAGGTCACAAAACTAGTTATAACTGAGCTGAGATTTAAACTCAGGTCTCCTAACCCCGATTCTCAGAACTTTTTTTTTTCCTGCTGTTTCTCTCCCCTCCTTCTTGTGGAATTGTCGATAATAAATAAAAGAATGTAGATGAAAAGTGGTTTTTAAAAGTGCTCTAAGTTGGTATTAATAATTACTTCAGAGAGGGGACTGCGCTCAGAGTCCAGAGCCCTGGGCTCTTGGTTCAGTAGGTAGTGCTAACTAGCTGTATGACCTTGGGCTTGTAGATATAAGCAGCCTCAGTTTCTTCAATTGTCAAATGAGGATAGTAATGCCTATCAGGCCTCCTTTAGCGTGGGTATTTATAATGAGAAAATGGGCTTTGTTTTCTATAAATGTGAGAGATTACTCAGCAGGGCCCCCTGAACAATAAAGATGCCTGGGGAGTGGATTTGTGGTTGATGGAGAAATTCATGAAGCAAGTGTTACCTGAAGAGATTAGCACCTATGGGCCCAGAGCTCAGCATCCAGCTCCCTGTGAAGGCCTGGCCAGATATTTCAAGGTTACATCAATTAAATGGTTAAGAGACCGATTAGATTCCCCCAGACTTGGGCCATGTTATTTTCTGAAATTGGGTAGGAACCACTGTGGTTTCTTTCCACTAGGTCTTAAAAAAAATCTTCCTTGCAAGCTAAGGATTCCGCATACCTGGTTACTACTATGTCATTGTCCCACAAATGATAGAGTTATAAGATATCTAGCTTGGAAGGACCTTAGCGCACAGAGTGTCAGAGCTAGAAGGTTCCTTAGAGATCATCTTTATCCAATCTCCTCATTTTATAGAGAGAAACTGAGGCTCTGGTTGGGGGAAGGGGGACTTGCCCAAAGTCAGTGTCAAGAAAGTTAGAAGGTGTTCTTACATCACCTTCACTGATGAATAGATCACTTCCTTACCCATTGAGCCATTCCTGGGAATAAAGAATGAGGAAAAAAAAGTGACTAAATAGAAATTGCTTTAGCAGAATCAACTAATTGTCACCTACTTGTTCCTGGTACAAGCCCAGTGAAATTTCCCAGGCTGTGCCGAATGAGACATGGATTCTTGTGAAACCCCATGAAACTGAAAGCGTTTCAGCATCCCTCCATGTGCTCCTGTCCCCTGGGCCTGCGGCTTCTCCGCTTACCTGATAACATAACCAGAAGCCTCTATGGTTCAGTTCCATTCTGCCCATAGATTAAAAATCCCATCTGTTCCAACCAAGCCAAACCCATCCTTGCCCACATCTGCTTTGCATCGAGCTCCCTGCGAAGGCCTGGCCAGACATTTCAAGGTTACATCAATTAAATGGTTAAGAGAGAAATTAGATTCCCTCAGGGCCATTTAACAGCGCAGTTATTAAGACTGGAGAGCTTCAGGAGGTGTCCAGGGAGAGATGGGCCAGGAGAGGTGTCTGTCCCTTTGGGGAAGGAATGATTACCATCACATAACCTCAGAGCATCATGGAGTCTCCATGGGCTTCTAGGTTAACAGAATAAATGGTTTGTACTGCCTGAATTTGAAGCCCTCTTGTGACAGGGAGCTCACTACCTTCAATATGACAGCTCAGATTGTCGGGGGAGGGGGGAGGGACTGCATTAAGAGGAAGAGTGTCTCAGAGTGAGGACATGCCTGGGGGAAGCAGCCAGCCAGCCTGAGGAACTGATAAAGTGAAAATTCTTAAGAACCCTGTCTCCCTTCTTCCCCAACTCTCCTCCCTGGACTCCTTCCACCTCCATGCTTTCCCCCCGTGGCTAATAATAACCCCAACATAAATAGGTAATTTGAGCTCCTTTCCTGGTGGTCCTGGCTTACGGCTCTCCATCCCTACCTCTGACTTGATTCTGCCCAGTTCTCTGTCCTGTGCCAGGACTGTAGCTAGAGTATGGGAAGGAACTCCAGGGGGGGCCCCAGCAGTAGCCCCAGGAATTAGGAGGCTATCACTTCAGGGACAGCCTGCCCACAGCCTTCCCTCAGCTTCTGCTTGGGTGCCCTTAACCCTATACCCCCACATTGCCCAGAGGAAAGGGTACCAGACCTGGGGTGAGTAGATGCTTGTGTGCAGCAAGGCTCTGTCACTGACTTATGGCAGGCAAAGTCTTATCCTTTTATATACCTCAGTTTCCCCAACTATAAAATGAGGTTAATATCAGCAGCCTAGCCTGTTTCCCAGGGATCATAATGGCCAAGAACCATGTGATAATAGCAGCAAGGTAGCATGGTGGGTAGAGCACTGGATTGGGAGCCAGAGAAGCGGGGTTTAAATTTTGGTTTTACTGCTTGCTACCTAGGTGACCATAGCAAATCATTCCTATGTGACCATAGCAAATCTAGGCCTCATTTTCCTCATCTGTAAAATGAGGGCTTGGACTCAATGACCTCCAAGGTCCCTTTTGGCTCTAACTCTTCTGTCTCTTGTTTTAAATCTAGATTTATAGCCCTCTGGTCCTAAATATATTTTAATAAAAAGATGCCCCCCAAGTCTACCCAGAGAATGTAAGATGGCCAAGAGGGGGCTTCCAAGGACACCCTGGGTGGTAGGGATGTTCTAGGAGTGGTTTATGGAAGCTTCTGGATAAGAGAAACACAGGCTAAGAGGGAGGAGGTAGACTGTAATCTGCATGTTTCTAGTGTTGGCCCAGTGAAATCGCAGGTGTCCTGGCTCTCTGGAAATCACAGCCAAGGCAGCAGTGGCCTTGGGAAAGCCAAGGAAGGTCCCGAGTACTTTGGGGTCTCTTGTCTTAGCCCTACAGCTCAAGTATCTTGTTTCTTCCCACTTCACCCAAGGCAGGAGAAGTGGCTGGTTTTGAAGTGTCTTCTGACCAGTTAGAGCATGATGTGAATGAGGCCACAGTCATGGGTCCAGACTCCCGCTGTTGGCTTCAGTCTATGTTATTGACCTGACCAGAGGGTGTCTAGACCAGGGGTGTCAAACAGAAACAGGGGGGCCACTGAATGGTACATACAGATCCCTGCAGACCGCACATTGACTAAGATTTAAAATGTAATATTATCTGTTTTATTGAATTTTTACTTATTTTGTTAAATGTTTGCCAATTCCATTTTAACTGGTTTGTGTCACATTCAGTGTGCTATAGGCCACATTCAGTAAGGTGTTTGATTGACACTTCTGGTCTAGAGGATGGCATGAGGGTGTGAATGGTTTACTGATGCCCATCCCCACTGTTGGAGACAGTACAAAGTCCATTCTCCCAATAGGAGTAAAGGGAGTATGACATCTCGGTATAAAGGTAGCACATTTATCACTCGCTGAGCAGGGGCTCAGTGCCCACCTGCTCTGTAGACTTGGCATTGGCACAGTGGGGAGAGAGGGGCTTTTCCTATGATCCTGAGCATGGGGATGTTCCCCTATTGTCTGGGGAATACATACCCTTCATAATGGCTCATAGCTTTAGAGTCAAAAGGGAGCTTCCAGGTGACTCTCAGAAGTGTGCGGCACATAGTAGGTGCTTAATAAATGTTAGTTGATCGACTGAAATGACTTGCCCAAGGTCACACAGGTAGTAAATAGAGAGGTGGTTCAAAGCCAGGTGCTCTCCCTCCAATTCTGGTGTCCTGTTTAGTACATGGCCTGTCTTAGCAGTGAGGATGAGCTCAGAGAGGACCTGGTCTGTAAAGAACAACAGGACAGGTTCTCCTTTAACCCTGGAGATGACAGACCCAACCTCAGGCGAGGTACTGCGGGGGAGGGTGGTGAGAGGAAAGGACAGAATTGGGGAGGGGATTCTTGAAGCTAAAATAAGTTGACTTTATTCTGCTTCCCTCCTCACCTGCCAGACTTCTGGGGCTAATGACTTGGGTTGGCTGGGTCTCCTCTCAACACCCTCCAGACCCTGCTCAGGAAGGGAATTGTCATCCCCAGTCTCCTAGTTGGGACAGGTCTGCAGGGATTCAGGCAGACTTTGCCTGGCCATAGAGGTTGATTGATCTGAGCCCTTGGTACTGGGACCTGTGCCCTGACTTAAAAGCCATGGCTTGGGAAGACCATACACTTAGGGCTTACAGGGCTCTCCCCTCCAAGCCCCTCATTTTGAAGAGGCCCAGAAAAGTTAAGTAACTTGCCCAGAATTGCCAAGGTGGTACCTGGCAGAACAAGAGGGCTTCTGACTCAAAATCCAGCCCTCCTTTCCACTGACCCACTATGCCCTTTATAATCTGTGGCAGCCCCAGTGCAAGGAAAAGATAGCGGGTCTTAAAATCAGGAGATCGGGGTTTGAGTCCTGACTCCGACACTAATTAGCTATGTGACCATAAGCAAATAATTTCCCTCATCTGAGACTCAGTTTTTTCATCTGTAAAGTGGGGATAATGGTACTGCCTGTCTTACAGGATTATTATGGTGGGGAAAGTACTGTTAACAATTTTGGAGTGCTCTTAAAACTTCACTGACTGCTATTATTTTTATCGATGATTTTTTAAATTTGTTAAACATTTATAAATCTCCTATTGTGTTCTGGAGACCAGGTTTAGATAAGACAGGACCCCTGCCCTCAGAGTTTATGTGGATAACTGTAGTTCACAGTTCTACCTGACAGGGCAGTAGAGAGAAACAAGCAGAGGGAAGGTTGTTTACAGGGTGGGTGGGCTTTCTGGAGGAAGTAACCATTTTGAGCTGGGACCAGAAGAGATTGGCCAGGAGAAAAAAGGGAAGAAGGAAGGCACCTGAGGCATAGGCCAGGGGAGGTACAGAGGCCCAATACATTCACTGCATAGAGAGTTATTCCAGTTTGGGACTGGAGCATAGTATGTGTGGCAGGGAGAACTCTTTTCACTAGGCTCTGGTGGGCTTTCGATGCTGGGGAGGCAGTTGGGAGCCATGGAAGATTTTTGAGTAAAGTAGTCATATCGTCGGTTAAGAAAGCAGTAAGATAAATGGAGGAGACCAGAAACAAGCAGACGTATTAAATTAAAGCAGTTTTAATTATTTGCGTTCCCCACATCTCAAGAAAGACTGCCATTTTGAAAGTGTAAAGGATGCCACATAGACAGGACTCCCATTATCTGCCTAGGGACTTTCTGGTCATAATACTGAAGGCTTTCAAAGCACAGTTATGCATCTTTACCCATCATTCCTAACAACCATCCAGCAATGGGAGGGACTTGCACTGTGAACACTGAGCCCCCCATCCCAGGAAGTATCTAAGCAGAGGCTGAGTGAACACACCCACTTCTTTCCCCCACTTTGTAAAGGTCTACGAGGGATTCCTGCCCTTACAAAGAGGCTGGACTGTAAGTTCCCTCAGACACTCAGATTCTGTCGGGCACCCTGTCCAAGACTTCTGTTTTCTGGCTATGCAGAGTTGGGGCCCTGCTTCTGGTTGGCCAGATAAGAGGTTACTTTCTAGTAGTGGGGACTTGATATGCACACGGGCAAGAGGTGGGTGTGAAGTTTGTCTTGTCTGTAGCCCTGGCTAATCCAGGCTAGACGCCCTCTCAGACCTAGAGTGATGCATGCTCTTTCTTTCCCCATCCCTTCTTCCCCACCTTTTTCTATTTTCCAAGAGTCTCCATCCTCTGGTGATGATGAAGATGATGAGGATGAAGGAGAAGACACAGGTAAGGGCTTGGGGGTCCTTTTTTTCTCTTTTTGGTGGGTGGGGGAGGCAGTGGGTGCCTTATTCAGATGGAAGCTGAAAGGTGGGGTTACTCATTCACTCTGAGAGCAGTCTCTGGCCTTGTCATTCCTTGGGGGTGTGTGGGAAGGCTCCTTAATTTGCTGAAGGGAGCAAAATATGATTATCCAATCAGATGCATCTTTAATTTCTGCCCATGGGCTTTCTCTAGACCTGGGTTCTACCAAACCAGCAGAGGGCTTGGATCACCAAATCCGTGGGAGGAAATCCTCCCCCTCCCCACTATGCCCTGTTACCTTCTCACCTCCTGCTAACTCTGACCAGGTCAGTGCACGGTAAACTCTCCTAGGTCACATAAGATTGGGAGCAAGAATGCACCTTCTGAACTTTCCCCCATTTTGGGTGAGTCAGGACTTTGCCCTCTCTGGGCCTCAATTTTGTTCACCATTAGAATAAGAGTGCTAATAATTTCACTACTTCACAAGGTTTTGGGTAGAAAAGTGTTTTGTAAACCCTAAAACACTGTAGAAATGTGAATTATTATATTGAGGATAAATAACAATAACGGATGTTTCTGTAAGGTTTGCAGAGCGCTTTATAAATATCAGCGCCACAACTCTGGCAGGGAGTAGGTGCTTTTATGATGCCCATTTTTACAGATGAGGAAACTGAGGCTGAGAGACATTAAGGGATTTGCCCAGGTCCACACAGCTAGTAGAGTGCCTGAAGCAGGATTTGAACCCAGGTTTTCCCGACTCCAAATCCAGTACCAGAATGCCATGGTACCTTTCAATATCCCTGAAACAAGGATACAGAGGTTACCTAGCCCTGTCCTGGAAAAACTGAAGTCTAGAAGGAGGGAGACTGAAAAATGATGGTGGATGGCACACTGCCGTCTCACACT
Source organism: Phascolarctos cinereus (assembly GCF_003287225.1). Classification (NCBI taxonomy): domain Eukaryota; kingdom Metazoa; phylum Chordata; class Mammalia; order Diprotodontia; family Phascolarctidae; genus Phascolarctos; species Phascolarctos cinereus. Next base: position 199,098,773 of record NW_027556402.1, on the reverse strand, counting down.
TATCTCCTTTCTCTCTCTCTCTCTCTCTCTCTCTCTCTCTCTCTCTCTCTCTCTCTCTCTCTCTCTCTCTCTCTCTCCTCTCTCTTCCCTCTCTCTCTCTCCCTCTCTCTCCCTCCCTCTCTCTCCCTCCATTCAGCCCATCCAAACTGGATGGGTCTGTCTGTCCCACCCTTCAGCCTGTAACCTTCCAGCCTTTGTTCATGCAATTAGACAGGAGAAACACAGACTGGTCAAGTGATTCGATCAGGGTCACACAGCCAATAAACGCCTCCAGTGGAATTTGCTTGTTTTTAAAATTTTTAACATTTTTATTCAAAGTTTTGAGTTCCACATTCTATCCCTCCCCTGCCCCCTCCCTGAGACAGTGAGCAGTCAGATGTAGGTTATACATGTGTAATCATGTAGAAAATTTCCATATTAGTCATTTTGTACAACAAGACTCAAATAAAAGAAAAAAATGAAAGGAAGAAAGTAAAAAATATCAGTTCTTTCTCTGGAGGTGTAAAGTATGCTTCATCATTGGTGCTTTGGAATTGTCTTGGATCATTGTGTTTCTGAGAAGAGCTAAGTCATTCACAGTTCTGCATCGAACAATATTGCTGCTCTGATGGAATTTGAAACCAGATCTTTCTTACTCAGATTCCAGGGCCCAGTCCACTATACCACCTCTTCCAGGAAGCCTGCCATGATTCTCTTCCCCCATCCTCATTGGTAATAACTTCCTTTGGACCTCACAAAGTGACTTGTTTCCCCTTTCCAAGGTAGTTATCAGAGGAGATGATAGAGCATACTGGGAAGAGCACTGCTCTTATAAGACTAGTTTCTAAACCAGCTGAAATATTTACTTGCTTTGTGATTATAGACAAATCAGACAAATGTAGGCAAAGCTTCTTTGAGCTTCAGCCTCCCCATTTATAACATGAGGGTAAGCACAATTGTCCTTCTGCTTCACCGGATTTGAGCATAATATTCTGTATGTAAACCTTAACACACTCTGAAAATGTGCTAGGTGTTGTTAATGGTCAGACTAGACTGTGGAGGGCAGGGGCCATTTCTTCTCTAAACTCAGTATCTCCCTAGCATTAGGTGGCTAATCAGCATTCGTTCAAGTAGAGCTTAGAAATAGAACCAAGCAGCCGCCCAAAGACAGTTGTGGCATGGAAAATGAGGGGCCCTAAGCCACAGCACAGGAAGAGTGGGGGCCCCTCCCGTGTTGAAAGGCTTTTTTTTTTAACCTTTCCCTCTGGGCTCCCTGACTTCAGGAGCACTGTATCCTCCTGCCCTAATGCTTTGGGATTGGGCCGCAGGCCTTCGGAGCCCAGGAGCTGCCTCTCATCAGATTGTCTGCAGTGATCTTGGCTTGGGTGGTTTGTCTTTTTTTTTTAAACACATACCTTGGAGAGAGAGAGAGAGAGTGCATGTGTGTGTGTGTGTGTGTGTGTGTGTGTGTGTGTGTGTGTGTGTGTGTGTGTGTGTGTGTGTGTCTTGCTCAACAAATGCCCTGTATTTGAGTTCCAGGTCAGCTGTATGTATATTGGCTCCTCTTCAGCCTGGCTGGAAATCTGTTTCGGTGCTCAGCATCCAGCCTCTCTGAGACAGGTCCTCACTGTCCTGGGTTTGTTCCCCTGGAGCCTTGTAAGGGGAGGGACAGTAATTACAGGCTCAGGTGCCAAGTGGCCCCATCAGCAGCAGTTGCGGGCTGCTGAAGCTTATTCATTAATATGGGGGGTGGGGTGCGGGAGGGACAAAACTCCTCATTTAGGCACAGCTCTCCCTTCTTCCCTCGCACAAAATAGCAGCAAACATCAGCAGATCTTAGCAACCAGAATCCCCAAATGAAGGACTTTTTGTGCCCGAGGGGAGGGAGGGTGTGTGTGTGTGTGTGTGTGTGTGTGTGTGTGTTTCTTTTGCCCCCGTGTGGATATTTTTTTTTGAGATGCCACGTGTATTTTTAGCCCAGGTTAAGAGAGCCTTTCTCTGTTCTTGGAGGAGAGAGGGAGAAGGTATGCTGGGGAAGGGAAGGATCATGTAAGCCACACATGTGAAGATATAAAAAGCCCCATTCTCCACTTTGGCTGAGATGACAGATCCAGTCTGAGGGCTGCAGTGAGCAGGAAAGGCCTGAAGCCAGGCTGTAGGTAGGAAGGTAGGTGTAGACCATTCAGTCCCAGATACAAGGACACTCCTAAGCCCAGGGCAGGAGCAGCCCCAGGCACCTTCATTCTTTGGCTCTTGCCCACCGAACATTTGAGTCCTGAAGGCCCCATAGGCTGTTGAGACCAGAGGTGACAGAGAAATTCCCATCTTTGGTAGAAACTGGATTGTTTTGAACTGAATGTTACCCAAGGCATTTATTTTGGAGACATGGTGCAGTGGAAAGAACCCCAGATTTGGGGTCAGAGAGGTAGATTTTGGCACAGTGTATAAGGGAAGGCTTCCTAACTAACCATCAAGCTGTCCAGAGGTTGAATGGGCTGCCTTGGGAGAGGTAATGAGTTCCCCATCTCTTGAGGTCTTCAGCCACTTAGCTTGGGGCAGGGAAGAGACTTAGTAAACACGAGGTCTCAGGCGTTCCAACTCTGTGATGTCACGGTCCCTTCCGATTCCTACCACTTATTCCGTATGTGATTTTGGACCTGTCCCTTACCCTCTCTGGCCCTCAGTTTCCCCCATGTGAGGAAGGCTAGGCTCAATCATCTCTAAGGTTCCTTCCAGTTCTAAAGTCTAGTATCTGATGGTTTTCAAGAGGGAACAAATATTCATGCAACTCCCAGCCATTCCATTCCATCCACCCCCACCCCCAAGCAAAATAAGAGCATTTAGACTAGTCCTTGGGAGAATTGGGATGAATTCCTAGCTCTGCCTCCTCAGTGGCTTCAGTTCTTAGACAAAAGACTAGATTTCCTCAGGCTCACTTTCCTAATCACCTCATGCCTGGACGGTTGCAATAGCCTGCTGGCTGGTCTGTCCACAATCTCTCTCCACTCCAGTCCATCCGCCACTCAGCAGGTGTCACATTCCAGTATGTTCCAGTGGCTCCTTCTTCCCTCCAGGATCAAATAAAAAATCCTCTGTTTGGCATTCAAAGCCCTTCAGAGTGCAGGCACGCGGTGCACACACACACATGCACACACGCACACGCACGCACGCACGCACACACACACGCACAATCCTTTCCAGTCTTTTCACACTCTACTTCCCGCCTCCTGCTGTCCCTCACACCAGACCTTCCACAGGCCCCCATCCCTTTCTTCGAGTCCGGCTAAAATCCCACCTTTCTCCTACTCCCCTCGCGGTCGATCATCTCCCATTGGTGCCGTATCCCTCCTGTTTGTTCGTGGCTGTTTGCATGTTGTCTCCCCCATTAGACATCTTGAGAGCAAGTCTTTTGCCTTTCTTCATAGCCTCAATGCTTAGCACAGTGCGTGGCACATAGTAAGCATTTAAAAAATGTTTATTGACTGTGAAATGGGGACAGTGAGCCTTGTCCTGCCTCCCTCGGGGACAGCTTATTTCTAAGAATGGATATGAAAACATTTTGGGGGCTAATATGCACAGAGCTCTATATACATTGATTATCTGTTCATATACAATTTACCTCTAGCTGTGCCAGAGCAACCGACGGAGACTGATCTTCCTCACCTGCCTCTCCATGGTGAGTAAGGCTTTATAGCAGACGGTAGAAAGGAATGATTGACACCCCCTTGCGTCTTTGACAGCCTTTATAAAGTTCTCTTTTCTAACGCCCATAATGTGGATTTCTGCCCCCACCCTCTGTTGCATTTAGTTTTGGGGGAAGTCAAAGGAAAGAAGGACAGGTAGGTGGCCCAGTGGATAGAGCGCCAGGCCTGGAGTCAGGCAGACGCATCTTCATGAGTTCAAATCCAGATTCAGACACTTGTTAGCTCTGTGACCCTGGGCAAGTCACTGAAACCTGTTTGCCCCAGTCTCCTCATCTGTAAAATGAGCTGGAGAAGAAAAAGGTAAACCGTTCCGGTATCTTTGCCAAGAAAACTCCAAATGGGGTCATGGGGAGTTGGACGCGGTTGAAAAGCTACTGAAACAACAGCAAAGGAAAGAATAGATCAAGACCTGCCTGTTGGGAACTCACAGTCCAATAGCAGAATGAGCCAGCATTTAGTAAGTGCCTGCTGTCTGCTGGTCGCTGTCCCAGGTGCTGGGGGGTACAAAGATGAATGAAACAACCCCTACTTTCAATGAGTCTATGTTGTAATGGGGGAGACAAGGATATAGAAGAAAAAAATTTTTTTAAAGAAATACAAATAAATGTAACTTAGTTAAACGTGATTTGGGAGGAAAGGGCACTAGCAGACACATCCCAGATGACTGTAATATACAACATCACAAGCGAAGTGTGTTAAAGACAAGTGTGAACAAGGTGACTGGAAAGCAGGTGGGGTGGGGGGAGCCTTTCTCCTAATCAGGAGGAAAAGCTGGGCCCTCCCTTTCTATCCTGCCCTGGGATTACTTGCTGAAGTTGCCAGAGCCAAGTTACCTTCAGCAGCCAGTCTTGCATCTCTACAGCTGTCCAGCTGTCTTCTCTCACCACAGAAAAAAAGCAAAATTATCTCTCTCCCCCAACTATATCTGTTTATTCGGGGTATGCAGCACCTTTAAAGAAGCGATGGTACAGCCAATTACATCGCCCTTTCGGTACAGGCCTCCATTAGGCCCATTATACAATTAGACTGGATTCCGGCTCGGGCAGAATGGCAAGGCCTCTCCTAATTATTCAACGGATGCTCAGCCTGTTAATTATTCCAAGTGCAGTGCCCAGTTTTAATTGGTCATTCAAGTAAAGATGGGTGGTCACAGCCTTTCCCCCAGTAAGTAAGTGATCAGTGGATGGGGAGGGGGTAGTGTCGAGTGAAGGACCCTGGAAAGAGCTGCGGCTGGTCAGTCTGCTTTTGTTGAGGGGTGCACGTGGTCCCCAAGACCCGTGCACCCTGTAGCACTGACAGATTTTTTTCCCTTTTTGCTCCTTCGTGCCCCCATCCTTCCCCTTTCATACCTCCCCCATAACTACTCCACACACACACACAAATACAGGCACACCTGTTTTCCACCAACAAGCTTATTTCCTTGTCACTGATTTATGGTCCCTAGCCATTGCTGGTATGTGCATTTTTTAAAGGGTGAAAATGAATTGCCTCCTTTTCTTTAAACAAACAAAAAAAAACCCCACCTCTGCCCCTGTCAACAACGTGCCTGATTTTTATAGGAATTTCAGGAGATTTGGAGCTGAAATGGACCTTAGCAATCTTCTAATACAACCCCTGCCCATCTTACAGAGGAGGAAACTGAGACCCAGGGAAAGACAGGGGTTTTTGCCCAAGGTCAGATACGGTTGATAATATCTCGGGGGTAGGGGGAGATGTGTGATAATGGAATAGATTGTGTTTAAAGTCCTTTTGTAGGACAGGAAGAAAGTACTGGTTTAGAATCAGTTCAAACTTCAGACCCTCTGAGGGCATCAGCTCCAACATGGACCTGAGTAATTGTCACCTCTGCTCGAAGGCCTTCTGTGGTGAAGGCAGTTGTAGGATAGCTGATTAGATCCTGAGATCTTAAGCTGGGATGAAGCTGAGAGAGTGTCTAGCCCAGCCTCTTCATTTTACATACAGGAAATGGAGTTCAACAGAATCCAGATTTGAACGACAGTCACCAGTGGAAAGGGGGAGACTATATTTGGAGTCGGAGAACTGTTGTCTTAGCCATGTTACCTTTGTGACCCTGAGCAAATCGCTTGACCTCTTGGGCCCTCAGCTCTTCTTCTATAAAAATGAGGGTGTCAGACTAAATGACCTAGTGAGCTCAGAATCTTCTGGCCGCACACTGCCTGGCAGGGAGCCCTTCTGGCTTCTGAGTATCTCTGGTATCAGAGAGAGCCCAGGGCAGATAGGCTGTGTGTCTGATCTCCCAAAGGGCTGCATCCTTAGAACCCTGGGAGGGGGGAAAGGAAGGAGGGATCTGGGGGAGGCCAAGCTGCCCGAGGTGGGTGGCAGAGTTTATGTTCTCTGTCCATCCATCCCCTGTCCCTCTCCCACCCCCACATGCCCAGTAAACGGCTCAACACACAAAGAGGCGATCGGAGGGAAACGGGCCCTTGGACAAAACCAGGAACAAATTAGAAATCTACAGCGGAAGCCAAAGGCAGTACCATGAGGGAGAAGGAAAAGAAGACACACAAAAGACTCATAGAGTGGAGACAGGGGCTGTCTGGGGGTCCTGGGAGGGGAGGGCAGACCAGGTGCTAGGAGCCCTAGTGGTTGGCCCTTTGCCCCATTCCCTACCACCCCTCAAAATGTTGGCCAGTCCCCAGGGCCACCCCACTCCAGCTGAATTTCCTCCGCCTCTGTTTCCAGCAAGGCCCTGGGAAGGTGGCCTTGGATGGAAGTTGCCTCTGGCTGCCCTGAGACAGGTGGTGCTGGTTGTGTGGGATGCCTTTGGCCAGGAGAGTTCAGGCCCCCAGAGTAGGAGGAGAGCCTTTAGGCTAAGATGCTTAGAAATCGGCAGCCCTGAGGGCCTTGGGGCTCCTGACCCCTGTGCCTACTATGGACAGATAATCATGGTTATGAGAGAACTGATGAAGTCAGGAGGCCTGGGTTCAAGTCCCCATCTGTGATCCTGAGGAACTGGGGAACTTTGTTACTAAATTACTTCTGAGCCTCAGTTTCCTCATCTGAAAAATGGGGATATTTGTCCTACCTATTTCTCATGGTGGCTGTGAGGAAAGTCTCTGTAAACAAACTTTAAAAGCACTGTTCAAATGGGCGTAGCTGTTATTGCTATTATTATGAATAGAAATGAACACAGTGGATAGAGTGCCAGCCCTGGAATCAGGAAGGCTTGAGTTCAAATCTGGCCTCAGATACTTACTAGCTGTGTGACCCTGGATAAGTCACTTAACCCTGTTTACCTCAATTCCCTCATCTGTAAAATGAGCTGGAGAACATAATGACAAACCATTCTAATATCTCTGCCAAGAAAACCCCAAGTAGAGTCACAAAGAGTCAGACAGGACTGAAATGACTGAACAAAAGTGCTATTAGGTAGAGTCACGGAAAGAGTGAAAGAGCCAAAGTCAGGAAGACGGAAGTTCAAATCCTGCTGTGCGTACTTACTAGCTGTGTGAGCCTGGGTCCCTTCACCCCTGTGGGCCTCAGTTTCCTTCTCTACAAAACGAGTGGGTGGGACTCAGTCTCTAAGGTCCTTTCTGGTTCTGAGTGATGCTGGCAGAGGTGGAGCCATGAGTCTAGTCAGCACCTTGTCTTGGGCTCAAGAGGGTGTGCTTTTCAATTCTTTTCAGTTAACAAGCATTTGTTTTCTCTCCCTCCCACCCCTGGGAGGGGGGGGAAGTACAAAACCTTGATAGCAGATATGCATAGTCTAGCAAAATAAATTTCCACGTTGGTATGCTTAGGTATGTATGTGTGTAATCTCTCTATCTCACATTCTGTAGCCTGAGTCGTCTCTTTGGGCCAGGAGGTGGCTAACGGGTTTCATTATTAGGCCCCTTGGGTCAAGGTTGGCTATTGCCATTGATTTAAATTCTTTAAATGTAAGTCTATTTTAAACTGATTGAAACGCCTTGGAAGGATCGAGCCGCCAACCGTGGCCGGCCCCTCACCCCTGACAAAGGCAGCCAAGGAAAGTGTGTGGGGATGTACAGGGAGTTGCTGGCAGCCAGTGCTACCCAGGCAGGTGAACCCAGGGCCCACGTATCCCAGTGATCTTTGGCAAGGGAGCCACATTGGGCACCAGGCTGTCCCAGTACCTGCCAAAGGGCAGCTTGCCTCCTTCCCCAGCCCCACCTCCCCCTGCCCTGGTATTGTTCTTTACTCCCGGGGGCTAAGATTTATGACTCCAGAGAGACACTAATAGCCAGACCCTGGATTTCTCTGGAGTAGAGTTTCAGGAGCTGGGAAATAAGAGTCTTATAATTAGCCCAGTTAATTTCCCTTTTGTTTGTAGCCATATCACAGTGGTGACAATTCTGGGACCACAGAATGTGGAGCTTGGGGGGAGGTGCACCTTAGTGGTCATCTGATTTATCACCAACCCACTTTACAGAGGGGATGAGTAGCAGGGCAAGAATTTGAACCTAGGTTTTCTGACACCAAATCCTGGGTTCTCTTCACTACACTGTGACACCTTCACTTGAGTTGTTAATGTTCTCTGGAAGGACAAGAATATTTGGCACACAATAGGTGCCCAATAATTTTTTTTTAATGATGGCATATGCTATCAAAGACCAAACCACTGGGGCTGCTAGGTGGTGCGGTGGATAGAGAATCAGCCCTGATGTCAGAAGGACCTGAGTTCAAATCTAGTCTCAGACCAGATACTTGACACTTACTAGCTGTGTGACCATGGGCAAGTCACTTAACCTCAATTGCCTTGCAAAAAAACAAACAACAAAAAACCCCCTCAACCACCAGTTTAGTCCAATCTTTTCATTTTACAGCAAGGGAAGTTGAGGCCTCCCAAAAGAGAACTAACTATTTAATATTTCTGAGCCTCTCTCTGCATGCTTGATCCTTGGCTCTGCTCAGACCTGTGCTTCGGAGGCTAGATTTCCTCAGTTTCCTCACCTGTCAAATGAGATTGGACTCAGTGCTCTAACCATCCAGAGTCTAGATGCCATGATCTGAAAAGTTGCTTGATAATGCAGCTACTAACTGCTCACTGCTAAAGGGCTTTTCAGCTACAAAGCATTTTCAAGTCTTGTGTTCTTTCATTTGCTTCTCAGCCCAGCCCTGTGCGTGCAGGAGGGCAGGAGGAAAGTAGGCCCAGAGAACATGCAGCACCATCAGAACTCTGGTCTGTCAGCCCCGTGGCCTCCTCTTAACTAAGGGTGGTGGGCCCTCCGTGCAGATTGGGGAGGGCACTCATGGTCAGACCGGCCAGGTGGCTGATTGGTTTTGTTCAGCCATACTTTGTTACCAGGGAGAATTCTGTGGAAGGGGTGAGTGGGCAGACATTGGGAAGGGACCCCGATCTGGGTTGTTTTTTTAAGCTTGCCAGGGAGGGGAAGTGAGTTGCCCAAGATCACACAGGTAGTCAGTGGCCACAGTGGCACTCTGCCTAGTTCATGAAAGGCCAATCCTAAAAAGAGAGCTTTTCCCCAAGGGAACGCTGCTGCTGAACTTGGCTCTTAAAGGGGCAGGCTGGCAAGTTGCAGGGCCAGAACCCAGGAGTACCCAGAGGGGAGGGGGGAGGAGAGAGAGAAGAAGCAGCAGCAGCAGCAGCAGCCTTTTCTACAGGTGGAGTAGGAGAAAGTCATCGAGGCCAACTGAGCCCAGAAGGCCAAGGGCCGAGAGGAATTGGGGTTAAGGAGGCAGGCAGCTGTCTCAGGTCCCAGTAAAGAAACCAGTTGGCCTGCTTCCCCTCCCTCCTCCCACCTCCTTGCTTGCTTTTCCCATTACCTGTTGGCAGTGGCAGAGCTCACCTTTAACCAAGGGAGGAGCCTGAGCTGCCAGGGAAAGCATCAGCCCCTTCCTCTGTCTCTTCCCCTTCCCTTTGCCTTCTTCCCTTTCATCCTTCACTTCTGTTCCTTCTTCTTCCTTCCTTCCTTTCTTCCTCCTCTTTTTTCTTCCTTCCTTCCTTTTTTCTTCTTTCATTTCTTCCTCCCTGCCTTCTTCCTTCTTCCTTTCTTTTTTCCTTCCTCCCTTCCTCTCTTCCTTTCTTCCTTCCTCCCTCTTTCTTTTTTTCTCCCTCCCTCCCTTCCTTCCTTCCTTCCTTCCTTCCTTCCTCCCTCCCTCCCTTTTTCCCCTCCTCTTTCCTCTTTTCCTTACCCTCCTTCCCTTCCAGATCTTCTAACCCTGGATCTGACAGGGGAGCTGGGGTGAGCAGGAGGACACATACAGAGCCTGGGGTCAGAGAAGGCTGTGGAGTCATTTCTCTGGGCCCCCAACGCTGTGAGTTGAGATGGCTCCCCCAGCCCATGGAGACTCGGCAGGCCCAGATGGCCCTTGTGTCCCCCACCCCACCCCCGAGTTTTCCACCTGCCCCCTCTCCCTCTCAGTAGCACAAGTAGCAGCTTGAAGGCTGAGGCTCCAATCTGAGCCCAAAGGAAGGAGAAAAACCAGTTCGGCTGTTGGGGTTGGAGTTGGGGGGGGGGGATCAGAACTTGGGCCTCATCAGCTCCAGGGGTTGGGCAGTAACTCAAGCCCTTCCACAAGATGCCGGGGAACCAGGACCCAGATGGGGAAGGGATCTGAGGAACCTGGATTGAGGGGCCCTGCCCCCCACCCCATCCTCCCTGTGGCCCTTGAAGGGGTCCCACACTTTAAACCTGGAGTTCTCAGACACCAAGAAAGCATTTCTTGCCTCTGCCCTAATTACTAAGGAGATGAGAGGAGAGGGAGCCTCGTTAAGGGAATAATTGGGGAAGGTTCAGAGAGGGAGCAGGAGGAGAGAGTGGAGCACCAGATAATGAAGAGATTTTATGACTGTGGTCTTTCTGAACTTATTCAAAGCACTCTGACAGCTACTCACTCTCCATTTGATCTTCACCACCATAGGGCGCACACACCATTATCTCCATTTCACAGAGGGGTAGATCGAGGCCAAGGAGCAACAGGGAGTTGCTTTAAGGTGGCAGAGCTGGGTTTTGAACTGAAGTGGGAGGTGTGACATCATGAGAAGAACATAGATTTGGAGCCCAAGTGACAAATTATGTGACTTTGGGCAGATTCTCTAATCTCTTTGAGCTTCAGTCTCCCCCTTTGTAAAATGAGGGGATGGACTTACTCTCTGAATCCTCTGACTTCCAGCCCAGGCCTGATTTTTCAATGGATACCAGGGCCAATGACAGGGGAGTTTTGTTTTGATTTGGGAGGACGGTCCCTTTCTCTCTCTCTCCTTCCCCCTCCTCAAATCTCTTGCCTTGTTATTCTCTTTCCGGAATCACTGACCCAGAGACTGAAGGGGGCTTGGAGGCCATCTAAGGCATCTTCATATTACAGAGAGGAAATGTATGCCCAGAGCAGTTAGGGGGTTGGCCAGGATCACCCAGAGGTGAGAACTAGACCCAGGTCCTTGGAATCTACTCTGGAGTCGGTGTTTTCACACAGCATGTGCCTTGGTCTCCCTGTAAAGCCAGCCCTTCAGGGTAGCCTCCCTCCTGGAGGTCTGAGTTAGGGTCATGGGGTCAAGCATCTTGGTGCGAATAGGATTTGGGGGTTCTTTTTTGATATGACTCCCCTCACATTCTGCCCTTCTAAAGAGTCATCCATAAGCTAAAGGAAGCCCCAGAGAATTCGCCTATTTGAAAGGGGAAGGGAATAAGCTTTTATATAGTACCACCTGTATACTGAGTACTTTACAAATATCATCTCATTGGATCTTCGTAACAAGTCTGAGAGGTAGATGCTACTATGACCCACATTTTATAGTTGAGGAAACTGAGGCAAATAGAGGTTAAACATTTCAAGGGTCACAACACATCTGAGATCAGATTTGAATGACCATCTTTCTGATTTAGTAGTATAGTGGATAGAGCACTGGGTCTGGAGTCAGGAAGGCCTGAGTTCAAATCCAGCCTCAGACACTAGCTAGCTATGTGACCCTGGGCAAGTCACCCTGTTTGCCTCAGTTTCCTCATCTGTAAAATGAGCTGGAGAAGGAACTAGCAAACCACTTCAGTATCTTTGCCAAGAAAATCCCAGAGGGGCAGCTGGATGGGCTCAGTGGATAGAGCTCAGGCCTTGGAGTCAGGAGGACCTGAGTTCAAATTTGGCCTTAGATACTTGACACTTATTAGTTGTGTGACCCTGGGCAAGTCACTTAACCCCTATAGCCTCACCAAAAAAGCAAAAAAATAAACAAATTTCCTTGGGGCAGCTAGGTGGTACAGTGGTTAAAGCACCAGCCTTGCAGTCAGGAGGACCAGAGTTCAAATGTGGCCTCAAACACTTACCAGCTGTGTGACCTGGGCCAGTCACTTAACCCCAATTGCCTAAAAAAAATTAAAAAAAAAGAAAATCCCAGATAGGGTCATGAAGAGTTAGACACAACTAAACAACAATAAACTTCCTGATTCCAGGCCCAGCGCTATCCACTGTACCGCCAACTGCCTGTTTGAAAAGATGAGTTTTTAGAGTTCTGGGAATCTATCCCAAACTTGCTTCTCTGTGCTGTGAGAGAGTCTCAAAAGGCCTAAACCCAGTCTTTAGGGCAGCTTTCAGTCTGATGGGTAGAAGCAAAGCCAGGAATGCACAACTGAGAACACTGAAAACAATAAAATTAGGGGCTTACTTGTGGGGTGCAGACAGTGAGGACTAAGGGAACTAAGAAGGGAGAGGGGCTCAGTGTGCACTGCAGATTTTGGACTTGTTCCTGTAGGCAGTAGGGAGCTATCAGAGGCCTCTGAGCAGGGGCCTCAGAGCAGCATTTTAGAAAGATTGACCTCGAAGTGTTTGCAGAGGGAATTAGAGAGGGGTGAGGTCAGTGGAATATTTTGTTGGGGTTTCTACATTTATTTTTGCTTTTTAATTTATTCTAAGCATAATAATTTAGCGATTCGGATACAGGACACAGATGAAAATTAGAAGATTTTAAGGAATTAAACGTGAAAACAAACTCCATTTAGAATTTTTATAAAATACGTCTATTAACTTTAATAAAATACTGATGAGCTTCCTGTTGGCTTGTGTATCTGTCACCTGCTAAATTCTTCTTCCTTTGTGTATTCTGGATTCTGTTGCTGTTTACATGGCTGCTGTGTGTACATTTCACTTCTCTTTTCTTCACTTTGCACCCCTTCATTTGTATCCCCCCGAGCCTTTTTTTCTATTATCTCTCTCATTTTTATGGCACGATAACACTCTATTCTATTGAGGAACCACAGTGGGTTCATCTGCTCCCCAAATGTTATCCACCTGGATCTGTTTGCAATCTTTGGCTATTTAGTAAGAGGAGAGCTCTCAGGAGTACATTTATACCTAAAAGCCTTTTGTTTCTTCCATCAGTAACATCCTCAGTGGCTAGTCCTGCTGGTGAGATGACCAGGCCCAGTCCCTGGCAGTAGGATGATGATCTGGGGGTCAAATGGAGGCATATCTCCAGGTCTCTCAAGATAGAACAAATCTCCTCAGGCCTGTGCCTCTGCCAGCCCTGCCTGTCTGTGAATCAGCGGTCAGATAGGGATTCCTTATTAGGCTAATTCAGGAAGTGAACCCTGTTGTTAGGGGCCTGAAGAGGACCGACTTTATTTAGGTTTATCTGCTTCCTGGGATGGGGAGTCAGCTTTGGGAGTTCATAGTCCCCTGAGGCAAATAGATTTCTTTGAGGAAGGTAGTGAGCTCCCTGTCACTGGAGGTCTTGGAGTGAGGAGGGGGGCATTGATACATAGTATAATAATATAAGACAAAGAACACCAGTTCTGCTACTTTGTTCCTTTGTAGCAAGCAAGTGCCTTCCCCTGTCTAGGACTTAGATTTTCTTTCCTGTTAAATGAGGGCATTGACTGGATGGTCTCAAAGGTTCCCCCCCACCCCCAGCTATAGATTCTTGGTGTTTCTTTGAACTTCTTGATGTTGGAAACCAACATGGAGCGCACAGCAGCTCCTCCTCCAGACCCTCGAATGAATATTGCCTAATCCAGAGACAGTCCTGAACAAGACAATACTGCCTCCAAGTCCAAGGAGAAAAACCAGGCTGTAAAAAGGCTTAGATCAGCACTCCTGCTCACATCTAAGACTGGGTGGGGATCAGAGAGCAGGGGAGTAGTTGTAGCTAGGCTGGAATAGCAGGATCATCACCTGTGGTTTGGGGAAACTGAGGCATGTTTATGATACTTGGCCTGGGGAATCATGGGTTCAGGAATACAATGCTAAAGTCAACTAGTCTAAACGCCTTCTTTTACAGGTGGGGAAACGGAGGTTCAGAAAGGTTCCCACGACTTACCCATAGCCACACAACTTAGTGATAATAGTTAGGTTAATCACTAAGTATTTATTAAGCACTTGCTTGTGTGCCAGGCATTAAAGATGCAAAGATAAAAGGAAAAATTCCCCTGCCCTCAACCGAGTTTTCATTCTAAGTGGGGGAGACAGCACATGTTTGTATATATTTGTGCACTGTGTTTATGTAGAGTACAGTATGCGTCCATGAGTATTTGTGTGCATGTGTGAACATATACACAGTGTATTGTACATGTGCACACACATGTTTTGCACACACATGCACATTCATGTGCACATGTACACTGGGTGCATTGTGCATATGTTTAGAAGCATTGTGTATGTATGTGCATACATGTGTATGCTTAGATGTGTGTACATATGAGTGCGTTGTGTTTGTGTGTGTGTGCATGTGTGTGCATTGTGCAATGTGCATTTGTTTATACATGTTGTGTATACGTGTGTTTAGGCACATTGCTTGTGTACATCTATTGCATGTTTGCACATATATGTGTATGTAGATGTTTGCACACGTATGTATATATTGTATGTATATGCATGCAAATATAGTAAATACAAGGTAGTTGGGGGGCACTAAGCAGCTGAGGGCAGTTGTGTAGAAGGGTGCTTGAGTTGAGTCTGAGAGGAAGCTGGAAGCCAGCTCAGCAAGGTTCTCTTCTGACGCAGGAATTCCTCAATCAGCCTCTCTTTGAAGGGCCCCAGAGCACTAACACCAGGGACTCCTTCCGCTGCCCAGGGAATGGAGTGAGCGCCCCCTTGGGCTCCACTCTCTAACAAGATGTGCTCTGCCTGAGCCAGGAGCCTCCTGCCCATCAGGGTGGGGCAGGGTGGGGGGAGGCCTCAGCAGGACAGATTCTGTTGGCCAGGCACACCCAGCAGCACCGTGAGAAGATATTAAAAAGTGTGCAAACCCGTAAAACATTAGGCCTCCCTTGGCTGTTGCGATTTGTAACACGAGGGAGGTGGCCTCCCCCTAGCAGCTTGGGGATAGCCACACCCCTGCAGGGAGTGGCTCGGAGGCTCTCTGGGATGCTCCCTGGGCACCATGCCTCTGACTCCCAGGGGAGCTGGCTTCTGTTCTATTCTCAGTCCCCACATCCAGGTGCCTGCCCCAGCAGGCCTCGGCAGCCGAGGGGAACCGAAGGAGGTGGCCACGTGTGCTGGAGGAAGAGGCCGGAGAGCATGTGGTGCATTGGGAAAAGCCACAGATTTGAAGTCAAAGGCCCAGAGTTCAGGGCCTGCCTCTGGCACTTACTGACTAGGCGACCTTGGGTACATTACTTAACTTGTGAGCCTCCAGTTTCCTCATCTGTGTAATGGGATAACACTCCTCATCCTGTAGGTATTTAGTCCTTGAGGAAAGGGCTAACGGTCTTTGTAAACCTAAAAACCCTGTGGGAAAGAACTATTATAAGGGCCATAGGTCTAAAGTTGGAAGGGACTTTAGAGGTCATCTAGTCCAACCTCATTTTACAGATGAGGAAACTGAGGCCCAGAGAAGTTAAGTAATTTGCTCAGGGTCACATAGGTACCAAGTGGCATTTCCAGGATTTGAACCCAGGCCCACAAACTCAAAATTTAGTGTTCTTCCTACTATAACATACTCCCTCCTCATCTTCTATTCAATTCTAGTCATAAGGTCATGGGGTGTTAGATTTTAGAGCTGAAAGTCAATGGAAAGGTCATCTCCTCTTTTTGTTTGGTCATTTCAGTCATATCTGGCTCTTTGTGACCCCATTTGGGGTTTTCTTGGCTGAGACACTGGAATGGTTTGCCATTTCCTTCTCCAGCTCATTTTACAGATGAGGAACTGAGGCAAGCAGGGTTAAGTGACTTGCCCAGGGTCACACAGCTAGTAAGTGGCTGAGGCCAGATTTGAACTCATGAAGATGAGTCTTCCTGATTCCAAGTCCAAGGCTCCATGCACTGTGGCGACACCTAGCTGCCCTTCATCTAGCTGCCCTCATTTTATAAATAAGAATAGAACAAGAAGGAATCAGACAAGCAGGATAGCTTTGAAAGTTACATGTTGAATTTAATATACACTTCAAAGGAAACGCACGTTCTATCTAATAGAGATTTGCGGTTTCATGTACAGACTCCTTATTTTGTTCTACAAAGTATATGGACATTTTATTTGGTGTTTGCCAAGTTAGAGTTATTTTTTTAATTAAAAAAAAAGCCCTCATTTTACACGAGGGAACTGAGGCCTAGAGCAAACGTGATTTGCCCAGCCAACCCAGGTGCTCTGGCTCCAATTCCATGTTCTATCTGCATTTCATGCCTGACTGTCTCTCCAGTTGTGCAAAGCCTTCTGCTAAGGCTATACATCAGAGTATGCTAGAGAACAGACTCAAAGAATATCCAGTCTTGAGAGGGCCTCAGAGACCATCGAATCTGATTCCTCATTCCTCGCATAAGAAAACTATAATTTAGAGAGGGAGGTAACTTGTCCCAAGCTACGCAGTCAGTGAGTGGCAGACTCCCCAGCCAGCTTCTGGGGTTCCCAAGGGTGGGAGCCCTGCCTAATAGACTTCTGCCCTCCCCATAGCTTGGTGGATCAGAAGACCACTGGGCTTGGCGTCAAAGGACCAGGGTTCAAATCCTGGTTTGGCTGTCTCCTTCCTCCCTGGATGATGACTTTGGTCAAGCATCTTCCACTGCCTGGGCCTCAGTCCCCTCCTCTGTAAAATGAAAGGGTCAGACTAGATTGGAGCTCTGTGCTCTCTTGCAGCTCAGTCCCTTGATCAATGTGTTTTTCCGCCCTCCATGAAGTCTCTGGCTCTTCCCCTTTCCATCTTCACTCCCTCAGGTCACAGGGTTCAGCTGTTTATCTTGGTACGATGGAAGGAGGAGAGAACATCACCTTCTGATCTTCATCATCTTTTTTTTTTTTCCTCATTTCCAGGTGCCCCATACTGGACCCGTCCTGAGCGAATGGATAAGAAACTCCTCGCTGTTCCAGCTGCAAACACAGTCCGCTTCCGGTGTCCAGCTGCAGGCAACCCCACTCCCTCCATCTACTGGCTGAAGAATGGCAGAGAGTTCAAAGGAGAACATCGGATTGGGGGGATTAAGGTGAGACACTGTATCTGGGGTTTGGTACCCTCTGCATCCTTTCCTTAGCCACAGCATCTGCTGTTTGGGGAAGACAGATAAATAAAAGAGTCCTTGCCCCTAAGAGCCCAGAAATGGTCCATATCTGGAATACAAAGTGGGATAATTAACATCATCAAAGGGACCTCTGAGATCATTGAGGCCAAGCTTGTCATTTTATAGAGGAAATGAAACCAAAAACTTAAGGCTAAACCGGCAGGAAAGGCAGACTGGCATAGTGGATAAAGAGCTGGACTTGGAGTCTAAAGATCTGAGGCCAAGTCCTATCTCTGATACATGATGACTGTGTGACCAGAGGAAGGTCATTTAACCTGTCAGTGACCTGGGCAACTCTCTCAGATTGTAAGTTGCAGAGAAGGTGTGCCAGACCTGCTCTGGCAGAGGGAATTCCTTTCTGGGGGCTCCCTAGGGTTTAAAAAGGGGAAAAAAATAGTATATGGCAGAGCTGGAATTCAAAGTCAGGTCCTTGGGTTCCAAATCTAATGTTTAAATCAAACAAAGCACCCTTGGAAGAAGAAGATAGAAATCATTGCTAGCAGGGAAGAAGGTGGGCCTTGAAGGATGGATATAATTTGGAAAGTCCCCAAAGTACCATTTTCTTTCATCAAAGGCAAGTCAGAGCTGGGCTGTCCTGGGTTCTAGTCTCACTATTTGATTTGGGCCAATCACTTCCTGTCTGTGGACGTCATCTATAAAATGAGCGGGTCGGACCAGATGGCCTCAAAGCGCCCCCCAGCTTGGAGAGTCTCCTTTTTGAGGTCCCTCCCAGCTCTGATGTTCCGCAGTCCATCCCTCACTGTTTTCCATTGGTCCCTCTTGTAGCTGAGACACCAGCAGTGGAGTCTGGTCATGGAGAGTGTGGTGCCCTCGGACCGAGGGAACTACACCTGCGTGGTGGAGAACAAGTACGGCAGCATACAGCAAACGTACACTCTGGACGTCCTGGGTGAGTCTCGCCCCCCACTCTGACGTTCCCTGGTCACGCCTCCTAGAGCCTTCCGAGCCTCAGTTTCTTGGCCAGCTGAGTGGGTGTGTGGATTTGATGGTTGCATTTGTGTTTGGAGTAGTGGGCAAGGGTGGGAGAGGCGTCCCCAAGGTGAGCAGAGAAGGGCTCTGGGAGCCCACACAAGTCTAGAGCTAGGTCCTCTCCGGTCTCTTTTCAGAGAGATCCCCACATCGGCCCATTCTGCAGGCCGGCCTCCCAGCCAATCAGACTGTGGTCGTGGGGAGCAACGTGGAATTCCACTGTAAGGTGTACAGCGATGCCCAGCCCCACATCCAGTGGCTGAAGCACGTGGAGGTGAACGGCAGCAAATACGGTCCTGATGGAACACCGTACGTCACTGTCCTCAAGGTTCGTAGTCAGGTCCCGGACAAAGGGGGGGCGGAGAAGAAACAGTATTTTTTCCTTCCTCTTTCTCACTCCAGAGCAGGCACTCATTTGTCTCCATCCTCAACACTTTGTACCCACTGTGTGCCAGGCACTGTGCTGAGGGCTTGATAAATATAATCTCATTCATTCCTCAAAACCAGCTAGCTGGAGCCAGGGACAGAATGAGGGGCCTCGAGTCAGGAAGACCTGAGTTCAGATCCAGCCTCAGGCACTTACTAGCTCTGTCATCGTGGACCAGTCACTTAATGTCTGTTTGCCTCAGTTTTCTCATCTGTAAAATGGGGATGATAATGGCACCTTTATGACTGGGAGGCCTGGATTCTAATACTTTCTCTCCCGTCACTGGCACAATTCACTTCCTTCCTCCAAGGGGCCTGATTATCCTCATCTGTGAAGGTTTACATCCTGCTCACCTTGGATTAGCAGATAGCCACTGAGTCCCATCGGTTCCTTCTCCATCTGTTCTCTTGCATCTGTTACCCCTCCCTGTGGTCAGGCCTTCATCGCCTCTGGCTTGGGCCAGTCTCCTTACAGGTCTTCTTTCAGTATTGTTTGTCCTTCCCGTCCAGGAACAATAACCATCCAATAACCTATACAGGTTATTGATATAATGATCCTAAAATATGGTTCTGACCTCATTTCCTCCATTGCTCAGGAATTTTTGGTGGCTCCCACTTGCCTATAGTGTAAAATACCAACTCCTCTGTCCATCATTCAAGGCCTTCCACACTCAGGAGCCACCCTGCTTTTCCGTATGACTGCCCTCCTCTGTCTCTCAGACATGGCCTGCATTATCCTAACTCTGCCTTTGTTCACCATATGTCCCTTAAATCTAGAACGGCGCTCTCTCATTCCCCCTTCCCTGCCCTCAACTGTGAATGCCTCTCATGATTCAGAGCCTGCCTCCCATGCCGCCTACGCCAGGGAGTCTGCCTTCTTCTCCCGTGCCTCAGTTTGAGGATGATCTCTGTATGAGCCTCAAGAGAAATAATTAAGCCTTTGTGGAGGGCCTTACATGCCAGACTGAGTCTGAGTCTGCCTCATTCCTATTAGTCAGACAGGACTCTTGGATTAGGAAAAGGACACTTGGTGGGGATGTCTGGAGCAAGCCAGCCA
Source organism: Phascolarctos cinereus (assembly GCF_003287225.1). NCBI lineage: Eukaryota > Metazoa > Chordata > Mammalia > Diprotodontia > Phascolarctidae > Phascolarctos > Phascolarctos cinereus. Next base: position 199,079,198 of record NW_027556402.1, on the reverse strand, counting down.
TGCCCTTGGGAGACTTCACCACTGTCCATTTCCACCAGCGTGCTTCCCTCTCCCATGACATCCAGCCTGATTGTCTTCTGGTTTCCGGGGGGGGAGGGGAAGGATTTTGAACTCCATAGATTTGACTCAAATAAGCTTTGCCCCAAGTTAGACTCCAACAGAGTGTCATGGTGATACAGATCTTTTCTTCGGCTCCTTGATAGCAGAGGTCAGATATGTTCAGAGGAGGAGGAGGAGATCGGTGCTGACTGCTTCTGTAACCCTCAGTTTACACGAGGAGTCAGCTGCACAGGGGTCTGCCTCCCATGGCTGTGCTTCTGGCTCCTCAGAATTTGAGGAGATGGTTTGCCTCGGCTCTCAGCTCCCCTTCCCATACAGCAGCGCAGAAGTCTCCCAGAAAGACCCAATAAGGTTTAGACACCAAAGCCCTGAAGAGAACTATCTATCTAGTGATTTGGAACCTGCTTGGAAGAAAGCCCAGGGAAGAAAAAGGGGGAAAGGGCAGAGGGAGAGGTATGTAATCTGGGAGCTCTGGGTGCCCATCTGTCTGTGTGATCTTCTGCTTTCGCCACGCAGCCCTTTTTAAAAAAGAAATGTCCTCTATCCAGTGGAAAATGTAACTGCTCGAAAAAGCCAAGCCAGCAGCTGGGCTCTGGCGGCTGCTGCACTTTGTATTTTGTCTTCCAAACTCTATTTTGGAGCTCTGATAATTGAAACCGTATTTGCCAAGTCAGGTCACAGACGCCTGTCCCTGCTAAGCCCCTCTGTGATGGAGCACAGCACTTATCTTCCCGGGGCCATCGGGAAACAAGAGTTTCTCTCATCTGTTGGTACAGAGTTCCCTTTCGACACCACATGTCATTCTATACTTTATAGAATATGGCTTTTGACATAAGTCTTGGCCTCAGTTTCTCCATCTGTAGAACAAGGGATCCGATGGAATAAATGATATAATTCTCAAGGGGGTCCCTTCAAGTTCTGACATTTGTGTGAGTCTCTTAGTGCCAAGGGGTGTGTGTGTGCATGTGTGTGTGTGTGTGTGTGTGTTGATAACATCATTTTCCTCCCACAGTTCTTAGGCTCAGGAGCACCAGAAAAGATGATGTCAGATGCCACTGTCGGGCGAGGGCAAGGGGAGAGGGAGGAGAGGGATGTGAACGGTGCGACCGAGGCCAGGGAAAAGAGCCAAAGGCTCGGGAAGAAATTACGCGGGGTGCCCAGCGGTGGCTGGTGTTTGTGGTGTACTGAAGTCCAGGTTTCTGTCTGTTCCTGCAGTCATGGGTCAGCAGTACCATTGAAGCAGACGCTAGCCTGAATCTGTTCAATGTGACAGAACAGGATGAAGGAGAATACCTTTGTAGAGCCAACAATTTCGTAGGCATAGCCGAAAAGCCATTTTGGCTCCACATTCGCAAATCCAGACCAGGTAACTGTAGACTGACTCTGTCCCAAAGCCTTAGCGACACGCAGGGAATGAGCTTTTAACCTTTTAAAGAAACTGATCAAGTTGTTTTTTAAAAAATCATTTGGTTACACACTGTCATCTGGTGCTGAATGGCTTAATCTTAATTCTTTGCTATGTATATGTGTGTGTCTATGTATATTTATACATATAGTGTGTGTCAATGTATATATATATATATACGCATATATAATATATGTATATACTTTGGATTAAAATGTCAATCATCGAATGCAATGGAAAAATTCCCACAATAAAGTGACTGAACTTTTTAAACACGGAAACATCCCATCTTCTCAACATGCTCTCTTTCTAGAAATTTATCCCCTTTCCATGATGAGTGCTAGACTTAGGAATGCACGCTTGTGACCATTCCCGTCAAAATACGGCAAAGTAAAAGGGGTTGTAGGTGTTAGCTGGGGTCTTAAATGACCTGGGTTTGAGTTTTGGTTCTGCCATTCATTTGCTGTGTGACTCTGGTCAAATCACTGCCCTTCTTGGGTTTTGCCATTCTGTAAAATGAGGGGCATTGGGCTGAATGCCAGCTAGTAGCCCTGCGAGCTTTCCATCCCACCTGTGAGCAGGGTCACCTAACCGTATTGATTATATTATTAATAGAACATAATCACTGGTCAGAGCCAGGGTCCGGCCTGCCAAAAGATGTGGTCCAGCAGCATTGTTAATATGTGCACTCACTTCATTCTAATCAGCTTCCTTCTACCCACCTCTAGCCTCTGTCCAGTCCCCTTCCCCACCTTGCCTGATCCTCAGGCTACAAACAGTGTATGTATGCTACACTGTTCTTTGTGTATGTTACAAGTTCTTTGGCTGTGTTAGCCAAAGTGGGCCTTCCTCAACCCCCTCCCCTGAGAGGTGGCCTAGCATGATGAAAGGAGCACGGGATTTGGAGATTCAAACCTTGACTCTTGTCACTTGCTAGCTGTACACATTCCATCCCCTGAGTTTCCTCATTTGAAATGAGGGGGTTGGGGGCAGCTAGGTGGCGCAGTGGATGGAGCACTGGCCCTGGATTCAGGAGGACCTGAGTTCAAATCAGGTCTCAAGACACATAACACTTACTAGCTGTGTGACCCTGGGCAAGTCACTTAACCCCACTGCCTAGCCAGAGAGCAAAAAAGGAAACAATAAAATGAGGGGGCATCTAGCTCAGAGGCCCACCATCTTGTACTGAGACAGATGAGCCTTTCCATTCTTTTCTTCACCAGTTCACCCCCATCCTTGAGCTCCTAGCTCATCCCTGAGGCCACTGTACTAACACCCCACCCCCCAGTCACATTGTGGGGTGACTTTTCCATTGAGATGATTTTGCTTGCATGCTGCCGCTTTAGTGGGACAGAGTAAATGCCTGGTGAAGGGAACCCCTTGCTTTCAACTACAGGTTGCCAGTGGGGTCTGGAATGAAAGGGAAGATGGGGCCGTGTGAATTACTTTTCGGTTTGGTTTGGTTTGGTTTGGTTCTCCATCTGTGTCAGACAATTTGCCTGTGAAAGCTGATGATCTTCTGCGTTGCGTGCTGGGGACCTGAGCAGCTCCCTCTACTCTGTCTCTTGCTGCCCTTCCTATCTCGGTGTGTCTTTTTGTCTTTCTAGACGGCAGGAGTTAACACCACGGATAAGGAACTAGAAATTCTCTATTTGCGCAATGTCACCTTTGAGGATGCGGGGGAGTATACTTGTCTTGCTGGGAATTCTATTGGGTTCTCGCACCACTCTGCTTGGTTGATGGTCCTCCCAGGTACTCCCCTCCCCCTGCTTTCCATCTGGGCCTGGCCCCTCTCTTTCCTGTTGGGAACATTGCAGTGGGGGATTCTTAGAAATGCCAAAGTGCCACCTGTAGGAGGGCTGGAAACAAGACCTTCTCAAGGTTGGCCATGTACTGTGGGGTACATGGGGCTGGGGAAACCAGATTCAATTGGAAATGGAAATTGAGATCCTAAATTGCCAATCCCATCTGGACTGGCCATTACAGAACAGAATTCTCCCCTTCCTTCCCTTACCAATGGCACTACCCTCAGTGTTTCTCCTCAAAAGGCAGGATATCTTAATAATGTAGCCATCCCAATTCCCACCCTGACCATACAGTGACTCCCAGGAGTATGGACTCTGGTATAAAATGAGTCTACCTGAGTTCTGGTCCCAGCATGGCTGCTGACTTGCTGTGAGGTTTAGGTGAAGTCACTTTCTACGTCTCGATCGCCTCATTTGCAAAATGGTGATTTCCTAAAATGTCCTTCTGCTCTGGGATCCTATTGAGGATTCTAAGCAGAAAGAGACAGATCTGTAGACAGCTTTCATAGACGGGCCCTCTTGCCCAGTCTGTTTGCCCACATATGTAAAAGACAATCACCTGTACAGTATATAGGTCACCGGGAAACACAGCAAGCAGTGGCGTAGCCTGTGTCTGAGGCCCTTTGCCCTGACATGCTTGCCCGTCTGTCCCCACAGTTAACCTAGGGAGAGTCCTAAGGGGGCCGTCCCCACTGGCTCCTTTGGCATAACTAAGCTCTCACAGCATGGGAAGCTGTGGATGCTCTGCTGGGTATAATTGGCCTCCGTTCACAAATCAGGGGAAGCTCCATAGGTGGGGGCCCTTGGCTCTGTGTGCCTAGGGCCCTCCTGGGGTTCCAAGCTCTTTGACTCCCTGTCCCTCCCCCCTGCTCCCCGTTCTCCGTCCTCCCCGTGCCATCTCCCAAGTCTCTACCATCTTGGTCAGGGCCGTTTCAGATCGTAGTCCCTAATGCTGTATTTGGAAATGAGCTTTGGCAAATCCAATCCCCTAATAAAGGGGCTGTCTGCTTAGAACCAGTGTCCTTTCCAAAGCAGGGATAGAAGAATTCCCAAGGAATGTCTGGGAAAGCAGGCCCGGGAAGCTTTGCCCAAAACCTTTTTCTCATTTAGTTATTTTTATTTAGGGATTTAAAACAACACACACACACACACGCACACACGCACACAAGTTTCCTTCTGACTTTTAGAGGCAAACCCAGCTATAGTTGTATAAAAGAGCATGCAGGGAACATTGTCCTGGCCCACCCGAAATGCTCCTTGAGGGTCTGTCCCACCAGCCTCAGATTTTTATGATGCATCCACACACAGACACAGGGACAAAACCAACGTGCAAACTCACACAAACATTTAAGAGGCCACACAGGAATCATAAGACCACAGCCCTGGAAGAGATCGAAGAGGGCATGTCGTCCAGCCCCCTCATTTACAGATAAGGAAACTGAGGCATAGAGAGGGAAATTGGCCAGCCTTAGATCTTCTAGGTATCAAGGAGCCGCTCAGAGGTTTGAATCCAGGTCTGATGTCAAACCCAGCGCTCCTTCCCCGTACTGTGCTGTGTCTAGTAGCACTGAATTTGTGGTCAGAGGATTTGAATTTGAATTGTTTCTGCTACTTAACAATCTGTGTCATCCTGGGCACGTTATGTAACTCATCTTCATCTGTAAAATGAGGCACTGGGATAGCCTCTGAGATCCCTAAAACACAAACATACATATAAATAGAAACAAGTCATGAAGCATTTACTGAGTGTCTGGTACAAGCCAGGCATTGTGCTATGGGCTGGGGATACAAAGAAAGGCAAAAACAGTCCCTGCCCTCAGAGAGCTTACAGTCTAATAGAGGGAAACAATACACATACACAAACAACTGTGTACAGATAAGCTAAAGACAGAATACGTTGGGGGAGGTTAACGGGAATTGGGAAAGACATGAACCGACATATTAGAGGTCATCTGGGTTTGAATTCTAGTTCAGCCCCTGAAGCCTTTGAGACTTCGGGCTGGTTTCCATGGGCATTCCCTAGGCTTCTGCTTTTTTCGTCCCCAAAATGAGAAGGTTGGGATTGACTCCCTCTAAGGCTCCTTAAAGCTCTAAATCAACACTGTGATGCACAGGCACACGCACACACACACTCAGCTGCCACAGCCAGAGCATCCTTTTTGTCCTGGGCTCCCAAGTCTTAAAACAGACTCTTGCTCACTAGGCATCTGAACTCCCCCTGCCCACCCCTCCCTTACCTCTTCCCTTCCCTGTCTCCCTTCCTACCCCTCCCTGGGCTTCCCCCTGCTGCTTCTGCCCCTAACCAGCTCTCCCATCACTCCCCAGCTGAAGAAATGGTCGAGGTGGATGACTCGGGCAGCATCTTTGCCGGCCTCCTCAGTTATGGGCTTGGGTTCTGTCTCTTTATTGTGGCCGTGGCAGTTGCGGTCGCCATTTGTCGGCTGAAGATGCCCTCCAAGAAGGCTATCAACACCCCCACTGTCCAAAAGGTGTCCAAGTTCCCGCTGAAGCGACAGGTAACAGAAAGTAGATACAAGATTCCGAGCCCCTCCTCCTACCATCCTCCCCCTCCATCCTCTCCCTTCCCCTGCCAAGGCTGGAGAGGGCTTGGGGCCAGAGCCTTCAGGCTCCTATTCTGGACTCAACAGATTTGCTTTGGAATTGGGTACCAGATGTATTTCTTTTTAGCTTTTAATAGAAAAATTTATAAGAAAAGCCTCAGGCAACCATGGATGACTGGGATAAATAAGATTTAGTCCATATGCAGGGAACATAGTAGGAAGAGTGCTGGACTTAATTAAGAGACCCGAGTTCAAATTCTGACTCTTGCTAATTAATTATGTGACTATGGGCAAGTCATTTCACTCAGGTTCCTCATCTGTAAAACAGGCATAACAACATGCTCTCTACCTCAGAAGCACCTTGCGAGGAAAGTTTTGGAAAACCTTATAGGTACCCTGGGAATGGGAGCTATTATTAGAAAATGACTTAATATTTAAAATTGGCATAAGAGCATGTGCCCATGGTATGTTGAAATCTGACATCTTTGTACCATCTGGAGGAAGATGGTTTGAGAGGTCCCGACTTCACCAGGTCAGAGGAAAGAGGCCTTGGTGCTACTGAATCATCCCCCCTACTTACCCTACACGGATCCAAAATCTATCTTCCTGGTAACCCCTAGTCCTGCTCTCTGGGGCCAAGCAGAACAAATGCCCTTCCCCGTGACCACCTTCTAGGTCTTTGAAGATGGCTGTCTTGCCTCACATCCCCAGTTCTTCTCCAAGCTAAACATTCTTCAGTTGATCCTCAAAGGGCCTGCCTCATTTCCTGTCTCTTCACCAGCCTGGTTGCCCTCTTCTTAGAGGGGGGAGGGGGCAAGGGTGTCCAACTTGTCGATGCCTCTTCTAAAACAAAGTTCTCCAAACAAAGCTCGGTACTCCAAATGTGGCCTGACCAACCCGTCCATAGTTCTAGAGTCCACAGTAACCTGGCACCAAGGATTTATCAAGCCCTAGGCTTGCCAGGCCTCAGGAGATCTGTTCACTCTAGTTCAACACACATTTATACGAAACATTTCCTGTGTACAAAGGCCTGTGTTTGGTGCTGAGACCATGAAACTGAAAAGGGACATGACCTCTGCCTTCAGGGAGCATATACCTGAAAGGGGAAGAATCTATAGAAGAGGCATCATGGTGAGATGGAGCAACTACTAACTTTTAAGTCAGAGGATGAGTGTTCAAATCCAACCTTGGATGCTTCTGTGACATTGGAAGAGTGTTTAGACTTCCTCAGGCCTCAGTTGTATAAAATGTCCTCTGTGATCCATCCCAGTTCTAAATCAATGGCCTTGTTTCTGCAAACAAGCATTTAACACAAAGTTGAATACAAGGCAATGCCAGGAATGTTTGAGTCTACGTAATAAAACCATTCTCCACAAACACCTGGCAGCGTTAGGTCATTTGACGAGTCATGGGGCTTACAAAGCGTCCGGCCCATTTTCTCGATCTGCTAGGCAAGTTGTCTGGCAGCATTTGCTCAGAGAGTTCCTGTTGAATTCTTGTGATAAATGCTCACTTTGAGCTCGTCTCTGGTCTGCTGAGCACAAAATTTCCCATCCCTACTGACTTCCTGAAAAAAGCCGGGCCCTGCCCCTTAGGAGCCCTGCTATCCTGCCCAGAAAGCCCTGAAAGGCAGCCAGGTTTATCTGAGACCGAACCTCCTGGCCCCTCTTCTGTGGGTGGTCAGACTCCAAGAGGGCAAAGATACAAATAAGTGCCCCGGGCACCTCCCTCCACACACCCCCACACACACACTGGCATGAAGGGCCATAGTTGTATGAGTTCCTGCTGGGTATGGAGGCTTTCAGGTGAATTCGATAGCTCTCCAGGCATCTCTGTGGCCCTTGGGAAGAACTCAGCTTGGTTAAGGCCACACAGTGTTTTTAGGAAAATCTGGAGAAGGGGCTTCGAATTCCTGGACTCTCCCACCAGTGCCTTCTAAGGTCCCATTCAGCCTCAGGCCTAGGAAGGAACCAAAACCCAGCATTCTGGGACTTCCTCTCATCCAAACCACACACCAGGAATGACCCTGAGCATCTTTCTCAATGGACTGTGTCCAGGGCACACAGACTCAGAACTGTTATACCTAGTCAATGCATTCACTCTAGGGCTTGGGTTCAAGCCTCTGTGCTTAATGCAAGTGGGGGAAGGGGAAAGGGTATCTGGTTGAGTTCTTTCTACCTTTGCCCTTTTGGGGGGGGGGTCTGACCACCCACAGAGAGGGGACCAGGAGGTTGTCTCAGAAAAACTTGGCTGCCATTCAAAGTTTGGGGGACAGGATAGCAGGACTCCCCAAGAGAGGAAAGGTCATTAGGGTGTGGGGTGTAGTAGGAAGAAAAGTGGTCTTGAGGTTAGGAGACCTGGCTTTGAACACCAGCACTGATATTTGCTGGCTGTGTGACGCTGGCCAAGCTTCTTAACCTCTCTGTGTCTTGTTTGCTCATCTATAAAATGGAGGTGATGCCTGCATTTCGTGAATCAATTTAAAGCGGCAAGGGACCTCGGAGGTCATCTGATCCAACCCACTCATTTTAAGGATGAGGAAACCAAGGCCTTGCCTGAGGTCACACTGGTGGAAGGGCTGGAATGGGAGCCCAGGTCCTCCCCTTTCCATTGGTATCGCCTGGGTTATTATTCCCAGCCCTGGGGAAGATGAATGAGGAAGAGGAAGAGGTGGCCCTTGAGGTGGGCCCTAAGAATAGGGAGACTTTAGGGGGAAGGTGGTGTAGGGAAAAGCATGAGAAAGTCAGAGGCTGGAGATCCCAAGAGATATTTGGATGGGATGAGAAGGGGGCTGGAGGACAAGACTTAAGAGGCACCCAATTTGGTTGGAGCATAGACTGCATGGGAGGGAATGATTGGACATAATCATGCCAGATCATGGAAGGCCTTGAATGCCAGGACAGAATTTTCTCAGCTGGTAGTAGGGAGTCCCCATTACAAGGGACTGCATGATGGAAGCCGCTCTTGCTTTTCCCTTTTCCTGCCCTTCCTTGGAAAGACCATCTGGCCACATGGAAAGTGCTTGGAAAACACATGGCAATAACATTCTATTTGCTCCCTTCAAGCAGGTGTCCCTGGAGTCGAACTCGTCCATGAATTCCAACACCCCCCTGGTGAGAATCGCCCGCCTCTCCTCCAGCGAGGGGCCCATGCTGGCCAACGTGTCTGAGCTGGAGCTCCCTGCTGACCCCAAGTGGGAGCTGTGCAGATCTCGGTCAGTGCTTCGGGGCCCCTCAGCCTCAGACCTCCCCCTCCCCGCTTTTGCTCTTCTCTTCATCCTGCCTTGCAGTTACGCTGATTCTTCAACCCCTCTCCCTAGTCACGGCAATGGGAGTAAGGAGCCATGTTCCAATCTGAGCCTTGTCACTAAGTCACTGTGTGACTCTGAGTGCATCCTTTCCCCTCTGGGCTTTGTTATCGGTATTAAAAAAAACAAGGGGGTCTGGACTACATGCCTTCTGGTGTACAAGTTTTACTATTCCTTTGGTCACTGAGTGTGAGCTAGATACCCAGCCCTATGCTAGGAGAAACAAGAGAAAACATGGTTCTGAGCCCTCAGGGGGCTCATAGTCTGATTAAGGAGGGAGAATATGGAGCAGTGCCTGTTGATTTGATGTTAACTTGCGTGATGGAGACTCCAGAGTATTCAGAAACAGGAGAGATCTTCATGGAAGAGGCAGGGTGGAGCTGAGCCTTGAAGGGTGAGAACAGCAGCAGGAGCTCAGGTCAGTGGCACTGGACACAGAACACTTTTGCTCACAGCAACTCTGTGAAGAAGGTAGTGAGTGTCACGATTATTATCTCCATCTTACAGGCAAGGAAACTGAGGCTCAGAGGGATTGAGTGATTTGCCCTCCAAGAATACAGTCAGGTTTACTCCAGGGGGTAGGAAGGAGCAAGCATGTGGGAGTATGTCTTCACTGGTCTTTCTCTCCTTCTAGTCTTACCCTGGGAAAACCTCTTGGTGAAGGCTGTTTTGGCCAGGTGGTCATGGCAGAAGCCATCGGCATCGATAAGGACAAGCCCAACAAGCCCGTCACTGTGGCGGTGAAGATGTTGAAAGGTAATGTCAAATGAGCAAATGTGCCTGGCAAGGGAAGGGGGAATGGAGGAGAGGACACATAGAAGATGTTGCCTCCTTCTGGACCACCCTTCCTGTTGTTGAGTCCTTTCAGTGGTGTCTGACTCTTTGTGACCCCATCTTAGGGTTTTGTTAGCAAAGATACTAGAGTGGTTGGCCATTTTCTTCTCCAACTCATTTTACAGATGAGGAAACTGAGGCAAATGGGGTTAATGACTTGCCCACAGTCACAAAGCTATGAAATGTTTGAGGCCAGATTTGAACTCATGGCACCACTTTGCTACCATCTCCTTTCCTGGAAGTTACTTAAAAAGGGCCAAAAAATGCACTAAAGGAGTTGTTCCCCTGGTTGTTCAACTCCCTTCAGGAGAAAGAGAAGAAGGCCCTGGCCCCTGGAAGATCGAGGAGTGGACTTAGATGCTGCCCTCAGGGGGCTCACTGGAGGAAGGGGGAGAGTCAGGACCCTCCCTCTCTCTCTCTCACTCTCTTCTCTCTCTCTCTCTCTCTCTCTCTCTCTCACACACACACACACACACACACACACACACACACTTCAGTACTACTCTTAAACAACATGGCGGCCATGTCACAAGGCGTAGTGATGAATTGCCCAAGGAGTGAGGCAGACAGCAAATGCTGCTGTGATCTGGGGAGGGTAAGATCACTGGGCCACAGCATTCTGGGTAGGCTCCCCAGAAGATGCTTTGTTGGAACCCTGCCCAGGAGACCTTGAAAGCCCCTTCCAGCCTCAGAATATCCATGGTTAAAAAATGTCAGCAATGAATGAATAGCACCAAATAGCCATGACAGGAGTTCAGAAAGACATCTTAATAGATTCTCTGCTTCTGGTTAACTCCCTGCAGTGGACTGGAAAGGGCTCTGGACTTAAAGACAGAAGGACCTGGGTTTTAGGCAATCAGTACAATGCACCAGGCATTGTACTAAGCCCTGGGGGTACAAAAGGAGGCAAAAGACAGTCCCTGCCCTCAAGGAGCCTCCAATCTAATAGTCTCCACTTTGTCCTTCCCTGACAAGTCTCCATCCATTGCACTCATGTGCCAGCCTTATCTTTGGGGCAAAGACGTCACAGTACCAAGCATTTGGAATGCCGTCACCTAGAAATTGGGCGTCTACTGCTTGGAGACACAGTGTAGCACAGTGCTATACTACCTGGAGTCAGTAAACCTAGGGTCATGTCCCATTTCAGGCGCTGGGTGAACCTGGGCAAGGCGTTTCTGAACTTCACTTTCCTCACCTGTAAAATACTTGTAGTATGCCTCCCTCACAAAGTTGATGTGAGGGTCAAATGATATGATTTATATTGAATACCTCATAAACTATTGCAATTCTGGGGTCAGAGATAATAATAATATTAGTTATTCTTGATCCCAGAGGTCAAAACTAAGAGCTATGGGTAGACCTTGCAAAGAGGGAGGTTAAGACTCAATGGAAGAGAAACCCAACCAAATATTGGAGCTATTCAAAAGTGGAATGGGCCTACCGTGAGGGGTTTTCTTCATCTGGGAAAATCTGGGGGTACATCAGTCCCACCATGAGGCATATAACCCAAAGAGCTTAAAGACAGAAAAGAAAGTCTCATGTACCAGAAGTTTCATAGCAACAGTTTTTGTAACGGCAAAAAAACCCTGAAAGCAAAGAGTGCCTTTGGATACCATGCTGGTGTAAGGCCTCACTTGGGGAGGGCACCGAGGGGCTTCCTTTCGGGTATGGGGTGGACTAGAGGACCTCTCAGGTCCCTTCCCACTGTGATTCCATGATGTTCTAGGAGTCTGTGACTCTAAGGTAAATCTTGATACTCTGACCCGAGTCCCAATCAGTTGGCTTCTCTGCCATTGTGGGAAAGAGAGAGACCCAGGAGAGGTGCCAGGTTGTTTTGTTGAAACGAAGACCTCAATTAGTTCAGTTTGTTTTATGAGTGAAGCCTCAAGTTGAACACCAGAACTGTTCTTTGAATGTCCTTTGGTTGATGGCTGGCGTCCCCCAGGCTGCTACCCTTATGTAAGGATCTGGGCCTCACGCACCTGACCAGGCAGGTGTGGACTCTTTCCCCTGCAGCTGAATGAATGATCACTCAGTGGCCCTGCCAGGCTGCCCCATTGGCACCAGATTTACAGCCCTGTTGCTAATGCAGGATGATCCTGAGTATGGGGGTGGGGGGAGATGTGAAAAGGAGTGCCTCTCCTAAGCTAAGCCTTCAAGGTTCCTCAGCTCTATGTCCCATTATAGTCATTATTTGGCATTTGAGTCTTAGGTTTGAATCAGATGAACATGATGAGGAGGTGGGGGGGGTCTCTGGGGTGGGCCCTGCCAGCTCAAGCATGGTGGCAGGATTGTGCTGGAGCCTACTTGAATTTGCGATTGTTGAATTTTCAGTGTGAGCCTTTATACCTCAGAAATCAGCAGATGTTACAAATCAGAGCTCGATTTACCGTTTTGTGAATTGGCTAAGCTTAAGAACGTGATAAAGAAATAATGCAGATTCAACTTAAAAGTGTGTTGTGGGTACATTTTTTCTCCTGGAGAGCCAATTGTTAAACATTTGCCACCATAGCCCTGCATGGCCATATTAGAACTGCTATACTGTGATTTTTCTTGATGGAATTGGTTTTTACCCTAAAGGCAGGTGCCTGCCTGACCTCTTCTTCTTTACCCCCTTAGATGATGCCACGGACAAGGACCTGTCTGACTTGGTCTCTGAAATGGAAATGATGAAAATGATTGGAAAACACAAAAACATCATTAACTTGTTGGGAGCCTGCACGCAGGATGGTAAGCCGGCCCGAGGTCCCCAGCCTGCCCCCATCCTTCATCCTTCAGAAGCCAGGCATCCCCATCAGAAAAGGCCTCTCATTTCCAGTCTCCTCCCGGGATCTCAGACACCAGTCCTCCACCCTGTGCTTCATTTTCCAAAAGGGAGAACACACAGGCAGATAATGTTCTGATTACTGCACAGACAGAGAAACTGAGGCACTGGTGCAGACTCAGTGACCATACCAATCCCTGGGACAGTCCTGCAAATTCATATCCTGGGTTAGGCTGCTTGTAAACCATAGATCTGGGAAGTACCTTAGAAGGCAGCAAGGCCATCTAAACCAGGGGTTCTTACCCTTTTTGGGGTCACAGGCCCCTTCTCAGAACCATGGTTTTAAATGCATCTACATCTTAAAGCTATCTAAGCCAGGGGTTCTGAGCCTGGGGGTTCTTGGTCTAAGTAGGCACTGGATAGCCCCATCAGCAATATTGTAGAGGGGTTGTTGCAGGGGGTGGGAGGTTGTCCTGGGTGCCTTCTGAGGCTCCTTCCCATGCTGAGATTCTGCTATCCTGAGAACACTTGAGATCTAGGAAATGCAAGCCCAGTGTTCTGCATCCAGGGGCATTTCACTGCTGTTCTCCACCATCAGAACATCCTGGGACCAGCCCCAGGGTCCTGGGCTGGGGAACCACCTTGTGGCTTGCTCCTGGTGAAGCCAGCATCTCCGTAGGTGGGATAACACCGCTCTCCCCTTGGCCCCACAGGCCCCCTTTATGTCCTGGTGGAATACGCATCCAAGGGGAACCTTCGTGAATATCTGCGGGCCCGAAGACCCCCCGGGATGGACTACTCCTTCGATACCTGCAAGCTTCCAGAAGAACAGCTGACCTTCAAGGACCTGGTGTCCTGTGCCTACCAGGTGGCCAGAGGCATGGAGTACCTGGCCTCCCAGAAGGTGAGCAGGAGGGAGGGGCCGTGAGGGCATCCAATCAGGGGCTCGCCTTCTAGAGCACATGCGCCCGCACACACACACACACACACACACACACACACACACACACACACACACACACACACACACACCCCCTTCAGAAAGCCCACCAGCCTTGGCCAGCTTTCACCACCTGCAAAGGACTGTTGGCCTTAGAGTCCAAACACCTAGCTTCAGGTTATGGATCTGACACTTGCTAGTTTTTCTGAGGCTCAGTTTTCTACCTGTTAAATGGGGGTAATAATATCCTACTTGCCTCGTGGAGTTGTTCTAAGGCAAAGAACTTTGTAAACCTTCCTTAAAGCCCCTTAGAATGAGAGCCGTTATTTTTATGAAAGTGTATGGTTATTAATAGGGGCCTTCTCTGCACCTACACAACCCCCTCCATGTTTTAATAGGTGTTTTGTTTTGGTTTTTTGTGGCTTTTTTTTCATTTGTTGGCCAGTAAGGAAGGCTGGTGATAGGGAGCTCCCAGGTGAGGAAAGTCTCTGTACTAGTGCAGGTCAGCAGCTGATCTATGCCTTAGGGGAGTTTGGACAGCTGCAAGATGAGCAGCTTATATGCTTAAAAATAAAAGCAAGTCGTATATAAAAGAGATTTGCAGTTTCATATACAAGCCTCTTTCTATGTGCTGCTGTGTGTATGGAAATGCCTATTTTATTGTCTGTTTGTTAAGTTTAGAATAAAAATAATTTTTAAAAAAAGTATAGTTTAAAGAGTTTCCTAAAGCCTCTGAGAGGTTGTGACTTGCCCAGAGACACACAGTCAGTATGTTTCACTCTGACCCAGAGCCTGACGCTGTGTGGACTTGTGTGTGCACATTGCCCTTCGGGGTAGGGGTTCTCAACAGAAAGACCTAGTTTCACAACTATCTTTCTGCGCTTTTTTCTGGGTGACCTTGGGTAAGTAACTTCCTTTCTTTGTTCCTCAGTTTCCCCATTAGTAAAATGTAAGGGTTGGACTACGTGAAGGCCCTTCGCATTCTAACATTTTATGTTTCTGGCTTCCTGCAATTAAAAAAAGATGTAACTAACCTTTGGGTGGCACACTTCTCCAGACACAGTTAGACAGACATGTGGCTCATCCCCAGACCTATGCTGAGAGCCTTTCTAAGCTTGGCACTCTGTGAGCATCACCTCTGAGAGCCCTGGGTCCCCTCCGCACCCCAAAGACAGATCAGATGATGACTTTCTTCTTATTCATGAAGCACATTCTTCACACTCCCCCCCACTGAGGCAAGCCATCCATACAAGTGCCATTATCCCCATTTTACAGATGAGAAGTCAGGTCCCTTGGCCAAGGCACCAGAGATAAGTCTCAGAGCCAAGGCCTGAATCCAGGGCTGTTATTGTTCAAGTCAACTCTTCCTGAAGCTCTGAGGCTTCCCACTTCATAGGTAGAGAAGCCCAGGCAAATCCATTGTCCCAAAACTCCTGACCCATCCAATCCATAGCCATGGGATGGAAAGGCAACCTGGGCTCTTGCTTCAGTATATGCACATTTCCCTAAAAAGATTTTAAAACTGAGCAGAATAGAGAAGTAGAGTAAACCATGTGGATCTGGCCAGATGCTTATCCTTTCTTCTCCCCACTAACAATAGACAGTCATCCACACCAAGAAAGGGTTCAATAAACTGTGAGACCCCAGAAAGAACCCCACTTGACATAGGAGGCAATGAGACAGACATAGTCAAAAGAGAATTCCAGCTTTCCACTTGGGAAGGCCTGGGTTCAAATCCCACTTCTTGACACTAGCTGTGTGATACAAGCAGCTAGGTGGTATGGTGAATAGTGTGCTGGGCCTGGAGTCAGGAACACCTGAGTTCAAATATGGCCTCAGACACAGGAAATTGAGGCAAATAGGGTTAAGTGACTTGCCCAGGGCCACATAGCCACTAAGTGTCTGAGCCTATACCTGTCTCTAGGGGAATATAAAAGGGCTCAGATCCCCACCCCCAGGCCTGGTTTGCTCTGAACTATACTGCCCTTTTGAAGTTTTTTCTAATTAACTCAGTATCTCCCCCAGTACTCTGTGCAGGAGCATGAGGTAATCCCATAGAATCATGTAATTAATTTGAGTATCAAAGCTAAGAGGGACCCTAGAACATAGAATGTCCAAGCTGGAAGCAACCATCAAATGAAGGCCAGATGAGCTGGACAGGGTCTTCGAACAAACAACATAGACTGTCTGCACGAACAGGCAACTTGGTGGTCGTCTGATCTGGGGCCCTCTTTTTACAGTTGAAGAAACTGAGGCAAAGCAGGGACAGGACTTGCTAAAGGTCACATAGCGAAATAAGACTGAAATTCAAGACTGATTCTTAGTCCAGGGAAGACGAGAGATTGTTTTTTGGTTACGCCTCCTCACCCAAGTTGCCTTTGCATCCTCTTTAATGGAGCAGGTGAAACATGGCGGCCCAGAGCAGTATGGTTGGTGGGTACCATGGTCTAATCCTGCAGTGAGTGGAAGAAAATGATCCCAGGGAATGGAGTTACTGTATGAGGACCTATCCTGGTTCGTCTCACCTCAGCCATTCAGGTGGAGCGTATTTGGCTCACACTCAGGGCACGGTATTTTATTAGCTTCTTTACCTTCAGTACTTGTCAGAGGTAGAGAAGGAATGGGCAGAATTGTGACCATTCTCCAGATGAGCAAAAGCAGCCTCACAGGGGTTTAGCTTACAGACTAGGCAACTGCATGAGGCCAGCATCTCACTTAATTAGGACCTCCCTTCTCATGCCGACTCTCCTCTCTGAAATTTCCCCCCCCCAACCCCCCATGTCTGTAGTTCATTTGCTTATTCTCGGGTCCCCTCCCTCCCTACATAGTGCATTCACCGGGACCTGGCTGCCCGCAACGTGCTCGTAACAGAAGACAGCGTAATGAAGATCGCAGACTTTGGCCTGGCCAGGGACGTGCACAATATTGACTACTACAAGAAAACCACCAATGTGAGTAGATGACCTGAGAATACTAACTTAGATCTATCGCCATCTGGGGGCACACCCCATTTTTCTTCTCAATCTTCCTTCTTGACCCCAACCTTGTTTGTCAAGGGAGAATGAATCCTAAAATATCAGCATCTCAGAGAGTAGAGACAACTCAGAACTCTAGAATGTCACGGTTGGGAGGGAGCTTAGAACATGGAATGTTAACTAGGAAAAGGATCTTGAACATGGGGTGTCAGAACTGGAGGGGACCTCAGAACAAAGAACATGGAATGTCAGAGCTGGAGAGGAACACAGAGAATGAAATATCAGAGCTGGGAAAAGGACATTAAAATATGGAGTGTCAGAGGTGGAAGGGACCTTAGAATATGGAGTATCAGAGGTAGAGAGGACCTTAGAATATGAAGTATCAGAGGTGGAAGGGACCTTAGAACGTGGAAGGTCAGAGGTGATCTGGACCTAAAAACATAAAACAAAGGCTCAGGTCTCACCCCTCTGAGGTGAGATTTATCCTGTCATTCCCAGGTCAAATGCAAAATATCTTTCCCTTTTTTTCCTCAAAAAGTTGTGTATTCTAGAACCAACAAGCCAAAACCTGATCTTCAGGAGAAGAGAGCAAAAGTTTTTCTTCCATCAAGGGTTAAAGCTATATCTCCCTCTCTTCTTCCACCTTTGCCCCTCCTCCATAGCCAAAGAGAACGGGTTTCCTCCTTCTTCTTCCAGTCAGTTTGGGGACCTGATAACTGCCATGAACCCCAGAGTTCTTTTCTCTAGGCTAAGCACCCCAAGTTCCTCCTTCCATAGTTTCTTCCCATCTGTCCCATTCAGTTCCGCTCTGTGGGTGCATAAAAAACACCTACTATGTCAAGAACACAGCATGGGGCACAGCCCCCAGGAACCCCCACAGATGTTTGTGACAGCCATACCCCAGCTGCTGTTGCCCCTTCTAAAATAAGTCTGTAGACGGGTCCTTGATGAAAGGGCAGCTAAGCCGTGTGGGCCTCGTGGCCTGGCGTCCTAATCCTCTCTTTGGGAGCCCATGGGCCTCTGGGGCAGGGGTCCTCCGGGCCTGAATGTGCTGATGAGACATTCCTTTTTGTCTCCCTAATACCAGGGGCGGCTGCCTGTGAAGTGGATGGCTCCAGAAGCCCTGTTTGACCGGGTGTACACTCACCAGAGCGATGTGTAAGCATTTCCCAGCCAATCCCCTCCAAAAATCACAGTGCATCGGGCATCGGCAGCTTTGTCAGGCATTGCCTAGTCATCAAGTCTGGGATCTCTGAAACTGACAGAGAGAGACCTTGGAACCTGGGAGCGGAGGATGTTGGAGCTGGGGAAACACTAGAAAGTGGAACGTCCCAACTGGGAGGGAATGTGGGACGATAGAGGGCCAAAGTGTATGGGATGGATGTTAGAGGAGGAACACAGCATTAGGGACTCACTGTGGAACAGACCCCGAGGGCTTGAGGGGGTCAGTCAGTCCCAAACACTCCTTAGATGCTGCCATTTGGCAAGGCTGGAGGTAGGGTCTAAGGCTCGTCCTCCACACATACATATCAGCACTTTGAGAAGATAAGACATTACCATATCCATCCTTAGAGGGTCTCTGATTTCACTGGCTAAGTATTCTGCCCTCCCACCCATCCTCATCCCCACACGGATTGCAGCCATCCACTGACTTGGTAGAGAATCATTAAGAGTTGCCATGACCCAACACATACATCCATAGGAATTAGGCAGCTAGGGGGTATCATGGTGACCTAGGCAGCCAGGGGGTGCAGTAGATAGTGCTGTTGTTGGGGTCAGGAAGAGCTGAGTTCAAATGTGGCCTCAGACACTTACTGGCTGTGTAGCTGAGTAACCCTGGCCAAGTCACTTAACCCATGTTTGCCCCAGGGTTGTTGTGAAGATGAAATGAGATATGTGTTAATTATCATCATCAATCATCATTATTATAATTATTATAATACCTCTGTCTGCCTCAGTTTTGCCAACGGTAAAATGGGGATAATACTAGCACCTACCTTCCAGGGTTATTGTGAAGATAAATGAGATACTATTTGTAATACATTCTGAAAATTTTTAAATGCTATATGAATGCTAGTTATGGCTAGAGGCAGGCCTAGACACTTCTCGGGCCTTAGTGCTATATAAATGCTAGCTAGGATTATGATAACACTTCCCATTCTGCGTGTACAAAGAAGCTGTTGGGAGCATCACCCCCATTTTGCGGGAGAGGGACGTGGAGCTAAAGAGCAGGAGCTCCAGAGCGAATAAGTGATTTGACAGGAAGTTGGTGGCCAGCCCAGGATTGGAACCCAGATCTTTTGCCTCCACAGCTAGGAAAGGCTTTTTGAAGGAAACGGAATCCAACCCTTTGGGCTGTGGCCTCCCTCCCACTGCCTAAGCCCTTCTGGCCTTGGCTCCTAACTCAGGAATATGTTGAATTCTCTTATAACTAGTATCCGTGAACTCGGGGAATGGGTCTCCCCACCCTTGGATCTAAGCCACAAGCTCAGTGAGGCCAGGTTATCTATCCAGCCGATGTTAGACCTGGCTGTCTAAGCCTCCAGGTCGTCTTGTCCAGCCCCTTTACAGACAAGGGAAACTGAGACTCATTGATAAGTGACTTGCCCAGAATCACACAGAGGTACAATCTGAATCCAGGTCCTCTTTCCGCTCTATGCTAGTTATCATATTTCTTCCTTTTCCCTCCCAAAAGCCTTCCTCTAACCCACCTCCTGAAGCGCTCAGTCCCAGAGCTATTGGGCCATATCTGCAGCCCCCACTTTGGACAGTGTTCTCAAGGCTTGAAGGGAGGGTCCGGGGGGTTTCTCTAGGCGAGCTTGGGTATCGGCTTGCATGGAGAGGCCTGTGGCTCTTGGCTTGCCCGCCCTGAGCGGGAAGCTGGGCATAGATAATTAGGTTTGTTCTGTCCTCTGGAGTTGGGGAAGGGGGGCAGGGGTGGCCCTGGGAGGGAGGGAAATTGACAAAGAACTGGGGATAGTAGCTGGCTCTCACCTCCCCGATGAAATGCTCATTTTGGTTCAGACTGTGCCCGGGTGGGATCCTTGCTATTGAGTTGGGTCAGCAGAGAGATCTCTCGGAGGAAGTCCGAGGAGCGGCCTTGGGCAGCCAGTCACGCCATTGATAGCTCTGTTAGCCACGCGAGGCTGCCCGGGAACAAAGCCGGACACGGAAGGGGGGCCAGGAGGACGGGACCGGGGGAGAAGGAAAGGAGGGAAGCTGTGAGCAGGGCCAAGGAGAGAGAGGGAGGAATCGCTCCCAGTGTTTTCACAGCCCTTCTCCCTCCCTCACCCCCCATAAACTTTCATTCATTCATTCATTCATTCATTCATTCATTCATTCATTCATTACTTGTGTGTCTTTTCCTATTTCTAGCTGGTCTTTTGGTGTCCTGCTTTGGGAGATCTTTACTCTAGGAGGCTCCCCGTACCCCGGGATTCCTGTGGAGGAGCTTTTCAAGCTGTTAAAAGAGGGCCATCGGATGGACAAACCGGCCAACTGCACCCATGATCTGTAAGTGGGATACAACGGACAGAGCCCTGAACGTGGACTCAGGGAGGCTTGGGTTTGAATCCTGCCTTGGTCATTTAGTAGCCGTCTGACTCTAGGCAGATCACTTAACCTCGGTTTTCTCATCTGTAGAGTGGGGTTAATAATATAGCACCTGTCTCCTGGGCTGTTATGTGATCATCAGATAATAGATGTAAAAATGCTTTGCAAACCTTCATAGTGTTATTAAGTGCCGTCAGAGTGACCCTGGGGTGGTAGAGAGAAGCGGGATACCATTGAGCAGCCTGGATACCATAGCAGGCAAGCTCATGGTGCCCTGCCCCAGCCTCTGCTCCTTCCTGGAGCCTTTGGAGAAGCTCCTGCCAAGAGATTGTTTACCCAGCTCGGGCTCACTCAGTATGCAGCTGACAGACTCTGCCAGCCCAGGGTTACTCTCAGTCACTTATAATCAGGACCTTCTCTTCTCTCTCTCCTCTCCTCTTCCTCTCTCTCTCTCTCTCTCCTCTCCTCTTCCTCTCTCTCTCTCTCTCTCTCCTGTCTCCCTCTCCCCTCCCCTCTCTTCTTTTTTCTTCCCCTTTCCTCCCTTCCCCTCTCCTTCCCTACCCTCTCCTCTCTTCTCCTCTCCTCTTCCTCTCCTCTCTTCTCCTGTCTTCTCATCTCCTCCCTTCCTCTTTCCTCCCCTCCCCTTCCCTACCCTCTCCTCTCATCTCCTCTTCTCCTCTCCTCCCCTCCCCTTCCCTACCCTCTCCTCTCTTCTTCTCTCCTCTTTCCTCCCCTCCCCTCCTCTCTCTTTTCCTCCCCTTTCCTCTCCTTTCCTCTCCTCCCCTCTTCTCTCCTCTTCTCCTCTCCTCCCCTCCCCTCCTTGAGGGATTTGGAATCTGAGAAGCCCTGGGCAGGCTGGGACCAGGGAGCAGTGTGTGGTCTGTTTAGAGTCCTGGGAGGTCTGTGTGTAAAGGGCTTATTGTAGTACAGACCTCAGAGACAAGCACCTGTTCACTCTGGCACAGGGAGCCCTGCAAGGTGTGATTTCATGCCTGCTCCTTCAGCAGAAGCCTGCCCCACCTCTACCCCCACACACTTCCCAGGCTTGCCCAGAGCTTACGTACACTAGGTCCATGGACTTCTGGAGGGTTATACCCAGCTGAAAGAAGCGGGGTGCTAGAGCTGGCTCAAGATTGTTAAATTTTCAGAGTGAGTGTTTACACTTCAGAAATTGGCAATTATGACAAATTGGGGTTTGATTTATTGTTGGGTTGATTAAGAAAGTATTAATGAGGCAGATTGAACTTAAAAGTGTGTGTGTGCATACATTGCCCACTGCCCCATCCCATCAAGACCCTAAGCATTGCTCTATAAACATTTCTTGAGCTTGAATGCATAGAAGGTCCAGGGAAGAAAGTCATCAGCAGAGCAGAGGCTGAAAAGAAGACCACCACCACCACCACCAATAATAATTGGTGAATGCCAAGGAAGCTGGCACGTGCCAGGCGAGAACAAAGTGATATGTGTGTATGTGTATGTGTATGTGTATGTGTATATGTACATATATACACACATACAGATATGTGTGCATATGGGTATATATGTGTATGCATACATAGATACATATACACACACATATATTATATTATATTATATTATATTATATTATATTATATTATATTATATTATATTATATTATATTATATTATATTATATATGTATTATACACACACACACACACACACACACACACACACACACACCTGGCTGGAAGAGACCTCAGGTCCAGCACCTCTTTTTACTGGGTGGGAGGGCAGGGACCAGAAAAGGGTAAGTGATATGCCCACGGTCACACAGCTAATAAATAAAAGGTGGAGCAAGACTAAGGTCCTGGGAAGTTAGAGCTGGCGGGGACCTCACATTCCATCTAGTCCTCCATCTTCATTTTATAGATGGAGGAAAATGAGACTCAGAATAGGGAAGGACTTGTCCTTCTCCTGCCAGCCTCAGTCAGGCCCTTGCATTGGCTTCCCTGGCCTACTAGGCTAGCCCCTGCTTCCTCTCCTTCCTCCAGTTTCTTTCCTGTCTTCTTACCTGCCATGTTGCCAGAATCATTTTCCCAAACTGGCCAGTCCAGATTTTCTTCCTCGGTCCTCCCGTCTTCCCGTTTCTTCCTCCACCTTGCCCGTCCTGGCTCCTTCCACCAGGTTGCAGTGACTCCAGAATGAGGCCCCTTCCTTGTCAGTATATTGAGATCTGGGCCTCTCCCTCCCTCACTTGTGTCTGGGGAGCAGTCTGCTCAGAAAAGGCTCATCAAGTCCCCACACCTCTAGTTCAGACCTTTATCATCTCCTCTTGCCTGGACTCTTGTAACATCCCCTTCCCTGCTTTTAGCAACCTTATGGTCCCTCCTGCAAATACTGCTTAAGTAATCTTTCAAACGTGTCCCTCCATCTTTCCTCTACTGAAAAACCTTCCCTGATACCTGTTAAATGAAGGATAAACTGCCATTCAAAGCCTTTCTAAGTTTTGCTCTAACCTGTCTTACCTACGGGGTTACTCACACCCCAAACTCCAGCTCCAATGGGCTGCTCTCCCTTTTTCTCCATGTTTCGGTCTCTCCTACCCTTCATGCTTAGAATGGATTTTCCCCCTTTCCCTCACTTCCCATCTGAGTCATTGGAAGTCCTGCCCTTCATTTGAAGCCCAGCTTAAGTGTCCCCTCATTCATGAAACCCTTCCCGATCTTCCTTTCCTACTTTTCCCAGCAAAAGTGATCTCTCCTTCCCCAGATTTTTCATAGAACTTTATATGGATGGGCATTTCTCCCTCCGGAGTCAGTGGACTTGGGTCTGAAGCCAGGCTGTGCCACTGTTGGACAAAATATTTAACTTCTGGATCTCAGTTTCCATATCTGTAAAATGTGGGGGTAGAATGCTAGATAGCTTCTAAAGTCCCTTCTAACTCCAAATCTAAGTTCATATGATTATCCCTAACATCGTAATTATTTATCTTTTCCCCCATTATCTTATAATCTCCAAGAAAGCAGGGTCCTTGTTGTATCTATGAGTATCCTGTACACAGTAGGCGCTTAATAAATGCTAGGTTTGGTTGTAGAAGATCACACTCCATTACTCCAGTCCCTCCCCATAGTGGAACCAGTCTTGGGTTCTTGAAGGCTATGACAATGGAGAGCATGCTAGATTAGAAAGGCTTGTGTCTGCTGTGTGAGGACCGGCCTAGTGAAGTGCAGAAAGGCTTATTAACCAGGAGGGCACCCACCAAGGGAGAGATTCTTTGGCCCTGGCAAGCCACAAAGTCAAAATGAAAAATAGCCCTCAGTCCCTGCCTCGCACCACTGATGTTCTCAATATGTATTTCTCTTCTCCACCTGATTGAGTCTTGCCCCATTAAATTACCACACCTCTGACTAATCTTCAGTTTAGGCCATACAGAGTCTTTGCCCGGTCCCAAGCCTCCCAGAGCCCCCACTATCAATGTGGGATATGATTTACTTTATAGCCTTCTTGGGCCAGATGCTGGCACACCACGTGACTCTTTGCAGCTTTGCCAACTCTGGACAGGTGGACAATGTCTGTGAGTGGAAAGAGAAGAGAAGGCACTTTAAACAATCCTAAAATGATTCCCTAAACAAAAGCCTATCTTTTTTTTTTAAACACCATTAATTCTTTTTTAAAAAAAGATGTTTTATTGATTCCTTTCTAAAAAAAAATGTTGACGTCACTTTCTGATCTCTATGTATGTCTCTGTTTCTCTCTGACTACCTCCCTCTCTCTCTCATACACACAGAAACACATGGGCGCGTGCACATACACACACACACACACACACACACACAGTAGAATTTCCCCTTGTAAAAAGAAATATGTTTAAGCTAAACAAAACAATATATCGGCCATGTGTGAAAATATATTCTTCAGTCCACCACCTCTTTGTTGAAAAGAGAGAGAGATATGCATCACCATCAATCCCCTGAAGTTAGATTGGAATGACAGGGTTCTTCTAGTGCTTTTTCTATGACTCAGAATCGCAGTGCAGTACAGTTTCTGAGGCATCCAAATTGAATATAGCCCAAAGGACAATGGAGGAAAGACCCCTTAGAATATGAGAGCAGGGACTGTTTTCACCTCTCCTTATATCCTCAGCACTTACCACATCACCTGGCATAGGGTAAGTGCTTACTAAGTGCTTTTTGTTTGAGTAGCTCTCAAGTTGGAGAGGAACTCAGATGCCATCTTGTCTAACCCTTTGATTTTATAGCAGAGAAAAACAGGCCTGAGAAGGTCAAGTACCTTGTCCAAGGTCACACAGGGCTAAGTGTCAGAAATAGAATTTGGACCCAAAGTCAGTGGTGTCAATGATGCCATCCAGTAACTCTGTTGTCTAAAAAGGAGACCCACCCACCCACCCCAGGTCACTGTCCATGGTACTTTGCTGGCTCTGTAAAAATAACAGGGCCCAGGCCTGCCATTGTGTGTCTTTCCAGTACGGGGTTTGGGATTGGGTCTGAAGTTTGCTCTTCTGTGAGATGAGGCATTTGGACTGGATTATCTTGTAGGTACCTCCCCAGTGGGCCCATCTATTACTGAGCACATGTGGTGCTTTTGAAACCACCAGGCCCCCATTATTTCTCACTCTTATTCTCCCTGTCCTATTTCCTCAGATATATGATCATGCGTGAGTGCTGGCATGCGGTCCCATCCCAGAGACCCACCTTCAAGCAGCTGGTTGAAGACCTGGATCGAGTCCTCACAGTCACATCAACAGATGTAAGTGGCCAAGGTTTCTTGAGGATCACGGGATGGAGGTTCCCTCACCTTCTTCCCCTGCCCCAGGTCTGTTTTGGGTTAGGGGGCTCAGTGAATCGTATTTTGAGTTTCTCTGGCCATCCTGCTCATTATCCTTCTAGCCCCAAACATCTGAACCACCTTGGAAAGTAGCGAGCTTCCCATCACTTAGAGGTCTTTAGGTAAACGAGGGGTGGATGGTCATTTTTCAAGGATGAGCATCTCCCATGTGCAGGTTGGGTGCAGAGCATGGGGAATCCAATCCCTCCCGTGTGGGGAAAACCTTTGCTCTGCCTGGGACATGAAAACACAGTTAGGCAGCAAGTGCTAAGTGCTCCAGAGGTCCTGAGGAACTCAGAGGAGGGGGAGGCATCATGGCCTGGGGTGGTTAGGGTAGGCTTCCCAAAGGAAGTGAGAATCTGGAGCGGGGGCTTAAACCAGGACTTTACCCCCAAGGAGTACATGAATAGGGGGGGGGCAAGGATAACATCTTCACTTAAATAGAATTGGCTTCCTTTGTTTTTTAACATTTTTTTAAAATTCTGGGTTCCAAATTCTCTCCCTCCTTCCAGCCCTTCCCTCACCCATTGAGAAGACAAGCAATATGACATCCATTATACACGTGAAATCATACAAAACATATTTCTATGTTAGAATTGGCTTCTTTTGTAATAGATTTTATTTTATGTGTTTAAAAGCATCACACTTAGAAGGGGTCTGTGGGCTCCCCTAGACAACTGAAGGGGCCGGTGACAGACACAAAAAGGGTTCAGAACACCTTGCTTAGACAATCAGAGGAGGAAGAAGGAGCCGTCAGCTGATTCAAATTGGGCGAGACACTAAGCCTCCCAGCTCTGTGTCAGGCTGTTACACAGGCTGATACCCTCTGCCAGCGTCTATTCCAGTCTTCCTTCATGGCCCAGCTCAGATATCCATCCTCTCCTCCATGAGCCTTCCCTGATTTATGTCCTCTTCCCCTCCAAAGAGTCATGAGCCTTCCGTCCTTGGATCATGGATTAGGTCATTTGGGTTGACCTCTTCCCCATTTGTTTTCTACTCTTTTATCATTGTTACTGGGTCCCCATCTCATCTTTCTACTGGACTGAGTTTTTCAAGAGCAGGGCTCCCATCCTCTCCACCTCTGAGTCACTAGCATCCCACCCAGGGCCTTGTACATAGTTGGGGCCTAATAAATCTATGTTAAATTGAACTGCTGCAGTCAATAGGAAGAGCACTGGATTTGGAATTGGAAGGCCTGAGTTGGAATCGCAACTCTGCTATTTACTTACTTCCTCTCTCTGGGCCTCAGTTTCCATATCTGTATATAAACATCTCAGGCCATTGCCAGTCATCTTGACTTTTGTCCTGCCACTGGACGTGAATGACTCTGGAAAAGAGAGGGAGGCTGAAGACTTTGTGCCATTCTGCCCCATTCAATTCACACAAGTCAAGAGATATCATTGGGTCCTCTTGGAAACAAACAATGCTAGCCATATAAATATGGAGCTAAGTCAGCTAAGCTCTTCTCCCTCTGAATTCTTTGAATCATCTGACCAAACACTTGACACTTACTGGCTATGTGACCCTGGGC
Organism: Phascolarctos cinereus; assembly: GCF_003287225.1. Classification (NCBI taxonomy): domain Eukaryota; kingdom Metazoa; phylum Chordata; class Mammalia; order Diprotodontia; family Phascolarctidae; genus Phascolarctos; species Phascolarctos cinereus. The sequence goes on along the minus strand of NW_027556402.1, from coordinate 199,052,656 downwards.
AAGTCACTTAACTCCAATTGCCTAAAAAGAAAAAAAGAAATGAATTTTTCGAATCATATTTGAAAGTGGGAGAGACAAATAGATATGGGTGGGAGGTGGAAACCACCTGCTCCCTTTCTGCTCTGGATTTGGGGTAAAAGCCCTACATTCTAATCCCGGCTGTGCCACAGAAGGAGGCTGAGGTTATCTCTCAGTTCCCAGGGCTACTCTGACTCTGTTTCTCTCCCTTCCCCCAACAGGAGTACCTGGACCTGTCTGTTCCCTTTGAACAGTACTCCCCTACCTGCCAGGACAGCCACAGCACCTGCTCCTCCGGAGACGACTCGGTGTTTGCCCACGACCTGCTGCCAGAGGAGCCCTGCCTCCCCAAAGGCCCCAAGTGTAACGGCGCCCTCAGGACGTGATAGCCTCCCGGACCTGGCCCCGGGGCCTGTGGGGAGCTGAGCTCGTCCAGAATGGAGGCCTACAAGCCTGGAACCAGAGGGGACTAACCATTCAGAAGGATGGGGTCTGGGCTCAGGCTGAGCAGAACCTCCTGGCCCACCGAAACTTTGTTTTCCCCCGGATCATTTTTGCTGTAGAAAGAAGCCAAGAAGCACTGTATGGCCTGAAAGAAGAAAAGTCTCTTGCCAAGATGATTATATGATAGTATATATATATATATAGATTTTATATATATAGTATATATATATATATATATATATGAAAATAGAATGTCAGTCTAGCGGTTGTGAGCTCTCCCGCTTCCTCACCAAGGAAAAGGGATAGACTGGAAGTCATCATTCTGTGCTATGATGTGGAGAAGATTTTTTTGAAGGTTCTGGGATAGGGAGGTATGTGGGGAAAACAGGGGAAAGGCAGTGTGGTACAGTGGTCAGAGAACCTGGGTTTGATCCCCATCTCTACTACTGTACTTCCTGAGCTATCCTGGACAAGTCACTACCTCTCTGGGCCCATTTCCTCCACTGGGAAATGACCACAAGGTCAACTCCTGTGATCTAGAGAAGGTTTGGAAGAGGAAGGAAGGTAGGTTGGGGTTGTAGTTGTCGGGGATTTTTTTTTCTTTCCATAACGAATGTAGAGAGATTGCCTTTTTGCAGTCTAACTGAGGACTATTTGGAGGGAGCAGATTCCATATCCCCTCAGGGGACCGGGTGCAGGTGTGGTCCCACCTACTGGAGGGTGACTCTGGGTTTGAGAGAAAGCATTGTATACAAAGATGGAGGACAGGAGAGGCTTTGGGCCTCGAAGGGACAGTCTTGGCCTTGTGGCCTTCTTCTCCCAATTAACAAAAAGTCTGGCCAATGTGGAACAGGAATGATCAGTGGTCCGACTTGGGTTGAGGGGCAGCCAGAGGCAAAGGGCATCTATCTTGCTTCAGTTCTTCCAGCTCCGGTCATGATTAGGACAAAGAGGAGGCAGAAGCAAGAAACATTTCAGGACTAGGTCTCTGGAGCAGGAGCAGGGGGCTAGGGCAAGGGTTCATGTTGGAGTAAGTGTCAGGACAGTGTTGGAAGTAGAGTAAGGGTCAAGTGCCATATTTCCTCAGTGGGTAACTAAGAAGTCAAGAGAGGTAGAGTAGTGTAGTGAAAGAGACACTGACTGGGCTTGGAGGGATAAGGAAATCTGAATCAAAGCCCGGCTCTGCCATTTACTATGCATGTAATCTTCAGCAAGTTTATCCCCCTCCTGGACCTCAGTTTCCTCCTCTGTAAAATGGCGGAATCAGCAATCTCTCAGATACCTTTTGGCTCTAAATCCCATGATCCTCTAAGTCACCTTCTCTTTCCGGGCTTCCTGTTCTGTTTAGAGTTGCTTTGGGGGGAACTAGGATTCCTGCCTCAGGGGTGTGACTGATTAGTTGGTTGGCTGTTTGGAGCTGGGGCTTTTTGTCTTCTGTATTAAAGAGAAACATCCCAGGTGTCAGCTCCCCCCCATCTCCTTCCCCCATCCCATGAAGATTTGAAATTACGGGTACCTGAAGGCAGGAGCCTTTAATTTATATCAAAAAAGGTTTATTCCAGACAATTGTGTATATACATATAAATAGACGCTCTGTGTGGGTGGGTGTGTATGTGTGTGTATCTGTGTGTGTGCGGGGGTGTGTGTACATAAAATATATATATGGAGAGTGTACAATAGTGGTCCACCTTAAGCAAGATGGATGGAAGGCCCTCAGAAGTAAACATTACAATTCCAAATACCGGACCTTTGGGGAAAAAAAAATAAGAAGAGGAAAGAAAAAAAGAAATTGCGTTTTGTTGTTGTTGCTGTTATTGTTCTATATTGTCACAGTTTTGTTTTAAAAATTGTATTTTAACCTGTATATTTGTAAAGTTATTTATAGCCTGCTGAAGGGACTCCGTCTGCTTTGTTTAAAATATGCTAGCATTGCTGTCAACCTAATTTCCCAGAGTTTTAAGAGTTTTAACTTATTAACAGCTGCAAAAGTAAGTATATGCCTTTGTTTCCATGTTTACGGGAACCATCGAGCGAATGTATTGTGTGCACGGTCCTGAACAGATGTCATGAGATTGTCTGTGTTGTTTCAGATTCCAACTTTTCTCCGGATTGCAGTGAGGTGTTTTGGGTTTATTTTTGCAACAACACAGTTAAGCGAGAGCCCCCAGAGACAGCCTTCAGGAGGGAGGCTGTGCTTGTATTTTGTTTTGAGGAAACTGAGGCTGGTGGGATTCAGTGTGGCTTGATGTGCCTGGGCTGGGCAGGGCTTTCTCTGTTCCTTCTCTTTGGAGGGGTGGGAAGGTCATGAATCCTTCTGCCAGATGAAGATATTCATTATTGTTGGCCCAAAGCGTGTTGGCTTCCTTTCCCAATGTTTGGGTTGGATATGAAGGGGACAGAGCTCAGCCCCCTGACTTACTGGTCCCCAGCCCTCCAAGCATCCCTGCATGGCCTGCATTTCACATGTGACCACAGCATCCCACCGTCCCCAGAGACATAGCCAGAGAGTGCCCCAGCCCTCAGCAAACTACACACTCAGTTAGGAGACAGATAGGTCAGTGTTGGAAACCTGGCTTTTTTTTTTTAAAACTCTTTCTGGATGATACAAGAGGCATTTCTGAGTGTGTCCTGTAATTTCCTCCCTCACCACCCAGCTAGTTCCTTCATGATGAAGCAAAGGAAACAGAGTCCTGGTCTGTGACTATGTACTCTTTCCCTCTTTTCAGAATTTCTTGGAAACTAAAGTCTAAAAAAATAATTTATAGTTTAAAGATGATGCCAAGAAGCAGGTTTCTTTTCTTTCTTTTTTTTTTTTAATTTGGGGTCTATTTTGCAGAGAAAGTAGATTTCTATAGGGGGGACATTTGGTTTGGTTTTGTTTGGGGAACTTCAAATGGGAGAGAAAAAAATGGTATTTTCCTACAAATGTCTTCTAATCACGTACATTCCGCAGACGGACAGAGTGTGACGTCCAGCACCAGAGGAGAATGTACAATCGTGCGCATGGTTTCAAATGTTATTAGATATTATAAATATATATATATAATTTATTGAGTTTTTACAAGATTGTATTTGTTACTGTAGACTTAACATTTCTTATGCAATGCTTATATAGTTTTATAGCCGGGACTGTTACCTTTAAAAAGTTTGGGAGACAAGTGCCATAAATCATTTTCTCCACTGTTATATAGTTGGCAGATTTGGGATGGCTTACTCTCTGTAGGCAATTCCACGTTTATTTGAGACATGCAGTACCCATCGGTGGCTGCTGTCAGAGGCGTCAGAACACTAAACACAGCAGACTCTGCTTTTCTTAACCTGGCAAACTTTAACTTTTACCAAAAAATAAAATAAAATAAAAATTGGTTTAAGCTTCATTTTCTTTCTCTCGTGTCATTTTTGGGCCCAATCAGGAAAAGGTGGGGAGTTTTGCCATTGGCCATCATGGGGCCTAAAGACTAAAAGGGGCCTTAGAGAAGAGATGAGGTACAATCAGGAAGGAGACTAGAATTCGAGTCCCTTGATCCCAAATCTAGTGATTTTTTTCCCCCTCTGCTTCTCATTGGGTGCCATCCCACTCTCCCTCCCCCTTCACAAATAAATCAGCTTCAAGGGTGCTGTTTGCAGAAGCACCCTATATTAGCTATCATTTATATAGCACCCAATTATAGATATTATTTATATAGCACCTTACATAGAGGGAGTCTCATTTGAGACTCCCTCTAACTCTTTGAGGTAGGTTTTGTTATCTCCATTTTACATATTGGGAAAGTGAGGCCAAGGATGTTCAGATTACTTAACACAGGATCACACAGCTAAGAAGTGCCTGAGATGGGATTCGAACTTGGGTCTTCCTGACTCCAAGTCCTCCACTTCATCCGCTGTACCACTTAGCTCCCTTCTACCCTATCTGATTCTTTTTTTATTCTTTTTTTTATTTTTTTTTTTAGGCAACTGGGATTAAGTGACTTGCCCAGGGTCACACAGCTAGTAAATGTCAAGTGTTTGGTCTAAGGCTGGACTTGAACTCAGGTCCTCCTGACTTCAGGGCCGGTGCTCTATCCACTATGCCACCTAGCTTCCCCCTGCCCTATCTGATTCTAAGGCAGAGCCAGGAATTGTTATGATTCCATAATAGAGGCAGGGGAGAAATGCCAAAGTCATTACTTAAGTCTCTAATGGAACCTCAATTGGCAGGATCACCAGAGGGATTTATTTACCTGAATGAGAATCCTCTCCAGCCTTTTCTTTGAAGACTCAGTGATGGGGAACTGCCTAAATGCCGTCCAATGAGAAGCCTGGCAGAAAGTGCCAAGAGTTTGTAGCCCCTCGGGCAGTCTGGTGAGGCCTGTGGACCACTTCTCAGAACCATGTTTTTAAATGCGTAAAATATTTAGGGTTACCAAAAAAAAACCAATTATTTTGAAATACAGATGGGTGTGTACTAGCGCCAGCTCAAACCTGCTTGTGAGAGCTCATTGTTAAATTTTCAATGCGAGCATTTACACCTCTGGAAATCAGCAAACACTATAAATTGGCCTGATTTACTGTTGATTTCTAGACTTAAGAAAGTGATGGAGAAAATGTTAACAATGCAGATTAAACTAAAAAGTGGTGGTGGGTGTTTTGGGTTTTGTTTGTTTTTTGAGTCAGTTGTTAAAAGCACACATTGAATCCAGGTATCTAAATATTAAGAAAATAAATTCACAAGTGCCAGGTTTAGAACCCTGTCCTTACCCTACCTCATTTCACAAGAGAAAACTGAAGCCAAAGGGGCACCCAGTGACTTAGTGGCAGATCCAAGGCTATGCTCTCAGCATACACCTACTGCCTTACCATGGACTCATTCATTCCTTAGCTTCCTCCAATCTGACTGCCATCTCATCCTCACTGAGCTATTGAAATGACACTTTAAGATCACCCAAGGCCAAGTCTAGGGTCAAAACTCAGCCCGTTTTTCCTAGAATTATCCCAGTGTTTTCAGTCATGCCCAGTTCCTCATTACCCCATTTGGGGTTTTCTTGGCAAAGATACTGGAATGGTTTGCCATTTCCTTCTCCAGCTCATTTTACAGATGAAGAAACTGAGGCAAACAGGACTAAGTGACTTGCCCAGGGTCACATAGCTAGTAAGTGTTTGAGGCCAGATTTGACTGCAGTGCTCTGTCCACTGTGCCACCTAGCGTTCCCATCCTCCTCCTGGTTAGTCTCATCTTCCTTGACAAAGCTCTTTTGGTTTTTCTACCTCCTTGATCGCTCTTCCATCCCTACTCCTAAATGTGGGTGTTAGGGCTAGCACCCCTGATGCCAAGACCTTGTTAGTTCAGATTCAATTTTGAAATGAAATGCGGTACTCATAAACCATTTAATAGTTTACAAAATGAGATTTACTTAGCCCTGATGTAGGAAGATTATTCAACAAAGAGAGAGTGGTCCTTACCTTCTATAGACTCTCCATTCCCATCCTGCACCATATGGAAATGAAATGTCTTGTTAGGCAGGCAGGGTGTGGTGACTCCTGCAATCTTCAGGCATCCACCAAGTCCATGTTCATGGGACTTTCTTATGCCCTTACATGACTGAGGGAGGCAGGAGCCAATCATGTTCTGGGGACAGCTTTGCTGCTATTTAGGAAAAACTAACCCTTATGGGGGAACAGGAGAGGGAGGGAGGAACCCTGGTAGATATCAGTCTATCACCATAGACATTCCCCTAGATTCTGTCCTCAGCCCTCAATTCTGTCCCCTGCATTCAAGAAAACAACATTTATCAGTCCAGTCATGGTGACTGACTGACTTGGTGCTCCCACACGCAGCTATCCAGCATTCCTACCAAGTTTTCTGTTGAAATTCATTTTAATGGATCAATATTGAGCAAAATAGATAATGTGATGAGGGAGAGGGATGGCCAATAGACATCCTGTGTATCCCATTCTTATCCAAGATATCAAGAGAAATAGGGGAAGTGAGCTGCCTGGCAGGAAAAATTCCAATGGGAGGATGTGGACAAGAATCATATAGGATTGGGTGGGTTGTGGTCTGTTCTGCCACATGAGATCATAGGTCCATTAAAATGTTGAGCGTTTATTCTGTGCCTGCTGCCCTAGAAGAGACTGAGGAGGGATAAATGAGGAACCTTCCCTCCAGCTGAAATCCAATTGAATATCAACAAGCACTGGGGAGGTATCTATTATGTGCCAGGTTCTCTGCTAGGATCTGGGAATACAAACACATAGATAAGAGAGTCTGCCCTCATGCTTTATTTGGGGGAGGGCGGGAGAATAACAGGTGCACAGATAAAGTCAATTTAAACATTTAGAGTGGACAGAGGGTGATTAGAAAAGGCAAGTGGCCTTGTTTAGGAAGGAGTATGTGGCTGAGCTGTGACTGGAGCGAGGGACTCCAGGAAGTCGGGAGGAAGGGAGATCATTCCAGGTGGAGGTGACAGAGGAGATGTCAGGTAGGATGATAGCAAGGAGTCCATGAGAGGGAGTTGTGTGACCCTGTCTGCAAAGGTAGGTTAGAATCGAAATCAGACCATGATGTGTTTTAAGTGATACACAGATTAATTTGTATTTCGTTGTACAGCCAATAAGTTTCTTCAGAACAGGGAAGCTAGGTGGTGCAGGGGATAGTTTCAGCCTTGGAGTCAGGAGGACCTGAGTTCAAATCCAGCCTCAGACACTTGACACTAGCTGTGTGACCCCGGGCAAGTCACTTAACCCTGATTGCCTCAGCAAAAAAAACCCCAAAAAACAGGAACAGGTGAGCTACTGACTTAAAGTAGCTTCTCTTTCCGATGAGGTTATTGGATAAATTGTTCTCCTGGTTCTCCTCAGTTTATACTACCCAGGATTCTCTGTAATCTTCCCTTTGAAATCAACTCTCATTTTAGGGAGTCTAGAGAAGCAGATTTCGGGCCCTAGCCTCAGGGAGCTCGCAGTCTGGGTAAGGAAAGGGACTCAGCAGGAAAGATGAGAATCACAGGAAATGGCACCAGACCCTGCAGGGCCCTGACCTCCCAGTCGGGGTGAAGATGACCAGACTGTCAGGTCTGCTGCTGTGGGCAGTGGGGCCACTGGCCACCAACTGCCCTGCCCTGCCCTGCCCTGGCTGGGCCATGGGAAGTTGTAGACTTGGCCCCTCTCTGGGTACATAGAGAGGGGCTTTCTTTGGTTCTTTGGCTGTTCCAGCAGTCCCTGGCTTTGGTTCCCAGGATCTGAGCACCAGCCCAGCCCTGGAGACAGCCCAGCTCCTAACAGGGAAACCCTTTAAATCTCTCAGTCAGGCTGTGGGGCCTCTGCTTTCTGTGTGGCCCTGGAGGGCACCACTGTAGGGGTGAGCCCTGTGGACCCAAGAATCCCCCCCCAGCACTGAAATCTTAGTCATATCCCAACTGAAACAGAGGCAATCTTTTTTCTTCATGCCTCTTTTCTCTTCTCCCCTCTCTCCCCCTCTTCTTCCCTTTTGTCTCTATTCATTTCCACCTCCTCTCCTCTCCTCTCTTCTTTCCTTCCCTCTCTTTTCATTTCTTCCTTTCTCCTCCTTTCCCTTCCCTGTCTTCTTTTCCCCCCCTCACCCTCTCCTCTCCTCCTTCACCTCCATCTCCCCACAGAACATCTATTATAGGAAGAAAGAATTTTCTCCCTTTTCTGTAGAACTTTCCCAAGAAAAGCCACCCAAGCAAATCAAACTCTCCAATCCTGAAAGGAGAAATAAAGAGGGAGGACAAAGAAAAGAACTAAAATCTAAGAGTCTGCCCTTAGCCGTCTTGGACAGCTGAAGAAAGGCTGAACAAAATGTGGTATAAGAACATAATGGAATATAACTGCACTATAAAAATGATGAAAGAGGTGATTTCAAAAGGGAAGATTTCAGAGAATCCTGAGCAGGATGAACTGAGTAAATCCAAGAGAACAATTTATCCAATAACAACCACATTGTAAAGACGAACAACTTTAAAAGACTTGAGAGCTCTGATCAATGCAATGACCACTCGTGTGACAAGAGGACCTCTAATAAAATCTGTTACTCACCTCCTGACAAAGACTTGATGGTTCAAAGGATAGAGACACTCATTTTTGGTCGCTGCCACTTTGTGGGTTTTTTTTTTTTCTTGACTATATTTATTTAGCACTTTTTTTTCTTTATAAAAACAACAACAACAACTTTCCTCTAAGTTTCTCTGTTTCTTCTGGGCCCCAAGGCAGGCTCGGAGTAGGGCAGAGCAGGAGGTGAGATCCTCTGATTGGTAACTTGTACCTACAGCAGCCTACAATCAAAGACTGCACAATGGGACTTCAAAAGTCTGAAAACCACAGCTGACTCCATCAATTCAGAGTTCAGGCAAAAGGGTCTTCCCAACAACAAAGCCTATGCAGTCTATGTAAAGTAATTTGCAAACCTGAAAGCACTATAGAAATGTTAGCATGTTAGCTGTTACTATATTTATTAAAGAGACTAATGTTAATTGTTGGTAGAACTGTGAATTGGTACAACTATTTTGAAAAGCAATCTGGAATTGCACAAAGTGATTAAAATGTCCATACTCTCTGACCCAAAGATTTCATTACTGGGCTTAAACCCAAAGGAAGTCATTGATAAGAATGAAATCCCCATACACAACCAAATACCTATAACAACACTTTGGTGATAGCAAAGATCTGGGAACAAAGCAGATGCCCATCAATGGGCGAAGGAAATGGCTAAACAAATTGTGATACATGAATGTAATAGAATATTACTGTGCTATCAGAAATGATGGATGTGATGAATGCAGAGAGGTGTGGAAAGACCCACATGAAATGATGCAGAGTGAAGCAAGCAGAGCCAAGAAAATAATATATACAATGATACAGCAATGTCAACGGAAAGAACAACCACATATACAAAACTCAAAAGTGAAAGCTGCAAAATTGTAAAGAACAAGCGTGACTTGGAAAAAGAGATATGAGAGAATGCTCCCACACCAACCCTTTGCAGAGGTGGGAAGTCCACAGACGTTATACATTGCACGTTTTCAGACTTTGCAATGGAGTGATCTGTTGCACTCATTTCTCTGTCTTCTTCTTTCTTTCTTTTGCCTTTTTTAAAAAAATACAATTTGTTATATGGGATGGCCTTCTGGGAAAGAAATGGGGGCATACTGGGGAAAACTATGATAATGTAAAAAATAGAAGAAATCAATAAAAATGTATTTTTTAAAAAAAGAGAGACTCGTATGGTTACACAAAGAGTTCAATGACTCAGAATCTTAAAAGACATATATCAAAACCAGAACAAAAGGTAAGATTCCGGAGAATGGTATTAGGAGTACTACAGTTGGACAACCCATAGGCCCCCAGGATCCCTTTCAAATGTGAGTCTTATTCTATGACTTCCAAAGCAGGCAGGGCAGAATCACCAAATCTTGCTGACATTGGCAATAAATAATACGAAAAACAAAATAGGATTTTTTTTTTTTTTGCTCTGTTAGGAGCAAAAGTAAGATCAGAGAAGGGTTCTGTGGTTAGGATAACAAAAATGGTCGGTGATGAAAGCATTTACTAAATGCTTGTCAACACAGAAAGGTACTGCTATAAATATTTTTGTATGTATGGGACTCCATGGAGGCCAAAACCAGAGGGAAAAATCTCTTATACACAGAAATATTTATAGCAGAACTTTTCTGTGTCAAAAAGCATTTAGTAAGTGATTATTCTCTACCTACTCTGTATTTTTTCCTATAGTTCTGGTATCAGAATACATAAGATATAGGTAGCTATATCAGACAGACGGGGAGAGAGAGACAGACAGACAGAGAGAAAATGGATAGATAGACAGATTAGATGAATAGATGGATAAACGGATGGGTGTATGAACAGGGAGATAGATGATAGACTAGAGAGAGAGAGATTAGATAGATATATTAAACAGGTATAGGCATAGACATAGACATAGACACACACACAGACACAGACACAGACATAGATACAGACATAGACATACCAGAACATATCTTAAAGGAGATAGCACTGGTAGCTGTTGGAACCAAGAAAAGGCCATTTCGTGGGGAAAGTGGAACTTGAGGTGTATCTTACAAGAAGATAGGGATTCTAAGAGTCAGAGGTTGAATGGGAGAACATTCCAGGTAAGAGATGTGCAAAGGCATGGAGAAAGGAGGTGGGAAGCGGTGTTCTAGAAACAGTTTGGCTGAATGATGGAGTGTGTGAAGGTGAGTAGTTTGTAATAAACATGGAAAGAGAGGCTGGAGCCAGATTGTTAAGGGTTTCAAATGTTTAATAGTACAAAGAATTGGGAAGGAAGTGGGAGCCCATTAATTGGGAAAGGCTGCAAAAATTGTGGTGTATGAATGGAATGGAATATTGTTACTCCATAAGAAATGATGAGTTTGAAGAATTCAGAGAAACCTGGGAAGGTTTGTAATCAACTAATACAGAGAGAAGAAAACAGAACCAGCAGACTAATTTGCACAGTGACCACAATCAAGGAAAGGAAGACTTCAGGGCCCTGATCAATGCAGGGATTGAATGTGACTTTGGAGGATTGATGAGGAAGACGAAGAGACATCTCTTGCTTCTCTGCAGAAAGATGGTGCGCTCTGGGTACAGAAGGAAACATATCTTTTCAGATATGGCCAGTGGGATGATTTTTTTTTGCATGTTTATACTCATTTGTTACAAGGAATGGTTCTAGTTAGGGGGCAGGGGGCCAAGGAGGGAGAATTAGTCATTGAGAAATGATAGTGAAAAGCTGGAAAAGCTTTGATAAAACACTTTTAAAAGAAGAAAAGAAAAGGTGGCCATCTGGATGGGAAACATACCAAAGCAGTCTTACTCTGGATAAAGGACTGTGGCAGACCCAACCACTATCAGTTAGCTGGAGTTAGTAATCCCAGAGGTCCCTGCCCACCCTGACCTGACTATACCATCCACATTACCCAATTTCAGTCATTTCTACTGGGTCTGGGCTGGGGCCAGGGCTGGGAGAGTCTGAAAGGACTTTGGACTTCCCAATCTCCTACAGAAGTGTAAGGGGATTGACGAAGGCATCTGAAGCCTGCATTGGCCTAAGAATTCGGAGAAGCCTATGCAAAGCAATGAAGCTCAGAGAGTCTGCATTAATTGCTTCCTTTCCTGCACTTCCATCCAGCACTGCCATCCCTCTGCCTGGGTTCTCCCCCTTTCTGTGCCCCTTGTAAACCTGTCCTTGGGACTCCTCTTTTGAAGCATCAAAAACTGATCAGAGCCAATCATAGGGTCCCTCCCAATTCAGCGCTCTTGGCAGATCCTACTTTGACAGTCAGATCTCAGGTGTGCTCCAGATAGTCTTAGCTCTCTAACATTCTTTGCCCTGTAGCTGGACCTTCTTGCCTCTAACATACTACTGTGTAATGTCCTCACCTGATCGGTGAGAGAGTCCCTGGCATGTCACCATTTCATAAGGCTCCCGGGCCATAGTGACTTCACTCTTACCTCTACTTCTTACTCCCTGGAGTTCACCTCTCACCTATAACCTTTTCCTCCTGGAGATACCTCCATCCTAACCCTTGTATTTGTGTCCCTGGCACATAGCGCAGTGCCTGGCACAAAGTGCTTAATCAATGTTTTACCTATCTACTTACCTATCTGTCTATCTGCAGAGCCGTCTTTTTATCTCCAATATTCTGGCCAGGCTACAATATGCAATTCAAAAATAAAATAAAATTTTAAAAATTAAAAAATTTTAAAAAGTGCAATTTAATTATATTCAGTAAACACTTATTAAGTGCCTAATATATGCCAGGCACTCTGCTGAGCTCTAGGGATGCAAAAAGAGACAAAAGACAAAAATAAAAGATGTGCTGAACAGGAAATGGAAGGCTCAGGGGACTAATATACCCTTTAGCTCTGATATTGTTTAGCTCTTTATTTCTATGTGTAATGGCCCCTACCATGGAGCCATGGATTTAAAGCAACTCCATCTATTAGATGTTTGTGTGCAGGTCCTTTTACTTATCTGGGCCTCAATTTCTTCATCTGTAAAGTGGAGTTCATGATCTAATTTGTATTACTCTCCCTCCTATTGCAAGGAAAGCACTTTAAATACAATTCAAGCCAATCCATTAAGCATTTAACAAACACCTACTAGGTGCTGACATCCCTTCACTTGCTTGATTTGGGTCTAGAGATGAACAGGGAGGAGGGTAGAGAACAATAGTCATCAGGAGAATGCAGAGACTTTTGAAAGGGAATAGAGATGGAGAGAGGGACAAATGGGAACCATCTTGCCTCCCTCCTGCTGCCATGGTAGGCCTGAGGTTGTCTAGCACTCTGTGTCTAGGGGAAAACTCCCTTCAACCCTGCACAGGTCTATAGGGACAGAAATGTAATTTCTACACCTGAGAGGTCTGGAGAGCCTAGGGCAGAGCCTTGATGGCCTGGGAGCAGCCACATTGGCATAGCCATCTTGTGCGGGCCACCCTTCAGAAGAGATAGCAAAGCTCCAAATTTCTGAGTCACATCAACATACTGGACACTGATCCCCAGTTTGAATCTGCCATGAATGAAAAAGTCTTGGACAGACACTCCTGTTATTCCTATTGGGAATGAATGGGAGAGATGAATTCCAGACTCTTTGTCCTTTCTGTGGCCTGGCAGTTGATACAGACCCTAAAGGAGAATCATGGGGGCTGGTGGATTGCTTGGCCTGGGCATGCTGCTATTAACTTGCTTAGATTCATTTCTCCATTGGTGTTGGTCAATCATTTCAGTCATGTCTGACTCACGGCCCAGTTTGGGGTTTTCCTGGCAAAAATACAGGAGCGGCTTGCCATGTCCTCCTCCAGCTCATTTTACAGATGAGGAAACTGAGGCAAACAGGGTTAAGAGACTTGCTCAGGGTCACACAGCTAGGAAGTGTCTGAGGCCAGATTTGAACTTACAAAGATGAGTATTCCTACTACTGCGCTATAAGAAATGATGAACAGGCTGACTTCAGAAAAACCTGGAAAGACTTGTGTGGTCTGATGCTGAGTGAAGTGAGCAGAATCAAGAGAACGTTGTACACAGTAACAGCCACGTTGTACGATGACTAATGTTGATAGACTTAACCCTTCTCAGCAATACAAGGATCTAAGGCATCTCTCCAAAGACCTCGTGATGGAAAATGCCATCCACATCAAAAGAAAGAACTATGGAAATTGAATTGCTATTTTTTTTCTCTTCTGTTGAGTTGTGTTTCCTCTTTCTGATGGTTCCTCCTATTGGTTTTAATTTTTACTTACAACATCACTAATGTGAAAATATGTTTAATAGGAATGTACATGTCTAGCCTATATGAGATTGTGCGCCATCTTGGGGAGGGTGGTGGCGAGGAAGGGTGAGAAAAATTTTAAACTCAAAAGCATATGGAAATGATTATGATAAATCAAAATAAATTAATAAAATAAAAAAATTATATTGTTACAAAGTAAGGAAAAAAAGCATGTCACGTGCATAGCAGAACATAAGAAAGGATTCAAAATATGTAATGATAAATTTTCATTTCAAGAAAGCCAATGTGATAAATACTAAAAAAGAATGAGTGTTCCTGATTCCAGGCCCTACACTCTATCCATTGTGCCATCTAGCTGCTGTCACTCTCCCATAGCTTATTAGCCATGTTCACCTGAGCATTCATGCCAAGTTCCACTTGCCATGGTTAGAGGCAGGGGGAGGGGAGAAAGGGGAGGGAGGACAGAGAAGCTTTGCTGATGGAAGAATTTATTTTACAGGTCCAGCTTGTTCCCAGAGACGCAGCCCATGCTTCCCTGTAAAATGGCCTTAAGTGAGTTAGCAGAGATGAGTCCAGGGTTATCCACACTCTCCTAGGCCTTTGTGGACTCTTTTCCCACCAGCTGCTCTTCTGGCCGTAGAATTAATGGTCCAGCTCTGCCATGCTATACCCAGGACCAGTGGAGGCAGGGCAGCTCTGATGGTCTTATGTCAGGCACTAAGACAGAGGAATAAGTGCTAAAGTGGGTGGTCAGATGGTCAGGGCTTTGAGAAGACAGAGAAAGGGTAATTCACTGGGATCTGGGATTAGCTAGGAAAGGTTTCCTGGAAAAAGGAGGACCTGAACTCAATCTAAAAGATTCAGAAGGACAGAGAAGGAGAGAATACGTTCAAGGAGAAGGAAATGGCATCAGTCAGCAAAAGAGCAGAACTGGAAATGAGCCCGGGCTGGAGGGCCTAGACAGGGGCTAGAAGGGAGGGGGCACGTTAGGAAGAATTTGGTCACATTAATCAGATAGTCTCAAACCACAGGAGGGCCACATCACCTATCTGTTGAAGAAGATTCAGTGGCTCCCAGCTGCCTCTAGGATAAAGCACTGCGGTATATGGGGTATTCGAGGAGGACTGGTGCCTCTGGTGTTTTCAGGGCTGTTCATCTACCTCCGGTGCCCGCTGTCACACGTGGCTCCAAGAAGCTCTCCAGCATGTGCAGCTGCCACACCCAGGTTAACTATCTCGGCAGAGGGCTAAACCAGATTGAGAGCAACCAACAGGCCTCAAACTCATGAGTGAATTAGGGGGTGCCTACCCCAAGAATGTGAAGACCTTCCCTGGCGGAACGGGTGGATGACAGCAATTTGTTCCAACGGGGCCACGGAGGCTGCTAAAGCAGGTGCCGCGGAGCGCCTAGAGCTCGGTCAGACACCAAAGACACCAAGGTCATCCAACACATCCCAAGCCATCGCCGGTCATTCTGACTTCTGTCCTGCCACTGGACTTCCATGACACTGCAACAAAGAGTGAGGCTGATGACTCTGTACAGCGCTGCCTCACTTAAATCCCATTCATGTAGGACTCAAGACATCAGCCTGTGATATCGCTGGTCCTCTTGGAAAACAAAGGACAAACAACAAGAAGGTTCTAAGCCTATCTTTTCAGAATGGGGAGGTCTGGGGCAGCTAGGTGGCGCAGTGAATAGAGCACCAGCCCTGAAATCAGGAGGACCTGAGTTCAGAGCCAGCCTTAGACCAGACACTTGACACTTACTAGCTGTGTGACCCTGGGCAAGTCACTTAACCCCAATTGCCTGGAAAAAAAAAAACAGAATGGGGAGGGTCAACCAGCCAAAGCTGAAACATGCATTAATTCTCATTAGAACACAGAATCAATCTCAATTCGACAAGAATCAATAAGTGTTTACAATATGCAAAACATTGTGCCAGGTGCTGAAGATACAAATACAAATACAAAAAAAAATAGTCCCCTCCCTCAAGGAACGTCCATTCTTGGGGGGGGGGGCCCAACCTGGACACATGTGCATAAATACTAAACAGACAGATAGATACCATATATACATGTAAGTACACCTATATACATATCTATGTATTATGTTCTTATTTGTCCTCCATTTCCAAAAAGGACCAATGACGTCATGGTATTGAGGTACGATGGTGGATGACGGGTGATGCCTTGACTTTCACATGAATTGGATTTAAGTGAGGCAGAGTTGTACAGAGCAAACCACTCCACTCTCCCTTCCACAGTCATCAAAGTCCAAGAGCAGGACAAGAGTCAGGACTGGCGTCGGCCTGGGATGCAGTGGATGACCTTGGCGTCTTTGACGTCTGACCTAGCTCCAAGCACATCACAGCATCCGCTTCAGCCACCTTTACGGCCAGTGGGATAAATTGTTCTCAATAGTCCATTCCGCCAGGGACATTCTTCACATGCTTTGGGTAGACATCCTGCTAACTTATCAACAGGTCAGAGGCCTGTCGGTTCCCTCAACCTGGTTTAGGCCTTCTGCTGAGATGATTGACCGTGGCGTGGCCACTGCTCATGCTCCAGCTTCTGGAGCCACAGATGAGACTTAGATGATAGGCAGGCAGTGGAGGGGACGGTGTTCAGCGAGGCCTAGCTCCTCTGGTGTGAGGGCTTGCCAAGCCCTTTTCAGGGCTGCTTATATACGCATGTATATGCAGAGTGAAGGAAGGAGAAAGTGCTAAGTAATTGGGAAGGTAAGACCTGGAAGAGACATGAGACAATTGCGACTTGCCCAGGGTGATGCATCGGAGGAAGCAGCACTTGATATGAACCTTGAAGGGAGGTAAGAATTCCAAAAAGTGGAAGTGATGATGGAATGCTCTCCCCACAGAGGTGGGAGACGAACTTCTGTGTTCCTCAAGTTGGCCCCAGTTCAGCTGGAACATGAAGTGTGTGAGGGAGAGCAAAGTGAGATAAAATCTCAAGTAAGGAAGCAATGTGGTCAGACCTGTGGTTCAAGGATATCAATTTAGCAGCTATGTTGAAGATGTATTGGAGAAGGTGGGAGTCAGAGACAGGGAGATTAATAAGGAGACTGTTGCAATAGCCTAGGCAAGAGGGGATGAGGGTCTGAACCAGGGTGGAGGCGATGTCCATGTCCATGTGGACATCAAGAGTAGCTTTGGGTTTTTGCCTTTATTATTTGTCTGGCCTCAGATGCTTACTAGCTGCATGACCTTGGGAAAGTCACTGAACTCTGTTTGCCTCAGTTTCCTCATCTGTAAAATGAGCTAGAGGAGAAAATGGCAAACCACTCCAGTATCTTTGCCAAGAAAACCCCCAAAATAGGGTCACAGAGCCAGACATGACTAAACAACACCATTTGCCAAGGTGGAAAGGCCCTGAGATTTCATTTAGTCAAAGCCTCTCATTTTATAAACAAGGAAACTGAGGCCTAGAGATGGGAAGGGACCTACACAAGGCATATATAAATAGGTAGACCTGAAATTCAAAACCATGTCCTTAGACTCCAAATCCTGGTTCTTTCCATTGCACCAAGCAAAGATCTAGAAAACAGAGTCCTACTTCAAATGGACCTGAGGACATCGAACATAGGATGTCAAAGCTGGAGGGGTGCTTAGAACCGAGAACATCAAAGTTGGAGGGGACCTTAAAGATCATCCTCTAACTCCTCCCTGCTCCCCTCCCCTTTTGACAGAGGAGGAAACTGAGGCCTGGAGAGGGAAGATGTCCAAGGTGACGCAGCAAGTCATTCACAGAGTGGGGCCTAAAATCTAGGTTTCCTGGATTTCCCAGGCCAGGCTTCTTCCCACTCCTCTACACTTTCCGCAGGCAGGAAGCAGAGGCAGGGCTAGCCGTCGCTCTGGGAACTGACAAAATGTTTCCCAGCCCCCTCCCCAGCTGCTGACAGCCCAGCTGGCCAGCTGTTTGGGGAGATGGTCCGGAAATATTTTGGGGAAGCAGGCAGCCCAGGGAAGGCCCACTGCCTGCCTCTCCTCCCCTTTCCTCCTTTCTCCGGGCCCAAGCACCTGGTGCCCATGAGGCAGGCAGGCACGGAGGCAGAAGCACCTGTTCCAGGGACTCTCAGCTCCCAGTCCATCTGGGGAATTGCTCAGGGCCTGAGAACATCATTAGCATCGGGCTGTCATGCTGGCTTGTGGAGTCCAAGCTACTTTTCCTTGGGGCAAAGGAAAAGCTCCATTGACTGCAGTCAATACCTTCCTTCCCTAGCTTCTGGCTGAGGAAAGATACAGAAAAGTTCCTCATAAGAAAGTTCTTCCTGATAACATTTTTTTCTTTTTTTTGCTTTTTTGGTGAGTCAATCGGGGTTAGGTGACTTGCCCAGGGTCACACAGCTAGTAAATATCAAGTGTCTGAGGCCAGATTTGCCTAACAACTTTTAAATCCTAAACTAAAATTATTGGTATGGTAATAATTGCAAATTTGGTTTCTTTTAACACTTTTTTAATCCTGTAAAGAATGTTTTTTTAATAAACATCCTTTTTATAATAGTTAACCATAACATGGAAAATGTTGTGTTGTTGCTGTATGAAAAGTGTTCCATACTCTACACCCACAGATCATGAAAAATTCTTATAGACTTTTGTATTAAGTATACATATTAGGTTAAAGAAATTTTATAGTGGTGATAGAGTGCCATGAAATTGATACTTGCAATCCAGATTGCTGTAGTTTACACTTTTTCTGTGTGTCAAACCAGGTGGGTACCATTTGTACTGAGCACACCACAGAATGAGAATTATCCAAAGTCCATTGATTTTAATGTGTGTTTTGGTTTGTAAATAAAATTTATTGCACATTTCTGGAAAATAAGAACTTAGGTGTATAAGAAAATAAAATATAATATATAACAATAATATAATAAAAATAAGAACTTACATATCTGCTTCTAGATAAAATGTATAAATAAAAATTTTATTCACAAAATAAAAAAAAAGAAAGTACTTCCTAACAATTAGAGGTGGCCAGCGATGGAATGGGCTGCATCGCTAGGCAGTGAGCTCCCTGTCATTGGAGCCGCTCAAGCAGAGCTGGGTGAGTCCTGGCCACGGAGGCTGGACTGGATGCCCTCTGAGAGCCCTTCCAGCTCAGAGCTTAAAGCATTTTGGAGATTATATGGTGCTGATAAGGTGGCTAGGGGTTCGAGTCTCGATCATTTGTTGGGCTTCCTTCTATTCCATGGCTCAGGCTGAGCGCTGGACCTGCTTCCATGCCCTGACCACAGACTATGATTAGGAGAAGGCTTCCACTTTTTGTGTGCATCACACACGGTCAGCTCTTAGGAGATCTAGGTCCTTGTCCCGACTCTTCTAATTACTTGCTGTGTAACTTTTGAGTTAATCTGGGCTTCTCAGTTTCATCCTTTGTAAAATGGGGAGGGTGTGAGTTCAGTGTTCTCTAAGGTCCCTTTCAGCTGTGATGTTCTATAATCAAAGGATTCATTATTCATACCAGGGCCTAGACTTCCCCATTTCCATCTGAGGGACATAATTCTCACAAGGGTCCCACTGATAAGGTAAGAAAAACTCAGCCCAACAGCCTGAGATTTCCAAATATCCAAATGTCAGATGCTACGTAGAGATCGGATACTTAGATACTGGACTGAAATGTCCTGTCCCTCTAGGTATTGTCTGGTGTCATCCAACCTTGACCTCAGAATGGAGGTTAGAGCCAGGCTTCTCTCCTCTCTGGCCCTTATCATGCTGCTGCCTCTGTCCCTGCTCCTGCATTTCATATAATATATATAAATATGGGATAGGGATGGAGACTAGACTTGTGATTTCAATGGTATACAGAGTCACTCAGATAGTCTATTAGTATTTATTAAACATCTTCTGCATGCCAGGCACTGTGCTAGGCCTGGAGATACATAGAAAGGTTAAAGACAGTCCCTGCTCTCCAGAAACTCACCTATGTCCAAACTAGTTATAGTAGGTATGCACAGTTTTATAGCTCTTTGGGCATAGCTCCCACCAACAATCCATTAGTGTTCCAGTTTCCCCATATCTTCTCCAACATTTATCATTTTTCTTGTTTTGTCATGTTGGCCAGTCTGATGGGTGTGATGTGGTACCTCAGAGTTGTTTTGATTTACATTTCTCTAATCAATAGTGATTTAGAACATTTTTTCATATGACTATAGGTAGCTTTAATTTCTTCATCTGAAAACTGTTCATATCTTTTGACCATTTATCAATTGGGAAATGACTTCTATCTTATAAATTTGACTCAGTTCTCTATATATTTTAGAAATGAGGCCCTTATCAGAGACACTGGTTGTAAAAATTGTTTCCCAGCTTTCTGGTTTCCTTCTAATCTTGGTTGCGTTGGCATTGTCTGTGCAAAAACTTTTAATTTGATGTAATCAAAATTATTCATTTTGTATTTCATAATGTTTTCTATCTCTCCAAACTATTTCTAGAAAGAGTAAATTGGAGATAGTCTCAGAGGGAAAGCACTAAGATTAAGGGGGACTGGGAAAGACGTCCTAGAAGCTGGGATATTATCTGACACTTGAAGGAAGCCAGGGAAGGCAGAAAGTGGAGGTGAGGGAGAGTGTTCCAGATATAAGGGATAACCAGTGAGGAACTTCCTCTACCAATACAGGGCATCACCTTTTTCTACAATTTATAGTCATAGAGAATTGCCTGGAACAGAGACGTTAACCAGCTTGCTCAGGATCATATAGCTAATGTGAGTCAGGACTTGAACCCAGATCTAACTGGCTCTAAAGCCAAACCCTCTCTATGCACTATGAAACATAGCCTCTTGAAGACATAGATAACTATGATAAACAATATTACATAATTAGGGAAGTTCATTAATGACAAAGGCTTCCTAGAGCCTTGGATTCCAGTCTCCAATTCCTCAAAGATTCCCAAGTCAGTCTGCTTTGAAGGATCATCATCCGTGTGTCCTGTACCTATTGGGTAGGTGTAACCTCAGAGCTCTGTCCTGGGCCCCCTTCTCTTCTCTCCCTAAATTCTCTTCTGAGGACCTATCTCATTGGTTCCCATGATTTCAACTACTATTTCTATGCAGATGACTCTCAGACCTCAAAATCCAGCCTTAATCTCCCTCGCCAATGGCCTTAGGACATCTCCTCGCCGATGTTTCATAAAGATCCCAAACTCAAAAATACAGAGTTGAGCTCACCACCTTTCTCCTTAAACCCACCTCTCCTCCTAACTTTCCTGTTTCTATCGAGAGTGCCACCACCTTCCAGTCCCCCAGGATCACAAACTTGGAATCATCCCTAACTTGACTCTCCCTCAACCCTCACATCCAATTAGTTGCTAAGTGCTATTGATTCTACCACCACACCCTTCACATCTGTCCCCTTCTCTTCACTACTGTGGTCGCCATCCTAGTTCAGGCACTTACCAGTTCCTGCCTAGACTTTTGCAGAGTCTTCTAACTGATCTGCTTGTACCCAGCCTCTTCCCTCTCCATTCCATCCACAAAGCTGCCAAATTGATTCTTCCTTCTTTCTTCCTTCCCTCCTTCCTTCTTTTCTTTTCATCCTCCTCCTCTTTCTCCTCCTCCTCCTCCTCCTCCTTTTTCTTCTTTTCTTCTTCTCCTTCTCCTTCTCCCCCCCTTCCTCTGTCTCTGTCTCAGTGTCTCTTTTTCTCATCCTCTGACTAGGTCCCTATCTTGCTCAGGCTGGAAGTGCAGGGGGCAATTCACAGGTTTGATCCCACTACTAATTCTAATGAGAGCTTTGACCTGCCCTGTTTCTGACCTGGGTATGTTCGTCTTCTTTAGGCAACCTGACACCTGGAGTGGACTCACCATATTGATGCCCTACTTAGTTTTAGTCAATGTAGCTCCAAAATTCCAAGCACAAGAGTTCCACCGGCCTTGGCTTCCTGGTAGCAGGGATTACTGGTGTTGGTCACCACACTTGACCAGCTTGATATTCCTAAAGCACAGGTCTGACCACGACACTCCATTGCTCATGAAGTTTCAATGGCTCCCTATTTCCTTCAAAATCAAAACCAAACTTTTCTGGTGTTTAAAGGCCTTCCCAACTTGGCTTCAACCTATTTTTCCAGGCTGATTATGTTATTCTCTATCACAGACTCTAGGTTCCAGCTCACTTCTTCCCCTTGGAACTTAAGCTCCCTTCAAGGATCAGCTTGAATGTCACCAAGAGACCTTTCCTGATTACTTCAGCTGCCTACCAAGTAAGTCCGTTCACCAGCACTTGTTATGTTCCAGGCACTGTGCTTAGAGCTGGAGACAAAAAGAAAGGCAAAAGCAGTCCTTACCCTCAGGCAGTTCACATTCTAATGGGGGGGGGGAATCAAAATGCCCTTGCATATATTTTTATTTTCTGTTTCCCCACAGTGGAATATAAACTTCTTGCAGGTAGGAATTGTTTTATTTTGGTTTTTATTTTCTCAGAACCAGAAGAGTTGCTGGGACACGGCAGAGACTCCTAATGCAGATTTGTTGAACTGACCTGAATTGAAAATCAGCCTGAGCTATCAAGACATGTGGGTTCCAATTCCAGTTTGGTCACTTACTTGCTAAGGTAAAAGCAAGTCACTTCATATGCTTTAGTCTCCTCATCTGTAAAATGGGAATAATCCTTGTCCTTTCTCCCCGGGTGAGGATTAAACAAGAAAATGCATGTGAAAACCTTCTGGAAACTGTAAATTCCCAGCCTGTACTCCCATGTGACCGGAAAGAAGCCTCTCCTCTATCAAGTCATGGTTATTTTATGAGTCCTTAGAAAGGCATGTGCAGGGAATAGCTCAAAGACATCAGCCTTGAAATGACAGCCAACAGCTGACGGCCAGTCAGAGGTCCTCCCACTCCTGTGTGGATAATAAAACCACCATCGTGATACCAGCAGCTTCTGTCTCTATAGAGCTGTGCAGTTTACAAAGCGCTTTCTTCTCAGCCTCTACAGGAGGGGTGGAAGGTCATCGTCACTGCAGGGCTTCACGCTTGATAAAGAACTTTCCTCACAACACCTTTGAGATCGACCGACTGACCTTCCTGTGGGTAGGCTACTCTCACTCTGTCTGGGCTTGCCAGCACCCCAAGGGGACCATGGCTGGAGTGGGCAGAAAGACGAGGATCTGAGGCTGTCCAAAGAACTTGTTCCCAGGGTTCACCCATCTATGTGAATATTTGAGATCTGATTAATAAATTAGCCAGACTTTAAAAAAAAAAACCTATCATTTTGTTTTCTCATTGCATGATAAAGGACTCCTGTGGTGATGGGAGCCTCAAAGGTTAATCTCCCTAACAAGGTATTTTTCCTAAATTAAATGAAAATATTAGGATTATAGATGAGACAAATGAGACTGAGAAGTAAAGAGTCATACAAAGTCATACAAGTATTAAGTGGCAGAACAGGACTAGAAGTCTTCCCACTGCAGGACAAGCACTCTTGCTGCTATACAATAGCTGCCTCCTTGTTATACATACCCATTTGACAGATGAAGAGACTGAGATTTAGAAAGGTTAAGTGGCTTTATAATGGAACCATCTCCTAGAATGACCTTCTACATCCAGCAGCCCTGACCTTTCAGGACATACAACAGCTAAAATAATATGAACCAGAATTTTATGACATTTTAAGGTTTATAGAGATGCAGGGGCAGCTAGGTGGTGCAGTGGATACAGCACTGGCTCTGAAGTCAGGAGGACCTGAGTTCAAATCCGGCCCCAGACACATAACACTTACTAGCTATGTGACTCTGGGTAAGTCACTTAACCCCCATTGCCCAACCAAAAAAAAAAAGGTTTATAGAAATGCTTTATAGATATTATCTCCTTTCATCTTTATAAAGTATTATTATATTACTTATTCATATATAATACATATTATATATTATATTCATATATCTGAATATAACATAAATATATCATATATCTGACAAATATATAATAATAAAATAAAATAATCCTGACAGGTAGGTACTATTATTATCCACATTTATAGATTAGGAAACCAAGGCAGACAGAGATTAAGTTGTCACAGAGCTAGTAAGTAACTGAGGCCAGATGTGAATTTAGGTCTATACTGACTCCAGGCCTAACACTCTTACCTCCCACATCACCTGTGACCTCATCATTCTCTCACTGCGTCCATTACCTCTTCTGTTCCTTTGCTCATCCTGTCTCCATTCCACCTCCTCTCTGCCCATCCCTTGGGGGATGGCTGAACAGAGGATGGTATATGAATGAAAGGGAATACCATTGCGCTGTAAGGGATGGTTCCCAAAGGACCTGGAGAGACTTGGTCGTGTGATGTGGGAGCTTGGGCAAACCTTCAGGGAATAAGGTGGTTAGTAATTCCCCTGGTCTAGGCTGTGGTCAGAGACGACATCTGGAATACCACATTCAGTTCTGGATACCACCGTGTAAGAAGGGCATTGATAAGATGGAGAGCTTCCAGAGGAGGGTGACCAGGAGAATAAACAGCTCGGCCAGCAGGCCATACAGTGATGGATTAAAGGAACCAGGCATATTTAGCCTGCAGAAGAGAGACTGGGGTCTGATGGGGTGAGACACAACAGTTATCTTTAAGTATGTGAAAGGACAGCAATGTTATTTTTATTTGGCCTCACAGATCAGAACTAGGAGTTGCAAAGAAGATAATTTGGGGAAAGCTTCCTAAACCATTGGAGCCACCCAAGAGTGAAGGGTTCGGACTTCTCTTCTTTGGAGGTCCTGGGGGCTGGATGACTGCTGGTCGGGTGTGCTGGGTATGTTGAAGTGGAGATGAGTCCTTTTGGGGTATGAGTGAGACTGGCTGTCTGCCATCTCTAAAACTCCTTGGTTCAGAGTAAATGGAAGTAGCTCAAGATCATATGGGCTTTTTTAGTTACCACACTATTATGATGAGGCATACCGAGCTTGCAGTCCACTAAAACCCCCAGAACATTTTTGGACCAACTACAAACAATACCTCCTCTATCTTGGACTTATGCCAAAAGCATTATGAGGAACATTAGCAATAGGGAGGTGTTGGGAGGGTGGGGCCAGGCCTGTTGCTCTTTTCACCCCTACAGCATAACCAGGTACACAAGAGTTGAAGGAAAGCCCTGGTGACCTGCCTGGGATGGTGCCAGGGCGGTAGAATCTGCTTGCCTGTGCCCCCTTTTTCAGCCTCCTCTAGACCGAGCAGTGCTCACTGAAAGCCCTGTAACTTCTCAAGGCCTTTGAAGAATCCCCACATACCCCATCTGCAGGCATCACAATCCCCCAGCCTTCTGAGGAATGCTTGATGGAGAGGACTTCCACTTGCTACAGCTGGTCAAGCCCTGGGGGGCTGGGAGGGATGTGGGGGAGGCTGAGGCTGTCAGCCATGATGTAACTTGATATAAACAGGTTGTAATCGTGATAATCCTGGGAATTCACATTGGTTTATTCAGGCCAGCAATTCCACTGTGCGAGTCCAGGGACAGCTGGTCACCCTGCCTGCCTAGAGCAGCCAAGAGCGTGGTGCTTCTCATGTGCTGGCCTCCATGAATAGGAAAATAAAATGAGCAACAGGAGAAAAAAAAATGCCCTCATATTTCTATGGTCTCCCATCAAAACTGTAAGCAAGAATGCAGATCAGGAAGTGCAAGAGTCAAAGACCAGCTCTGATGGTCTACATTTTAGGTTGTAAGGTCCCTCTCAGCACAGACACTCCACTTTCTCCTATCCCCTTCCATGAAAGCCCCTTCCAACTCTGACAGTCTACATTCTATGTTCTAAGGTCCCATCCAGCTCTGACATTCTACATTGTACGTTCTAAGACTCTCCTCCCAGCTGATGGTCCATGACAGTTCTGTGTTCTAACCTTACTCTCAGCTCTAATGTTCTATGTTGTATGTTGTATGTTCTAAGATCCCTCCAGCTAGCATTCTTTCTATGTTCTACAGTCCCTTCCTTCCCAACTCAGACATTTTACATTCTAAGTTCTAAAGTTCCCTTCTCAGCCAACAGTCCACATTCCAATCTTACTCTCACCTCTAATGTTCTATGTTGTATGTTCTAAGCTCCCTCCAGCTGACATTCTACTTCCTATGTTTTAAGGTCCCTTCTCTCCCAGCTCAGATATTCTATATTGTATGTTGTAAGGTTCTCTTCCCAGCTAACAGTCCATGTTCTAATCTCACTCTCAGCTCTAATGTTCTTTGTTGTATGTTCTAAGGTTCCTCCTAGCTCTAACATTCTAAGTTCTAAAATTGCTGTTCTTACATTCCATGGCCCATATACCAAGGACCTTTCCAGCAA
Organism: Phascolarctos cinereus; assembly: GCF_003287225.1. Lineage (NCBI taxonomy): Eukaryota > Metazoa > Chordata > Mammalia > Diprotodontia > Phascolarctidae > Phascolarctos > Phascolarctos cinereus. The sequence continues at coordinate 199,026,673 of NW_027556402.1, read as the reverse complement.
TGGCATTCTACATTCCATGTTCTAAGTGGCCTTCCAAGTTCTGAGATCCCTAGCTTTATAATTCTATACTTTGCCCGCTCATCATGGGTCTACACCCAAGCAGGAATGAAAACCCCTGGCCAAGTGTGCTTCCCTGGAATGTGCTTTCATGCCTACCTGGAGAAGACGAAAGAGGGAAGAGTATAAGCCTGCAGCAAGGAATTAGGCTAGGTCACTCCCTCTCCGCGCCGAGCCAGATGGGAGGAGAATGTGACCAGACTTCTGGGAAGCTGTGACTCTCAGAATTAAGTACTTAACATCAGGCAGGTGGTTTCTTGAAGTACTTCAGAGCCCCAGGAAGTGGCCAAGTGAGTCATTCTCTATTGGGTTGTTTCTGGAGAATCAGTGGGAGTGGGAATGAAGGCCAGAGATGGAGTCAGGGAGGCAGAACCCAGTCCCAAAGAGAAGGTGCTTCTTCAATCATTCTTTTAGTTTCTCTGGGCCAGCCAGGAACCTCAAAATGTTAGGGAAATCCTGCCTTGAGAAGCAGTGCAGGGAGAGGGGAGGGGATAGAGGCTGGCTTTGGAACCAGAAATCCTGGATCCAATTTCTGCCCTGTGACTTTGGGCAGGTCACTTATGTGCCTGAATCTCATTTCCATCATCTGTAAAATAGAGATAAGAATCCTTAGACTACCTCTCAGGGCTGTTATGAGGAAAGCACAATGACAATCTGAAAGTATTAGAGAAACCCAATTTATTATTTGTTTATTCATATATTCACTCATTTCTTTGTTCATTAACTCATTCAGAAAGAACCTTGAATCTGGAATCAGGAGACTTGGGTTCAAGTGTTCTCTGAAACTTACTATCTATATGAGCAAGTAATTTTCTGCCTGTGCCCTCAGTTTCTTCATCTGTAAAATGATTTGGACTTGATCATTTCTAAGTTTTCTTATAGCCCTCGATGCTGTGAACTAAGTCTTTAGTGGACTGACAGCTGAAGGGAGTAGAGAGAAGGAATTCTTGGTCTAGTTATGGAGACGATATTTACCCCAAACTTAGTATAACTGATCCTAATAAGCAACATAGGCAGTCCATCTGTAGGAGAAAGGAGAGATCTCTGTGGCCTAGGGTGGTCGAAGAAGGCATCAGTTAGTCGACAAGTATTTGTTAAGTGATTACTATAGACCAAGCACTGTGCTAAGTGCTGGGAACACAAAGTCAAGCAGAAAGACAGCCCCTGACCTCAAGGAACTTATGGTCTAATGGGTGAAGACAACATATAAAAGTGAGGCTTGGAAGAGGGAGAAAGAAGGCACTTGGCATTGGGTCATGGTAGAGAAAATCCTGTGGAGAGGAGAGTAGGCAGCAGGGGAATAACTGGGCCTCCTCCTTGAAATGGGGGTTCTGGGAGGAACCAGCCAAGCAGAGGGAGGCCACAGGGGCAGTGGGTACTTCCAATGTGACAGGTAGTCCAGGGGTAGAGTGAGTTTCCAGACTAAGGAGTCATATACGACAGTGGTGCCAAATTCAAAATAGAAATAGGGGCCACTAAATTGTATATAAGGATCCCTGCAGGCCACATATTGACTTAGAAAACCACACATGTTTATATATTTCCTTTTTTATTAATACATCAACACATTAAAATCAGAGACTACATTTTAATCTGGTCTGGGCCACACCTGAGAGTGCTGTGGGCCTCATATGGGCCATGTGGCCCTGGGGCCATTTGTTTGGCACTTATGGTCAGTGGCATGGTAGAGAAAGTCCTGTGGAAATGAATCAAGAGTACAGCCTAAAGAAGAATAAAATCATGATTGACCTTGGGCCTCCTCCTTAAAAACAGAGGTTCTGAGAGGAGCCAGCCAAGCAGAAGGAGAGATCCCAGGCACCCTGGAAGAGGCGGGACTGGAGATGGGCCTTGAAGGATGAGTCAGGCTTGAGCAAATAGAATTGGGGGTGTGGGGGTGGGAAGCCCATGCAGGAAGATGCAAGCAAGAAGATAGAATTGGGACACTGATGGTGGCTGGGAGTGTAGGGGTAGGAGTGAGGGTGGGAGCAGGGGTAAGACTGGAGAGGTCAGATGGGGCTAGACTGTGGGGGACTTTGAATACTAGGCATTTACACTGGGTGTGCCTTGCTCTTCACAGTTTCCAGAAAACTAAGTTCTTCAATAGGAATTGAAGAGTACATATTTCAATAGTACAAATACGCTTGAATTCCAGATTACTGTGAAACTATACAAATATACACACACAGAGTTCTCATCTGGAAAGTTACTGCATATCTTCCTCATATGAATCAGCTAGGCAGAAAAGGATTGAGTTGTCCCATGGGAGTTTTTTGTTTGTTCTCAGTTCCTTTTCACTCACCAATCAAAAAAAACCCCTCTTTATGACCACGAGATAAGGAGACTAAACCAATATGCATTTTTAATGTATTGGGATTATATATATTATATATAACGTACTGTGAATTGACAGCCAGGGCCCTTCCGTTACATGTCATCCAAATATGAAAAAATCACACCCAAGCTCTCTGTCCAGACCCCCTCTAAGTCTCCTGGTGATGACAAAGTTCTGAGGGGTTACATGTTCCCATATGATTTAACCTTTTTTCAGTCCCTTATGATTTTTTCATTCATATTTACATTGTTATTTTTCTCTCGAGTCCAATGATTGAATAAGTTTTCTATTTAGTGGTAACTGCTAAATCTTCTATGATCCTGACTATAGCTCCGTAGTACTTGAATTCTTTCTTTCTCACAGCTTACAAATATTTTCTCCTTAACTTGGAAGTTCTAGATTTTGGCTACAATATTCCTGGGAGTTTTCACATTGAGATTTCTTTCAGGAGGTGAGTAGCTTCTTTTAATTTACCCTCTAATTCTAAGATATCTGGGTAGTTTCCCTTTATAATTTCTTGAAATGTGATGTATATGCTCTTTTTTTGTTGATGACTTTCAGGTAGTCAAATGGTTCTTAAATTTTCTGTCCTTGATCTATTTTCTAAGTCAGTTGTTTTTCCTATCAAATATTTCATATTTTCTTCTATTTTTCAGTTTTCTGATTTTATTATTTCTTGAGGTCTCATGGAGTCATTAGCTTCAATTTGGCCAACTCTAATTCTTAAGTAGTTATTTTCTTCAGTAAGGTTTTGTATCTCTTTTACCAAGCTGTTAATTCTCATCGCATAATTTTATTGGCCAGTTCTCATTTACTTTCCCTTTTTTTTCCTCAACCACCCTAATTTGGGTTTTAGTTTTTGTTTTGTTTTTTGCTGTTTTAAAAAAATCTCTTTCTTTAGTTCTTGCTTTAATTCTTCTAGGAATTCTTTTGGGGATTGAATCCAATCTGCATTTTCTTTTAGGCTTTCTTATATGTGTTTTCAAGTCATTGTCTTCTTTGTGTCTTGAGCTTCCCTGTCACCACAGTAGTTTTTATGATTAGGCTCCTTTTTTGTTTATTCATTGTTCTTGTTTTTTTCTTGATTTTGTACTTTGTTAGCATTGGGCTCTGCTCTCTTCTAAGGGGGATGTCTGAACTGAGCATCTATCCTTTTATATACTGCTGCTTTCACAGCTCAGTCTGGGTCTACAAATTCTTAGTGCTTCCAAAGTGATGTGATCTGAGGAAAGATCTGTTCACACCTCTCCTGGTCTGAGTTCTGCAAGTTCCTGACCTAGATTAGGGTCTGTTGTCTTGTATGTAATTGAGTTTCAGTAGACCACTGCTGGACTTAGTCACTGTTAGACTACTGAGAGGTTTTGCAGGTTCAGAATGATTAAATTGCTGGTTCTCCTTTGCTCTGGGTCTCCTGCCCTAGTTTTTCCACTACAGACTTAGGTGTTAGGCTAAAGGCTAGAACTGAATCATTGTTCTGCCCTTGGACTCAAGGCCACACAGATAAGTTTTTGGAATTTGTTTTGTACTCAGTACTCAGGTATGGCCCTATGCTTAGTTGCAGCTTTTCCTCTCATCCCTGGATCTGTGACCCAGAACTGGATAATGGGTAACACAGTTGCCAGATGCCCCTCATTCCTGCCCTTAGAGCTAGTTCAGGGGTCCCCTGGGATTTCTTTCTGCCTCATTGCCTTCTGCTCTGATACTCTATTTTGGTTTCTTTTCTGTCCCACTATTGTGCCACCACTACCGAGCTATGCTCCTTATCAGCCCCCACTGCAGTGTCTGCTGACCTATCTGTATGCCTAAGCTGCCTTGGGTTGGAAAAATGACTCACTGTGACTTTTTCTTAACTTTCTGACCAGAATTTAGTCCAGCATGTTTTCTAGGTTGTTGTGGAGGAAGTGTGTTGGAAGACATGGGCAGAAATGGTAACTCTAACTCTATCATCTTGATTCCACCTTCCAAGGTGAATTGTTGATCACTATAGGTATCTAAGCCGAGGCTGAATAATTAAGGATAGGACTAGATGGATTCTGAGGTCTCTTCCATACTTCTGAGATTCTGTGGGACTATAAGTAAGGGATGACAGCAACATAGATTTAGAGCTAGAAGACACCTTAGAGATCTAGTTCATCTACCTTCAATTTACACATGAAACTGAGGCCAAGAGGGGTTAAGTGACTTTCCCAAGGTCACACAGTTGCAAGCAGGAGAGCTGGGATTCAAACTCAGGTCCTTGGATTCAAAATCCAGGGCTTTTCCTATTAAACCCCAAATGGAGTTAGGAGACGGCAAGATAGAATCCAAGTACAGAGAGTAACAGAGTTTAGAGACAGCTGTATTTGACAGGAAAGAAGTAATATGATACTGGGTTGGAAAGATAGGGTGTCCTCAGTTAGGGAGGACATTATGTGCCAGGATGAGAGTAATATGTCTCAGGGACAGTAAGGAAATGGATTAGCCCAGCTGCTGTGCATGGGGGAATTGAGGTTAGAGGCACCCTATCTTCTGACCTGTTCTCAACTCAAGAGAACTCTAGTACCTGAAATGTTTTGGCAGTGATTGACTGGTCCCATTAGTCAAAGTGGAGTTGCCAATATACAGGAAGATATTGGGAAGAATGGGTGAGCACCAAAGAGGAAAAAACAGGGAGAATGGGGATGGGAAGAAGGAAGAGGGCACAACAATTTCTGTGGTTCCTAGGGGTCTGTCCTTTCTCCTTGCCCTCTTCCCTCCCCTTACCACTCCAGACCAAACTTTTCAAGGTTTTTTCTCATTGTATCCTCACACACACTTGGGAAGTAGACAAAGAAAGATTATTACCCCCATGTCACAGATAGAGAAACCAAGGTCCACAGAGGGAAAGTGACTTTGTCAAGGTCACATAAGTTGGTGACAGGACCAGGGTTAATGTTGAATCCAGGTTTTCTGACTCCTATTGACGATCTGATTTCTAGTTGTGGCGGGAGTGAGAGGGGGCCAGGTTTCCATCAGCTGAGGGTTAGACCTTTACCACTTACTGAATGCATAATTTTGGGCAAGTCAGCTACCTGTGTGCCTCAGTTCCCCAATTTGTAAAATGAAGCATGGGAACTAGTTTCTTTCAGTTGTCATGTTGTGACCCCACTATTTTATTAAAGTAAAGTATTATGAAATTATCAGATTCCATTGTAATTTGCCTAGCAAAGACTTGGAGTCAGAAGATCCAGATTCAAGACCTTCCTCTTACATTTAGTAGCTGTGTGACTACAGAAAAGTCATTTCCCCTCTCTGAGCTTTACTATTCTCACTTGTAAAACAAGTATAATAATACTTGTACTTATAGGATTATCCTTAGAGAAACGTGATTTGTTACAACCTGGTCTAGTTTGTAAGCGTTCCAGGAAAAAGCAGGGGGTAAATCAGATGACCTTTCCAAGCCCCAAAATCCTGTTCCCTAATTCCTGGGACTCTTATTACATCATCATTTGACCAGATCTGTGATTTCATCAATATAGAGAACTCCCAGTGAGGATACTCCCTTTACTGATGTAGATCGGCACCTCCTCTAAACCTTATAATGCTAATTTCTTGAACTATGATGTCTAGGCTATTTTTTTTGTTCATGGCCTTCAGGCAGTCCAATGATTCTTAAATTATCTCTCCTAGATCTATTTCTTATAACGTCAGAGGGTTGCCTGGGAGCGCCAACTTAAAGTGACTTATACAGCATCCCCGGGCCAGTATGTTAGGGATGAGACTTAAACCCAGCTTTTCCTGACTGAGGCTGTTTGCAGTCCACTACTCTCTCCATCCCTTCTCATTATCATCACACAAATCACTTCAGATTATTCTGCTTGGTCTCAGAAGGGAAAAAACAAGGAGCAAGAAGAGGAAGTTGTACATATAAGGAGGGCAGTCTTGAAAATGGGGCAGTCACCTCCTCAAGACACTGAACTCTCCTGTCACTGAGCTCTTCAAGTCAGGGCTGAATAGCCACTTATCTAGGATATGGCAGAGGAAACTCCTGCTGGTTTGAATGCCCCTGAAGGTCCCTTCTAGCTCTGAAGGTCTAGGATTCTAGGACGGGGGTGGGAGGAAGAGGTGCAGAGAGCAGAGGTCCAGCTGAAGCTCTACAAGTCAGCCATCTGCTTGGAGCCCTTTCACCCCCTCCTCCTCATTCTCCTCCTCTGGACAGCAAGAAAGGTAGCCAGGAGTGTTTGAGGAAACACTTTGCATTCACTGGCACAGCTGCTGGCTGATTTTCTGACCACATGTTTCCTACTCAAAGCAAACCTCTGGCTCTACACAGTCCTGAAGCGCCACCTAGCGACCCAAGGACAGCATATCTCCAAATGACAACCTTGTGTGGTCCCACCATTTGGTATCGAGTACTCTGAATGGCTGAACAGAATGTCAGAAGTGAGGAGAACCTTAGAACGTAGGACATTAAAGATCAGAGCTTGAAGAGACCTTAGAACATAAAATTAAGTTATAAGGAAGCTGAGAACACAGAATGCCATAGCTGGAAAAGTCATTAGGGCATAGAATGTCAGAGTTGAGAGGGAGATGAGAACACAGAATGTTAGAACTGGAAATACAGAATGTCAAAGATGGAAGGGACCTTAGCAACAGGATGTTAGAGTTGGAAGGGACATTATAACAAGGAATATCAGCACTGGAAGAGACCTTAGCACACAGGAAACATAAAACACAGAATGCTGGCACTGTAAGGGGCCTTAGACATCCAATTTCAGAGCTGGGAGAGATCATCTAAGCCAATCATGAAGGCAAGGGAGCTGGCCCAAGGTCAGTCACACAGTAATTCAGAAGCAGGGGTTTCTGATAACCAGTCATGTAGGCAATTGAATTTGACTATTTTAAGAAAAATGCTTCACAATTCACAAAGTTCTATAGATGTGATTTATTATTACTCTTCTGTTCATTTGTATTTGTTAATAAAATTAGAGTAAAAAAAATTTAAGTCATTCTGAGATGAAGGTATGTTTGAAAGAACAAAACTGTCTCCAGCGCCCTGTGATATATCCTTTCCTGCATCTCAGGCCACCTCCCCCAAGCCTCTTGCAGCAACTGCCTGTCAAGGACTGTGGGTTCAGAGCAGGGCCACCGAGATGGTGAGAGGACTAGAGACATTAGAAGACTGGCTGAAAGAACAGAACACTTAGTGGTGATATGATTGCCACTTCAAAAACCTAAAGAATTCCATTTGTTCTCTGGCCCCAGAGCATAGAACAAGGACTAAAGCTATCCAAAAGTGGAATGAGCTGTCTTAAGAGGATGGCTAGTGTGAGATCTTCCCTAGAGGTCTTCACATAAACGCTGCAGGACCACTTTTGATGTTGTAAGGGGATTCTTGATCAAAGGGGTTAAGACAGGTGGTTCTTAACCTGATGTCTACAGAACCCTTTAGAAGCCTGTGGGTAGACTTCAGGGGGTTTGTGAACTTAGGAAAAAAGTTTATATCAACAAAATTGGTTTCCTTTGTAATTCTGTTATTTTATTTGGTACATTTAAAAACATTATACATGGCAGGAGTCCCATAGCTCTCACCAAAATGCCAAAGGGTTCCTCAGGGTTTGCCAGACAGCCAAAGGGGATCCTGGTCTTGAGGTTTCTTCCCGGCCCTGATTCTGTGAGGAGTACACCCTTCTACGAAACACCTTTCAGAAGTTCCAGTATGTTTCACTGTCTGTGACTCTATCCTTTCTTTGCATCCACAGTGTCCGGCACACAGTAAGCACTCAATGTTTTCTGACTGACCCAGAGATCTGTTTCAGATGCACCAGCCTAGGGGTGAGCCCTTGGGGGTAGGAGTGCAGTTCCCCCGGGGTCCCTGCTCCCCCGGATGAGTGTCCTAGCTTCCACAGGGACCTATCTGTGGGCTAGCTTATTCTATGTCAAATTGGGACTCAAATTGCCCCAATAATTTGGGGTCCAAACTTACATCCCCCCAAAAAAGTCCTTAATATTTCTGGACAGTTCATCAAGCCTGAATATGTATCTTTTTTATTTCCACCCACTGCTCTTAGTTATACCTTCTATGGCCAACAGAACAAGTTTAACAAGAAAGGAAGGAAGGAAGGAAGGAAGGAAGGAAGGAAGGAAGGAAGGAAGGAAGGAAGGAAGGAAGGAAGGAAGGGAGGGAGGAAGGAGGGAGGGAGGGAGGAGGAGGAAGGGAGAGGAGGGAGGGAGGGAGGGAGGGAGGGAGGGAGGAGGGAGGGGAGGGGGGAGGGAGGGGAGGGGGGAGGGAGGGAAGGGGGGGAGGGAGGGTGGGAGGGAAGGGAGGGAGGGAAGGAGGGAAGGAAGGAAGGGAGGGAGGAAGGAGAGAAGGAAGAAAACTATCAGACTTTCCCTAATTCATCTCTTCTCCAGGCTAAACATTTTTCTTTCCTTACAGGTCTGTTGCTATTCATTCAAGATCTAAGCCTAGGTCTAAGATCTATAATGAGTTGAAGGCATCTGAATGCCCCAGTAAGATCGATTCCTTCCAATGTAGGCAACACTCTTCGGAAATGTGAGGAAAGAAATAAACAAAAGGGCAGGCTCCTGGAACTGTCAACCCGAAGAATCCTATAAAAACATGAGCTCACATTTGCAAAGGGCTTTCCTCACATTCTGCCCCTTCACAAGACAAGGAAACAGAGGCTGTGGAGGGAAGGCACGTCTACCAACAGAGCTAGAAGGACTTCAGAGACCGTCTAATCCAACCCTCTCGTTTTATAGTTGAGGAAATAGACCCAGAAAAGGGAAGCTGCTTGTCCCAATGTCGGTTTTGCAAGTGACAAAGAGGAATCCAAAAGGCCTTATTTTCTGGCTGACACCCAGCCCTCTTTGCCTTACGTTAGGCAACCTCATCCATGAACACAGAGCCAGAATTAGGGTCTTTGGACCAAGTCCAGTGCACCTCTACTTATCTACTTATCTTATTTCCAGTGCTGAGTGACCGTATACGGTTTCTATTCCAAGTCCCTACTCAGTGTACTAATCCTCTCTCCAACCTAAACTTGGATACCTTCGGTAACCCAGAACTCGCCATCTCTAGGCAGCCTGCTTCATTGGTGAGTTAAAATTTGTTTGTTTTTTTGGTTTTTTTTGGCTAGGCAATGGGGTTAAGTGACTTGCCCAGGGTCACACAGCTAGTAAGTGTTATGTGTCTGAAGTCACATTTGAACTCAGATCCTCCTGAATCCAGGGCTGGTGCTCTATCCACTGCGCCACCTAGCTGCCCCTAAAATCTGTTTCTTAAAAAAAAATTCCCTTTAATCCAAAATCTGTTTCCCTAAGACTCCCAAACCCTGGTCCTGTGTTCTGCCCTCAATTATGAGTGACATTCCTGCTTTTAAAGAATGTTTTTGGGTTTTTTAGATATCAGCCATATTACCAATGTGTTCTTTCACCATCACTAGTTCAGAGAGCCATAACAATTTTGAAGAGAAAAAATTGTTCAGCAAAACTAATCCAACGCATTGAAAAAAATCTAACATTATATACAGTGCTCCGCATCAATGATACATTATCTCAGCAAAGAGATGGGGTGTGTGTGTGTGTGTGTGTGTGTGTGTGTGTGTGTACGCGCTCATGTCTTCTGGTCAAGTGTAGTCATAATTCCACAGCCATTCTGTTTCCATTTTTTGCTGCTCTCTCCATTTAAATAGTGGTTTCCCTGATTCTACTTAATTCATTTTGCATCAATTCAAGTCTTCTCATGCTTCTCTGTATTCAATATATTCATAATTTCCTACAGCAAAGTGGCATTCTATTATACTCATATATTAAAACTTGTTTAGCCATTCTTCAAACAACTGATATCCACTATGTTTCCAGTCCTTTGCTACTATAAAAAGTTCTATTACATTTTACTGCCTTTCATTTTGTCACTGACTTAAGATACACGCCTAGTGGCAGGATTTTGGGATCAAAAAAGACAGACATTTTGATAATTCTGACATTTGCATAATTGCTTTTCAAGAATGGCTGGACTAATTTTTACAACCACTCTCTCTGATAAGGGCCTCATTTCTAAAATACATAGAGAATTAAGTTCAAATCTATAAGAATACAAGTCATTCCCCAATCAGTAAATGGTCAAAGGATATGAACAAGCAAATTAAAGCCATCCATAGTCATATGAAAAAATGCTCTAAATCACTATTGATCACAGAAATGCAAATCAAAACAACTCTGAGGTACCACATCACACCTATCAGATTGGCCAACATGACAAAACAGGAAAATGATAAATGTTGGAGAAGATGTGGGAAAACTGGAACGCTAATGCATTGTTGGTGGAGTTGTGAAATGATCCAACCATTTTGGAGAGCAATTTGGAACTATGCCCAAATGGCTGTAAAAACACGCACATCCAACAATAAGCACTTCTATCCCAAAGAGATCATACAAATGGGAAAAGGACCCACATGTACAAAAATATTTATAGCAGCTCTTTCCGCGGTGGCAGAGAATTAGAAATTGAGAGGATGCCCATCGATTGGGGAATGGCTGAATGAGTTGTGGTATATGAATGTGATGGAATACTATTGTGCTGTAAGAAATGATGAACAGGCTGACTTCAGAACAACCTGGAAAGACTTGTACGGTCTGATGCTGAGTGAAGTGAGCAGAACCAGGAGAATGTTGTACACAGTAACAGCCACGTTGTGTGACGACTAATATTGATAGACTTAACCCTTCTCAGCAATACAAGGATCTAAAACATCTCCAAAGGCCTCATGATGGAAAATGCTATCCACGTGCAAAGAAAGAACTATGGAGTCTGAGTGCAGATTGAAGCATATTATTTGCTATTTTTTTTTCTTCTGTTGTGTTTTGTTTCCTCTTATCGGTTCTAATCCTTGCTTACAACATCACTCATGTAAAAATATGTTTCATAGGAATATATATGTATCACCTATATCAGACTGCGTGCCGTCTTGGGGAGGGAGGTGGGGAAGGAAGGGGAGAAAAAATTTAAAACTCAAAAGCTTATGGAAATGACTGTTGATAAATGAAAATAAATTATTTTTGTAAAAAATGGCTGGACTAATTCTCAGCTCTACTAACAATACATTAGTATGCCTCTTTCCACAAACCATCTTTTGGGTGGATAACTTTTTAATTTTAACTTTTTTCAAGTAGCATTTTTTAAAACAAAATTAATCTGTTCTTTCCATACTCCCCCCACCATAGGTCAATTTTTTTAAGTCTAAAAAAAGAAATCCTCTAAAACATATCCACAGGTGGCAAAACAAAACTTCTATATTAGCTATGTATAAAAATGTATGTCTTTTTCCTCATTTTAAGTTCATTGCCTGTCAGGAGGCAAATGAAGTTTTATCTTTCGGACTTATAGGTTTATCATCGTATTGATCAGAGTTCTGTTTTCTCTATAATATTACTGTACAAATCGATACAGTTCTGTTCACTTTGCTCTGCATCAGTTCATACAGGTGTTCCCACTTCCTTCAAAATTGCCCATTTCATAATTTCTTATGGCACAATATTTCATTATATTCATATATCCCAATTTGTTTAAGCATTCCTCAATAGGACAGCCCCTTAGCTTCCAATTTTAGGCTATCATGGTTATAAGTGCTTATCAGCACTTTTCCACTTTGATTTCTTTGGGGGACATAGGTGGTATAGGAGTGACAGTGGTATAGTTAGGCCAAAAGGTATACAGTTTGGTAACTTCTGGGCATAGTATCAAATTGCTTTTCAGAATGGCCAACAGCACCACCAGTGTCCTTGTTTTCCCATGACCCCTTCAACATGCCATTTTTCATTTTTGTCCTCTTTGCCAGTCTCATAGGTATGAGATGAAATCTCAACATTAAGTTGCATTTCTCTAATTATTAGTGATTTAGAGCATTTTTTTCATGATTGGTAATAAGTTGGATTTCTTCCTTTGAAAATTGCTTATTCATATCCTTCAACCATTGATCTATTGGGGAGATAGCTTTTTAAAAAATGAGAAAATTCCACAAAACTAATCAAAATATCATAGAAAGCAGATATTGTATGCAATGTTCTACACCTATGGATCCTCAACCTCTACAAAGCAGTAGGGGAGACTTATCTTCTCGGACCTTCTCAAGGGCAAACTTGTTTAATAATTTTGTAAGTTTCATTCGTGATTGCTTTGTGGCGGTTGTGCTTTTCGTTTATATTGCTGTAGTTGGCCTGTACGTTGTTTCCCTCATTCCACTTACTTCACTTTGCATCAGTTCATATTTTCCCATGCTTCCCTGTATTCATCATAATCACAATTTGACAGCACCACAATATTGTCACATTCATATACCAATTTGTTTAGCTATTCCCCAGTTGATGGGCATCTTTGTTGCCAGTTCTTTGCTACCACAGAAGTGCTGTTATAAATATTTTGGTGTACAATATACTGAGCCTTTACTTTTTGTCAATAACCTTGCTGGGGTACATGCCAGGCAGTGGAATCTCTGGGCATCCTGGCCATTCCTATTTATATTAATTGCCACCAAATTATTAATTATTTAATGCCAAACTGCTTTCTGAAATGGTTGTAGAGGAAAGCACTTTTGTCAATCTTAGAATGCCACAGAAATGTGAGCTACCATTAGTACTGTAAATCCCTGTGCTAGACATTGGTGATGGTATACTATTTAGGTTAAGACTTAGTCCCTGCCTTTAATGGACTTAAGTCTATTCCAATTAGGCACCTAAAAAACTACAGGATCAAATATATAACTCTATCAGAGTGGGGGAAAGGTCATTATCAACCAGGTTGGTTTCGAGCAGGGTTTCCAGGAGATGGCGGCAAATTGCTGTAGTGAACAAAACCGTGACATGAGGCAACTCTCCTTCCAGCCAACTGGAACCTCTTATTGGGCAACACCAGCTGAGTGCTGCTGCTGAGGGGTGGACTGCCTTCTGTTGTAATAGGATTCCCATTGCAGGAGGTCTTCAGGTAGAAGCTGGAAGACCACTATTTACAGTTCGTAAAAGGGATTCCTGTTCAGGTAGAGTTGTACTTGATGAACTCCAATGCTCCTGTCACTGCCAAGATTGCGACGCAAGTTTCTGGCCTGAGGAGTCCAGGGAACGTGGCAAGGTTACAGGGATAAGGCACAATGTAGTAATGATTTTCTTAAAATCAGGATTTATACATCCAAATCAATTTCACCCTTCCAGGTACTAGCTTCAGGAGACCGCCTCTTTTAAACATGTCTACACTTTTTCTTTCACAATGCCAAAGAGCCACACTAGAAATACCGACCTGGTCTCATTACTTCCTAGTCACGCTGTTTCTGATTCAAACCAGTATTACCTCCATAAATGTGTGGAGACTACCCCGCATACCTGGAATGTACTACTCCCTCCTGATTTCAGCCTCTTAATCTTCAAAACTCAGGCCAAGTGCCACCTTACACATAAAGCCTTTCCTGATCCTCACGGTTGACAGCATCTCTGCCTCAACGTTACCTTGCCTTTATTTTAAATTTCTTATTTATGTATATTACTTTCCCCAACAAACTGCTATGATCCTCAAGGTCAGGGACAGTTCCTTATTGTATCCTCAGTGCCTAACTAACAGGACCTGGCACACAGTTGGTGTTTAATAAATGTTCCTTGTTGCTGATCAATTACACAGCTTAATCACTCATTTATCACTAGACTTGTCTCTGAAACAATGCTTAACTGTTTCAATTCAGCAATACATGTAACAAACATTAAGTGCCGAATTTATGGAAAGCATTGTTAAACACTAACCTCTAAATGGATAAATACAAAAGGGAATCTATACAAGGGTTGAGAAAATCTAGTAAGCAAAGGAAGAACAAATAGTCAAATGAGATCAGAGACAGAGGATAATCCAGTTTGGCCAAAAGAAAGAATACTTTTAGTTAATTTGTACATGATAAAGCTAGACAGGTAGGCTGGAGACAAAGTATCTCAGATGTCTGAGTCAGGGTTTTATATTTATTGAGTTTCCCGAAGTCGAATCCATCCTAAAGGACAAAGATAACACACCACAGGCTGTGAAGGCTGTTCCCCGAGGGGAGTCACAGATTTGGTGAATTCAACAGTTGAGCGTCCTTAGAATAAGCATATACCCTTCTGAGGGGTCTACTTTGAAGACTATCATTCCATCATGTTTGTCACAGTCATAACCAATTACCCAGCTGCTCCAGTCAACTGGAAAATCTCCACCAAATTCATAAAAATTTAGGGTGGTTAGGAAACATAAATAATTGGAAACAGAAGCAGGCAGGCCTGGTGATGGAGACACTCTATAGCTTTCATACTGAGATTCTATCAAAGGAGGCAGACCAACTGTCAGCTTTGTCTTGACACTATCTAATATTATTATTACCTTTTTTTTTTTTTGGTTTTTGTTGTTTTAGGTAATGGGGTTAAGTGACTTGCCCAGGGTCACACAGCTAGTAAGTGTTATGTGTCTGAGGCCCCATTTGAACTCAGGTCCTCCTGAATCCAGGGCCGGTGCTCTATCCATAGCGCCACCTAGCTGCCCCTTGACACTATCTAATAAAAAAAAAGGAGGGGAAAAAACACAAAATAAAAAAGTAATTGACATCCCTTTATTTATATATATTTTTTCCTTACATCAAATTTAATTTGTCCAGAAAACATACGAGCATGTTTCTTCTGAAAGTCATACAAAGAAACTGGACTATTGATATTTCTTTAAAATACACAGTAAAAATGTATGACATTGTATCACTTAAATTATGTTTTACATTATCAGTGCATTTCTACCAGTAAGATAATGGTGTATCCAAAGGTCTCTGAACTCTGAAGTAAATTACATTTAAGAGAGGAAGGAATTTCAAAAGTCCAGGGCTCTGGTTACTTTGACTTTAGTCATGCTTGTGAGAAATAAGTCACTCATACATATTAAATAAAAATTGTTGTCTTGCTGACAACAGCCAAGAAATTCAATTTGACAAACACTTACTGAGTGCCTATTGTATGCAGAGCACTGTGCGAGGCACCGGAAATGTAGTTAAGGCTGTAAGTATGTCCTTAATTCAACTAACTCATTCCCTCATACTGAGATAGTTAACCAAAAAAAACCAAAACTCAAACCTCAAGGCCATTTTACTTAGTTGTTCCAGCACTTAAGATAACTTATTTCCATTTTGAAGTGTACACACACACACACACACACACACACACACACGCTCTGAAACATGAAGGCAAATATTTTAAATCACTTTGATATACTTCCTTTTACTGGATTAAAGTTCAGAAGCCTGTTATTTTGAGTTGATACATTAATATAAATATGCTTATTAACTTTTTTTAAAAAACTGTCCTAAAATGCTTACATCTACCTCTGGACTACTTTCAAAAAATAGCCAGGTAACTGTCAAATCTCAAAAGCAGCATCTGGAGTTGGACTGTTCAAAATGCCACTTGGAACCAAGCCAATTAAAAAAATTCCTATAAACATTGATATTTAGATTGGATAAGAGGGGAAAAGGAAAGGTCGACAGTTTATATCTGCTTAAAAACACCCACTCAGGCTCTCTTTAGAGACCTATCTCTGCTTTGTGTAAGCCTGAAAAGTTCGCACAACCTCCTAGAAACATGGTAGATTCTCTGACAGTGAAAAAGCGTGACACTCAACTACTTTTTAACAGTTATAAAATCCCAAAGTTCACATCATAACTCAGTCCTTTTGTTACCTCATCACAAAAACTTTGAATTCTTGGATCCACCATATCTCTGAATTGTACCTGGTGATTTATTTAAGCAGCAATAAATAAAATTCAGCATAGTTCCCTCCCTCCCCCAATACATATATGCACACAAAATAAAAATAACCAAATAGACCTGGTGTCAAAACATTACAAATTTACTAAAACTGACATTTTTATACATAAAAAATCCCAGGATCTTAACTCTGGAAGAAAAAAAAAAGATTTGTTGCTATTGCACTCATGGCAGGCTGAAGAGTCATCTAATCTATTGTCTGGTTCCAAGTCCATCACTGACCCTCTCGTATTAGAGTGATGAGATTTATAAACTGGAGTCCAATAGCCAGTGCCCATACAAAAATGAAGCAATGCTTGACACAGGGCAAGGTAAAATATGGATAAGATACTCAAAGTCCTTCCTAAATCTCTGATGCTCTATCAAAGTGATACACAAGTAGTTGCAAATGAGAATCCAATAGTCAAGTGCATAAAATACCAGAGGGCATAAAAGAAGGAAGAGAAGGAGGAAGGAAGAAAAGGGAATTATAACTGGTAGCTCCAGTGGAAGCTGAGACTTAGGTTCTTGTCTCAGCTCTACTGGCAGGCTTGTGGCTTTAGACAGATCACTTCCTCCCCTTTTCTGGGCCTTGTTTCTTCATCTGTAAAATGAGGGACTTGGTTAGAGGACTGTCAATGCATTCAAGGCTTTACAGTCTATGGTTCCTTCTATAGAACCTAGTCCGCCCTGCTTCTCTCTCATGGCCCCTTCTGTCCAATGAGGATTTAGAGAAAAGTATTCAAGATTAGGGTGCAAAGAGGAAGACTGTAGCATCTTGTTTTGAAGTTACATATCTCTTACAGAGATAGGAGTTTTCTTAATCAAACTTCATCAACTATGGGGTATTTAGATTCAATTTGCAATTAACAGGCTCATTTCCCTTTAAATTCTGTTTTTGTAAAAGTCACTTGAATTCTGAGTGAGTGCCCTCAGGGACTACTGTGCCACAGCCCCATAAAGTTTAGTCATTTTGCTTGCTTCTTCTCTAGCCACAAACAATGCCCAAGGGATGGTCAGCCAAGGGTCCCCTCTCCTGATATCTGTGGGTTTTACTCACTAATTTTAATCTATGCCCCATATAAGGAAATGTCTCTCACAAATGAAAACTCTAAGATTAATGATATATTTGGCAATCATAAGGTCTTTTACCACTGAAAATCAAATTAAAATAACTAATCTAAAATGATTCATAAATATTAAAGTATCCAACCTATCCACTTCAGATAGGAAAAACGAAAACCTGAATGCAATTATTCTCTCTCCAAAGTGTCCCTTGTAGAACGTACAATCCTATTAACTGCTTTTAAGCTGCCATATAACCACTAAGTAAAACACTGAAAGCAATTTAGAGCCTATTCATCGAGTTCTCTTTCCTCACTGTCTATATTTAGCTGCAGGAGTTATTTTATTCCTATACTTCTATACTCCTATATTTAGATGACATATGAAAGCCATACTGTTGATAGTTAAGATTTTTGCCCAAAATATACACCACCCAAATACCATAATTATGGGCCGACTAAGAATTTGGCACAACTATTATTATTAAATAAAAGCTGTGTTGGGGGGTGATATGAATGTGAAAAAATAAGTTTTCCAACTTTCATTATTTTAACACACACAAAAAAAATACTGTTCTAAAGTTTTGTTTTAATATAGATTTTTAAAACTACTCTTGCTTTCAGTACTGGACGGCAAGTTTATATGAAATATAGCCAAATCAAACAACCAGACCACCTAACTTTATCGAGGGAGCTATAACTCACCCTTACCAATAGCAGTTTGAAAATGCCCAGTTTCAAAATACAGTACAAGTATTTCAAAGAACACATTCTATAATTCTTTATCATCTGCCAAATACACAAAATTTACAAATAGTTATACCTTTAGTTGTTCTCAATACATCTAACATTTCACTACTAATGACAAATGATTCTAAAAATAATTTTTCAAAAACCCTCAAAAAAAAACCCAACACACCAGTGGCAGCAAAGTAAGCATCTGACTTGCTGCTATGTATACATTTTTCTAAGAAAATACTATGGTCCATCATGTAAGTGGTGATCATCAAACTGAACTTCGCACCATCAGCTCTCCTAATGATTTACTTTAAAAATTTAAATTTTATCCAAGAAATCATCTATCTGAGTTTGGGATTAAAAATTGAACACTCACCAATCCAAGGGGAGTGCTTAGATTTTTTTTTACATAGCATAAGTATTCTTGAAATAGGAAATGATTGCTGGATGGTAACTGATATAAAGTATGAATCACAGGTCTTAAAAATAATAGTTTTAAAGAAGGCAATCCCAAGTTCATGAGAAATATCATACAACTAAAAGCATACTGAAATGTGTCCTTGTCTATTAAGCTAAAATTTGAAAATGAGGACAACTAAGAAAATCTACTCATTCAAAAACCCCCAAAAAGTCATTATTTACTCAAATATCAAACATTTCAGAAAATAAAATGAGTTGGTACAGTAAATTCAGATACACTAGTTGTCAACCTACTTCATTTGTTTTTTTCCAAAGTATAACTGACACAACTAATTTTAAAACAGGTATGCAAGGCTAGGGATGTATAAGAGAACATACCTGTCAGTTTACTGGTCAAGAACGTTATCACTAGGATGAAAAACCATTCCCCATCTCTGAAAAAGAAATCATTCCCTGACACACAATGTGCAAGGATAAAAAAAAAATTTAAGTGGTCAGATGATATCATTATTGCTCATACATAAAGAAGAAAATAAACAATTTTCTTAATAGTTACAGTTTTATACTGGTGGAAGTCTATTCTGATAGATTTGAATTACATTTTATTTCTGGGGTATACATTCATACATTTATTTAAATCTCCTTTTAAAAAATCAAGTTTTCATTCAAATGAATGTGAATATATCCCTAGAAATATACCTGCCCAATCTAAAGACTGCTAGAGCAACCAAAACAGAGTTAACAGAAAGGGCCAAAAAAAACCCAAAAAACCAACCACTCATCTTAAACAGCTTCAAAACCAAACCCAAACCTCAAAATCGACCCAATAAGAACTAAGTGAAACACTGCCCCCCCCTTTGGAGGGTGGGAATTTGAATGAATTTAGCTTTGTTTTTAAACGTTTGAAAGCTATCACCTGGGAAAACAAAGGAGTGATTCTAAGTCATCTGTAGGAAAGTATCATTTTAAATACGAGGGGAAAAAAAATCACCTGAAAATTTTTTGCCAAAGTAGGAAAGATGGGACCAGATACTTTCTGCCTCACCTTCCCCCCTTTTAAATCCATCATTATTACTTGGCAGTTTATGGTACATCTAATTCTAAGTGCACACAGTGTGTACGTACATTTTCAGTGGGCATGGTTTGTATTCTGTAGATAAGCTAGCTGATGGAATCATGACCCCCATAGGGATGTTGACCAATATATGATTTCACAGGAAGAGAAGGGGGAGGAGGGTCCAGATTGCTTTCATCTTCATGGAATGATAGAAAATTACTTATTTGATCATGGAAGTGTCTGCTTTATTCCAGAAAAATAGGTGCTTTGCCACTAGCATCACCTCAAAGCAAGATCACCATTTCTCACCACCATAGAGGTTCAAGCATGAGGAGGAGGCACTTGTCATGTGCTGCCCAGCGCACAAGCTGCCTCTCCAAATCTCCAGTTGCGTCGCAGGCTGAGGCTTAAATTTTTATTTCCGCAGCTTCTTTCTCAGCCTTTTCCTTTGCCTTCTCTTTCTCTCCCACCTTCTCTTCTTTGTGGAGCAATGCCACAATCTCAGTGACCTGACCCGTGGAGATGTCGATGTCTTCTTTGTCAATCAGTTCGATGACCTACAGGAACCCAAAGAGAACACGGCAGAGTTATACAATGACAACTTTCCAATAGTAACACCACTTACCTATTCCCAAGCTCACTCATGTGGAAACATGCTGCATTTGGAGTCAGCGGATCTGTGTTTGAACCCTGACTCAGCTACTTACTACCTGTGTTACTTTGCCTCTTTGGGACTCTGCTTTTTCATCTGTAAAGCGAAGAGCTTGACTAAATGACTTCTGAGGAAGCTTCCATCTACAACCCTATGAACTTTTAAGCAATGATAAAAACTATTCTGAATCTTCTGCAGTGCCATGAAGGTGAAGCCTCTTTTGGCCCTCATGGGCCCCACACCCAACCCTATGCTGCTGAGAGTCAAGCCCAGCGTGGGCTGGGGCCAGAGCAGGCGCTGTACTCCAGGGTCACAACAGCCTAAAACCTCGAGTCCTCTGTGCAGGCCACACACCCATCTACGAACAATGACACACCAGGAGATAACCAAGAGCAGCACTAGCACAGCAAGTGAGATGAAGAGGAAACCTGGTTGGGGGAAACACAAAGGAGAAAATAAAAGGGAAATGAGAAGCAAAAGGAATCCAGCATGGCCATTGGGAATCAAAGGCCGCCAGAGAAACAGTTCCTTCCTGCCTCAGGGCTCATCCATGTGTTTCAGGGCCCATGAATGCAGGCAGGGCAAATGGACCGGGGTTCCGGGTCAGAGCTTAGCTGAATGAACACGGGACTCAGAGCCAGAAACCCTGGAGACTTTGGGCAGCACAATTCACTTCCCTGGGCCTCAGTGCACTCGTCTCTAACAGGAGGACACTGGACCACAATGATCTCTAAGGTTCCTTCCAGCTTTAAGTTTAAGATCTGGAGTGTGAACAAATGTGGAGTTCACATTTGCAGGCATTTGCAAAAAGAAAGAATCTACTTGATTCAAGTAGAGGTCTCTAGGTATTGTGTTTATTTATGCTCACTTCTGCCCCTTAATGCGACCTCCACTATATATTTAACCCAACAGTGACCTCACCACAATGCAGCTCTCCAATACAGAGAGCCCCCTCTTGGCCCACACTCTCTCAATTCCCATTGCTCCAAATTCCCTCCAGAGAGAAGAACACTTTAAAACCATCTGCAATGGCGCAGTGGAGAGAGCACTAGTCCTGGAATCAGGAGGACTTGAGTTCAAATCCAGTCTCAGACCAGAAACTTACTAGCTGTGTGACTCTGGACAAGTCACTTAACCCCAATTGCCTCATCCCCCTCCAAAAAAAAAAACTATCGGCAATGGGCAACTATCAAAATGGCAAGGTAAAGAGAGACTACATTCCAACCAATGATGAAAACCAAAATGGGATTACAATAGAATTGAGTGTGATGATATCAACCCTGTTCCTCAAAAAGACACTGAAGTAGCTAAGTGCAGAGATGCTCAAGGTTCTTTACAAGCCTGCAAGATGACCTACAAGACTGTCATCAAATTTCTCTTAACTGCCTGAAAAATGAGAAAAATGTTTAAAAAAAAAGTAAATGAAAAGGATGAAATAATAACATACATTTCACATACTATGCTACCCTCACCCTATAACACATTAATATTCTGGCGAATCGTTGTAGATTTGAAGAACATTCCATTTGATTTTTAAAGCTAGTGAAAATTTCCACTTGAAATTTTTATTTCAGGGAAGTTTGTGAAGGAAAAAAAAGGGAAAGAGCAGGCAGGTTAATAATCAGGTATTAGAAACTAACAATGAGAAAAAATGCAAAGAAATTAAAGTATAATTCCTTTCTAGGATCTATTCAACATAACACAAGCAAAAAGCAACAAAGAACACGGAGCAAAAACATAGCAATTTGGAACAAAACAATTAGGGAACACAGAATATTCCTAACTGACTAAAGTCTTCCGTCAAATTTTCTCTCTTTTGTTTACTAGACTAACATACTGCCATTTTATGGATTTGAAAAATCTCTCCCTCCCAACCCCCCTAATTTATGGCATAATTTCAAAGGAGACAAGAGAATCTAAAACACAATATTGGAAATAGTCAATAAAATGATTACATTTTTAACTGAAATCTGTCCCTACATTTCCTAACTGAAACCTGGACAATGAAAGCTTTTTCAGTATGTTTGGGTGGCTTATCTTGTTGGTTTTAACCATGCAATAGAATGTGGGCCCAAGCCAGGTAGAAATACATCAATGAATGGAAGTACAAACTGTATCCTACAACACACACTTTGCAGAAACAAAGGTGAAACTCCAGACATCAAAAGAGGAAGACATGGCTTTTTTCTTTTTAAAGGTAACTGGAACTACATCAATTCAACTTTGGTAAAATTGTACATAACTCTGCACTCTTTTGTCACTGTTAAATCTCACTTGACACTTACCTTGGCAACATCATCTATATTAATCTTGCCATCCTTGTTTTCATCCAGGGCAGTAGCCAACTTCATCAATTTTCTCTCCGGAATTTGCTCAAGTTGTTTCATGACATTTATGAGCTCACCGATGGTGATGACATTTTCCCTAAGGGGGAAACCCAATCTGTATATGGCAAACAGTTACTGTGAACAGAAGAACTAGAAAGAGATATACAAGGAGCAGAAGCATGTCATCATCTCCCACAGCAGAATGCAGACCATATGAGTGGCCCCTGAATTCAAATAGCTCTGCTGGTAGTAACATTCTTTACAGGTCTCCTGCTGTCCAAAGTCCTATCCAAATTAATATTAATATTCAGGGTAAGACATTCCACCCTAGCTACACAGTCTCTTGGTCCCAATATCTTTTCTACTTAAGAGGTTGGGGAAATGTTAAGGGAATTGTTGCAAATTCTAAGTAAGAAATTAAAGACACTTTTCCTTCTTAAAATACTGAAGTGCATTAGTACAAATGACCACCTGGACTGGAAATATGCTACCATGAGAAAGCAGCAAATGCTCAGAATATTGTGTTTCCCTTGGGAACTTGGTTAAGGATCACTGTACCAACCCCTCTGCTCAATAAAATGGGCTTTTAGAATGTCTATACATCATATCTGAATTAGTTATCACTTCCTCCTAAATCAGTTTCAGCTTCTATACATTTCCTTCAAGAGACTGAACCCCGACACAACCTTCTCTTCAAAGGATGCATACCAGGTGAACTTCATATATAGTCTCAGACAATTTCTCCCTACGACAATATGGATCTCTGGTCTTCATTTCTGAAGTCCCTGAACAAGCAAAATCCTCAAAACCTAAGACATCACTGGATACTCGAGCTTTTCCATTAAAATCTTCTGTCAGTTTAAACCCATGAATCTAACTTGCACATCCTGATTCTTTCCCAGTTAACTGCCACACTCTAAAGCTGGTGCCTGTTCCTTTTACTTTCTGAACCAAACTGACTCCAAACCTCTCACCCCCATCCTTCCTCTACCTTAAACCGACCATCTAACCTGCCCAAATTCCCTTCAACTCTCTCCCTTAACCTTAACCCCCTGCCCTGCTTTCTCCAACTTCTTATCCAAAAATAAGGAACAAAGACTAGATATACAAAGTGGAATTTTAAAAAACTATATATTTGATAAAGTATAAGCTCTGGTGCATTTTTTGGTTTGTATTCCTAGGTACAGTTACCATGTCACTGAAATACGGTACTCATTAGGAGAGGGGGAATCTGATAAAACCTTTTGTTAATCTATTATTGCACTAAGGATTCTTTAAAACACAATTTATAGGATTCCTGCTCCAGTCCCATCAGAAAAGGGTTGGGAAATGTTATACTGTGCAAAGTCTAGGCAAGATGCTTGCTTTCAAAAGAGCAGACGGATTATAATAAATGGATGGATAGCCACACTGTAAGTATATCATTCAGTCGCAATACAGACTGTGAGAGCTGAGAAGTAATTTAGCTCATAGGTGGCTGACCAAACCCAGAGGCCTAGTTTAAAGGGAATTCGATGTCAAGAGTATGCAAGGCCCTGTTTTTACATTGTTTTAATATTCCACTATGGAGTTAAACTGGGGTATTTTGTATTCCTAGGGATATGGCTATTTGAACAAAAGTCTATAATAAACTTAAAATTATAGAGATAAAAGCAACAATTTCCGTAGAAACACTAATACCAAATTAAATGAAGTGGCATCTCATCCATGAACACCCCTGCTCCTCCCTGTGCTATCGTATCATCTTTCTCATCATATCAAAAATTCCTTACAATCTCATTACAAGGAAAAAACAAAGGTTCAGAATGGCAAACTACACAAAGCATTTTTATGGTACTTCACCAGAATTCTAGAAGACATATAGTCTGTTCCTCAATTTCTTATTTCTAGATTCTATGAATCTTTCTATATTACCATTTATATGTTATTAAAGCAGAAATAACGTCTAGTCACTGATTAACATCTGCAGCCAAGCAGTGTTTACAGTTCCAGGAAAATATCAGGACCTAGCTAAATGGTGGCTCTTCATCATCTACGTTTACTGACCTCCAATTATGTCACTGAAGTCATCAGGAATAAATTATCTTGGGATTGAAACTATGTGGAGGATGAAGGGGGTGAGGTTGGGTATGGGGGAGGAACAAACATTATAGTTTTCAGGTACCTGGAAGAACTTATATTTAAAAGAACAAAACAAGTGATCAAAGCAAAATATTTCTAAAGTAAATAACTAATTTTAAAAACAATTTCCCCCTAATATTTGAAAGTAACATTGTACTTCGAATAGTCATCCCGTTTTAAAAAATGAAGTCCAAATTAATTTATCACTACTTACCCAGTAGCAACAACATTACGACTGTCCGTTTTCCCCGTTACTGCCTTTTGATCATCCTCTAATTCATGAAGTATTTTTCCTATCTGTCCAATCATCTGGTTCACCCTCTTGGACAATCTCTTGCTTGCTTTAGATTCTTCTATAACCTGTTCTTGACCAGTCTTGGAAAGCTCTTTTTTGATCTCTTGCAAATCCTGATGAAGGTTTAAAAAAGGACACATTAAATCTTCATGAGACATGTTTAAACTTAAAATATAGCTTAACTTCAAGGAAGTAATAAAATTCAAGAGTACTAGCACTGAAAAGATATAAAATGATATGTTAGGTACTTAAAGAGTTTCCACTGTTATCAATCACAGAAATTGCTCACACTCTCTCTCTCTCATGTACATACATACATAAAACTATAAATACACACATTCATATATACACACTCTACATATGTGTATATATATACATATACATGTTACATATAATATACACGTACGTATACACACCATATACTGTCTTTTTGCTTGTGACTAACGTACAATTGAGCATGCAATTATCTCTAATCACCAGAAATTTTATTCAGTGGCAAGAGAAAAAAAATCTTTTTGGATTTCAACTTTTTGTTAATATCTGAATCATTCTTCCTCCTAAAGCCAAATTTTAGGAGCATAAGTGACTGCCTGGGTTCAGGCTATTAATATAAACAACAAAATGAACATTATAATAAAGCAAAAAATTTAAGCTTGCTCCACCCCTACCCCACCTGTATGAAATAATCTTTCATAAGCTTTATTAAAAAAGCAAACTAATATTAGCAGACCTAAGACACACTCCCCCACTTCAAGCCAATACATAAAATAGGGTAAAGTTGCAATTCTTTTTCATGATATGTAAAAATAAACATTTCTTATTAAAGTAACAATAAAACATATTTATCTGTCTCCTTCTTACATTTGGGAACTGAAAGCCACTCTGATTATATACTAAAAGAAATGAATGTCCTTTAGTTCTGCTCTGTGTTTGTGACCTGTCAGTCACATTCTATATTAACTTAGCAATTAAACAACAGCACATCAAGATATGTGTTACTGGTAATTCAAATTTAATGTCAAGTCAAAAAAAGGATGATGCCAGAATATCAGCAGAAATAAATTGTTAATTAATATCAGTATTATTAATTTAAAATATTAATATTAAAATATTAATTTAATTTATGAGATGCAATATAGAGACTTTTAACTACATACATTTAAGAATAATAGGAACCATAATTTTACTTTTATCCCAATCTTAATTCCAGGAGTAAATATCATAAACCAGTAGAGTTTTTCTCATCATCACTCCTGAAAGCAGTTTTGACAATCCATCTTCATTTTCTCTATAAAACACTTCCATTTCTGCAGTTACTCTACTCAGTTAGACAAAGAAGAAATAACTACAACATCTTCTTTCATATACTAGTGTATTAAACAGGGTAACAATGAAGTGATTTTGTAATAATGGCACCTGACAGATAGATACAAGCCATATAAAAATCACTCCCACTTTACAGACTGTCTTTTAATTTGCAAACCATCACCAAATGGAAATTTACTACGAGAAGGAAGCCACTCCCCTTCTCCTTTCTGCCCTATCACAGGCTGCCTAAGCTGTTAATCAGCATCAGGCCAGGAAGAGGGTGAGTGAAAAGGGACAGACAGCTCAGTTCTCCATCTCTTCCTCTCCTATGTCAAAGTGAACCTAATTTCCACCCTCGAGAGCAGTCAAGAACACTGCTGCTCAGCAAAGGTGACAGAACCAGCTAGCTGCAACCCATTCTCATTAGGGCACTTTTTTCTCCTGGTCACTTCCACAGGAGCCAGGAACACTAAGAACAAATATCCTCCATTCCTATTATACTTTTAAGTTTTATGAAGCACTTTTCTTACAACATAGGTGTGAGGGAAGGAAACCAAGCAATCGTGTTGCCATTTTACAGATGAGCAAATAAACTTAGGGAAGGGAAGCAAATTATTCAGGATGACAGATTTCAAATGCACGATGGATCAGCCCTGAAATCCAACAAGTCAATACCTGCTGAAGGACCCTGGAGACCCTGGCAGACAGAACAGTAACATTAAAAAACACTACCCATCATGAGAATAATAAGCCAATAGAGACAGCTTGAAGCTCAAGTGGAAAACGCTTGCCACCAAGATTCCTGTTCTCTCCATCTCTCTTCCCACTGATCCTTGGTACCTCTTTATATTCCTGAACATCATCTTTCAGCAACTTGAGCTCCTCCTTCTCTTTGGTTAACGATTTCTTCTGTTCCTTCAGTTTACTGCAAGCATCGCTAAGCAGGTCAATTTCTTCCTTGGTTATTTCTTCTCCCTGGACAAAAAGTAGAGCCCCAAATAATAAATGAGAACACTTGAACTTTGTTCCTGGATAATTTCACAGGCTCAAGTTTTCAAATACCATATATTCCCATTATATATTCATAGTGGTTGTCTAACTACCATTTTATCAATTTAAAAAACTAAATAAACCTGTTAATATTAAAATTAAATGTCAGAGGACAGAGGTACAGAAGGCATTAGATAAAAGTTAACAAGATCATAAATGGCATAGAGAAGATGACCCCATGGAATGTTCACAAGATGCCTCAACAGAAGACTTACAGGATGCAAAAACTGAAAGGAATCCTTAGAGACCATCTAAAAAAGCACCACATTATAAAGATGGGGAAAATGAGACTTAGAGAATGGAAGTTAGTGCCTATGCGGTATCAAATACAGATCTGCTAGCCCTCAATCCAGCATTTCTTGGTCTAGACTATCTGGCTCTAAGTAGGTGGTGTGTCACCTCTCTAAAAAAAAATTTTTTTTAGTGATATCTTTGTTTTTTACATCATCTTCCTTTCAAATATATCTCCTCCCATTTCACTACCCAGAAGATACCCTTATGATGAAGGGCATAATGAATACCCACATAATAAAGAACAAAACAAGTGGGGGAAAAAATTCCAAAAAAACACATCACCTCTCTTAATAGGCCAAGCAACTTTCTGGACCTTTTAACACCTTCTTCCCTTGCTGAGAGTAAGACATGTCTCCCTGTTACTTATTTACTGCTATGAAAGAATTATGTCTTCCCATAAAGTTAAACTCAATCTTTTACATAATAAAAATTTTTAAGGTTTTTTTTTTAAAAAGTACCAGATACAATACCTGTGTTAAAAAATAATTTTATATCTCATTGACTGAGGGAATTGTGGAAAAAGCTCTGTTTCATATCTTTAACATTCCAGTGGAAAACCTCAGCAGAAAACTGGCACTCAGCTTTATTGTTCCTGTCTAAAATACTGAGTGACAGCAAGAAGCACTTTAGTGTCACCAGTTTCTCAGGGACACATGAGGACAACACACTCTTCCAGCTGCAATGTGATCTGAAGGGGAAAAAAAAGATGGGCTCCATCTGCTGACCAATTTCGCAGGCTAAATACAACTAGGTGGTTAAGAAGATACATTGACATGTATTTGAGGATCACAACACTAAAAAAGTAGCAACTCTCAGAACATTTCCCTGAATGATGGTTTCCATACACTGGAAAACAATGTAGAAATGTTAAAATTACTAATCCTTAGGAGAAAAGAAAAATCCATGTCTATACAATAAGTGAATCCTTATTTGTAAAAATGGTGTTCCAATTCTTTTCTTGTTCCTTTATCTTCTAGATATTTTAATGTATCAACAATTTGGGAAAGAAAACATTAATTACTTGGCCTCACTATACACAGAAGTAGGCTCAAATTTCCTAACGTGAGAGCTCCAAAAAGAAGCCTCTTGAAGAGGCACTAAATTTGCCTCATTTCACCAAGCTAAACAAGGGCAGGGTTGGCGAGGCTCACTCCTCCTGTCCATTCTGGGAAGTCCTTCAAGGCATTCTCGGGCCTTGGGTGGCTGCAGATCAGCAGCACTCACTGGCTGCATATTCCAGATGAGTTCTTGGACAAGGACCATAGCTGCTGCCCCCTTTTTACCACTGGATTTATCCTGCAACAAGCTCTCTTTGTGATTACTGCCCTATTTAGACTACTTTAGCCCCTATTTCTTTACACTGCTACTCACACTAATAACTTCAACTTAGATTTATCTGCAGTAAGTTGTAACTACTTTATAAGCAATGCTTTTAAGTTAACACAATCCCTACACTAAACAAATTGTCTTTCAAACACTAAAAAAAGAAGACTAATTTTTAAAAACAAATGTAGAGGAAGTACTTATTTCATTAGGCTTAAAAGTTTCAACTTCTAGTAACAATAGAATACAGGAGCAAGGTCTCCTGGTGTTACTAGAGCATCACGCAGCCTATAGAAATGTTGTTCACAGTGTTGGAATTTATAGAATTTTAAGCAAATAATGGGGAAACTAAGTTCTTGGAGTCTCACCACACCCTAGGACATTGCACTAAAGTACCTAGTACTAAGCATTTAAAAGTTCAGTTTTATAAGCAAAAATGACACGTTACAGGAAATCGACAGGATTCCAAAACTATCAGAATGTATCCAGACCTTAATAAATTAGCAACTGCTACAATAAAAATGTTACAGTAAAACTTGTTTCCCAAACAGCTGAGGATTTTACTTTAATTTTTTCTTTTTAATGCAAAGTCTTTCTACAACTCTGACACCTTAAAGCTACTATACTAAACTTGACTCACTTAGACCTGAGTTCAAATCCAGCCTCAAACTAGCTGTGTGACTCTGGGCAAGTCACTTAACCTTGTCCGCCTCAGCTTCCTCATCTGTAAAATGGGGATAATAACATCGCCTATCTCCCAAGGATATTGTGATGATCAAATGAGATAATAATTGTAAAGTGCTTAGCACAGCACCTGGTACACAGTAGGTACTATATAAATTAAAGTTGTTTACTACTACAACTACTAGTACTACTAGCACCACCACCACCACTACTACTACTACGACTACTAGTACTACTAGCACCACTACTACTACTACTACTACTACTACTACTACTACTACTACTACTACTACTACTACAACATCTTCTTCTGCTTAGTTGGTTCATCATTACCAAAGGATCTGGAGTTGGAAGGATCATCTAGTCCAGTCACTTCCATTTATGTATGAAGGAAGGGAAGCCCAGAGTTTGCTCAAGGTCAGTAATTACTCAGTAGCAAAGCTGGGCTCCAAAGCCAAGTCCTCTGGCCCCAAATCCAGCTACTACTGCACTGGTCCATACTGCCTTACAGTTATGATAGAGATGCGGATGCCACATTCTACAGCGAATGTCACTGTCCTGGCTGGGAAGGCAAAACTAGGTCTTCAAGAATATTGCGGTACAACAAAAGGGGCTGTTGAGACCCACTCTGGGCTGGCTGCTACTCCCCCTCCTCTGCCCCCAGACACAGTGCTACACTCCCTCAAGGGTTATCAAGGTGCTGATGGCAGTTTAACCCAAAAAACAATAGAGATGTTCTGTCTCATCACTGCTGAAATTACTTCCCTGCCAGTGACCTCTAATGCTGGCACTGGGCTTGGAGTCAGGAAGATCTGAGTTCAAATTCCATCTCAGACACTAGCCGTGAAACCCTGGATAAGTCACTTAACCTCTTTGTCTCAGTTTCCTTATCTGTAAAACAGGGATAGAATGTAAGCTCCCTAAGGGCAGAGACTTTTTACTTTTTTATTTGTAGCCCCAACACTTAGCACAGTGTTTGGCAAAAAGTAAATACTTAATAAATACTTGTAGATTGACTGAATGATAGCACCTACCTCATAAGATTGTCATGAGGATCAAATGAAATCCTTACTTGCACAGCACGTCAAGAGCTACATAAATTGTGGGCATTCTTCTTCGTAAACTACCTCCCCATCTGCCCAGCAATAAGATAATCCACTGCATGTTTCCTTGCTTCACATACAAGGATACCATGGAATATGATCAAAAGTTTTCCCAAAAAGAATCCCTTATTGACTGGTGTTCTTCTGACCTATCAACTTTGTAACCTTTTTGCAAAAAGGGAAAGAGGGTCAGTCTTATTCTTAATGACCCTACATTGGTTGGATGCTAGTGATCAGCACACACTTTTTTAAATGTTCAAAAGCTGTTTTAAAAAACTGCTCTAGAATTTTGCTGGGGATTCAGATTAAACTGATGACTTTGCAGGTTTGGGAATCCACTTTCTCCTGCTAGGATAACAACTGTTTATCTCTTGCTTTCTGTTACTTTCCCCATTCTATATAATTTTCCAAAGATCATGAGACCATATCTTCAAGTTCATTTAGGAGCCCAGGACAGAATTCAAATATTTATTTTTAGGTACTAGGAGAACAAGAACAAATGTAAAACAGACCCTCTTAATTAGGGAAATACAACATGCATAATTAAAGGCAATCAAAGAGAGAACCCTGACAACTGAGAAGATCAAGGAAAGCTCTGCAAAAGATGGGTGCTGGCAAAAATGAGAGTCAGTGTCCTCCATGCTAGGCAGAAAAACTATAGAAAGGAACATGTGGAATGCCAGAGAAGGAAAGGTGAGTTTGAGGGAAAGTTTCATGTGTTTGGCTGGAGCAGAGGGTAGTGTGGGAAGTCAAGGGAAACCAGGATAGAAAAGCCTGTAGGGCCAGGCTGAAGAGTTTCAATTTTATCCTAAAAGGAATCAAGCAAGTTCACTTAGCAAGACTGGGCGCTTTTTGCCATCCCTCTGAATTATCCTGAGCTGGGACTGGTTCATTACACTGTGTGTTCTACCCTTTCCCTTGGAAAACCACTTTCCATGACGGAGAAAGGGAGTGCCACTTTACCCCTGCTACCTGAGAGTACTGCCTCTCCAAACCAGGGCACTTGGTTTTCTCTTCTGTTTTACTTCCAAAGTTCATTTTTTAGAATTCCTTTTTGCGTTCTTCACATTTTCTGCAATACTCAAGTCACTCTGGGCTTTATTTAGCCTTCTTAACACTAGATTTACAAGTTCATGCTACTTTTTTGCATTTGTCCTTGTTTAGAAGCCTTATCTTCCAACTTAGATATTTAAAAACAATCCTAACAATTTTATTTATACACAGGGCTTACAAGTACATTTTAATATTCATGAGTGGAATTTTTTTGGGGGGGAGGCAAGGGGTGTAAAACAACTCTACATTTTCTCTGGGGTTACTGATACCCTAGAGAAACAGATGTTGAGAGTAAAGGTTAATAAAATTACATTTTCTCTTCTCACTGCCACAAATATCTCCCAGCATTTGCTTCCTAGCTTCTTCTAGCCTCCTTGTTTTTTAATTTCTTCATCTTTTTTGTTAAGGCAGGCAAAAATGTGGACAAAATAATGGAAATTTTTATCAGTCAAAGTTACTGGTATTCATCATCAAACCTGCTCTATTTTGACTTCATAAAGTAGGACAAATTATTTATTTTGCTTTTTTCATGAATATTCTGTTTATCTAGAGTCAAGTAAAACCTTGTGAAATACTGAATATACCAACAGGGTTTTACTGATCTGGACCTATTGAAACTTCTCCCCACAATTCCTACCTGACCTTGCAAAAACATTCGAAACACTACGGTTTGGCATGTCAGTTACCTTCAGGCCTTCTAAGACTGGGGCAGTGTCAATCAGAATCTCCGATTTCAGTGGCACCTTGGTGAGCTCTGGCTCCAGACCTCGAGATTCAGGGATTGTTCTTTCCTGCTGAAGGACTTCTGGACCCAACTCAGCTTCTTTCTGAATTGAAGGCCACACACAAATCAAAAATAATTCCACAGTAGTAGGTAGTATATAGAGTAATAGTCTATGAAGGTCACCACACAAGTTATGTTATTAAAGTTCCCACCTTAAATAAACATGATATAAACATTTGGATTAGCAAAATATGAATTAAGGAGATCAATTCCTTAATTTACAAAAGAACCCTTGACTGGATTCCTTCACATGATTTATGAAAAATAGGATTCAATTTAAAAAATTCTACTTATACATAACAATTTCAAAAACACATTATAAAGTAAGGTAAAAAAGCAAAACAGTATTTTTAAAATACCTTGCAAATTACGAAATCATGTTCCTATTTGGGTTGTGGGGAAACAGGGGAAGGGTGAAAGAAAGTGAGGAGTAAAGAGGCCAAAAGAAGACCATAAAATGACTGTAATGGATATATAATTTATATATATCTTCACATATACATATATATAATTATATAACTAGAATATATGTATATATACATATATATATAACTATATATACAATTTATATATAACTTTTACATTGAAATACATTTAATTCTCAATTATTCTTGGACAAACTTAGCTTAAAGATGCTGAGTCACCCGTGCCACTTAAACAGTGTGTTAATTGTAGGCTGAATCTAATTAATATGAAATTTTAAAAGTATAAATGTGAAGTCTTTCACCTGGGTTAAAAAAAAGTTTAAAACTTCACAAATATAGGATGGGGAGGCAAAGTTGGACAGCAGTTTGGAAAAAAAAAACAGGGGTTTTAAGCTCAATGAATCAAGAATGTGATCTAACACTAACACCATGTTGCACTCCAAACCAAATAGTAATGAATTTTTAGATTAACTTATTATTCTGAATTACCATGACTATCACCTACCTCCATCTACTCAGAAAAGTATATAAATTACCAAAAACACACACACACACACACACACACACACATAGACTAGAGCACTAGGTATAAGATAATCATACGCTTTAGGACTTTCGCACAAAATAAAATGCAGTGCAAAGAGATGCTACAAGTTACACATTTGATTCAACAAACAAATTATGTGTTTGTGTGCACCGCATTATGCTTGGCCCTGAAGAAGATGTAAGAGCATGGAAGTAGCAGTCTTAATAGATGAAGCAGAACATGAGCTAGACTTTACATACAGGAGATTACAATGGCAACAGAAAAAATAATGAATTGGGGGTTGGGAGACAGCTTAGGCAGGAAGACTAGTTATTGTACTACTCTGTTCATAGGATAATTAGGGCCTGACTAGGATAGTGACAGAAAGAAAGGAAATAATGTAAGAAAAATAAATTCCACTGCAATTAACAAGACATGTACCCAATCAAACATAAAGACTTGAGGAAAAATGAAGAGCTAAAGATACATAAAAATTCTGAACATCAGTAATTGGATTAAAAGCATAACTACAAACAGAAATGATCAAGTCCAAAGGATGCGGAGGTCAGGTGGAAAGATTACAAACTCAATTTTGGAAAGGTTGGATTTGAAGTGCCATGGGGACCACCAGGTGGGGTTTTATGGAAAGTTGGGAATCTAGGCCTGGATCTCTAGGTATCAGGACTGGAGATCTAGACCTGAGGTTCATCTGTGTAAACTAGAAGGAAAACTGTGGGAACAAATGAAATTACCAAGAGAAAGTATGTAGGGAGGAATAATGAACGTCAAGGACACATATTAAGGAAAATACCCACATTAAGGGGTTAAGAAGTAGAGGAAGAAGGGGCAGCTAGGTGGTGCAGTGGATAGAGCACCGGCCCTGAATTCAAATCTGGCCTCAGACCAAACACTTGACACTTACTAGCTGTGTGACCCTGGGCAAGTCACTTAATCCCAATTGCCTTAATAATAAAAAAAAAAAGTAGAGGAAGAGCCTGTAAAGGGCTCCCAGAGAGAAGTAAAGAGCAAGAAGAGAAGAACCTAAAGAGTATGATGTCTCAATAGCAAAAAAGAAAGAAAAAAGGCAAGGTGGTTGCAGAGAGCCTAAGAAAAATGACAACAAAAAAAGGCTAACGAATTTGGTGCTTTGGAGGCTTTGCTCCCCTTTTCAAGGGTAGCTCCAAGAGGGTAGTAGGAACATAAGTCAGATCATAAGACAAAAGAGAGAAGTTATCAAAGGAGAGGAGTTAAGAGATATATGAGACCTTTTCAGAAGTTTGGCAGTGAAAGGAAGAAAAGATGGAATACTAACTATGTGGGACAACAAGGTCAAACAACAATTGTTTCAAATTGGAAAAATCTGTACATGTATGCATGGTAAGAAGTGAAGGAACTTAAAATTGAAGATACACAAAAGGAGGATGATTACTGGAACGAAACTGTAGAAGAGGCAATAAGGAATGAGATTAAGGGTACAGGGAAAGAGATTAGAGATTAGTTTTACTGAGGGATAAGGACGTTCCTTGTCTGTGACTGGAGGGAAGGCGGAGAAAACAGATGATGATACTGGGGTTTGAAGGATGAAAAAGAGGGGAACTGAGAATGTTAATATCCCTTGACTTCTATCTTCTTGGCAAAGTTAAAAGACTAGATTGGTGTCAGCAAACTACAACCCACAGGCCAAATCTGGTGCAACGTCAGTTTTTGTACAGCCTGTGAGCAAAGAATGGCTTTTACATTTTAAAATAGAGCTTTCTTGGAACATAGCCATACTTATTTGTTTTCTTATTGTGTACAGTTGCTTTTGTGTTACAAAGGTAGAGCTGAGTAGTCAGGATGGAGACACTATGTGATATTCTCATCACTTTACCCCACTACTCATGCAATACCAATCATAGTGATGCACTTATAATTTGACAGTGTTTGCAGGTCCACAGCACTGTGACATCTTAGTTTTTTTAATTACCAGAGTTAATCATCTTGTCAAAACAAGAAAAGCAGAGGAATAAAAAAGTTTTACTATGATTTTCTGAGCTCAGGGCTGAGACTGAAATTTTTCTGAATGAAAAGAAGTACCTTCAACCTCTAATATTGAACACTGAATGGTTTTGGAAATTAACTTTTGCAGAAGACTTAATGGTGTTTCTTAATAAATGCAGTTTAAAATAACAAAGCAAAACAGCACTTACATGCAAAATTTATACTGCAATAAAGTTAATTCAATGACAGCTAATACTGTTTGAATCACAAGTAATGTCAAGCTGCTTTTTATACTTTCTGTGCTGTCAAAAGTCAAAACAAGAAGTGAGAGCTCTATCCCCACACAAATCTACAATGGATTTCTTTTCGGAGCCCAAATTACACTTCCGGCAATGTTTTTTGAACCTCAGTCCAAGTACAAAAGTAATTTTCATATTTCAAGGTCCATCTAACTGTGCAACTGAGGACTTTTCACTTAACCTTCAAATGAAAATGATTAATCTATAATGCAATGAGAAGCCAAAAAGCAAACATCCAAAGAAGAATCAAATAGGATTCTGTAAGTGCCTTCTAAGCAATGACTATGTTCAATTAAAATCATGTTCATGGACTAATATTATTTTGGCATTACTTATCTTTGTGAAAAGAGATTTCCAAGGATGAAATATGAAAAATCTCATTAAATATCAGCATTAACAGATGAACATTTGCAATCAATTTTGATAAGGAAAACTAACTTTGACTCTGAATCAAGCTAAATCTTACTCCCCTCAAAAAAAGAATCACATTCTTCTCATTAGTAGACTTGTGTGTGTATGTATGTAGGTACACACACATATATGTATATATACATACATGCTCAATTTGTATTATCATACTTTTTATTTCATCAATTTGTTTTCTTTCTTGTTATACAAATACCTACACATTACCCTTGATTTTGCACCTTAGTCCACAAAGCTTGAAATATTTAGTACCTGACTCTTTACAGAAATGTTTACTAATCCCTGGACTAGATTAGTGACTGTGTGAGAGGTGAGGTGACACTAGATTCAGGAATGAGAAAAACGTTTACAACAGCTATTATGGGCAATGAGAGAACATTAAAGAACTGTTATATTACTAAATGACACTGGGGACCAAGATAAGGTTATGCATTGTCACTATGTAGTGGATATTATGTAGGAGATGACAAAGTTCTTTTCCCTGACTTCTTCCAGTAATGCTCAGAAGCTGTTAACTAGCAATGGAGGAAGCGGATGATAAGAATTATTCAGAGATTAGGATTAGGGGGATGGGAATGATGGAAGGTTCAGAAGTTGAGGAATTCTAGTAAGGTGGTGGGACCACTGAATCATTAGAGTTTGTGAGATCATGGTTGCATATGGAGACAAATGAAGTCACAGTGAAGATGATGATAAAGAAGAAAAGCCAGTGGTCAAGGAATCTGATGGTCACAATGAGGGATAAAAATTAAGATAAAGTAAAAACAAAGTACCTTTGAGAACAAATTTTGGGGGACGGTTTAAGGGGTCAGAAAGGAAAACCATGGAACTTTTAAAAATAGTTGAAAATTTGTTTTCAGTTTGCCCCAAAATACCACCATTTCTATTCATATCCTCCAAATAGATAAGAAAACATCATCATTTAAAGCAAAGAATTACTAGATTAAGTAAACAGACACAAGTTAAGGATCTAAAAACCCAAGGAAGCATGCCACCACCATTTTATTTTCAAATACAAAAATCACCTTTCCAGCTGCTTCTTCCTGGAGCACTTCTCTGGCCTTCTCAGAAGCTTCAGTCAACCTTTCCTGCTCCTCCTTCTCTTTATTTTCTTGTCTAATGGCTTCTTCTTCCATCAGAGTGGCTTCCAGCTTAGCTTTATTGTCCACTTTCTCACCTTCAACTTCAGCAACTTTGACTTTAGCTTCTTTGGCCTGTAAAAGTAAAACAGTATGATCTATGTCCTACACGTGGCCCTAAAGTCGCACTTCTGAATAGTCTAAAAAGACTATTTGTAACCATTACAACGGGGGAAACCATTTTTAAGTGAGAAACCAATCCCCCTGTCCAACACCACATGCCGATTTTTAAACGTCCCTCCATTTTCTTCCCTCCTGTAGCTATGCAAAGAAAATGTCAAAGTCTAGAAATGTGGATTCTAAAGAGTCAAAAATTTGCAAGGCAGTATCATAGAGCATTTAATATTATTTCTGCACATATGGATTGCACAGGGGCAAATATGAATGTCTGACAATGATGCCCAGTTTTAGAAGAACCAAAGAGGAAAAATTCTATTCTGTATCTGATTCTCATTAACAAGGAGATTTGGGGAGTTGAAATGTTAGGACCCTTGGCAGGGGGAGGCACAGGGTGGGAACCTAATCCCTCCAAGAGTTTGTGTTAGAAAAGAGAACTCTAGGTACACTCTGAAAAGCACCAAAGATCTGAGGAAAAGATTTTTCAAAAGTTCAGAAGACAGATAGAATCTAATGGACTAAAATAAAATTCTACAAGGGAAGTCTGCCCAAGAGGAATGGAACTACCAAAAACAAAATTCTGAAAACATAAAGGGAAACAATTCTAATGAGGAGGAAAAAATGAGATTTATGAAAATGGACCAAATAGATACACACAACCAACCACCTTGAATTATAAAAAGAAATGTACAGGAGAGAGAAGCCAGGCCAGGTAACTGAGGATAAACATAAGACCACAGCCGAGGCCTGTAGGTGTGTTAAGGCTCAAAACAAGAGAAGGCTGTCAAGTGAAGCTAAAGGTGACAAAATTGGTTGGTTTTAGGAACTAGAGATGGAGGTGTTAATTTTTTTTAAGCTATTTTGAGGAACTACAGTAACAAAGAAGGGACAGGACCTTTGTGGTAGCCAGGATCACAACTGACAAGAGAGAGAAGGCTGAGCTGCTTAAATCTGATTTGGCTTCTGTTTTCTCTGCCAGAAAGAATGGCATTGGTATTGGAAAAACCACACAAAAATGACGATCAGGGAGATGACACCCCCTACACAAAGTCTACTCCGCCAAACTAGAACAGGAACATGCCAGGATTCACAGCACCAAAATTTTGAGGTGAACCATGACATCCCTTTTTTTTTTTTTAACCATCAATGAATGACTAAGTTCTACGGATCTTGCCCAGGATTACACAGCAACACAGTAGTGGCAAAGGCCATAGTGGAATGCAAATAACTACCTCTATGTTACTAATTGTTCAAGATGTTCCAAATATGTGGGATTTGGGTTTACCAACCTGAGATATAGTCCAATTAAAGAATGAATAATTTAACTGGCCAGTGAATGAATGGCATTTATATTTTACCAATGTTTCACTCCGAAAGACATGTCCCATTTTTTTTCCCTGTTCTTGTGGCCATATGATGGTCTTCAAAATAGAGGTCATGAAAGCTTAATATCAGGTCACTTTCCTCATCTCTATAGTGGTAGATATCCTTTCCTATCTTCATCTCTAACATTCCAAAATCTGTTTACCCTGTCTGTCTGGTGCGATGGGAAAAGTACCAACCAGTTTTGGAGGCTGAAGACCAGAGTTCAAGCCCTAGGCCCAAATTATAACACTTCTGTATGTTTCCTCCATGTAAAATGGGGATACAATAGTTGCACTCACCTCCTTTACACAACTATTATGAGGAGAGCATTTTGTAAATTCTGAAATGCTACAGAAATAGTAACACTATGGGAACTGACCCCCTAATGTTTCCCCTAATCAAAGCCCTGCCCAAAGGCTAGCCCAGGTACCCCTTTCTTAAACGGTCCTTCTCTGATCACAGCACTCCAAGAGAGCTCTTTGTTGCTGGTACCATTCATGTCAGATAGTCTATCTTGCAACTTCATCAAATATTTCTCTCTAGTAGAATTGTATTATCAACTGGGTAGCAAGCCTCTAGCAATAGGGCTTGGTTTAGACCTCTCTGCTTCCTCCGGCCTAGTGACCTCCCCAGAATCGAAGCCCAATAAATGCCTACTGCTGTTGACAATGACAGGGTGCTGTCAAGAAGCAAGTTATTATTTGTATCAGAATGGCTATCTAAAAGATATCATAATGATGCGATAATTTGTGGAAATTTATATTTACAGATTCAGAAAAAAGACTAAGATCAAAATGTATTCCCTACATTAAAAGAAAAACTGCATTAGATATGTCATACTTACTGCACTCTCCGGAAGGGTCTGTAAGGTTGTTTTGAGCTGATCAGCTGGTGACAGGGTTTCAGGCAGATACATAGCTCTGGAGAGGAGAAGTAATGAAGTAGGGATTTCCTGGTTCAGATGGAGGTCTAACCACTACAATTCAAAAGAGATCACAGATTATATGAAATGTTTTGTTTTTGAAATTACTCTTAAGCATAATACAGAAAGACAGTCTAGTAAGGGTCTCTTAGATTCAGGATCAGATAAAATAACTCTCACAAGTATTTCTTTTTATTTTTTACAGATCTCTAAGATACTCTGAAGAGGCAGGGTGGTGTACTGGACAGGGTGCTGGATTTTGGAATCAGAGAACCTGGATACAAATCCATTAATAACTATCTATATAAGGCAAATCACTTAAGCCTCTGTGGATCACGTTTCCTCTTCTGTAAAATGAGGGTGTTAGACTAAATGATCTCTAAGGCCCTTCCATCTCTAAAGACACCAAATACTTGAAATGTCTTCCTTCCATAAGTCTTCTCTTTGCAGATGAAGCAGTCCCAAATTCCTTCAACAGGTTTTATGACATAGTTTCAAGTTCTCTATTCTAGACAAACTGTAGCTATCAATGTTTCTTCTTAAACATGGATCCAGAAATGGGTATAATATTCTAGATGAGATCTGATTACTGCAGAGGACCAGAAAAGTATCATACCACCTTCCTTGCTCCAGACCGTTAAGAAAGGAAGGACCTCCCCCCCAGCTTTTTCTAAGAAGCTACTATATTTCTCTGAAGCCCTGAGTCCATTAGTAGGGGATAGAAAAGGAAGGCTGTGACAGTAAAGACCCGGACCTAGGGTGGGTCTGGGCTTTCTGCTCCTAGACTAAAAGCTGCCAATGAGAAGCAGCAGCCTGGAAGCCAGAAATCCCATGAGAGTTGAGAGGAAAAGAACATTAGATATGAAATCAGAAAGCATAAGTCCAGATGCAATATTCATCCTCTATTGGCCTTGGGACAACCTCTTTTTGAGTTTCTGCATTATCACCTATAAAATGGCATTACCTGATCCCAATTAGTATCTGTGTATGCAAACACACGCACACACATCCACATCCATGAGAGGCAAAGGAGTACAGAAGGGACAAAAAGTTAACCTGGAAGTCAAGATGTCCACCTCGTCCACACACTGACCGGGCAGGTCATCATCCCCCACTGCCCTAAGCAGCTCTCTAAGATTAAATTCACACAGCAGTGGCAGATTTGTATTGACAAGATGGTGTTTCCTCATAAGGGAACTCCCTACACTGATGAGAGCACAGGTCTAGGCAAGAACAATGCACAAACACATATGTGTACACATGAATAGATACTTAACACTACCAATGGTACCTGAAGTTGGGACAGATGAAGTCAGGAAACACAGCAATAGCAAACCACGTACACACAAAGGAAATCCATGCTGGAGATGTCAGGATTTTGAAAGCAGAGAAGAAGTAATTTTCAAGATCTCAGAGATGATAGCTTAAGGAGATGATGGATGGATCGAATGAAGATTTTTTTTTTTAAGAGTGAAGGAGATCTGGGCATGTTTGAAAGCAGCAGGGCAGGAACGGACAAAGAAGGACAGAAAGCTTACCAGGGAGGAGAAAGGGGAAGGTGGTGACTGAGAAAGGAATCTGCTAGAAAAGATGAGAAATGAATTACACATGTAGATCGGTTAGCCTAGGGAAGGAGAAGGGCCACCTCATTAGCAAAGACTGGGATAAAGGGAAGAAAGACTCAAGGATAATGTCAAGGCATTCTGAGATGAAGAGATAGGGAAAAGAAAGAGGTCATGGCAAATAGCCTCTATTTCTCAATAAAGTGTGAGGCAAAGTCCTCAAGCTTGACAGGGTAAGGGGGGAAACTGAGTTTTTGTCTGGAACAGGAGTAGCACACTAGGTTGAATTTGGAAATGTGCTATACTTTAAATGATTCTAAGCCTGACACAAAAATCCATCACTATTTTGCTGGTAATGCTTCATGGCTACAAATAATGAAATACCATAATCTCCAAAGAACATAAATTATAGATCATGCAAAAAAGGCAATGGAGAGACATGTGGTAGAAGAAGGCTGCCTACACCATATTTATGAACAATGACTTGCATGCAAGAAATGGCATTAGAAATTATAAACAGATGAGTGGAAAAACTAGTCACGCAGGGAAAACTATCCATGGCACATTACAAGCCTTCTGCACATGATGCAGACAGTCAAGGGAGGAGTTAGGGCAGAACACAAACCAGATCAGGCCAGAAGCTGAGGGCAGCTGGAAGGTGGGCTGACCTGGCAGAACATGTGCCCACATCACAGGACTCAGAGCACAGAATCACTCAAGGAAGGACCAACATGTCAAGAGTCACACATACCACTACCTTCAAGTGAGCCCACAGAAAAAATGTCTCTTTCTGTACCTCTAGAATAGGGAGAAAAATCCTAGCCTAAATCAAAAGATTACCTCATTCCTTTCCAAGAAAAAAGATCAATTCTAGATTACTTAGGAGCTAATTATAGTATCTGTGGAATATAAAGATACTCTGCTTCTGCTTATTAGTATTCATCTAGAAGGTTCAAGGTGAAACCAACTTCATTTTACTTATTAGCAATGCTGTCAGATAGTAAGGCTTTGAGGTTCAGAAATTATCTACTGATTTGGTTCATTTATGTTTCTTCTGGCCTAAAAAAACAGACCAGAATTTCTGAAACTGTATTCCAAGGAACCCTGAGTAAGCCACATGATGACAATCAAAAGAAATTTC
Source organism: Phascolarctos cinereus (assembly GCF_003287225.1). Taxonomy (NCBI): domain Eukaryota; kingdom Metazoa; phylum Chordata; class Mammalia; order Diprotodontia; family Phascolarctidae; genus Phascolarctos; species Phascolarctos cinereus. The sequence goes on along the minus strand of NW_027556402.1, from coordinate 198,984,357 downwards.
AAGGGAAAATGTAAATACTAGCAACATTTTTTAAAAAGAGTTTTTAAAATATATTACAAAATATTTATCACAAGTTAACTTTTTCAGTATAAAAATGGTCTTTTACACTCTAAATTTTCCTTTATTCCCCACTTTATCTCAAAGCTACTATATGGCCTCAGAATCCTGAGGACCAGTGACTTTATGGGTTCTGAAATTAGTTTGAGAAATGCTAAAACGGACAACAAAAATGCATCTAAAAGGGTCCATTTCAAATGAGCATCTCAAAACAGTAATTATCCCAATCCATTCGGCACCAGGCACAACTGATACGTTTGCAAAAAGTCACAAGGCTGGGATTGGTTATCAAGTCAAAATGCAATTACAGATTTTCAGTCACTTTGTGACTCTCAAGAACAGCCCACATATTATCTAGTACATTCACAATTCAATTTGCATAAGAGTTAGCAATTCCTCATTCTGTACAAACTATAAATTAGTGCTTGTTATTTACCTGTTTAAGTTGTTCCCTGAGACGTTCTTCGGTGACTCCCAAAGCCCTCATGCCTCGTGCCCGACAAGCAGCTTGTAATTCTTTGACATTCAAAGTATCTACTCCTTCCTCAGCAATAAGCTGTAATATAAAATGAAATACAAGAATCTCAAAAATGTGATTTTTTAAAAAAATTACTAAAGGTTTTATGAAGCCAGCTATGATTAACACAACTGATTAGTAAGCTCTAGCTTATAAACTATTTCTCTCCAATCAAGGTTTGTCTAATCTTTTAAGAGGCAGCAACAAAACATGGTTCTAGGTTAAAACATCTCTTAAAATTTTTTACGTGTTAACTTAAAAGCTTCAAGAACTTCCAGGAGAGGTGGGGAATAGGGAAAATAAGGAATAATATATGTAAAGGGAACAACAGGGCCCAGGCCTGATCACTGAGAATAGTGATAGGAAAATGTATGATGTACAGGAGACATAAGGAATGAGGGAAGCTGGCTGGTAAATGGGAATTACCAGAAAAGTAAGAAGACAAGGATAGTCCACAAGCCAAAGTCACAAGCCCATGAACTTAAGGTATGAGTAAAGATCTTGAAAAATGAGTATGATATCAATGCACAGGCCTGAAAGGAAAAGCTTAAAATTCCAGGAATGGGCCTAAAAATACTCTACTTTTCATTTCCTTTCAACTCTCTTTTGACTAATTTTCAGAGGAACCTATCATAGGAAAGCACTGACTTTTCCCACTGGTAGATTCCTACGGCCTCTTAACTTAGTAAAATAAAATACAGAAAACAGAAGCAAGGTGGAACATGAAGAATTGTGGCAAAGGCCAAAGCAATCAAGACACAGACCAAATGATTTCTGACAGCTGTCTACCAGGCTGAACTGCCAAGAGCCCTGCAGCTCTATGATGCTATGCTGCCCATTTCTGGACTTGTTTCTTAGCCATGTTTGCCTCCTATCAATTTATTTGGGCATCTTGGTGAGGTAGAAAAAGCTACTAAAAGAGCAGTGTTCATATTCTAAACCTACCACTTACTAGCAGGCTGGCTAAAGGCAAATCACTTCTCAGAAGGCTCACTTTCTTCCTCAAATCATGTATTATCACAGAGTTGTTGTAACAACACATTGTAAAGCACTATATAAAGGAAGCAAATACTAGCTTCATTAGCAGCCTATGGGGCAGGAAGTATATATAATGCTCTGTTTTATATAAAGCCTATCAGAATAAAGCACCAAGGACAAAAAAGCATCAGTGGCCAAGAGCTCCAGCTTTGTTATTTACTTTTATCTAGATAATAGCCACTAGGGGCTGCTATCATGTCAAAATACGATTATGTCTAATGTTTAGAAAAAAGATTTAAATAAAATAGCCATGAATATGTAGAGCCCATATCAGATTGCATGCCATCTTGGGGAGGGAGGTAGGAAGGGAGGGGGAGAAAACTGAAAACTCAAATGCTTATAGAAGTGAATGTTGAAAACTAAAAATAAATTAATTTTTAAAAAAACACAAAAGAAATATCCAAGGAAAACTTCACTTTTAGACTCACTTTACAGTCAAAAAGTCATGTGTGAATACATGTGTTTGCACCCACAAGCATGTGGAAAGAGTCCACCCTCAAAGCCTTTTCACCTTGGTAGGATCTGCTAGAACTTGCATTGCCCTGGAAGCAGCCTGGCTTGCCTCTGTGACATGCCAGACATGGAGGAAGATAGCAGGGGAAGGGTCTTCCTTTCAAAATAGCAAATAAATTAAAATAGTGAGTAAAGCTACAAAAACAATGTAGAACAATGTCAAACTCAAATGTAAACTGGGACCACTAAACAATACATGACAACTCTGTGGGCCACATATTGACCTTCAGAAAAACACATGTTAACATTATGTTCCATTATATTTATATTTATTTTTTTAAGTACCTCCTAATTACATTCTGTTTGACATCTCTGATCTAGGCCAAGTCCCCATAATTTCACAATTGTGAATTCAACAACTGTAATGACAGACATTTATATAGTGCAATTCACTGTGCAAAGCACTTTATAGTCTCTCAACAGATCCTGATAAAAGCCCTGTAAGGTGGGAGGTACAAGTATCATTACCCCCTGTTTTTATAAATGAGGGTCTGGAATGCTTTGCCCACAGTCAGTCACAATGCGTGCAACCCCTAGAAGCAGATCTGAATAAGCCTCCCCAATCCTAAGGCCGGGATTCTAGTCTTCCACAATTTTTGTGCTGTAAGCTTAATAGCCACAATGGAGGAAAGCTTGAAGAATCTAGTGAAACAAGTCTTCTCAATCCTGTGACATAACCAAACTACTGGAAAATTATAACCTTTTTAGCAGTAGTATTTTTACTTAGAATTCTAGCACTTCTTTAGCAACCCTAACACTATTTATTTATAAAATGGGGGGGGGCGCGCGCGGCAGCTCTAGGGATGTTCGTTTTCTAAATTTCAAGGAAGGAAGTTTAAATGAAATGTACAGGGTGTCAATAGGCCATGCTCCAGCATTTTAAGCAAGAGTCACAAGACTTTGGGTAGAAGGGGCCCTTAGATATCATCTGGAAATGAACAGAAGGCTATGAGAGGTGAAAGGACTTATCCAAATCACAGGACAAAGGAAGGATCAGAGACCAGGCTCAGAACCTACTCGTTCTCAGAGTAATGGTGGAAAAAACATAAAATAAGATACAGAGGATTACAAAGGAAACTCATTTTATTGAATTATAGTTAGTAATATATTAAAAAAAAAGTTCAATGGCCTCAGGTTAAGAATTTCTGATATACAGATATATTAATATGGAAACAATAGGAGAAACTGGCAATTTTCCTAATTGGTCATAAAAAATACCTTTCCTTGTGACTCCTTTTGGGTGCCCTGTTTCCAAAACAAAGATTTTAAGATTTTGAAACTCAAGATATTCTACCTACACTCAAGAAACAATGAAGCAGAAAGAACAGAAAATGACCAGTGTTTGGGTGAGGCAGGGCTTGGCATAAGGAACAAGCAGATGCCACAGCAGTTCTGCAAAAGGTTATGCCAGTGCCTTCTGCTTCTGACCTGCAGATGACTGGCTATTTCAGTCCTAAACCTTTTACAATAATCTCAGTGACAGAGGACCAGCTTAATCAAAGCTCATTCTCATTTCTAAACATGTCAGTTTTAATCCACAGGCTATGACATGAAAAATTAAAGAAAAGATACTCCTAAGTAGATCCCAAAACCAAAATATAGGTTGTCCCAAAAGTCTTATTGTGGTCTTAAATTTAAATAACTTCAGAAGCATAAATGCTACAAACTTACAAAAAACATTTGAAAGGCTAATTATTAGAAATGTTAACTACTGACATGTCTTACTAAAATTCAAAATCACCATCATCTTGTGCTACACATCACTCTACTCAATTTTTGAACTTTGTAAAAAATCTTCAGCAGCTGCTGCTCAGTGCATAAAAAATTGCATTTGTAATTCTGGCCTTAATGTAATCCAAAGAATGTAGCTTTGATGCATACATGCCAGTTCTGATGTAACCTCATAAGAAAAAGCCTAAAGGAGATATATCAGGTGACTGAGGTGGCCAAGCAAGTAAACTTCCTCAAACAATCCACTGGTCTGAGAAAGTGTCATCCAGAAACTCACACATGGAACATGTAATGATAAAGTATGCTGTCTTATTAAAATTAAAAATTTGTCAGTCAGAATTCATAAAATTAATATATGTAAAATAAATATGAATAATTAAACTTTAAAAGGATTTTTGGGTAATGTTGTATTATTTACTACTTCTGCAGTTATTAAAGCTTTTTTTCTTCTTTTTTAATTTATTTTTAGTTTTCAACATTCACTTTTATAAGATTTTGAGTTCCAAATTTTCTCCTCCTCTCTCCCTTTTCCACTCTCCAAGACAGCACGCAATCTGATAGGGACTATACATGTACAACCATATCAAACATATTTCTACATTATTCATGTTGTGAAAGGAGAATCAGAACAAAGGGGTAAACCACAAGAAAGAAAAAAGAGAGAGAAAATAGTATGCTTCAATCTGTATTCAGACTCCATTGCTCTTTCTCTGCATGTGGATAATATTTTCCATCATGAGTGGCGTGGAATTGTCTTAGATCATTGTATTGCTGAGAAGAGCTAGGTCTACCAAAGTTCTGATCCTCGCATTCTGCTCATGAAGTTATTAAAGGTTAAAACTGCACAAAAACTTTTGGAACACCCCGGATGTTTCAATTAAACCTTCTTCCTTGAAAAGGAAGAAAATTCACACCCCCAGAACTCCCTCCCTCCCCCTTTATAAATCAGCAGAGAAGCACTAGAATCCTAAGCAAAGACTCTGCTACCAAAAAGGCCCTTGCAAACATCAGACAGTGCCCCTGCCAGTTTTCTATGGGCCTACTCAACTCTCCTGCCCACCTACCTTGTCATCTGCTTTCATTGACCGCAGTCTCATGATCAACTGAAAGCGCAAAAAGTTATTTGTCCCAATAGACTGCAGCTCCAGTAGTTTGCAGAGGGCCACCAGCTGTGGTCTGGTCAGGTTGTCCAGAGTCAGCTCATCCTCAAACAGTTTGGAGAAGCGCAAGATCTCCTCATTGGTGGGCCTCTCTCCAGTCTCTCGTATCTGCAAACCAAACAGGAGACAAAGGCTCTCCACTGGGCCACAAGCAAGTCAGCCACAAGCCTCAAGGCATATCCAGGAACCCCATCTCCCCTTCATCTCTGAAGATCTAAAGCCCCATGGAATAGAGCACCCAGGTCCTGCACTGGGGTCCTGTCACAGGTTTCCCAGACTGGTCAAAGCATGTCTGAGCTAGAAAGGCTTCATCTCATCCAACCAAGACCTGAATGGGAACCAACTTTACTGCATCTCACCCCCAACCTATTTCAGTCTTAACTGACCTAAATGTTATTTATTTCTCATACTGGACCAAAATGCATCTCTCTGTAACTTCCTCCCATTACTCCTACTGCCAAATCATTCTTCCATAAAACTGTCCTTCAAATACTTGACGAGAATACCTTTTAGAAATTCGAACCCTCTCAATTTAGAAAGCACGTATCTTTAAGAGAGCTTTTTTTTTTTTTGAATTCTAAGTGGATTACCTGTCATCAAAACTCCAGGCAAACATTTCTAAAGCAAATCTAGCAACGTATCAACGAACATAAGTGTACTGGGTATTCATAATTTTATATAACTGTTTATTCTAAGTTTATGAGGATGTTCTTGGATGGGAGAGAGGCCTGAGAATCAAAGCTAATCACGTAAAATATAAGAAACCATTTTTTGTATTAAGGACAGTCTAGAAATAATTTTTTTCAAGGGAATCTTTATAGTCCTAAGTACTAAAGTTAAAATTACATACAGCAATATAGGTAACTGAAGCCACTGTACTTTGTGCTTTTGCATGAAACCAAAGGCCTAGCAAAATGAAACTTAATCACAGGTATTCAAAACCCTGACAATTACAAGTACTGCATGAGTCCAGAGACAAGGAATTTCAAAGCCCTCTCCATTTGGCTTGTTACTACATTTGGGAAAATGCTCTGACAAAACAAACTGAAATGTTAACAGAGTCCTCCCATGCCCACTACTCAACAAAGACATAGCCTTAGTCCTAGCAGGAAGCAACAGAACCCCACTCTACCGACAGCTGCCAGCTAGTTCCTGCATCATTATCTTCCTGAAGCCACCCATTCTATTTGGGGACAAGTCCATGTACTACAAGGACCTTTCATCTACTCAGCTAAAATTTACCTCCCCGTAATTTCTACCTATTATCCCTTAACTTCTGCCCTCTGGGACCAAAAGGAGTTTAATTTAATCCACCCAAATATCACCCCACATATGGCTGAAGACAGAACTTTTCACAGAGGTGAAAGCCCTCTCAATTTATAAGACTCCTTATGAATTAAAGGACCTTTCTCTCTTTTATGATTTCTCAGTTGCATTTCACTTAACTGGGACTGAAATCCAGGACAACAAGAAATGATGGATACTCAAAATTTAACTTGATGACTGTGAATTTTGAATTTATGAGAAAATCATCAAATGTGTTTCAAAAATCAAGTCTTAGAAGCAGTGGAATGAGTATAAAAACAATATTTTACTTTGGCCAGATCAACAAATATAATTTTGATAGATTAATAGCAAGTAATAATGAGTTCTCTTAGTCAAATATTGTTTTGAAAGCAGAACTGGCAGCATAGGTCCAATTTCTGCTGATTTGAGATGAACAAACATGGACAGATTTTGGTAATATGTAAAACACCACTTTATTTGTACGGTATCAACAGAAAAACAACTGCTAAATAAAAGTGCAATTTCCAAATGAAATGAAGCTTTACCCTTTTAAAGGTTATCGTTTATGATTATTTTTGCTCTTCTGACAGAAATCTTTCTAAAATGTATGGCATCTGCTCTTGTTTCAAGTCACTTCTCTGGGCTTGTTTCCTTTTCTTCAAAGTGAGAACAGATGATCCCTTCCAACTCTAAACTTCTCTAATTTTTATCTCTAAAGAAGACTAAACTCTTACTTGTGCATTTCAAAAGGAATCTCAAGCTACATCAAAATGAGGCTACTACCTGTAAATCCTCTCAACTTCCCTCGAATAGAACAAAATACAGCATGGCTCCGTCCTGGCATTAACTCCAATCAAAGCTTCTGTCTGGCTTAGCTCTTGTGACCATTCTACTTCTGGCAAGAAGAAAACTGTTCTTAGTTTGAAGCTTTGTGGAGAGAATAAAAAAGCACAGGCACGTGTGGGGGTATTGCAGGAGGGGCACAAGGTGCAGTCCCAGCTTTGCTACTGTGTCTCAGATAAGCCTATCACTCTTCTTCACTACGCTAAGGGAGCCCCAGAAATGAGCATGACAAAATGAGTGGACATTATTTTTCTCACCTTACAAATGGGGAAATTATCATCAATTGCACTGGGCCTTCTTATAGTCATGACTATAATAACAACTGTTCAGTACAGATTGGAACTTAGCCTAGTGCTGAATTAAATTGACTCTGTGAAAACATTAGCTTGAAAAAACTGTGGAGACTTTGCATTTTTTATGAGTAAACTGTATTTATGCATAAACATAAATACAAAATAGGATTATTACCTCTAGTTTACAAATGAGGAAACTGAAGCTCACAGAAAGGAAAGATGACTTGTTCATGGTCCCATGACTATACTACAGCAGGACTAAGATTACAACCCAAGTCAGTCTAAGGCCCTTCCATCAAAACTTACTTAAGTTTTCAGATTTAACACTAATAAAATTTCATAGTAAAATTTTCCTTCTAATGAATGTCCAAAGCAAAAAAGAAAGGAAGCAAGCAAGAAAGATAGATTTCAGATAACATTACAAAAATTGACAACTGGTTTAAGTTCCTTATGTAAATAGCTTCAAATGCATAAAGTCAGATAAATATTCTAAAACAAAACAAGTTAAACACTTGAGAGATCATATTCACCTTTTGAAAAAATTTTGAGAAGTCTTCTGTAGCATTTCCTTTAGCAGCTGTGTTTTTTAAGGCCATTTCCTCAATAGTGTCTTGAAGAAATTTAGCCACTTCAAGTTTTACTCTCAATTCTTTCTTCAATCTCTCCTCCTATAAAGGGGGGGAAAAAAGAAGCTTTGGCTCACAATGGCCTATCTCAGAAATACATATTAATTCTGAAAACTTGCTCTGCTGTATCTCACTCAAGAGTAACTACAACATCAATGTCTTCTCACTAGAGGATTGCCATTAGGAATTTGCAGAAACCGGGGAGCTGCCATCTTGTTGGCAGAAATGGACCATTTTATCATGGCTGGCTCCAAAAGAACAAAATACCTTCCCTATTATTTCACTTTGGAATACAGATCACAAAAAAAGTTTTATTTTACTTAAAATAGAATAGCATAATCAGGAAATCTCTAAGTGTACTGAAAATTACAGCAGTGCAATATAAAGTTAACACAAAGATTCCAAATTGACAACTATGGTTAACATCTGAAATTTGGCCAGTGAATTGAAAAGCTGTTTTAAGCAATTTTAAAAATCATTCATAAGCGAGCTCATTTTGACCCATAGCTATCATTACCTTTATGGACTGTGTCTCAAATGTTGACGGTAACATATTTGGGAAGAGCTTAACAGCAATTGGAAGCAGGAACTCCATGAATGGGACCACAATAAAGACTAGGAAAGGGACCAGGCGAAAGAGATCAGCACATATCCGAAGAAACTGGGGAAAAGAAAATTATTAGTGGGTAACTGAAAAGAATTATTTTTACAAAGGAAGAATGTTTTTTCCTACATTAGGATCACTGACAACTACATTATAAGGAAGAGACATTCTGTCCCCAGAGATCTTCAAGCAGGGCTAGAAAACCATTTGCCAAGGATGTCGCACAAGGTTTCTGACTTTAAATAAGGGCTAGATTAGAGGGATTCCACCTAGTTCTATCTTGAGTTCCTTTAAAATCTAAGATTCTGAGTATGATTTTTGATATACATTCTACAAATTTTGATATAATGTAAATTAAACCACATACAATCTCTTCTCTTTTTTTAAGGCATGTTAATTCACATAGTATGAGCACTTTAATATACATTCATCAATAGAACAATAATATGGCTATGTATTATAGGTGGTTTAAAGCATAGAAAGTTAACCTTTACAGATTATCTAAGGTAGGCAGCTCAGCCTTCCCATTTTAGGCAAGGAACCAAAGAAGAAGAGGAAGCAGAGAAGGAAAGGGTCCCAAGCCCAGGTGAGCTGAGGTGAGGTGAGGTGAATAGCCATGGCTGCCCAGGTAATAGAGATCTGGTCATGTCCACAGCAGAAGTGAGGCTGGGAAGGGACATCTTACACCAGCAACACAGGACTCACCAATAAGGTAACAATGTTGAAGATCTAGACAAGGCTAATTCATTTCCCTTTCAAGGGTTTTTGAAAACCAAGAACACTGGGGCAGCCAGATGGCTCAGTGGATAGAGCAACAGGCCCTGTAGTCAGAAAGACCTGAGTTCAAATTCAGCCTCAGACACTTACTAGCTGTGTGACCCCGGGCAAGTCATTTATCCCCAAATATCTCTCCAAAAAAAGAGAGAGAGAGAGAGAGAGAGAGAGAGAGAGAGAGAGAAGAAAAGGAAAAGAAAGAAAACCAAGAACACTGAGTTATCAAAGAAGGGGCAAGCAATACTAGAATTTACACAAAGATACCTACAAAATAGGCCTTAAAGACAATTACCCAACACCTAAAACTCTACAATATGATCTAGATTATAAAAGACTCTTTTTTCAAAAACTCAACTGGGGGCTGGAAACTTGTTGAATGTGGGTGATGAGTAGAGTGGGGTTTACCATCAATCTGCTATGTAACAAACTCATGCCTCCAGAGGTTGCTGCTAACATTACAGAGTGCATATCTTTCTTTCTCCTATCAGAGAATGAGTTTCTTGTTGCATCAACCTTAAAAGATCTCCACTATATCTCAAATGAACAACAAAGAATTTTCTGCTCAAAGGGAATCCTTGAGAGATAAGCATTTTCAGTTTCTGCAGATAAGCAATGAAACACTTAAAGAAGAAAATGCTAAGCCAAGAAGAAAGATTAATGAGATTCAAACTTCTCTGAAACGCAGGCAGGAATGGTGAGAATATTTGACTAGGAATTAGAAGTAAAAATGATAAATAGAAAGCAACCTTGAACTGACAGTACAAGTGGACTAGAATCTAGAGATGATGCCTAAGTGGACTATGAAGGCAAACTTACGAAACCTGAAGCAAGAAATAAAAGTGCTACAGGCTCAGCCCATAAGACACGGCAAAGCCTTTGTAATCTGATCAATGTGCCAATCTAATATAGTTAAACAAAACTGTCATTGTCTTGCAAAATCTCTAGTTTGTCATGAACAATGTGTGTAGTTCAATAAAGGAGTTGCTTTCTGGAGCTAATATATTGAAATTAAAATACTGTTACTGAAACAGCCATGCTGTACAATGACTAACTTTGATAGACTTAGTCCTTCTCAGCAAATACAAGAATCTAAGACATCTCCAAAAGTCTCATGACGGAAAATGCTATCCACATCCAAAGAATGAACTATGGAGTCTGAATGCAGATTGAAGCATACTATGTGAAAATATATTTAATAGGAATTTTTATGTAAAGCCAGTATCAGATTGTGTGCTGTCTTGGCAGGGAGTTGGGGGAGAAAATTTTTAAACTCAAAAGCTTATGGAAGTGATTGTTGATAAATCAAAATAAATTAACAAAAATTTTTTTTAAATCTCTCCTAAAGACCAAAATAAAACCTAAGAAGGGATATTCTTTAATCTTCATCAAAGACATTCTGCCCCTTCATCATCCATCAGTTTTAATCATTATTCTGATTGAGATTAGTAAGATTTTCATCAGTTAAAATGGATTACACTCAACAGGTGATTAATAAATGTTGACTGAATTTTAAAAAATAAAATAAAACATTGCTACTGAAATCCTTAAATCCAGGCAGAAAACTCAGAAATTAAGGAGGAAGAAAAGTCCTGACAAAACATTGAAATGACTTCTGGAGTAAAGCTCTGCTTGCAGCCTGAAATTACTATTGTTTACTTGGGGAATACAATCATGTCTTTAAATACACAGTCCTCTCTTCCTCAGAATTCATCATGAAACAGATTTCATGACCTAACGTGATGGCTGCTGGACTTGAGGTGGACCAACTCTTTTCAGGTAAGAAAAATATTTCATAAATTCTTTCAATCAATAATGACTCCTTTACTCACAACTGGAAAAAGGGAATAATTAACATTAAAGAAAGAAAAAGAAAAGGTTAAATATTAAGGAACTTTCTAAAGAAATATGACATCTAGAATAAGGATAGCTTCCTATTGTTCATTATAATATTAACTGGATATTAATTGCAACATGATCCTAATAAGTATCCTTTAACACTGCGTTGAAGAAAAAAAAACTGGGGCAGGTAGGTGGCCCAGTGGATAGAGAACCAGCCCCGAAGTCAGGAGGACCTGAGTTCAAATCTGACCTCAGACCAAACACCTGACACTTACTAGCTGTGTGACCCTGGGCAAGTTACCTAACCCCAATTGCCTAAAACAAACAAAAAATTATAAAAACTGTAACATAAAATGTACATGACAGAGATGACTAACTTTTGCCTTGAGAATCTTAAATCCTCGCTAATGTTTTTGAAGATTCATGCTTACATTTGTAAGAAATGGTTTAAAAAATACACACATGCAGGTTAAGTAACAATTAAACAACTACAGATTTAAAGGGCCCCACAAAGTACCAGTGTGCTGCTCTAAGTCTGTTGCAGAAATTGTTTAGTTTTAATATTCTATAGTGCTAGGAACAAAAGGTCAACACTATCACAAGAATCAATTTTTAAAAATAAAAAGGAAGGGGGTCTAACAGTACTAGATTTCAAACTGTATTAGTAAGTGTTAATCATCAAAACAATATGCTACTGGATAAGAAGTAGAGCGATTGATCAATGGAATAGATTAGGAATACAATACAGAGAAGCAAATGAGCACAGTAAACTAGTGTTTGATAAACCTAAAGATCCCGGCTTTTGGGGCAAGAACTCACTATTTGGCAAAAATTAACTGAGAAAATTGGAAAGTAGTCTGGCAGAAACTAGGCACAGACCAACATTCATACAACATATACCAAAATGAGTACATGACTTAGACATAAAGGCTGATAACATAAGCAAATTAAGGGAGCATGGAAGAAATTACCTATTAGATGCATGGATACAAAAGAGTTCGTGAACAAACAAGAGATATAGAGGTTCACACGAGGTAAACTGCCTAATTTTGATTACATAAAACTTAAGTTGTACAAACAAAACCGATACAGCCAAAATTAGAAGAAAAGCAAGAAACCAGGGGAAAATATTTACAGCAAGTTTCTCTGAAGGTTTCATTTCTCAAATATATAGAGAACTAAGACAATTTTTAGGAGCCATTCCTCAAATGATAAATGGTCAAAGGATATAAACAGGCAATTTGCAGAAGAACAAATTGAAACTTTTTATAGTCCTATGAAAAAATTCTCTAAATCATTATTGATTAGAGATTGCAAAGTGAAACAATGTTGGGGTACCACCTCACAACTATCAGAAATGAAAAATGCTGGAGGGGTTGAGGGAAAATAGGTACACTAATGAACTGCTGGAGGAGCTGCCAACTAGTCTAACTATTCTGGAGAACAATTTGCAACCATGCTTAAAAGGACTACAAAACTCTACATACCCTTTCACTCAGCAATGTCACTACCAGGTCTATACCCCAAGAAGATCAAAGAAAAAGGAAAAGGATGCATGTGTACCAAAACATTTATAGCAGGATCTTTTTGTGATTACAAAGAACTAGAAACTGAATTGGACACTGAGGAGTTGCCCTTCAATTGGGGAATGGCTGAACAAGTTATGATACAAAAATGTAATGAATACTACTGTGCTATAAGAAATGATGAAGGGGATCGTTTCAGAAAAAAATGTAAAGACCTATATGAACTGATAGAAAATAAAGCGAGCAGAACCAGAACAATCTACACAGTAAAAGCAACATTGTACAGATAATCAACTGTCAAAGACCTAGGAACTTTGATCAATACAATGATCTACCACAACTCCAAAGCACTCATGATATTAAATGCTATCCACCTCAAGATAGAGAACTGACAGTCTCAGAGTGCATATTGAGGCATATTTTTTTCCTTTATTTCTCTTGGAAGGAGGGGAGGACATGACTAATGCAGAAATGTTTTGCATAACTTCATATGTATAATTAGTATTGTATTATTTGCCTTCCCAATGGGTGGGGGATAGGCTGCAGGGAGAGAATTTGAAACTGAAAATAAAAATTTTTTTTAAAAATAAAAAATTCTATAATGCTAAATTCATTAAATGTAAGCTTTTACTTTCTTAATATATGTTAAAAAAAATTTCTGCTGAGGTGCATTGCTAAACTTTCCAAATGATATTTCAGATAACAAAATTAAGGAAGCAGAGGTTTAGGATCTTTCCAATATGCATGAAACAGTCTATCCAGTGCCTTTCCAAAATTTGTCTAAGTGCACACTACATTCCATAGATCTTTTGCTATGTGATGTAAATGTTCTTTTTAAAAAAATAAATCATAGCTTTTCCTATCTTAAAAAATATATATTTCAACGTAAGCAAAGCTGTTTGCTACCTAGTCCAACTCTAGAAATTAACTTTTATTAATTCTTTAAATGAATAGTCTTTTATTATTAGTTTGTATTTTAACAAAGTCTTAAAATATGCAATGAATCCTCTAAGAAGCTTTCATAAATGGGAACAAAACTCAATTCACATAAATAAGTCTCTTGAAAGAAGCAAGTACAACCATCAAAAACATAACACTAGAGATGATCAATGTGAGTTTCCAAATCAGCTTAAGTCTGAAGGTACTGAGTGAAAAAGGACAATGTTAACATTTCTTAGAAGCATTATGGTGATTAATTCTACTTTGATTACTCTGTTCTCTTTAAGAGTTATACCATTTGGGTCAAAGGATATGAACAGACAGTTCTCAGATGAAGATATTAAAGCCATCTATAGTCATATGAAAAAATGCTCTAAATCGTTATTGATTAGAGAAATGCAAATCAAAACAACTCTGAGGTACCACATCACACCTATCAGACTGGCCAACATGACAAAACAGGACAATGATAAATGTTGGAGAAGATGTGGGAAAATTGGAACACTAATACATTGTTGGTGGAGTTGTGAACTGATCCAACCATTTTGGACAACAATTTGGAACTCTGCCCAAAGGGCTACAAAAATGTGCATACCCTTTGATCCAGCAATAGCACTTCTAGGGCTATATCCCAAAGAGAGCAAACAAATGGGAAAAGGACCCACATGTACAAAAATATTCATAGCAGCTTTTTTTGTGGTGGCAAAGAATTGGAAATTGAGAGGATGCCCATCAACTGGGGAATGGCTGAGCAAGTTGTAGTAGATGAATGTAATGGAATACTATTGTGCTATAAGAAATGATGAACAGGCTGACTTCAGAAAAACCTGGAAAGACTTATATGGTCTGATGCTGAGTGAAGTGAGCAGAACCAAGAGGACTTTGTACACAATAACAGCCACGTTATACGATAACTAATATTGTTAAACTGAACCTTTCTCAGCATTATGAGGATCTAAGACATCTCCAGAGGCCTCACTATGGAAAATGCTGACCAAAGAAAGAACTATGGAAGTCGAATCGCTATCACTTATTTTTACCTTCTGTTGAGTTTTGTGCCATCTTTCTGATGGTTCCTCCTATTGGTTTTAATTTTCACTTACAACTTCACTAATGGGAAAATATGTTTAATGGGTATGTAAATGTAAAGCCTATATCAGATTGTGCGCCATCTTGGGGAGGGTGGAGGGGAGGAAGGGGGAGAAAAATTTTCAACTCAAAAGCATATGGAAGTGATTGCTGATAAATCAAAATAAATTAATAAAATTTAAAAAAAATTTAAAAATATAAAGAGTTATACCATTTGTAGTGATCTGTTTCGCTGAGTGGCTTTCTTTTTTTTTTTTCTTTAAAAAACAATTATTTGTTATATGAGGTAAGCTCCCTGGGAAGGTGTTAGGGAAAGTTGTTGGAAGAAATTCTGGTAACACAAAAACAAAAACAATAAAAAAAATTTAAGTTATCCCATTTCTTTAGAAAGGAGTAAACCATAATCCTAGGACAAAATTCTCAAAGAATTGAAATACTGACCTGTCTATTTTATCTATAAATGAAAATACATAGCATGCAATCTCCCTAAAAACTAGAAAGTCTAATTCAACTAATAAAAAGAATTACTTTTCCTGTTTTACACATAAAGAGTAATACCATAAGCAAATTAGGAGAGCATGGAATAGTTTATCTGTCAGATCTATGAATAAAGGAAGAATGTGGGACCAAAGAAAACGTAGAGAGCATTATAAAATGTAAAACAGATAATTCTGATTATATGAAATTAAAAAGTTTTTGCAAACAAAACAAATGCAACCAAAATTAAAAGGAAAGCAGAAAACTGTAGGAGAAATCTGCAACAAATATCTCTGCTAACAGCCTCATTTCTCAAATATATAGAGAACTGAGTCAAATTCATAAAAATACAAGTCATTCTTCAATTGATAAATGGTCAAAGAATATGAACAGGTAGTTTTCAGACAATCAAAGCTATCTACAGTCATATGAAAAAATGCTCTAAAACACTACTGATTAGAGAAACCACCTCACACCTATCAGATTGGCTAATAGGACAAAAAAAGGAAAATGATGGATGTGGATGTGGATGTGGATGTGGGAAAACTGGAATATGAATGAGCTGCTGTTGGAGCTGTGAACTGATCCAACCATTCTGGATAGCAATTTGGAACCATGCCCAAAGGGCTATCTTACTGTGCACAGCCTTTGATCCAGCAATACCACTGCTACATCTATTTGCCAAAGACATTAAAAAAAAGGGGGGGGCACAAGGACCTATTTGTACAAAAATATTTATAGCAGCTCTTTCTGTGGTGGCAAGGAATTGGAAATAGATGAGATGCTCATCAACCGGGGAATGACTAAATGTGGCATATGACTGTGATGGAATACTATTGTGCTATAAGAAATAACAAGCAGGGGGCAGGTAGGTGACACAATGGATAGAGGTCAGGCCTTGAAGTCAGGTGGACCTGAGTTCAAATGCAGCCTCAGACACTTGACACTTACCATCGGTGTGACCCTGGGCAAGTCACTTAACCCAGATTGCCTCACCAAAAAGAAAAAGAAAAGAAAGAAACAACAAGCAGAATGATTTCAGAAAAACCTGGAAAGACTTACACGAACTGATGCAAAGTGAAGTGAACAGAATCAGGAGACAGTTATACCCAGTAACGTCAATACTGTACAATAAAGAACTGCGAATGACTTAGCTATTTTCAGCAATACAACGATCCAAGATCCACAACACTAACGACGCAGCACACTATTCGACTCCAGCAAAAGAACCGGCGTTGTTTGAATACAGACTGGAGCGTGCTGTTTTTCACTTCCTTTCCTTTATTCTTTTTCTTTTGAGTCTTCTTGTACAAAATGACCAACATGGAAATGTTTCACATGATTGCACAAGTATAACCTATATCTGATTACTTACTGTCTCAGGGACAGGAAAGGGGAGGGAGAAAGGAAAAGAATTTGGAACTCAAAACCTTTTAAAAAATATTAAAAATTGTTTTAACATGTAATTGGGAAAAAAATATGTTTTTTAAAAAGTATTACTTTTCCCCAATAAACCATAATAGCTCACATTCAGAGATCATTCTATTTAAGTTATTTCTATTGACTTCATCTGATTCTCATTACTAGAAGAGATTATACAAATATTATTATGTTTATTTAAACATAGGAAACCCAAGGTCCTCTAGGCTAAGTTAACTGCCCCATGGTCTAAGCCCCAAGGGAGGAGGACATATGACACTGCCTCTCTCAGAGTTCACAACCATTGCTTTGTGGAAACAACACAATATATACTAGCTCTTCTAAACGAATTAAAAGAAAATTTGTCATTTATTTCCACCAAGGCAGTGTGATGTGACCAGTCTCATGGCTGGGATGGCAGGAGGATCTGTGTTCCCTTTTCCTACCTCTAACTCCAAGACAAGCAGTCTGAACTCTCCCCTTGCTACTATCATTCAGCAAGAGATATTACACAATCAGGATCCTAACAGCACTTACCTGAGTCCCCAGGACATTCTCCCTCCCCACCCCAACCTCTGCCCTGGGGACTGTAGCACACTTGTTGATGTCTTTTCAAACACTCTAACCTCCCACTTCCTTAATCTTGTAGATGCCCAAGATTGATACCTCACCCTCACACCTGATCACACCCTTGATCTGTCCATCATCCACAAGTATTCCATAACACAGCTAAATTCTGAAATTTTTTTTTTTCAGATCACAACTTCCTATCATATTCCATCTCTCCCTATAGAATGTACCCCTCCTAAAACTATTTTTCATCCTCACTTGGCCATTCACTCTCCATTTCACAGTGTACTCTGGCTATCAACACTACTCTAACCTCACTTTCCTCCCTTCCCAGTCTCAATTCTATATTGTTCTCTGCCCTCTAATCCTTTCCCCCTCTACCCAACATTACCCAAACGCACACTGTGCCAAACCTTAATCAATTATTCCTACCATCCACCTCTTCAATCCTAACATACTACTACCAAAGCTTGAGGAAATCATGCAAATAAGCAGCTGAGTCCACTACAAATTTATATTTTCTAATTTCAAATGGGCCCTAACTACAGCAAGATAATTTTTATCCCCCCTCATTGATTCTCTTTCTCAATCCCCATGGAGACTGTCTTCTCTTCTTAGATCTCCCTCTCACACTACCCTTTCAATCCTTCTCAGGTGAGGAGAAAATAGAGACCTTGAATGAATAATAGAGCACTGCACTGAGAAATCAGACCACCTGCCACAAGTTCCATAGTTTTTTCTTTTCTACATACACTTAAGGTCATCCTCCAGTCTCTTCAACCCTTACTTTAGTCTCCTCAAAATGGCCAACCCTATCAACATATACTTTTCATCCTCTCTTGTCTCCTCCAGCAGTTTACCCCCTCATTCACACCTACCTCCCCACTCCTTCAACTTCACTCCCTATCAACTGGCCACCCCATCAATGTGCCCAAGCCTACCCCATCCTTAAAAACCCCTCATTAGATCCTACTACCTCCTCAAATTGTCATCCTACCCCTACCCCTTTCACAGTCAATTCCTAGAGGGGAAAAATATCCATCTATTCATTTCTTCCACTTCCTCTCCTTTCACTTATCAATTTCTTGCAATCTAGCTTCTAACCTAACATTCAACTAAAACTCCAAAGTTACACATGATCTCTCAAATGTCAAATCTAATGGCACTCTCTAAATCCTCATCCTTCTCAACCTCTGCAACTTTCAATATTGTTGGCCAACACTTCCTAGATACTCTCTCCCTTCAAGGTTTTCCTGACCTTGCTTTCTCTTTCTACTCCTATCTGCTCTCTCTTACTGGTTTATCATAAATATAATGCCTGCTTACTAAGGGTCTGCTTCAAGGATATATCCTGGGGCCCTCTACTCTTCCTATACTTTCTCATTTTGTGACTTCATTAGCTACTGATATCTGATGATCATTTTTATTCAGATGACTCCTAGACTCATATTATGTCCAGCCCTAGTCTCTCTCCTAAGCTTGTTTCAAATCTCTAACTGCCCAATGATTACTTTGAAACAAATATCCTATAGGCAACTAAAGCTCAGCAAGTCCAAAATAGACATCTTATTTTTTCCCTCAAGTTTATTCCACTTTAGAATTTCCCTATTTCTGTTGAGAGCACAAGCAACACTTCTAACCTTGGTGTTATCCTTAACTCCTCACTCTCCACATAGCCAATCATTTCCCAAATCTTTCTAACCCAACAATCTCTCTCACATCCATCTCCTCTCTGCTCACATGACTACCACCTTAATGCAAGCCTTTATCATGTTCTCCAACAGGCTAATTTCTCTACCATGTTCTAATTTATCCACACAGCTTCCAAACTAAACCTTATAACAGCGGTTCTGATCATGTCACTCTCCTACTCAACAAACTCAAATGGCTTATATAATATAAAATAAATGATATAATATGATATATTATATTATAATGCAAATATAAGCCTTTGCTTAGCTTTTGAAGCCCTTTGTCACCTGATCCCAACCTACCTTTCGAGAAGCTAAAAAACAGGTAGGTAAAATGTAAACAGAAAGTGGAAACTACTCTTTTCAGAAATTTGGTGGTGAAAGGGGAGAGGCAGAATAATCCCTTGAACTAGGAACACAGTTAAGAGAAAGACTGGGGTTTGGATTGGGGAAGAGGGGGAGGTCCTCTTGGCGTGGGGGGGGGGAGGTTAGATAGGGGACAGCTGAATATGTTTTATAGACCAAGGGGAAGGAGCTAAGAGACAGAGGATCACAGCCTTTGGAATTAAAGGGAAGGAAAAAAGAATGGATAAACACAGAAAGGACTCACGTCGAGGTAGTTTCTGTTGGGCTAATTGTGTCCGTGCTGTCTTCCCAACTACAGTAGTCTACCAACCCTTTTGTGGCTTCCAGGATTGCCATAATAATAAAAGACATTATCATACACAGTGAATGCTGCCTCTCATACTGCTGAAATCATGCATAACAACATCTTCCAAGAGTCACAGAGGCACAGCATGGATGATTCCTGGTCTCACTTCCACACAGTGAAATATCTCATGTCTTTCTCAGCAGTCACAGGACTGTTATCAAAGGTCAGGGAAGAGATACTTTACTCCTTCAAAGTCTTTTGAGGGACAGCACAAAAGTATGCCTTCTATTATTTTATCAGTTTTCCTCCTCTTCCAGTGTCAAAGAACCTGCTTCTTGCCTCTCTCCCAGGAGCTCCTGACCACCCCCATTTATTCGTCCCTTTTGTCTTAGCTTTTATACCCTACTGCTTATCCTACAAGACTCCAGCATTTCTTTCATATCACCATCACACAGAAATGCTTTTCTTTTACATAGCAAAATCCCCAGCACAGTGCACCAGGTGTGAGCTTCAGTTCTGCTCTGCCGAATTCCTTTCTTGCTGGGTCATAAAAAGCAGTTTTCGGCCAAAGCCTAGGCCCCTTTTCTGCCCCCACTGCAATGAATTTTAGTACAGTCATTCCAGAAACCTGAGGGTCTAAGAGTAGAAGTTTAAAGCATCTCAAAACTGAAGAGATCATACACTTTGCAGCAAGAATTGTCAGATGAGAGCAATTTAATACTGTAATTAGTTGCTAGACACAAAATAACATGTTAGTCTATAAACTTAAATATTATGGAAAATATTTTTAATAAAATTATTTTTTATCACTTGACAGCATAACAGTCTGCATCAATAGAGAATAATCAGTTTGATCACATTATCTTTCTTTCATGTAATCAGCATACTATGAATAATTAGGTAATCTGTGATGTTTGCTGAGTGCAGTTTTAGTTAAGTTAAATTTCAAAAGGCAGAAAAATTCAACACATAAGACTATAGGTTAACCCACATTTAAATTTTATCTATGGAAGTCCTTATGCCAAAACAAGATCCCAAGACACAAGCTATTCAGAAGGAAAATAAAAAGAGAATCCTTATCTCTAAGCAACCAACCAAGGCTTGGCAAATCCACTGCTGTCATTTTCAAAACAGCTAAAAAAGAATAGATATGTCTCATATTGGGACAGCCAATGATTATATAAGCTAACAATCAGGGACTGTTTTTGTCTTTTTGTGTCTTAGTGTGTCTTAGTGCCTAAAACCGTGCTTAGCAGGCACATAATAGGTGTCTGTTGAATAAATATCCATAGTTCACTCAAAAATCACCAGGCCAACCAGATTACTATTTAGTTATCCCTTGAAATGAAGTAAGCCAATATGCGGACAATTATCCTATAAAATCGCATTATAAATGAATTTACCTAAAAATTTAGGCAAATCACCAAATGTGACAAATGTCTCATGTCTGTCATTCCAAACACTCATCTCTAGTCAAGCCTAACTTAAGTCTTTGTTGAAAATACCTAAAGCTCTAGCTGAGAAAGAAGACCCTCCTCAATAGCTAAAATCTAAGGAAAAACGGAGGCCACAGAATTCAGGACAAAGAGAGAATTCAGGATGCTCCCCAGCACAAATGGAAATATTTTATCTTCAGAAAAAAAATAAAAGATCACCACTGAGATCTCTGCCAGCCAGTAGGGTAACCAAGCCTCCCTCTCCTAGTGCAAGTGCCTGACTACCAGACCACATTGGAATAAGAATGGCTATCTTTATCAATTCATCAGGGAGCACTTAAGGGATCAGAGCATTTAATCTGACCAAAGATACCAAAAACCAGATCTCAAGGTTATAAAACCAAAGATGTACCTAAAATGATCAGCAAACTGCTGGGGCAGCCCAAGGGGGAAAAGAGATTCATAGAGAAGTTATCTTAAGGTAAAATTAGAAGTACTGACTGGCTGAAATAGTACACAGACAAAGCTAAATCAGGAAGTCATTAAGGTTAACTACTTAAGGTTTACTTCTGTCTATAATAATACCTTCCACATTGACTACCACTGTTATGTCTAGTTTCAATATTACTTTGTAACAAGGTGAGAACTATTAATATTTGATTTTGTAAAATTCACTAAAATTTTTTTGTCCTTAGACTAAAATCTCACACTACATACCAAATAAAGTCAAAATGGGTTCATGATTTAGATATAAAGGCTAATACTATAAGCAAACTGGGAGCAAGGAATAGTTTTCCCTTCAGGTTTATGGAGAACAGAAGAATTTTTGACCAAACAGGAGATGGAGAACATGATGAAATGCAAAATGGATAATTTTGATTACATTAAATTGAAAAGTTTTTGCACAAACAAAGCCAATGCAATCAAGATTAGGAGGAAGTAGAAAACTAGGGAAAAAATTTTGTAACTGGTATCTCTGATATGGGTCTCATTTCTAAAATATATACAGAATGAAGTCAAATTTATAAGAATACAAGTCATTACCCAATTGATAAATGGTCAAAGGATATGAACAGGCAGTTTTCAGATGAGGAAATTAAAGCCATCTATAGTCATATGAAAAAATGCTCTAAATCACTATTGATCACAGAAATGCAAATCAAAACAACTCTTGAGGTACCACATCACACCTATCATATTGGCCAACATGACAAAACAGGAAAATGATAAATGTTGGAGATGTGGGAAAACTGGAACACTGATGCATTGTTGGTGGAGTTGCGAAATGATCCAACCATTTTGGAGAGCAATTTGGAACTATGCCCAAAGGGCTATAAAAATGTGCACACCCAACAATAAGTACTTCTATCCCAAAGAGATCATACAAATGGGAAACAGACCCATATGTACAAAAATATTTACAGCAGTTCTTTTCGCGGTGGCAAAGAATTAGAAATTGAGAGGATGCCCATCGGTTGGGGAGTGGCTGAACAAGTTGTAGCATATGAATGTAATGGAATACTATTGAGCTATAAGAAATGATGAACAGGCAGACTTCAGAAAAACCTGGAAAGACCTGTATGGTCTGATGCTGAGTGAAGTGAGCAGAACCAAGAGGACTTTGTACACAATAACAGCCACGTTGTGTGATGACTAATATTGATAGACTTAACCCTCCTCAGCAATACAAGGATCTAAGACATTTCCAAAGGCCTCATCTATCCACATCCAAAGAAAGAATAATGGAGTTTGAATGCAGATCCAAGCATATTATTTGCTCTTTTTTTTTCTTCCGTTTTATTTTGTTTCCTCTTTCTTATGGTTTCTTCTATTGGTTCTAATTCTTCCTTACAACATGACTAATATGAAAATATATTTAATAGGAATATATATGGATAGCCTATGTCAGACTGCTTACCTTCTTGGGGAGGGAGATAGAGAGGGAGGGGGAGAAAAATTGAAAACTCAAAAGCTTATGGAAATGAATACTGATCAATCAAAATAAATTAATAAAAAAAGAAAAGAAAATTTTTCTTTGCCATATTCTAAGTATGATTTTATTATACTCTAGGGCAAGCAAAGGAATTTCTCTTGTTTTATAAGGAAGTCAATGGAAAAATGGAAGAATATAAAACAGAAATTTTAAGAACTTTTCAGAAAAGTCTCTATTCCATGTATATTTAACTATGAAATAATGTCTACCTTTCTATTACTGTGATCCTCTATACAAATATAATTTCCATAGCCTCTTTTTAATAATGATCAGACTAACATTCTAGGTAAACCACAGCTGTCATTTATACAGCGCTTTGGCTTCTTTAATGAACCTCAGTTTCTCATCATGTGTACTTTATTCCATGATAATTTTTTATATGTGATTTTTCTCCTTTTCAGTCCTTCAAGAATCTAAGATTTCATCAGTGTAGATGTTCTCTCCACGGATGGAGACTGAAAGTTTTCTCTGCCTTAAATGATAGTTTTCATGAGGTACCAGTTAAAAGCATACAGCCTGCCATTTAATGAGTTTGCCCAATCTTAGCCAGGCTGGTCTTCAGATGCCAGAAGTACAATCTATCACCTGACCTACCTGAAGCCTTTTCAGTTTCATAAAACCTGCCAGGGATTCTATATTGCCCTACAATAAGACTCTGAAAGAAGACTTTTTCTGCAAGTATTATAATTATTGACATTTTATTCAAATTCTTTCATCACCTTTTATGATACACACATCACTATATTACATGCCAAATCATTTTATACCATTCAATTTATTTTCTAATTAGTAGACATAGCTATGTTTCAAAATGTCTGCCACCTAATAACTGATGGCAGATGGGTGTCATACATGCTACATTCACTTCCTGCTCTAAGGAAGAAAAACGGAGGCAGCAGACAATGGCTCCAGGACAGATAATGCTCTCCTTCTCATTCTCTATGTCATCACTTCCTCCTATCTCAGACAAAGGAGAGCAAAACAATGGAACCTTCCAAGATGACTAGGGAAAGGGACCTTTCACACAGCAGCTTCTTGTAGGCAATTTATGATGCCTTTTTTGAGCTCTAAGGTATACATGATAATACACCCCGGGAGAAAAAGGTGGAATCAGAGGCCTGGGCTCCAGGCCTACCTCTGGCATTTACCCATCAAGGAAGTAACTATAGACAAGTATTTCCAACTCTTTTTGAGTCTCTGTCACCTCATATACAAAACTGGAAGAAAAAAACTTACAGTGCTATCCCTCGGGGTTGTGAGGAAAGCATTTTATAAACAGCCATTTAAAAATTCAGGTATTATTACTATAAATATTGATCTAGTTACATAATTCTAATGTTTTCCATGTATGCTGTCAATTATGTGTGGCCTTCTGAAAAGTAAAAATACTGAAAAAAATAAAATCAGATTTTTGACAATATCTCCTTTCCTTAAACTTAGTTTCTAAAAGACCACACATTTAGAAAATAAAATTTCTTATAAAGGTGACAAAATATTTTTAATGTCAAGACTCGTTTATTTGCAGTTATTTTCTGAACTATGAATTTATCATTTGATATTAAATGTCTAACATATATTAATGGCATTTCCCACACTTTCACTCCAGCCAGGAACAGGTCCATCATTAGAACACTCCCCACTAGCAGTGGCATGCTTCAGAAAATAGAGAGACAAAAGGCCAGCTGACAATACAACAAGCTGCCAGTTACTTCCCTGAAAAAAGGCAAGAAACACCATATGGTCGGTCTGCAATGCACAACCTCAATTATTTTGTTACCCTTTACTGGATACATTTTTCCCTTCGGAAGAGATCTCTGATCATGCATTCAACCTCGAATTACAATGAACATGCAATCTTAAACTGAGGGGAAAAACTCCAGGAAGCAGCTCTGCTCCTCACCATCCCCAAAGTCTACACTATTAAACTACACTTGTACTGAAATGTAATAACGAAATTCATTTATTCAGACATTTCCAAAGAGAAATACTCTATATGCTAAGCCTAATTAGTTGCTTCATTGATCTAAAACACAAAAACAAAACAAAACAAAACAAAAAAACCCTTGTAGACATTACACACCAAATTTGCTGTCAATCTGCCTGTCTCCCCAGGTTCTTAAATTCTAAGGGTTCATTGTGCCTTAGTTTCCTGCTGCTACTTTGAATTGTCATAAGGATACTACTCCTTTGATCTTTGCTATTCAAAAGTTTCCAACTGAACACTTAGGTAAAAACAACATACTACTAGACTTTTTTTTTAAGGCAACCACATTAAAAATTAACAGACACTATATTTACACACTAGATTTTCTTATTCATTTACACACCCAACATTAAGAATTTCAATTCTGAATTCCTCAATAAAGCAGGCATCTACTAAGATAATTAGCTTTATGTGTTATTTCAATGAGTAATTATGAAATACAAGTATAATTTCCAGTATTGATGCTTAAAATTAACCCAGAGATCAATAAACACCTGACTCAAACCATAATGTGTATAAGAAAACAATATGTTGACAAAAATAAATGTTTAACAGTATAATTCTGACATGCCCAGCTATTCAATGATACAAATTACACCTAGAAAACTAAATTATTTAATTAAATTATTCAATTAAATCATTCCAAATTGAGTTTATTTATTACTACTTAAGATTATTTAGCTATTTGGATTTTTTGGATTTGAATATTTTGCATTTCCCCTCTATAAAAGCTATTTGAAAAAAAATCACACAAATAAAAAACAACTTATTAGAATTTGAAAAGCTGAATTAGAAATCACATTTTTATAGATCACAACCAAACATCCTACTCTTTTTAACAAGGCATAATAAAAAATGTAAAACTTATAACCAGTAATTGTCATTGAATGTTTTAAACAAGAAATCTGAAAAAAGCTTTCCATTATTTTCCTTTCAAAGGTTGTGCTTATGCACACACACTTGTATAGAGGATTTCATAAAGCTTCTCTTTTTTATTCCAAACACCCAAATGAGGATAACGTTTCATTAGTTTTCAAGCAGTGAACAAACTAACAGACACTCAGACCATAGGACTCCAAGACTTTGATGTAGTCAAGTAGTAATCTGTGTATCCTTCCTACTTTCCAAAGTCTCAACTCAATTGTTTTGGGGGTACACAAAGTTCATCTGTCCTTCCAAGTCTCTTACTCTTATATTCATTTTCAGGGAAAAGACCTGAATCTAAAAAGTTCTCCTGGATCAGGATAACATGCTTTTCTTTTTTCTTCTTCAAGTTTAATAACACAAAAACTGCTGATACAAACCCAATATATTTGTCAGATACATCCCTTTACAGCACTCAGTGAAAACACTACAAAAATACATTCTATTAATGCTTTTGTCTAGAGTATTAAACATCTGAGTATTACTATGATTACTCTATATCATTAGTTTAAAAGATACCTAAAATGCAAATTTTAGGGCTTTCAATGTGTCTTAATTTTGTTTCCCTAATAAGTACTACACTGCATATCAATTATTCATAATTCTACATATATTCTATACAACACCAAGAGCATGAAGAACTTATCAAAACATATTCAGTGAATCTCCTCAAAAATTCCTACATAATTGCCTGAGAGAATAGGTTTATTCCTTTCTTTAAGTGCAGAAGAGAACAACGAAGCATTTAGTCTCTAGGATGGATACTCAGTAAGAAGAGATCGAAGTCTTCTACCATCCAGCCCAATCATCTAGAAAGGCCACTGGCTTATAGATTACCTTGAATTAATTCTCAAAATGTTAATCTTTACACTTAAAAAAGAAGGGGGGAGGCAGACTGGGGGAGAGAAGGATCTTTTTTCCATATAAGCATAACCATGAATTAGTCCTCATAAAGCATGAAAATACTTTACATAATCCTACAAAAAAATAACTTCTCTGTTCCTAACCCATTTAAACTAAGAATGTTTAAAGTAACATGAAATCAAGCAAAATCAAACACAGGAAATAAAAAACATTCACTCCCTGTTACCTGTCTCCGCTCCCTCCGAGATAAGGTGCTACCATGGAGAATTCGCCAAAGTGTTCGGGCAGCAATCTTTGTATCGATCCACAACAATCGGAAACCATGATAATAGTGCTTCAACTCATCCACAACCTTTTGAACAAGTGATTTCTTCACAGCCGCCTCTACAGTGGGGCTGTACACAGGTCCACCTTCTTCAAGCTTCTTATTTTTATCCTTAATAGACTTCAGGGACTTTTCCACTACTGAGTCATCTCGAAGGGGACAAGAAGAATGCAAGCATCGCACAGAAACGCGTGGAGGTTCCAGAGAGCACAAACGGGAAAGAAGCGTCCATGATTTAGGAGATGTTATTACCATATATGTTTGTTCGGGTCTTTTAGTCCAACAATTTAAGTGATCGCTTTTGAAGGAAATGTAAACAGGGTGGACATGAGTGCAACAACCAAACTTAATATTCCTTTAACAAAAAGAGAGAGAGAGAACAGTGAGCAATCAAGGAATTTAACTTAAGATCTAAAAACTACATACAGCTATAGCAAGACAAAGTGAACTAATATGCCATACTTTGTCAAAAAATACCTGTATAAAGTGGCTCTGGACAAATAACATTAAAATCAGTTAAGACAATATACTAACTAAATGCTTCATGTTAAAATGTCTTCAGAGTAATTCACTGTAGACTATTTACTGAAAAAAATTGCTTCTTGAGTCAAGAAACTAACCACTTTTCTTTTACCATAAATCTATATAAATAATATTAAAGGGAAATTTTGAAGTCTCTAGCCTCCAAGGTGACCTATTTATAAATGTCTGAATTGCTGGTTCCTACAGAGTTTGAATAAAAAGAAAACACAGAAGTGGTCTGATTGGCTAGCTCAATTGGGTAAGACATGATACCAATGAAGACAGGATTGTGGGATTGATCTACATCGAAGTAAGAGGTTTTCCTCTTCTTCCTAAATCCCAAGGTACCCCAAAAAAGTATAAATCAAGCTTATCTTTATGGTCAATAGGCAGGCTCTGAATGTGTGATTCTCAGGAATCATACAGCCTCCAAAATATCCCCATAACACAATTCTTCAAAAAAGGGGAAGAATTTTTCCTTCTATAATTTGGCATAAAAGGTAAAATTCCTAGTTGATTTTTTTGAACTGCTTGTAAATTTTTAACACAAGGGAGTTATATTCAAAGTATAATCAGTTAAGTATAAATAATTCAGTCTCATCTTCCTCAGCTTCTCTGTAGTTAATGTCATAGACCAGCCCTTCCCAATCCCTCCCCATTCTGGATATCTCACCAACCCTGGCTCTCTTATACAGCTATTTTCTAAATGGAGCTGTTTCCCACAGTTTTCCCCAATGTCTTTTCCAAGGTCTAGACCTGTATATCCAAATACCTTGCCTACAGGACCTCATCACCACCCTCTGAGATTCTCCAAATTAGATCAATTAGTACTTTGATACTTGACCTCAATGCAAATTTGGTCAAAGGTAAGGGTCAAAGATAAATAAAATTTGGAAAATTATATTCAGAAGCAAAGAATAAGAGACACCAAAAAATTGTTTAAACACACACACAGTAGCTTCACACCTATTAATCATTAATACTTTAATGCCTTAAAAGTCTCTTCCACATATGTATAGATAGATATAGGGCACAGGGTGAGTTGAAGATGAAGGGGTGATATCTTGAAAATAAAATTAAAGGGTGAGAGAGGATTATACTGGGAGAAGGAGAAAGGAAGAAGTAGAATGTGGTAAATTATCTCACATGAAACAGACAAGAAAAGGCTTTTACAGTGGAGGGGAAAGGGGGAAGGGTGCGAGGGAATAAATGAATCTTATCCTCAAAGGATTTGATGTAAGGAGGGAATAACATACACAATGGGGTATGGAAATCTATCTTACCCTACAGGAAAACAAGGGGGAAAGGGGACAAGAGAGGAGAGGGTTGAGAGAGGGGAGGGCAGATTGGGGGAGAGGATAATCAAAAGCAAACACTTCTGAGAAGGGACAGGGTCAAAAGAGAACAGAATAAATGGGGAGTAGGACAGGATGAAGGGAAACATACTTAGTTTTCCACAACATGACTACTATGGAAGTGTTTCGCAAGCCTACACATCTACAACCTGTATCGAGATGCTTGCCTTTTTTCAATGAGGGTGGGTGGGGAGGGAGGGAGGGAGAAAATTTGTAAGCCAAAGTTTCAAAAACACATGTTAAAAATAAAAAATAAAAATAAAAAAAAATTTTTTTAAAAGTCTCTTCCTCAACAAGGTGTTTATGTTCATTATTGTTGCGGAAAAGATCTAGTGTAAAATCCAAATTGAAGAGTAATTTCCTCTAAAGAGGTGCTCCAGATCAGCTTGTTCCTATTAGATCATGCTAACTGCACCAAGTCCTTCTCATCTATCAGAACAAGATAAAGATATGGAAAAAACTTGCAATGTAATATGTTAGTATTTCAAGATGTCTCTAAACCCTCATTATTTCCCCCTAAACCTTATGCCTGCAATACTAGTAGATATCACCAGGTGACAGCAGTGCCAAGCACCACTTCTGCAGCTCAGCAAACACTGGGGACTTTCATAAGCAAGATTAAAATATACATACAGAAGACGGATATTTTTCAACAAAAACCTAACTGTGAAAACAATTTGCATTACATAATAGTTTCCATTAAAAAGAAAAACACAATAAAGATCGAGAATGAAAAGAAAGACTGCTTGGCTTACTTGTTATCAGTTACTACTTAATAATATGTCAAGGACTATTCTAAAGCTAGAGACATAAAGACTCTAAAACTTCACTTAGGAGGGAAAATCTCCAGGGCCATTTGTGTACAGGCAGCAGTAGTTCTAACATGATCTGGCACTGCTTGAAAAGCCTCTAAAGCTAGCTACTTCATGCCTTAGGCTTAGACCTTTGCATCACACTTTTAGCCGTAGCCTTACTCTCCCTTTTTTCCTCAGTAAGAGACCCTATTCCACCTCTCAAAATGTAGCCAGATAAGGGCACACTGGGTAGAGCTCCAGCCTTGAAGTCAGGAGGAAATGAGTTCAATTCTGGCCTCAGACACTTGACACTTACTAGCTGTGTGACCCTGGGCAAGTCACTTAACCCTCACCAAAAAAAAGTAGGCAGATTTAGATAAGATCTCAAATGAACTAAAAAGCTCCATTCTTTCCTCTCATAATCATAATAGAAAAAGGGAAGGGCATATTGGTTTTCCTTTTTCCCATTTAATCTAAGACCTCTGATCCTAAATTCTTTTTTTTAAATGATAATAAATAGCATTTTATAGTACTTTAATTTTGCAAAACACTATACATAGATTATCTTGTTTTAGCCTCACCAAAATCCTGGGAAGAATTTTCTACAACTATCTACATTTTACAGATGGGGAAACTGAGGCAAACAGCAGTTATTTCTCCAGTGTCACATAGTCACATGACTGTCTGAAGCTAGATTTAAATTCAGGTTTTCCTGACTCCAGTTACAGTGAGCCACCCAGCTATAGGAAGACTAGAATGGAAAGAAGAGGTATTTCATGGATGTCATTCTTAGTAGCAAAAGAAAGATTAAGAAAACATAAAGAACACAGTACAGAAATATAACAAATCAAATGCGGAACTTTGCTGGGATGGGGAGCAGGAAGAGGGAAGTATAAGAAAGAGGTTAGAATTGGGGATGAAATAGTAAACAATTAAGGGAGCTGATTACAAAGTGCAGGATAGGAAACAAGCAACAAACATTTATTAAGCTGTTATTACGTGTTAGGCACTGTGCTAAGTAATGGAGATACAAATATAAGCAAAAAGAAAGACAGCCCCTGCTCTCAAAAAGCTCATATTCTAATGGGGGAAGACAATGCATAAAAAGGAGCTAAAAGATCAGGGTGGGTGAAGAAAAGGACAAGCAAGAGATGCAGGTACCATGTGGGAGCATGATATAGAAGTTGGGAAGGTCAACAGCACAGGTAGGAGGGAAATAGAGGTTGGCCTGTCTGAGGCCCTTCCCCAAATGAAGATCCTAGGAGTAACTTTTTTTTTTTTGAGTTTCAAGAACAGTGGTTGTTTGTCCCTCATTTTCTTTTTTTTTCCACCACAAAAAGAGCTGCAATGGATATTTTTGTACATGTGGATCCTTCTCCCATTTGTTTGTCTGATCCTAAATTCTTAACCAGGAAACTACTTCTCTAAGGGTACCACCATCCTGGCATTCACAAAATTTCATAACATCAAAGGCACCTTCCATTCTCCTTCACCTCTCATATCCAATCTATTGCCATGGCCTATCTATTCTAACTAAGATTCTCTTATATCTGGTCCCATTCTCTTTCCTTACATGCCATTCTAGTTAAGGATCTCATCACTTCTAAACAATGCTTAGCACCACTACAAAGAGATTTAAAAAAAAAAAAAAAGGAAAAGGGCCGGTAAGTATAAAAATATTTATACCAGCTCTTTTTGTGGTGGCAAAGAACTGGAAACTGAGAAAATGCCCATCAGTTGGAGAATGGTAGCTAAACAAGTTGTGGTATATAATTGTGATGGAACACATATATTATGCTATAAAAAATGACAAGCAGGATGTTTTCAGAAGAACCTGGGAAGACTTACATGAACTGATGCAGAGTGAAGTGAGCAGAACCAAGAGAACATTGTACATGATAACCGCAATATTGTGCAATGATTAACTGTGAATGACTTAGCTCTTCTCAGCAATACAATGACATAAGACAATTATGAAGGACTCTTGATGAAAATGCTGTCTACCTCCAGAGAGAACTGATAAGAGTCTGAATGCAGGTAAAAACATACTTTTTTTTACTTTATTTTTCTTGGGTTTTTTAGGGGAAAGGGGGATCTGTATTTTCTTTTACAACATGACTAATACGGAAATGTGTTTTGCATGCCTGTACATGGATAATCTATATCAAATTGCTTGCCTTCTTAATGAGAGAGAAGAGGAAGGGAAGAAAGGAAAGAATTTGGAATTCAAAATTTTAAAAAAATGTTAAAAATCTTTACATATAATTGGAAAAAGAAATTTTTTTAAATGCTTAGCACCAGCTCTGATAAGGTGCATGAGACTTTCAAAAATCCCTTGCCCTTACCATGGGAAATAAATATGACTCTCAAACTGAGATCATTAATGCCCCAAATTCAAGTACTGGTTATAATAAAAAATACCTCATCAAGCTCTTTCTACATATTTATACTCTAAATCCACATGCTAGTAAGTGATCATTTTTTAATCTTAGAATTTGAAAGTATATTTTCAACACTCATTTCAGATGATTAAAATTTTTAAATGCCATTTTTTTAACTAACAATACCTTTTGTTTTAGTATCAATCATTTCCAGATATACCCATACCCACCCAGTAAGCCTTCCTTTGTAACATAAAACCAACACACACAGCAATGACATCTAATACCATAAGCTGCATTCCACATCCAGGCCCCTTTTTTTTGAGGGGGTGGGGGGCAATTGGGTTAAGTGACTTGCCCAGGGTCACACAGCAGTAAGTGTCAAATGTCTGGTCTGAGGCCAAATTTGAACTCAGGTCCTCTTGACTTCAGGGCCAGTGCTCTATCTGCTGTGCCACCTAGCTGCCCCCAGGCGCCTGCTTTTCTAAGAAAAAGAAGGAAGTCCATGCTTTATCTTTTTCTGTGAGCCCATGACACATAATTATATAGAATTACTCTTCACATTCTTTTCTTTTATATTGCTGTAGTCATTGTACACTGTAGTCCTAGTTCTGTCTACTTCATTCTGACATTTAGTTCATTCAAGTCGTCTCATATTTCTCTGAATTCCCCATATTCAACATTTCTTACAGCATAAACAGCCCACAATTTGTTCAGTCATTCTCTGATCAATAGACGCCCATTTAGTTTCTTTTTTCTTACTGCAAAAGACCAGCTAAAAATCTTCTGGAATATATGGGGCTTTTTTCCTTTTACTTCTTTGAAGTAATCCACACTAATCCAGAAGTAGGTCTGAACAGCTTTGTAAACTGTAACACTATATAAATTTAAGCTATTATTATGATTTCTTTATTTATTTGGTATCTATATGGAAGTGCACACTCAATCAATATTTGCTGGATCTCTTACCTCTTAACAAAAATAGTGAGTTGGCCATACTTTTTTCTTATATTTTTATAGAAATGTCTACTCAAAACACTGTAAACTGGTTTCTACAAGAATAAAATAGTTTAATTTCACAGAATGTGGCACTTTCATCATCAGATGTTATGGATTTTTTTAAAAGTTGTAATTAATTTGTAAAGCATTTAAAGAACTTTATGCTTTATAATGCTTAAGTAGTAGTAAAATTTGCTCCCTGCCACTGCTCTACAGTACAACAGAAACCTTAAAATGAAATTAGGTTTTAATTAATCTTATCTCTAAACCCCAGCTTCAGAATTCAGCATTTCAGAATGAATTGTTCAGTCAAAAAGTGAGACTGCTATGCAGCACAGATCATGAAATACTGCAGAAGAAGGACTGTAAAAAGGTCCAATTTAATTTATTTTGGAAGAATCACAATTATAAAGCCATTTCCCCCTCAAATTCTAATGGTCATATTTGATGCTACCTACTAGAATAATATGTTGGAAGACATAAGAGGAAATAAATTTCAAATTATCAAAGGCTATTTCAGGTAATTTTTTTTAAACTAAAGGTAGAATCTAAAGAACAATAAATTTAAAGACTGATCTCTACCATGCTTTGATGGCACATCTATCAGGGTCACAGTGAACTCAGAAACCAACTGTATTAAAACTTACAGTCAAGCCTTGTGATACATTTTTTAAACACTTTATTTCTTAAGATACTTAAGGAAGCGAAAAAACTAAATGCCCTTTTCTTTATAACAAATCATTATTATCATTTTTATCAACTAAAGTTTGATTAAAATTTTCATAACAGAGCGAGATATGTGAAAAGCAAAGTCAACAACCTGACACCTTCAACAAAAAATTAGATGTAAAAATTTTTAATTTACTAGTCTTTTATATGAATTCCTTAAAAGAAACTGCAGAATTTTGATACTGAGTCATTTAAATGGATGTAGCAGATAACTGAAGGTAGCGGCTAAATTGCATTAAAAAGCAAAAGGTGACATCAACTCACCAGAAATAAATGACTTTATCTCTTTCTTTTTTTTTAAATGCCATTAGTGCTTTTTATCTCTGGATAAATTTACAAGCAATAAACTTCTTTATTACATTATTCAATGAACAATCTTTTTAGGCAAGATTATAATTTCTAGTGGTCCTCATGTCTATTGTAAACTCCTGAAGATCAGAAACCATTCTTTTTATAGGCAATGTCATATACAGTTCACAAAATGGGTGCTTAAATGCTCTTGAATTAATATTCCTCCATTAGGGAGGCTGAAGAGTCAGTCACTAAACATTTATTAAGTGCCTATTATGTGCCAGACACTTTGCTAAGTAATGAGGAGCTCATAGCAGATCGGGGAAAAGGAATACAGGAGACAGAACAGAGGCCTTTAAGTGCCAGGCTGAAAAACTTGCATTTGATTTTAGCAGCATTCTGATAAAATCAAATTCTGGTAGTACCAAATTCCTGAGCAGGAAAGTGACCAGGTTTAAGTAAAATTAAGTAAGATTATTTTGGTAACTGTGTCAAAGATAGACTGGAAAGAAGAAACTGGAAGCAAGGAGACCAACTGGAAGAATACTGCAACAATGCAGAAAATAAGTGATGAACAAGGATACTGGTCATATGAATGGTGACAAAGGGAGAGATGCAAAATTTTCATGGAGGTACAACTGACAAGTCCTGGTAACTAATGGTATATTGGGGGAAGGGGAGGGAAAGACGAGATTAGGGGGATTAGCAAAATGGAAGAATCAAGGATGTCTCTGAGGGTATAAACCTGGGCCACTGGAAGGCTGATAGTGCTCAACACAGATGGGGCAAAGTCTAGAAAACGGTCAAGTTAAAGGGGAAAGATAATGCACTCCATCTTGGACATGCTAAGTTTAAGATGCAGATGGCATGTCCAGGTGAAGATATATTTCACAGGCAGTTGGCAATGAAGGGCAATTCTGTAATTATGAAAAGTAATGAGTTAGATATGTAGATCTGGGGGTCATTTGCATAAAAGATACATGGCAACTTAATACAATAAATTTAAAGAGAGTATATAAAAAATAGGCCCAGAACAGAGCTATGGGACCTACTACTACTACCAGGAAGGATATGAAGAATAATCTATAAAAAAAGACTGAAGAATGATCAGACCGGTAGCAGAACTAGGAGAGCAATATCATGAAACCTGAGTAGAGAGAAAAGACAGGAGGAAGATGTCATAGTTTTCATTTATTAGTAGTTTTGATTAGTAAGATAGTCCTTGATTGTATAAAGTTTTTTCCTTGTTTTTCAAAACTGGGACTACCACAAGTATATAGTAGCTAATGCTGCAGAAAGGTCAAGGGGGGGGGAGCACAAATCAAATGGCTGAAATTTTTTTAGATAGCCAAATGTCAACCAATACACTCACTTGTGCTTTTGCTGTTTCCCAAAATAGAATGTGAGCTCCCTGAAAGCAAGGATGGACTTGCTTTTTCATTTGTATCCCTACAGCTCTGCACATAGTATGTCCTTAAATGCATTTTCATTCATTCATTTTCTCAAAAAATGATGTTCTCTTTTGGAACTGCCTTTAGAACCAGTTTATTAGTCATGCAACAAAATAAATCTCATCATTATAACAAGATCTCACTTTTTAATTAAAAGATTATCACAGCTGGGATTCTTAAAATCTAGCCACTGCTTAGATTCTTATAATCTAGCCACTGATTATTCATGTTCAGACTCCTTAAGAGTCTGCCCAATATGACAATGTTCTAATAAACCTTGTCTTTGGGCTGAAAAAAGGCGTGGGTCAAATTCTTTCAGGCAGGACCCGCATGTTCTGATTCTGGGGTCCCAGGACCCCTGAACCCCTAAACTGCATCATTTTGGTGGCCCGTACGGGGAAACTGCCTAACCCCAAATTCTTCTCCAACCAAGACTGGAAGCTACGTAAGCCTCCCCCTCCCCTCCTTTCTTGCTCTGCAGTTGGGGTGGCTCTCCAAACACCAAGGCTTGGACATGCTTTTCTGGCAGAGAGTTACAAGGCTGTCTCACACTTGGCCTGACACCCTCAGGCCCTCAGTCCACTGGGTCAGTTCAAGGTCATGGACCTGAGTATACCTTCTGCAGCATAGAGGACAAGAACGGACACCCTATCCGGAAGTATATGCTCAATTCTGTTAATTCCCTCGGCGCTAGGGAATTGGGGAAAACTGCAGTTGCCTTTTGGTTCCCTGAGGCTTACTTACTCCCTTCCCTCTGCACCTCTGAATCCTCCTTCATGGAGGTTACAGGGAAAGTTGGAACAGCTAAAAATATCTTGGCAGATTTTGGAGGTTTTCTGATTGATCATTAAGGAGTTTTGAAACTCCTCCTTACAACCCTGGTCACTCCTTTCTCCCACTCCCTTCCCTTGAGTCAAGAAGGTATGTTAACCCCACTCATAAGAGAAGAGAGGAAGTGAGTTTCACCCTTTACCCCTCACTTTTGATTTCGCCCTCCCCAACCTGGGAAAGGAAGGAGGGGTGAGGGGCAGCAGCTACAGCATGGGCCCCACTGGCAATGGGCTTGGGCTCTAGAGCAACCTTTGCCTGAAGCATCACCCAGGTTCAGCACATCCTGCTGAACGTAATGAAGCTAGCCTCCAAACTTGGGTAAGTACACTCTTTTAAATTTGTAGTTTTAACTGTTAATGATGAGATGTTGATTCTCTGCGTGACGTAATTTAGAAGTGCATTTAACAAAACTGAAGTCACCTGATTGGTAATGGGTTTGTTTCAAATTTCAAATTGGTAAACTTTCTATATCAGTTATGTCAAGCAACTTTTCATAATTTGGTTACCGCTAAAATAATTTAGCTATTGTTGGTTATTGTTTTAATGTGTAAACCAGCCAAAAAGCTTGCTTGGGTTATGGATGGCTTGCTGAGAATTTGCAAGTGTATAGAAATCTCTAATGATTGGCTTTTTACACCAGGACAAATTTAAATCTGAGATGTAAATCCTGGAAAAGTTTTTCCTAAGCTGTGATTAGTGAAACTTGCTATTTGAGGTAAAAGCTCACAGGATTTTATTTTGAGGTGTCTGATGGATCATAATCCATCGATAAGTAATAATCCACCATCTGGAGAGATGCCACAAGCTACTCAGAGAAGGTGATACTGGTGAGCAGTCAACATTGGGAAAAGCTGAGAGGACAATTTTAGCCTCAGTCTAAGATGGGATCCTCCTGGCTCAGTTTCCTATTATGTTCCTTTGAAAAGGAATGTTACCCCCCTGGCTATTCCTCAGTCTGGCTATGAGGTGAATTTGATACTGCATGGTTGGAAAACTGAATTATTTGAATCTAAACAGAGCTAAGGATGTTTTATCCTGTCCTATCTGGGCCCTGCAGTTTCTTTTCTATTAGAATTGTCTTCCAGACTATAGGCCATTCACCCACAGTTGGTAGCAAACAGCAAGTTATCAGCCAAGGTCCCCACATCATTCCCTGGATGCAGCCTGTGCTTGGTACTAGTCCACCTCCTCTTTGGCACCCCCTTGAGGCAGAGACAGCTCTACCCCCCTTGCCAGCAGGAAGCAGTCTCAGAAGCTGAGACCTTCACCCCTTACAAAAAGAATTTGAGTCCTATTTGTTTGAGGGGGGATGATGAGAATGGGACATAGGCCCCAGAAAGGAAAAACTCCGGACTTTCCCACGAGGCCATGGCGTTCACCTGAGGCTATAATCCCATCAACTGGCCTTTCATTGTGGCTACACCCAATCTCCCAATTCTATTACCCTTAACCTAGCCTAGCCCTCCCTATGGCCCCCAACCATTTCCCACACTTAATCCTAGCTAGGCTCCATTGTCCAGGTCCCAGGAGTCCTGTTCACTCCAGCTTACTCACCACTCCCATCCAGATCTCCTTGGACCCCTCCTCCAGTCACCCCAAACTACTTGGCCGTTCCTAGATCCCTCCCACAGTCTTTCTGTATATAAGGTCCATCTTGTCTCCATTAAGATATTGGGATTCTTATAATCTAGCCATTGCTTAGATTCTTAAAATCTAGTCAATAGCTTACTAATGTTCAGACTCCTTAAGAGTCTGCCCAATATGATGGATGTTCTAAAAAACCTTGTCTCTGGCTGGGGGGAAAAAAAAAGGTTATCACTCAGCTTAATCACCAACTTTCTTCACTAGATTAGGCTCCAACCAAAATTCAAATCTGCCTTAAAAGAGCAAATATATTTGTGATCACTGAATGTATTCAAAAAGAATGTGACCAATAAAGCCTATATCAGATTGCTTGGTGAGGGGAGGAGAAAAAATTTGGTACTCAAAATCTTATAAAAGTGAATGCTGAAAACTAACTTTACATGTAATTGGAAAAAAATAAAATGCTATTGAGTGGAAAAATTTTAAAAAGACTGCAC
This sequence comes from Phascolarctos cinereus, assembly GCF_003287225.1. NCBI lineage: Eukaryota > Metazoa > Chordata > Mammalia > Diprotodontia > Phascolarctidae > Phascolarctos > Phascolarctos cinereus. The sequence continues at coordinate 198,945,752 of NW_027556402.1, read as the reverse complement.
AAAAAAAAAAGAATGTGACTTAAGATATTTTCAAAAAAAGACTTTTAAAAATGTTTTGAATGGCAGCCCTACTTATGCTTATGTAAGTACATAACTTCACAAGGTAATAATTTTAAAGGATCAACACTCATTTAGATGTATAAATTCTGTTTATTTTTTTAAAATACATTAGTTTATCAATTTCCAGTCCTAACAGACCCAAGCTCCAGCTCTCAATTTTCAACTGCCTATAAGACATCTCCACTTAGATGTCCTACCATCACCTCCAATTCAACTTGCCTACAATTTAACTTAGCATTTTACAATTTATCCCTCTTGCCTATTTCTCTCACTAATTTACCATCCTAAAAACCTTAGACTCTTCCAGTATCTCCCTTTCTTTTGTCTCCCATAACTCAGTCATCACATCTTTCTGGGAAAAGATGCCATAAGATGCAGAAATTTAAACTTTCATCATTTTAGACATAATCATAAATAATCTTTTCCAGAAATAATCTCTATCGGGGCAGAGCCAAGATGGCAGAGTACAAGCCAGGACCCAGCTGAATTCTCCCACTTTTCTCTTCCAAACAACTTTAAAATAACACCTCAAATGAAATTTTCAAGTAGCAGAACCAACAAAAGGTCAAAGGGCAACATTAGGTCAAAGGGCAACATTCTTCTAGCCTAAGACAATTTAGGAGGTCCACAGTAGAGAGTGAATGCAGGCCTAGAGCATAGCAGGAGCACCAGCGGTGAGCTGTAGTGGTGGCTGCAACAGCAGTTTCTGGAATTCTCAGCCCAGAATACATTAGAGTTTCAGACAACTCATCAGAATATGACATGGGGACCCTTTGCTGGAACTGGGTGCAGCTGGTGCTGACTGGCAATTCTACTGCCCATACACAGTCCTGGGATGCAGTTCCAGGTTGGAGAGGCATGTTTGTAATCTGTCACAAGGGAGCAGAGGCCCTGGTCACAGTTCTAGGGACATGAGGAGAGCTACACCACTTGCAGCTGAAGGAGAACAGGGGCCCTTCCTGGGTTAAAAACCACAGCACAGCCCAGGACGCAGTAACCACACCTCTCCCAGAATCACACCACCTTGGAAGCACCAAAGACTTGCAGACTCCCAGAACTAGCTCTGAAAACAGCAACATAAAAAAGCCTGAAGCACAGTTCTTCCCCACCCCAAGATGAGCAGAGCCCAAATTTAAAATAAAGTTCACAGTGAAGAAATAGGCTAGGAAAACAAGCAAATAAAAAAAAAAAAGAACTTGACCATAAAAAGCTACTACAATGGCAGGAAAGACAGAAGACATAAACCTAGAAAAAGATAATAATATGAAAACAGCTACAAGCAAAGCCTCAAAGAAAAATGCTAACTGGAGCCATGTTCAACAAAAATTCCTGGGAAAATTAAACAGATGAGTGGCAGAGGAAAAATTAGGAAAAGAAATGAAGGTCATGATGAAAAATGCTATCCATATCCAGAAAAAAAACTGAGGGAATCTGAATGCAAATCAAAGCCTACTATTTTCCACTTAATTTTTTCATGGTTTTATTTTTCTTTGTCTCCATCTTCTTTGAAAACATGACCAAGGGGCAGGTAGGTGGCTCAATGGATAGAGCACCAGCCCTGAAGTCAGGAGGACCTGAGTTCAAATCCGGCCTCAGACCAAACACTTGATACTTACTAGCTGTGTGACCCTGGGCAAGTCACTTAACCCCAACTGCCTAAAAACAAACGAAAAAAAAGAAAAAAAAAAGAAAACATGACTAATATGGAAATATGTTTTGCAGGATAGCACATGTATAACCTATATCAAATTGCTTACCACCTCAGAAGGGGAAAGTGAGGGAAAGGGTGAGAAAATCTGTAACTCAAAATTTTTTTAAATGAACGTTAAAAATCATCTTTACTTGTGTGTTGAAAAAAAGAAATGAGAGTAATGCAAGAAAATTTTGAAAAGAGATTAACAGCATCATAAAAGAGGCACAAAAATATACTGAAGAAAGTAATACCTTAAAAAGTAGAAATAGCCTAATGGTAAAAGAAGTACAAAAATTCATTGAAGAACTTTTATTTTTGGTTAGGCAATGGGGTTAAGTGACTTGCCCAGGGTCACACAGGTAGTGAGTATTATGTGTCTGAGGTCAGATTTGAACTCAGGTCCTCCAGAACAGAGGGCCAGTGCTCTATTCAATGAGCCACCTAGCTGCCCCTGAAGAACTTCTTAAAAAGCAGAATTGGCCAAATGAAAAAAAAGGTACAAAAAAATCAGTGCAGAAAATTACGTTTTGCGTGATTTCACATATATAGTTGATATTATATTCTTTGCTTTCTCAGTGGGTGGGTAAAGGGTGGAAGGAAGAGAATCTAGAACTCAAAATTTAAAAAGAAAAGAATGTTAAAAATAATCATTTTTTAAAAGACGTTATCTTTCTTATGGGTGAAGAAATTGTTTTGTCATCAAGCCAATATTATCATCTTCCTAACAGATTACCTATCAGAAATGGCCACAATTCTGGCTTTGTTCATTTGATCACAAACACACTAACCATGATAACTGATTTATACACACAGCCAACAAAACAGGAAGTACACATGAGACAATAAGAAAGCCCAAATAAATATCTGATAGTATTCTCAGTAGTACAAGAAAATATGTAATGACATCTCCAGACATTAAGAAAAAAATAAAGGGCAAACAAGAAAAGAAACAAGATTTGTTACTGGGTTTTTTTTTTTAAGGATTAAATAGTTTCCCCAAATCCCTCTCAACAACACACTATTCTTAAATTATCAGGAACTTGCAAAAAATTATGAAAAAATTTGATGTCATGTTTAACTTGTACTTACGTGTGGTTTATCAAATTCAGAGATGTACAACTAAGACAAGCACGGTCTCCCAGACTACCTAAAACCAAAAACAAAATTAAAATTAAAATTAAAATTAAATCTCAACCACACCAAACTTACATGTATGTAAAAAGTCATTTAAATTTTTTAAAAGAAATATTTAGCGAACTATTGTAAAGAAATCACTGTACAAGTTCAAAAATACTCATTGTTTAGTTTAATTCCAATTGCACGTTTTCTGGTTTATTTCCTTTACACCACTTCTAGCAGACAGATTATAGTTAAAAACATTGTACAGTCTATTTGCATACCTAGTCCACCATGCATCGCTACACTGCCTTTTGGATCATCTGTAACTATGAGCTTTTAAAAACTGTATTCTTCCAAGATTTACAACCATAAAGCCTCACTGAGAAGACATTCATTTAAAAATGTGCTTTTGAACTGGGAGAGCAAGGAACAGTTTACCTATCAGATTTATGGAGAACAGAAGAATTCATGACCAAATAGGAGACAGAGAACATTACGAAAAGCAAAATGGGTAACTTTGATTACATTAAAATGAAAAGGTTTTGCAGAAACAAAGCCGATGCAACTAAGATTAGAAGGAAGGTAGGAAACTGGGAAAGAGTTTTTACAACCAGTCTCTCTGATAAAGGCCTCATTTCTAAAATATATAGAGAACTGAGTCAAATTTATAAGAATACAAGTCATTCCCCAATTGATAAATGATCAAAGGATATGAACCGGCAGTTCTCAGATGAAGAAATTAAAGCCATCTATAGTCATATGAAAAAATGCTCTAAATCACTATTGATTAGAGAAATGCCAATCAAAACAACTCTGAGGCACCACATCATACTCACCAGACTGGCCAACATGACAAAACAAGAAAAATGATAAACATTGGAGAAGATATAGGAAAACTGGAACACCAATGCATTGTTGGTGGAGTTGTGAAATGATCCAACCATTTTGGAGAGCAATTTGGAACTATGCCCAAAGGGCTATGAAAATGTGCATACCCTTTGACCCAGCAATAGCACTTCTAGGGCTGTATCCCAAAGAGATCATACAAATGGGGAAAAGGACCCACATGTACAAAAATATTTATAGCAGCTCTTTTCGTGGTGGCAAAGAAGTAGAAATTGAGAAGATGCCCATCAATTGGGAAATGGCTGAACAAGTTGTGGGATATGAATGTAATGGAATACTATTACGCCATAAGAAATGATGAACAGGCTGACTTCAGAAAAACCTGGAAAGACTTGTATGGACAGATGCTGAGTGAAGTGAGCAGAACCAGGAGAACCTCGTGCACAATAACAGCGACGTTGTGCAATGACTAATATTGATAAATTTAACCCTTCCCAGCAATAAAGGATCTAAGACATGTCCAAAGGCCTCGTGATGGAAAATGCTATCCACATCCAAAGAAAGAACTATGGAGTTTGAATGCAGATCGAATCATACTATTTGCTAATTTTTTTCTTCTGTTCAGTTTTGTTTCCTCTTTCTGGTGGTTCCTCCTACTGGTTCTAATTTTTACTTACAACATCACTAATCTGAAAATGTTTAATAAGAATGTATATATATAGCCTATATCAGATTGTGCGCCGTCTTGGGAATGGTTGGTAGGGAGAAAGGGGGAGAAAAATTTTAAACTCAAAAGCACATGGAAGTGATTGTTGATAAATCAAAATAAATTTATAAAAAATAAATTTTAAAAATTGGAATGAAGGCAAAAAAATAAAGAACAAACTATGGAGTTTGAATGCAGATCAAAGCATACTATTTGCTATTTTTTTTTTCTTCTGTTGAGTTTTGCTTCTCTTTCTGGTGGTTCCTCTTATTGGCTGTAATTCTTACTTACAACATCACTAATGTGAAAATATGTTTAATAGGAATGTATATGTATAGACTATATCAGATTGTGCGCCATCTTGGGGAGGGTGGTGAGGAGGAAGGGGGAGAAAAATTTTAAACTCAAAAGCATATGGAAGTGATTGTTGATAAATCAAAATAAGTTAATAAAAAAATATGCTTTTGTATCAGGGAATCCCTTTAAGATTGTTGAACAAACTATACAATTTTCTGGGCAGCTAGGTGGCACAGTGGATACAGCACTGGCCCTGGAGTCAGGAGTACCTGAGTTCCAATGCAGCCTCAGATCAAACACTTGACACTTACTAGCTGTGTGACCCTGAGCAAGTCACTTAACCTCAATTGCCTAAAAAAAAATAAAAAATAAAAAAACCTATACAATTTCCCAAATGCAAGCTAGCCTGTTCTCTTCTTCCCATTTAAATTGAGGTGCACTTCACTGTCCATCAGTAGTCCCTGTCCAATATATGTATGATGATGTATTATTTCAATGGACTTGCCATTCTCCAAGCTAGACTGTGGACAATAACAATCACTACTCTGTTCTTCACCTAACTGACTTTTTCCTTTGTGGATTATTAAGCCATCCTCTTTTTAAGTAAGCCTGGATCTCATTCATATTCAGCAGCTTGATGGAATCAGAAGAATGTTATTAGCAAATGAGAGCATCTAGAGGACCTCACCATCTTTAGGGAATCCTTCTTCTACTTGGACTTTGAACAGAACATTCTCCATGACAGTACTGAGCACCTTTGGCAAGCACACACTTTCCCTCATTTGCCTCAAATGACAATAATTTCTGTTTGAAAATATCTCTATTTGCAGTGACCAAGTAACTTTGTATGATCTTAACATATGCGAATTTAAGACTTCTTATTGGAAGAGAATCTTTAGATCTGCATTTTCTTCTAATGCTTGTCATAACAAACAGACAATAAGAACAAATGGCTCTTATATTTCCCTTCACTCTTCAATTAATTCTGAAGAAAAAAGTGTGATCCATTGTAGAAAACTGCTTACAAAAACCTGCCTGTTACCACCTCATATTTTCATCAAGGATACCACTAATAATTCTCAAAGATTTTAAAAAGATAAGAAAGTAGACCTATAAATTAGTGATTATTGATGTTCTCTTAATTACCTGGTTTTGTGAACAACTATGAAATTGTCTGATTTTCTCCATTATTCTGATTTTTCTCCTCTCCTCTAAAATTAAATGTAAAAAATGCCTGATTTGGAGTCAAAAAAAGTGAGTTCAGTTTTTTTTCCCTTATAACCCATGAGACCATGGGCAAATCACCTTAATCTCTAAAACTCAGTCTCCTCTCTTATAAAATGAGGAGGCAGGCAGATCTCTAAGATCCCTTTCATATTCAGGAGACAACCAGATCTTGGTAAAAGCCAAAAGTTGGAAAGAATAGGAAAGAAAGAGATTTAAGACAAAAGCATTTTTTTTAACCTATAGAGCATGCATTCCAGAGATCACAGCAGAAGGCATAGGTAGCTTTAGAGTGGGTATGGATGGGTTGGGTCAAGGACTATGGGAATAAGGTGACAAGCAATGTGTGTGTGGGGGGGGGTGTCAGAGTTTGTTAACCACTGAGAAATTACTTCAGGTAGATTATTAACATCCTCAGGGAGTTTGGCCTCACAATAAAGTAATCTAAATTAGGTTAACTGAGGCCCAGAATGACATTCCTTCACTTCCCTTAAGACAGGAGACTTAAAGATACAGCCTGTGAAAAGGAAAACCAATGGATTTGGAGTCAAGAAAGACCTGAACTTAAATGGCCTTGAACTAGTTACGTGACCACCAGCTTTCTGGGGTTTTTTCCTCATTTGCAAAATGGCAATAATACTTATAATACCTACCTCAAAGGGCTATTATGAGGATCAAAAAAACATAATAAAGCACTAAAATAACTACAAAATTTACTTGTTTTTATTAATCCAATAAATATTAGGGAGGCAGCATGGGTCAATGGTATAGAATACTGGCCTTCGAGTCGCAACAGCCTGCCTTTGACACACCTAACAGTTGTGTGACTCTATACAAATATATCACTTTATTTCTGGGACAGTAAAGCAATTCAGAGCATTACAGAAACTTGGTGACCTTAACCAGTGGATCTTCTACACTGATAAAATCACCCCATCTTTCACAAATGGATTAAGCAAATCAAAGCATTTCCAGTGGCTAAACTCAAGGATATAAGATAAAACATTCAGTTAAGTCAGAATTCTTGTTTGGGAGTCTAAAGCAAACAGCAAAAGACACAGATGACAGGTAAACTACAGGGGACAGAGAATGGAGCTCTAATTTCATTGGTATAGAGAACGTCTGGACTTTGTTCATGTTATAGTTGTAAAGGAACTTTGCAAAAAAGCTACCTGGGATGCCAGTAACTGGCCCCAACAATGGCAGTGAGTATGGGGGAAGGACACAAGCTGGTGGGCTCAAGGCAACAGCAGTAAAGAATAGACATCCCTGGAGTCCTGAAAGGAAGATGCAGCATCCTGGCTCCAGAAGAAGGCACCAGATCTCACATGCTGCATTTGTACACTGGCACTCATGTTGTCTCCATTAGAATTCGAGTTCCTTGGGGGCACTTTTTCCCCTTTCTTTGTATCCCTAGGGCCTACCCACAGGGCCTGGCAAGTAGTAACAAATACATGCTGCCTAACTGATTTATTAAACGCTGAAACACACTTCACAGTTCCACCGGCAGTGAAATTCTTCACAGAGCCTCTCCAACAACAAATTTTACCATCTTAGTTAATTTGATGAGTATAAGATCTTTCCCATTCTTCCCCCCAAAACTGCTTTTTCCTTCCCCCTTCTATTCTGTATGTAAAAAAGTAAGATCAAAATCACCCACTGCTCTTTAACTCGACACAGACATCAGGTGACAACACATCTGGATTTTCAATTAAACCTGAACAAGGCCTAGTCATCTCCCTAAAGTATGATCTGTTTGGACAAGAGTTTCCATCATACCCCATAAAGCTTATGTAAAACCATCAGGCTAATCAGAATCAGAATTGCATATCAGGAAAAAGGGAAGTATTCTGGTTAAACATCCTGAGAAGGAATCTTGAGGAGAAGAAGGGAGGAAAGAAACTTTGGTCCTGGTCTCTTCATTCCCCCTTGGCAAAGTCAAAAGACTTGAACTTCACAATGGACCAAAGAATTTGGATTGCCCCCATCACCTTCCTAGTCCTAGCAGCATCCCTGTAACAGCAGCTGACAGTGTCTTGCCTTTGCACTGGAAGCCTTAGTGGGAAAAAAAAATGATTTCAAAGCTCTACAAGGAACAAGGAACCCAAAGAAATTACACCATGCCTAAAAGCGGAACTTCTTGAGCACCCCATGAATGGGAAAGAAGGACTTCCAGCAACAAGGTGAGCTCCTGGAGAGCTGGGGTTGTTTTTGCCTTTCTTTGAATCTCATCCCTTGATTTTTTAAAACTGATAGTCACTTCCCTATGAACAGATTTTGCTATGTGGTTTGTCCCCTCAAAACAAAGAAGTGGCCAGCTAAGCACTGAGCTCTTATGTAGCAACTGGGATGTGATGCTACCTCTTTTTCCTTTTTCTTCAGAGCAAGGGCAGGACTCTGGGATAATATCACTCACCTGAGCCAACACTGGCCCCTGTATTTGATTTAAATTCTCTCCAGAGTTGTCTTCCTCTACCCCACCTACCATTGTGCATGGTTTTTTTTGGTTCTGCTTCTTCCTGTGTCTGTCCTTCTACCACCCCTACAATTAGACATCTTTTATCATCCTGGCTGGAGCAGCATGGCAGAAAGGATAGAGAGTTGGCCCCAGAGTCAAGGAGACTTGCATTCAAGCCCTGCTTCTGTCACATACTGGCCAGGTGACTCCAGGCAAGTTGCTTAACCCCTCAGAGTCCCAGGCTAACTAAACTCTCTGAGGCTCTAAGTAGCAGACCTGCATTGGTAGATGGGAGCTCCTCACTGAGAGTTCCCCATACTGATAAAATCAGTTCTTCCAATTAAAAAAAAAAAACAAACTTGCTTAATTGGATGAGTATGAAGTGTTACCTCAGCACTGTTTTAATGTGCATTTCTTTTATTAGTGATTTAGACTATTTTCATTTGGCTGTTGATAGTTTCCATTTCTACTTCCGTAATTTGCACATATCCTTTGACCACTTATGTACTGGGAAATGATGCTCAGTCTTTTAAATCTGTGGCAATTCCGTAGAAATTCTGAATGTCAGGTGTTTATAAGACATGTTCCCTAAGAGCTGTTCTTCAAGAGACAAGTGGTTAAAGAATACAAATTTGTTTTCAAAAGAAAAAATACAAATTATCAACAAATGACTTAGAAGATGTTTGCAAATCACTTATGAGAGAAACGAAAATTAACAACCCTGAGGTCATACCTCCAGTCTGTCAATAAGCAACTATTAAGCACTTGCTATATACCAGATATTGTGCTAAGCACCAAGAGATACAAAGAAAGACAAAAACACCCTGTCCTCAAGGAGTTGTTATTCTAATAAAGGAAACAACATGTAAGTTATTATATACATAGAAGATGCAGCCCATCTAGACTCTGGGAGTTCTTATCCACACTCACACTCACACTGATGAGTTAGGTCCCCAGAGCTTGGCTGCTCTGTCTCTCTTTAGGATCTAGCACATAGCTCACAAGTCCCCACCTGTGTATTTGACGTCAACTAGTCAATGAAACTTGATTAGCTTTTATAAAGGAGTATCTCCTGGATGGTATAGTTAGTACAAACCATTCCCCCACAAGTCTGTGACACACTTTCTCACAAGTATATACAGAGTTCAGGGCAAGTTCAGAGAACATATGTGTCAAGAAGTAACCTACAGCTACCTGCTGTGGGAAGCCCTTTTTTCCCCATTCATGGGGTGCTCAAAAAGTTCCCCTTAGGCAGTTTCTTTGGGTTCCTTGTGGAGCCTTGAAGCCACTTTTTTTTTTCACTAAGGTTCTCAATGCACAGGTAGATACTGTTAGCTGTTGCAGAGATGCTGCTAGGACTAGGAAAGTATGGGGAAAATAAAACCCAAATCCTCTGGTGCTGATCCAAGTTCAAATCACCCTCTTGTCAATGTTCATTTAACCTACCACACAATAGAAATTCACAATTTCAAGTGCAACCCTTTTTCTGTTCTTTAGCTACTGAAATATTCTTGTTTGTTGATATTTGTGGATAAGTTCATTTTTTTTAAATTGTCTGGGGAGCAGCTAGATGGCACAACGGATAGAGCATGGGCCTGGACTCAGGAGAACCCGAGTTCAAATTTGGCCTCAGACACTTGACACTTACTGTGTGACCCTAGGCAAGTCACTTAACCAGGATTACCTCACCCCAAAAAAAACTGTCTGAATTTAATTAAGATAACATTGAAAGGCAACAAAATTCTGATCAAATACAACATAAAACATTGGCACCATATAATCAAAATTACAGCACCCATCCTTCCTCATTCCATTTCTTCATGCACTCAACTGTCAAATTGTTCTTCTTAAAGGGAAGCTCTGACTACATCATCCCCTGTTTAACCAACTCCAGTGGCAGCTCCCTATCCTCCAGGATCAAAGAGAAAATGATGTTTGCTGGCTGTCCTCCATGCCCAGAATGCTCTCTCCTCAACCCTGACTACTAACTTTCCTGGATTCTTTGAAGTCCCAGCTAAAAATCCCATCTTCTACAGGAAGCCTTCCCTAATTCCTCTTAATTTAAGTGCCTTCCCTCTTTTAACTGTTTCCTATTTATCCAGTACTCCATTTGCTATATACATATACATATACTTGCATATTATCTCCTTTGTTAGATTGTAAGCTATTTGAGGGCAGAGCCGGTCTTTTGCCTCTTTTTGCATTCCCAGTGCTTCGCACACCCAGTGCCTGGCATTTGGTAGGTGCTTAATAAATGTTTACTGATTGATTGTTTAGCTCTTAAAACCCTTCATACACTTGCCCCTTCCTCCCTTTCCCCTTTTCTTCCACTATGCTCCTCTCCACAATCTCTACAATCCAGTAAAATTGGCCTCCTCACTGTTCTGCACATAAGACAATCCACTTCCAACTTGGTACACTCTCACTGGCTGTCCCCCTGGGCCTCCTCATTTCTGCCTCCTGGCTTTCCTCAAGGTCTACCCTGTGTCCATCTTGTTTGCACAGAGCTGTTTGCATGTTGTTTTCCCCATAAGACTCTGAGCTCTTAGAGGGCAAGGATTGTTTGGTTTTGTTTGTTTTTGCCTTTTTTTTGTCTCTCCAGCACTGAGCACATCTCATATATGGCAGGCACTTAATAAATGCTAATTGGCAACCTGTGAAAACTATTTCAATAGAGAACAAGTGTCCAAATATCTGCCATATTCCAAGGAATTTAATAGGATCCAATACTAATTGGTCAATATATACCTGAGTATATAGGGATACATAGTAAGATCTCAAAAATACCCCAATACGAAAGAACCAAAGGGTTTTAGAGTCATATCTATTAAGGAAAAAAGAGGAGAAAATATATCTGATATGAGTTATTTGTAACAGTGATATTAGGAAACAAGCGTAACAACAGTTTGATAAAACTATGTTAATCATGTTAAACAGTAGTAAGAGATGTATCACAAGCATCAAACCTTGATAGAGGGTAACAGTTTGGTTCACAGTAACACTAAACTGAGAGGCAATGTTGCCAGTAGACTGGGCTGGCCTTTAGATCAAAGAAGTCTGGATTCAAGTACTACCTCTGACACATACTAGCTACTGGACCACGGGACCAGACAGTGCAATTTTCTCAGGCAACTTCCTAAGACTAGAAACTACAGATACCAACTGCCAATTTGTATCATATCAGCTATGAATGGGAGTTCTCTACATTGATGAAATTACTTATCTGGACCACACGCTCCCAAAATCACATCTATTATAAATTATTGAGAGCCGGTCTTTCTGTATTCTCCATTATTGACAGCCTGAGTCAGAATTTTCTTGGAGTGCTGATAGCCTAATACTGTCAACTGTGAGCTGTGAAGTCAGGGGAACTCAGGACACAGAAAAACACAATTCACGTGTTATTTATGGCACACTGGATGCAATAAACATCATTACTACAGTCATGAATACAATACTTTTTTTTTTTTGCTTTTTGGTGAAGCAATTGGGCTTAAGTGACTTGCCCAGGGTCACACAGCTAGTAACTGTTATGTGTCTAAGGCTAGATTTGAACTCAGGTCCTCCTGATTCCAAGGCCAGCGCTCTATCCACTGTGCCACCTAGCTGCCCCTACAAGACTTTTCACATCAAAGAACTTGAAATCTACTAAATAGACATTAAAACAATTCTAATAAATTAGTTTAGCAGCCTATTGCCCACTATGTTATGTGAAGAACCAAGGATTTGGCAACACAGGACCTTGGTTCAAATCCAACCTATTGTCCTTGTTGTCTCTGTGATTTGGTCATTTCTTAGCACTGGTTTTCATTTTCCTGCTCCGTGAAATGATGGGGCTGAACTGACAGTAGGTGCTGTTTCATTCTTTGTACTTGTACCCAGGAGATGTACTGAGTATTCAGGAGGACTAGCACCTCTGGTGGCAGGGCTTACTAAACCTTTTCAGGACTGCTCATCCCCATTTGATGTCCACCTGATTCACCCAATTCCCACCTGTGGCTCCAAGAATCTGTAGTATGTGCAGTGGCCACCCCCACACATGTCCCCAGTAAACTCTCAGTAGACTGAGTGAAACCAGACTGAGGGGGACCAACAGATCTCAAACCCACTGGTGAGTTAGGGAGATGTCTACCCCAAGCATGTGAAGACTTCCCACAACAGAATGGGCAGATGAGAACAACTGGTTCCAACAGCCATGAAGGCAGATAAAGCAGGCACTGTGGAGCACAAAGAGTATGGCCAGACAGAAGACTCCAAGTCATCCACTGCATCATCAGTCATCTTAACTCTTGTCCTGCCACTGGACTTCAAGATCCAGGAAGAAAGAGTGAGCCTGATGACTCTGTGCAACTCTGCCTCGCTTAAATCCAGTTCTCAAGCAAGTTAAGACATCACCTCAAGACATCCCTGGTTCTCTTAGAAAACAACACAGCTTGCATCCCTAGAACATAGCAAAGGATTGGCACTAAAAAGCAATTTAATATTTGAAAACTGATTCAAGTTCTCTCCCAGCTCTAAATGTTTTCTTCTAAGGCGATCCCACAGGGTCCCTGTGACTGAAGCAGCAGACCCTGACCATCTGAGACAATTGAAGCAAAACTTCATCACCATGTGTTTTGCTTTCTTGATAGACAACTTCATTCTCTTCTTGTATGATCCTGTTTTGGTCACACTTTCCTTATAATGAGGAATTTTTTTCAACTGGGACAAAAACAATTAGAGGGGAAGAAAGGGCAATGTGAAATAACTCACAAGGATAGAAGGCAGTTCAATTTCAGATACGATTGTATCAAGAAAAGATAGACTGTTCTTTACCAACAAGGAGTTTAGAGTGGAAAAAGTGAGCTCCAGGAAAAGGGTCCCCACAGCCAAACTCTGGGAAAGTGGCCTAAGGGTTATTATGCCATGTGGGCAGGCCAGATGTCATCATATAGTTACAACTCTGCCCACTTCACTTGAAACATTCCTTTCTTCCCATGCCTAAGCTATGTTTGCCCATACTTATTCAGATGTCACTTTATAATTGTTTTTAGGTGTTGAATTCAAACGTAGTTTCCACACCTAGATTTCCATAATTCATACGTGTTCAATAAAGCCTTGTGGATTCAGTAAGTTCCATTTTCTTCCTAGCATCAAGAGAGTGCTCATCAAATTTAACTAGATGCTTTGTCTAGCCTTCTTACACATCATGTGACTTGGGTAAGTCACTCAAACTCTGTAGGCCGCAGTTTCCTCATCTGTACAATGCAGGGGCTAGACTAGGGGGGCTCTGAGGTCCCTTTAGGCTCTAACTCTAGGATTCTATAAATCAGAAGGCTTAGGTTAGAGTTCCAACTTAATGCTCACCAGCTGGATGACCTGGGAGGCAAGCCATTAGCCTCTCAGCCTCAGCTCTCTGAATTATAGAGTAAGCTAGACTTGCACTACCTAGATCTCAAAAGGCTCATATAAGGAAAGGCACTTTATAGTTGATAATACATAAGTGTGATTTTAAGAAACACTCTTGGGGCAGCTAGGTGGCACAGTGGATAAAGCACCGGCCCTGAAGTCAGGAGGACCCGAGTTCAAATTGGGCCTCAGACCAAACACTTGACACTTAATAGCTGTTTCACCATGGGCAAGTCACTTAACCCCAACTGCCTAAAAATTCAAAATAAGAAAAAAAAAGAAACATTCTTATTAAATAAATCTTCATTGAAAGTAGAATCAACAGTTTCTGGGTTGGAAGGGTCCTTAGTGATCATCTAGTCCAGGGCTTCTTAAGCTTTTTCCACTCATAAACCCCTTTTCATGTTTCAGCAGCATTCATTGGTGATGCATGGTGTGACAGCAAGTGTAGAACCAAGGCTTGTGAAGTTGTGAGATGCAACACAGGCAAGCAATGCCAAAAACACCTCAGATCCATTATGTGTTTGATTTTTAATTTTTGGTCACTGCACATTCAGAAACCTTTTACTATTGCCAAAATTTTCACAGCCCCATATGGGATCAAGACCCACAGTTTAAGAAGCACTATTCTGGTCTTGCCCATAGTGGGACAAGAGTTCCCTGGATTAAAGGTCTAATCATATTCCCTAACACTAAGCCTAAAACTGCCTCTGCAACTTCTACCTTTTGCTTAGCTCCGCCCTTTGGAATTAAGCAAAAGAAGTCTAATCATCCTTCCAAATTCAAGACCATCCAACGTCTAAAGAGCATTACTTTCAGGTCCTCCTTTCTAAGTTGAACATGCCCAGTTCCTTAACCTTAACCTCATATGGTATGACCTCTAGCCCTTTCTGCAAGCCTAGCCGTAGACTCTCCACTGTACAATCTTCAGACCATCAATGGGTCTTTTCTAAAAGGTAGTAGTAGCCACAGACGACTACGATATTAATGGTGGTGGAACCATCAGCTCTTCAGTGTGAGTACCGGGATTCAATTCTGAGGCTTCCTGTCCATGTGACCCTGGACAAGTCATTTCAGTCCCCTCACTATAGAACAGATGTTGACACAGATGACCTCTTAGCTCCTGTCCAGCTTTTGAGCTGCAGTCTTACGATTCTACAACTAACATCATGTACAGTGGGACTATTACATCTCCTAAATCTTATGTCTCCCAGTATCAAAAACCATATCAGTTTTCACACTATTTAACTCCCCACATCTTTTTCAGACAAACTGCTCCCTAGCCTCATCACCCATATCCTGTACTTATTAGGCTGATTTTTCAAACCCAGGTGTAAAACTTCATTTATCACCATTACATTTCATCTTAATAGATTTGGCTCAAAGTTACAACTTGTCACAATCTTTTTGACTTCTGCCTTTGTCAACTAGTGATGCTAACTCTCTCTCCTTGATTTGGTTCATCTACAAATCTGACAGCCATGCCATTTTTGCCTTTATGCAAGTCACAAATAAAAATGTTAAGCAGCACAGGTCCAAACACAAATGCCTAAGGCCCTCAACTGAAGACTTCCTTCCAAGATGACATGAAACTACTGATAACTCTTTTTTAGGTCCAACCATCAATCAGTTCTTAAGTCATTAGCTGTATAGAAAACAACACCTAGAGCATTCTCAGTTCTAAGAGCTTATTAATGATGTCAAAAGGCTCTGCCACCACCTATTTCTTCGAAATGTTCACTAACCAACTCCTTAATAATAAATTTGAGAATTTTGCCAAGAATCAAAGTCCAGCTCACTAGTCTATGGTTTACCAATTCTATTATCTTCCTCTTTAAAATTCAAGAATTTCTCTCTTTGCCTAATGTGGCTTTAAAAAACCCCCTTTTATCATTTTTACTATATTTTTAAACCTTTATTACCCTGTCTTCACCAACCTCAGCTTGTTCCAAACTTTAGCATGCTTGACACTGTTATTTTTATTTTTTTCCAATTACACGTAAAAACAATTTTAAGTGTTTTTTTTAATTTGAGTTCCAAATTCTCTCTCTCCCATCTTCCCTCCTTGAGAAGGCAAGCAATTTGATATTCCTGACACTATTCTTAAAGGACCATGTCACACTTCTGATTCATCTTCTATTGCCTACTATTGCTTCTATCTTATGTGTATGTGTCTTTTAAAAATCTAAAGGAGTTAGGGCAGCTAGGTGACACAGTGGATAGAGCACTGGCCCTGAAGTCAGGACAACCTGATCCAGGCTCAGTCACATAACACTAGCTGTGTGACTTTGGGCAAGTCACTTAACCCCAACTGCCTCACCAAATCAAACAAAAAAAAAAATCTAAGGGGGTTTGATGAGTTCCCCACACATACACATCAGTCTCATATCAATATTTACACAATACCATAGGTATAGTTTGAATATTAAATATAATCATGCCTACAATGCTTAATCCATTTGTTAAAGCAACAGCAGGGAATAGCGTAAAGAATACTGACAGAGCTTGGAGTCAGCAGAAATTTGGATTCAAATTCTACCTGACGTTGGCTTGTGTGACCACGGACAAATTACTACCTTTCTGAGTTTAATTTCCTCATATAAAACAAAAATAATGCTCCCAATAGTATCTTCCTCATGGGGTTGTGAGATTCAAATGAGACCATGTGTATGCCAACCTTTAAGTGCTGCATAAACGTCAAGCATGACAATCAGTTTAACTGCAAATGTAAAAAAATCTCTAATATGCAGGAAAAGTCTTTAAATGCCTTTGCTATTATCAATCAACAAACAATTATCAAATGCCTACTCTGTGCCAGGTATTGTTATAGTATACAAAAATGAGGCAGGCCCTGCTCTGAAGAAGCTTACAATCTAACAGCGAGCATATCATGTACATGCACTGTATGAGATGAGGAAGATTCCTTTTGTGTTCAATGGTTCAAATTTGTCAGATTGTCTCACCAGGAAAATACACACACTTGTACGAATATGAAGTGCCTTCAACCTTCAGACCTCTCAATTCAATGATTCCTGTTAGGGTTTTGTGCTAAAGTTACAGAAAAAAGAAGGAAAAAAATCACCTACCTATATGAAAATATCTATATCTGGTGAATGTGTAACGGTAAAAAATGTTAACTTATATCCAACTATGGCATATTATCGTTATGAAGTACAACAGTGCTATTATAAAATAACTATGAAACATACAAGATCTGGAAAGACCTAGATAAAGTCTCAGAAAGTGCAATCAGGAAAACCAGAACCAGATATAGTTCTATAAAAAAGCAGACCTGGAACAGAATGCAGAATAAAACCTTTTTTGCTTGTCAATTCATTGGCCTTACCCTGCGATTATGCAAAACTGTATTCTTTTTTGTTGGTTTTTGTTGGTGACTAAAGTAACAGAAAAATTTTTTTAACAACTTCAAGGGACTGTAATTTTGTCACTGTGGGTACTTCCTTCACCAATACAGACCAGAACCATTCTATGCCTTAAGAGATGGTCTTTGAAAGTCACTGTGGTCAAAAAAATTCCATAATCCTGCAGGCAATCTGGTGAAGAGTCTGTCTGCCTTCAACCAGGTTGATATTGGGAAGAAAGAGAGACTGCCATCACATCGAAACTGGCAGCTGCTGCAGCTCTGTAGGCCCAGTCCCAGACCACACTCCATGGGCACTGCCTTCATAAATCCAGCTAACTCTAGGACCTGAGGGAATGTGTATCAGAGGAGGCTCTGAGTTCAAGACATGAACATTACTCTACTACAGCACAATTCATTATTACAGATTCTGACATACTCCCAAAGTCAATCAGTTCCCTCAAAATATAGTCATATGGTAAAAAGCCTTGTTTAAAAAAAAAACCAAACAAACAACAACAACAAAAAACCACAGGACAGCTAGGTGGTGCAGTGGATAGAGTACTGGCCCTGGGGTCAGGAGGACCTGAGTTCAAATCCAGCCTCAGACACTTAACACAGTAGCAGTGTGACCCTGGGCAAGTCACTTAACCCCATGGCCTAGCCAAAAAACAAACAAAAAACCAAACATGGTTATAAAAGCATGTCATACTTTCCAATACTTACTTTCCAACTTACAAAGGGATCCCACTGTGAATCTGCAAATATAGTTGATCATCTTTGCCATATGTCTATTTAGCTAGGCCTAGATTGTATCTCCTGGTATTCACTGTTTATTTAGTCAAAATGATCTTGGGAGAAGGCGGCACAGTGGACCTGTCAATTGTGGGACTTGGGAGTCAGGAAGACCTACTATTCCAATCACATATTCTTGTAATATATTCAGACAGAGGCAGCCTGACCCAGGGGCCAGAGTCCCAGGCCTGAGGTGAGAAAGGCCTGAGTTCACACGAGGCTGCTGACACTACTAATAATTGCCCAGAGGCCGGTGATCTGCCTTAGCCCGCACTGGATACAGGGAGCAGAAGAATGTAAAAACTAGTCAAAGGAGCTGGGCCAGTTTTAACGAACCTACATCAAATTGAACGCAATGTAAAAATAAACTGTGAGATGTAAAAAGAAATCACATATCCCTAATGCTTTAAGTTTACCAAATCCTTTTCTCATACAACTTTGTAAGGGAGAGTACAAGTATTCTGTGTCTATTCTGTACTGACCAATAAGTTGATGATCTACAAAGTCAAATGATTTGCCTGAGATCACAGCTGAAAACACAGACTACTATGATTCTGTGAAGTGACAGAGCTAGGAGTAAAGCCAAGTCTTCTAACTCCAAATTCAGTTTTCTTTCCACCTTACAAGTAAAAGGATGACACCAGGTCTTAAAACCCAGGTCTTCTGAAAAGCAACAAGTAATAAATGCCAAAACAGGTCACCCTTTCATATTTTTAACAAGGAAGCCAGTGAACCCGATAACAACTCCCTACATAACAGCTTCTGAAATACAAGAGAAAAACAAGTTGACTTTTACATATACTTTTACATTAGCCCTGGGAGGAAGGTATTTCAGCCTTATTCTCGTAAGAGTACAGCTAATATTATAACTTACTTCATTTTAACAAACTATAAGGAGCATATTATATGTAAGTTCCTATGTTAAGTTACTAAGCACCGCATTTAATTTTCTTCTAATTATCAAGTGATTCTAACTTACTAAATATACAGTTAAGATCTGCATATTTAGTAATATTTACTATTAATCATTTTTGTTAGATTTTCATATTCAGATAATGGAGAGTTGCTATCTCCTATTATTTGTGTCTATTTTTCTTTTGTTATGATTAATACTTCTTTCATGAATTTAATTGTCAAACTTAAGTGTTTATAAAATGAGAGATACTACATATATGCTATTCATTTTTCCTTTTACCATTAAATCACACCCCTTGTCTGTCAAAAAAAAGTTACTGAGCACTGAAAGATGAAAAGCAATTAAAAAATGACAGACTGCTGCATTTCTGGAGCTTACAATCTGGTGGGGGAATACATTTTTATAAACATGATGCCAAATAAAATACAATAGGAGGAAAAGTAAGAGCCAGATAAAGCATTCTAAGAAACTTATAAGGAAGAAACTTTATTACATATTGTTTGTTCTTACTACTGGCCTTTAGGCAGCTAGGTATCAGAGAGGATAGGGAGCTGGACCTGGAGTTAGGAAGGCTCATCTTATCTCAGACACTTCTTAGCTGTGTGATGCTGGGCAAGTTGCTTAACCCTGTTTGCCTCAGTTTCCTCACCTGTGAAATGAACTGGAAAAGGATATGGCAAACCAATCCAGTATCTTTGCCAAGAAAACCTGAAATGGGGCCATGATGAGTTGCACATTCGGAACAACAAACCCTTTTTATTAAAATATCACTAGCTTTTTTTATGTATCTAAAAACCAGTGAATGGGGTGGGGGGGGGTTGACACTGCTCATGAAGTTCAGCGAGCTAACATTAAGAATGTACATTGTGAGACTTGTCTTTTACAAAACAGAAAGAGTCCAGAGTTTGGAATCAACCTGGGCTCTGCCACTTACTTGATGACCTTGGGAAATCATTTTACCTCTCAAGATCTAGGTTTCCTCCCCTGTAAAATAAGGGTGTTGGCCTGGATGGACTCTAAGGTCTCTTCTTGATCTAAATCTAGGCTCCTAGTTCTTCTGAGACAGCACCAAGAAAAACTTCACAATCCCCTCATTTCAAAAGACCTCAGGAGGCATCCAATACAGGTGTCAATAAATAAAACACGGTTTAAAATCTGAATAGCAACCACCCTGACTTCAATAAAGAAACAAAAGGAAAAAACATGTAAATGCCTCCAACTGAGGATATGAGGGGAAAGGAGGAGAATCCAGAGAAGTTTGGGACAAAACAAAAGTTCAGGTGGAGAGATGGGTGAGGCAAGAGGATAACGAGTGGGGAAAGGGAATCCGGAGGACAGCGTGGCCAAAAGGCAGCACAAGTGCCGAAGAGAACAGGCAACTGGCACCGTGTGTGGTACACCAGGAAGCAGTGGGCTGCTGAGGAATCGGGGCAAAGGACCCGTTGTGGTTAATGGGTAGAAGGTGATCTGCGAAGGTGCTGCCAACCATCCACCCGAGCAGTCGTGACAGCCCCAAGGAATGGGATGAAAGGGGGGAGGACAAAGTGTTCAAAGAGGAAATACACAAGGAGGTGTCCCCTCCAGAACGAAGAGGAGCTTTCCCAACGGGAAGCAGCCGAAAGCGGAGAGGGAGACTAGCTGAACAGGCTATTCAGGGGGTACGGTCAGTCTCTCACCCTGAGAGGTCAAATGTGAGCGGGGCAGAGAGGAGGAAAGAGCAGGAGGATAGAGAGAGGAGGGACAGAAAGGCTAGACCGGGAGAGTAGAGGAGAAGGGGTGACAGAGGGGGAGGACGGCGGGGAGGGAAGAGATGGGAGGCGAACAGAGGGGAAGGAAGAGAGGAGAGCGTAGGGAGGGAGCATGAAGGGGAGGGAAGAGATGGGACGCGGGGAGCAGAGGGGAACGAAAGGAGAGGTGAGCGTAGGGAGGGAGGGGCACAGCGGCGGAGGGAGGACCGAAGGGGAGGACGGCTGAGGGAGGGCAGAGATGGGGGGAAGGGAGGTTGGAGGCCCAGAGAGAGGGGCCCGCGGTGAACGGCGAGAGGAGCGGCTCGAAAGGCAAGGCGCTGGAGAGCCTCGGGGAAGGAGGAAGGGTATGGGTTTCCAGGACCGGCCGGCGCACGGGGACAAAGGTCACGCCATCCCAAGGGCCGCCCGTGGCCACAGGCCGCCTCAGGTCGCTCCCCTCAGGTGACCCCGGCGGGAGCGCAGTCTCAGGCGGCCCGCCGGGCGCTTACCCCTCGGGATGACGGCAGCAGCGGCGGCGGGGACGGCGTGGGGCCGGGTGAGGCGGACAGCCCCGCGTCCACAGCAGCTCCTCAGTAAGATGGACGCCATGTGCCCGGCACTGCCTCGCTCCGCTCGGTCGCGGGCTCCCTGGCTCCTCCCGGCTCTTCCGCGGCGGCCCGGCCCGGCCCAGCCCGGCCTCGCAGGCTCGCGGCCCGCACGACGTAGGCACCACGCACGCACGCGCGGCGGCGGCGGCAGCGGCGGAACGTTAGCCGTTGGCTCGGGCCGATTGGCTGCGGCAGCTCAGCTCCAGACCCCGGCGCCGGCGGTCGCCATATCCCGGCAGTGACCAACGTAGGACGCGGGGTGGGGTGGGGCGAGGACTCACCAGCACCTCCGCCCCTTCACCCCGCCCGACCGTTCCCATTGGGTCCGGCCTGTCTCGCTACGGACCCCCGGTCCCCGCCCTCCCCTCCGGGCCTCGTGCCAGCTGAGGCGGGAAGCTGAGGTTCGGCTGGCTGGAGAAGACTACAAGTCCCGGCAGGCCGTGGGCCAAGCCCTAAGGCCCGCTGGAGGGAAGGCTCAAGCGGGGCGGCCGCAATGAACTCTGGGGCTTGTAGTTTAGCTAGGGCGCTAATTGAGCCAAGTAGTCGGGGTTTCAAGCAAAATGGAGTTCCCTGAAGGCGTTATAGCTAAGGTGCCTTATTCAGGTGGACCCTATGCTAGAATGATGATTTAAGTGGTGCAGTGCAGGTTTGTTTTTTGTTTTGTTTTGTTTTGTTTTTGACAGGAGTATTTTGTTTCCTTGGCAAGGTTAACTCTCCACTCGTGCTAATCCGTGCCTCCTGGACTTCTTGTGGTCTCCAGCAGACTTGCCTGGGGGCACTCTCTCAACTGGAGGGGCTGCAACCCAAATCTTCCTGACCTTTTACGGCAAGCCCAGCCTTCTAGCAGCGGGCCAGGCTTCAGGTAAGGAAACTGATCACGGAAGGCACCCTCTTCTAGAACTGTGGGACTTTTCCAGAAAAGCTGTGCCCCATCAAAAGCCACATAGCTCTTGAGCTCCCTCTTTTAAAAATCAGGGGTAATAGACACTTAGTTCAAAGTCAAATAGGATCAGAGATTTAGAACTGGAAGCGTTCTTAAAGGTCATCTAGTTCAGTGTCCCCATTTTTCAGGTTTAGGTTTGTAGAGGATAGGTAATGCCTAAGGTCACACAAATAGCGGGATTAGAAAAGAAGCAATAGAATGTAACTCTGGGACAAATAGCCTCAGTTTTCTTACCTACAAAATGGAGATAATAGCACCCAACCAGTGCCTTCTCTCTGTGCATCATCTCCAATTCCTACTATTTCTGTCTTGTTTATACATGTACATACCAGGGCACCAGGGCCTGAAGCCTAATTA
The DNA here is from genome assembly GCF_003287225.1 of Phascolarctos cinereus. NCBI lineage: Eukaryota > Metazoa > Chordata > Mammalia > Diprotodontia > Phascolarctidae > Phascolarctos > Phascolarctos cinereus. The sequence continues at coordinate 198,923,254 of NW_027556402.1, read as the reverse complement.
ATCTGTGCTTGTGGACTGAATGCGTGTGAGAATCAAACAACTGCAAACCTTAAAGAGCTATGTAGAAGCTAGCTGTTGTTATTCATACAACAGGGCAGTGGGAGAGGGTGGATGTGACTGTAGTACCTGGGTGGAGAGGCCACTGCCAAGCCTCTAATGTCGTCTGGTTAGATGATGCTGTTTCCCTTAGTCTCAAGTGTCTGGCAGCCTCTGTGTTTTGTTTTGTTTTGACTGACTGGTTGTAGAGCTGCTGCTTTTCTACCTTGTCTTCACATATAGACCTCCTTTCATAAGAGGAGTGGCCATCTCCCCTCTAGCCAGAGCCCATAAGCTGTGGAACTCTTTTAGTAAGGAAGGCAGGCTCTTCCATATCCATATCACTGTAGCAAAAATAGTCAGCTAGTTCCCGGAGTCTTTGCTGGGTGTGACATTTTTCTCTCGGAAGAAATTCTTTGCTACTGGGGCCAAAGTTTGGAAACTAAGTACAGCCTGCCAGATAAGCAGAGCCTGAAGGTATTTAATTGGTCTTTGATCCTCTCTCTGCTGCTAGACTGGAACTGATGACTGGGTTCCAAGTCCATAGCCATGCATAGCTCATGGACTAGGTGTGGCCTGGTGTTCTATACCCCTCCCTGATTTTGGGTTAAACATTCCTTGTAATTCACATCTAACCCTAAAGGAGATCTCTTGTCATCACACCCATAGCAGGTGGTATGATTAGTTCTCTACCTCCCCGTCCCCCACCCAAAAAAAAAACAACCCTACAACTTTCTGTATGGTTCTGAGGCATTTCAGTTTTCCCTCAGTCCAAGATCCTTTGGGTCTCCCTCTCTTGCAAATAGAATTGAAGAGGGAACACCTACTGTATTCCAGGCACAGTGCTAGAACTTGGCAAAAGTCAAGGATAGCAAGGAGAAGCCAGGTAAAATCACTGCTATACATCAGCTATATCTCAGTCCTCTCTTCCCAGTTCATGGATTCACATTGCACTTAGGGCCAGGAGCAAGCCTTCCAGATTTTAAACTGCCTTACACAGAGCATCTACAATTTTCATTCCCTCACAGGTCTAATAAACTGTGGGTCTTGCATAACAATGCATTAAGATTTATGATACCCACTGTGAAATAAATACACAGAAAATTGTAAAACATGGTTTCTACTATAAAATAGTTGTTGGGTTGGGTTTTTTTCCTAGTTGAGGGAATGTTATTAAAAGGTGGAAATGTAACTTACTAAACTCATGATCGTCTAGGCTAGGCAGTGAGGTGGCTCAGTAGATAGAGCACCCTGGCTGGAGTCAGGAAGACCTGAGTTCAAATCTGGCCTCAGGCACTTCCAGCTAGGAAGATGGCAAATCACTCCACTATCTTTGCTAAAAAAAAACCCCAACAGGGTCACCAAGAGGCACACACAACTCAGCAACAAAAGTCTAGGCTAAATGCCAAATGGGGAGGCAGATGATGTGGAATTTATACAGCAGCCCACATCAAGAAAAAGAGCTAAAGTTTTAACAGACTCTGAGCTCAATTTGACTTAAAATTGAGCCAAATAGCCAAGTCAACTTTAGGCTGTATGAAAAATCTATAATGAGGAAAGCAATAGGCAATTCTGCTGTCCTTTGCCCTGATCAAAACATATGTGAGTTTTGGGTTCACTTCTGGGTTCCATATTTCAGGAAGAACACGTAAGCCAGAGCACATTCATAAGGAAGAGACAAAGATGAGGACAGAAAAAGCCAGAAAAGCATGACTGAGAAAATTGGAATTGTTTAGCCTGGGGAAGAAAAGACTTGGAGACAGAATCACTGTCCAAATTTTTGAAGTGCCATCAAAGTGAAGGAGGAATTCAATTTGCCCTGTTTAGTGCTGAACTAGGAACAGCGTGGAGGCTGATTACAACTCGACATAAGGAAAGATGTCCAACAATGAGAGCTGTCCAACTATGGAGTGGGTTGCTTCAGGAGGTGCTGACTTAACTGCCGTTTGAGATATTTAAGCAGAGAATGCTATCAGAGATATTGTAGAGGAGAGTCCTAAAGTACTGGTTAAAGGAAGTATCCCAGAAGTCACTTCCAGCCCTGAGGTTCTTCAATTCACTGGGCTAAGACATCTCTGTGGGCTGGAGGGCTCTGGGTTAGTCCTGGTGGAACAGGGCCCTGAATGATGGGCAGGTCCAGGAGTGGAGAGACTGACTATCTGAGCTAAGGCAGAGAAACACAAGTTCAAGATGTGTCTGAGAGACAGTGAGGAGACTGTGTGGGACCAGTAGGAGCTAACCCTGCAAAAGGAAGTTGAGATGAGGTTGAAGAGCAGTGGATTTGAATGTCTAGCTAAGGAATCTGGACTGTAGTCAATCACACTGACAAAAAATGATGATACTAGAATTGATATCTCCTGACTCCACATCAAGGGTGATTTCCACTGCATCACATTGCTTTTCCTAGCTGTTTATGGACCGTAAAAATAGACCTTGTCTCCCATACTAGTAAGTCCATTGAGGGCAGGGGCAGCTAGGTGGTGAAGTGGATAGAATGCCCAGCCTGAAGTCAGAAAGATATAAGTTCAAATCCCATCTTAGACACTAAGCTGTGTAACCTTGGACAAGTCACTTGTCTGCCTCAGTTTCCCCATCTATAAAATGGAGATGATAATAGCACTTACCTTGGAACACTGTTGTGAGGATTGTTGCAAAAATTTTCAGGATCTTTGAGCTTTAGCCACAGGATGAACATGCCAGCACAGGATACAGACAGTCAGGTATATGACAGTTGATTTATCCACCCAGTAGGTGATGAGCATATGTATCTCACAGTTCCACAGATGACATATATGTAGTCTCTTGAGAGAAATGATTATCTCTCTCTCATATTAATAGCCAATTATTAAAATTGGGGAGACCCATTTCTAAAATATATAGAGAACTGAGTCAAATTTATAAGAAATCATTCCCCAATTGATAAATGGTCAAAGGATATGAACAGGCAGTTTTCAGATGAAGAAATTAAAGCTATCTGTAGTCATATGAAAAAATGCTCTAAATCATTCTCGATTAGAGAAATGCAAATTAAAACAGGTCTGAGGTACTACATCACACCTACCACATTGGCTAACATGACAAAACAGGAAAATGATAAATGTTGGAGAAGATGTGGGACCCAGCGAAAATGAGCATGATCTTTCAGGAGAGAAGATGGATATTCAGCAAAATAGGAGACTTCCAAACCTTCCTGATAAAAAAAGACCAGAGCTCAGCAGAAAATTTGATCTTCAAATACAAGACTCACAAGAGATATAAAAAGGTAAGTGAGACAGAAAGAAACAACATGTTATTAATAAGGGTAAACTGGGGGGCAGCTAGGTGATGCAGGGGATAGAGCACCAGCCCTGGAGTCAGGAGGACCTGAGTTCAAATTTGACCTGAGACACTTGACACTTACTAGCTGAGTGACCCTGGGCAAGTCACTTAACCCCATTGCCTAGCCCCCCTGAAAAAAAAACTCTGAACAAAACTTACCAGTCTATATTGCATGAAATCATCTGTTTCTGGGAAACCTTTTCCTTTGGAAGTTGTATATCAAGGGGGTTTGTTCTAGACCACTAACCACAAATTGTCTGGCTTGGTCCACTCAAACTCAGGAGGCATATATCCCTGAATCAACATCTCAGTGTCTTTAACTGGGTGACAGTTGTCAACAGTAACTAGAATGGGCTTTCTACCTTGTTTCTGCAGATTTTGCTAAGGTATTTATTCCAGGAGATTGACTTTCCAAGTTCAAGCCACATGTGGAATTTTCCTGAGGAATACTGCTTAACCTGTTATAATAAGACAGTATAATTTAGTAGGGTCTTACATCAGCCTTCAGTAAATAGCTATGTGGTGAAAACCAATAGTAATCTTATGGAGTTAACCTTATGAACTTTGGTGTTATAGGAAGAACATCAAATTAAGCTACCCATAATATAACTGGAATTGAAAAGTTTCAGTTTTCACATATGATTTGTACTTTCTGTCTTTGTTTGAATCCTGTATTTTGCATGGACAATGCTATCTATAAGCTAGAAGGGTCCTAAAAAAATTGTTTGAGGACCTAACATTGTAAAATAAGTCCTCCTCTATCTTGATGTTATCAGAGAGATCTCAAAACAGAAAAAAAACACACCATGATTTAAAACTTTCTTTGTAATTAAAGCAGTTCTATAGATGGGGGCCTTAATCCAACTTGGGACTAATAGACAATTTAAACCACATCCAAAGCCTGTGTATTTAGGCATTTGTATGGCTAAATATCTAGATATTCAAATGGATCTGAAGTAGACTCCATACTTTGCTCTACCATTTCCAGTCACATTCTCTATTACCTTTGGGATCAAATTTAAAATATCTCATTTAGGACCATCATCTTTATTTAGCCTTTTGTTATTGTGTTGACTGGCACCAACAGCAACATTTTTAAGGCTACTAATACAATTACAGTTATCAAGAGTATAAGTGTATTCTTTCATCTAGTAGAAAACATTTGGTAGCCAATCACATATAGAAACAGCCTAATCATACTGTTTTTCTCAAACTCAAGTTTACTAATCAATTAAAACTGAAACTTTTATGTCTTTATTATATCCTCCCTTTTGAGGATATATTTCATTCTCATATCATTCAGGAAAGATGTGATACTTATACATAATCTTAATACGTGAATATTTAGCTAATTAAACAATAAGCAAGGAGACGGCAATAAGAACTGGTTTTCCTTAATTGCCAGAATTAGAAATTTGAAACAGGTAATGGTCAGATATTCAGAAGAATAAAAAGGCAATTAAGTCCTACATATTTGCCTCTTCTTGATGGTAGCAATAAGATTAGCTTATGAAACCTTTGAAGTTCTCCTTCTATGATCAGAGAAATGTGCTAGGAGAGAAGGATGAGGGACATGGTTGTAAAATATCAAGTCAAGACCATCCAGATTGGCCTATCTAGGTGTACTATGAGAAAACTCCTTTGGCCCTGGTTAATATCAGATTTAAAATAGAGATAGCTTTTCTGGAAGAACTAATCATGCAACAGAGTTCCACATTGTTCACAGGTTATCACAGCCAGGTTCAGAATCAACCAGGTGGGAAGGTTTCCTATCTAAAAAGGAAATAGCACAGTAGGGAAACTGAGCCTCTGAAAGGCCACTTTCTCCACTTTCTCGATCATTTATATCCACCAGTAGTGTTTCCGAGAAGATAATCTGTGAATAGTTCTTGGCATTTCCTTTGAATGGCAAAGTATCAGCTTAACAATCAAACAATTATTCCTAAACTCAGAACAAATCATATTATAGTCCCAAAATATTCCATCTCACACAGCAGGTTTCACTCCTTACAGTTTAGAGCAGGATATAGTTATTTTTCATGTTCCAATAATAAATTACAATAAATAAAAACATTTTTGCAGCCCTTAGTAAGTATATACAAGGCCTTTCCAAAAGCAATCATTTGTGATTTTATTTTTCTTTTTTAATCTAAACACATCCTGGTATGAAAATCAATTACGAAACCAAGAAACTCTTCACATTCTGGAGTTTTATACGTAAAGAGAATATGTGGTATGAAAAAAACTGGCTTACTATTGCATATTCCCTAAAGTAGAAAAAAAAAACTTTTGAACTAAAAAAATCTTTTAAACTGTTGAAACCAAATTGGCTCAAAGATGCAACTCCAAAACATATTATTCCAGGTATAACTTCAAAATGTTCATATTCAGAAATCAGACATCCATATAAATCACTTCTATATTATAAGGAAATTTAAATAATCTCACACTTGTCTCATGTATTGGGAACTGGGCTCCTTAGCTTACAATTATATCTAGTTTCAGGATGAAATTCACAAAAGACTCCCATTTACATACCCTTTCCAAGTAACTCCAATTTTCCCCTCCAGCCCTCACCCCTCAGTGGATCTTACCTGGGTTAAAAATTCAGTCTGATAAGGTCTCACTTAGACCTTAGACTTCCCAAGGTAACAAGTTTATCTTGACCAACCTGGAGCCTGCCATTTGAATATGAAAGACAACTTTTAACCACAAAAGCACTCTGCCAAAAAGAAAAGTTAACAATTGTGCTAGGTGCAGGTTCAAAAGGAAAAACCACTTACCCTGTTTGGAAGATAAAACTTTTAAAACCTGCTTCAGTTCTGTTGAAGAATTGAGCATTTTCTGTCTCTTTCCAGAGGAGAGAAAATGATAGGAGTATGCTGTTTGTGTGAAAATTTCACAAAGTTAAATTCTGGGAAACTATAACCCCAAAAATCCACAAAGTTATTTCATCGTTTATTAAAAACATTTACTCATCTGTCACTCTCTTTGTGTTCCTAACTTGGTAGAAAATCAGTCAATAAACATTTATAGAGTGCCTCCCAAGTGCTATGGGGACATAAAAAAAAGCCTTGAGACAGTCTCTGCCCTCCTGGGGCTTTTAATAGAACAATTCACAGCTTTGAATTTTGCCTCAGAAACTTTTCCCAGCTTTCCTGCCTGATCTTAAAACTCATCTTCCATTGCCTTGGTTTTCCGGAAATAGAGGTTAGCATTAGAATTGGCTCTTTTACTCTTTAGAATGTGGAAAAGGTACCATTTTGTGGTCATTTAGATTGATGTATTAAAATTGTATCTTGTTCTGATTACTATGACCCAACTCCCCCACCCTTCTAGTCAGTATAGTACGTTTAAGTAGCTAGTATAAAGGGGGCAATAGTAGGAAATAAGATTACAGAGGGGAACCTGGAAGTCATATACAACCATCCCAAATATCAAAGGAACATAATTTGTAATATAATTGTATGTAATATAAATTATATTAACCAACTCACATCCTGGGAGTATGTGCCAAATCAGGAGAAGCCATCTAGGCACCGCTGTCAGGGCCTTCTGGTCCTATGATATGTGAAGTTCAGACAAGTTTTGGACATCAGCAGTAAGACCTGCAGAACATCAGAAGATACTGATAGTTTTGAGGTGATGTGGACCTGTTCACTTTAAAGTTTTACCAATAACTTTGAGGAGATTTGGGTCTGTTAATGAACTAACCCCAAGGCAGCACAGATAAGAGTTAGTCCATTTCCCCTCCCCAAAAAAAAAGACACCTCCAACTCATGCCCCCCAAGCACTGTTATATCTCCAAAGGATCAGTGATGTCTAGTGTTTCCCATTCAAATCCTGGTTACATGAGTTATACCCTACCTCTTCCCCTTCCCATTCTTTCTTTCACACTACCAGTCTTTTCACCATCCCATTTCCCCCTTTCCCATCCCTCTCTGTGTTTTATTAAAGTGTGATTGCAGCTCCATTTCCCATTGCCATCATGAACTTTCCCAGCAAATACCCAAAAAATCAGGCAGGCCTGCCCCAATTTCATAAATTAATTATCAATTCAATTGACATAGCTCACCAAGGATAGACTTAGACAAATCAGCCCTTCCTGGGATTTTTTTTTTAATTTGCCAATAAAAGTCCCACTGGTCTTGGTTCTGGAACAGAGGAGATCCTATAATGACCACCGACCACTGACCATTCCTTCCACTCTACTTCTGTCAGAATTATATAATGATCTGGGTGTCAAAATCCTTATTTGGCAAAGGATTCTATAATGAAGCCTGCTATTCAAGTTGAAATTGAGACATATCAGCTTTATATAATTATTTGTAGGAGTCCTGCTAACTCCTCAAGTTTTACATTAACTTAGAAAATGAACAGAAAATTTATATGGAAAGGATGGTCAAGAGTCAAGACAATACCAGTAATCAAAAGTGACACACTGACTATCATCAGCTAGACAAGTCTCTTTCTTATTTGCTTGCAGAAAATAAGGTGAAGAGGTACTTGGTTTGGAAAAATCTTGGTCTTATTCAAGTAATCACCCAGAGATAGAAACACAAAGTTTTCTTAGGTATAAGAGATAAGACAGAAAATACGGAACCATAAAACACTAAGCTGTCTCAGCAGTTTTCAAATTTTAAAGCACAAAGGTGCTAGACTACAACTTTATCAGTTCTCCCAGTTCCTCTTCTCTAGAAGTTCCCAAATTAGTAAAATCTCCTTTTCTGCACATTTTGTAAGTTTTTGAAGAGGAGAATCTGAGCGTCCAAGACACCAGTGCCTTCATGGTTGCCAGAATCATTGCAAGAATTTTCAGGGTCCTTGTGCTGTACAACTCCAGTATCTTTGCCAAGAAAATTGCAAATGGGGTCACAAAAAGTCAGACACAGCTGAAATGACTAAACAATAACAAAACTCTTATTATGTACCTTATTAGATAAATAAAAAGAAGTAAATGAGTTCCTACAACTATTCAAAGTCCTATTAATTTTCTTGTATAACTTTAAATTGATTAGAGGAAAGGAGGTACTGAAGGAGACATTCGGTACATTTCTATAATAATAGCAAATATAACACAAAATGGAGTCAGTTTGATGAGGTCTAGAGATTTAGCGGTGCTGGGACCCCAAAATCACGACAAGTGGGTCCTGCCCAAATGAATTGGACCCAGGCTTTCTTTCAGATACGAGGTTTATTAAAGATCCGCCGCATTGGCCAGACTCTTAAGGAATCTGAGCCCTTTAATGGAGTTGAGATGGACCTTTTATATACAGAAAGACTGGGAAGGATCTAGGAAGAATGTTGATGGGAGTGATGGGGAGGTTGAGAATGGGTTCTAGGTAGGGTCAAGGGTGGGAGGTAGCCACCGGCCATAAGGAGGTAAGACTATGGAGGGCTAGGCTAGGTTAAGGGTAACAGAGAATTAGGAGATTAGGTGGTAGGTAATAATGAAAGGCCAGTTGATAGGATTATAGCCTCAGGGAAATGCCAGAGACCTCCTTGATCAAGAGGAAGAATTCAAGGAGAATCCCTTAGACAGATGGGACCCAAATTCTTTTTGGGGTAAGGGAAAAGGTCTTGGCTTGGGCCAAGTTCTCCCAAAGTTCTCCCAAAAATCCACTTTCAACAGGATCAAATAAGAAATGTTATTATTATTGTTATTGTTGTTGTTATATCTCATATCCCCTCTAGTGCCTCCCACAATGCTGACCAAATTCTTAGAATCATAGAACAGGAGTTAGAGCTGGACAAGACCTTAGATAAGATCTAGTCCAACTCTCATTTTACAGAGGAAGCAACTGGGGCCAGAAAGGCAACAGGACCTACCTGTGGTCACACGGCTAGGAAGTGTCGGAGCCAAGATCTGATTTAATATCCTCTGACCACAAGCCCACTGCTCTTTCCATGATACCACACTGCTGCTTTTTCAATACCTGAAAAAAATTAGCTTCATCAATACAGATGCTCCTCTCATCATTGCTGATTAAAACTCCTTCATCCCTTAGTCTTTTGGGGTTCTTGTGACCAAAAAAAATAAAATCAACCTTTTGGTAATGAATCTCTCCACACTTAGCAAGGTGAGGCCTTTGGATGATTGACAAAAAGTCAGGGGCAGCTAGGTGGCACAGTGGATGGAGCACTGGCCCTGGAGTCAGGAGGCCCTGAGTTCAAGTCTGGCCTCAAACCAGACACTTGGCACTTACTAGCTGTGTGACCCTAGGCAAGTCACTTAACCCCAACTGCCTCACCAAAAAAAAAAAGTCATTCTGTTGCCTGATCCATACTGGAAGCCCTTCCAGCTTGAGAGGACTCTCTCCACTAACATAATAAGAGTTTAGGTTGGCAAAGTACTTTCTTTAAAACAACCCTCTGAAGAAATGAGTGTGAATCTCAATATTACAAATGAGGAAACTGAGAGACAAAGAGCCCAAGGTCACACTAGTATCAGAGCCAAGACTCAAATCCAGGTCTTCTAAGACTTTTCATGATTTTCAAAGACCACTGCCATCCCATAGTACATTGAGTCCTCAGAGAGGATTTATCCCACTTAACCTTCAGAGGGTATACACACAACAGTAATAGGAGCTCACATTTATGAAAGGGCTTCAAGGTTGACAAAGCATTTTCTTCATCCCTTTGAGGTAGAGATATAAACATCCTTATCCTCATTCTATAGATGAGGGAATCTAGGCCGAGAGATGCGGAAGCTAAGATTTCAACCCAGGTTCGAACTGTAGCCCTCTTTGGACCGGGCCAGGCTGCTTCTGGATTAAGTAGATGATGCAAAGATTCATCCTTAGCCCCAGTGTGACCCCAGCCCCCCTCTCCAGATTTATTACAGATTATTGCTCTTGAGGTACCATTCCGTCCAGCCAAACTGACCCACTTGCTAGTCCCATCTCCCTTTTACTGTGCCTTTGTAGAAGCTGTTCCGAATGCCAGGAAAGCCCTCCTTCTCACCTCTGCCTCCCAGAATCCATATCTTTAAATCTTAGCACAGGAGCCACCTTCATTCACTAGGCAGTTTTTCCTGATCCTCCTCCTCTTTTCTCTAGGGAGTATCCATGTTGGCTTCCCTGAAAGTAACAAGCTCATTCTACACATTTGTACGTCACACTATTTATTACAAGCATTAGGACAAGCATGGGACTCCCCTTGAACAAAAGGTCCAGGACTGTTCTTCTCCTCCCTTCCCAGAGGGTACTAACCCCCATCCTCACATAAATAATAGCGCCCCTGAAGTCTTAGTAACGTGAGTGGAATTGTGGAACGTGGGAAAAGCCAGTTTTGCCATCTTGTCCCTTGGACGGTTCCGCCTGCAGTCTGCATCCCCTAGTTTGGACTCTCCTGGGTCAGATCAGCATCCTCCCTACTGTGGTCCTGCCCTGGCTTCAGCCCAGCATAATAACCTCTCCTCTCAATCCCAAGGGCTGGCCTCCCAGCAACCTTAGTGCTCTGCTCCCTCAAGCACAGTCTGTACCTTGGGCTCAAGGCATCAGGGAAAGCAGTTCCAGCTCTCCTCCAGTCAACATCTGTATCACAAGCCCTGTGGATTATGGAAAAGTGAGTTCTTTCTTACTCTTCTTTCACATCATGCCTGTCTCACCATTATCATTCTCATATTACTGATGAGGAAACTAGGCCTCAGGGAAATGAAGTGACTCACCCAACATGATCACCCAGCTCTTAATTGTCAGAGCCAGAATCCAAAACCAGGTGGTCTGACTTGCATGTACAGTGCTCATTCCATTACATAAGCTACAGCATAACCAGATAATAGCTGCTTATAAATTGTTTTCTTTTCTTTTTTTTTAGACAATTGAGGAATTGTTTTATTTTCAAAGATTTCTTTCTCTCACTCTTTCACTTTCACTTAACCTTGCCTTCCCTACCCCTCCTCACACACACCCTGAAAAAGCAAGAAAAGCACAACCCCTATTACAAACATATATAGTCAAGCAAAACAAATTCCTGCACTGGCCATGTCCAAAAAGACAGCCTCATTTTGTACCCTGAGTCCTTCTACTCTCTGTCAAGAGGAGGATAGCTCGTTTGATAATCAGCCCTCTAGAATGATAGTTAGTTCCATCATATTGATCAACATTCCTACGTCCTTCAAAGTGGTTTGTTTTTATGACATTGTTGTTATTACATAAATTACCCTCCCAGTTCTGACCACCTCCCTTTGCATCAGTTCATAAAAGTCTTCTCAGGTTTCTCTAAAACCGTGCCCGTCATCATTTCCTACAGCACAATAGTATTCTATCGCATTCCTGCACCATAACTCATTCAGGCTCTTCCCCAATTGATGGGTAACCCATTAGTTCCAAACAAGTGTTTCTTACATAGAAGGGTAATTATAAATGACAAAATAGCATTTCCTATATTAGTGGAGCCACATTTAGTGGATCACATCATTTTATTTAATGTGTTCCTCTGTCCTCTTCTGTGGATGCTCCAATGCCCCATGGACCCTGAGTTCACAGAGGCTATGCAGAATCATTGATCCTTGCAACTTGGAGAAATGGTTTTTGAATCCCGTGATTATAGGTTATAGAATCTCAGTGTTGTAATGGACCTCAGGAGCTACTTAGTCCAACCTGTCCTGACGAAGAATCCCCTCGCCAAGGCCAGCCTTCCCTGAAGACCTCCCCTGTAGGGGGACCTTGCTGTTTCCTGGTTCCACCTTAAAATGGCTATGAATGCTAGGAAGGCATAAATCCAGAAGCATATTGATTTAGAAAATCTCATGTCATCATTATCTATGTTCTATTATATTTTTTTAAAATTTCATTAAATATTTCTTTTTATTTTTGGTGATTCAGTTGGGGTTAAGTGGTTTGCCCAGGGTCACACAGCTAGTAAGTGTCAAGTGTTTGGTCTGAGGCTAGATTTGAACTCAGGTCCTCCTGACTTCAGGGCCAGTGCTCTGTCCAGTGTCACCTAGCTGCCCCTTGTATTCTGTCTCTTAAACAGAAATGACATACTGTATTCAGAACTGTGCTCATCTTTTGTATGAGTACCCTTCATGAATAGGTTACTTACCTATTGCTAGGAAGATCTACCTAATACTAAACTGAAATTTTTAGCCTAGAACTCTCCCTACCCTGCCCCCCATCTCCAGTCACCCTAGTTCTGCTCTCTGAGGCCAGCCAGGATAAATCTATCCCTGTTCCTCATGAGCTGTGGTATTTCCATTTTCCTACTCTAGGCCCTAGAAAAGCTTAGCTATAAATTCAGTTATAATAATACTTGATTAAATAATATCTTCCATCTGAGAAATATGAAGCAGTTTGTAAACCCATTCATCTTCACCTTTAGATTGGATTAAACCATTAATCACTCACCACAATCCCAGAAGCTGGAACTTCCAGTCCCAGCCCCAACACACTGCCTCCTATAGTAGCCAGCTCAGTGGGCTGCCTCCCAACTCCCAGGGAATGCCATTTTGCCTAGTTCAGGGCAAAAGGTTTGTCCTGTTAGTCCCAATTTCATCATCATGTCGCTGGTAGCTTGTGTCAGGACCACCTCCCAGAAGTTGTCTGTGATGAATCAATTCCATTCTAGGAAGGGGAAGGGCTCTCTATTCCAAAGGTTTCTTACATTTAAGCTCCCAATAAAGAAGGCTGTTTTTGGATATAGATCTAGTTGATCTTCTCTCATTCTTCCTTATTCCTTTTCTGGGCCTAGGAGTGCCTGTCCCCTCAGAGGACTCTAAACACCCTGAGAAAACTGCTCAGATCTCCCTCAGCTGGTAGATTGACTACTCTACCTCCCACCCCATGGTCCAGGCAATTCCTTCCAGATAGGGCTTGGACAACCAAGGGATGATATTGTTGGGGAGGGGATTTGCCTTTTAACAGCATCAAGGAAGTGAAACTGTCTCTGGTGAATGGTGAATGTACCTGGAAGAAAGAGGATGCTCTAGTTCAATTGGTGGTAACCCTGAATTCCTGGATGAAGGTGAGGAAGAGTCCTTCTCTAGTCTGTCATGGCAAATTACATTTGTTTTACTTAGCCACCAAGGGCAATGAGGACAAACCATGGATAGGCAGATACATGTAAGAAGAAGCTTGCTAACAGTAAGAACTGTCCAGAAATGGACTGAGCAGCGCTCTGGCGTAGATGGGCCTCTCATAATTGGAGGCCTTCAATCAGAAGAGGGATGACCCATTTTTAGGGATTGTCGAGGCAGGAGTAGGGACTAGATAGATGCCCATCGAGCTCTGAGATTCTGTGAGGCTGAGTTTACTATTAAACAAGCTCTTCGTCGTTTTGTAAGGTCATCCCTTTAGCAGTCACCTACCCTTAAGTCTCCTCCAGCTCCCACATTTTGATGCCCTTTACCCACACTTTTGTCACTGTTTTGATGGAATAACCTTCCTTTCTAAAATATCTGCTGCAAAAAAAGAAAAAAAAACATTTCCTGTATTCCACAGCATCTTTTCTCCCCACCTTGGATTATGTCTTTTGAAAAACCAGTGCCTGTTCTTCTTCATCCAAACCCCTGCTTCTTTCCTCCTGCTTCTACTTCCTCTTACCACAGGAGGCACACTGGGAAACAATTTACATACAGAATTCACACAATACAAAACTGTATTGCATTCAAATAAATTATAGCCTCGTAAATCAGGTTAATAATACTACCTCCTTGTTTTGCCTCTAGGACTGTGGTGAGGCTTAAAGGTGAAGATTAATGGGTTTACAAACTGCTTTGTATTCCTCAGATAAAAGATACTATTTAATCAAGTATTATTATGACTGAATTTATAGCTGAGCTTTTCTAGGGTCTAAAGTAGGAAAATGGAAATACCACAGCTCATGAGGAACAAGGATAGATTTGTCCTGGCTGGCCCCAGAGAGCAGAACTAGGGTGACTGGAGGTGGGGGTGGCGGTAGGGGATGCTTAGGCCAGAAATTTTCAGCTCAGTGTTACGAAGATCTTCCTAACAATTCGAGTTTTCCACCAGTGAAAAGGGCTGCCTTGGGAATCAATGAGCTGTCTGTTAATAGAGGTTATTATAAACCCACTCACACTCCACTGTGATGCTCTGGCTCTGACTCTGTTCACACTGCTCTGGGCACTCTCTTTTCCCATGCAGAGACTCAAAACTGTGCCATTCAGATATATCATCTGTCAGGACTCTTTTATCACTGTCCTCAAAACTCTGAATGGGAAACACTGGGACTTTAAACACTAAATACTAACAGTTTTGGAGTCTGAGGCAAGTATAAATGTCTTTGGGGGAAGACACCTTAGGAAGATAATTTGGACTTTAGGATCCAGGGTGCCATGGTGGGCGATCCCTGGCACAGACCATGGTAAAAGAGAAAAAGACCACAGAGCTCCAGGCACAGAGCAGGGTGGGGAGGAGTTAGAGAGAAGGAGCTCACCCATAGTGAGGGAGGTCCTCAAGATCACAACTTAGTATATACTGACCTTTAGGGCACCACAGGGGGCTTTCATGTGAGCTGCTCATGGTCTGGTGAAGGACTGCCTGAGGAGGAGCAGCCAGTTTCCCACAGAAAATCTAGAAGTTCCTCCACAATGTACATCTGGGATCCCAGCACTCTGGGAGGAGGTAAGTAGAGGGGGATAGCCAACACAGCAATGGGGGAAAGACACAAAGCAGTTATGTCTATCAAGCCAGGATGTGAAGAGAAATAAGGTGACCTGGTCCTAGGAGGCTGGTGTAGTGTAAGAAGGTAGCAGCCAGGAACTGGATGAGGGAATATAGATAGTTGCTGCAGATGCTGGGGGCCATGGTCCAGAGCTGGTAGTCTGTGTACCAGGCACCTTTGGAACAAGCCCTTGTCACCCCACCCTAGTTACAGCTATGCTAATGCACTGTCAGTCTTGCCGTCTGGATGGAAAAGCTAGCAGTATCTGCCTCTGTGTGCTGTCTTAATTCTCCGCTCTTCTCCTGTCCTCTAAATCAAGGTTTGCCCTAGAGACTATTTAGGGATCCACACCCAGAGACACCCACAAAACTCTCAGAGATCCATACCTGAAAAACATAGTTCCTCACAGCACTCTGCATCCTTTCTGACTCACACTACTACAGATACAGAGGCATCAGGATAAACTGGAGCATCCTTTGCAGAATGAGCAAAGGAATCAGACCTGAAGTCATGCCCACGCCACCTGCTGGAGCTGCCTAAAACTACAGGAAGAAGGCATTGCACCTGCTAGGAGTCCTTTCAGGCGCTCCATTGTACCGAGGCTGTGGGAGGGTTCTAGGGGAGAGGCGTTCGTTGGCTGGTTATTACTATTTTCCATGATTTCTGTCATCAGTGCTTTTTGTTTTCTGCTGTCTGTCAATGAAATATTCATCTTTGGGAGAGGATTCTGGGAAGATGGTAAAGTAGGTCAGAAAATTCCAAGCTTTCCAGATTTCCCCCACAAACAAGACAAAATAGAGCCCCAGGATGAAAGCAGAGCAGTAAAAATAAACAAGAGTTGAGTCTTCCTGAGACAACCTGAGAAGATCCCAAGAAAACCTGTGAAGTGTAAATAACTCCAGGTTAGTTCTGCTGAAACAGCAAAGGTACAAGCCCTCGGGCTAGCTGGATTGGGAGGTAGCCCCAGCCCCAGCTGCACGAATTTTCACCTCAGCCATGTCTGTAGGGAGTCTGGCAGTCTGAGCAGGGGGCAGGGATGATTAAGGGAACCTTTGCTGATAAGGAACACCAGATCCAGCTTGGCCCAGGATGAGAAGGAACCAGTGAGTGCAGAAGCAGTGGGGCTGGGATGCCCAGGAGGCCAGAGGGGAGAACTGAAGGAGGATCTGAGGCCCAAGGCACCGTCTCTTATACCCCAGGACTAGAGGTCGTTACAATTAATAAGCTGCTACAAATTTTTTAAAAATGAGCAGGCAAAAGAGAAAGAACCCAACTATAGAAAGTTACTATGGGAATAGAGAATGCCAGGGTTTGTCTTCAGAGGAGGATGCTGAAACCAAAAAAGCCTTTCCTACCCAAAAGAGTAACATCAAATGGTCACCTGCCCAAAAAGAATTCGTAGAAGAATTTTAAAAAGACTTTAAAAATCAAATGAGAGAGGTTGAGGGGGGAAAAAATTAAAAATAAGAGCAATCCAAGAAAAACAAGATAGCAAAAAGAAAGTCAACCAACTGGAAAAGGAGATCTAGAAGAAAACTCCTTGAAAATTAGAATTGGGCAAGTAGAAGGCAGTGATCTTTGAGGGTGAGGGGAGCAGAGTAGGTTAAGTAACAGGAGGGCAAGCTAGTGGATAGAAGTAAAGTAGAGGAGTCAGGAGGGATAGGAAATAAGAGATAAACAGAAAACAAAATAAAGATCAGGAGTAGAATTTATTGGGGAAAAAAGCAGGAGTAGTAATCATGATCTTAGACAAAGTTAAAGCTAAAATAGATTTACTCAAAAGAGAACAATAGGGAAACTACACTATATGTCAGCCATATTAATAACTAGACAGTATGAGGTTGGAATATTACTGTGGTATAGGAAATAATGAGTTGTTAGACTTAGAAAAATATGGAAAGACTTGGACTTATGAAGGAAGATGCTGTCCACCCTCAAAGAAACAGGACAAACAAGTATAGCACAGTCTTACATAGATGCATATGAATGTATATGTCTATATATGAGTATGATTATGGATACCTAAGTATATGTATGTGCATGTAACTGTGTGTACATGTATGTGTGTACACATATGCACATGGACATATATATTCACATTTAATTGCAGCCTTTGGGGGGGTGGAGGAAGGGAGAAACAAGAACAAAGTAAAAAGTGCACAGCAGAGAACAAGAGAAAACCTACAAGGAAGCAAAGAAAAGATGGACAGCTCTGAGCACGTTGTGTAGAACTTACTATATAGGCTTTCTTGAAATGGAAATTTATTGCTCTATATATTCTGCTATGCACATGGCAATGCTTTTTTTTCTTTTCTTATTTTGCATTTAAGTTTTTATGCATTTAGTATGTTAGTATTTTCAGTTTATATGCGTTTATTTTTCTTTTCTAATTGTGTATTTAAGTTTTAGGATTTAAGTTTAAAATAAGGTAATAAAGAATTTCCTCTTTGAATTTCGTGAACTGTGTTTGTCAAGGGCATCGGTCACAGCACACTGGATGGAGTCCTAAAGTGAGTTTCCCAGATTTTCCAGAGGGGATTCTAGGAGCCAGAGAACAGAGAAGTTTCCCAAAACGTGCCTGAGGGCACGTTTTTAACAGCTTTGTACACAAGGGTTACGAGAGTTTTACTATTTGTCGTGTGCTTGGGGAAAAGTCACTTTTCTCGTAGTCTGTTTCCTCCTAGTCTATAGATGAGGGTTTCAGACTAAGATTATCTATTGCTGAGAACGCTTTCAGGCAGGGCATTCTACCTCTGATGTTCTGAGATCCCTCCTGGCCTCTGATTGCTACATGACTGTGAAGCTACTGTGACAATCAGGTAGGGGATGTACAAAAGATGGAATAGAATTGCTCCTAGAGCCAGGCAGGGCAGATCTTGGATGCTCTTGGATGCTGGCCAGAAGGGCAGAAAGGGAGGATACTGCAATGAACTACGCAGGCTCATGGAGACTCAGGAGTGGGCAGAAGGGATGGGGAGAGGGGCGGGGAAGAAGGAGGGAGTCACGCACCAAGTGCCTTTGCGGCTATTATCTTGCCGTCCTATATTCCTGTCTACCATTTCGCCTCCAGCTCAGCCGTGCCTTCCCCATTTGTGGGTACACGCAGCCACAGAGCTCATAAAATTCTCCGCTGCAGTTGCATGCGGAGGGAAATTTTATCAGCCTTGTGGCTGGGGAATCTGTTGCCATGACAACGGCTAGGTTGTCTCCTCTCATAGATTTCACCCAGCAGCGATTAGCCTTACCCCTTCTCTCACCATCATCTGCAGGAAGAATAGAGGAGAAAATACATTTAATGGAATTTTTAAATCAAAAAGGAAGCCTCTTTCTTAACAAGTACCTTGGCTGTTTTGCAGATTTTTTTTTCTTTTTAATTTGTTCCTTTGATTGTTTGGGTTTTTAACATTTATTTTGTGGGTAAAATTATAGCCTCCCTCTTTCCTTTCTTCAAACATTTAAGTACCTACTATGTGAGGGGAATGGTGCTGTAGGCTAAGAGGAATATATACACATTCTTCATCTTTTAAAATTAATATTTCATTGGTGCCTTTTGTTTTTTACATCTCTATCATTTCCAAGTGAACCACTACCCACCCCATGAGCCTTCCTTTGTAACAAAGAAATTACAGTTAAGCAAACCGACTAAGAGGATGACAATTGCTGACTGAATATCCTATGGTCCACACCCACACTCCCCACCTCTCCAAGGAAAGGAGGCAAAAATTGGCCATTTGCACAGAATTCAGCTTCCTTTGTGGGGGGCAGGGAGAGGTGGTGGTGGTGGTGGTTTTTTATTTACATTGTTGAATCATTGTTGTTCATGGTTTCTTATCAGTATTTTATTTTATTTTCCCCCGTTACATGTATGTTCTTGGTGCTGCTTATTTCACTCGTTCATACAAGTATTCCCATGTTTCTCTGAAATCTTCATAATCTGTTTATTTAATCTGTCACAATTTGTTCAGACATTCTTGAATCTGTGGGTACCCACTTTACTACCGGATTTTGCTGCTCATCCCCTCACCAAAAAAAAATGCTTCTGTGAATATTTTAATGTAACTGGAACCTTTCTGTCTTTGACTCCTTGGAATATATCAACAGCAGAGGCATGTCTGTATAAAAGGATATACATACATAATACATACATATATATATATATATACACATATACATAGACATATATATATACATAGTTTAGTGACTTTTCTCACATTGCTTTCAAAAAATTATTGCCCAGTTTGCAGCTACACCAACAGCGTGTCTATCTTCCCAAAGTCCTTCCAACAATGGCCATTTCCATCTATTGTCATCTGCATCCATTTACTGAGTGTGAGAGAAAACTTCAGTCGTGTTGATTTGAATTTCTATTGTTATTAGTGATTTGGAGCATGCTTTCATATAATTATTGATAGTTTGCAATCAACCTTATGAAAGTGATTTTTCCATGTCTTTTGACCACTTATTGGTGAAGTCTGAGGGAGGAAAAATTCCTTCCTCAAAGGAAGACTGAGGAAATCAAGGATAGCTTTCTTCAAGAGGTGAATTTGAGACAGGACTTAAAGAATGTATCTCATAAATCAATAACATGAAGAGCCATTCCTCAGGTAGTAAGTGGCCAAAGGAATTGAATAAAAAGTCACAGGCTGGCAGGGTCTCTTGGGTATTAGTACCTTTTACAAATTGATTGTAACTCTGCCAGAAGAGACAGGGCATTTCCTCCTGGCATGACAGCAAGCATGGTCAGATTGTCTCTCTCAGGGCCTGCCACTACCAGTTCAACTTAATTTGCCCCAGATGCTGAGATTCCTAGGTATGACTTACTCTAAGGAATGACTATGAAAATACAAAGTTACCGTTAAGAAAGCTACCATTGGTATTGGGTGGAAGAATAAGAGAGAGGAATCATGGTGGTTGGGTGACTCCTTGGTGAGAGGTCCTAAAGAAGCTGGCACTGAAGGTATTCATTCTTCCCAGAGTGTGTATTTAGTCAATCCATCAGTAGACATTTATTAAGTATTTTGGCATATTATATGCCAAGCACTGTGCTAAGCTCTGGCAAAAAAGAGGCAAAAGACAGTCCCTGCTCTCAAGAAGCTCACAATTTAATGGGGAAGACAACAGACAAACAAATATGTACAAACACACTATATACAGGATAAATACAAAACAATTAACAGAGAAAAGGCACTAGAATTGAGAAGGGTCGGGAAGGCATCCTGCAAATGGTAAAACTTTATTTTTTTAAAATTTATTTTGAATTATCAATAATCACTTCCATAAGCTTTTGAGTTTTAAATTTTTTTCCCCTTCCCTCCCCTGCCCCAAGATGGCACACAACCTGATGTGGGCTATACATATATATTCCTATTAAACACATTTTCACATTAGTGATGTTGTAGGTAAGAACTAGAACCAATAGGAGGAACCACCAGAAACAGAAAACAAAACACAAAAGAAGAAAAAAAATGAGCAAACAGTGTGCTTCGATCTGCATTCAAACTCCATAGTTCTTTCTTTGGATATGGATAGCATTTTCCATCATGAGGCCTTTGGAGATGTCTTAGATCCTTGTATTGCTGAGAAGGGTTAAGTCTATCAATATTAGTCATTGTACAATGTGGCTGTTTCTGTGTATAACATTCTCCTGGTTCTGCTCACTTCACTCAGCATCAGAAATGGTAAAACTTTAGCTGGTACTTAAAGCAAACCAGGGGAATCATCAGGAAGAGATAAGGAGGGAAAGGGTTCCAGGCATGGGGATCAGCCAGAGAAAATGCCAGAGTTAAGAGATGGAGTGTCTTGTTTGTGGAAAAGCCAGGAGGCCAGTGTCACTAGATTGAAGAGTACATGGGAGGGAATAAGGTATAAGAAGACTGAACATCACAGAGAATTTCTTGGGACTGTCAAACCTAATGACCACTAACTGCTTCTAGTGGTCCACTGTTCACAAATGATGCCATCAGGAAGAACCTAGAAATCTTGCTGGGTATTATAATGTCTTGAGCAAGGAACTGAACACATTGGAAGCGTAAGGGTTTTTTCATCATTGCCTTATCCAGGCTTTATTTTTAGAGATAAGTAGCTCTGGGAAGTCTTCTTTACTCGAAGTCCAGAACTCACTGGGAGTAATACATTTTATGTATTTAGGTTAAGATACATTTATTATCCTCCTGGAGCAATTAACTGGTTTAGTAGGGAGATAAGACATAAACATTAGTGAAAACTAATGCACAATATTCTATGATCAGTATATTATGAGAGAGCTAGAAAGTGCTATATGAGGTCTGAGATTATTCCCTGGGGGAATCAGGAAGATTTTTATAGAGAAGGTTGTATTGGAGATGGGCTTCAAAGATTGGGAAGGAGTTCAGGGGCAAAGAGGTCAAGGAAGGACTTTCCAGGCAGGGGAAACAGCACAAGCAAAGACACAGAGGGAGGGTGAAGGGACAGGCTGAGAGGACAGAGAGTTGTCTAGCTTTTCTGGAGCATGGAATAGGTAGGAAAAAAGTAATATGAAAGAAGACTTGAAAGGTAGCTTAGTGACAGATGACCTTTTAGTTCTATTCCACCTCTAACTATGATTCTGTGATCTTGGATACTTAAAAGCTTCCCAGCTTGCTGTTCCTAAAACCTGTTATTAGATCTCCCAACTCCGGGCTTTCACCCTGCCTAGAAAGTACGCCTTCCTCTCTTCCTCCTCCTAGAAGCTTTAGCTTCCTACTTAATTAATTGTCCATCTCACTCCCCTTCAGGTCATTTATAAATCATCTTTTTTTTTTTTAGGCAGTTGGGGTTAAGTGACTTGCCCAGGGTCACATAGCTAGTAAGTGTTATGTGTCTGAGGCCAGATTTGAAGAGGTCACTTTCTCGAGAGGTACTGTGTAGACATCTCTGTGTGTGTGTGTGTGTGTGTGTGTGTGTGTGTGTGTGTGTGTGCACTTTTGTAGCTGTATTTCATAGCTGGTTGCATACACGTGTTTGTGTATGTGTGTTTGTGAGCCTCTGTCTCTTTGTGTGATTTTGTGCATAAACTAACAAATAACGACTGGCCCCTTGCCCCGCACTAAAGAAAGAGACCTTATACAGGAGTGGATAACCAGCGTGACCTTTTGTTAATAACCCTTTCCAAAGAGGATGGGTACATGGGAGGGCTGGGTGCCAGCAGAGAGAATTCGGGAAAGGAGACGAGACCAAAAGTTCCCAAAGGAGGAGCACTGTGAGTGCCTGGGTCTCTGCAGAGGGACAGTTCAAGTCTCGGAATTTGTCCGACAGGTAAAGAGAAGAGGGAAGTCTCTCTCCTGGAGGAAGGGTAGAATGGTCTTGAGAAGAAAGTGCTTTACAGTTCCTGCTGCTGAAACAGCCATCTCGAGGGGGAGACCTGGAAGCAGGACTGTGGGAAGAGCACTGGATTTGGAGTCAGGAGCCATGGATTTGAATGCTGGCTCTGGTACTGCATGTATGACCTCGAGAATGTGACTTCTCTCTGGGCCTCAGTTTCCTCTTTCTTCAAATGAGAGGATTCAGCTACATGGCCTCTGAGGGCCTTCCAGCTCTAAGTCTGAGCTCCTATGTTTCAATAATCAGTAAGCTCCCTTTCAGCTTTGACACCATAGGATTCTCTAAGTTCCAGGTCCAGTCCTTAATTGGATGCTTAGCCAAGCTCTGTCCATCCATGTCTAGTTCCTTTTACCTCTCCTAGGAGATTCCCGGGCTCCAGGCTCCTCCTCTCCTATACCCCAGCACATCCCCCACCCCCACTCTCTCTTTTTTTTTTTTATTGTTGGCTTTCTTTCCACTCCCCCTTATTTGCCAATAATGCCCAGGCATTGTGGCCTCCTGGCTGTTCATTGCCTTCTCTTTCACAGTCAGAGGGGAGAAGATGAAGGGCCTGAAGGCCAGATTCCCATCTCTTAAGACCCTGCTCTGTGACTGGCTGGGAGGGAGGAGGAGGAGGACACCCCCTCCCCCTCACACATACACACAATGCCGGAGGTACCCGGTTTGGCCCCAACACTGGGATTTCCACTTGGAAGACCTCTTTATTCTGCCCTGGGAACAGAGAAAGGCTAGGGGTCAAAGTGCAGGTGTCACCATGGAAACCAGGACAGAAATGGTCATCACAGAGACCCTCAAGCCCTCACAGCCTGAAATTATAACCAGGCACAGTTGGACACAAGTGGGAGGGGGAGGTGTATGGAGACAACTTGGGAGGAAGAGATAGTTCTTATCCAAGGCTGGCCATGCTCTGTGTGGTTGAAGGGACTCCCAATATGGTTTGGGGACCTCCTAGGCTGGAAGAATACTAGAGGCAAGACACCCCACAGCAGCATAGCCTGGGAAGGGGTCCCTAGTAGAGGCAGAGAGGCATTGGTCATTGAGAGGCAGAGTGAGGCAGACTCCCACAATGTACAGCTTCCCTCAGCCTGCCCACTGTTAAACCTCCTCTGGATATTTGTCAGAAGGGCTCTGGGTAATACCTAGCAGTTATCATCATTTATTCCATTTGTACATTGCCTTATACTTTCCAACATACATTGCCTTTTTGCACTCACTTAATACCCTCAATAATCCTGCCAGGGAGACAGGTGAGGGATTGTAGGCTCCCAAAAAGATTCCCCGCCCCACATTTGACAGAAGCTCAAAGATGTTACTTGTATCATGGTGTGATTACAGAATTGCTAAATAAAATCATACAACTATATGAACATTAAATATAATAGCAGCAATTATTGCAATGGTGCCAAAAGATTAGCCCATGATGTCATTGGTGAGGACACTCCTGCCACTATTTTAAATGGCCATCCTTTTTATGGTTTAGTAGATGGGCTTTTATCAATGGCTGCAGCTGAAAAATTCATGACTGGTCCCATTGCTAGTCTGGGAACTGACAACACTATCAATCTAAATGGGATGGTTTGGGAATTATAGGGATAGTATCTCACCAAACTTATGCCTGGAGTCTTTGCAGCCTGGTCAAGGACAGTGGGAAGAGCAGGCATGTATATACTGAGGAGGCAAACAAATTTGAGAGCATTGAGGCGTCAGTTCTTAAGAAAACTGAGAGAAAAAAAGATGCTGGCAGAGTGTGTAGGGGGGAGAATTATAAATGCTTTGACTACTAAATGAAAAAAAAAATGAATGAAAAAATATCAGTCAATTCCAACCCATGTGTTTGCTTTCCCATTCTCTACAAAATCCTTATGAAAATTATCTGCAGGCTCATGGAAAGTGTCCTAGATGAAAGTATGAGATGTCAATCTCATGGTGTTCTATGGCAGATCACATCTTCATAATCACACAATTGATTGAAAGGTACAGATAATTAAAGCTCCTATTTTGTTTACTGATTGTTGATGCAGGCTTAAAGGCTCTCCTCAGACATGGCAGTCTATCTCTCCAATGTATCAAAATAATGCAAAATTCCTTTAAAGAGCTCGAAGTATTGATTTGTTAAAAGTTAAAGTACAAATGCCTCCTTGCTGTTAATAATCAAAAAATTCTTCAGGAAATGCTCCCCATGGGAGGGGTGATTTA
Organism: Phascolarctos cinereus; assembly: GCF_003287225.1. Lineage (NCBI taxonomy): Eukaryota > Metazoa > Chordata > Mammalia > Diprotodontia > Phascolarctidae > Phascolarctos > Phascolarctos cinereus. The sequence continues at coordinate 198,898,741 of NW_027556402.1, read as the reverse complement.
GGTGTTTTAGCAGAGAAGTGTGTTGTGTGAGAACAAAATGTCTCAATTCCTTTTTCAGGGACACAACAACAGATAAAAATGTTGAATGATCCTCTGATTAGGAATCTGTAATAAGAGTTTGTTTCCAAAAAAGGAAAATAATAAATGTTGGAGAAGACGTGGGAAAATTGGAACACTAATGCATTGTTGGTGGAGTTGTGAACTGATCCAAACATTCTGCAGAGCAATTTGGAACTATGGCCAAAAGGCTATAAAACTGTACTTACCCTCTGAGTCAGCAATATCACTACTATGTCTGTATCCCAAAGAGATCATCAAAAAGGGAAAAGGACCCACATGTACAAAAATATTTATAGCAGCTCTTTTTTGGTGGCCAAGAATTGGAAATTGAGGGGATGCCCATCAATTGGGGAATGGCTGAACAAGTTGTGGCATATGAATGTAATGGAATACTATTGTTTTATAAGAGATGATGAGCAAGCAGATTTCAGAAAAACCTGGAAAGACTTACATGAACTGATGCTAAGTGAAGTGAGCAGAGCCAGAACACTGTACACAGTAACAGCACCATTGTGTGATGACCAGCTTTGACAGACTTAGCTCTTCTCAGCAATACAACAATCTAAAACAATTCCAAAAGACTCATAATGGAAAATGCTATCCACATCTAGAGAAAGGACTATGGAGTCTGAATGTAGGTCGAAGCATACTATTTTCTTTCTCTCTTTTTTTTTCTTTCTCATGTTTTTTCCCTTTTGTTCTGATTCTTCTTTCGCAACATGACTAATGTGGAAATATGTTTGATGTAATTATACATGTATAGCCTATATCATAGCATGCCATTTTGGGGGGAGGGGAAGGAGGGGAAAATTTTGGAACTCAAAATCTTATAAAAGTGAATATTGAAACTAAAAATTAATTAATTAGTTTAAGAAATAAAAGTCTGGATCATTTGCAGACCTCATCAGCTGATGCAACCTTTCCAGAGAGCTGACTTCTGGGAGAATCAGGATAACCCATGAGGGAAATGCTTTGGAAACATGATGGAGCTGACCTAAATATTTCCAAACTGATTCCTTGAAGAGACTAAGCACATGGTGAAGAAGAAGCCCTCTGCTAGGCTCCAGAGGCATTCAAAAAGGCCTGTCAGGTTCCCTCTTTCACTCTTCTTTTTTTTTTCTTTTTCTTTTTTGTGAAGCAATTGGGGTTAAATAACTTACCCAGGGTCACACTGTTAGTAAGTATCAAATGTTGGAGGCCGGATTTGAACTCAGGTCCTCCTAACTCCAAGGCTGGGGCTCTATGTACTGTGCCACCTAGCTACTCCTCCTCTTTCACTCTTGAGGAATTTTAGGGACTCTTTCTCTCCTTAGGGCATCTGTGTTGCACTGGGTCTGGAGCCCAGATTCTGAAATGCCAGAATGCCAAGGTCTGAATCCTTTTGAAGTCACAAGGCCACCGAGGATCCCTTCACCTAGCATGGAAAAGAACAAGTGATAAAGCCAAAGACCAGACCTGTTTCTCTGTGCCTTGTGGTCTTAGAGCGGAATAGGACCTAAGGCCTCTTTCTTCCCTCCCTACATGGCTTCTTACCAGATACTATGAGCACCAAGAGTAAATGAGAACAAAGAGATTGTACCTGAAGCTGCTGCAGCAGATCAAAGAGCTAACTGGTTAGCTAACTGGAACCAGTTACCCAATGTCCACCCATGCCCCACAGTCTCTTCAAGGCATTCTCCATCCATGGTGTCGTGCATGATTCTCCCAGAAGCAAGTTCCCTAGATCTTCTACATGGGGAAGTTGCATCAGCCAAGCCAGTTGAGAGGGGTCTGAATGAATGCCAGACCTTTATTACATACGGATTACCAAAAAGGGAGACAGTTGTCCAAGGTGTTTGCCATGGTAATGAAGGATAATCAGTGTTAAGTCCAAATGGAAGAGGGATTCCCCTCAGATGGTGTAGGAGTCTGTAGTGATTTCTTATCTCTAGGAAGTTCTGACAGGGGAAAGTGAAATATGAAGAAGCTGGTGCACAAGTCTCTTTTTCTTTCACTGTTGAGGGAGGCTTCCTGTCTTCCACCTGGGGTGCAGGGAACAGAGAGAACCATTACAGACTGAAGCTCCCAATCCACCTTATGGGAAAAAGCAGCTGACTTTGGAAAAGGACTCCTGGTCATGAGGTTCTATCCACAGTATCTGGAACCAGCAGTGGGGAGATTGAGAGAAGACTGTGGGCATTGATTGCCACTTGTTCAGACCACGGCTGCCATGTTCAGGCCCAGTGCTAAAACCAGTGGTGAAGAAGCAAGCAGATTCGGAGTAGAAACAGAGCAAGCTGGAGATTGTCAGTTATCAAGGAACCTTGTGGGGTAGTAAGTCAGACCTCTTTCCCCACGCTTCTTTTATTTTCCATCACCCTAATTCCGTCTCCCTGATCGGTAGACAGGGTGGCTTCAGGACCTTTCCCCAGATACATCAAAGAGCAGGGAAGGGAGTCTGGAGGAGTTCCAGGAGACAGTTGGGAAGAAGGCTACATGTGGTGAGTGCTTAACTATTTTCTGTTTTACTTGTACTATACCTAATAAACTTCATGGCCACGGTAGGTTATCGTCTATTGTTTAATAGATCACCTATTAGAGAAAGAAAAGTCCAAATATGGGTAAGGGTAGAGCCATAGATTTTCCTGTCTTTAAAATAATTATGAGCAATATGCCAGCCACCTCTAGTCTAAATTCAGAATCAAGCCAGCAGGGGTTTTAATTGCCCCAGGTATGGCACACACGTGCACCCAAAAGAGTCTGAGATGGTGGCTGTGGCTGGTGGCTTGAGAATGGCTCCGCCTGGTGGATATCTTATTCAGTTACACTCCCTCCCTGGATAATTAATATAGTGACACACTGCCTTTCCATAGGCTTAAGTAAGGTGGCACTTGAGCTGATGTGGACAACTAATGCTACTGCAGTATCCCAAGTGTCATATATGTACACTCAATGTAGCATACGTAGGTATCGCAATGGTGAAGGCCTCCAGATTCTTTTATTCTCAGACAGCCTAATTATCCACATACTAACACCAAGTGGATGAAGAATATATGTGCTTAATAAAGGTTTGTTCCCTTCCTTTTAGGATATTAATGTGCACAAAATAGGTGCTTGAAAATAGTAGCAGTACATAGTAGGTGCTTATAAATGTTGATTGTTGATTGATTGAGAGCCTGTGTTCCAGGCACTGTGCTAAGTGCTAGAGATACAAAAAGAAGTGAAAGACAGTCCCTGCCCTCAAGGAGCATGTAATTCTGGCAGTACTATGCAGTGTTAAGTCACAGTTTCTGAAGAATTTAAATTATATAGCCTTATGGGTACTTGAATTATATATCCTCCTGCGTAAAACAGTGGTGGGTATAATTGAGCTGCAGTATATGGAGGAGTAGAGACATGAATTTGAAGTCAGAGGACGTGGGTTCAAATCTTAGTTCCATTGCTTATTACCTGTGTGACCTTGGGCAAATCACCTAAAATATCAGGGCCTCAGTTTCCTCATCTGAAACATTAAAGGATTAGACTGAATGACCTTTAAGGCTTTTTCCAGCTCAAGCTACCTGATCCTATTCTTTGTTTTCCCTGCAACCTCCATAAACTACAGTCCTCTCTGCTTTCCCGGTTCAAAACCCCTTCTCTGGCCTTATTTTTCTCCCTTCAAAATCTTAATGCTATAGTCATCCATTTCACCTTTAAGCTGTTTTCCAGTTTTGCATCTCCTGCCCCTTGTCCTATCACCATCCTATCCTATCACCGCCAAATCCAACCATAGAATGTCTCAACATTTCCATTCTCCAATGATATTCACAAGCTAGTGAATGATGCTAGTGGTACAACCTTGCTGGCAGGGTCAGCAAAAATTTGCACCATCTAATCTCAACTGAACCTTCACTGCTGCATGGCAATACTATTCCTTTTCCCTAATTGACTCCCTCTTACACTCCCCACAGCATCTTCTCTCCTCAAGCTGCCAACACCATCTCTTCCCTCATCACCTTCAGTAGAAGACTCCTATATTTAGGAGCTTCTTTATCTTCTACTTTTACCCCTGAAGTCTCCTCCAACATCATCTTTCACTCAACCCTCCTTTGCTCCAGTGTTAGAAGGAGACATGGTCCTTATCCTTGCCAATACAAACCTCTCTATCTGTGTTTTTGCTCCCACTTCCTCTCATCTCCTCAATTAGGTTACCCTTTCAATCATCCCTTCTCTCTCTATAATTTTCAATCTGTCTTTATTCATGGACTTTTCCCTACAACCTATAAACATGCCCAGATCTTCATTTAAAAAAACCAAATAAACTCTATGCTTGACTGCATTGTTCCTTTAAGATATCATCTTATACCTCTTCCTTTCATGGCCAAACTGCTAAGGAAAAAAACTATTTATAATAATTTCTTCCACTTCTTCACCTCCTCACTTACTTTTCAACTTTTTGCAACCTAGATTCACATCCCACCACTCAACAGAAACTGCTCTTTCTGAGGTGACCAAAAATTGCCTATCTACTAAATTCAATACTAAATTCAATCTACTAAATTCAATGGCTTTTTCTTAGTCCTCGTCTTTATTGAGCTCTCTATGGCATTTGACACTATTTACCACTCCCTTCTCCTAGGTATTCTCTCCTACTTGGGTTTCTGTGGCACTATCCTCAAAAAGTTCTCCTTCTACCTTTCTAACCTCTTGTTTTCAACTTCCTTACTACGCATGTAGTTCAAATATACACATCTTCCCTTTCCTTATAAACTGCCATTAGTGGAGGTGTGGGGTGAGGGAAGCGGTATCCCAGATTCTTTTTATATATTAATAGATTCCCTTCCCTCTCTCAGCCAAACTCCAGAAAAAGCTGTCTACACTTTCTTCTTCTTCTTCTTTCTCTCTTCTCACTCCTCAACCCTTTTCAGTCTGCCTTCTGATCTCGTCATTCAACCGGAACAGCTTTCTCCAAAATTACCGATGATCTCTTAATTGCCAATTCTAGTGGTCTTTTCTCAGCCCTTAACCTGCTCAACATTCCTACTGCATTTGACACCACTGACCACCTTTTGCTCCTGGATACTGCTCTTTCTTCTCTGGGTTTTCATGACACTAATCTCTGCCGGTTCCCCTCCTACCTGTCTGACTGCTCTTTCTCAGACTCCTGGCTGGCTCGTCATCCATATCCCATCTGGACTTTCTGTCCTAGGCCCTCTCCTCAACACTCCTGGCTCAGAGTGAACGTCAATAGTAACTGTTTCTCTTTAGGCCAGCAACTCTGAGGGTCTTCCCTTCTCAGTTTGATTTTTTTTTTTTAATTAAAGGGGCCATCCCTTAACTCACTTTTTAAAGAGGTCTATTCACTGAATGGGCATTGCCTCACTCAAAGTGAGGGCCTGAAAAGACCTTAGCTGAAAAGGGCCAGGGTCTTCCACTGCATCCTGAGCCTTCTCCAGCTGTCCTGTTGAATATCTGGCCACTGGACCCTGATGGCTCTAGAGGAGAAAGCGAGGCTGGTGACTTTGCACAGCCCTTCCTCATTCAAATCAAAGTAGATTGCAAGTCATGTCATCATCTCCCTGATGTCAAGGTCCTCTTCGAGAAGGAAGGACAAACACACAATCTCAACACTCTCTTTGTATTTTTATCACCAGCACCCAGCATGATGTCTGGCACGCAGTAGATGTTTACTAAATACTTGTTAATTATTTGATTGGTTGATTCTTCTTCATGGTGAATATTTTGGTCACAGTGAATCACAAAACTAGCTACCAAGGCATGTAGGGATTGTGATCTTCACTGCTAGATGAAGTTGCCTCGTTGATAACACATTCCACCAAAGCTCTGCCTCTAGTGCTCTTTTCTCTCTCAGTACTCTTTCAATCCTTGTGATCTCATCAACTCCCAGGAACTCTAGTATAATTGTTATACAGATGGTTCCCAAATTTATATATCCAGCTCTAATCTCTCAGAGTGCTGGATTGAACTCTAGTCTTGCATTACCAGCTGCCCGCTGACATCTCCATCTGTATTTCCCATAGGCGTCTTGAACTCAACAAGTCCAAAATGGAGCTCATTCTCTTTCCTCAAAACCCACTCCTGACTTCCTATTGCTGCTGAGTGTTTCACCACGTTGCCATTCTCAGTGTTTTGATCTGGAGTCAGCTCCCAAATGCAATCCATTGCCAAGTCTTATTGATTTTACTTTCATAACATCTTTCACATTTCTCTCCATTCACAAGGCTACCACCCTAGTTCAGACCCTCCTCACCTCTCATGTGAACTTCTGCAATACCTTCCTAATAGGTTTCTCTGCTTGTAGTTTCTTCCTTTTTCCAATCCCTCCTCCAAAAAGCTGCCAAAATCATTCTCTCAAGACACAGTCTGACCATGTTACTCTCCTGCTCAGGAATATTTAGTGGCTCCCTACTTCCTCTAGCATACAACACAAACTCTTCCCTGGGCACTTAAGTCCTCCACCATCTGGCTCCCACCTACCTTTTCAGATTTATTATATAGTGCCCCCTGGAAAAGATTTCCACAAACTGTCACAACAGTTTTCTCTATCAAACCACCATTCTTGGACCCTGACATCACAGTCCCTGAGGTGCTTACTAAAGATGTAGAAATAGCACTAAATATTGGAAAAGCAGTCAAATTATATCATGTTCATGTAGAGAGAGATATGTGCTGAAAATATTTACAATTGTGAAGAAGTTAATTTATAAGGACTAAACTACAAGATGGCTAAAGGAGGAGAATATACCGAAGGGGAAAATGTCAGACCTTATTGATCCTCCAAAAAAGAAAACTGAGAACATCAGCAGCTACTGGCTTATGTGCTTACTTTACCATTTACACAAAATCTTTATGAGAGGCACCTATATACAAATCGAAGGCATCCTGGATGAGGACATTAAGAAGGAACAAGCAGGCTTTACTAAGCAGAACTCAATGACGGACCAAGTCTTTACCATCTCACAGCTGACTGCAAGATGAAGAGATCTTAAGCGTATCATAAGATCTCTCTATGTTTGTTATTTGTTGATTGTGAAAAAACCATTCAGCTAAGAACAAGAACTCACCTTCCGGGCTCTTTTACAACAAAGTTTCTCCCATCCTTATGTCAAGATCATTCAACATTCCTTGGAAGATGTAACAACATCAATAACTCTTAGATAATAAACATCAGGCAAGGCGTAAGATAGGAAGACATATGCTCACCAAAAGTATTCACCACTATGATGGAAGTCCAGTGAAAAGCACAGGTCAAGAAAAGCTTCCCAGTGGATGGTAAGGACCTCTAGGTAGTCCTGTCTGTCCTCTCTACATTATGTTGATTGCATCAAGTCCCAACACACTGGAAAGACTCTTGGAAGAGATATATTATCACTCAAAGGAGCCCATCTTCTCCGTTCACACAGCAAAGAGCAAATAAAGAATATCTGTTGCTCATATTTTAACATGTGTCTTTCTGAACACTCAACAGAGCTCACCCAGCAGTAGGTATATCTAGAGTAGTCAAGTCAAGCCAAGTCAACAAGCATTTGTTAAGCATTTACTATGTGCTAGGTACTTTTCTAAGCACTGGGAAGACTAATACAAGCTGAAACAGTCCCTGCCCTCAAGGAGCTTACATTCTACATGATGGGAACTTTTTATTTTTTATTTCATTTTATTATTTGGGACTCAGGGCCATGCCTCTTGCAAATTTTAGTTAATTAAAAGTATAACTTTAACCTTACTTGGACAAAATCTCATTCATAAAACAAGGGAAAACTACTTGGCGTTCCTCAGATAGAAGCCAAAGGGGAGTCAAAGTGATTTATTGTTAGTTCCCCTTGTTAATTGTTGAAGGAAGGATTTCCCTAACATGGGGTCTTCTTGATTTTCTTGGTGACATGTAAATCTTTTCCTTCAGTTAACCTATTTGTGAACTATGTAAATGTAGTTTCATCAGGAACCTGATTTAGTTTGCTTGATATGGTTTGTTTCCTTAAAGGATATATGAAATCATGACTCTTCTTAACTAAGTTTGTTCAACTTTTATGATATGGAAGGCAGTATGCTATTATGGGTCTACCTTTTCTTTAACTTTTATGGTCTAAAAAGAGTGCAAATGATTGTAATATATAAAATAATTATTTCTCTGTCACTCTGATATAATTCTGCCTATAAGAGGACTTATTAAATCTCAGTGGCAGTTCAGATTTTCCCTGAGACCTGAACCAATGCTTGAGCATAATAATAAAGCCTGGGTTTTTATTTCTATAATTTCTATGTTGTGGTGAATATATTTTGGCGGCAGTAAGCTGCCACAGGAACTCAGAGAGGAGATATCTCTCCCATAACAATTCTAATGAAAAAAAAATGTAAAAAGGGGGAGCTAGGTGGCGCAGTAGATAGAACACTGGCCCTGAAGTCAGGAGGACCTGAGTTCAAATCCAGCCTCAGACCAAACACTTGACACTGACTAGCTGTGTGACCCTGGGCAAGTCACTTAACCCCAATTGCCTAAAAATAAAAAAAAATAATAAAAAAACCCAATTCTAATGGAGGAAAAATAAGTTGGGTGTTCCTTTCCATTATGCAGAGTGCAGCCTATCCATGCTTGTCCATCCCTTGTGACTTCCATCCATGTCTTCCCAAAAGACCTATAAGTGGTGCTCTTTGCCCTGTGTTCCCACATCTACCCCTAGATTACTATTTTCTTTAAAACTTGTCTTCGCTCATGTTATAGCCTACTAATAGAAAAGGTCCTTGAGGTCCAGAACTATTTCCTATTATTATTATTATTATTATTATTAATTTATTTTTTGTGTTCCTGGTGTGTAGCATAGTACCTTTGCATACCATAGACTCTTCTTTTTTTTTTCTGGTTTGTTGTTGTTGTTGTTGTTGTTGTTGTTGTTGTTTTGGGTTTTTTGGTTAGGCAATAGGGTTAAGTGACTTGCCCAGGGTCACACAGCTAGGAAGTGTTATTTGTCTGAGGCCGGATTTGAACTCAGGTCCTCTTGAATCCAGGGCCAGTGCTCTATCCACTGCACCACCTAACTGCCCCACCACAGACTGTTAATAAGTGTTTGATGAATTGAATGGAAAAGTGTATGTTTCCATATCATCTCTTTCATCTATCCATTTCACATGGCCTCCCTCCTAGTTCAAACCGTATACCCCCCTCTACCCCCCTCTCCCCCGGATTGTTGTAATAGTCTTTTAAGTGGTCTTCCTGCTTCCATTCTCTCCTCTTTCCAATCAACCCTCCCCACAACTGCCAGACTGATCTTCACTGAACATGTCACTCACCCCTCTATCCATCCCCCTCCTCTGGGGCTTTGAATAAGTATTCATTCCTCTACGTTTGGCGTGGACTCCCTCCTTATTTCTGCCTCATGGAATTCCTAGCTTTCTTAAACTACACCTCAGCTGCCGCCTTTTATGAGAAGCCTTTGCTGATCCCCATTGCCTAGCTGTTACTACTCTCTTCCTCTTCCAATCACTTTGTACTCTTTGTATACACTTTGTTTTTACTTTTCTGTGTGCTTGTTTTGTCTGCTGAGTAGAATGTGAGCTCCTGGAGAGTAAAACCCCTTTTGCTTTTGTCTGTGAACTCCCAGGGCCTAGCGTAGTGAATTGCACCTAATACACATATTAATTGGACATTAATTAATAAATAGTTGTTGAATGAAACAGAAGCAAAGTGGTATTAGGCAAAGATCACTTGATTTGCCGTCAGATGAATGGATTTTGCATTATGTATTATGGTTTTGCCACAGACAACTTTTGCAATGACAGGTAATTTTTTTTAAACCACTTTGAATCTCAGTTTCCTCATCTATAAGATGAGAATTATGATACTTGCCTCATCTACAGGGATCATTTGAAGAAGGTGTTCTGTAAAATTAAAGGTGCTGTGGAAATGTTGGCTATTATTATCAGTAAAATCATTATTTTGTTGAAGTATTTGAACACTGGAAAAAAATAATTTCCAATGCCAACTCCATAAAATCAGGAATTCTTACTTTATCATTTTATCACATGAGCGATCTTGAACAATTTTCTTCCCTTCCACATCCCTCGATTTTCTCGGTAAAATAAGGGGTTTGGAGTAGATGATCTCTCCGATTCTATAAGAAGTTGGTCCATCCCTTATTAGTAAATGAGTTTCTCCACAGCCCCAAGTTAAAGGATTTCAGGTTAATTTTGTAGACTATGTAACCTTTAGAAGAGAAGTGGTTCTTCTCTTAATGAAGTCCATAGAGTGGCTCCTTGGTTCCCACTGCTTCCAATGACTAGGAAACAAAGGCAGAGGGGGAGCTTTGTCCTTTCCCCCTCTACCCCCCACAGGGCATGCCACTTAATCCCCTCTCCTCTCCCGGCCTCTCCTTTCAGCCTGCATTGGGAATGAGCTCTGTGCAAGATGCGGATTTAGAAATCAAAACCTCTCCCTGCCAACCTTTGTAAAGTCAAAGCCCCTGCTTGAGTCTTTGCACGGGTTTGGGCAAAACCACACTAAAATCGAGTGGTTTGAATTCAAACCGTTGTACATAAAATAAGCCTACTAAGAATTCACAGAGATCCTCAGCCACAGTTCTGATGCACTGAGTTACTCACTTGAGTCATCTGGCCCCAGACTTAAAGCGTGAATCCAAGAGGGTTTCAAAAGATTGGCTTCAGTTGTAAATCTGGACAGGTTCAGGCTTTTAACAGAAAAGTGTCATGGGCTATAACTCTCCTCAAAGGATGTTAGCTCAGGAGGCAGGGGAAAGAGAGCTGGGCTGAGAGGCAGAAAGATACCGAGTTCTTTTTGAGCATACCTCCAAGCTCTTGCCCAGCTGCTCATCCTGTGGCATTCCTGCAACTTTCAGCAGCCCACCATCAGACAGTGTGTCACAATGGTTAGGGCACTGGACTTGGATACAGGAAGATGTGGGGTCAAATCCTGTTTTAAGCATCTGTACTAGCTGTATGACCTTCAGTAAGTCATTTAATTGTTTTAATAAACAAAAAATTACATCCAGAACCCACTAATTATCAGCATGGTAGCTTTGACCTGCTCTGTTTCTAATCTCAGTGCTTTTCTCCTCCCTAGGCAACTGGGGGGGGGGGGCTTTCATCTCCTGAGGGCTTACTATATTGATGCTAAGCTTACCATGAACATACCATCAGTTTAGCCCACTGCAGCTCAGAATTCCTGGTAAAGATTAGAGCTGTTTGCTACCGTGCCTGGCCAAGTCATGTAACCTTTCTCAGTCTCAGCTTCCTCACTTATAAAATGGAGATATTAATGGCACCTTCCACAGAGGGTTGTTGTAAGCATCAAATGAGGTAACATATTAAAGCACATAGAAATGTCAGCCATCATTACAGTTTAGGTCTCTACCAGCTCTAACCTCCGTGATCAATCCCAAGACTTGTAGCTTTCTTTACATCCCCATCCCAGAACACAGGATCTTTTGCAGGTGTTTGATAAATGTTTATGGAACTGAATATCCAAGTCATTATTGCTACTGTTTTTTAAATGGAATGTGGAACACAGGAGGGTGTGTTGGAATTAAGTTTTCTGGAGGAAGAAAAAAACTAGATGCTTTCTGAGGTCCCTTCTAACACTAGGCATCTATGATTCTGGTTTAAGAAGAACAAACACACAAAACAAGATTTGCAGGGATGTGCAGCTGACTCTTGGGACCCACACAAAAATAAACATATGATGAAGCACCTGCTGGTTTTGATGAAACCACTGTGGCTTTCTGCCCTTCAACATAGATAGAACAACTTTCTTGTTTGTCAGAAAGGGAATGTGGAGGGAAACTCAATCTTCACAAATATTTTCCACATGGTTAATGGGCCCACTTTGTTAAGAGTTCACTGATGTGGGATTGTTGTTGATGGTCTTGAATTTAATCCTATTTACATACCACCTCCCCAACATCTGGGTTAACAGGTACCTCTGGGCTTTCTAAAATCAGCCAGGGTATTATACAGAAAAATTGTCCAGGCCTGGAAAAAGACAACTGGTCCCCAATGAGACAACTACATTTTTCTACCACGAGAACATTCAGGAACACAGATTTGGTTGGCATTTGCATGCTGATTTCAGCAATTTTACCTGTGGTATCAGGGGGGAAAACAGAGCTAACTTTAAAAATGTGAAGACAATTCAAATAACTTAGTCTACTACAATTGAACTAGTGTGCTCTAAGGGAACAAAACTAATAATAGCCGATGAGTTACTAGACCAGGTTCTAAGTTATATTCCCAGACTCCAAATTTTAGCTCCCATGATGAAGAAAAGCATACCTTGCAAAGCAAATACCAACATTCCAAAATCTATTTGGAATTCAAGAACAGATAACTTTTGTGCATCTGCCATCAAATAAGCCTGCCACACCAATTTACTATCCCATTCAAATGGCTCCTCGATTTCAATCATCTACTTTCAATGCCTTACTATAGATGCAAGAAACATCCCAGTGATACCTTCTCCCACACCTGAGCCCATATGCTAATTAGTAGCTCCTCTAATTCCCCAGCCCCACTCCAATATGAAGTACACCTCTCTTAGACTATTCCCTTTGTAATCTGCCTCTCTTGTGACAAACTGTCCTATGTCTTTAGTTTTCCAACCAATATTCCTTCCATCTCCTCAATTTAATGGAAACCTGGCTCTCCAGTGAGGACGTCATAGCCTTTGTAACCTTCTCCTGGTGGCCATTTCTTCTCCAATTATTCCAAACTTACAGGTCCAGTAGGAGGAGTGCTTCATTTCCAAATGTTATTTCCAGTTACTTCCCAAACATTTGTCTAGGCTTATTCCTCACTGACCTTTCTTTTTTTCAAAATCTATGCAGTCCCTTTGTAAACCACCATCTCATCATCTTCGTTGTGGTCATCTACCTATTTCCAGATCATTCTCCCAACTTTCTCAGTGATTTTAGTTATCAGTTCATGGTTTTCCTTTCCACACCATTTCTTGCCATCAGGAATTTATATTCATGTTGGTGACCCTTTTAGCAATCTGACCTCTCATTCCTTCAGCCACTTCAATTCCAACAACCACCTTCTCTTTCCCACTTCAATCACACATCATCAATATGGTCAAATCTCCTGAATTTTCCAATTCTAGTCTTTAGGCACAATCTCCTTTTTTCCATGTCTTCCACTCTCTGAATTAAACTAAATTTACTCTTCACCCTTTTGGGGATCTTTAGTCCCCTGACCCATTCTATTTTGGGAGTTTGTATCACCCACCCTAACTTCACTTGCCTCCACACCATGCCTTGGTCCCATAGTATGACACTACCCTAGCCACTACCCTAGACTCTCTTGCCCCTGGAACTTCTACTCTTCTTGGTCCCCAAATTCTCATCCCTAGGTTAAACTCCAATGTCCAGTTTTCTCAGGCTGCTGAATGTCATTAAAAAGAGTCAAGAAATTAATCTGATTTCACCCACTAGAAAGATTCATCATCTCCAGTGGGTCCTTCCTTGCTACTTGACAGCTCTCTAACTATTTTGCCTTTGTTAAGTCCAATCTCATTCCTCACAGTGACCATTCCAACCCTTTTCTTCTCTTCCTTCTCTACCATCAATAATCTAGTGCCATACACTAATTCCACGAGAAGATATTCAGCATATATTCTCTCAGTTCCCACTGTCCTTTCTTCAGAACTTTGCAGCATCACCATCCTTTACTTTCTGCTAGTCATAAAGAGGTTAATGTACCCTTAATCCCATTCCTTCCCTCTAGCTTCCTGCAGGACTTTGCTTCAGCAGTCATCCCTTCTCTCTTAGCATCCCTCATTGCCCACCAACTTTCCTAACTGCTTAGAAATATGCTTAGATCTCCCAAACCCACCAAAAAAGTCCCTGGCCCTTCTACCTCTTCAAGCTACCATATCATTTTCCTCCTCTCTTTGACTGCTAAACTTTGAAAATATAGGACAACACTTAAGAGTCATTTAACCCTGTCCCTTCATTTTTAAAGTGGAGGAAACTAAGGTCCAGAATGGGGATTGTTACACTTGTGACAGTGTGATTTTTGTATAGTTATAGTATCATATATTTATGTATGTACCCTACTCCCTTTGCTAGAGTTTGTGCTCCTTGAGAACAGGGATAACAACTTCTTTTGTGTCTTCCCAATACCCAGCATAATGCCTTAGATATAGAAGGTGCTTAATAAATAGTTAAATGATGGATAATGACTTGAAATCAGGAAATCTGGCTTCTAGACTCAGCTCTGCCACTAATTTTATGTGAACTTGTTAAATCCCTACCTGTGTCTAGGCCTCATTTTCCTTAACCTTTAAAATGAAGTGGTTGGATAATATAATCTTTAAAAATCTTTCCATCACTGAGCTCTACAGTTCTTTGGTTGTAATCCCAGCTCTCATCATAAGAAGCTATATGACTTTGGGCAATTTACAGAATCCAGAATCTCAGAATCAAGATTGAGATCTCCTATGTATCTGATTGTTTTTTCTCAGGATCCTTCGCTAGACCTTCACCCATGTGATGCCCATTAACCCTGAGGGTCTCCAAAAACTCTGTCCTGGGCCCTCTTTTCTTCTTTCTCTATACTATTTCACTTGAAGATCTCATTGAATAATCATCTCTATGCAGATGATTCTCAGTTTTGTCCAGCCCTAACCTCTCTCTTGACCTCCAGTCTTGCATCTCCAACCGCTCATTGGTCCTCTTAAACTGGAGGTCCTGTAGGCATCTTAAAACTCACCATGTCCAAAACTGAATGCATTATCTTTTCTCCCTATACCCTCCCCTCTTCCTAACTTCCTTATTACTGTGGGGGGTATCACCATTCTCTCAGGCCCCAAGCTTACGACCTAACTGTCATTCTGGACTCTTCACTCTCTCTCACCTACCATATCCAATCAATTGTCAAGGCCTGTGATTTCTACCTTCATAATATCTCTTGTATGTACCTCCTTCTCTCTGATATTTCTACCATCCTGGTCTCTCTGCCACAAATCTCTCCCCACTCCAGTCCATCTTCTACTGAGCTGCCAAATTTATCTTCCTAAAGTGCAAATCTGACCATATCACCACCACTCCCTCCAGTTCAGTCAATTCCAGTGATTCTCTCTCACCTCCAGCATCAAAAATAAAACCTGGAGGGGCAGCTAGATGGCACAGTGGATGGGGCACTGGCCCTGGAGTCAGGAGGACCCTGAGTTCAAATATGGCCTCAGACACATGATATTTACTAGCTGTATGACCCTAGGCAAGTCACTTAAGCCCTATTGTCCCACAAAAAAAGATTTAAAAAAAAACCTGAAGCACATCTTTTAACCTGCCCACTTCCTTGTTTTACAGTCTTCTTAAATCTTACTCTGCAGTCCAGTGACAATGACCTCCTTGCTGTTCTTCAAACTAGACATCGCATCTCCCAGCTCCAGGCATTTTCGTTGCCTGTCCCCCATGGATGGAATACTCTCCCACCTTGTCTCTGCTTCCTGGCTTCCCTGATTTCCTTTGAGTCTCAGCTAAGGCCTCATCTTCTATAAGGAGCCTTTCTTGATCTCCCTTCATGTTAGTGCCTTCCCTTTGTTGATTATCTCCAATTTATCCTGTATATATCTTGTTTGTATGTTCAGGTATACTTCAGAGATATGCAGGTTCAGTTCTAGGCTTCTACAATAAAGCAAATATTGCAATATTCTCAGTCCATATAAAAGTTATGTTTATACTATATTGTAGTCTCTTAAGTGCGCAATAGTATTAGATCTAAAAAATGTAAATGCCTTAATTAAAAATACTTTATTGCTAAAAAAAAATGCTGACCCCCACCTGAGTCTTTAGCACGTCATAACATTTTTGCTGGGATATCAGCGTTGATGGCTGTTGATGATCAGGGTTGTGGATGCCGCAGGTTGGGGTGCCTGTGGCAATTTCTTAAAAGGCTACAATGAAGTTTGCCTCATGAATTGACTCTTCCTTAGAGGTCATTGCAGGGTTATTAATAGGCCTAATTTCAATATTGTTGTGTCTCAGGGAAGAGGGAGGCCTAAGGAGAGGGAGAAAGTTGGGGATACTGGTCAGTGGAGCAGTCAGAACACATATACCTTTATTGAGTTCATAGTATTATATGAGTCAGTTCATGGCGCTCCAAAACAATTACCATGGTATCATTCATCCAAGATCCCTGATCACAGATCACCATACCAGATATAATAATGATGCAAAAGTTTGAAATATTATGAAAATTACCAAAACATGACGCAGAGATATGGTGTGAGCACATGCTGTTGGAAAAATGGCACCGATAGACTTGCTCATTGTAGGGTTGCCACAAACCTATCTGTGAAGCACAATAAGATGAAGTAGGCCTGTAGGTGTTTGTGTGTTGTATTCCTCATTAGACTTCAAGCTTCTTGAGAGCAAGGGCTATCTTTTGCCTTTCTTTGTATCCCTGGCACTTAGCACAGTGCCCTGGCACGTAGTGGGTATTTTGTATGTGCCAGTTGACCTTTGCCTAAAGACTATAGTAAGGAGGAACCCACCTCAGGAGGGACCCAAAGAAACTACCTTTGGTGGCAGCCCCACCACCATTTTCAGATGGGTCTAATTCTTAGAAAGTTTATCCTTACACCAAGCCCAACCTGGCCTCCCTGGAGCATCCTTTCGTTTGCTCTAGTTCTGCCCTTTGGGGCTAACAAAACAAATTTAACCCCTCCGTTCCTTCTATATGACAACCTTTCCATGACCTATCATGCTTCCCTTTGATTTTAGGTTTCTAAGGTCAATTCCTAGTAAGTGGTAATGCTGGGATTTTAATTCATCTCAAATACTCCTTCTATTACATCACATATCCTAGATGAGATGTAAATGGAAGGAAATTAAGATCAGGAAGTGGAATTTCAGAATACAAGACCATGGCATGGTGAGATCCAAAACATGACTACCATCCCTGTGGGTGACTCAAGTGAAGTGAAGAGAAAAAAAAAATCACAGAAGTTGAAAGTGATCAGATTGTGTTTGAAGAGTTACCAAAGTGCATATGGAAGTCCTCAAGTAGGAAGACAGGGCTGGAGGTGGAGGTAAACAATATGTGCCAAATCCTGAATTTCTTGAGAATTTCTGAGGCCAGTATATAACAGAATTGAAGATTTGGACATAGGGCTTAGGGAGAAGTAGGGCTAATCTGGAGAGAGATGAGAGGTCATGGAGAGGCAAGTGGAAAAGGAGTTTTCTCTTAGGAGCTAACAACTCCAAATCACAAGGATTAAGGGGGCAGCAGGTAGGGAGCAAGTCAGCCATAAAATGTCACTATCTATAACTTCTCACTCTAAACACTGGGAGTAAGGGCCAGAGGTCTGGAAACATTTAGGCTGGGTGTCAGGGTCAATAAATACCTGGTGATCAACTCCCCAGGGTCAGGATAAACTCCATACACTCCATACAATTTCCCAGCCTTATCCCAGGCATCTGTAGATAAGGCAATTCATTCACTCCTACTTATTAAGGTGGGAGGCAGGGGTATAAGGCACTATGATAAGCCTTGGGCATGTAAGTGAAAAAAAAACACCCTTCTCCTCAACAAGTTGATATTTCATTGAGCAGTTATGGCTGAAGTCCATGAAAGGAGATCATTAGGCTAAAACTTCAGCCCACTGTCTCTTTTCACATTTGGTAGCATTTTAAAAAAAACTTTAGAGGGCCAGCTAGGTGGTGCAGTGGAGAGAGCACCAGCCCTGGAGTCAGGAGGACCTGAATTCAAATCTGGCCTCAGACACATAACACTAGCTGTGTGACTCTGGAAAAGTCACTTAACCCCAATTGCCTCACCAAAAAAAAAAAAATTAGAACAATGATTTCACCTGTGTAGAGATCTTCCAATGTTGAAAATTCCTCCATCAATGTAATTAATCAATTTATCTAGGATTTATGGTCTAAAAGTTACTGGCTGGGGCTCTAAGAGGTTAAGTAATTTGCCCGTAGTGACACACACTAGTATGTGTCAGAGGCAGAACTTGAACCCATGTCATCCTAACTCCAAGACTGGCTTCTGCCCTTTCCCCCATCCGCTATGTCATGGGACTTCTCAGTAATGAATTGTGGGCAAGTCATGCATGAGTAACTTCTGCAAATAGTTCAGCCCTGAGGAAGTGGAATTTCATGATACATGCTCTGCTTAATTTATTTTGGCATAGAAGTCAACTATCTTTAATCCAGGTCAGTGATAAAAGAGGAAATACTTTTATTTTTCAAATTGTTTTCATGGAATCCTAGAATAGAAAATGTGCAATCTGGAGGAGCAACAATAGTTCCTGGACCCAGTCTCCTGGAGAGCAGAGGAGTATCGTCTCACAAAGGGGAGAACAAACATGTGAAGAAAGAAACCTGGAACTTGCCCTCCTGCTTTGATGAATCTTTGCTTTCATCACTGCAAAACCTCCTCTTTTTTTTTTTTAAAGGCAATTGGGGTTAAGTTACTTGCCCAGGGTCACACAGCTAGTTAAGTGTCAAGTGTTTGGTCTGAGGCTGGATTTGAACTCAGCTCTGAGGGCCACTGCCACACATAGCTGCCTGTAAATACCCCTTTCAATGATGCAGGTTGCAACTCACTCAGGCTTGCCTATCCTGTGTGACTCTTGTCTGTGTCCTCCCATAGACGGGGAGATACAGAGAGTCTACTCAGTGTGTTACAGGGCCTTCCTCTAGTTTCTCAGAAATTAATCAGACTGTGTAAGTCTGATGGGAAGGAGGGCCTTAGAACCTAAAATGTCAGAGCTGAAAGGGACCTTAGAGATCATTCACTTCCTTTCTTTTACAGATGAGGAATCCAAGATTTCAAGAGGACGAATGACTTGTTCCTGTCTATACAGCAAGTGAGACTAGTAATGGGTACTTTTTTTTGTTGTTATTGCTGAGTCTTGTCCAACTCTTCGTGACCCCATTTTGGGATTTTCTTGGCAAAGATACTACAGTGGTTTGCCATTTCCTTCTCCAGCTCATTTTACAGATGAGGAAACTGAGGCAGACAGGGTTAAGTGACTTGCCCAGGGTCACACAGCTAGTAAGTGTTTGAGGCCAGATGGCCTGGCATGCTATCCACTGTGCCATCTAGCTGCCCAGTAAGTAATGGTTACTAGTCTTTGACTTCTAGGCCAAGGTGCTCTCCAGGGTACCATGCAGCCTCTAAAACTCTGACTCCTATTTTTCCAAAAGATTCTCAATTCCTTGAGGGCAGTTTCTTGTGCAGGGCATTTTCCTGTGCATTTCAAACTCAGTGGCTCAAAGTTCACAAGCATTTATCATAAAAAATTTAAGTCCTCCATTTTAGTGCCTTTCCCTTGCCTACAGAGCCTTAGGAATCTGATCCCAAGTTTCAGTGGACCTGTATCTGTGCTGCCTTAGGTTGAAGATTGCCAAGTCAAGCCTTTCAGCCTAATTCTTGGAGGAGAGCTTTAGGCCCACCTCTATCTCCAACCAATTATGTTTTCCTAAGCTTCTCTCTTTTAAACACTCAAGGGAAAGATATTCCAAGATTTAGAGCTGGAAACACCTTGGACATGGCAGAGTCCACCCCTTCCTCTCTGGATCCCTTTTCTAATTCACAAAGAAGTTGTTTTGTTTGCCTCTCTCTGATGCCTTTATCTCATGTTATCATTCGTTATAATTATCTGTGTTTGTGTCTTTTCCCTCAATAAAACACATAAGCTCTATGAAGGTGCCAGGTCTCGGTGTCTTCTCTAAAGCCATGAATTACAGTTTGTGGGTGATAAGAGCTTTCAGAAATGTTGATTGGCTTGAATGGAATTAAAACTAATTTAGCTGGCCTCGCATAAGGCAAGGAGATTACTGTCACATAGAGTCAAGGGGATTGTTTGAATCCAGCTAAAAGCTGAGATGCTTAGGCCTATGCAGTGAGAGAATCAGGTGGAATGGTGAGGGAAGCAGATCACCGTGAGATCCTGGCAGGCCAGGCCACAGGATTTCTCATGTGATTGGATGCCTGCAGCGACGTTTCACTCTGTAAATCTCGCCTCGGCAGCTCTGAGAGCCAAGCCAGAAGCTCTGGGTAGAGGCGCTCACAAGCTCATTCCCTTGCTGGCCCTACCCAGGTGACTGCAGAAATAGGAGCTCACTAAAAATACCCGATCCATTTCCTTTCTGTCAGCTGGAGGAAACCCCCCAAAATCTGCTGTCCCCTTTGTGGATCAGGATAACTCTGTTTTCAGGAGACACTGCTTGAGAGCCAGGAAGACAGTACACACAGTGGTGGCAACACTGTAAATGAGAGGAACCCCCAGACTAAACTGATTCTGTAAGTGATGAGGCTCGGCCTCAAAGTTGTGTTAAGGAAGGGCAGCTCCCTTCCTTCACTGCACAGAGGGGGAGGGGGATGCCACTGGAGGGAGGGGGGAACTCTAGATATGGAAGATTGCTTATACAGTTAGCTATGGTTGTTTGGTTTTGCTGAATCTCTTTATTTTTTTTCTTTTTTTTTTTTACCCTTTGTTATGATGGATGGCTCTCTCGGCAGGTGGGAGGAGGAAGGGATATATTAGGAAATGAAAGGAATATAAAAATAGAAGACATGAATATGTTTTAAAATAAAAATTTTAAAAACACTGCTTTGGGGGAGGAAGTTCTAAAATGGATTCTAATGTAAAACCAAAAGGTGATGATAAAACTTACTGAAAGAAAAAAATGCCAATCTAAAAAGAATAAAAATTTTAATTGTTATTGAAATTCTTCTTAGAGAGAGCACAGCTATTGTTGACGGCTTAGACCTCTGCTTTCAAGAAACTCTGAGGAAACATTCAGGTTTCAAGATGATAATTGGGAATAAGCTTTTTAAAAAATACACAAACAAAGAGTTTATTTTTCTTCTCATTGTATTATCTTAGGACAATACATTTGGCCTAGAAAATGCAGGGGGAGTGAAAGCTATTTTAAAACACTGTTCTCCCCCCAGTGCCATAGAAATAACCAATATTCTTAATGCTACCTCTTAATTGGGTCTCAGAGACAGTCATTTTCCGGAGGATAAACCTGAACCTTAATGCTAGCACCTTCCCTCTGTTGATTATCCCCAATTTTTCCTGTATACATCTTATTTGTACGTAGTTGTTTGCATGTGATTTCTCCCATTTGTCTGTGAGCTCCTTGAGAACAGGGGCTGACCTTTGACTTCCTTTGTTCTCCCAGAGCTAAGCCTGGCACATAGTAAAGTTTATTTGTTTTATTTTTAATTTATGGGATAAAATAAACAATTCCATAGCACTGTATAATTTAAAAAAAGGAAATAGTAAATTTTTATTGACTTACTGACTGACAGAACCTGAGCATTAGGCAAAGAAAGAGACATAGAATGCTAGAACATTAGAACTGGAAGGAACCTCAGAGATTACCCAAGTCAACCTCCTCATTTTACAGAAGTCTCTGAGTCCCAGAGAGGGGAAGTCCCTTGTCTATAGTCACATGGCTAATTAGTAGGAAAATCTAGGACCCCAGCTGCCCAGTTCTGTCACTTAGTACTTATGTAACCCTAAGGTTTCTCTGAGCCTCAGTTTCTTCATTTGTAAAGTGAGAGAAGTAAATTAAATGGCTTCCAATTCTTCTCTGATCCTTTGACCATCCTGTTGCTCTTGCTGTTATCCTGCTCAAATATATGGCATCCAGAGCTAAGCACAGCACTCTAGTTGTGTTCCAACCAGGGCAGAGTGCAAAAAGATTCTAACTTCCCTAGCCCTGGACTTATTTGCTTCTAGGAATGCAGCTTCAGATTGAATTGGCTCTTTTGCTTGCCATATCACTAGTGAGTTTACCATCCATGAAAGCTCCCAGATCTCTGGTACTATATAAATGTTAATTATCATGAATTAATAAGTGAATAAATCAATTAAAAACATTTATTAAGCACTATGTGTCAAGCATAGTGCTAAACACTAGATATCTGCATATAAAACTAAAGATAATCCTTACCCTCAAAGTTTACATTCTAATGTAGAAGGCTAGTGATGGCCAGGGAAGGGAACTTTAATTTTAGAAAAAAGTCCCAAGGGGGCAGTTAGGTCATGCAGTAGATAGAACACTGGCCCTGGAGTCAGGAGGACCTGAGTTCAGATCTGTCCTCAGATACTTGACACTTACTAGCTATGTGACCCTGGACAAGTCACTTAACCCCATTGCCTAGCCAAAAAAAAAAAAGTCCCAAACATGGTGAATGGGGCCCATAAGAGAATAATGGATTGATACTCCTTATCCAGGAACAATAGCTGAACTTATTTGATCATGGTTCTTGGTTTTAGAACTGCAGATGGGAGGGAGTACATGTTTGAGGGCTGGTGAGGCTATGGAGGAGAGATGACTGAAGAGCAGGGAGTAAAGTGGAATACATCCAAGGCCTTCCTGAAATAAGGGTGCTGGAGACATAGTTGCCAATCAGGCCAATGTTGCCTTTGACAAGGAAATTCTAAAGATGAAAGAGTTGAAACTTTAGGGAATGGTCTTTGGTGTGGTAAGGCTTTTGGCAGGGCTGTGAAGGAGATGGCTGTAAAGCAGTATCATACAAACTGCTAGTTAATGTCTTCCCTATTTTGTGCTTATGAAGTTGATTATTGGAACCCGGAGATAAGACTTTATATCCATTCTTGTTAAGTTCTGGAGACAACGTAGGCTAGTGGATGTGGAGAGCTGTTTTCACACTCGGTTACTAACTGAAGGAGGGTCAATTTTTCTTGGACTCATTGCCCCCACCTGGAGTTGTTCCAGGAAAATCTCTTCATGTAAAAGAATATTTCTTGTATCCAAGTAATATTTCTCCCAAGTGTGGTAACAAATTCACCATCTTGAATACAAGGATGCCTTACACCAAAGATATCTCAGGTATAGGGAAGCCTTTATTTTTACCCCACATAAAATGCATAAAACACAGAGGACTCATAAGAGCTCACAACTAGGATCAGAAATACATAAAGCCCACAAATGGCCCATCACCTCTCCCTAAAAAGCAATGGAATTTGGGGGTGCTACCAGTGCAACTCTTTGACATTCCAATGAGTCTGTCTTTCCCACAGAGTCCTACACAGGCTCCCCAAGACTCATAGTACTAACCTGTGGTTTAGACTCTCCTCAGAAGGTAAACATACTTGGGGAGGGTGCTGAACAAGCACTCCCCTTCTCATCAGATCTGAACCACCTGAATAATTCTCTGGCTTTGCTCTCCTACAAGGAACTACACAGCTTCTTCTTTCTCCAAGAAACATGCTGCATCAGGAAATCCCCCTTTCCCTCTAGAAGATGCAATCCCTGAACTTTCAAACTTGGAAACTCTTATATAAGGAATTACTTACAAGAAATTTGCCTTATCTAATGAGAAGGCTGATGAAGATTACAGGATACCAGTAAGATCCCCCATGCACACACACATATCCCAACAGGGGTCGGGGATCACAAATGTTGTCCATGAACTTCCCTCTTAGGTCAAGAGGGCACATGTGTTTGTATCTGCTCTGTGCTTCTGCAGGAAATTATCAGAGCACAAGTTTCTGCCATCTGTAAAGGTGACAATAATAATAATAATTAACATTTATATAGTGTTTTGAGATTTACAAATACTTCTCATATATTATCTTAAGAGAAGAAAGTCTAATCTCTACAACTCCCCTCTCAGGCCACATACAAATTCATGTACACTTTTGCCATGTACTTCTTACTATAAATTGCCTATCTGCTGTCTATATGACATGGTTCTCACCAATCTGACAGAATATTTTCTGTTCTACATAATACATGGTAATATATAGAGTAAGAAATATTGCTTAATATTGAGGCAGCTAG
This sequence comes from Phascolarctos cinereus, assembly GCF_003287225.1. Classification (NCBI taxonomy): domain Eukaryota; kingdom Metazoa; phylum Chordata; class Mammalia; order Diprotodontia; family Phascolarctidae; genus Phascolarctos; species Phascolarctos cinereus. The sequence goes on along the minus strand of NW_027556402.1, from coordinate 198,874,913 downwards.
GCAGTATCACAGTGGGCCTGGAGTTAGGAAGAGCTGAGTTCAAATCCAGCTTCAGGCACTAACTCTGGGCAAGCCATTTAACTTCTTCCTACCTCAGTTTCCTCAACTATAAAATGGAGATAAAAAAAAGCACATACCTCCCAGGGTTATTGGGAGGATCAAATGAGATAATATTTATAAAGTGCTCAGCACAGTGCCTGGAACATAGTAGGTCCTTAATAAATGCTTGTTTTCTTTCTTTCCTTCCTTTCCTCTTTCCATTTCTCTACCTACCTGCCTAAATTATTTCCCCATCATCACACGTCACATAGCTAGCATGTACCAGCTGTAGAACCTGAACTCTGTTATTTCTGACGGTCAGACAGGGCCTCTATCTGTTATGCCACATTGTCTTTTGGGAGTTATTGTTTATGAGTCACCCTTCAGAATCATCTCCCTCTGGAAGGTTGGCTCTGGATATTGAATTTCTGCTTTTCTGAGTGGGGCAGGGAACGGTCTGTGGAATGGAGCCATCTTTGCACCTTTCGTTCCTGAAAGGCTCTGTGCTCAGACTTCCAAGATGGAGAAGAGTTGGAATTCTGAGCATACTGTATCGCAATATTGTGTTGGGGCACAGAGCGTCACTTACTGCTCACTCATGTCAAAACACATATGGTGCTTGCATGCTGAAGTCTGTTGTGAAAAAACAGTTGCATTTGCCATTTTTTCATGGTAGATAAAATTCCAAACCTGCTAGGGAGAAAAATGAAAAATGACCAGCCAACAGTTTCTCTTATGAATGTCAAATCTGTCAGACTTTTCAGCTGTAAAATTCTTCTGAAAGCGTCTGGGGTGCTAGCATTTATTCAGTCTCTCTCCTGGCCCCCTTTTGAGATTCAGAGTTAATTTCCATCTTCCAGATGGAAGAAAGTGTGTTCTTAGAAATGCTGGGAGATGTAGAAAAAAATCCATGTGTGGGTATCAAAGGAAGATCACTGTCATCAACCCAATTTTGAATCAATCTCTGTAGTAGAAAGAACACTAAATTTGTAGTTTTAGAAAGTGGGTAACACCTGTTTGACTTTGTGTTACTTCACCTCTTTGGGGTTTAGTTTTCCACATTCATAAAATTAGGGAGTTGCAGAAATCCCACTGTTGGGCATAGACCCCAAGAATGTCAGAATCAGAAAGAAAAGCATCATATACACCAAAATATTCATAATAGCACTTTATGTCATAAAAAAGAACAGGAAATCAAACAGGAACTCACTGGGGAATAGCTGAATAAATTTTGGTGTGCAAATGTAGTGTTATGTTATTGCAATATACAAACCAACAAATATAAATAATTCAGAGAAAATTGGAATGTATTTATGAGGTGATGCAGAATGAGGTAAGCAGAATGAGGAGAAAAATATACACAATTATCACAATAATGCAAGTGAAAAGAACAATAAGATGAAGCCTAGCACGTTGTAATTACAATAACCAATCTTGGTCTGGAGAAGAGATCATTTCCAGTTGGAATGGACTCATGCCTGTCCTTGGACAGCTGGAAGACTTTGGCCATGGAATGTCATCTATGCCATCAGGTGCAGTCCCTGCTTTGCTTGGTTTTGCTTAATTGTTTTTCTTTGTTTCAAGGGAAAGATCATTGAGGGATGGGGAGGTGGAGGTGTATATCCAAACATGAATGTGATATAAAAAACAAAAGGCATCAATAAAATTTTAAAACAAATGAGGAGATTGGACTAGGTACTAAGCTGCTTTTCTTTTACCAATTCTATAAACCTTTGAATATTTGTTTAAGGACTTCTCTCCTGTGTACTCCACACACAGCTAGATGCTAAAGGAGCTATGAAAGAAGTTTAAGACATCTCTGCCTGCTAGGCATTTACAAGTTGGGGGAACAAAATGAGTACACATGAAAGTGCTAAGTTGCAGGTTAAAAAAATAAGTATTTTATTGGAACTTTTTAAAATGTTGATGTTTCTGTCCAATGACTCCTGTTGCCAGAGAACCATCATCTCTCATATCTAGTCAGTTGCCAAGGGTTGTATATCTCATTGGCACACCTCCTCTCATCTCCATTTCTCTTGCTGCATCCTTTTGCATAGGGTCTCATTACCCCTAGCCCAGACTATTCCAATAGCTGCCCATGGCATTTTCCCACCTCCACTCTCTTCCCTTCTAAACCATCCTTCATAGATGGCCAGGCTAGTCTCCCTTAGACATTTCAAAGCTCTGCCCCAAATCTTGCAATTGCTTCCTATTGGTATGAAAAGTTCAAACTCTTCTGCTTGGATTCAAGGGCTTACCTGAGTTAGCTATGCCTTATTTTTACAGTCTCATCTTATAACATTCCTCTCCACCCACTTCACGCTCCAACCAAATTGGACAACTCTGTTTCTGAACATTTGACTTACTGTTCCCTGTGCCTGGAATGCCCTCCTTTTTCCTCTTTGCCTGTTGAATTCCTACCTATTCTTTCAAGCTCAATTCAAATGCCTCTTCCTCCAAGAAGTCACCCTCCCCCATAACCCTGAACCACACCTAGCTCTTTGCTTATACTTATCTTTTGCACTTACCATTTTTTGGCGTTATATTTATTTCTGTATGTGACTGGTACCCCTGTTAAACTGCTCACTCCAAGAGGGTAGAAAACATGTCTTATCTAATTTTCCTTATCATCCCCAGCCTTGCTTAGCATGCAAGAGCTTAATAAATGTTGAATTGGAACACAAAGGAAAGAAAGGGCAGAGCAAGATACTAGCCACAAGGAGATGGAGAGATTGTAGATATTTTTCCTCTGTCCAGAAATTTATATTTCCTGACTGGGAAGGATCAATCTCAGAGCATGACTGGTCTACAGTGCTCATTACACCTGGAAGACCCTGAACCAGGGCTGTGGCTGATCTCAGAATAATGGGGGACTGGCCAGTGAGGTCCCAGTCCTCAACTCATGCACAGAGTTCCCTGCTGGTTTCAATCTGATATGTGGAACTTTGGGGAGCCTTCTAGTTGTGAGTGACTGAAGGGCTGGTCATGGGAGATGATGAATTTTTTGGTTGGTTTCTGAGCTGGAAGGATTGACGATAAACCAAAAACTGTATTTTCATATGAAAGGATTAATATATTTTCCCTTCCCCATGTTTTGTACTCCAGCTTTTGAATGAGGAGGACTGCTGTAAGCCAGCAAGCTGAGGAAAAAGAGGCTGTCCTACCTCCCACTGTGCCACCATGTGTCCCTGAATGCAAGGAGCCCTTCTCTCTCTCTCTCTCTCTCTCTGTCTCTCTCTGTCTCTCTCTCTCTCTGTCTCTCTCTCTCTGTCTCTCTCTGTCTCTCTGTCTCTCTCTGTCTCTCTCTCTCTCTCTCTCTCTCTCTCTCTCTCTCTCTCTCTCTCTCTCTCTCTCTCTCTGTTTATTCTTTCCTGATCTTGGGTGAATGAATATTCTAGAAGAAGAGTGCTCATGCCACCAGTGAGACAGGGAGAAATCCACCACACTCACCAAAGAGCTCCTAACAACAACTGGATTGGGGAACAGCAATGGTCAAGTCTAGTGAGGACCTTATTGTACCCTGCAGAGAGCCAGACTAAAACTTGGCTCTGAGTAAACTTGGTGGGGACTCCAAGGAGAGAGAAAAGGATTATTAGGATCCAGTAATCCCGAAATAACTCCTGGTCCTACATGTTCTCTATATGTGGGATGACCTAACATGGTATTTAATTTTGAGCCTATTCTCTTTAGGGACTCTGTATGTACAGAAGGGAGAGCATAACATCAATTTACAGAATGTTTTGGCAACTTCTGTTCTTGCTATACCTTCTCAGTAAATATTCTTCTATATAGAATATTAACATCATCTGGTTAATAATCAGTATTGGGTGAAGTACCCTGGATAGGGGCTTAGGAGTGATAGTCATAGAAATGGAACTCCACAGGATTGTACCTAGAACCTAGAGTAAACACATAGTCATCTGCTGCCTTGGGACTCTTCCCACCAGTTGAAGTAGAGGCTGGGAGAGTGAGCCTTATTAGACATCTTCCACGTGCCTAGCACTGTGCTAGGAATACAAACAGAAAATAAATCTGTTCTCTCCCCTGAAGAAGCTTACAATATAGTTGGGTTGGGGGAGGAGAAGATGAGACATATACAGTATCTAATTATGATACAAGACAGGATGTACTCCATGTAAAAGAGAGTTAAAAGCAAAGCGTTATGTGAAATCTAAGGAGGAAAAGATCAGTTTTAGCTAGCCTGAAGCAGAGAAAGCTTCATGGAAGACTTAGCCCCTGAGCAAGTCTTTGAAGGAATTTCAAGAGGTAGAGAGGGTAAGAGTCTACTCTAGGTATAGGGGGTGGTGTAACCATAGGTTTGGATGGATATAGGAGAGGCAGGCAAGAAGTGGAGGTAGAGAGTGGTCTGGGCTTGCTGAAGTGTAGCAGTGAGTTAGTTATCTTGCGAAATAAGTCTGGAAAGGTGGATTGGAGCCAGAAAGTGACCGTTGTTTCCTACCAGATTTGTGAGGAGATAGTAGGCAGGGTAGTTGGGGTGCTTAGATGGATCAGGAAGTTGTGCCTAGGCTTAAGGCGAGGTCCAGGCTCTCTGGGGCTATTTTTACATCTTTCCCTTCATGTCTATCTTGATTGAATTGTCTCCTCCTTTAGACTTTAAGCTTCTGTTTGGCGGGGGACATGTTTGTGAGTTTAAACATGGTGATGGCTTAGTGCTTGTGTATGAAAAACAGGTGTTCAGGAAACCTGCATACACTGATTGGACAAAGCTATGAGCTGGATCAGGCCAACGGTCCTATGGACAGAGATCACCCCATAGGTGCTTTGTTGGTTTGTTTTTTGGTTTTTTTTTTCCTGGAAGATTAGTGCTCCAGGTGGGTGCTGCATATGTACTCTCTTCCCTAGACAGTTAGATGGAGCAGTGGATAGAAAGCTGGACCTAGTTCAAAACTAGCCTTATCTTAGATCCTTACTAGCTATGTGACCCTGGGAAAGTCTCATAACTTCTGTCTCAGTTTCCTCATCCCCAAAATTAACAGCACTCACCTTGTAGGGTCGTTGTGAAGATCAAATGTGATGAGATTTATCAAGAACGTTACAAACCTCAAAGAACTATATAGATGATAGCTATTGTTGTTGTTACTGTAACTCATTTGCCGGTCTCAAAACATCTCAGAAAAACTATGTGGAATTTGTATAGCACTTGAACATTTATAAAGTACTTTATGTGAATTATCCCACTTAAGTCTTACAACAATTCTAGGGGGTAGGTATTCTCACTTTACAAACAAGGAAACTGAGGCTCAAACAGGTGAAGGGATTTGCCCAGGTTCACCCTGCTAGTAAGTGATAGAGGCAGAATTTGAACCCAGGTCTTTCGGACTCCCATTCCACCAATCTATCCACTAGATCATGCTGCCATTGTGAAATTAAGGGTACAGGTCAGGACCACTCAAGAAAGTGAACTGTTCCATGTAGAGTTCATATTTATGATCCTGGCTTTATTAGTAATACAATCAAAATAGCTAAGCTAACCATACTGCCTCCCCACCTCCATAGAGCTTACAGGCCATAAGGAAGGCAATATGTGTAAAGAGCTCTGCAAACCTTATAGTGCTATCTAAATGTTAACTGTTATTATTCTTCAAGTGAAGAAATCCTTCTAGTTTCTTTAGAACTTGTCCACACCTGTACTTGGTGATTCCCTCTTCTCTAATGGTTTCATGTAGGACATGAATCCTACATCATAGGATTTAGAACTGGGAGAGACCCTCAGGATTATAAAAGTATAGACTCATATCTCTTTAGCACTTTACAATAATCCTGGGAGGTAGGGAGTTTATTGTCATCATTTCATAAATGAGAAAACTTAGAAAGCCCAAGGTCACGCAGGGCCAGGAATTAACCCAGGTCTCTTGACTCTAGGTCCAGCGTTCTTTCCATAACAGTATCCTGCATGAGGGCCCCTGGGGAACAGAAGCCACTGTCTTTTCCTCTTAGGGCCTGGCTTTAGGCTTGGCACCTACTTGTTGATGAAGATTAAATAACAACTGCTAACATTTATATAGCCTTTTAAGCTTTACACTGTGCTCTCTCTCTCTCTTTTGTCTAAGCCTTCTGGATGCTACCCAGACTCCCTTATCCTTAAAGGACACTTTGTTTTGCATCTATCTAATGCTATGCAGATGACTTATGTACCTCTTTAACAAACTATAAGTTCTATGGAATCAGGAATTAGTGTCTAAACTAAATTGTGCATATGGGGAGCTCATCAGAATTCCCCCAAATGTATGAGTCTGAGGATAGTTAGGGGACAGAGATTTACAGGTAATGAAATTTTAGCTTGGTAGTAAAATCTGCTTTTTCTGGCCTTTTTTTCTGGAGGTGGGGGGAAAAATAATGACTTGGCACTTGCCTCTGGAAGGGGCTCTCATGAGTAGCAGGGCAAGGGAGGGGGTCACCATTTCTGTGTCATGGACCCTTTTGGTAGTCTGGTAAAGCCTAGAGACTCCTTCTTAAGAATCATGTTTTTAAACAATTGAAGAAAATGCTCAATTTCAGTTCCCACCCAAGCTCCCATGGACCTCCCCTCCCCAAATATATATACATATATATATACACATATATGTGTGTGTGTGTGTGTGTGTATGTACACACAAACATCTATATGTTTATATGTATACAGACACTATATATATGCATATAGATATATACACACACACAAACATTTATAAGTAAGTGTGTATGGAGAAGGGCAGAGAACCATTAACACCTTAGTTAAGAACCCCTGAAGAGTGTGAGATAAGAAACCCTTAAGGGGAAGTCCCAATAAAGAGAGATTAATTTGAAGTAAGGAGACTCTCTTTGAAATTTAACCCTCCCCCATCCTTTTTTTCCCACCCCTACCCCCCCCATACCCCCAGCAGAGTTAATGGGCTTCATTGTGAATTCAATTCCTTTGCCTCCTACTCAAACCAGATTGAGATCAGCCCAGGCTCTAGTCCTGAGTAAAGCATTGAAATGGGAGAGATTTGAGCAGGGACAGGGGAAGCAGACAAGCACTGGACACCCAGGGAGCAGCGAGCAAAGGGCAGAATGAGGCGGGAAGACACCCCAGGGAGGCAGTCTACACTGCAGAGTAGACAGTCTACACTGTAGACTACAATCGAAAGCATGTTTTTGATTCACAGGGCTCAAACAGCCAAGCAATCTGATTTTTCTTTTCATAAGTTATATTTTTCAAACAAGCAGGGTAGATTTAAATAGCTAGTATTTATGTGGCCCTTTGAGGTTTACAAAGTGCTTATTTTACAGCTGAAGAAACTAAGACTGAGAGTTGTCTAAGACTGTCCTAGGGCCACACAGCTAAGTAAGTGCCTAAGGCGATCACAGGCTCAGATACTTGAACTCAGGTCTTTCTGAATTCAGACCCAGTGATCTCTCCACTGGGCAGATATGCTGTAGCCATATTACAAAGAGCTTTAAATGGAAAAGGCTTGGTGTCTGAGCCTAGAGGCAAGAGGGAGCCAAGACACTTTTTAAAGGGGACTTGTATACCATGGTCAGAATCTTGCTTTAGGAGGATTTTTGTGATGTTTGTGGTGCAGAGCCCGGTACATCGTTGTTGTTATCAGTTGTTTCAGTCCTGTCTAACTCTTCATGACCCCATTTGGAGTTTTCTTAGCAAGATACTGGGGTGGTTTGCCATTTCCTTCTCCATCTCAATTTACAGATGAGGAAACTGAAGCAAACAGGGTTAAGTGACTTGCCTGGGGTCATACAGCTAGAAAGTGTCTGCATCTGGATTTGAACTCAGGTCTTCCTGACTCCAGGCCTGGCACTCTATCCACTTCACTACTTAGTTACCCTACTTGGTACATAGTAAGTACTTAATAAATACTGGTTTCCTTTCCTGCCGCCCCCCCCCATCAGAAACTGGGAAGTGAAGAAGCTTGGTGGGATTGTGGGGAAAGATTAATTCTATTGAGTTAGAGATGCCCATGAGACAAACAGTTCAAAATATCCAATACGTCAATGGTAATGTGAGATTGGACCTCAGGAGAGACATTAAGGATTGATATATTGATCTGGAAGTCATCTGCAAAGAGATAACTGAGTCCGTGGGAACTGATGAGATCACTGAGGTAGAGATGTTGAAAGAAGGTCCACAACAGAGCCTTGAACATTCACAGTTAGAATGAAAAGCATGAACGATGAGACAAAACAATGCTCTATTGATTAGCACCAGTTTCTCCTGTACATCTTATTTGTTTATAGTTATTTTCATGCTGTCTGTGAGCTCCTTGAAAATAGGAATTGTCTTTTACCTTTCTTTGTATCTCCAGTGCCTAGTACTGTGCCCAGCACATAGTAGGTGCTTAATAAATGCTTGTTGACTGACAGTGGCAAACGTTGTGTGGATCTCCTACGGACCTATCCTTGTTAATGTGACGATCTTAGTGAAACTAAGACATCTTGTGACGAGTGCCAAGTGGAACCCTTTTGGTTAGTGACTTTGAAAACTTCTGTGGTTGTTGCCTCCATTTCACAAGAAGCAAAACAGGGCAAACCTCTTTTGTTCGTGCTATCCACCCAGCTTCCTGTACAGTGTTTCCTGGAAAGAGGCTCTAAAGCATTTCTGAAGCCAGATTTCAGATAGTTCTGAAATCCCATCCTTCCTGAGGGCAGGGGCATGAACTAGATGACCCCTCAAAATCTTTTGTAATACAGTGATCCTAGGCATGAACAGCTTTGGTTTGTCACAAGCCACACTATAGAACTTGGCCCATAATAGTGATGCTACTTCAAATGGGCTAGTTTCAAAATATTATCAATCATTAACTCCTAAAAGGACTCTGTTTTACCTGTAATTAGAGCCGTGAGCATGGTGTCTGTCATTCATTCCTAGTGTCTGAATGAGGCTGTCCCACCAAAGTGATAGATCTTGACAATTGAACTTATTATAACACCACCTCCTGTTTATAATTATCAGTTATCTCTTTTCTGTTTCTTGTGGTGGGGGTCTAGACTTCTGACTTCATTTGTGAAGGGAACTCCAAGTGTGGACACTATCCACCTTGCAGATTTGCAGCTTATCTGCAGCATAGACTGCCAGGGTTCTTAACCAGGGGTCTGTGAATTTAGTTTTTAAAACTACTTTTGGATTTCAATATAATTGGTTTCCTTTATAATACTATAATTTATTTTATGCATTTAAAAGCATTATTCTATGAAGGAAGCCCAGAGGCTTCACTAGATTGCTCAAGGAAGAAAACAAACATTTATTAAGCACCTGCTATATGCCAGGCACTGTACTTAGTGTTTTACAAAGATTTCATTTGATCCTCACAACAGCCATCATAGGAAGGTAATACTATTATTCGGTTAAGTGACTTGTCCAGGATCATACCATTAATAAGTGCCTGAAGCTAGTTTTGAATTCAGGTCTTCCTGACTCCTGGTCTGATGTGATATCCCCTAGGCACTTAGCTGGATCTAAGACTCAAATTAGGTTAAGAACCCTTGTTTTAGAGAGTGACGTGGAGGCACTGAGAAGTTGTCTGACTTGCCTAAGGTCACACAGTTGGTATTATGTCACAGTCAGCACTTGAAGCCAGGTCTTTCTGACCCGTAGGCAAGTCTTCTTAAACATCATGTAATAATGCTCCCAGCACCTGTCCTATCTTGCCTTGGGTTATTCTCCACTCTTTTTATAGGTTAGTACTGTAGCTTTCTACCATTTTGGAATTGAATGGAACCTTATCTTAAGCTATCACAGAGCTAAGACAAGTTTCTTGGTCTCCCCGCAAGTGCTCTGACTTAGTAGGTGGGATAATTTTGCATCATTTATAAAGGATATTTTCCAGGGAAACTCCATTCTAGGGGAATTCCTTCTTTTCATGATCTACAGAGATCCTCAGCTAAAGAAATATTCTAAAATTTGGCCTTTTACTGATGGAGTGAATCGATTTTTTTCTAGCTTTCCCACCAAAATTCTCCTCTGAAGGCCTGCTGTGGCATGGAGAGGATCCTGGCTTCTCCAGGTTTTTGCTAAGGAAGTACAAATTCTGAAAGGTACTAACAAAGCTGACAGGCTTCAAGTATAGGCCCAGAAAACAAAGATCTCCTGAAGTCTGACCACTAGGGTGCTGAATTTTCTGGGCCACAGAAGTTCAATGGAAGCCCTTTTCTGAGGTGTAGACTGGGCTGCAATGTACATGGGGCTACAGAGCAACCATCCCAGTGAAATCACAGATCTTTTATCTACATAGGGCCATGGGATTTAGCATTCATTGTAAGGGAACTCATGGGCCGTGAGTGCAATCCCCTCATTATACAGATGAGAGAGCTGAGGCTCAGAGAGACAAACTGACTTCCCCAAGACCACTAGGACCTCGGTTTCCACATCTGTAAAATGAAGATTGACCTCTAAGGTCTCTTCCAATTCTAAATCTTTGACATTAATGCCAGTTGATCTCTAGCCTCCCTAACTAGTTTGAATTCTATCATCCCGTTTAAACACTTTAAAAGATCTGTGATTTCCTTGGTGTGGATGTTCCTTCATCTGTAAATGAAGAGGGTTGGGTCCAGCTTTAAATCCTATAATCCGGTGCTGGAAGGTGTTATATTATCAATCCACTAGCCTGCATTGACTGGGACCAAAATTCTAAAAGACTTTTTTTGCTTCAGGCCCTGTTCATTTGCAACTTCCTTTTGAAATGAAATTGGGTGCTCAGTGGGTGGAAGCGGTCCTCTGTGGCCAAGAAAAAAAGAGAACCAGGCCCGAAGCCTACATCAAACAACCAAGGACTCGCCCAAAGGGTCTTTTTTCAAACTTCAGGGGGTCAGCTTTTAAAATTCCAGGCTGCCATATGGTTCTCCTCCGGGAAACGTCCTTTTTCCCTTCGGAAGGAGTGCCATTCTTGGAGCCTCTCCTCCCAGGGATCGGGCTTTCGAGGTTTCTAAAATGTTGCCAGAATTGACACCGGGGTGGGGCTGGGGGTGGGTTGCAATGAAACAGTGTCTCAGCTGGCAGGAGTGTGGTTTGGGTCTCGTACACAAGCAGACTCGGTCCTGGAGACGGCCCCCGAGTGCACGTCGGTTGCCCCGGCTGTCAGCCGGCCCGGTGTGTGTGGGGGGATATGTCTTTCATTTTTCGTCCCCGCCGTCCTCGGGCCAGTGCCTGGGCTCTGGGCTGCAGCCGGGTCCGCCGGGCCGCCAAGCAGCAGCGACTCCGCCAGCAGAATTCCCCAGGCATGGAGAGGACTGCCCGGCCTGGCTGGGGGAGGGGGGGACGGTGTGGGGGGAGCTACGTCACCGGGTTCCATTCAGCGCGCGCGAACTCAGCCCGGCAGCGACAATCGCCCGGAGGAGCTAGGGCTGGTGCGATTCGGCGGGGCGGGGGAGCCCAGGGAAGGAGGAGGAGAGGAAAGGGGCGGGGAGAGAGCCGGGAGGGCGCCGCTGATTGGGTCGAGGGAACAGGACGTCACCACGTTCCAAGGCCCGGCCTCATCTCCTAGCTACATTCCCCATCCTTTTTTTTTTTTTGTACTGCGTTTCCTCGAGGGCTCCCCCCGCCTCCTCCTCCCTTTTTTTTCCCTTTCCCTTGCTACCTCCGGGCTCGCGTGCGCGCGCACCGGCCTTTCGCGCTCCGGGAGAGGCGACTGGCGCGCGCACTGCCTTCCCCACCCCAGCCCCAGCCCCTGCCCCTCCCTCCCCTTCTCCCCCGCAGCCCAGCACTGAGGGGATTTGAAAAGCCCGGTCCGCCTGCAGCGCCAGGCTGGCAGCCAATCAGAGGCGCGCACTTTTCCCGCTGCTTCTCTCTCTGCGGCAGCCGCAGGGCGAGGAGCGGGAGGCGGGGTCGGCGCCGGCGCGCGCGGAGCAGCCTCAGCCTCGGCCGGCGAGCCGCTTCTCCCCCCCTCCCGCCCCCCCAACCACCCACCCACCCCCTCGGAGCGCCCGCCGCCTCCGCCGCCGCCGCCAGCCCCCCTCCCTCCTCCCTCCCCCGCCCCCGCCCCGTCCGTCGGTCTGTCGGTGCCGACCCCTGCAGGAGCCGCCGCCGCAGCCGCTCTTCCTCCAGCCGCCCGCCCGGGAGCCTCGGCTCCCCTCCCTCCCGTGGAGCCGCCGCCTCACAGCGAAGCCGCCCCCTCAGAGGATGCGACACGGCACAGGTCATTGAGAGCCCCGCACCCCAGCCCCCAGCCCTCGGCGCCCCCCCTCACATCCCCCTCCCCCCGGGCCTAACCGACTTCCCCAACGGCCGCGGGCCGGGCAACGGCGGGCGCGCGGGGCGGGCGGGCGGAGGGAGGGGGAAGGGGCCAGCGGGCGCGCGGGGGGCTCCCGGCGCTGGGGAGGGGGCCGGGATTTTCTCCTCGGGGCCTGGCAAGGGGCGGGTAGGTAGTGAGGGGTCGGGGGTGGGGGCAGGCGGTGATCCCACCCTCCCCTTTTCCCCTCCTTGCCACCCTTTCTATCCCTCCCTCCCTCTTCTTCCTCCCTTTCTCTCTCCACTCCCCCTTCTCCCTGCTGCCCCCCAAAGCCACCCAAGCTTTCTTCTGGGGGAGGCTGGTTGAGTCCTATCTCACATTGAAATCTTGAGGCTGTAGGTTGTGCCTGTAGTTGCCTCTGCCTCCCCTCCCCCTACACCCCCCACCTCCCACAGGGTTGGGGAAAAGATTGGGGGGAGCAGCTGCAGGCTCCAGCAGCGGCACCCCCACCCCCATCCACTAGCGGGCTGCTTGTGCAAACGCTCCGTGCCGACATCTCTGCGGGCTTGGGGAGGGGGCTTCGATGCTCTCCTCGTCCCCACCCCCAAGAAGCGGAATCGAATTGAGGAGGGGGTGGTTAGGCGGTCGTGGAGAACGGTCACTTCCCCCCTCTTCACAGGGCTGCCCCGAGGAGGGCGCGCACACATGCTGGCGCAAAGGAAAAAAAATCCCTAGGTTAAAAGAAATGATGGGAGTAGGTGATTTTCCATTTTTGCCCCCCAGCAGCACATCCCCAGCCCGCCTAGCCCGCCCTCCCCTAGCGCTTTGTATGACCCTTTCCTTTATTTATTGCTGTAAATGAACTGGTTCCAGGGAGCTCGGGTGCAGCCTTTTTATACTGGAAGAGATTGGGGATGATGATCTGGCAGCAGTCAGGGAAAATGTAATTCTCTAATTCTCGCAGCCTGTATAGAAGAAGGGGGGTGGGGTGGGGAAGCAGCCATGTTAGATCCAGATCCTTTATCCCTACACCAAACGAGGAGATGTTCCTCTACTTAAAGCCTCAATTTCGGTCCAGCTGCACCTGTGTCACTCAGAATCACAAGCCGAAGGGTGTGGGTGACAGAAGGAATCTGTACCTCTTCTAATGTGTATGTGATTTACTCACCTTTATTTCTAACAGTGATACTGGGGGATAGAAAGCTGGAGAGCTCTGCAGGTATAAGAGAGTTATTTCCAAACCCTTCTAGGTAGTTGTTCCTTGGATTGGATGATAACTTGTCCTCCTGCCCTGTGTAAGGAAGCAAGTAAAGAACGGAATTAAATCTTTGTTGAACGAGTATGTATAAAAATTCTTAATGTCTGTTAAAGGAGGAGCAAATTCTAATTCAAAAAATTCACATATACACAACATTTTGCTAGTTCTAATTGAGCCTGCAAGAGAATGAGAGGTTTGTTTCCTGAATCTATTTGGCTTTGCCATTCATGTTCAGTTTTATAGCCATTTGTCGTCTGAAGAGGGAGTTAAGGGTTGCTGCTTCTGCTGAGCATTTTAATTCACAGGAAAAGAAAATAAAGCAGGGTTTTGAGATAGTTCTAGTTTATAGGCCTTGAAATTTTTAGGATGGCTTGTCATATGTAAGTACAAAGTCATATGAGGTGTTGGTTAACATTTTTATCTACTAGCTTCAAAGTATAGTATGAGGCTTTTCCTTTGTCAAACTGAAGTTTGCTTGTACTGCCTAGTTAAAAATTTCTGACCTGTTGGCTATAACTGTTAAATAAATCTGTCATATTTTGTTAGTATTTTGAAAAGTTATCAACGTATCCATTAGTATTTATTTTAAGGGATCTTTTTATCCAATTATAGAAATTGTATTTGGATTCTGCAGAAATTAGAGTACTACTAAATCTAGATAATAAAAAGGTCTTTTCTGTCTATAGTTATATTTGACTGAAGGATTGAGAATAGTCATGCACATATTGTCACAAAAATGTATTAAAACATCAATATTTTGGTATACCATTTTTGTTGAAACAATGTAAAAGGTGAAGTAAATTGTAACTTAGTAATTTAGCATATTGGCATTTTAGACTTTGGGGTCATTGTGCTATAAAAACACAATTTTGGATTTCAAAGTGGACTCTTGGTAGGATGGTACTGTTGTATTCAAACTTGGCTCATTTTATTCAGACAATTAAGATTGGAGTTTACTGCTCAGATAGACAGTGCGTTTGCAGATTGATTTGTAGATGGATTCAGAGGACAGGCAAAGAGAACCACCTCAATATTAACAAGGAATTCTCATGACTTTGTTTAAAATACTGTTAAACAGTAAGCAATATGTATTTCTCTTTCATTGCTTTCCATGACAAAAAAATAAAGCCCTCAGTCTAGAATCAAAGGGGATGACTGTTTATGTATGTTTAAGGTATTTTTTGTTTTTACACAAAATGCATATGCATAATTTAAAATGAGCATAGTGTCCTTTTTCTTAGTATGAAATTTAAAAATTATACCCTTTTTTCATGCAGTGAGAGTAGTTGCAATTTAGATTTGGAAATGAAGAGGATTACCATAGCTTTGAGTCATTTCCTCTTCTTTTCCATTTTGCTATTTGCACAACACATATTTTAGGTTGAGGGTAGCAACAAGAACATTGAAAATTGTGAAATTGTTGCATGGTTTTTATAAGGAGTGTATATTGAATAATAAATCTTCAATAGGATTTTCATGCATCTCTGTAGGATAGTTTGGTATCTAATTATAAGGGTAAACATAAAATGTATGTACTCTTCACTATAAAGGATGTGAAGAAATCCTAGAATGATCTGTAGATGGTCTTCATGCTTGAACTTTGACTTTCATTTTAACTATTGGGAGGAGAATTCCAGCTTTATAAAAGGATATTGGACCAGGGAGAATGAACTAGTTGTTTTTTTTAACTGAAATGCTAACCAAAGGATAAAATTTTTTAGTTGACTAAACTAGATAAGCAAGCATATCTAGTTCACAGAATTGTAAAGTGCCCTTAGAGACCATCTATTCCAATCCATATTCCACAACGATGGTTTCTACTAAATACTTACCTGACAGATGTTCTAGTCTTTGCTTACAGACTTCCAGCAAGGGAGAGCCCACTGCTTCCACTCTTGCCACATTTGAATAGTTGTAATTGTTAGGCCTTCTTTGCTGTCAAGTCTAAATTGCCTCTCTTCACCTTCTCCAGTTATGTAGTTAGTACCTAGTTTTCTAAACCTCAGGGACCAACCAGAACAATTCTGTCCCTGTTAATGTCTCCTGATAAACTACTCTTTTCCAAGCTGAACATACCCATTTGCTTTACCTCACGTGACGAAATCTTGGTCCCCTTCACCATCCTGGTTGTCTTCTGAATATTCTTCTGCCTGTCAACAGACTTTTTAAAATGGAGTCCCAAGAATGGAACATAGTATTTAGCATGTAGTCTAAGGCAGAATAACAGCATGCCTAGTAGTTTATATGACCATATCATTGCTGTTCTGTAAGCTTCATTTACTGCATCTGCAAAACAATACCTTGTGATAGCCCAATTAGATAACGCATGTAACCTGCTTTGTAAGTCTTAAAAGTATTAACAGATATCAGATGTTATTACTATTATTTGTCACTTCCTGTTGATGATTCCTCTTAAGCTTGCAGTCCATTCCCCAGATATTTTAAAGACAAACTATCCATTGTCTTCAGTTATTTCAGTTGTCTGACTCCTCATAACTCCTTTTGAGGGTTTTCTTGGCAAAGATACCGGAGTGGTTTGGCATTTCCCTCTTCAGCTCAAAAATTTTACAGACGAAGAAACTGAGGCAAACAGGCTTAAGTGACTTGCCCAAAGTCATACAGGGCATGTCTAAGGTCAAACTTGAACTTGGGTCTAACTCTAGGCCCTGCACTTTATCCATTGCGCCACCTAGCTGTGAAAGTGTCAGTGCCTTCTCCCATCTTGTAGAGTTATTTTTTTGAACCTGAGTGCATGACTTTGTTTGACCCTGTTATATCTCCCCATACCCAACCTAGCAGATTCTTTCTTTTAATGAGTAGTTAAGCAGAGCCAACCAGGACAGTGAAGTGTAACTTTTAATACCCTTAACAAAGGGAAGTAGGTGACTTCCTTTGTCCCTGCTCCAACACTTAGCACAGTTCACGGCACATAGTAAGCATTTGATAAATGCTTTTTGACTGACTAGCCAAAATTGGCCTTTACAATTATTCAGCATTTGGCTTCATTTTAGATTTTTTCCCCCCTTTTTATATTACTGTCATGTATTGCTCTACTTGCTTTACTCCATCAATTATCTTCCCAGACCTAATTCTTTAGGTCTGACCGTTTAGCTAGTTCTGAAATTGTATTAATGTCTAGCCTTCATTTCTCCATGTTTTCCACAAGAAGAGAAGGGTAAACTGTAAAAAATTTTGCTAAAATATCAGATATCTTTTAAGTTATTAAGGGTTAATGCTGCATGAAGACTTTGGGAAAACATTGTATAACTTAAAGCATTTTCTGATATATCCCTCCAGTAGGTCCAGGGATAGAGACCAGACTTGTGATTTCATTATTACAGGAAGCTCTTAAAAGAGCTGCCTGGAATTTTGGGGAGTTAAGTGGCTGGTCCGAGGTCACACAGTCAATACATAGCAAAGGGGGTCTTGAACTCTCCCTCCACCAGGCTAGTAGTAACTATAATAACTGGCAGAATGGAAACCTGCTCTTGACGAAACTGATGGCTTCTCCAGTCAGCTCTTCTCTAGACATTCATTTACCAGGGTAATTATGTTGTAGCATTTTGTCAGAATTGTTCACCAGTTTCTGGAATGGTTTGGAAACCAAGACCAATAGGAATGGAATGCCATAGTACATTTGGTACTAATAGTTGAAGACCTAGAAGGATAAATAAACTTCTGTAGTAACCAGAGGCTTACTTAGGCAAGTTAGGTGTACAGTTCTTTTAAATTAATATGCTTTACTTAAGTTATATCATTTGTTCCTCATTATAACCCTGTGAGGTAGGTACAGTTATTATCCCCATTTTGCAAATAATGAAAATGAGCCTGAGAGGTGTTAAGTGATTTGTCCAGGGTCACACAGCTAGTAGGCTTCTAAGGTAGGATTTTAACTCGGGTCTTCCTTACTCCCAAGTCTGGTGTACTACCCACTGTGCCACCTTAGCTGCCTAGGTCATAAATTGAGTAAGGCCTATTCAGGTGTTGAAGATTTCTCTTAAGAGCACTTTAAACTTTAAAATGTGTTCATGAGTGACAAATTGTAGACTGAGGGTTTAGGCTCCACAACTCTGAAATATAAATAATTATTTAGATTTAGGATTAAAAACTACTCTAAGAGAATAGGAAATATTGTAAGTAAAAAGTTGTGAGTCAATGGATAGTTGACAGAGACTGTATATAAATGCTGCCAAAGATAATGATCCAGACTTTTGTGTTGTATATTTTATCTCGGAGGGTATCTTATCTAACTGAAACCTTTAAATTTGGTGACTTGTGGGCCTGCCTGGAAGGAGTTGGGATTTGTAGTAAGCATATGTTCCTTTTTATGTTTAAATCTACTTAGAGTACATAGAGTTACAATTTAGAATAAATGCACTACTAGTGTTGTATATTTTAGGATTACATTCATAAAGCATGCATGCAAAATGAACTGATTTAGAGTAGAAGCCCATTTCTCTTTAACAGAATTTTATGACAAGAAAAGAACTTGTAGATAAGTCATTATATAGTACTTTTAAGGCTTACAAAGTATAATTTTCTTATAGCTTGTGGGGCAGGGGAAGAAATTGAGAAACAGATATTGTGATTGCTTATGATCACAGAAGGCAAGAATTTGGACCTAAGACTTGGAAGTGCAGCAGTCTTTTCACTATAGCACAATGCCTAATCCAGTCCCTTAATTGTACTGTTGATGAAACTCCTCAGTCTGGCCCGTTCATTTTACAGAAAAGAACACTCCTGTCCTTTAGGGGTTGTGAATGATTAATGTGACCATGGGTTATATAGTAATGGTAGCAATCTAGACAGTTCTTCAGATCTCCTCTTTTCTATGCCATTTTGTTTTTATTATCAAATTGAGGGTATGAAAAAGACAAATACCGAGAAAGTATCTTATATAGAAAATACACGCTTCTTAACCTCTTTCTTTTTTTCCCCCTCCTATACTAATCTATATAATTAGGTTTGATTAAGTTGTGTTTTTTGTTTTTTTTTTTAATCCTGGGGTCCTAAGCAAGTGCCTTATTGGTCAAACAAAAAATGAGATTATTTCACATTGACAGATTGACATTTTACATTTGACTCTTTGTTCTACCACTATAAGTTTTGAAGGAGTTGATTACTTTTCATGAAGTTTTTCTATGCTGATTATTAGGATTCAGTTCTAAATCAGATTTGTGGTTCAGATTTCCATTTTGAAGTAATGTGGTAGTGGACAAATTTTCAGATGCTTGTGCTTTCCATGATTATACTGAGTTAGATGAAATGTATTTCTTTATGAAATTAAATTAGTATGCTTCAGGTAGCAGCTAATGCTTGCTAGCTGATATTCAGTAAATGAGTCATAATCTGGTGTTTCCAAAATCATGCATACTAGCTACAGCATTGATATTAATATCTTCTTTTCGGGTGTTGTGGATACTATCATAACCAGTGAATGGTGAGGAACAAGACTATAGTGTGATAGAGTTAGAGCTGAAAATGTCCTTAGAGGTCATCCAGTCCCTCCTCCTTTTACAGATGAGGAAACTGAGGTTCAGATAACTTAAGCTATTTGCCTAAGCTCACTTAGGTTAGTAAATTGCATTATTCTTTTTATGATACCACTCTGCCTTTGTGGTTGTCTTCAAATTTCAATAAATCATTATGTATCTTTATATTTGGAATCATAGAAACCAATTGATATACCTAATCACATTTAAATAGTTATAATTTTGGTAGTCGAATATAATGTTAGAACTTTGTTTTTATTAAGTCATTACAAATTCAGAATAGCAACTTTTGGGATAAAAGTTCTTTGGAAAATTAGCTTTCGGTGGTAGTTGATGCTTTCTTGGTCAACCATCAACAGTATATGATGGGGTACAGTATGTGTTTTTCTCTTACTTTTTAAGTAGTGTAATTTGTTACATATTTTAAAAAGACAGTTCTTAGTTCATTACATAACTTAACCTTCACTTCCTCCAGAGCAGTTTTAGTTGCTTAAGTTGGAAGAATGTTTAAGTGGATGGACATTAAATTTCTGTTAAGTATCATAAAATGCTAACAGTTTCAAACTCTCAGAATTAGACAAGATTTCAGAGGCTAGCTATTTCAAAGATAGATGCACAGTTCTCTACTGTGAACTGTTTATTGGCCAGCAATACTCCCAAGTACGGCCAGAATTAGCTTAAAATGTAATTGGGAAGTATTTAACAAAATAGATAAAAATAATATAAAAGATAAATAATGTTAATATGTACTTTTCGAAGTCAACATGTGACTGCAGTGTTCCTTACTTAGGGTTTAGTGGTCTCAGTTTCCATTTGAGTTTGATACCACTGCCATATAGCATACCTGACAAGTAGTCATCCAGCTTCTATGTGAATACCTTTTAGAAAAAATTTGTGTTTATTTTTAACAATTCATTTTTAAAAAATTTGGGTAGTGAATTCTCTCTCCCTCCTATCCTTTCTCCACCCATTGAGAAGGCAGGAAATGTGATATCAGTTAGATATGTGAAATCATGCATAATGTATTTATGAATACCTTCAGTGAGGTAAATTCACCTTTCCCCCCTAAAATCTACTCCTTGTGACCTTCATTTTTGTTGAGGACACCATCATCATTCTTTTTTTTTTTTTTGGCTAGGCAATGGGGTTAAATGACTTGCCCAGGGTCACACAGCTAATAAGTGTTATGTGTCCTCACCTAGCTGCCCCCATCATCATTCTTGTTACCCAGGTTTTCACTCTTGGTGTCATCTTTGATTCTTGAATCTTCCTCAACCCAAATATTGTCACTTGCTAAATCTTAACAATTTGTCTTCAACAACATCTCTCCTATCATTTCCTTTCACTTTATTGCCTGGCCACCACCCTAGTTCAAGACCTTATCTCTTGCTGGAAGAGAGATATATTACAAGAGCTTTCTCATTGCCCCGTCTTGTCTCTGAGACCTCTTTCACATAGCTGTGAGTAGGCAGCATAGTGTAGTGGGTAGGGTACTGCACTTGCAGTCAGGAAGACTGCGTTTCAAATCCTGTCTCAGATACTTAATTATCTTTGTGACTTCGGGCAAGTCACATAATCTCTCTGGGCTTCAGTTTCCTCAGGTTGGGCACTGGCCCAGGATTCAGGAGGACCTGAGTTCAAATCCGGCCTCAGACACATGACGCTTATTAGCTGTGTGACCCTGGGCAAGTCACTTAACCCCATTGCCTAACCAAAAAAAAAAGAAAAGAAAGAAAAAGAAATGAGGTTGGACCTGATGGTTTCTAAAATCTCTTCTGTCTCTAAATACATGATCTTGCAATTTTTCTAAAGGGGTCATGTGTCACTTCCTACTCAGTAAACTCCAGTAGTTCCCTCTTACTTTCAGAATCAAACATAACCTCCTCTTTTACTTAAAGTCTTTCACAGCCTGAGCCTAAAATACCTTTCCAACCTTATTTTACATCACTTTCCTAATAGCCAAACTGGCCTTCTTGTTGTTCCTTCTGAGCAACGTTCCATCTCCCATCTCTGTGCCTTTGCACAGTGACTGTCCCTTGTGCCGGTAATGCACTTCTTCTCTTCTTAGAAACTTGTTTCCTTCAGAACTCACTTCAAGCACCAGCTTCTACATGTAGCCTTTTTTGATTTCCCTACTTAGCTGCTAGTGTCCTTTCCCTCCAAAAGAAATTATCTTTTATTAATTTTATATATATTTACAAATATACATATCTCCCTCAATGGCATGTAAAGCTCTTGGGAGGGGGGCAGAAAGACTTATTTTTGTCTTTATATCTCTAACACCTAGCAAAGTATCTTATTGTTGTTTGTTAGTTGTATCTGACTCTTTGTGACCCCATTTGGGTTTTTTTTGGCAAAGGTACTGGAGTGGTTCGCCATTTCCTTCTTCAGCTCATTTTACAGATGAGGAACTGAGGCAAACAGGGTTAAGTAACTTGCCTAGGGTCACACAGCTAGCTAATAAGTATCTGAGGGCCAGATTTGAACTCACGAAGATGTCTTCCTGACTTCAGGCCTGGCACTTTATCCACTTCGCCACCAGCTGCCCCGAAGTGTCTGATACATAGGCATTTAGTAAATGCTTAGTGGTTAATTAAATGAGGGAACACACTGAGACATCTCATTCTACTTTTGGATAACTGTAATTGCTGAGAAGTCTTTCTTTACACCAACCTTAAGTCTGTCTCTTTGTAATTTCCACCCATTGTTCAGCCACCTAGGGCTAAGTAAAATAAGCATTTTTTTTTTTTTGGTGTGTGAGGCAGTTGGGGTTAAGTGACTTGCCCAGAGTCACACAGCTAGTGAATGTTATGTGTCTGAGGTCTGATTTGAACTCTGGTCCTCCTGACTCTAGGGCTGGTGCTCTATCCATTGCGCCACCTAGCTGCCCCCAGAATAAGTTTTTTTACATGACAGATCTTTCAGTATTGGAAGACTCTCGTGGTTCCCTTATTGTCTTCTCTTCTCCAAGTTAGACATCCCCATTCTTCAACTGAGTTTCATATGGCCTAGTTTCCAGTCTTCTAATCATCCTGGTTGCCGTCCTCTAGACATTCTGCAGCTTAACTTTCCTAAAATATGGCTCCCAGAACAGAATATACTTTTAAGAAGTGGTCTGACAAGGGCAGAGCACAATGGACCACTATCACTTTCCTAAAACCTTCAGATCTTTTTCAGACAAACTGCTAAATTGTAAGTGTGAGATGGGGGAGAAGGTAGAAGATATGAGTGAAAGGTGTTGGGGCCAAATGAGTAAAGTCCTTAAATGTCATAGGAAGGTAGCATAATCTGCATAGTTTCATGACATTCTTTAGCCATGTTGTCAGAAATGAATAAAGACAGTACCCAGAGATGGAAATGTGCAAGTTAGGTATAGTGGAAGCATGGTGAGGGATTTGAGGGTGTTGTGGAAGGTAGAGCTGAAGTAGTTCACCACAGAATCCAAATCGAGTAGAGATGCAAAGGCTAAATCAAGTAGGGATGCAAACAGAACCAGGAAGGGGCAGATATCCTAGAATGGTATGGAGTGTGTATGGGGAGAGGAGTTGGAGGTAGAGTGGGAGGGTAGGAACAGAGAATAGTGAAGGCTTAGGATGCTAGGAAAAGATAATAAACTGGTTGGAAAAAAGGAAATCTTACAACTCATGGTCTTAAAGTTGGAACAGTTCTGGTGCATAGTTCTGCCTGTAAGGACAGAAGAAAAATAAGGTCAGTAACAAAGGATTTCATTGCTGCAAATCTGAAGTTCAAAGGTAAAAATGTAAATAATATAATCCAGTCAAATGCAGGAAAACTATCAAGATGAGCAAGTAAGACATTTATTAAATTACTTTATGACAGACATTGGGATACAAATATGAGCAACAGGAACAATCTCAGACCTCAAGGAGCTTACGTGCTAATGGGGGAAGACATTACAGGGGATCAGAAAAGTAGAATGGAGAGATGTTGGGGAAGCATTGGCTTGACCTTTCCCTGTAGGATAAGACAGAAAAATCTGAGAAACCCGGAGGTGGGAAGGAGGATGGTGGAGACTGAGATGGAGACCACCATGACATCCCCTTTCTTCTAGTCCTTCCTTCTCAGGGGTTTGACTGGAAGACTCTTGCCTCAGTGCTCACTTGAATTAGAGCAGTTTGCTTAGGAGTTGATTGACCTTGAGAAGGTACTTTGAAATGTACACTACAAAACATCTTCCCAGTATCTCAGGATATAAACTAGGATTCTCCCAAATTGTTGCTACAGTATGCAGCTAGCAGGTACTGCAGCTGGAAAACTACAGTGGATAGAGCACTGAACCTGGAGTCAAGAAGACCTGAGTTCAAATCTAACCTCAGGCACTCAATAGCAGTGTGTGACTTTTGGACGAATTGCTTAACCTCTGTCTCAGTTCCTTCATCTGCAAAATATGGATAATAATAGCACTTACATCTCAGGATTGTTGTGAGGCTCAAATGAGATAATATTTGTAAAACATTTTGCGGACCTTAAAGTGCCATATGAATGCTAGTTATTATTACAGATGAAGAAAGGAAGCTGAGAGATGTTGTGATTTGCCCAAGCTAATAAATGTCCAAGGCAGGATTTTAACTCAAACCTCCTTGACTCTCAAGTCCAGTATTATATGCATTGCACCATCTGGCTTCCTGACAATCTCTAGCTTCCTTGGCTTTGGGTTCTTCCATCTTTTGCTGCTGGTGAAAGACACTGGATCTGTTTTGAAAATACACCTAATCCTAAAATAAACACATATGTGGAAGGTTAGAAACACTTGTTGCAATATGTCAACTCAATTTGCAGAGGTCCATGAATAGGATAAAAATGAAGCATCAAAAGAAGCAGAAACTGTTAATAGTAACGGCTCAGAAAATGAAACTTTAAAAATGTTCCATGTGGTATTTTTTTTCTCAGTTCCTTTTCTGACTATGTGATCTTTGTATCTACTCAGTGTGGCGAACAACAGTCTGAAGTCCAGATAATCAAAGTAACTTTTGTTTTGCTATAACATTAGTAATTTCTATTTTTGTTTTGTACCTATTATCTCATAACCTGGCAAAAAATAGAATCTGGGTTCTTTAAAGCTCAGATCCTTATAGTAGGCACTCAGCAGTGCACACAGCAGACATTTAGTAAATGCTTCTTAATTGACAAGGGCTCAATTTGTAACAAAAGCATTACAAATAATTTAAGAAATTTGTACTTATTTTAATAAACTACTGTATTAACTTTAAATCCATCCTGTCTCCTCTCCCTCCACCATCCCAGAGCCTTTATGATATTTTCTTTGGCTTTAAAATTTGTTCAGGTTTTCTTTCTTCCAACTTCACTAAATTGAAAAATTCTCTTTTACAAGAACTTCCTACTTTAAGGCAAGCTGTTCTTCCAACCCCAAAAAAGTAAATGCAAATTGTCTACAATAAATATGTAACTCAATAGTATAATAGATAACATTTATGTAGTGTCCGTTATGTGTCAAGTACTGTACTAAGCACTTTACAAATATTATCTCATTTGATCTTCACAATAATCCTAGTAGGTAGGTGCTATTTTTATTCTCATTTTACAGATGAGGAAACTGAGGCAAACAGGATAAGTGACTTGCCCAGGGTCACATAGCTAATGTCTAAGGCTGTACTTGAGCTCAGGTCATCTTGACTCCTGGCCTGGAACTCTGTCCAGTGTTCCATCTAACTGTCCCCAATGAGTGTAAGTGCTGGTTTCTACCTCATTAACTATTTCACAGAGGTTGGAAAGGCAGAGAAACTTAAAGCTAATAAAACATTGAGTAAGTGAAGATATGTCAGAAGTGACTATTAAGCTATTCTCAAAAGATATTAATAAGAAAATATTCTGTTTATCAAGGTAATACATTACATAGTGAAATACAGCTGTGTTAAAGTCCCAGTCCTACTACTTAATTTGCCATGTGCTTCTCAGTTTCTGACTCCATTCAGTAAGCTCTTTAGTGCCAGCAATATGCTAGGTGCTGGGGGAAATGGATTAGCAAATGCAAAATATATACAAATGAATACAAAGTAATTTCTGGGGTGCATTAGTAACTGGGGGTGAGGGATCAAGTTGGAGATAATACTATAGCTGAACCTTGAAGGGGGGCTGAAGGCTAGGAATTCTTCAAAGATCAGAGTGTATTCTAGGCATTGAGGATAGCCTATGCAAAGACAAGGAGGTGGGAGATGTATTGTCATGTAAAGGGAAAATGCAGGGATGAATAATGTGTAATAAGCCTGGAAGGATGGTTTGGATGAAGACAGATTGTGAAGGATTTAATTTGCCAAACTGAGAAGTTTGTGTTTAATCCTGGAATCAAGAGGAAGCCACATTCATTCAAGAACTCTGTAATATCTTCCAAAAAGGTGGGTATAGGAGAGGATGGCAAAAAAAGTATTTTAGGAAATATTGTTCAGGAGTGAAAAAGGAAGCATTTCTAGACAGACATCTCATATCCCATAGACCATTAGTACTTTCTTTGAGAAATGAACTGAGAAACTCTGGACGTGGTGGATACCAAATAATGTCACCAAAAACAAGCTGTTACTGAGTTGTGAGCCACTTCTAAATTGGTTATCTGTGTAGAATCTGAGCACTGACTTGTTAAACTAGAAGGAGTAATAAAAAATGAGAAAAAGATGTGGCAATTAAAATGATTCCAACCCTGATGTTTAAACAAGCCATTGATATTGAAGAATGAAATGGAGAGAGGAACAGATACTGAAAGAGATTAGTGCTATTGCCTTAATATAATCCATGTAAAAGTCAACTGTCATAATAAGAATAAAAGAGTCTAGAAATTGCCAGTGACAATAAAAGACAACATTGGTTTATAATACCAACTTGTTTTTGAATCTTAATGCTAAGGATAGCAAAAGATCATGAGTACTAGTACCATCGACACTCGACATTCACTGGGGTTAGGGGCACAGGACCCCTGAGAATGTTAAAAATTGTGAATAATGCTAGGCTCTACTCTAACCTTTTATTTTTAATAATTCTGATCATATTTATTTAACACACAAAACAAGTGAAACAACACACTACACCCATATAAAAAAGTTGTGGTTTCTGTGCCAAGAGAGATTAATGTCTTGCATACTTTGTAGAGTCTTCGAAGTTGCCTGTGTAGCTGAGGCAACTTCTTAATGGATTTCCTTCTATAAAAAGCACAAGATACAAGGATTACTGTGACTGGTCTGTGGTAGAGAGACAAAGAAGAGGCATTCCCAAAGAGAGTGTGTAGTCCGTAGCTCTTTAGTGCACTGAAACTTTTAACAAATATATTTATGGTAGTAAATGCTAAAATAGACTAATAATATACAGTATTTATGCATTTATGACTTACTAAAATTTTTTAAAGTTTTCTTTACATATGCATGTTGTTTGTGATTATCTGCAGTACACCACAAATCTCTAAAAATTCCGGTTTAATTATTGATGGCTAGCCCACAAATAACCAAAACCACAAATGAACCCTCGAATGTCGAGAAATGACTATACTTCATAAAGGAGCTAAGTACATTGGAGGGCAAAGTAAGGTTAAATGGAGCTTGGTAAAGGAACTAACTAAACAAAGTTATCATGAGGGAATGTAAGGATACAACCAGAAGGGTAACAGATGAAGGGACAATGGAAAAGATCTGTAAAAGTTTTTTTTATTGAAAACCTTACCATCAACAACAGTGAACTTTTGTTCAAAAATGAACAGACATTTGAATTGTAACTTCACAGTCCCTCATGCTGCATGAGGAAGTGGAATGGATGAGGGGAAAAAAAATGAGAAGCAATGGACTAAACAGTATATGTAGAGGAGGTTCACAGGAGGTCCTTGTTGCAGGTGACACCATTCTGTGGGCTTTTTTCCCTTCCATTATCCCCCTTCTGATCTTCTACCTCTCCCTGTCTACTGGTCCCTTCTCAGTTGCCCACAAATATTCCTAGATCTCTCTCAAGGTTCTCTCAAGTTATCATCTTCTTTCTCTTTCACAACAAGCAAGTGCTAGTTTCGTTGTCTCAACTTCTACTCACAGAATCATAGAAATTTAGAGTTGGAAGGTCCTTTCCAACCCATCCGTACCCAACAAATGGTTATCTAACCTGTGCTTTAAGACCTTCAAGGAGAGAAATCACAGACCAGCAAATTCTACTTCTATAAGGAAGTTTTTTCAGGCATCAAGCCTAAATTGACCTCTTGGTAACTTCTGTCCATTGTTTCTACTTTCAGTCTCTGGGCCCAAACAGAATGAGTCTTTTTCCACATGGCAACCCTTCAAACCCCTACTGATTTCTCAGTCTCTAGTAATCTTGCTATTGACCTCCCTGCTCACCTGATAAAACTCTTTACAAGGTAACCACCAGTCTTTTAGTTGCTAAATTAGATGGTCTTTTCTTAAGTCATCATCCTTGACCTCTTAGCAGCATTTGGCCCTGTTGATCATTCCCTTCTTCCAGGATGCTTTCTTATTCCTTGGTTTTTATCACAATACCATCTCTTCTCTCTTGGCATGCTTAACTCTTCTTCACAGTCCCTTCTCCTGCCTTACTGTCTGTATCCTGCCCTCTCACTGTGAATCCTCTCTAAGGTTCTGTCCTGGGTTTTCTTTTCACTCTGTGTCTTCTCCCTTCATAATTTCTAGTTCTATGGGTTCTATGATGATTTCTATGCAGATGAGACCCAGATTTATTAATACAGCCTCCTAGCCTGTCTCTTGAACTCCTCTCTTATCTCCTTAAATGCTCTTTGGACACCTCAAACTCAACATTTTAAAAATAGAGATTATCTCCCTGGCTTCAAGTCCTACCTTTTCTTGAACTTTCCCTGTTTTTCCTGGCACAATCATACTTCTAGACATTCTGTTTCAAAATTTATCCAACACTCTTCCTCCTTCCTGCTTCCATTCTTTCAGTGGCCGAATCTTGTCAGTTTTACCTGTTTAACATCACTAGCATCCATCCCCTTCTTTCCATTCTCATGGTCACCTCCTTAGCTCAGGCCTTCCTGTAACTATTGTTATAACCTTCTAACTGGAATAGCTTGGTGTAGGGTAAGGAGGGCTAGATTTAGGACTCTGAAACTGGTTCAGATTCCAAATCTGATAGTACCTATATGACCTTGGGCAAGACACTTAACCTTTCTGAGCCTCACATTCTTTATATGTAAAATGAGACGCTTAGACTTAGATGACCTCTAAGCTGACTCCAGTCTTTCTAGGATTATTTTACATATTTCCCATTCATGAATTCAGACTTCTAGCCAAATTGGTATGCTTGCTAATCCCTGACTATTTCATTCCATTTCTTGTATCTATGATAGAGATGATCTCTGTCTGGAATAAAGTCTCTCTCTGTCACCTCTGTCTTCTAGAATCCTTGGATTCCTTCAAAACATAGCTCATAAGATATGTTTTATAGGAAGTCTTTCCTGGTGCCTTTAGTCTTTTTTTCATTTCTTTATTTACCTATTTACGTGTGTTTCCTTCTTCCCCTCCCTCAGTAGAATGTCAACTTCTTGATGGCAAGAACTATGTTTTGTTGTGTCTTTGTTTATCCAGTGCCTAATTAAAGTTGAGGATCACCCAGCATTCAGGGTAAAAGTGCATTATGGAAGAGAAGAAGCCATAACACATTATAAATAAAATTTTACAAAGAAGTAGGGTAAAAAATATCATCAAAGAAAAATGGGTTCTTTGTGTGGTGAGGGCCAGTGAGAACTGATGGACTCCTGTGTACTCCATTGAGATTTATGCATTGTTGAGATATCTCAAAGAAGGCTCTTAGCATATTGGGTGGACCTCATCTGGCATATTTGTGAGAGGGCATAGACATAGGATTAGAAATCATGGATGAATTAGAATCTGCTTTGCTAGAGTACTCACGTCGATGAAGTTTTAGACTCATCAAAGAAGTCACTGTACACTGCTGGTTTTCTTTCTGATTCTCATTCCTTGTCCTCTGTTCCTAGGGTACTTCTTTCTGCCTTTTAATGACCACTGTGATCCTAGGACAGTATATATCCTGTCTCCCCACTAACCACATTTATGAATTTACTTTTTTCCCCCCATGTTTTTGAAATTTTTCATGTTCCTTATACCTATGCCCATTGTGACTTCTAGAATGCTGTTGATAGCCTTGTTGTTATGAATGCTGGAAATAGGCATTGACTTTTCAAAACTAGGGCAAACAGGAATCATGATCCTAGGGAATATGGGAAGAGTGAAGTGCTATAGAGAAAATAAGGGTAAGCATGATAAATCATGGGAATAAAATAAGTAGGGGCAGCTAGGTGGCACAATGGAGAGAGACCGGCCATGGTGTCAGGAGGACCTGAGTTCAAATCCAGCCTCAGACCAGACCCTTGACACTAGGTGTGTGACCCTGGACAAGTCACTTAACCCCAATTACCTTGGGGGGAAAAAAAGGATTGAATTACCAGGGTTGTATAGGAATAAAATAATTAAATTTTGCGTTCTGTTTCCTTTTTCTTAAGAGTATAAAGTTACAAGATCATGGTTTGAGCTGGAAAAGACATCTACTCCCAACTCCTTTTATAGATGGGGAAATTGAGACACAGAGAAGTGAAGGGACTTCCCCAAGATTATATATGAAAAGCATAGCTGGAATTGAAGTGCAGCTGCTCCAGTGACAAATTCAGTGCTCTTTATATTATATCCTTTGCCAGAATACTTTAGCCCTCAGATAGGCTTACTTCATACTCTGAATCTGCCTTTGTTTTAACCGTTGAAATTGTCCTTTAAACTGATTCCTTAATGCAAAATTCATGGGCAAGTATTTAAAAAAGTTATTTTGCATTGCAACACTTTGAATTGACATAATCCTACAGGTCAAACTATGGTAAACTCAGTAGGGGTTAGAATTACAGATTATACTGAAATTTATTTCATAGAATACAGAATAAATTATCTGTTTAACATTGTTTTATCCTCAGGAGGAGAGCTGTCATCTTTTCTTTGCTTCCTTGTAAGTTTTCTTTTGTTCTTTTGTGCAGTTTTACTTTGTTCTTTTTTTCCCCCTTCTTCCCTCCCCCAGGGTACAATTAAATGTGAATATATTTATAAACACATACATATATATATACACATGTATACATACACACATACATACACATAGATATGTACATGCATGTACACATACTTAGATACCTATAACTGTACTCACATGTAGACATATACATTCATATATATATCTATGCAAGACCATACTATGCTTATTTGTACTCTGTTTCTTTGAGGGTGGATAATCTCTTCCTTCATAAGTCCAAGTCTTTTCATATTTTTCTAAGTCCACCAACTCATTATTTCCTACACCACAGCAATATTCCATTCTTGTACTGTCTAGTTATTTTAAATAGTCTAAAATATTAATATGGTTGACATGTAGTATAGTTTCCCTATTTTTCTCTTATGATTAAATCTGTTTTAGCTTTAACTTTGTCTAGATCATGATTACTATCCCTGATTTTTTTTCCCCTAATAAATTATACTCCTGATCTTTATTTTATGTTTGTGTGTATCTCTTATTTCCTATCCGTCCTGACTCCTCTATTTTACTTCTATAGGCTACCTTGTCCTCCTAATACTTAACCTACCCCCTTCAAGGATCCTTCCCTTAGCCTCCCATTCCCATTAATCTAAACACCCTTCTTTTACCCTCCTTTATCCTAATCCCTCACCATCCCCTCTAGAAATCCCTCCCTTATCCTCTCCACCCATTTATCCACTTATAAGTCCTTTTATTTCTTTCTGAATTTAGAAGACTTTTATACCCTCCTACCTTCTTAAACCTATTCCTGATGAAAGTAGGGTTCCAGAACTACCAGCCTTCCTCCCCTATCTAATTCCTCTGCATCAGTTCTTCCTCTTAGACCAGGCCTGCACAACCTTCGGCCTGCAAAAGCCTAGAGGAAAACATCCTTTGTATGTAGAGGAAATCCTTTGCATGGCTGTAGGTTGTGCCCACCTATCTTATACCTCATTTGCATAAAATAATTATTCTTTACCTGTTAATAAATGGTTTTATTTTTAAAATCATATCATACTCAGGTCTACCCCAATCTTTCTTATGAGCTACCCAGTTACTAATAAAAATCTTAGACATACGTTTTATATTTCTTCATATAAAAGGTAAGCAGTCTGTCCTTTTTGAGTCCCTTGTAATTAGTCTTTGATATGTACCTTATATTTCTCTTGATCTTATATGTCAACTTTTCTATTAAGTTCAGGTTTGTTTTTAACAAAATCTGAAAGTCTGACAATTCAGTAAATGTCCATTTTTTTCATTCAGAATTATGCTTAACTTTGCTGGGTATGATATTTTCATCTGCATCCCCAGTTCTTTTGCTCTTCAGTATATAGTGTTCTAAGAGCTATGGTCTTTTTAGTTTAGGCTCTGCAAGGTCTTATGTGATTCTGATTGTGGCATCACCGTATTTAAATTGTTTTTTTTTTTCTCATTGCTCATAATATTTTATCTTTGAGCAGGAGGTTTCGGAATTTGACTATTATATTTCTGTGGTTTTTCCTTGTAGAATCTCTTTCAGGTAGATTTTTTTCTATTTTTACTTTCCCCTTTTGTTTTAATGCTTCAGGACAATATTCTTTAATTATTTCTTGTATTATTGTATCAAGATTCTTTTTTTGATCTTAGCTTTCAGGTAGTCTGATTATTCTTATATTTTCTGTTCTTGATCTGTTCTCCAGATCGGTTGTTTTTCTTATGAGGTGTTTCACATTCTCTTCAATTTTTTCATGCTTTATATTTTATTTTATTATTTCTTGGTCTCTTATAACTTCACTGGCTTTCCCTTGCCCAATTCTAATTTTCAAGGAGTCGTTTTCTTCCTTAAGATTCTAGATCTGCTTTTCTAGTTGGTTGACTTCCTTTTCGTAATCTCCTTGTTTTTCTTGGATTGTTATTTTTTAAAAATTTTTTCTTCAATCTCTCTCATTTGATTTTTACAGTCTTTTTTAAGTTCTTCTATAACTTCTTTTTGGGCAGATGACCATATTATTCTTTGGGGTAGGAGAGGCTTTTTTGTCTCCAGTATCCTCCTCTGAAGATGAACCCCAGTCTTCTCTATTCCCATAGTAACTTTCTGTGGTTGGATTCTTTCTCCTTTTCTTGCTTTTTTTTTTTTTAAGTTTGTAGCAGCTTATTTTTTGTAATCATCTCTAGTCCTGAGGTATGGGGGACAGTGCCTCTGGCCTGAGATCCTCCTTCAGTTCTCTCCTTTAGCTTGAAACTGAAACCAAGAATTCTATCCTCCCTTAAGTGCCCACAGCCAGCTGGATACCTACCCCACTGGTTCTGCACTCTGGGGCATGTGCTGGTTACTTCTTCCCATGACCTGTCTGGTTAGCACAGCTGGGGCCGGCTCTTTCTTATCAGCAGAAGTTCCCTCAGTCTTCCCTGGCTCAGGGACCTGATTCCCCACACAGTCTGGGAGGTAAAAGTTCTTGTGGCTGGGGCCTAGGCCACCTCCCAATCCAGCTAGCCTCATGGCTTGCTGCTTTTTGTTTCAGTGGAACTAGCCTGGAGGTGTTTATTCTTCACTGGGACACCTTGGTTCTGGGATTTTTCTTTGGATTGTCCCAGGAGACCACAGTTCTGCCCCTACTCTTGTTTATTTTTTAGGGTTGCCCTGAGGCACTATTTTGTTTCCTTTGTGGGGGAAATCTGGAGAGCTTAGAATTTTCTGACCTACTCTGCCATCTTCACAGAATCCTCTTCTGAATTATTCTTTAGGCAGACCTTGTAGCTTGGCTGTTACCAGTCCAATTCAGACATTTATTAAGTGCCAGTTAAATATGCAGTACATTATACTAAGGCTGGGGTTACAAAGATTAAAAATACAGTACCTGCAGTTAGGGAGCTTGCTTTTGTATGTAAATAAAAACAATACAGGTTAGAACTCGATTAGTGAAGGGCAGCGGCCAAATTGAGCAAGGAGAGTGGGGAAGAAAGATAATCTTCATATCTACAGAAGGTTATGGGTGTTAGATGATATCCTTATTCCCATTTGCTACATGAATGCAATTAGATCTTATTTTCCCTGTCCCAACATTTTCCCTGTCCCAACATTTTCCCATCAACTCTCTCTCCACTCACTGACCACCACTGTAGTTCAGGCCCCCCTGTTTCCTTTTTGCCTGGCTTATTAAAATAGACTCCAATTTGGCCTACTCACCTCAAGCCTTTCCCCACTGCAATCCATCTACACAGCCACCAAAATACAGTTCTGGTTATGTTACCCCTTCTGCTCAATAAACTCCAATGATTTCCTGTTGCCTCTAGGGTCAAATATAAACTCTTGGCTGCCATTTAAATCTCTTTAACAACCTGGGCTTTTTCTTCCTTTGCAGTCTTCTTACATTTTACTACCTTCATCTCACTCTGCAGTCCAGCTTTCTTGGCCTACTTGTGGTTCTTCACACAGGACACTTCCATCTCCATACATAGCACTGGCTTTCTCTCCAAAACTAGAATGTACTTCCTATTTACCTACTCATCTTTTCCTTCCAGACTCCATGAAAGCATAATCTACCTGAGGCCTTTCCTGATCCCCCCAGCTGCAGGTATACTGACTCCCAAAACTACCCTGTATTCATTTTTATATGTATGCATATATGTGTGTATTTATATATGTATATATACACATACATATACATATCTATCTGTCTTTACCAGTATATTGAGAATCCCCTATTAGAATGTAAGCTTCTTGAGGACAGGAACTTTTTCACTTTTGTATCCTTAGTATTTAGCACTGTGTACCTGGCACATTGAAAGTACTTAATAAAAATGCTTGTTGATTTATTGCTTTGAATTTAGGGATTTCAACAAGCAGATGTCTTGGTTGGGAGAAGAGTGGGGAGCCACAGCAGCTTGATTTAGTAGATTGAGAGCTGGTCTCAGAGTCTAGAAAACATAGGTTCAGGTGCTGCCTCTGACACCCCTCAGTGTCCTAAGCAACTCTAAATCTTTGTTTCAGAGAAGGTGCTTGCTGACATGCATAGGTAGAGGGAGTCATGGGGAATTCTCTTTACCAATAAAATCTGAAGACAAATGAATGTTGGTGGGGGGTAGTGGTTATAAGTATTGTGAGAGGAGAAAGGCAGGTTCTCTAGAGCCAGATTGTGGAGCTTTAGATTTAGGGCAGGAAAGGGACCTTAGAGCTAATCTGGTCCACAGACCTACTTCTCCAATATTAATTAATAGAGCTTGCTTTCATTCCTAGCTCCTCTGACTTCAATTCCAAGGCTTTTGTCTTTGTGCCAAGTTACTTCTCTATATATGTACATAGTTCATAGATCCCTAGTATACTTGTTTTCAAGGTTCTATAAAAAGCAATAAAATTACTAGTTACATAGCCTTTCAGTCTTCTGTGATGAATATGTATTCGGATAGGGAATAGGTACTAAACTTGTGATTTCATTGATAAGGAACTCCCAGATGAGGAAGTTCCTTCTGCCAATGCAGGTCAGCACCTCCTCAGCAATGTAGAGGAGGTTCTTAAGAGATTTGCCCAAGAGTTCTGAGTTTTTAAGTGATTTGCCCAGGGTCTCCTAGCTAGCCTATATCAGAAGTGAAACTTGAGCCCAGGTCTTCTAGACTCTGAAGTCAGCTTTCTATTCACTAGTCTAGACTTTTACAATAGGGATATTGAGAAAAAAGACATAGGAAATCATGAGAAAGAGCCTCACTACAACTTCAGGTAGGAAGTAGATTGCTTGAGCTCAGCTGACTGGGTTTCTGCAAAATTAAGTTTGATACTGCTGTAATGATTGAGAGATAAGTTATGTTTGGAAAAGTTTTGAAGAGGGTTATTGAACCTGAGGGTGTCAAGAGACGTGGTTTTATTCCCTGACTGCCCATTAATCATCTGGGTCTTTAGACAAGTTAATTAACTGGATCCTCAGTTTACCCATATATATATGATGATAATAATAAATGCCCTAGGAATGTTGTGAGGATCCATTGAGATAATTTAAAAAACATAACAATGTGGTAATAAGATAATGCTAAGAAAACATCTAGGTGGCACAGTGGCTAGAGTGCTGGGCCTGAAGTCAAGAAGACTCAACTTCATGTAGCTGTGTGACCCTGGGAAAGTCACTTAACCCCATTTGCCTCAGTTCCTCATCTGTAAAATGAGCTGGAGAAAGAAATGGCAAACCATTCCAGTATCTCTGCCAAGAAAACCCTAAATGGAGTCATGAAAAGTCAGACCTGACAAAAACTGAACAAAAAGGAGAGAAAACGTCATTACCCTTTCATGCTGCTTCTACATCTCCGACTTTTTCTTTAGTGTCCTTGGCTGTCTCTTCTGCTCCAGAAGATAAGTCTTCCTTAATCATTGACTCCTTACCTTTTAATTTTTATGTATTTTTCTAGAACTGATTTTGTCTATGTATTCTGATGACTCAGATCTTTGATCTTTAGTTGGATATCTCAATTGAATTCTTATCTCCTGTCAGCCCATCTACAGGATATATCTTAGATGTCTTGTCTTCAGTTTAAATGTGTGACCCAAACAATTTATTCCCTGCTCAAATCTGGATATTTTTCTCAGCTTCCCGTATGTTAGTGGCGCTGTTATTTCCCACCCCCCCCAACTCAGACTCAAAAACCCTAATGTCATCTGATTATTTTCCTTCATCTTATATCCAGTTAATCAATATGTATTTTTTTGATTCTTCATTTACCAAGCTCTTGAATTTCCCCCCATTTTTCCATTGACATTGCCTCATCAAGTCATATCTAGAGTATATTTTTATTTTTATTGTTATTTTTATCTTATGTTTAAGATGTGTGCAGGTATTCTTAATATTGCAACAAATTCCTAACTTTATCTGAAATTAAGTAACCCTCACCAAGCTCTGGTAGCCCTTATACTCAGCGGTTCAGCATATTGGTATCAGACTTAATTTTGCAGAAACCCAGTCAGCATAGCTCCTTCTGCAGCTCAAAACTCCTGAGCTCAAGCAATCTACTAGCATCCCCCAGTAGTGGGGATTATATGCAAGTAGTGCCCCTTCCCTCCCCCCCCTTCTCCGCACCCCCTGCTCCTGAGCAGAGAGCTATTAGGCTACATAAGAAGTGAATTGACCCCAGTTTGAAAAATAGTACAGGTTACAACTTCCTTGCTGATCAGTTTTGGGATGGGCTTGTGGATGGCTACTGGAATTCCAGCATGGGCAAGAAAGGGAGACCCTCATCTCAAATGGTTTTATAAATGATTCATTTAATGGACTTAAGCACTTCGCTTTGATTATTTAGAATATTCAGTTTTTCAGAAATAGCCACCACATACACACGTTTCAGGAGGAATTTTTTTTATTACAAAGTAGATATGCTTTATCTTTATTATCACTAAGAAGAAAGGAAAGTTTTTCTTTTAACTCAACAATTTTTCAAAGAACTTTGGCAAGAGACATCCAGCATATTTTGCAATAATAATAAAGTGGTCTGTACTTTGCTCTCATATCATTACATAGTTTTGCAAAGAGCCTTCCTTGTAATGGATTGTTTTTTAGAAAATTAGTTTTATTTTTCAATACAAGTGATTGTGAAGCATACATGAGAAAGCACACATTTTTAATTATTCCTTTTAGGACATGCATTTTATCTTGATGTTGAATGAATTCCACAAAATCAAAGTCTAAAACAGTTCTCCCATATTAGATAATTTCATTTTTGAAAATTCATCAATTATATTGAAATTTTATTTAGAATCATTGCCATTAATAGGTTTGCAAAACAAGACATTTTTCATCTCAGTTCTAACAACATACATATGTAGCCAACTGAGCATCAATGTCTGTTTCTTTATTCCCTTGCAGTGCAAACTAGAACGATTGTAGTTTTTCAATTAATTGGTTGTAAAGATCTTTAGATATATGGGGAATTATCCTTACCACCTTATTTATCTACAAGTGGAATATTGTTAGCTGCAGGGAGCACCAGTGTTTCTCTTATGAATGATTGACACAGCTTTTCAATAAACAATATTATAAGCTAAAAGCAGTTTTCTTTATGTCACTTTTTTTTGAAGTATGTTTTTGCTTATTAAAAGCATTTAATTTTCTCTGGAAAAATTACCATCTTGCTTATGAACTCTGCGTTAATATTTTCAAGATATCATTTTAATTTGGTGTATTTCATGATATTTGCAGCTTAAGCATTGTACAAAATAAATATGGTGGTCTTTGCTCTCCATCACTAATAATACTTTTAAGTCCCAGTGATGAGTAAGGCAATAAGTCTAAGTGAATATTGCTTCTGGATTTGGGTTTTTTGCTTTGTGTTTCCATATTTTTACTACTTAAACTGCCTTTGTTTTCTTTGTATGAGTTGTAGTTGCTTCAGTGGGGCACCTCTTCAAACCAATTATATATTACAAAGGAATATTGTTTCACTTTTTAAAAAATTAGACATTGAAAAGCAAGATGGATAATCATAAATTCTTTTTTAACAAACAGGTAGCATACTTTATAGGGACAGCATAGCATAGTAGAAAGCTGGCCTTAGAGTTAGGAAGATCTGGGTTCAAGTCCCCTGTCTGAGGTATATTGGTTTAGAGACCCTAAGCAAAGTCTTATGACATTTCAGTGCCCTAGGCAGTTCTGTAAGATGAATTTGAAGAAAAGGTGTTAATCTTCGTAGAGGGAGTTTAGTCACTTCAGAATAACCCATACCAATGGAAATTTAGGTCCAACCTGTATTCCTGTTCTACTGACCTTGGTTTCTTCATTTGTAAAATGATGCTCCTGCTATCATTCTTTGAAAATAATAATTCCATTTTCATAGGTAGGTAGAGGGCGGACAGTGAAACTCTCCATTTATAGCTACCCCACCTAACCAACTTTATCTTTCGCTGTTCTTCATCGTATGCTATCTGCCTCATTTGTGCTGGTCTCCTCTCTGGTCTCTAAATAATGTTTCACTAGCAGCTCCCAATTTTTTCCCTTTTCTGTTCATTCATTTATTTATTTATTCATTCATTCATTCATTTCTTTTTTGCGAGGCAGTGGGGTTAAATGACTTACCCAGGGTCACACAGCTAGTGTCAAGTGTCTAGTCTGAGACTGGATTTGAACTCAGGTCCTCCTGACTCCAAGGTGGGTGTTCCATCCACTGTGCCACCTAGCTTCCCCCTTTTGTCTATTTCTTGAGGAATTCCTGGTGCTTTGCATGTAGTAGGGGCACTCAGTATATCTTGATGATAACTGATTTTATAATACAGTAAGACTAGAGACACTAAGAATTACGCTAGACAGAAATAGCTCCCTGCAGAGCTTTTGTCCCTGCCTAGTTGAATATAAACAGGACAGTCCAAACCACTGCTGGTTGGTTTATCTTCCCTATGCCATGATCCTCTGTTCCTCTAGGCCGGCTGCAGCTGCTGGAGACTTATTCCTTGCGATCAGTATTATTGACATCCTCCAGAACTTGGAGTCCCCTTCTCACATTAGAACAGTCCTACATACAGTATTTACTCTTGCTTTCCTATTCCCATTCTTCTTTTAACATTTGTATTTGGCTACAGTAATAACTTAAGTGAATACAGCATGTTAAGGTTTGCATATGTATTTCTCAAAACAATAATGTCAAGTAGATAGTAAAAATATACTTTTTTTTCCCTTTTTGGTGAGGCAGTCAGGGTTAAGTGACTTGCCCAGGGTCACACAACTAGTAAGTGTCAAGTGTCTGAGGCAGGATTTGAACTCAGGTCCTCCTGTCTCCAAGACCAGCGCTCTATCCACTACGCCACCTAGCTGCCCCAAATATTATACTTTAAAAATGTGTGTGTGTGTGTGTGTGTGTGTGTGTGTGTGTGTGTGTGTGTGTATGTATAGATAGATAGAGAGATAGATAGATAGATTAGGAGCCTAAGTCTTCTGCCTGTCCCACCCCATCCCCCATAATAATTCTATTTTGTTTGGGGATATATGTGACATATTAGTTAGCATTTAATGATATTTTTCTACTTTATCACTCTTATTTGACCTTGGAACATGTCCTTTTGTTTCCTTTTCTTTCTATTTCTAGTTGTGAGCTTCCTCATAAAGAATTATTTAATTGCAAATTAGCAAAGGGACCTCAGTGGTTATCTTGTCTAATTCCTACTCAGAACACCAATCTACATCATATATAGAGTATGCTTATCCAATCTCTGCTTGAAGATCTCTAGTGATTAAGGACTCATTTCTCCTCTCCCTTCCCCCAGCAGTTTGTATCATTTTAAACACACGTAATTATTGCTAAGGTTTTTTCCCCCTCATGTTTCTCTCCTTCCCTCCTTCCTTCCTTTCTTCCTTCTTCCCTCCTTCCAGCAGTCTGTTCCAAAGAGATATCTTCTTTATCCTATGACTTTTTTTTTTTGCTCAAGCTTCTTTCCAATTTCATTTTGCATCCTAGAATATACTTTGTTCATTTTGCATTTTTGGGGTATTAAATTTGGACTTCAGTGTAATTTTGAAATTTCTAGTGACCTTTGTTACTATAACATCTGCATTTACTATGCTTGGGTTGAGCAGACTTTTTTTTCCTTCTTATTATCTTGTTGTATCTGTATGCTACATAATCCCTTAGTTCCATGCCTATTTTCTGAAAAGATTTATTGCATATTTGGAATAGATAACTTCTTAACTTCTTGTGCCAGTTATGCCTTTGAATATATAAATTGATTTAGAGAGATTTTAATCACATTTGCATATACCATGTCTCAGATTTGACTGAGACTTGACTACAGATAGCTAAATTTCTTCACAAATATATGTTCCCTCTTTTGAAATACCAGTGTTTTTGAGGTAATTAGACAGTGTAATCTCTGTTTTAAAACATTTTTCTTGCTGCCTTATTTTTTAATATCGCATTCATTTCTGAACATATCCCTTCCTGTACCCTACCTAGGAAGGTGTCTCTCATAACAGAGATTTTCTCAGTTCTCATTCCTCTTGACCTTTCTTCTGCATTTGACACTGTTGACTACTCTTTTCTCTTGGCTTCTCTTTCCTCTCTGGGTTTCCATGACACT
The DNA here is from genome assembly GCF_003287225.1 of Phascolarctos cinereus. Taxonomy (NCBI): domain Eukaryota; kingdom Metazoa; phylum Chordata; class Mammalia; order Diprotodontia; family Phascolarctidae; genus Phascolarctos; species Phascolarctos cinereus. The sequence goes on along the minus strand of NW_027556402.1, from coordinate 198,834,896 downwards.
ACTCTCCTGGTTCTCTTCGTACTTCTGGCTCTTTCTCATTCATCTTTGCTGGAACATTATTGCCATCACTATGGGTGTTCTTCAACGCTCTGACCTACACGCTCTTTGGGTTACCTCATCAGCTTCCATGGATTTAATGATCATTTCTGTATAAACGACTCACAGACTAAGAACCTATTTCTCTCTTGAACTTCAGTCCTTTAGCACCAACTGTCTAGTGGGACTGAACATCCCATAGACAAAACATACTCAACGTGTCCAAAATAGAACTTACTATCTTTCCCACAAAACCCACCTATCATCATTCTTCCTATCTCTTTGGTTTGTAACTTCATCATTCAACACTCACTGTCCCTCTCTACCCATATTCAGTCAGTTGTCAGATGTTGCCATTTTACCTCTACAGCATCTCATATCTGTTCCCTTCTTTCTACTCAGATGGTCACCACCTTAATTCAGGCTTTCATGACTTCTCACCTAGATTATTACAGTGGTCTCATCAAATCTCTTCACACAATTTCCAAAGTGGATTTCTCTGACCATGTCAACTCCAGTGGCACTCTGTTGTCTTTAGGATAAAAGGTAAACTCTGGTTGTTAAAGACTTTTGCAACTTTGTCCCTACCTATCATTATCCCCAACCCACTCATTATACGTTACTAATTCCTTTCTTGAATTCTATGGATTATCCAGACTTGCCTTCTCAGTGTTCCTCAGCAGCCCATTTCCCACCTCTGAGTCTTTGCACTGGCTTTTCTTGTGCTAGTCCCTCTTCACTTCTGCCTCATAGGATACCCTTCTTCCAGATACAATTTGAGTACCTCCTTCTACATGAAGCCTTTCTTCTTTCCACTCCTAATTGCTAGAGGCCTTCCTCTCTATCTACTTTGTACTTATTTTATATATTTTCTGTATATGCATGTATATATCTTCTCAAATAGATTGTAGTTAACTCCTTGAAAGAGTAGAGATTGTATCTTTTTTTATATTTGTAGTTCCAGCATCTAGCACAATGCCTGACATATAGTATTAAGACACAATAAATAAATGCTTCTTGATTGAAAGAGAAGACAAAATGGTTTAGTAAAAGCAACCACCATATTGACTGTGTCTGATAACATGTGCAGTATGCTGTACCTATAGTCCCCTACCTCTGCAATGAAGGTAAGGAAGTATATTTCCTTAGCTCTTCAGGGCCAGCGTTAGTCATTATACTTCTACAGCTTTGAGTTTTCTTTTTCTTTTTGTTTATGTTGTTGTCATATATGTTATTTTTATTCTGCATCAATTCATGCAGGTTTTTCCAAGCTTTATTTAATTCTTCATGTTTGTCATTCCATATGGTACACTAATATAAATTAACAAACATTCCACAATGTATTTAACCATTCCCCAGTCACTGAAGGGGAGTATGAGGAAAGGAAGAGAAGGAACAAACATTTATTAAGTGCTTATTATGTGCCAGGCATTGTGCTAAGAACTTCACACACAGTATCTCATTTGATCCTCAAAACAATGCTTGAGGTAGGTACAATTATTATCCCCATTTTACAGTTGAAGAAACTGAGACAGAGATTAACTGACTTGCCTAGGATCATACAGTTAGTAAATGTCTGAGGCCCCAATTATTTCTCAGGTCTTCTTGACTCCTGGCCCTGCACTCTATCCACTACACCACTAGGTGCCAGTGGATACCTACTTCCTTTGCTGCTACAGAAGTGCTGTGCATGGAACCTTTCTTTTTGTCATTGACTCACATGCCTAGCAGTGGGATCTCTGAGTCAAAGGGTACACACATTATAGTTACTCTTCGTTAGTGTAATTTCAAATGACTTTCCTTAATGGTTGGACCAATTCACAGCTCCACCAATAATATATTTTTATGCATATCTTTCCACAGCCCTGACAACATTAATAATTTTAAGATTGTCTTGTTTCAATTCTTAATGATCATGGAATTGTTCCTGTTTTTGGAATAAAGTAATTCAAAGCTTGTACTGAATAGTACTATGCTTTGATGTTTCCTGAGATCAGCTTTCATAAAGCAAGTCATAGTTTTTAACAGTTTTTAAGATCAGTTTTAGAAAAAAGTTCAATAACAGCCCTGAATAATCACTGAACTCTGAATAAAATTTGTCGCTTTTAAAAAAAAATTGTAATTCTTGGGCAGTTTGACCTTTAAAAATCTTTCTTTGGTAAGGTTGCTCATGTCTTTTTTATGTATTTACTTTCCATGGGAATAAACCTAAGGAAAATATTACTTATAAAAATCTTTTATGATTTAGACTCAACATAATTTTTTCCTTAATTGCCATTCAAATAAAGTATTAAGCTCTTAATATTCTTGGTCCTTATAAAGAACTGGAAAGAAGCAGCTCTGATCCCTTGTCCATAAGGATCTTAGTCTTGGGGTTACAACATAGATACATTTAATTCAACAGACATTAAGCACCTGTTGTATGGGACAGTGTGCTGGGCACTGGAGTTAAAAAGGTTAGATCAGGCAAAGGCCTCAGTTAATCTCAAAATCTATGAAACAGAAAAGATATTCAAGCACTAAAATGTGTGGTGCTGAAAATTGTTTTGGGAAGTTGAGAGAACTATGATGTAAATAATATCTGAGACTTGATAGGAGATTTGAGCTGGTTCTTGAATGTTGACTAGGATTTGAATCTATAGCAAAGTCTAGGAGGGAACAGCATGAGATCTGTAGGTGGCAATGAACCTGTCTTGTTTGGGAACTTGTGAGGAAATAGGACTGATAAGAGTGGAAGATAAGCTTTAGAAGTAGGCAAAGATGATGAAGGTCTTTAAATGACAGAATGAGAAATTTGGGGTTTAATCTAGTAATAGCAGTAAGTTATTATAGAATCTTTAACAGAATTATCATTACTATTTTTTATATTTTCAGCATTTTTGATGGGACTTAGATAAAATCAATTCCAGTACAAATTACTGTCCTGCTGCTTTTCCTTTATATTAAGTGTTCAATAGACTTTCACAGATAAAATAACTGCTTTTGTAGTTGAATAAAAATATTAGGCTATAAGTACATCTTCAGTAAAATTCCTATAGCAGATAGAACAACAGGTATATAATCTGAATCTCATCTTGTTCCTGCATGATTTTTATTTCCTCATCCTGGTATTCTATATTTTTGTTGTATTTATTTTGAGGATTGGATATTTGGTATGGAACATCTATTTAAAATGTCCTTAAGTTTCTATGAATGAATGTTATGTCTTGATAATTAGAGACAATAGTTTGGTTGGTGATAATGGTCCAGTTCCAGTACAATTTATTGGTTACATCCTCCATTATATTTTGAGTTAATCAGTCCATCAAGAATCATTTGTTAAGCACCTATATGCCAGGCACCATACTAAGTGCTCTGGATATTTAAAAAAAAAAAAGGTAAAAGATGATATCTTCTCTCAAGGAGCTGACAATGTAATGAGGTCTGTATTTATAGCATGTCTGTCAGTCCATTAAAGATAGTGAACTTGTGATGTCTAACCCTATCTACCAGGTATTGTCATGATAAGTATTTGCTCTGTGCTAAATTTTTATAGTCTGTAGTGATAGACCATCTCCACCTTTTCCTTGTATAATTTACATTGGTCACTAAGTATGAGCTCCTTAAGTGTAATCATTTCTATTTTCTAGTGACGTAGACCTGGTCCTGAATTGTCATCATCCACCCCTTTATTTTCATAAACAGATCGTATGACACAGTCATTTGTTCACTCCTTCATTGTTAGCATATAGATAGCCACTTTCATTAACTTTTGACAAATTCAGTGATGTTATCCTCTTTGATTTTGCTGGGTAAAATGTTTTCTTACTCCAAAAGTGTTTCTCTAGGTTTTTTTTTTTTAACTTCTTTTTAATGTGCTCTAAGGATGTTTATCAACTCTCTCCTTTTTGTGTGAAGTATTAACTTTTATATGGCCATCATAGGATGATGTTTCATTAATATTATTCAAGTTGTTTTTTTTTAGAATGATTTCCAAATGTTGTATGGTCCATTTTACAGTTTTGAATGTGTACTTTAAGATTGGTATTGTTTATTGTTTTAAACTTATTCTCCCCATTTAGCTTGGATTTCAGGATACCAGGAAGTAGTCTAATATTCAGCTATGTGTTTCTCTTTGATATTTTTATATATATTTTTAAGAATTGCCTTCATTCATGGTTCATTGATAACTTCTGAATTCAAGCTATTCTTTGGTAATGAAAGGGATTTCCAGGGATCTGTGGGAGCTCTTACTGCCCATAGCAGAACAACTGGACCTGAGTCTCACCAATAATAAAATAATTGGGATAAAAATGATGGGAACTTTGAATAGAACTGACTGTTTTGTCTTAGGATCTGCTGTAGAGAAGAACAAAGTTGGACATAGTCTGACTAGTATACTAGACTGTGGGAGAAGAGATTTTATAGGATCCAGAGACTGGATAGTTCAGGATTCCATGGTCAGTAGTCAGTAAACACATATTAAGCATCTGCTATGTTCCAGGCACTGTGTTAAATGGGATACAAATATGAAAAAGAAAGTTCCTGCCCTGAAGGAGCTAATAATCTAATAGGAGAAGACAATAGAAAAGAAAATGGAAAAGAAGGGGAATGTTAGGAGAGGGGAGGGTGTCATAGTGGACAAAGGCAAAGAATTCCAAAATGAGTGATTCTGGGTAGGAAATGAAAAGGTGTTGAGGCCTAGAATTCCACTGAGCAAGTTGGCCAGAAGGAGAATGGGGAGCTCTCAAGAATGAAACTGTGAAGATGCAAGGAAACATTTTTGAAAGTTGTCTGAAGAGTCACAATAAGCTCATTAACTTAGATTTTTAAAAATGTATAGAGAAAATAATGAGTGTAGGCAAAAGAAGATGATGACAAAAACATGTTCTGTAAAAGACAGTGTCATTCTCCAAAGACCTCATGATGGAAAATGCTATCCACATCCAAAGAAAGAATGTGGATTGAAGCATACTGTTTGCTATATTTTTTCTTATGTTGAGTTTTGTTTCCTCTTTCTGGTGGTTCTTCCTATTGGTTCTAATTCTTACTTACAACATCACTAACATTTAATAGAAATGTATATGTTTAGCCTATATCAGATTGTGAGCCCATCTTGGGAAGGGTGGTGGGGAGGGAGGGGTAGAAAAAAAGCACATGGAAGTGATTGTTGATAAACCAGAATAAATTGATTAAAAAAGACAGTGTCAGGACCACTAAAGCTCAGTATGATCTGAAGCTGGAAAGAAAAGTTAAGGACCACAAAAAATTAGTTTGCTTGTTTTTAGTTATTGGAAAAAAAGAAGGATCAAAGGAAGATATAATATTATGAGGTGAAAGAGCCCTAGATTTGGAGTCAGAGCACCTGGGTTCACTTTCTGTCTCTACTACTTTTATGACTTGTGTGACCTTAGGCAAGTCACTTGACCTTTCTGAGCCTCAGTTTTCTCATCTGTAAATTAAGAGTGTTGGTTGAATGCCCTTAAGTCCCCTTATCTCTAAATTTATGAAACTATATGAAATCTTAGAAGTGTTATGAAAATGAGAGCTGTAATCTAAAGGAGTGCTTCAGAAGGTCTGTAACTTGAATTACGTTTCTGTTGGTATTCTGAGAAAGTAAATAGCAGCAGGATATAATAAGCTTAATGCAATTTTTATTTCCCATCCTTAAACTTAAATTATGCTTACAAAGTAAATATTCAGTAGTGAAAGATGAGGGGATATTTTGCATTATTTTATACTTTATTTTTGGAGTAATTCCACATTCATTTCTTTCTTACTGCTTTCATTGTGTTCTGCCAACTAAGACTTTGATAGATGCTTTATACTAGGACTATATTGTATCCTGAAACAGATGTTATTTTTAGATAGTTTAGAGGCTTCTGAGAGTAAAATATATCTGTTCTGTAGAAATTTTCACATAATAGATTTGGTTGAAAAACAGATCAGTGAATCATTTCTTATAGCTCTATCCTGGAACTTGGTAATTGTTTCTTAAATAGGGCTCTGTATTAAAATGGCTACAAAGGTATTCCTTTAAAAAGCCTTCTTAAACTGCATTTTCACATAACTGAATGCCATTCCCTAGAGGGCAAGGGTTCTTAATCTTTTTTTGTGTCATGGACTCTTCTGGAAGTCTGGTGAAGCCAATGAACCCTATCTCAGAAAAAATTTTTTTTAAATGCATAAAGTAAAATGTGTAGGATTAAACAAGAAACCAATTATCTTGAAATACACTTGTCAAAGTAGTTTTTTTTTTAAGTTTATAGACTTAATTTATGAACTTAGTTTATGGCTAAGAATCTCTGTTCTAGAGCTTGTTGAGTGACCAGTTTGTTTAATGCCTGCTACTACATCAAAAGCCAAACAGCTAGAATGTGAAATAATTTTTCAGACATGAAGATCATATCTTTGAATGAACTGTTAACTTCTTTATGAACAAACAGATCATTTATCTTTAGTCCCCTGTTTGTTTTAGAGAAAGGTGAAGCATTATTGTTTTTGAGCTGGAAGATACTTAGTGCTAATATTTCCTGAGGTGCTTAGAATTAACTTTATTTCCCTTTGCTTTTCATCATTCTTTCCTTATTGCAATGTTAGATTATCTGTTTTTCTAGATCCTTAGTATTACCACCATTAAGTTTGAAGCTGAAGTTGAAGAAGAAAGCCAAGGACTGGCATCATGGCAAAGTGTAATAATTTAAAGCTCTGCTCTTTTTTTGTGTGACCTTGGGCAAGTTACTTAGGTTCATATGATCTAATACTTGAAGTTACTTAAGCAATCATCTAGTCCAACCTCTTTGTCAATGAGGAAACTGAGGTCAAAGGAGGTGATTTGCCTTAAGGTCACACAGATAGTAAGCACTTAGGCCTCTAATACCTAATATTTCTGTGACCTTAGGCAAGTCTCCTCCTTAAGCATATTCTCTCATCTCTAAAACAAAGACATTTGACTACATGTTCTCTAAGGTCCCTTCTAGCTCTAAATCCTTTCATCCCAAGCAAGTTGTAGGTAGGTTTTGAAAGGTAGTGCTTAACATGTGAATCTTTAATCAATCTTTAGAAGATTGGACTCTTTTAAGGTGGAAACACTTAAATAAGATAAGTGTCCCTGTTTTGCTTTGCCAAGCAATCGACAATTACCAATTCCTTCCCAGGAGTCAGCCCCATTTAGTGATTACCCTGTCAATGTGCTGTTAACTTAAATGGTATTTATTTTACTTAGCTGCTACTCTGCTGTATATACTGCTCCCTTTTGGGGAGAAAAACCTATTGAATTCTTGTTCATCTGTTGGACAGATTTCATAAGAAAATGGAGGCTATAGACCAATAAATGTAATAGGTTAATTTATCCTTAAACCAGATGTTGGCATTCTTTTAATGTTTTTTTTAAAATACTTTTTGAGGGAGAAGTTATCTTAAAAATTAATTTAACAATGTACCATTTAGAATGCCACAATAAATCATTTGGATTTAAGTTACTGAGTTGCTTTGTCACTGGTCTTCTATCCCAGTGTGTATTAATTTGTATATATTTTGGATGTACTTTGTATTTACTAATCAGTATTTAAATTCTAATCCCCTTTTCCAATCCCTAAATGCGAGTAGAATGTAAGCTTCTTGAAGCAGGGATTATTATTATTAATTTTTTTTTGCCTTTGTATCCACGGGGCCTAACACAGTGACTGGTGTGTAGTAAGTGCTTGACAAATGTTTATTGAATTGTACCCAGTAATAAAAATGTAATATGTCCCCAACTGAAATCCTCTCTCCTCATATCATATCTTGTTCACTGTTTCTGTCACAGATACCACCAATCAATCAATGCTAAAACAAAACTATTGCTTTTTATATTTCTATCTTCCTAAATCTCTATTCTTTTGTTTTGTTAGTTCTCCTTAATATTTGTGAATGTTCTCTTCTTTCAGATCTACCTACTTTACTGTAATTTGGCCCTTCATTTCTGTTGCTCTGAATTTTTACAGTAGCTTTTTTTTTAAGGCAATTGAAGTTAAGTGACTTGCCCAGGGTCACATAGCTAATAAGTGGCAAGTGTTTGGTCTGAGGCCGGATTTGGGCTCAGGTCCTCCTGACTTCCGGGCTGGTACTCTATCCACTGCACCACCTAGCTGTCCCCTACAAGTAGCCTCTTAAGAGAATTGTCTTTTACCCAATCCATCCCATACACAGATGCCAGATTAATTTTCCTAATGTACAACTCTGATAACCAAACTTGCTTTCTTTAAAACCTTCAATGACTCATACCTCCTCATTGCTTTGGATAAAATTGAAACATAGCCTGATGAGGCAAACTGGGTCAAGTGACTTGTCTAGGGTCACACAGCTAGTAGGTATACCAGGTCAAATTTGAACTCGGGCCTTCCTGACTCCAGGTCCGGCACTTTATCCACTGTGGATATATTATGTCCTAACGTGAAATTGAATTCTGGTAAAGAATTGAGTGCAATAATATGTGTGTCTTGGAACAAGTGAGTAGAAGTTTGCCCAAATGGATAGCTTTTCAGAGCTAGCTAGTGTCAACATACCCCTTTTTGAGAGAGGGTTTTTATCTTTAGCTTGATTAGTAAATTTAAAAAAAAATCCATTAGGAAATACTTTGGTTATTTAGGCACTGAGGACTTTGACTTAGTTCAAAGAAAGTATAAGAAATTTCATTTTGGTAGATTATTGTTTTTGACTAGCCCCAGTCTGGGGTAATAGATATATTGATTTCAAGTGTCATGTGTTAAAATGATTTCTCTAATTTATTACTTTAATAGCATACTGAATAATTTTTGTAATCTGCCTCTCAAAGATCTAAATTTTTAGCATCCCTTTCCCTTAATCTAACTTATTTAAGCTTTTTAATAAGTGATTTTTAAAAATCTGTTTTGGCCTACTTTCAATTCATTAAGCATCTGTCTATATATGCCTGTTCTGTGTAAAGCTCCTAAACACATAGTAAGCATATATAATAGATGCTTGGTGGGGGGCGGTGTGGAAGATTCACAAAGACAAAACTGAAAACTATCCCTGCCCTCAAAGAGCTTAATTTCTGCTGGAAGCTCCTTTGGAAGATTTTAAATACAACCTAAGTACCCAAAGGCAAAGGATATTTTTACAGCTGTTTAAAAACTGCAGTATATGGGTTTTAAAAATAAATGTACTTATTTGTGTCATGTAAATTGATTTTCAATAATTTAGAAGTGTTCTTACATCTAAAGGTGTTTTTTTTTATGAGTGAACACTAATAAATGCAGGCAAAATTGTAGAATTTTTAAAAATTGTAGATTGGCATGGTTATAATAGGCCTTGATTAAGTACTAATTTTCAGTTCCATTCAACAAAGCCTAAATTAATGCTAAGTACAAAGTTCTGTGTTAGATATCAGATAATGATTTCTGAGGTCGATTCAAGCTCTAAATCTATTAAATTATATTCTTCAGGTTTGAAAGCTTTATTTTGCAGATATTTGAATCATCTTTGAATTGAAGAAAATATAGTAACTAATTACAGAGTGCAAGCTGCTCTACAGGGCTGTAAAGGCTACCCATAGTATAGTACAGTGCCAATGTTCAGTAAATGTTTGTACTAGTAACATTTTTTTCCTTTCCAATGAGTCTGTTTTTGAAGACCTATTTTTATTGAATTTTTGCCTTTTGGATATATTACTCTAATGTTTTTCTTGCAAATGGGAAATAATTTGTATTTATTGAAATAAACCTAAGAGAAAAGAAAGATTTCCTGTCCTAATGATCTACTAGGTTAGTGAATTCTCCTGTATCACGTCATTGCTAACCACAACTCTTTTTTTTTTTTTTTTGGTGAGGCAGTTGGGGTTAAGTGACTTGCCCAAGGTCACATAGCTAGTATGTGCCAAGTGTTTGGTCTGAGGCCGGATTTGAACTCAGGTCCTCCTGACTTCAGGGCCAGTGCTCCATCCACTGTGCCACCTAGCTGCCTCTGCTAACCACAACTTTTATAGAATCTCTTGACATCTTCAGAATGTAGGCCTGTGGTGTTTCCTGAAAGGTATAGGGTTCAGAACTATAATAAAAAGGAGCATTGCATTTTGGGAACTGAACTTTTGTTGCCAGCTTAGCCTCCTTCTATTTTCTTCTCATCCTTTATTATCTTGTCAGTTTGTTATTATGTAACAGTAGCTACAGCTGGCCCATTTTTGCCTTTTGAAGAAGAGACAAAGATTGGTGATAAGAATCCACACTAACATCAGAGTTCGGCAAAGAAAATAGATGGTTTTAAGGTGCCCAAACTCCTTGAAAAGAAGGGTCAAGTATGCTAGAGTGTTTGTTAAGGAACAAATTATTTCTCATTATACTTACCTTTAATTATCTATTTTTGGTGCATGCCTAGAAAGCAGTTTATAAGGGTTTTTCTAAAACATTAATAATGTTTTTTTATCTTTGTTTTAATAGGAATTATATGTGTCTGTGTTTTGAATTGAATAATCAACTTAGTTCATTTCCGGGAAGAGACAATCCCTGCCTTCAGGGATCTCAAAGTCAAATAGAGGAGACAACTAGTCAACAAATATATGCAAACAAGGATAGATATAGGATAAATAGGAAATAATTAAAAGAGGGAAGAGTTAATACATGTTGGGAAAGATTTCCTGTAGAAAATGGGATTGTAGTTGGAACTTAAAGAAAGCTTGGGAAAGCAGTAGGCGGAGATGAGGAGGGAGGAAATTTTAGGCATCAGGGCAGCCACAGAAAATTCCTGGAGCCAAAAGATGGAGTATCTTGTTGGTGCAACATCTAGGAGGCTATAGTCACTTCATTGAAGAGTGTTTGTCTGTGGGAAAAGATGTAAGAAGACTTGGAAAGATAGGAGAAGGCTAGGTTATGAAGGGCTTTGAATGCAAGAGGATTTTGTATTTGGTCCTGGAGAGAATAGGGAGCCACTGGAGTTTGAGTTCGGGGATGACATAATCAGACCTGCATTTCAGTAAAATCACTTTAGTGGCTGAAGGGAGGATGGATTGGAGAGGGGAGAGACTTGAGACAGGAAGAGCTACCATTGGCATATTGCAGTGGTCCAGGCTTGAGGTGATAAGAGCCTGGGTTGGGAGTGGGAGCCATATTGAAGAGATGTTGCAAAGGTGAAATTGACAGGCCTTGGCAACAGATTGGATGGGGGCACTGTGAGAGAGAGTGAATTGGATTTGGGGAGTGAGAGATGTTGTTAGTCCTTTGTTTTGGAAGAGGACCAATGACATCATGATTGATGACTTGTGAGTCAGTTGTATTTAAGTGAGGCAGAATTGCTCAAAATCTTCAGCAATGAGAGCCAGTGATGAGTTAAGGATCAAAATAAAGTGGTTTATGCAAGGCTATGTAATTTTTTTAGTGGCAGAGTCAGGACTAAAATCAAGGTTTCCTGAATTCTAGAACAGGACTTTTTCTAGTGTGCTTTACTGCCTTTCTTTTTCCTACCAACTCTTCAGTACTCTTCTTGGACTCTTAGTACAGAAAAGGTTCCTAGATACGGCACTATTCACATAACACTGTTAATTCATTTCATTGGTTTTGTATTATAGTTTCCAAAATCTCCTTGAATCTCTGAAACTATACCTTCTTCTGCCCCAAATAAATAAATGTGATCTTTCTGTGTTTTTTTTTAAACTTAGACTACTTTAGAATGGCCTAGAAATTATCTTGAAATATCCTTTAGGACTTTAAAGGGTTGTTGTGGATATTTATTGTCTTCAAGGATTACACTCATATCCACTCCTCACATAAGTTTTCTATTGGTGTTCTTTCCAGTGTTGTTATTGGAGGCCTTTTTAATGTTTTTTGGGTTATATATTTTTTTGATATGATCCTCAAGTATATAAAAGTTTATTACAGCCTTGCTTGTGTAAAAATAAATGTTGCCTTGCTTAATGAGATAATATTTGTAAAGCACTTAGTATACTGCCTGGTACATAATAAGCATTTAATAAATACTTATTTTCTACCCTCCTACCCTATTTACTTCCCTCCTTCTTAGAGGCACATTGTTTAAAAAATAAATAAAATCCTCTACCTTTACCACTTTACTGAGAGTGTTGGTAAATTCTTTAGGGTATTATTGTCTGTCATCATAAAGTTACTGATAGGAAGTGAGCAATTTTTAATTTTTTTCCAGGTGAGAGTAGAATAATTTCTGATTAAAATGCTTATGTTAATCAGTGAGTACTTTTTATTGTAGGTTTGAAAGGAAGGCTGGATGATTACAGTTTAGTTTTTAAAGTAAGAATGGTCCTAATTCTAGAAGGACCAGATTTCAGACATTTTCAACTAATTAATATTTTGTTATAATTCATGTTGTAACTGTATAATAAATGTGGGTTGTTATATATGTGACACGTATAACTTATAATAAGTGTGGTTTCTTCTAGGTTTCAACTGAAATCTCGTCTTTTGCAAGAAGGTTATCATGGTTGCAGTTGATACTAATAATGCCTTCCCTTCAAAACTACCTTTAACTTACCCTGTATATAGCTTGTTTGTATGTATTTGTTTTTGAGTTGGCTCCTCCATTAGCTTATGAAGTCCTTGAGGGCAGGAAACCTGCCCTTCTTTGTATCCTCAGCATTTAGCACAGTACTTGACATATAGTAGGCACTTAAATGAGGCTTGACTTGACTAGTTTGAAATACAATCTTAGACTAAGCATAGTAAAGAATTATCTATAAAAATCCTTTGGAATTAATATTATTGACTGTCTGCTTACTTATAGTTGTCATAACCTGCATCCTAAATTAAAATATAAAACCTAATAAATGGGCAAGTGCTTCTTTTATTAAAATGTCAAGATACTTGTTTGAGGGTCTAAAAAAACCTTTTTTTTTTTAACTGTAGTGTAATATTGGAAGCATCTGGACTGAATGAACTTTAGTATTAAAAGAAAATTTCCATCAATAATTCAGAAAATTGTAAGTCAGCTGAAAAATGAAGCAAGTTCCAGAGATCCTTGGAAATACCAACGGGAAGACTCAGAATTGTGAAGTCAATCGGGAATGTTCAGTGTTTCTCAGCAAAGCCCAGATTTCTACTACCCTACCAGAGGGTGTCATGCAAAAATTTAATGGCCATGAAGCTCTACCATTCATTCCGGCTGACAAATTGAAAGATCTAACCTCTCGTGTCTTCAATGGGGAGTCTGGTGCCCAAGATGCCAAGCTGCGCTTTGAATCCCAGGAAATAAAGGGAATTGGAACACCTCCTCACACTACTCCTATCAAAAATGGCTCTCCTGAGATTAAACTGAAGATCACCAAAACATACATGAATGGAAAACCTCTCTTTGAATCTTCTATTTGTGGAGACAATGGTGCAGATGTGTCCCAGTCAGAAGAAAATGAACAAAAACTAGAAAACAAGTCAAGAAGGAATAGGAAAAGGAGCATAAAGTATGATTCCTTACTTGAACAGGGCCTTGTTGAAGCAGCTTTGGTATCTAAGGCTTCAAGTCCCTCCGAAAAAAAGGTAATTCTGGGGAAAGTATGGAAGAGTAGGATTAAAGAGACAGCTAGCTTCCCAGACATGGCCATAGGCTCATAGACTTCAAGGGGCCATGGCGAGAGCTTGGGCTTACATATCACGAGAGAAACCCCATTTAGGGTAAGAAGATAGAAAAATAGAGGTAATACTGGCAGAATGTGCTCTCCCTTCCCAACATACATATGACTTTTTAAGCTCTTAGGTTTATAAAGGACAATGATAAATTTATGGTTGCATTATATTTGAATGTGTCATTTCTTATGCTGTGTTAGCTAAGAGTAATTAGAATAGAGGGGTTTAGATGAAAATTATGTTTGTTCATTAAAGTTGAGACTTAGTATAGAGAACTAGGTTATCTAAAGAATCTGAAAGAATTTGTCTCCTTGTGACTTAAATCATAAAGAACCCCATCAACTATAATCCTTTGTGGGATCTTAAGTATCCCTAATGTCTAATTAATAAGGGTAGAAGCTAGGGAATAGACAGAAGTTGCTTTTCTTGGCCAGTGGAATTAAAAATAGAGACCTCTAGCTTCTTTCAGTCCCTGGTTTTCCTGGGGAATTCAGTAATCATTCCGCTATTGAGTAGGATTTGGAGGATATTTTCTCTCTCCATATTTAAAAGCATAAGCATTTACAGTAGGAAGAGAAGACAATGAAAGAATTATTGAGAAAATGAGATGGGAGGAGATAACTTAAGTAGGTATATCGCAGAAGATGCATTCACTTAGTAATCTAGGTAGGACTGGCTATAATGATGAAAAATACTTTGGCCCCTCTGTTACACTTTAAAAAAAATTTTTTTCATGTTTGATACTTTGTGGAGCTCTTCTGCTCAAACGCGGTCTAATAAATTAGCAAGTATGAAGGATTGCTTCAAAGAGGGTGGGAAAGATGTGGAACAAATTTACCTATGATGTTAGTCAGTAGTTTGAGAGTTCAAATGGGAAGGGATAGGAGAAGTTTAAGTGTAGTTGCTATTAGATTGTAGAACAGTTCGATTTCATTTCCCTGTGGATAACAATACCTGCCATTTTCTGTAAGGAAGTGTTCCATAAGACTCAGAAAAATTTGTGTGATGGAAAACTTTATAACAGTTTTTGATGATTTAGTATTCATACATTTTGTTTGTTTGTTTAAAGATTCTAGCTAAGAGGGAGTCATATCCAAACATCAACAAAGAAAAAGATCATCTGTTGAAGTACAATGTTGGAGATTTGGTGTGGGCAAAAGTTTCAGGTTACCCTTGGTGGCCATGTATGGTTTCAGCAGATCCTCTCCTTCACAGCTATACCAAACTAAAAGGTAGGGTGTATGGGGGTCAGGTTGTTTGTTTTTTTCCTTCTTACTTTTCTCATTCATCCTTTACCAATCTTTGTTTTCCTACTCTAGTTTTCATATGTATTTTATAACCTCTTTTTGCTATGTAATCTTTGAGTTAGTTTTTCTGCTTTTTCTTAGGGCCAGGTAGATGCTATTGTTTATAAATAAGTGATTTATTTTAATGTAATCTATGTATGTCGCATTCACTTTGGGGAAACGTTAAAATAGGGAATACATAGGGTTTCCACGTACCTTAACTCATGTTCACACTTTTCCAAATCATATTCATTGAATTCTTGTTTCTTGGAAGCATTTCGTGATGATTACAAAATTCCTATATTTTGCAACCTCATTTAGTATTTTGCAATAAATTTCTCTGTAATTGCTTAAGTTCACACACATACACACACACACACACACACACACACACACAACACACAAACACACACCCCTACATACACATATGATATTTCTTTTAATTTGATTATAAACTTAGTAGGTTGTGTCTTGGTCAGGGAAGGGCAGTATTTACAGTAACAATATAATGCTTTGTACATGAGTGCTCAAAAATGTTTGTAGTGACCTGTCCCTGAACCTTTTGGGTGGTATTGAGGATCAAAGGAACCTAATCTAGGCTACCTTTTGGCCCCTTGACCACAGTATAATTGAGTATACTGCCTAAAATACCAAGTTGTTTGAGGCTATGGTTCTTTAGCTTGTTTATCTATCTCTCTCTAAAGAAAGGATAAGTTTTTCATTATCATAGGATGTGTCTATGTAACCTTTGCCAGACTGCAATTTTTAAAAAGCTTTGCTTATTTCACTTGAGAAAGGTAAAGTCAGCTACCAGGATAGCTCTTGGACATGCTAGATTTTACTCCTCTTCATACATTGTATAAAGTTTGCCCAAATATTAATGGCAAGAAATGGAACCAGGGTGGAGAAACTTCTTTTCTGTTGAAGTCCTTTGATTCACAGCAAAGACTCATTTAAAGACCAGAAACAAATAAAACAAATTGACTAGTTTCTATCAGTGTTGAAAGAAAGGAGGAATAGATTGGGTGACAAAGGACCTGAGTTCTAATCCTGTTTTAGTCATTAATACTTTATGACCTTGGGCAAATCACCTAACAGCTCTGGTCCTGTTTTCTCATCTGTTAACTGAGATGGAAGCTGGCAGTCAGTTAACAAACATTTGTTGTTGTTGTTTGGTTGTTTCAGTCATGTCCAATTCTTTGTGACCACTTTTGGGGTTTTCTTTTTTTTTTTTAATTTGTTTTTAGTTTTCAGCATTCACTGCCATAAGATTTTTGAGTTCTGTATTTTCTCCCCATCTCTCCCTTTCCCCCACCCCAAGACAGCATGCAATTTGATATAGGGTCTATGTATACATTCATATTGAGCCTATTTTCATATTAGTTATGTTGTAAAGAAGAGTTATAACCAGTGGGAGAAATCACAAGAAAGAAGAAACAAACAAGAAAAAGAAAAAAAGAGAGTATAAGTAATATGCTTTGATCTGCATTCAGACTCCATAGTTCTTTTTCTGGATGTGGACAGCATTTTCCATCATGAGTCCTTTGGAGCTGTCTTGGATCCTTGTATTGCTGAGAAGAGCTAAGTCTGTCAAAGTTTGTCATTACACATTGTGGCTGTTATTGCATACAATGTTCTCCTGGTTCTGCTCACTTCACTCAGCATCAGTTTATATAAGTCTTCCCAGGTTTTTCAGAAGTCTTACTGCTCATCATTTCTTATAGCATAATATTCTTATAGCACAGTATTCTGTTACATTCATATAACTTCTGGGGTTTTCTTGGCATAGATACTGGAGTGGTTTGTCATTTCTTTCTCCAGCTCATTTTATAGATGAGGAATTGAGGCAAACAGGGTTAAATTCATAAGCTAATAAGTGTCTGAGACTGGATTTGAACTTACCAAGATAAGTTTTCTTGACTTCAGGCGTTTACTAAGCCCTTTGTATGTGCCAAGGGACTGTGCTAATTAAATGGTGGGATTCAAAGAAAAGCACCAAGTTTCCCCTTAATCCTCAACAGGATTTTTTTCTGAGTCTTTGATTTTCAAAACAGCATATACTTTACTATGTTAATATAAAATATACTTCACTTCCATATTGCAGCCAGTTGAGGAATAAAGCAGTATCTGGGGAAGGAGAGCATGTTATACAGTACAGAGAAGTAGAAAAGCAGAGAAACAGAATAAGGAAAGATATTAGGAAGGAAGAAATGGCAGATTCCTACTCTAGTCCAAGTATCTACAAACTCACCTTTTTTTTTTTTTTTGGCGAGGCAATTGGGGTTAAGTGACTTGCCCACGGTCACACAGCTAGTAAATGTCAATGTCAAGTGTGTGGTCTGATACTGGATTTGAACTCAGGTCCTCCTGGCTCCAGGACAGGTGCTCTATCTGCTGCACCATCTAGCTGCCCCCAAACTCTTCTAAGCTTTTGTTCCACTGCTTTGGTCCCAAGTTTCCCTTATTTTATTTTCTGTTTTATTAATGCATTTTGGTTTGTTTTTACACCGCAATTACTATCTAATAATGCCACAAAAACACTTAAGTAATACCAGCTGATGATTGTGATTGACTACTTACTTATGTGAATCTTCTGTAACTTTAGTCTGCCCTCTCTACTTGAAAAGAAAGCATTTCCTAACATCAGTCATCCTGAATCAATATTGGTTATTGCATCTGATCCGAATTTTGTCTTTTAAATTTATTTTCATTTATATTATTGTAAGTTGTGTATATTTTTCTCCTAGTTCTGCTCTTTTCTTTCTGCATCAGTTCATATAAGCCTTCCCTCATTTCTCTGAAATCTTCATATTCGTTATCCATTGACTATAAAAATTTCCCATAACATTCATATACCTCAATTTGTTTAACCATTGTCCCACTGATGGGCACCTGTTTGGTTTCTAGTTTTGAGGCACAATAGGTTCCTACTACGGAAAAATGCTACTAAGAATGTTTGATATACATATATATGGTATCTTTCTGTCATTGGCCTGGGACTAGTAGTGGGATTTTTGGTTCGAAGGCTGTGAGCAATTTGGTAACTTCTGTCACATAATTTCATATTGTTTTTGGAAAAGTGTGATCAATTCATAGCTCCACCAAAAATGTCCAATTTGAGGGCAAGATGAAACCTGAGAATTGTTTTCATTTTATTTTTATGTTTTTAGATATTTAAAGCACTTTCATGTTTGTTGATAGTTTTCTAAAGAAATACAGTCTATTTACCCTACAGGCTTGCCAAAATAACTCCATGGCCCTGAGTTCCTGAAATTCCCTTTTACTCTGCTGTTACATCCAGCCCTTGTCTATGTTGTCTTCTTTATTAACTCTTGTCTCCATGATTATCAGGTAATTCTGGCGATTCTATGGCTGGTCACCTCTCTATTATTGGTTTTTGGACCATTTGGTTATTGGTTCTTTTTCAGCTGTAACTATTAGGGTAATAATAGTGCCTCCTATAGCATTGTGTTATCCTATGGCTCGATCCTAAGAAGTAAGTCCTCAAGAAGCTTAGTTGAAAAGAATGAGACGTGTTAAAAATATATAGACTGGTTTTTTATTTATTTGTTTGTTTGTTTGGCTAGACAATGGGGTTAAGTGACTTGCCCAGGGTCACACAGCAAGGTTATATGTCTGACACCAGATTTGTACTGAGGTACTCCTGATTCCAGGGCCAGTGCTCTATCCATTATGCCACCTAGCTGCCCCATGGTTTTATATTGTTAAATCACTTATGAGTGGTACACATCAGTAGTTGTACAGAATCTCGTAGAAGGAAGAGATAGGAACAGTTTAAGGAAGTAGAGCATATGCTGGGCCTTGTGGCAAAAAAAAAAGAAGATAAAATGGAAAAACATTTCAAGTTAAGTAGAGACCGTGTGAACATAGGATGTTTATTTTTAGGTGGTCTAACTTATAGTTTGATATTTCCTTTCTTTTTTGTGAAAGATTTTTTTTTTCTGCTCATTAGCCATGTTAGGTTTGTATAGTGCTTCCCACACTCCTCAATCACCTGTGTGATATATTTGATACTTGGTGTGCTATTTTGCTTAGATTTTCCTATAAAATATGTCCAAGATTCCTGTGGATTGACCCTTTTAAAACATTAAAACCTTTTGATTTTAATCTTAACTGTTGTTTCCTAAAGTTGAGTATTTCCTAAAGTTCCCCTCTCTCCTAAGACGCCATTATTCTCTTTATAATCTTCTGCTTCCACACCCAAAGTAGACCTCCACCAATCTTCCTATTTCTCTTCAGGGCACTATGTTTTCTGTCAGCTGTCAAGCCTTTTCTTCTTACCTCTACATTCATTTATTCATCCCTTTTTTTTTTCTATTCACGGTTCCGTCCATCCTCATTCAGGTCTTCTTTACCTGTTTCCTGGACTGCTGTAATAGTCCCCTAACTGGTCTCCCTGATTCCAGCTTCTTCTTTTGTCAATCCACTTCTGCACAATAGAAATTTCTTTGGTTGGCATTTAAATCTCTTTACAGTCTGTCTTCAGTCTACTTTATTTTCTCTTTCACATGCACACTGACATCTTAACTTTTCCCCAAAGCTGACTTGCCGTCACTGATCTCCATTACTTTGTACAGGCTGTCTCCCCAAATGCTTGGAATGCATTTGTTCCTTACTTTTCTAAGGATTCTTCACTATTTTCTTACTTCTGCCTCTTAAGAGCCTTCACTTCTTTAAGGTTCAGTTTATGTCCCCTTTTAGAAATTTTTTCCTGATTGCTCTAGTTGTTAGTGCTTTTTTCTCCTCAAATTATATTGTATTCATTTATCAATCATATTGAATTGTCTAGTAGGTATAAACTTCTTTAGGTCATGAACCATTTTAAATTGTATCTTTAGCGCTGAGCACTGTGTCTTACATAAATTAGACATTTTATAAATGCTTGTTGAATTAGAATGTGACAACTTTATTGTTGAATACTTTACCTGTCTTCCTATACCCTCCAATAGTTTGAGGACGTTATTCTTACTCTTTGAGAGGACTCCCATTTGTTCATAGTACTCTAAGTTTTTATTTCTTTAGATCATTACTCATTGTGTCATTCAATTTTGATTTGTAGCATCTTTCTAAGAACAGGAGATTTGTTGTTCAATTTCTTTCTCTGGAGCATTCCCGAATCCTCCCTACTTCAAGTCTCTGGCTAATAATCAGAATCTTATTATTTCCTTCAGTACTTTATTTTCAGATGGCAGGTTAGCCCTCTGACACTCTGTTAGGTAGCGTACTGAAACAATATTAACCTTTTCATTTAAAATTGTTTGGATCCCTTATCTCTAATCTCCCTTTATCAATTCTCCAAATAACCTACACAAATTTGTACACTGTAGGTGCCTAAATAAGTGACCTCCAAAAGTTGTAAAGATCAGTTTAATTCCCCAATAAAATTGGTTTAGTTCTATAGTATTGATCTAGCCAGCAAATTAAGTCAAAACTTTGCTTGTTAAATAATCTTTCACCTCCATCACTTCTGAATATTTTATCATTTTTTAATTGCCTCAGAGTTTTTTCCACTGCTATTGCTTTGGGAAATAAGAGATCAATTGTATAGTCTTTTGATGAGAACAGAATTTGCTAACAAAGTATAAGGCAACTTGGTGGTTTTTTCACTTATATAATGTAAAAACAATTAGATATTTTCCCAGTTTTCTTTCAACATCTATTTTCTTTTCTAATGCACATTTATTTTCCTTGTGAAATTAGGACAGAAAAAGAGTGCTCGCCAGTATCATGTACAGTTCTTTGGTGATGCTCCAGAAAGAGCTTGGATATTTGAGAAGAGCCTTGTATCATTTGAAGGAGAAGAGCAATTCGAAAAATTGTGCCAGGAAAGTGCAAAACAGGCACCCACAAAAGCTGAGAAAATCAAGGTAATCAATGTTGCTAAAAGCTTTTAGAAGAAAAATCTTTTGTGAAGTCCCACAAATAGCCTCTTTTGAAGCCTTATCCTGGTGTGGAGAGGTCCTTGGGTTCTAGAAGCCTTTGCCAGTGGAACACAAGCTCTTTTTTTTCTTTCTATTTAATACTATTTTGTTTTTTCTAACTATATGTAAAGACAATTTTTAATAGTCGTTTTTTTAAAACAAAGTTTTGAGTTCCAAAATTTCTCCCGTCTTCTCTCCCTTCATTTCTTCCCCTGTTCTCCCTAAGATGGTAGCAGTTTGATGTTGGTTTTATATGGAGCACAAGCTCTTGGAGGGCCTTGGGATTCTAGGACTGGTCATGAATCACTTGTCTGTGGTCGGTAACTGGCCTTGTCAAGTGTGGAGAGGCTTATTACCAGGCTGGCTTCAAAGAAATTAAATTTTCATCTCTATTATCTCTCAAAAACCTTAATACAATGAAAGTATAGATCCTGGAAGTATTGGCTATAACTAGTATTTGTAGTATTTTAATCTTGTAGAATTCACAAATGTCTGAATTGTATGATAGAGGCTAGTTGTGATAGGTGTCCTTTTTTTAAAAAAAATTACATATTGCTCTGAAAATGCTTTGTTAAAATATGCCTAAATTTAATTATGTATACTTTAAAATTTTTTTCATGGACACTATAACACCCAAGCTAAATAAATATTCCCTTAGGTTTTTTTTTCTTCATATGTACAAATATCTTAAATTTAGTGTAGGGGGAAAATGGAGAGCTTGCCACAAATTGGAGACTGAGTTCTTGACTTTGAAAAATCAGTTAAAATGTTTTGCTAGTCCTTTATTGCTCCTAACTAAACTTGCCATTCCTTAATATATAGTTTTGTGTCTCTTAAGTATTCATAACTTCTTCTATTTTCTTTCAGCTATTGAAACCTATTTCAGGGAAATTGAGGGCCCAATGGGAAATGGGTATTATTCAAGCAAAAGAAGCAGTGAGTATGACAGTAGAAGAGCGGAAAGCCAAGTTTACCTTCGTCTATGTTAGGGACCGACTTCACCTTAATCCTCAAGTAGCTAAGGAAGCTGGTATTGCTGTGGATCCATTAGAGGAAGTAGATGAATCTTCAGATGTAAGTGAAGAAACCTCTCAAATTCCAAAGCATAAAGAATTAGGCATCCCCATCAAGAGGAGGAGGAGATCAAAATTACCGACGTATACAGATAACCAGGAAAGTGATTCAGGGACTAAAAATATTACTCCTCAAAGGGCAGCTGAACAGGCAGATTCAAAAAGAGGATTGGGTTCTCCTGTTGGTAGAAAGAAGGCTGCAGCATCTACTCCACGAAGCAGAAAAGGAGATTCAGGGTCTCAGTTTTTGGTCTTCTGTCAGAAGCACAGAGATGAGGTTTGTATCCTATTGAATTTATAAGTTATATAATGAATACCTAAAGCTTATTTTTAGTTTTTTGAATTTAGAAAACTCTCTACCAAGCATTAGATCATTTTCTTTGTTAGAACAGTTCTGAGAAAATAAATTTTATCACTTAGTGATGAGAATCACCAAAATTGGAATATTTTTTATAATTTCAATATTTAAAAGAGTGTCAGCCTTTGGGCAAAAATACATGTTATTTCTTTTCCCCCTTGCATGTTTATCAGACTATTCTTATGAGGTGTAGGTAGGTGAGATGAGGGAAACTGGAGTGGGGGAGTTACCTCCTGGGTGGAACCTGCTCAGATTCTGGTAGATGCAGAGATTTCTCACCAAAGTACATTATTATTTTAAAATTTCTAATGATATTATTGCTCCTAGTAAATAAGAGGGAAATATTAATATCAAGAAGTCTTATTTTTTCATGAAGACTTTTTTTTTGGCTAGGCATTGGGGTTAAGTGACTTGCCCAGGGTCACACGGCTAGTAAGTGTTATGTGTCTGAGGCCAAATTTGAACTCAGATCCTCCTGAATCCAGGGCTGGTGCTCTATCCACTACGCCACCTAGCTGCCCCTCATGAAGACTTTAAAGGTAGCATTGTCTGTATTTAAAATACCATTGTAATTTCACTAAGCTTTTTTTTTTTATTCAACAAACATTTTTATCAACCACTTACTATTCTAGGCACAAGGAAAATACAAAGATAATAATACAGCAATGTAGATTACAATTAAGACAAAGCTCACATCTTCCCAGAATGAATCATCTAGTAGGGGTGATAGGACTTATACTCAAATATTATGTTCTTTTTTTTGGGGGGGTATTATAGATAAGTGAATAATTTGTATGAATAAGGCAGTATGAATTTGCCAGATGGAAAGTTTGCTTTTAGTTGTAGAGTTCAGGGAAGATATCATTGTCGAGATGACATTTGAGCTGAACCCTGAAGAACAGGAATCATTTTAGTAGACAGAGTTGTAGAGAGGTGAGTGTTCCCAAGACAGAGAATAGTATAAAGTTCGGAAAGTGCAATATGTAGTTAAGGGACAGAAATAATCCCTTTTAACTGGAGGATAGAGTACATAAAGGGGGAATGCTATAAGATAGGACTAGAAAGGTATGTTGAAAAGAGATTCTTTTCTTAGTCTCATTGTACTGTAAAGATAGTATCTGATGGTATCATAAATCAGATCCAATTAACCCTGAGGCATTGCCTTAGTTCTTTTGGCCTACTCTCTGGATCATAGAATTAAATATAAGGAAATGAACTATTAAAAAATTGGAGGGGAAAAGGGAATAAATATATTACACTTGTAAAGAACAGATGCATTTTAAATCATCAAACTGAGAAAAGATAGATTTAATTACATTAAAAGTTTGCCCCCAAAAACATAATGAAGAAAAATCCTAGATTTTGAGAGAAATAATTATAACAAACATATGAGATAAAAACTTTAATCTAAAATTTGGAATCATTATGACTGTTTAAGGACAATGCAAAGTTACCATTGGATAATCAAGTCTTACACATATTGTTAAAAAAAATTTTGAAAAAATTTTTGCCTGGTTAATACTCAGAAATGCAATTTAAAACAGTTTTGAAGTACTATATCCCAGCTATCCAACTGGCAGAAGTAAAAGCAATAATGTAATGTTTGTGGACTTGCTGAGAAATAGGTATACTTTTATGCATACTGGCATACCAAGTTAACAGAGTCTTTTTGGAGGACTATCTGGTTGGATAAAGTAAGTCATAAAAATCATCATATCTTTTGGCCCAGTGATTACATTTTTGTGAGTATACTTTAAAAATGTTGTCATGAAAAAAGAGATCTGATCTGTATCTATATGTTTGTCCATATGTATCTAGATATATGTGTACGTATTTACAGATAAACACAACATTATTTGTAATTCCAAGGAACTTGAAACAAACTAAACAAACACCCCTAACAAAATGGTGAATGATTATGTTATTGTATATCAATGCAGTAGAATACCGAAGTGCCATTAATAATTTGAAGAGCAAATATATTTGAAAAACTTTTAAAAAATAATGCACAGGAGATCCAGGAGACTAGTATGTGAACAGATTTAGGTCTATGTGAAAGAGAAAATATATTCACAAATATAGAAATGAGTTAACAAATGGAAGGAACTAATCCATTCTTAAGTGTAAGTAGTTGTGAATGTGTGTTTGGGTTTGTTCCAGCTAACCACATTATATCATTATTATTATTATTATTATTGTTATTGTTATTGTTATTATTATAGTTACTCGATATCTGTAGGTCCTAAGGGGGATCCCTTGAGGAGAGAAGTTGAAATGAGAGAAACAGTGTTGTGCAGTGGACAACATTGGATTTGATGTCACAAGACCTGAATTCAAGTATCATCTCTTCTTACTTAATATATTTATGACCTTGATTGGGGAGGTGCTTCAACTCTTTGGGTCTGCTTCCTAATCTGTTAAATGAGAGGGATTAGACTAGATAGCCTCTTAGTTTTCTGCCTCTAAATCTATGATCCTCTCTAGATCAATTAATTGCTTTACAGAGGCAAAAACCGATATGTAAACATGTAAATTTGTTGTTCAGTTATTTCAGTCGTATCTGATTCTTTTTGACCTTATTTGGTGTTCTTGGCAAAGATACTGGAATGGTTTGCCATTTCCTTCTCCAGCCCATTTTACAGATGAGGAAACTGAGGCAAACGGGTTTAAGGCCACCTAGCTGCCTCTACAGCAAACAAAGGTGAAGTAACTTGCTCAAGATTACATAGCCAGTAAGTTTCTGAGGCTAGATTTTATCTCAGGTCTTCTGACTACAGGCCCAGCACTCTTATACACTGCCTCTTATATAAACTCTTAGTAAACTATAAGTAATCTCTTTAAAATATACTTTGCATATTGTTTTAAATTTTACATAGAATATTAGCCTACTTCTCAATAATCATGTGGACTAATAAAGCATTTACTCATTTTTCCTTACAAAGTTTACTAGAATTTCTGCTTCCTATATATTTTGTTAAGTTAAACCAGTATTCTTCTTTGTCAGTGTAAATTGTCCTAAAGTCATTTGGGAAGTGTTGTGGAACATTGATTTTAATAGATTTGTGATCATCTGAAAAAAATATTCTTTTCTGACTTTAACTGTATTAGCATGGGTAATTGACTAATGTTTTGCAAATCATATTGTGTTTAGGAATGTAGAAGATCCACTGCTTTATTATATATGGAAAACTTAAGTAAAATTAATTTAGAATTTATTCATTTGTTAAAATTGTCCTAGAAATGTTTTAAATTAAGTAAGTTCAGCCAATTTTTACTTTCTAAACTTTGATAACTTAGATGTGTTTGAGTCTGTGAATTTGGCAATAAGAATTGAAAAAGTTTTTAACCCAAGTTAGGAAAGACATGGCTTTCTTTGATACAGAATGTAAATTCTGAGGGAATGAATTATTTTTATTTTTATCTTTGTATTCCCTAGCCTTGTTCCTAGTTCTTAGTAGACAGCTAATAAATGCTAGTTGAACTGAACTGAGGTGGTTGTGTTTTTCTACTTGCTTTGGTGTAGTAGTAGTAGTAGTAGTAGTATTTGTTGTAGTTATAGTGGTTGACCTCAGGTTTGGAAGACTTTTTCTTGAATTTATAGCTTTGGCTTTAGAGGATTTTTTTCCTGAAAGTGTTAAGAAATCCTAATTGTTCTTGTGTCTCTTAAGCTGGGATTGAGTAGTTGTTGGAGCAGTAGCCTAGGTGAATTGAATTTTTGGTTATTTTAGAGTAGTTTGGGTTAGTGGATATTTGAATAATGTATTCTGAGTATATTTGTATAATACCATATGCAGTACCCTTTCAGTTGTTTGTTTGTTTTTGAGGTGAATGTTCTGAATTACATGGATATAAGAGAGATGGGTAACAGATTGTCTCCACCTTCTAAAGGCAAACCTTCCTAAGTTATGAGGATAATCATTATTAGTAAGCTAGCTGTTTGATAATTAATTCATTAACCATATCAACTCATAAAACTAAGAAAAATTTTAGATGATCCTTAATCCTGTGTGGCCTTCTTCTGCTTCTGCAGTGACAGTGGCAAAAAAGGTGATGGAAAATATCTACAACATTAATTTAGCTGTAGGTATTCTGTGTCAGATGTGTCTCTGACACATTTGTGTCCTTGACTAATGATAAACAAGTGGACATGCCACTAAAGGAAATGAATCGTGCCAGTATTGACATTCTAACTATAAGCAAAACCAGAAGATAAGAGGAAATTACAACTAAATGGAAGAGTGGTTCACAGGTTCTCCTTAAAGAGCACATAAAGGAGTTGGTTTTGTCTTGGGTCCAAAGGCAAGAAAAAATATTATTTTGTGGGACAGTTGGTCATCTCTCAGTATTGTGCTCATGATAAATATTTGCAGAAATGCCATAAAAATAGTAGCAGTTGATGCATTAACAAATGTTGCAGAGGCAGAAAAATTTTTTCTATGAAGAGCTTGATGATACCCTCTAAATCAAAATATAATACCCCTCTCAGTCTGCCTCTCCTTGCTGTAGAGGCATCAGGGCTTTGATTGTTAGAAGAGAGTGATATTGGGGAAGTGTGGAAGTGGTGAGATTGAGCATTGGTGTAGTAGATATATGTATGGGCCATTGGAAGCTCTGAACTAAAGGGCCCAGGGTCAGAGACAGAGCTGGGGATGTAGTAGGCAAGATGTCATCAGATGCAATTTTTTCCCCCATCTGGTCTTCTTCATTTATTTATTTATTTATTTATACGTTCATTCATTCATTTATTTATTTATTTATAACTCTGTTCTACAAGAGGTGAATTAAGTAGAGTCAGAAGCATTCGAAGGTCCTGGCAGCAGGAATCTGAATACAAAAATACACCAGCCAACAACTTCCTTTTTATGAGAAGTTATGTCCAGGGTTTGACCTACCACTTTTTTAGTTTTCATCTAATACTCATCCCTTAAAGTCCAGCATCATTTGAGGACAGTGCTATGTTTCTGACTTTCCTTTACACACTCTCAGAATGATGTATCTAGCACACCAAAACATCAAGCTATGACTTTCTTAGGGCTTCTAGGTTCAGAGTAGCCTATGGACAGTCTGGATATTGCTTGGGCCTAGGAGTGATTGGGCATGCTGCCATTTTGTATGTATTTTATTATGTATTATTTGTTGTTTTTATTGTTCTCGTGCCAAAATAAAACTACACACAGTTGAGCATGTCCTGACTGTTCCTGTGGAGAGTGTTTCTATTAAGGTAAGCAATTTTAAACAGTAGCCAGTAATTTGATAAACCTAAGAGCATAATTTATTGGGGGAAGTACTCCCTTTTTGACAAGGCTGCTGAGAAAACTGGAATGTAATTTGGCAGAAATTGGATTTAAACCAACATGTTAGACTCTCTGCCATAATAAACTTAAAATATATGTGACCTGAATGAAACAGGTTACACCATGAAAAAATTACAAGACAAGATGAACTACTTTTCAAAGTTATGGCTAAGAGGGAAGATTTTAAAGTAAACAAGGGATACCAGAAATAATTATTTAAAATCAAATTTTAAAAATTAAAAATATTTCATATGAATAGAATTAATGAAAAGAGACTGAAAAGTTGTAGATTAAGGAAAAATTTGCATCAAAATATCAATGAGTCTGATATGAAATGTATAAAGAATTGATACAGATATTTTATACCAAGAACCATTCCCCAGTAAATAAATGGTCAAAGGATGTAAAGTTTCCGAAAGAATTGCAGACTATAAATGATCATATGAAAACATACTCCAAATGACTAATAGTGAAATGCAAATTAAAACAAAGTTTATACTATGAAAATTAGCAAAGATAACAAATAATGGGAATGGCCAGTGTTGGAGGGCCATGGAAACAGGCACATTGATTCACTGTTAGAGCAGTGAAGTGGTCCAACCATTCTCAATTTTATTTTGGCATTATGCAAGAAAAGTGAGTAAACTATCCATACCCCTAGGCCCAGTGATTCCCCTACTGGATGTAGACCTTGAGAAATCAAAAGATAGAAACAAAGGTGAAGTATAGACCAAACTACTTGCAGCTACACCCTGTTGTAGAAGAGAGTTTGAATAAAAACGGGTGCCGGTAGACTGGGGAGACGGATGAAAAATGATGGTTTCTTAATGTGATGAAACAGTGAAGTATTGTTCAATAAGAAATGATAAATATGAAGAATTGAGAACAACATTGGAACTTCTAAATGAGCTAATACAGAGTCAAGGAAACAGAATCAAGAGAACTATATACACTATGACTAAAACAGTGTAAGTGAAAAGATTACTTGTAAAGAAGTTGAATTCTGAGTAAATGAAAACATGATGGACTTTGTCTCTCCGTTCATACTGTAGAGGCAGGCAGCTACTGTACAGAATGTTAATGTAGAATATTATATACACTGCCAAATGTGAGCACTATATTGGATATTCTGTTTTAAGTACTTTGTCACAAGAAGTGTATTTAAGTGGGCAAGAAGGGAGTGGATTGAAATAATTAATTAAGGACAAAAGGCATCAATGGAATATTTTAAGAGGACTAAATGATTATCTACTGACTTATTTTCCCATAAATACAGAATTTATATAAGAGCAATTTACACACGTATCAAAGGTGTCCTTGATGATAGCATTAGAAGAGAAAGATTTATATAATGTTCTGTGGTAAACCACATTTACCATCACACAATTGACTGATAGAAGTAAAGAGTACAAGATCCCTATTGTGCTTATTGTTTAGCTATAAAACATCAGATTTGATAGAGTGAAATACTGCCTTAGGTGTCACCCACATACAGTCAATCCTCAACATTCAAGCAATTAACATTATGATTTTATTCATAGCACACATTTGTGGCTATGCATGCAATGGAGAAAAAAAAATGAGAGGTGCAATGTGGCAAGTTTATAGCCACAAAAAGGAGGAAAGTATTCATAAAAGTGCTTGTGAATTCGCTCCATAAAGTGCTAAAGTAACCTTTCAGGTGCGTAATAAGGGAATTGAAAAAATGGAAAAGTGATTAAGTTTGTGGGTAAATGAGATGGTAGTCGCCCCAGTGAGCATTCTGCCTTCCCTGTGCCTACGCCTCCAGACTTCCAAGTGGGACTACCTCTGGTGCTCTGATCTGGGGCCAGGGACTCGCCCTGGAGGCAAGTGCTTTCCATCTGGGAACAGTACAACCACTGAGCCCAAAGGGAGATTAGAGATGACAAGTTTCCCTCTTCCATTTTTTACTTTGGAGTTCTTCTGACATCGTGGTCCCTGTACCTCCCAGTATTGCCCAGTGTTGCCTTTACTCTCCCTTGCATTATTTCATATTACCCCTGTGACAGTTGAGGATTGACTGTATATAAAAAAACTATACGTGATTCCTTGGAAGATAAAACAATAAGAACTTTGTTCTTCCCCCTGGTTATTAATAGTAAGCATTACTGTTGTGGAGAGAATTGAGCACAAAGTCCACATTGAAGAGATATTTCCTATAGATGGTGAAGTCCCACAGATATTAGTGTTTGTGGATGACATTGTGTTGCTGGCACCAAGCCCTAGAATATTACAGAGCCTTCTAATTGCAATCACTTAAAAGACTTTGGGCTATCCACTTAGGAAAATCCAATGGATAGCCTGTAAAACTTAATCAATCAGTTAATGTGTCTTAGACACTACAAGTAGACAAAGAGTTGGGTCCAGAATAGAAAAAGAAGGGAGCACACTGGATTGCTTTTGGAAAATATTAAAGTTCTTATAATGGCTTCAAAGAAACAAAGCTCCATGTTTTTATGTGTGTATGTATATATATATATAGATATAGATACACACACACACACATACACATACACACATACATATACATACACAAACATATATACATGTATATACATATACACACACATATATAATTTCTTTTTTTCCAAGTGAAAATTTTTGTATTTTATTTTTTTAATTACATGTAAAAACAATTTTTAACTTTCTTTTAAAAAGAAAATTTCAGGTTCTAATTTCTCTCCTTCCTTTCCTCCTCTCTTTCCCTCCTTGAGAAGGCAAACAATTTGATATAGATTGTACACGTGTGGTCATACAAAACATATTTCCATATTAGCCATGTTGAGAAAGAAAAAACAACCCCTCACCAAAATAACAAAAATCAAGTTTAAAAAAAAGTATGCTTCAATTTGCATTCAGATTCCATCAGTTTTTTTCTCTGAAGGTGGATAGCATTTTTTAATCATAAGTTCTTCAGAATTGTCTTGGATCATTGTATTGCTTAGAAAAGCAGAGTCATTCACAATTGGTCATCATACAGTATTGCTGTTACTGTGTACAGTGTTCTCCTGGTTATGTTCACTTCACTTTGTATTAGTTCATATAAGTTTTCCCAAGTTTTTCTGAAAGAGTCCTGCTTGTCATTTCTTATAGCAGAGTAGTACAACTTGTTTAGCCATACCCCAATTGGTAGACATTCCTTCAATTTTCAATTCTTTGGCATCACAAAGAGAGCTGCTATAAATACTGTTGTACATATAAATCCTTTCCCCTTTTTAAAAAAAAAATCTCTTTGGGATACAGACCTAGGAGTGGTATTGCTGGATCAAAGGGTATACAGTTTGTAAGCCCTTTAGGTTTAGTTCCAAATTGTTCACCAGAAGGAAAACTCCGTATTTTTAATACCAGTTTTCTTTTATTAATGGAAAGATGCAAGGTGGGCGTGAACAGGCTGCAGCACATTGCAGAAAGAGACATTAGAAAGGAGAAAAGCATGTCATCAAAAAATGTATGATTGAAAAAGAGAATGGAGCTGATTGGCAACTTAGTGAAGGATAACTTATGGACAACCTATGTATTCTATTGGGTTTCTTCCCAACATCAAGGAGACTCCAAGAAGGCTTCCCAGCACATTAGATCAGCCTCCAGAGGCAGATTTAAGGGAAGACATAGGTAAAAATTGAGTAAAGTTTGATTTCTGTCATTGGAGGGACTACCCAAATGGATGATATCACAGATAACGTTAGAGTATTGGAAGAGAAAGTAGAGAAAGGTAACCACAAAACACTGAACTAGAAGTGGGAAGATTTGTTTCTCTGCCTTACATCTAGATTGTCTTTTTGCCACTTATTCAGTAACCTTCCTTTATTTGAGGTTCACTCTCTCCATCTTTATCATTCAGTCCAGTATCTTATCACCAATCATCTACTGCACACTAGGTCATTTTTCTTGGCCCAAGAAGCTCAGTTCCCTACTCATGGGTGTTTCTTTAATTTAAGCCCTTATCACCTCTCACCTGTACTGTTAAAATGATTTTATAATTTATTTCCCTGCCTCCCTTCTCATCTCTCCCCAATCCATCCTCCACATAATTGCCAAAGTGATATTATTAAAACCACAGACCTGGTCATGTCCCCTCTTAATAAATTTTTTTCCCAGTAGTTTCTCCTATGCCTCTAGGTTAAAACGTAAACTCTGTTTGGTAATTAAAGACTTCCATAATCTAATTCTTCTCCAGTTATATTACTCATTACTCATTCAATTCTTTTTTCTTTTTTTTTTTTTTTTTGTGAGGCAGTTGGGGTTAAGTGACTTACTCAGAGTCACTCAGTTAGTGAGTGTTTTGTGTCTGAGTGCAGATTTAAACTCAGGTCCTCCTGACTCCAGGGCAGGTGCTTTATCCACTGCTCCACCTACCTGCCCTCCATATTCTCTTTTAGTCGAACTGGCCTGTTGCTCATACGTGATATTCTCTCTCATGCTTTCATGTGTTTGCACAAATGACTCTATATCTAGAATATACTCCATCCTCACTTCTGCCTCATAGAAACTTCAGTGTCTTTCATAGTTTAGTTCCATGCCTTTTTGTGTTTCTCTTAGTTATTTTCACTCTTCCCTTCTTAGAATTACTTGGTATATACTTTGTATTTACCTTTATGTCTATTGTATTACCCAAATAGAAAGCAAGTTCCTTTGTGCATGGAATGTTATTGTTTCTGTCATTTTGTGTTAACTTGCACCTACTACAGGTGTGTTGAATGTTACAGATGCTTAACAAATGTTGTGTTAAATTGAATTCTTGGTTAGTAAGATCTTCATATATTGTTGAAAATTCCTTGCTGCTAATCTTGCGGAAAATCTTCCTGAAGTGTGACTAGAAGTCTCACACAGACAGATTTTAGCTGTCAACACTGTGATCAAAATTAAGTATTTTAAATAGTGGCTATTTGGAGTATGTACTCTGTAAAAATGTCTAGTTCCTAGCTGTAAAGGATAAGAACCATACTTAGGAAACAGTGCTAAGACTGGTGAGAAGATAAAATTGAGCTTTTCCCCCTCTCATTAAAGTAAAACAATCTGTATAAAAATTATTGAATGACACTCCTCACTCCCTACCCTCACCCCCTGTGAATCCAAAGGATCAGTAATGGAGCTTGCAACTCACTTCTGAACAGAGAAGTGATATACTCAAAGATACAGAATAAGACATACATTTTTAGGCATATGGCCATTGTGAAAATTTGCTTTTCTTGATCATGATTATTGTTTAAAAGGGTTCTCCTTTTCTCTCCTTTTTTTTTAACTTTTGGGTTTTTTTGGCTAGGCAATGGGGTTAAGTGACTTGCCGAGGGTCACATAGCTAGCAAGTGTTAAGTGTTTGGTCTGAGGTCACATTTGAACTCGGGTCCTCCTGACTTCAGGGACAGTGCCCTATCCACTGCACCACCTAGCTGCCCTTCCTTCCTTTCCTTTTTTAAATAGTGGAGGGAAGTGGAGAGGAGAGAAAAATTATATAAGTCACATTAAAAAAAAATAAGTATCATTGGAATATATTGAACTTGTTCAGCCATTCCCCCCAACTGATGGGTATTCTCTCAATTTCCAGTTCTTGGCTACCACAGAAAGAACTGCTATATTTTTGTGCATGTGGGTCTTTTTCCCATTTGTATGATCTCTTTGGGATAATGAATGTATTACTTTTAAGTAAAAGCAAAGTTTTAAAAGATAATACTCCTAATAATTATTTAATATTTGTGTTCACAGGTAGTTGCTGAACATCCAGATGCTTCATCTGAAGAGATTGAAGAATTGCTTGAATCACAGTGGAATATTCTAAATGAAAAGCAGAAAGCTCGTTATAACACAAAATTTGCCATAGTGACCTCTCCCAAATCTGAAGAAGACTCTGGTAAACATAAAACTGTGCTAGCATACTCTAATTAAAATTGATATGCATAGTGATGTCAAACTTTTGAGATCTGTAGGGAAAGCAGTGGTTCACTGTTTTCCAATTTTAATTTTTTATATTTGTGCCAGTAGCAAAAAATTGCAAATGATTACAATAAAAAAAACACTCTCTGAAGTCTACATTTCTTGCTTATTGTTATGAAGAGCTGTTTCATGTATATACACATTGTGATACTTTGAAATTACAGGTTTCTCATTCTTCTTTTGCCTATAAGCAGCTGCACTGTAGCCTTTATTATCTACAGAGATGTGTGAGAAAGATTTGGAGAGAGAAGAGTTGGGATAATTAAGATGTTCTCTATGAGTACAAATTCAGGGATTATTTGGTCTAAGAAAGGTTTATAAACAGTAGTCATACCCCTCTTTTGCAAGTAACTGGAGGTGTAATCCCAAGGAACATATTCCAAAACCGTTAAAAAATAGCTTGTTTCCACTGCTCTTTTATATACGACAATATTGGCAGTTATAAGATGATTCCTATAAGAAGATAAAATAAATATTTATTGCTCTTTTGAGTAAGTTACTTGAGGAAAAAGTTATAAATAGTATATTAAGCTGGCCTGATCTTTAAAATCAAGTGATCTTTGACCCACTAGTTCTTTATAGCACGCTAAGAAAGATTTTTTTTCAGTATTTGAAAAATTACTATGTGATACTTTGCTTTGGGCAATGACAAGAATGAGGGGGAGTGTCTTGTCAGAGTTTTTTAAATGTATAAGATGGTCAGATTTCTGATGATATGTGTGTGCAAAAATATTTTGTGGGGAAACTGACAACATTTTAAGAATGAATGTCAAATCTTTGGATATCAGTTTAAAAAACAAAAAAATTCTGTATCTCTCAAGGTTCATCGTTGAAGAATATTGGAGAGACCAAACGTAAAGTGTTTCAAGATTCACCTAAAAGGAGATCAAGATCCAGAAGTAATTGAAATTTGTATTGTGTACAATTAGCTCATCATTTTAAGTAGTGATTGAGTATATCGTTTATGTAATCATATCTACGTACCATAACATCTTTATTTTTTTTCTCAGATGCTCTTGTGTTGTTTTTAGAATTTTAATAGATCCAAGATTAAATTTCTATACACTGTAGAATTGAAATTGTTACTTTGGTCAATGTCTTTTGCAAGTAATGTGATTAGAATAACGAGGGGGCTTTAGTAGTCAATAAATGGAGATAATTCACTCTTAGACTTCTTCGACTTAAGTTCAGAAAAGTATCATGATTTAAAAGTGTGGCATGTTTAATAGAAGAAAAGATGATTCCCCTTCCCCCCCAATTATCTTAACCCTGAAGAGTAAGTTGTAAATTTGAAATAATTAGCTTGATGATAACCAAAGATAAAACTGATCCTTGCTTTTATCTTTGCTTTTTCAAAAAATATTTATCACAAATTTGTTGTTAAAAATTTTTTGTGCTTAGAAAGCTAATAGAATTTAAGTATTTGTGTGTAGTCCTCTTCTGCAAATGGTGTTTAGTCAAGGTATTTGTTTTCAGGTGTCTTTTAATCTTAATCTTAAAATTACTCTGGTGCTAATAAAGATGCGGAATGTTCATGGTTTCTTACCTCGAGTATTAGTTTTTTAAAAGTATTCAGATAATCTGTCTGAGCCACCTCTCTAATCTTTAAAAACATTACAGTTACAGGCATTTGAAAGAAAATGTGGTTTATGAAAGGGATTCTGAATAAATTGCATAGTTTACTACCATCTAGAGCAAAGACTATGTTGCTAGAAATTAATAATGGTTTAGTGATTGTTTTGAGATAAACAGGTGCCTGATGGACTGAGTGGTGGGCCTCTGTTTGTTTTAACTTAACTTTGTCAACAAAAAAAAGTGCATGAACAGAATTACTCTTTAACAAGTGAGCAAGCTTGTATCTATATATTGTTTTGTGTATTAGAGATCATAAGTCAAAACACAAGTTTGGTGGCCATTTTTTGTGTATTGCTTGCCATCCAGCCCTTGGGTTTTCTGGAGGCAGTGTATAGTCATGGACATTTAATTTAACCAGGCATACTTTACCTTTTAGCTAATGTGTCCATACTTGATGTGTGGACAGACCCTGCCTTTGTTGATCCATTTGCTATTGTACCCATAGAACATGCACTTAGTTTGGGGTCTATGCACAATAGCTGTTTCTTTCTGATAGGCAGATAGATGTATATACCTGGATCTGGAGAACATATTTCTGTTCCTCTGGAATCTAATTCTATAGCTGTAGACACCAGCTGTCTACAAAGAATTGGTGCATGGGCGGAGTCCCAACCTAGTGGTGATTTTGAATAAGCTTAGATTAGCACTCAGCTAATGCTTTTTTTTTTTTTCATGTTAGTGGATTTCTATCATTGGAATCAGTCGGGGTAGGGTGTCTGCATATTTAGGTAGATCTTTCTCTCCCTACTTCTAAAGAGTCTAGAGATTGGCTGGTGAAAGTATGAATTTTTTAAAAATTCCTTATCCATTGAGTAACTTTCTGCTTCCATAAGGCAGTTGTGTAGATGAAAACATTTGCTCTATATTTAGGGCATGTATAAATTTCCACATCAGGATAGTCCACTTGTTTATCTAGTTGAATGTCTGAGTCCTTTATGTGACTCTTAAATTGATGTCTTCAGTTCTTTTATATCCTGGGAGGACATGATTGCACTTCAGACTAGAGGGAATGTTAAGAAGTCCTTAATCTACAAAAAAGGGGGGCAGGGAACACTTGATACTTTAAGTAGATAGTTGAAATGTAAAGAGAATTGTGAAGAATTTACATACACATATGTGTACATATATATAGTATGTATATATGTGTGTGTGTATATATATATACATACACCCCCATATATATATTTTATATGTATATATATATATAATATATATATAAAATAAAAAGAGAAATACAATCCTTACTTATTAAGGAACAAAGGATTTATTTAGTTTTATTGGATCACATTAAAATTAGTATTGTATCAAAGAGATTAAATGCTATTATAAAAAATGATTGCTAAATAAATATTCAGATAAAGAAAACACTTTTAAGCTCCAATAAATAGCATAATGTGATCTTTGATATCTTACAAGAAAGTTCCTTGGAATTTTTGGTAAATGAATTTGACCTGTAACAGCTAGGTCCTAGAGATACTATTAGAATTAAAGAAACTTTTAAAAGCATCAAAGAACATTTAAGTTTTTAAAATTTGCTACCCTAGATAGGTTCACAATACTTTTAATTGGGCTTTAAGAGTATTTTTTCATGTAAGTTTCCCCATCCCCCATTCCAAGGTAACTTACATGGAAAAAAAAGAAACCATACAAAGAGGACACAGCACCCTACAGAAGATTTTGAAGTTCAGGAACCAGCTAGGAAAAGACTCAGGATGGATAAACACAATAATCGGAAGGTAATTATGCTACTGGATTCTTTGAGTTGTCTATAAAAATACCAGTCACATGACTGTGGTTAAATTTGTTAGTGTTTCCATTTTTAGGACTTAATTCTGTGAAATTGGAATTTGTCAACATAATAAGCTAGTCAGAAGATATTTATTTAAATATTTAGCTTTGGGAAATGAATCTGATTAACCAAATGAAGATTTCTCTAGGAGCATATTAAGTTGTTGTAAGTGGGATCTGAGAATCAGTCATTACTAATACCTTATAATTTTATAATACATTGCTTTTGCTCTGTACAAGGCAGTCCTTCACAGTTGGTTTGCCATTAAATGTAGAAGAGAATTACATACAAGGAAACTAATGCTTTTTTGAAGCCTGAGTTCTTTAAGAGGAAGTAGAAAGGCAAATAGAGAGCCTGACTTTGAAGTCAGGAAAACCTGCTTTTAACAAATATTGGCTCTGTGATCCTGGGTGAACTTTCCAGTGTCCCAGGCAACTTTGTAATACTAGAGGTTGCAGAAAAATTACTCACGGGTTTGGATCTCCTTCCTCAAAAATTAAGTTTCTTATTTAATAGGTTTTCGTAGATTTTTGAGAGGCGGTATAGTACAACAAATTTGGAGTTAGATCTTAGTTAAATCCCTAACTCTGTCATTTTGTGTAATTTTAAACAAATTATTTAACTTCTGTAGACCTTAATCTAGTTTTCCAATGCTATTATCTGTGACCTCCAATAACATGGCAAATTGATAGTAAAATATACATCATCTCTAAGCACTTTGTACTGGTAAACCCTTTCCCTCACTATACAACACCTCAGAGGAAAAACAAAGAATTGCCTTCATTTATTCAAAGTATAAATTATCTATTAAAATAGGTGGATTATTTCTTTGATAAACCTAGGATTTTACATGTTTTATGTGTACAGCAAATGTATATTAACCTCTTTAAGTTTTTGTTTTGTGATATTCCTCAATTCTGTTTATTCCCGTGTATGGATGTATGTTTATATATAAATTGTTTTAATATGAAAATATTTTAAAAGAATAACTATTTCATACAAACATATGGGGTATGGCATTGTACCTTAACTTATACTGAAATATATTTGGCTTTGGCTCTTAACAGAAGAGTTGATTATATATTACTTTGCTTGAAGTTCTGTTCCTTCTTGCAGATCTGAAGTAATTAGCTAGCTTTTTATTTGATTTTTCTTTATTTATTAGCAGAATATATAAACCGATTCTGAAAAGTCCAAAGTTAAAGCTAATCTTAACACAAGGAACAAGAAACCTTCCTTTTTTTTTTATTGCATAGCTTATTCTTATATTTTAGCCAGTGTCTGTGCCTTTCTGGATGCTTTTGATTCCTTGATAAACTAGATGGTTAGAATGAATCACTTGGGAGCACATTAGCACTACTTGTTAGTGATAAAGCTTTAGATGTTACTGAGCACATACTTGTAGTCCTTTTCAATATTTTACCTCGAAATGAGACGGTTTCTAAATCTGTGTGTGTAAAGCATTCCTAAGAAATGTGTTATATTAAGATATTTCATTTAAAAATCAATATTTATATAAAATATCAAGACAGTATTTCTTTTGTGGCATAATTCCTATTTTAAAATTTCAGAACATTTATATAAACTCATCAGAGAAGTTGAGCATAGCATCTCTTACTGTAGTTCAGTTATCAAGAATTTATCAGATGAAAATTGCTGTTTTTAAGACAGTGCTTCAAACAATCTGAAGTGTAGTTGTACTTAACAGATTTGGAAAGATATATTAAAAAATGTGTGTGCTCCACAGTGCTATTTGGCAGATAATGTAAACTACAGGCTAATCTGGAG
Source organism: Phascolarctos cinereus (assembly GCF_003287225.1). Classification (NCBI taxonomy): domain Eukaryota; kingdom Metazoa; phylum Chordata; class Mammalia; order Diprotodontia; family Phascolarctidae; genus Phascolarctos; species Phascolarctos cinereus. Next base: position 198,796,184 of record NW_027556402.1, on the reverse strand, counting down.
CTTGATTTCAATGAAAATGTTGGCACTAACTTGACAATTACCAGTGCAAAACAAGAGCAGTCTTAAGGCAGAATTTAAATTAGAGAAATACTTTCCCCAATTTGTTCCTTTCCAAATTTTCATATTGATATCTTAAATACTAACATGAATAGTTCATAGGAAGTTTATGTAAATCCAATAAATTTCAGGTAACAAGCCACTATTGAAATTAAAATCCTTATGTTCAAGATTTAAATGTTGAGATTTTAATCCCTTTATTCCTTGTCAGATATTAAGACTTGCGTATATATGAAGGTATTGGTTGATAAGTTTTATTTACTTTGGGGGTATTAAATTGTCCCTTCTGGATTGTTTGAATCAAACTTAATTTTGTGGGGAAATCATAAACAACTTTTTTGCACAGAACATGTTTGGAATTTTAGACAAAGAAATTTGTATTTTTCAGTAACTCTCCAGAAATAATTTCTATTTCTATTCACTCTCAGTGGGAGTTTTTATTTTTATTTTATTTTTTCTTTTTTGTAACAGAGGGAGACAAGCAATGACAAAACAGCCAAAACAAACTCTTCTAAGGTCACAGAAACCTCCTCCTCCCTAAAGAACCAGTCAGGTAATATGGTCAGAATGGTTTACATTCTAACATTTAAATAAACCATTTATATTTTATCAGTTTATTCTAAATACTCAGCTAAATTTTGCTGAAGCTGTTTCTAAAACCAATTCTTATTTTAGGGCCAATAATGGGCTTTTTTGTTGTTAAATTATAGGAGCATGTTAGACTTTGAAAACAGCTACTTTTATTTTTTCTCTTTTGAGAATGCCAGTTGCTGCCTAAATATCTTAAGTATTATCCGGTGTCTTAATTTACCACTTGTTTAATGATTATGAACTTAGCAGATACAAAGAAGAAATGTAGTTATTATTCAGGTTTTTATGAAGTTGCTTAAATATGTTCTATAGAGAAGCTGTCCAAGACGGAAAAAGTTCTTGGACAAATGTAATCACATATTGGTCTAAAGTTCCTTGGATGCTTTTAGTATGAAGACTTGCTCTTGATAGATTTCTGTAGCTTGTCAAAAGTTATGAATACAGCATGAAAAATAGTGTTCTTTCTCAAAGGGAGCTTATTGAAGGTTCTAGCATTGTTAAATTTCAGTATTGAAATGCTGAACAAAAGATAAAATCCATCTCCAATCCATCTCCCATCTCCAACATTTTGTTTAAATATTTTTTAAGTTAAAGCAAAACCAAGAGGGCAAACATAAATTTCTTTGAGATTGTATAATATTGTAATGTATTTAATCAAAGCACTGCATAGAAATCCCTTCACTTTAGATGATGAAAGACTTTTTAAAAAGGGGGGGGGTAGTCTATCTAATGGTATCTTTATTGAATCTTGTCCTTGCTGTACTAAATTAACTTTAAAATATGCTGAGTACTACACAGGAACTGAGAAGACTCATCTTTAGAATATCTTCAGTTGTTAAGAAAGGGACTGTTTTAAAGCAGAAACAGGATAGTCATCTTTGAATATTCCAACCTTCACTTTGTAAACCAAAATTATTTTACAGCAACGAAAAATCTGTCCGATGCATGTAAACCACTGAAGAAGAGAAATCGGGCTTCAGCAGCAGAATCTTCAGCTCTTGCGTTTAGCAAAAGTTCATCTCCTTCAACTTCCTTAACTGAGAATGAGGTAAAAAAAAAGTGGCATTTACATGAAAGCCATTTAGTTATCAAAAGCCTGTGATTTAAAAATCCATTTTTAAGGAAAAAACAATCAGACTCAATTTTAAATTTAAGGCTCCCTTTAACTCTGTATATGAGTTAAAGCTTTTTGTCTCTGTAGCTGTGTTGAATTACATGCATTGTGACAATACATTCACTGTAGTGAAAATCGAGTTGGGTACTTCAAGTATATATGCGTATCTATATATCAATGCAATTTAATTGTACTAAAAATACACATTTTAGAGATGTAATTTTCAGAAACAAAGTAAAATGTTAGTGGTGTGCATTTTCTCCTAAAACTTTATGTTTTTTATTCATCTTCATGTCATAATTTTTTATATGGAAGCAAGTCTGCTTTTTGTTTTATGTGACATAGAATGGTCTCTTGGTCTTGAGCACAAGCTCGGTACTCTCATAATAGTAATATATGTGGGTATGTTTGTGTGTGTGTGTGTGTGTGTGTGTGTACATCCACACATATGGATAGATATAGATAAAATCAGGTTCTTTACATTTTATTTTTTATTATTCCTATTTTCTATGCACAAATAGCAAATAATGTATCTTTTTCATACCATAATATGACAATTTTGAAGTTCCATATATTTAAATTTTAGTTTATTGTGAATATAACTAGATTATAATTCCTTGAACTATTAAAATATTTGGCAGAAGATAGTAATGAGCACATGAGATTGAAATAGATATGTGTTTTCTCAGATAAGATGTAGACAAAAACCTTAAAGTCTTTATTCTTGCCAGGAAGAAATTCAGGAATGGCAAATATTTCTTGCTTGAGAAAGAGAAAGGTTGAGTCAGTAGTTTGCTAAGTGATCTCTTATCTCTCTCTCTCTTTTTTTTCTCCAAATGTCTTCCATTTTTCACTGTAGTCCCAGTTCTTTCATTGAGGATACCCTTCCATTTTTTTTCTATGTGAAAAGCATTATGCTATAATATTTACTATTGGTTTTCTCATTACTTCTAAACAGTTAACTAATTGTTAACTCAAAGTGTATTCTATTGGGGGAGTGAGAGAAGGTAAAGAAAAAGAAAACATTTCCATGTTTTTGTAGTCCAACAATAAATGTTTAAATATAGACAGGTCTCATTGGGTGGTAGGGTGGGGTGGGGGGTGGTTAGGTGGTGTTATGGCTATTGTTGAACGGGATATTTCAGTGTTTAATATAAACTAAAAGGAATTCTTGGAAATAAGAAATAAGAAACCTAGTTAAGTTCTACCATATAGTGTACATAGTATTGACATTTGTGATGTTAGTAAAGAAAACATACTGGTTTTCCTCCTATAGTTTCTAATGGAATTATGAAAGTATAATTGAATTTAAAACTTAACAAACATTTAATGCCAAGACCCTGTGCTAGGTACTGGGAATACAAAGACAAAAAATAAAAGTTTCTTCCCTCTAGGAGCTTATATTGTACTTCTTCTAAATATAGAAGATTAAGAAGCCAAGTCTAAGAATATACTCTAAACATAGGATTTTTAAAGTACTTAACTAAAGATATAAATTTAGGTACTCTAAGAGAATTATGGTAGAAATTTTCCTCTGTACTGTGTTGAGTCCACAAAACAATGTTAAAATTAATCTTTCCTAGTTGCATAATGTTATTTAGTCTTTTTCCACATTTTTTTTGGTTAGACTTTTCGACAAAGAGAATTACTAGGAAAAGCACTTCCAGTTTGCAACAGAATATTTAATAGTTGTACTTACTGTCACCACACTCCCTTCCTGTCCCTATTGTTAGTTAATCAAAGGAAAGGGAAGCCTCTTTAATTAGACATAATTTACTTAATTAAACTGCATCTAATTTTTGGTCACTTTATACATTTGAATCTACTGTTCATGTCTTCCAGTAGAACTGAGAGCTTGAAAATATAGAATAATCATCCTGGCCATTTACTGTTAATCAAGAATGCTAGAGACGAGATACATACATAATAGAAAGGTCAGGTCTTTTAATATACTATAAATACACTAATTTTTGGAATACCTCTACATCAGCATATGCTTCTAGGTAATACCTTGCTAATATTTTGAGATGTTTTTCACAGTAATCTTATTTCTTGGATTAAATGTTATGGAATTTTCTTTTAACTCATGAAGAACTCACATGTAGGAATAGAAAACAAAACCACCAGATAGTCTTGATATTAAACTCCTAGTAGAAAAAATAGAAAAATAATTTACAGATAACTTTGAGGTTTATCCAAGTATATTTGGGTGTATAGTCATCCTGTTCACTTGGCCTTTATATTGTCACTTTTGTGTGGGTTTTGGAAATTCATCATTAAAATACTTTTTTACTGAATTACATTGCTGTAATTAAATACTGTTTAAAACTTGAATGGAATAGAAGTCTTGTATACTATGTTTAATAATCTAGTATTGTCATAAAAGTATGATATTTGTGAAAAGCATTAATTGTTGTGTGCTTAATATTCTGGCTTATGAGGCAGTAAGTAGTCTGCACCCGCCACCTTGAAAAAAAAATGGGAGAAAAAGTAAGTGGGCCCACTTCCAGTCTCAAATGCATCCCTCTAAATAATGTTTTAGTTCAAAGAGGTTCCATATTTAGTTGTAGATTTTCTTTGAAACATTTCTTCCTTGTGTTTAAGGATGTCTGTGATATTTGGCTATGTATTTTCATGTTCTGTGGCTGACAACAATGAGAAATAATAATGATAATAACTAACACTTATATAATGCTTATTATTTGCTAAGGCACTATGGTAAGCACAGCTTAACTTTATTATCTCGTTTGATCCTCACAACAACCCTGGCAAGTAGGTGCTATTATTATCCCTATTTTACAGATGGGGAGACTGAGGTAAACAGAGTGACTTGCCCAGAGTCACACAACTAGTAAGTGTCTGAGGCTTAATTTGAACTCAGGTCTTCTTGACTCCAGGCCCAGTGCTATATCCACTGTGCCATCTAGCTACTACAGTAGGAAATTTTGTTGAAGCAAGTATTTGAAGATGTCACCAGGAATATATACTTTTTTATTTTTTTAACATTAACAAAGAAAATAACAAATGGTGAATATGCAAGCTCCATGTTTGCCTGGTTTTTATTTTTGCACAATTACCACTTTAACAAAAAGAATGGTAAATTTCCACATCTGCATGACAAAGACCTATGAAGGAATGAATGTTATTTAAGTGTTTTCATAACATTAATACTTTTTCCCTTAGAGAAAATTCTTATTTTTTTCACCTTCACGGGTAACAGCTTTTATTGGAACCAACATCAGTCAAGTTGGACTTGAGCTCTGCTGCAATGTACTGCACATAAAATGATGTAATATTCCAAGATGTCTGCTGCAAGTTATACTATCATCGTATACACTAAAATGACATTTCTATCACAATCATTTTATGGAAGATGTATGATACTCTGTTTTTACTGGTATTAATAAACACACACAATGAAGAAAACAGATACACAAATTTTAAGACCAAGGTAAGATGCCTAATCAAGGTCATTTAATCAACCACATTCATCTCATAATAAAAATGAATTCATTCCAGTGATCAACATAACATTCAAACTGATTGAAGTGGTACCATTAGGTTGTGAAACTGTCTAAATTGTAAATGTGGATGCAATTCCACATTAAAGACAGTTAATTTTATTAGAGGTAACTTCCCCTAGTTCTTAGAGATTTTTGTATTGGAGAAATATCCACAGGTATATTCTGTTTTTCACCCCCTCTCTCCAACAGCATATGTCAAAATGAGTAATTTTATTCAAGTGGTCAGTCTTTATACCAGTTTAACCAGTGAGATATAGTCAGTACTATAGACATAAACTAGTGCTTCACATTTAATATGCAGGAAATACTTTGTTCCTAACCTTTTTACTGAATAACTTTAATAAAACACTAAATGCAGTATGTTTTGAGTTAGTCAAATGTTATAGAACGTTTATTTTACCGTAGCCTGTTGATTTCATTTATAAAATTAGCCAGAAGATGCCATAATTACATTAGCTACATTGCCTGATACGTTAATTGCTTATTTAAAATGATGTTATATTCCAATATTTTAAGCATTAATCATTTGCTGTGATATTTCAGCATGTTTGCATGATGAGAAAAATTGCTTAGCCCCTTCAACTGAGTATCATAAGATAGGACATGGTAACATGTTACATGCTGTTAATGTGCTTATATTATAAACCACAGTTTTATCAGAACAATATTAACTTTCCTAAAAGCCTTTAGCTGGTACATGTGGAACATATAGAATATGTTTTCCAAACCATTTTCCCTTTTTATTAAAAAGTTAAAAAAAATTACTTTGGCATATAAATTACTCTATTTGAGTCAGTTATACTTGAGCATAAAAGGAAAACAAAATCTATTGAACAATGACACTTTTTATTCATCTGTAACAGAACCAGTTTATGAGAAGTTGTAATGCTGGGCTAAATTAAAATCAATAGCATAAACATATCACATAAAAAATCTAAGGCATAACAACCTGAACTTCCACTCTCATTCCAAAAAGCTCAGGAATAAATTCATAGCTCTGAGACAAATAACAAGTATCACTAATAAGAGAAAGTTCTTTTTAATGTTGAAGACCATAGTAATAAAAGATGTCATTTGAAATGATAAGTATGAGTCATATTTATAGAGAATGTACTAAGTAATGGTAGGGTCTTTCACCATTTATTTACTGCCTTCCATATGCAGAGTACTCATAGCAATGAGGGCTATTAAAAAAAACAACAATGGAACTATAGTCTAGTTGAAACTACAGAACATGATGAATTAACTGTACCAAACCTCATGAAGTGAAAGTTTCATGAACAGACTACATAATTATGCATGGTGGGAAGGGGAACATCTGTGAGTAAAGTCATGAATAGTACAGTTTGGGAAATAGGCAGAAGTTTTTGAAGGTGAGTTTGTGTTTATTGGGGAGGACCAGAGATATAAAGTAGTTTGTATTTCCAATTATTATTAATTTTTTAAAATTAATTATGCTATTCAGCCAAAGTAATATGTCATTCTGGGGGAAAAATGTGTTATTCTTCTATGCTAATTACTATTTGTAGAAATGGGATACTTTTGTGCTATGGAATCACCATGTAAAATCTGTATCTGAAGTATCGACTCCACTTGATTTTCTTAGAAACATCTGTCATAAAATGTTTGCCCTTTGAAGGGCTGTAAATATATTAGACGAAGGTATGATAATACCTCACTCATTCAAGCCAAGTCAGAAATTTTTTTTAAAATCCAATTTATAAATTTTTTTAAAAGGAAATGTAATTTTATTACTTTGAATACACAGTAACCTACATACTTGAGTAATGTCAAGTAAAGCATCTGTCTGGCCTTCTTTTATGAATGGATGTTATTTAGTAAATGAGCTTTCTCTAGTATCCTTTATGTGCTTTAAAATTTTGTTCCAAAGTTTTGCTTACTGGCAAATAGAAACCACATTTTTCTGTATTTTATACATGCTAGGCACTGGAGGAAATTCGGAGTTTAGATAAAATGGTACTTGTTGTTTTAGAGCTTACAATTTGATTAAGAATAAGACACAAACCCTGATAACTGTAATACATTGATAAATATTTTAGAGAGTTGTTAAGCAAAGTTAATTGTTTAGCTTTTGAGTTCCTGGGGAGCTCTGGGAAGGTCTCATGAAGGAATTCAGCTTTCTTCATAGATATTACATGTTACACTTCAACCCTGTCCAGATGTATTATGATTCTTAATTAGTGGTATAAGCATACCCTATATAATGTTGTCCTAACCAATCTGTTTTACATAATACATTATGATTAAATCTCATCCTAACATTACAAAATCATGCTATAACCTTGTTTGACCGATCATCCATTCGTTCCTATGGAACTATTTAACCTCTAGAATATTGTTCTGCTGAAAGTTTTTAAATGGAATCAGTTAGTAGTATGGTATACAATTAACAGATTTTATTCTATTCATCTATTTTTCTCATTAGTCTATATCCTAAGAAAGAATCTGGCTAGTTTACATTATATCTAATTTAAAGAAAATGTACTAGAAAACCAGGAACTTTTTTAAAGTCAATAAAAATAAGCAAAGGACGCATCTACAAAGTGTAATGTGTAATAAAAAATTGAGTTGGCAAGAGACATGCATTATAATAATTACTTTGCCTTTGCCACATGACTTATGACAAGTTGAGTCTGTTCCTCATTTCTGATATATCTTCGACTTCTATTACTCTTATGTATTGAAGTTTAATTTCATGAAAAAAAAAACAAGTCCTTAATGTTGTTTTTTTTTTTCAGGGAATTAGAGAAACACAATCCCTTCATGGATATAGTAATAGTGTACTGCAGCTTTCTTTTATAGGTGAATATTTTGAGATAGCAGGGAGACTTTAACAACTAGCTAAGCTAAAGCATTACAGAGAAAGAAGCCTCAGTTGCTTAGGAAATCTGACTCAAATTATTTGTTGTACCATTGCTACAAACGTATTGATAATATTTGTTAGTACAGGTTACTGCTGAAATGATGGTAGTGTTATGGCTAAAACAACAGCTTGAAAAAACTTTTTTAAAAGTGTAGCTAATTCCACCTAAATCCTCTTCTAAAACCAATAAAATGATCAACCTAAAATCATCCATGAAAAGTTACTCTTAAATGTAAGGATTCTTGCATCCTCACCTAATTACCCAGAATTTTAAGCCATACATCAAACAATCACATCTAAAGCTGGAAGAGACCTACCAAGCCTTTCTAGTCCAACCCCCTCATGATACTTGAGGAGGAAACTGAGGCCCCTGGAGGTTGTGACTTGCCCAATACAGATCATATGCATCAGATGTGGGATTCAAACCCAAGTATTCTGACTTCAGGGCCTCTAGGTCCTTTTGTGGGACACTGACTACTTCATTCAGTTTCAGGTGCCAAAATTAGGCAAAATGCTTGAATGTCAAATAGTAAATTAGCAAAATAATAATAGCAATTTACTATTAAAATGATAGTATTGTGGCAAAAGCAACAGCTTGCAAAATCTAATTATTCTTTTAAAAAAAATTTACAAACGTCACAGAAGTCCTATGCCAAGAGGTAATTGTGTGGCCACATGTTCTGGTCCCCATGTCCTTTTTACTGTGGTCTTGTAAATGATAGTTTCATTTCTTCCCTCAGAGTTAATATAAGAAAAACCTTTTAAAGACTTTGCTGTGAAAGATCAATTTGGGGGAGCATTTTCTTTAAAAATGTAAGGCAATTTTTCAGTAATTTTGTTTTTTTTTTTTGTTGTTGTTCTTAGATTGGGCACCTCAGAAGAAACTTTGAAATGATTTTTTTTTACATTTCTGCATACCAATGGTAGATAGAAAAGTTTCTAGTGCCTTTTTTCACTTAGTTATATGCATGTTGCATTTATTTTGTTACATATATTTAGTCTTTTCTAATTCTAAATTAACATTTGAGTTGACTTAAAGGTTATTTCAGAAAATCCTGTAAGAGTTGATATAGAGTTTACATTTTTATAGTGTTTAAAGGGTTACAAAGTGAAATAGCATTTTTGATTCTCCTTAATAGTTATACTTTTTACCCTCCAAATTTCGATTCCAACTAAATCATTATTGGAAGTGTTCAGGGGTAGTGTGCAGAGAGCAGTGAATGAAAAAACACTGTATAAATCATTCTCTAATTTATACCTTTAGAAAATTGATAGAATAAGTATAGCAGTACAAAAAAAAATGATTGCAGATCTAATTAGTGGGCTAATACTTCTGTCCATCTGCCTTTAATTAGAGAGCCGGAGGAAAAAGCTGGAGTTCTTTTTCCTGTGAATCTTACTTTTCTCAAGATAGTTGAAAAACCTTGATAATTTAGACTTATTATTTCGTAAGTATGGATATTCTTTCTATTCATTCAGATTGCATCCCCTCCATCCCTTAGCCTCTTGAAATACTTATATTTCATTAATGCAGTCTTCTATGTGATTGTCTAGGAAATTTACCAACAACACTTATGATATTGGGGGTCTGAATATTCTCAAGATAACAGTTTCCACCAAAAAAGCTATTTTTTTCTATCCCATTCTTTTTTCCCCTTTCCTCTCAAAAAAAATTAGTGCATTTTCTTTTGGAACCTTTGATTATTGTATTACTCCACTTGATCTAATCTAATAAATAACAATAATTCCTACTTGTCCAGGATAAAACATTTATTTTTAGTAAATGGAAAAGATGTCTGTTCTTTTTGTTTCATTGTATTGTGTTCTTTGATGTGATAGGGAAAGGAGGGCCTGATGTGTTTTGGTTTAGGGTTTTGTATATCCATTTAAAGTTACACCTGGTAATTCCTTTTAAAAGCTGTTCTACGGTCTCAATAGTGAAACTTTTTGTTTGTTAGTCTTTCCCAGGGTTGAGTTTGAAAGCTTCCTCTATAGTTACTACCATATATTTCTATTTATACACATGTGTGTTTATAGACACATATGTATCTATATAGACACACACGTTCACACACACACACACATATATATATATAGTAGACATATATACTTATATCTTCAATGGTCAAATTTAAAATTTAATCTCTGTTTTCTCTTCATTTTTGCATTTATTAAATGACTTAGTAAACTTTTGAAGAAAAGTTAGGTAGGCTGTATTTTGAAATACAATTATGAATCTGGCATGTAGTACTTTTTGAAATGATTTTTTTCATTGTTTTTTTACATTATTGAAATTAGTAACCATTTTTGGAGAGTTTCATGTTGTAAGGAATTCTAAATTTCTTTTTACATTTAAGCATAATACAGAATGTGGTTTGTGTTAGTAGCTAGACAAGCATGTCTTTTTCTGAGTCTTAAAAGTTGGCTAGTGACTAGTGAAAAGTATTTCTCATTTATTTTTTGAGTTTTTAGTTTTTTAGAATATAGTGAAACACAAATACAATATTTTTATTGGAGATTTTCATTTGTCCAAGTTATTCAAATGCTACTTGTAATTTTATTGCTTGTGAAAAGAATCAAGATGTAGCTGGTTCATTTGTGTTTTGCCCTGACATTTTTTAGTACAGTGGTATGAATATAGCCTATATTTTTTCCACCGGATCTGGCTTATATAATACCAGAGTGCCACCTTTAAATCAGGGTTTTGTTTTTTGTTTTCCCTTCAGGAGGATTTCATTTTGGAGTATACTTGGACCAGTAAAATCTTATCTAGGTGTTATTTTAGATATTAGGTAGAGAAGCAGCGTCTTATAATGGGTAGTGAGTTAGCTTTAGGGCCCAGAAAACCTGGGTTCAAGTCTCACCTCTGACACATATTGGCTGTGTGACTCCAGGCAAGTCATTTAACCACTCAGTGCTCTAGGCTGTAGGTGAGAAAGTGCCAACCTGGATTGATAGAAGAAACAGTTCCTCACTGATAGCGCCTAATACCAATTAAAGTACAGGTCCACTACCTGTTCTTATATTTTGAAATGTGATCAGTGACTCTAAAATCATTTGCCAGTTCTAATAACCAGCTTTATTAAAAAATATTGAATCTGCAAGAGACTATTATATTAAATATAAAGTTAGTATGAATCACTTAGCTGAACCTAAGCATCTTAAAATTATTAAACTTCATAAACTTATCTTCCCAGCTTCCACTGTAAAATCATAATTTAGTCAGGGATTCAAGAAATCTAATTTGTTGATATATTCATTGTTTGCAAATCATGTAGTAATTGTGATTCTAAAAATTTAGTCCTCACCTTGTAAAGAGATTTTATCAAAAATTTAAATGGGTCTTAATTCTTTAAGAACTTAGATAAAATGTTTTTGTATTAATATCAAACTATTATTGGCAAAATTATTCCTGTCTTTAGTGGCTCTATTGCTTCTGGATAACTATGTACATGTGTTAATTATATTTTTTATCAGATTGGTCAGGTTATTTTAGAACATTCTGAAGGGTATACTTAAAAAAAACACTTCTCTTCCCACCCCAAAAAGGTTTTTAAAATTTTTTTAAATTAACTTGACTGGTTGACATATCATTAGAGAATTTATTGGAAAAAGTATTTCCTGTTTGAAGAAACTTGCTAAAAAGTAAGTTTTAAAAATGGAAAGAACTACAAAATCTAAATACTTAAAATAACTGATAAATATGAAAAGCAACTAGAATAGTCTTGTGTCCATTCAACTACTACATTTTTCTTTTTCCAAATGCATCATATTGGATATGGAATAGTTCATATATATCGTATACTGGGATTTTGGGACTGTGTTCATAGGATCCATAAAGGTGAATTTATCGTTTTCACAATTGCATCTCTGAGTAAGTAATGTTATATGATAAAGTAGAAGTGAAGTCTGACTCTTTAGTAAAGAAACTATATCCTGTTATTTATCTGTGTACATTTGCTACTACATTTGCTGGTGGTTTGCTAAATAGTCACTGGAATACAGCTCCCATAAAAATGAGTGGAAAAAGAGGGTGGAACATATGGTATAAGTCAGAAAATCCTGGAATTGTACTTTTACTGATTGTAACTTTGTAAGGTTTCATTTTTTTTATATATTATCTTGTATGTATATCCCCTTCCAAATATTAGAAAATTAACTTAATATTTTGTCTTTTGAAGTTTATACATGCATTAAAAAAAAGTGTATTCACTGTTCTTCCTTAAACACACTTTGTTAATTTTAGGAAATATCTTCTCCAAGTGGAAACATGCTAACTTTTTCTGTAAATTTTAAATAAAAGGTGCTGCTTCTTCCTCTGTACCAGGACTGATGTGTGTTTTCTGTCTCTATCCCCACCCATTTTTTTTCTGCTTCTAAATTTGTTTGAAACTAGTATCAACATGGTTTTGTGGATAAAGCACTGCTAGCTGGTTTGAGTTGAGATTTGGGTTAAAGTCCCTTACTATTCCTTATTGTATTTCAATTTCCGTCTCTAAGATGATTTGTAAAGTGCTTTGAGGGCCTTCCCCCCCCCCCCAAAGCTACCTATAGTGTATAAAGTGATAATAGGACATAATTCTGTTTGTGTTTTGAGAGGCAACCCCAGTAAGAAAGGATTATTAGTTTGTACCAACATGAACAGGATACCTTGTGTCCCTCTATGTAGGTATTCTATTAACTTGATTTGGAACTTTATTAATAATATAAATTTGGGACTTAAACTCAAAATATTATATAATTGCTAGCTTTTCTATATCTGCAGAATACCAAAGGAATACTAATGGAATAATAGGGGAAAGCTTATTGGTGTAAAATATTGAACGAAAGCACATTTTTGTTAGAACTACAGCTTAGATAGAGCAAAACATTTAAATATGTCAGAAATCAAAATCATATTCACTTATTTTAAAATATGGAGTTAGACTTCTTGTTTATTTTTTAATACATTTTTCTAGAAAATAGAGTCAGGATAAAAAAGTTACTAGAAAATTTCTTTTAATATTGATTTAAAATCAGGAAAACACTTAGTGATATCCTTAGAGTTTGTTCCCAACACGTCCTATTAAATAATGTAAATTACATAAACATACAAGTTAAATGATTTGCTTGAAGTCAATCGTAGATGCATAAACCTACATAACTGACCAAATTCTTGCAGTGATGTAGACCCATCACTTAATTCTAAATTATAGTTTTCTGTATTCTATTTCTTAGGTCCACTACTTTACACAATAATAAATAAATGTTATGATTTAGGCTTATGTGAAAGCTTCTACATATAGTATCTAAAGTTTTGTTTTTACAAAGATCATCACAAGTCTTTAACGGAAAAGCTAAATGGCAAATGGTTTCCCTGTTTTCAATTAAGCATGCAAGAATTTAATTGGAAGTCTGACTCCTGAAAAGATTCAGTGGTGGGTGGGAAAGTATTAGCCTAAGCTAGATTATGTTTGATAATAAGAGGGTGGCAGGTATAGTATGGCTAAACAAAACTTCCTAGATTAGTCATATCATTTGGCCAAGAGTTTGAATTTCTTCTTCCCAAACTTTTCTTTCTTTCTTTTTTTTTTAAACCAGAACTGTTAAGTAAAATGGACAGATTTGACTTCACCTTCTCTTCACCTTCTCTCCCTTCAGCTACCCACCCTCTGGGGGAGGTACTAATGAGCTGTGAAATGTCCCAAAGACAAGCATTGGGGAGAAGAAGAGAAACAGAGGACATGGATAATCCACAAACTTGATAATAAGTCTCAAAACTAAGTTTAGTGAATATTTTTAAGAAATATTAGAAAAGGAATATATCCCATTTTGAATATTTTTCTGAACCCCTTTAAAGCTGAGTTTTGGCACTGAAATAAAACAAATAGGAATACATTTGTGGGGCTTGAACTTGTGTTCCAAATTTTATTTATTTAAGAAAAAAAACCAGATACTTGATGTTAACATCTTTTACTGTACACATTTGATTTCATTTGGGACTGAAGTGGTTTAGTGGGGAAAGTCAAAGCCCCAAATTTTTAAAACATGTTATAGTTTTCAAATATCACTGATATTTTTGTTATTAAGTGTAGTTAGTTAAATATAAGGTTATTTAAGAATGTTACTAAATCTTAGGTATAATACAACTTCTATACATGTATGTATAAAAGTTGTCATATTTAAATTCAGTAATAAAGGGAAATGTTTATAAGGTATTGTTTGTATATTAAATCATTTAACAATAACTAGTGCCTTTTTTAAAGCAGAATACGACCCCTTGTTTCTTCCCATGGCTATAGTGAAATATAATCCATACGCTTCATCTTCAGATCTCAGATGGTCAAGGAGATGAACCTTCAGAGTCCCCATATGAAAGTGCAGATGAGACTCAAACTGAAATTTCTATATCTTCTAAAAAGTCTGAGCGAGGAACCACAGCTAAAAAGGAATATGTTTGTCAGGTAAGCTGAAAGCTTTCATTCATAAGTTAGTAAATGTTCAGTGATAATGGGCTTTTGGCCGAGCTTAAGCCCTGTTTTGACTTTTGTGAACCCTTGTATTTTGGATTATTATCAAAGATATAATCTACTGTAAAACAGGCAATTAAGTTGCCCTAACTAGTTGTGATCATTGATTTGTGCTTGAATCATGCTGAGTGGAAACTCTGATTGTGAGAGGTGAAAAAAGTGATAACAATTATAACACAACTAGTGTTTTGTCAGAAGTGACCTTTACCCATAGAAATGTCTTATGAAGTGGCTTTAAGCCATAAATTTATGATGCGACATTTTCTCATATGTCTGACTTGACATTTCTTAATAAAGCCTATATAATTTTAGTTAAATTTGCAATTGGCTAGTCAGTGTTTGTAACTGATTGATTTATGAATATTTTGTAATCTATAGCATTTTGCCCATGTACTTTTCCCCCTAACTAGCAAAATGGGGTTAGGAAGAGAAAAATGTGGAGAGGGGAAAAATCTTTGTGTATATTCAACATTCCTGCTTTCTGTTTAAAAGCTTTGCGAGAAATCTGGCAATCTTCTACTTTGTGAAGGACCCTGTTATGGAGCCTTTCATTTGTCCTGCCTTGGGCTTTCTAGAAGACCAGAAGGAAAATTCATTTGCAGTGAATGTACTTCAGGCAAGTTTTTTGTTCAGAGCTTTAAAAAAAAGTTTTATCTTTAAAAAGAGAAATTGACAGAATTTTTTTGGTGATAGTATTATATATACACATATATATGTGTATGTATTTGTGTGTCTGAACTATTTTTGAAATTGTTATACCTAAGAAATTAATAGAAACAATTACTGCCCTTTCCCCTTGAAGTTATTGCTACCTGTTCCTTTTCTTCAATCCCGAGAACTCTCCTTCTGTCAAAATAATGTAATCCCTGATAACTTCATAGAATTTTCACCTTATTGCAAGTTGAGTGATTGCTGTGTGTACTCTTTTCATCTCTGGATTATAACATCAAACGATAAATAATCCTACATTTAAAAAAATGGTTTCTTTAAAAAAGATGTTTGTTTGACATGATTTTTTTAATTGTTGAAGTAAAATTGACTCATATATACTTTTAACTTTAGTGTCTTGAACTTTTTGCAGAATAACTTTTACTCTGTTGTCTGTTTAAAAACTAGAATGCTACAAAGTGTGGTTCCTTGGCTTACACTACATTGGAAGATTGTTAACAAATTAAAATTAGAGCCAAAATTTTGTACAAATAAAATTAACTCAGTGTAGAGAATTAACTATCTGGCTGTGCTGGAATTGTGATAGACATTCTAATCAGTAGGCCATTATTTGAAACTTGGAAATGTTTCATTATAAAGGTTAGTACCCATTGCAAGAAATAGTCATGATAACCAAAAACATCCATAAATGATTATTTCAATTCAGATTTGTGACCCACTTATTTCAGATTAGAATATACAAAATTATAATTTTACCAGAGAATTTGGTGAGATGTGACCTGTATTTGATTCTGAGTATTTCAGAGAATTCTTTTTAACTGTAGTGAAACCATATTAGTTCCAACTGTATAGTCTTGAGATTTTTGATAAGTGTATTTCACTTTGGTTCTATTTTATCTATGAAGAAAGGGTGTGGTGAGGTCATGCGACCTAGTGGAATAAAGGAGCTAGTCTCTGTCCTTACGACAGACATAGTGACTTTGTGACACTGACCAGATCGTGGAGCCTGTCAGTGCCCTAGGCAATTTTTTAAGAAATGAGTTGTAGAACAGGTGCTGTTTTCCATTGGTTGGGGAAGTTTCTTCATCAGGAGATCACTCTACCGATGAAAACATAGCATCCCTAAATCACAAATAAGTCATGCCTACCTACCCTCCCCCAAAAAGAAGCTTATTTAAAGAAAAGGGTTAGTTAAGCAAATTATGTAATAAGGTTAAAGGAAGGATAGGCACAGAAGTGTTATAATTCCTTTGAGAAACATTTGTTTTTATACAGTTATAAATTCTAATGCTTGTTACATAAGATTATTATTATCAGATGGTACTTTTCCCATAGTACTATTAACAGTTTTAGTTACTCCATGCTCTTGAGAGCTATAAAATTACATTTCTCCAAAATATTTTATAATTCAGACTTTACACTAATTTAGTTAAGCTTCTCCCTTAATTATCCTGTCAGATTTCACAACATGCATAACAATTCATCGTGCTTTTCCCTGAGTCATAACTACATCTCTTCAAAAGTACAAAAGGCTTCCTCAAGAAGTTTTGGTTTTCCCTTCACTAGAAGTCTTCAAGCAAATTCTGAATGACTGCAGATTGAAGTTATTTTAGAGTGGATTATTATTAACATTTGGGCTGGAATTAGGTGGCTTTTTTGATCCCTTCCAACTTAAATATCCTATGATTGTGTAAGAAAATGAACTACATTATTACATTTTGTGTTTTTTTCCAGCTATATCTGTGTGTTCGGGCTGAAACTTTGAAGAATGCTTCTCTATTACCAGGGCTTAAAGTTGTAGCTAGTATTTTTCCCTTTCCCCTCTGCCTCCCCCCCCCAAAAAAAATTTGAAAACTTGACCCCCTTGTAAAGGGAACATTTGATTTTAGAATGACATAAGTACTTAACTGTAATTTAACTTAACACTAATACTTCTCTATACCCAACTTTCCCTTTAATCATTATTAGGGATTCACTCGTGTTTTGTTTGTAAGGAGAAAAAAACAGAAGTGAAACGCTGTGTTGTATCCCAGTGTGGAAAATTTTACCATGAAGCGTGTGTGAAAAAATACCACCTTACTGTATTTGAGAGCCGAGGATTTCGTTGTCCCCTCCACAGCTGTGTAAGCTGTCATGTAACAAACCCTTCAAATCCAAGATCATCAAAAGGTATTTTGTTGTTGTTCAGTTGTTTCAGTCATGTCTGACTCTTCATGACCCTATTTGGGTTTTCTTGGCAAAGATACTGGAGTGGTTTGCTACTTCCTTCTCTAGCTCATTTTTACAGATGAGGAACTGAGGCAAATAGGGTTAAGTGACTTGCCCAGTTCATACAACTAGAAAATGTCTCAGGCTAGATTTGAACTTATGGAGATGAGTCTTCCTGACTCCATCCACTGCACTATCTAGCTGCCCTTTAAGGGTTTTAGAACCATGTAAAATTAATTTTTCTTCAAATAAGATGGGTAAGAAGATTTTTTTGGTCCCCCCCAAAAAAAAACTGAAAAAATCAATCTTAGAGATATATAATAGGACTTTTCCAGTTTCATAGGCTTTTTCTTTTTCCTTTTGAACATGCAACATTAGACAAGTGTAGTTGATAAACTCCTCCCCCAAAAAAAGCCTAAACTTTTTCACCTTGTTTTTTTTTTCTCTTAATCATTTGAATGAGGGAAAATTTATGGTTAAACATTCTTAGGGTTTTTTTTTTGTTTTTTGGTGAGGCAATTAGGGTTAAGTGGCTTGCCCAGAGTCACACAGCTAGTGAGTATTATGTGTCTGAGTCCAAATTTGAACTCAGGTCCGTCTGACTCCAGGGCCTGGGCTTTATCCACTGCGCCACCTAGCTGCCACTTTGATTAAACATTCTTGAAAGAAAGTTTAAATTTTAATTGATTGCTTTCCCCTAAAAGTTACTGCTGATTTTTCTCCATTGAGAATTTTTTTTCCCTACCTGGAGACCTTTTTAAAAAAAAGTGTATGTGACATTTCATGAATGATTAATTTAACAAAGCAAGTGTAGTATTCTTCTTGGCATAATTCATTATCTTATCTCATTGATAATGTGCCGCTTGTCATTTTTAAGTTATTGCATGAATACCCTTCATAAAGTTCTTCTCCATATTGGATTATGGTATAAAGATTATTCTGTGTACTTGAAGATTGTATTAATAGAGCAACAGATCCAGCAGCTCCTGCTTGGCTTTCTGACACATAAGTACAGGCCTGGGGACAAACTTTTTTTATTTGTTGGAGGATCAGCCTATCAGAATCAGGACAGGTTTATCACTAGAAAGCTAGCTGTACCAGGCAATGAATTATTTTAGCCACATAAACCCATATGACTGTGTTCTAAGGCAGGCCTATGCAACCTCTGGCCATTTACGGCCATGGGCTGCTTGCAGCATGCCAAAGGATTTTGGGTGGCCTGTGAAAAACATAGAGGAAAACATCCTCTACATTTTTCTCTGGCCGAAATCCTTTATTGTTTCCTCAGGCAGTAAGCGTCCTGGGGGCCAAAGGTTGTGCAGACCTGTTCTAAGGCATGGAAAAGTTGTAGTTTGCACTGGGGGAGGGAGCACCTGCATGGATCAAATCAGAGATCTTGAAGTATTGGTATATTTAAACATTTGTGTACTTGATAGGTAAAATGATGCGATGTGTTCGCTGTCCTGTTGCTTATCACGGAGGAGATGGCTGCTTGGCTGCAGGGTGTTCAGTGATTGCTTCCAACAACATTGTTTGCACTAATCATTTCACTGCTCGGAAAGGAAAAAGTCATCATGCCCATGTGAATGTGAGCTGGTGCTTTGTTTGCTCGAAAGGTAAGGCATTTTTTTTGTTTCATTTATATTTAATCTATTGTTTGGATACCTTTTATCATTCTACTGAAAATAGCTTTTCAATGCAGTCGCTATGCTTGTCACATTTTTAAAGTGCTAAAATATACAGCAATAGTACATAAGCATCCTCTGATGGTGACTGTTCACAGTTGTCAATAGGCAAACATAACATAGTAACATTTTTGCAATTGTTGCTACCATGTAAGAGAATATTTCAAACTAAAATTAGAGCAAAATGTAATAGTGGTATGAACAGTAACAACTTTAACGTATCAAAATGTCAGCATTTACAGTGTCATTTTTCTTGAATTAGTATTTCAAAGTTAAATATATCACAGTTAATTTTGTTATATATTATGAGAAGTTAAATCAAGACCTGAATTGGAGTAAACAAAAGCTAACTAAGGTTTTCCATTTCACATAGGGGGAAGCCTGTTATGCTGTGAGTCATGTCCAGCAGCATTCCATCCAGACTGTTTGAATATTGAAATGCCAGATGGCAGTTGGTATTGCAATGACTGCAGAGCTGGAAAAAAGCTTCATTTTCAAGACATCATTTGGGTCAAACTTGGAAACTACAGGTCTGTCTAATGAGTAGAAATTCATGCTGATTATGCCTGTGGTTTTTTCCCCCCTCTTTTCAGTTTAGATTAAATTGTGAAAAATATTTAAAATTATTATTCCTATCCATGAAAGGTTTTTAAGTATGTAATTTAAAAAATTTGTCATGTAGATGGTGGCCTGCAGAAGTTTGCCATCCAAAAAATGTTCCTCCAAATATTCAGAAAATGAAGCATGAGATTGGAGAGTTTCCTGTGTTTTTCTTTGGATCTAAAGATTATTACTGGACACATCAGGCACGAGTCTTTCCCTATATGGAAGGAGACCGCGGAAGCAGATATCAAGGAATTAAAGGAATTGGAAAAGTCTTCAAGAATGGTATTGAAATAAAAATACGTTGTTTAGTTTTTTTTCTAAAATGTCTTATGTTCACTATATTGATAGCCATCTTTTTTTCTTTGAAACTATACAGAAAAAAGGAAATAGAGCAAACATGTTGTATTTGCATTTTAAGACAAATAAGAGAAACTAAATTGTTTATAAATACTAGATTAGATAATATTGGATTAGAGAAGTATTAGTGTCATGAGTTTTTACTAGAGTAACATAGTTTGTATAAAGCTATATCCTGTGGCACTCTGCAGTATATCTATCTATCTATCTATCTGTCTGTATATATTCATTATTTGCAAGAATTAGTTATTTTAAATATTTTCTGGATTCTTTTATCTTACATATAAGTTTCATGTTTATCCGTTTTTTGACACTCAGAGAATTTGGGGTTAATAAAATACATTTTCATGTTAGTCTGGTTTTACTGTAAAGGAAAAAAGAGACTGTTGACATATTGTTACTGTACATCATTATGCCAATAAAGAACATAGTTTAAGCTGCAGTATAGTGGAATTCATAATTCAGTAAGATCCATTATTATAAGGTTTACTGCAATAGTTTTTTCTTTACGGTTTGACTGATCATAATTAGCTTCGATCCTTATCTACCCCAGTAGGATCATAGGTTTAGAGTTTGAAAGGACCGTAAATATCATTAAGTCCAACCCCTTCATTTTACAGATGAGGAAACTAAACTCCAGAGAAGTGATAGGCCTTGACCAGGGAGTAAAGTCAGTGACAGCCAGGATTCAAATTCCTGTCCTGTAGCTCCAGTCAGGGCTCTTTCCACTGTATCACACTGCCTTCCATGTTCTATTCTTATAGCTATGTTCAGGTATTCAAAATCTATTACTCAGCTAGTCTATGATATTCTCTACATTTGTTATAAAAACTTAAGAAAGATTTTCCTTCATTCAGATGTTTAGATTCATTTTTAGGATGAGTACAGAAATATCCTTTATAATAACCCCTTGTGGATTCAGTTATCATCTCTACACAGATGATTCCCAAATCTATATATCTAGCCTTCATCTATCTGCTGAGCTCCAGTCCCACATCACCAGCTGCCTTCTATACATCTCAATTTGAATCTCCTTATAAACATCTTATTGCACCTCACACACACTACATTCTACCTTCTCAAGCTAAACTGGCCAGTTTGTTCCTCCTCAAGCATGACATTCCATCTCCTGACTCAGTGGCTTTACACAGCCCTATTGAGGGCCTTACATGCTTTCTTTCCTTAGCTTAATTATAATATCTAGTTCCCACTAAGTCATAAATCTTTCCAAATATCTCCAATTGTTAATATTCTCATTTGCCCAAAAGGCAAAAAAAACCCTCCAGACTTTGTATATTTTATATTTATCTGTCTATATTTTCTGTTTTCCTTCAGTAAAATATACACTCCTTAAGGATAAGGTCTTTTTTTGACCTTTGCATTCCTAACACCTTGAACAGTGCCTAGTACCTGATAGATACTTAATAATTCTTGTTGAACTAAATTTGTTTCAAAATTAAGGATACAGATAGGGATGAGACCTGTGATTTCATTAGTACTGGGAAGTTCAAAAAGAGGGAAAACTCCTTTTACCAATGCAGATGGGCGTTTTCTCTGTATAGTCTTGGAGAGTGACCTACACTGTGAGAGATGGAGACTTTCCCAGGGTCACACACTCAGTTATGTGTCATAAGCAGCTCTCTTGCTTCAAGGACAAAGTTGACTTCAGAATTAGATTTTAATATTTGTCCAAATTGATGAGTTACTACTGAGTTGTCAGATACAACTAAATACAATGTTACTAAGAAGAACAGTTTTAAAAAGTAGAAAATCAATAATAAACCCCAAACATACTCAAAAGAAGAATTTAGACAAAGTAGATGTATTTGATTATGTGAAAGATGCACAACTACAAACAACATGCAGAATAAGAAAGATATAGATTAGGGGAAAAAATCTTTGTATTGAACAGGTTTGGTAAATTCTGGCATTTAAAATCTATAAGAAATTTGATGTAAGAGCCGTTCTCCAATAAGGAAATGGTTGCAGAACATAAACAAGAATTTCTCAAAAGAAAAAACAAACTATCAGCAATTATTTGAAAAAGGTCCAAATCTCTAATTTGAAAAGTAGTTTTGAGAATTCTAATTTGAGTCATGAAATTAAAATAGCTCTGAAATAGAACCTTATAACCATTAAATTAGCAAAGACACTTTTAGATAGCAAAGACTCTCTTAGATAATAAAATTCAGTGCTTGTGTGACTGTGGAAAAATTGACATGTTAATTGACTTGTGGTGCTGTGAATTGTTTCAGTCTTTTTTTTAGGTATAAATATAGAATTATATAGTAAGAGTTATAACAGTGTTTGTAGCCTTTATCTCAGCAATACCATTTCATATTTTATGCCCTAAAGATGTTACTGACAAGAAAAAAAGACCAATATGTATAAAGATAGTCCTAGTTACAGTATTTGTATAGCTAGACAAATCTTGGAAATAAACAATACCCTAACAACTTGGAAATGATTGAGACTAAATTATAGTGTATGAGTGTAATGGAATATTATTATGCTGAAAGAAAGTAGAAATAGGAAAAATTCATAGAAAAATGCTGTGACTTGAAGTAGAGAGGAAAGAATTAAAGGAAAATGTACCCAACTACCACAGCTATGTAAATACAGACAACATTAAGAAACAATAAAGTCTATGTTACATACATAAGATAATTTTGCTCTGTCTGAATAAAGTTAATGTATACAGTTTTTCAA
The DNA here is from genome assembly GCF_003287225.1 of Phascolarctos cinereus. NCBI lineage: Eukaryota > Metazoa > Chordata > Mammalia > Diprotodontia > Phascolarctidae > Phascolarctos > Phascolarctos cinereus. Next base: position 198,773,271 of record NW_027556402.1, on the reverse strand, counting down.
TCAATAAATTTTTATTAAATTTACTAAGTGCCTACTCTGCCAGGCATGGTGTTAAGAGCTAGGAATACAAACACAAAAGACAGTCCCTTACCCTTCATTAGCTCACAGTCTAATGGGGAGATAATATGCAAACTGTGTATAGAATAAATAGGAAATTATGAACAGCGGGAAGGCACTAGAATTAAGAAGGATTAAGAAAGGCTTCCTGTAGGAGGTGGGATTTTAGCTAGGAAGCCAAGAAGCAGAAATGAGGAAGGAGGGCATTCCAAGGCATGGGGGACAACCAGTGGAAATACTCAGAGTTAGAAAATATGGAATAATCTTGTGGGAGGAACAGCAAGAAGGTCATTGTCAGAGTACATGGGGTGAGTAAGGTATAAAAAGACTGGAAGGGTGTATGGGGGGAAGTGTGGGGGATAAATTATGAAGAGCTTTGAATGCTAAACAGAAGATTTAATATTTTGTCTAGGAAGGAACAGGGAGTCACTGGTTTATTGAGAATGTTGGAGAAGAGTGACATGGTCAGACATGCACTTTAGGAAAATCACTTTGGTGGCTGAATGGAAGATGGTTTGGAAAGGGAAAAGACTTGAGGCAGGCCAACCCAACAGCAGGCTATTGCAGTAGTACAGGAATGAGGTGAGGAGGCAGTGTCAGAGGAGAGAAGGGGGCATATTCAAGAGATGTTGCAAAGGTGAAATCAACAAGCTTAGGCACCAGATTAGATATGGGAGGCAAGAGATAGTGAGGAGTCAAGGATGACACCTCGTTTGCAAGCGTGGGTGACTGAGAGGATGGTGATGCCCTCAACAGTAATAGGGAAGTTTGTGGGGAAAATAATGAGTCAGTTTTGACTTGTTGAGTTGAATATGTCTATAAGACATTGAGTTCAAGATCTAATAGGCCATTGGTGATGTGAGAATGGAGGTTGGCAGAAAGATTAGAGCTGTATAAGTAGAATTGCAAATCAGCATATAAATGATAATTGAATCCCTGGGAGCTGATGAGATCACCAAGTGAAGTAGTATAGAGGAAGAAGAGAAGAAAGTTTAGGATAGAGCTCTGTGGGACACACATGGTTAGTGGGCATGACCTAGATGAAGATCTATCAAAGGAGACTGAGAAAGAGTGGTCAGATAAGTAGTAGGAGAACCAGGAAAGTAGAGTCACAGAAACCTAGAGAGAAGAAGAGTATCAAAGAGAAGGTGGTCAACATTGGCCATATTTGACTTTTAAAACTCTTCATAACCTGGCCCCTTTCCACCTTTCCATTTTTCTTCCATCTTAACTCTCTCTACATTTTCTGAGATCCACTGATTAGCTTCCTTGCTGTTCCTCAAACAACACACTCATCTCTTGACTCTCACTGGCTGTTCTCCCTGCTTAGAATTCTCTCCCTCCTTGTCTCCACCTCTTGACTTCTCTGGCATTCTTCAGGTCTCAACTGAAATCCTGTCTTCTGTACAAAAGCCTTTCCCAATTCCCCTTGATGCTAATGCCTTCTCTTTTCTGAGTTTATCTCCATTTATCTTGTACATAGCTTATTTGTGCATAACTATTTTCATGTTGATTCTTCCATTAGACTGAGCTCCTTGAAAACGGATGTTCCTTTTGGCTTTTTTTTTTTTTTTGTATTCCCAGTGCTTAGCACTCTATCTGATATATAGTTTTTTCATTTGTTTGTTTTTGGTTTTTTTTGGCTAGGCAATGCGGTTAAGTGACTTCCCCAGGGTCACACAGCTAGTAAGTGTTATGTGTCTAAGGGCACATTTGAACTCAGGTCCTCATGACTCCAGGGCCAGTGTTCTATCTACTGCGCCACCTAGCTGCCCCCTGGTACATAGTATTTTATAAATGCTTATTGACTTTGTTTGTTTTTAAAAATGTTCTCTTTTCTCATCTCTGTTTGTGCTTGTTGATGGAATTTCAAATTTTTATTAATAAAGTTTTTTTAATTAATGATAATATCTAAGTATTAAGTTAAGATGAAAATGTATTTTCAATCATAGACACACTTGTGTCAGCCTTATGTAGAGTAAGAAACTGGGAAGTATTCTTTATTGAGAGTAAATCATAAATTTTTTTTCCTTTTCTTTTATTATGCGAGTCAATGGGGTGAAGTGACTTGCCCAGAGTCACACAGCTAGTAACTGTCAAGTGTCTGAGGCCAGATTTGAACTTGTATTCCTGAATCCAGGGCCAGTGCTCTATCCACTGTGCAACCTAGCTGCCCCTCATAAATTTTTAAAAACAGGTTTTTATTGATATCTTTTGTTTTTACAAAACCTACATTTCCCCTAGTATTATCCTTCTCTGATCTCAGAGAACCTTTATAACAAAGAATTTTTTAAGAAGAAAAGGAGGGGACAATTCAAAACCAATGAACACGATGAAAACATCTGATGTTTTATGCTGCGTTCTGCACCCATGTTTTCCATCATTCCAAAGAAGGAGGAGGCGTTGTCTTCTCATCTGTCTTCTTTGGGCCCAAGCATGGCCTTTATAATTTGGCAACATTTAGTTTGGGTTTTGGTTTTCTTTCCATTTACATTGCTGTCAGTGTATATATTGTTTTCTTGGCTTGGCTTCATTTTGCATCAATTTATATAAGATTTCCATGCTTCCTTGTATTCATCATTTTCATATTTTCTTAGAGCACAGCAGTATTCCATTACATTCATGTACTGCAGTTAGTTAGGCCAGTCCCTAGTTGATGGCATCTACTTTGTTTCCACTTCTTTGTCACTACAAAAATTACTGCCAAAAATATCTTAGTGTATATTTAAACTTTAAATTCTTAGTGTCTTTTTCATTTTGTAACATAAGCCAGCATTCTGGATCAATTTAGCCATAAAATGACATTTGAGCAAGAGAAATTTTCAGGAATATAGAATAAAAGAGAGATGAGCTAATTGTATTAACAAGATTTCATACCCATATTTCATCAACTTTTTTAGCACTGCAGGAAGCTGAAGCTCGTTTTCGAGAAGTAAAGCTTCAGCGGGAAGCCAGAGAAACCCAGGAAAATGAACGTAAACCTCCACCTTACAAACACATTAAGGTGAGACTTTTAAATGTAAATATTTGAAGAAATTATTAGAGCATAGTGTTGAATGCAACATTGAGAAATTGGATAATTAGGTATTAATGAAGTTTAAATTGTTAAACATTTGTTGTGAATAGCTATGAATCTCAACAATGGACAGTTTGTATGGGCAAGCACACATTTATTATATGGTGTCATCATCTTCAGTAAATAGTGCCATGTAATACTATGGACAAGCCCAAGACAAATATAAAAGTACTTCAACACCAAGCAGTATGTGAACAGTGCAATATGAATAGTGCAGGTGATAATTTTTGTAGGAATTCTTTGAAAGATCACCCAGATAAAGAGCAAAATGATGTCATTTTGGAATTTAGTCTACAGGAATATCCCTTATAAGATTTATTACATAGAAGGGATGGGTTTTAAGTTTTACTTGCCATGGTTAGGTAGGATTTCAAGAAATCTAGGGGTGAACAAAAAGCGTTTCAAACAGTCATGGAATTCACAGTTGCACTCATGGGGAGATGGTCTGCTTGTGAGGGAAGTAAGCGATAATTCCATTGTAGTAGAAGAAAGTAATGGGAGCCAATGTATGGATGAGGTAGGTTACAGCCAGACTGTGGAGGACCTTGCTTTTGAGCATGGTGTCTGACATAGTGAAAGTCGTTGTAACTTTGTGTAGCTTTGATCATTGGAATTTGAGATTGAAGGGATGTTGTAGTATTTGAGGGTAAGAAAAAAATGAGCCAAATTAGAGAGATAGTGTTGGAATTGAAAGGACCTAGTAATTGGAGTTCACTAATTGAATATTTTTGTTCAGCACCAGTTAATGATGCCCATGTGCTTCCTGTTCTCAAATGGCTCATAATGTTATGATCACAATCTAGACACCAGGACCAGAAAGATCAAAGAGTCATCTCCCTGTCCCCTTTGTGTATTGTTTCTTTTCAGTTTCAGTGATAGGAGCTCCACTCAATACCTTGTCTCTGTGTCACTTTTCCCTACTACTGATAAAGTCTTTTACCTTTTGTTTTGTGAGGTCTTTGATTCTCCTTAAAATAAGTAAATACATACATACATATATATTTTACACATATACACATCCATGTACACATACACACACATACTCCATAAGCATGTACTCTGATTTTTAATAAAGTAGGACCCATCAAGGCTCTCTCCCCTTATATTTGATAATGCCACACCTTTAGATCCTTTTGGCTACCCTCCATTATATCATGGAGATGAGTATACAATTGAATGAAAGTAGAAGAAGAATCATTTTCATTGAATACTTTTTGGTTTTTCTTTGCTTCTCCCTCTACTGCCTTCTCCAGATTGGTATTAACTGAATTTAGAAAATTTGGAATTACCCATCCATTGTTGGTAAACTGTTGTACTCTAATGATGTCCACGTCCTGTTCTTTAGTCTCAGAAAAAAAGGCAAATAATTAACATTAATAAAATGTTGGCTGGATTTCTCATTTCACCTATAATGTATAAGATTTAAGGAACCTCATTGAAAATGAAGGCATATGAGGGATTCAGGTGTCCTGCCTTCCTTTAAAGTAGTTTAATTTCTACATTCAGGTGAATAAACCTTGTGGAAAAGTTCAAATATATACAGCTGATATTTCTGAAATTCCCAAATGCAACTGCAAGCCCACAGATGAAAATCCCTGTGGTTTCGACTCGGAGTGTTTAAATCGGATGTTAATGTATGAGTGCCACCCTCAAGTTTGTCCAGCAGGAGAGCAGTGCCAAAACCAGTGCTTTACCAAACGTCAGTACCCAGAGACAAAGATCATCAAAACTGATGGCAAAGGCTGGGGCCTGGTTGCCAAGAGGGACATTAAAAAGGTATGCAATATTTTTTCCCTGTAAGAGAATCAGAAAAGAGTGGTCTTTCAGAACTTTATTTAGAGTGGTCACTTGATCTAAAATTGGAAAACTTCTCAAAATATGATTAAACTCCTTACCTTTAAAATTTCTGTCCTGAAGCAAAGGTGGGAGTACTAGTTTGGTATTATAGGAAAGAAAATCTTACTCAAAAAGACAGCCCTGACCTTTGGAAGAAATAGTTAGTAGTCATGAAGAATTCTGCTATTGAAAGGGACGGAATGGAAAAGAGTGCTACTTCAGTTCTGTACAATCCCAAGTAGTAGGATTCAGGTAATATACTTAAATTCTTCTTTATGCTACCGCTTTAAAAATGTGTCTACAAATGTTTTTTGAATGCCTTTTTATCTTTGCTGCTGTGGTTCCAGAGTCCAAAAAAGTCTGCTGGTATAGATGCTTTAGTTCAACAAGAAGTAAATGAATATCTAGCTGGAATCCTGTGATAGATTAAATGGCAATCTTGTTTTTGTAAGAATGAACAATTGAGCACATGTAATGGAATTCTTCCCTTACCTCTCTAAATTTCTGTTTTATCCAGTCCATTTTGCTGTGTTTGACAGACTATATAAAAAGATTTCCCCACAGGAGATGTAATGGTCATATTAAAAAGAAGTTGTCATTCTAATCCAGTTTTTAAAGACCATTCTTTTCTTATTTTCTTGGTATCAAGTTTGATTCTGGGATGTTTAGGGGGAAGAGAGGCACTACCAGTGAATATCCTGAATGGTTAATGATATATTATGTGTGGTGAGGGTGAGGGGGTAGAAATAGAGGGATGGCTCACAGGAAGATCTGCTTTTGACACATACTGACTATGTGACCCTGAGGGATTCGCTTCTCAATGCCCTGTTAACTCTCTAAAACTACTAAGCAGATGCTAATCTGTACTGGTAAGGAAGTTTTCCTCCATCAGAGTTCTTTATACTTGTAAAGTTACAAGGCTGTTCTTATTGAATTAATCAGAAATGATGCCTAGAGAGATTGCCGTGACTCTCTTGGGGCCCCTAAAGTTTCCTAGACCTTAGAGAAGTTATTTGGTCTGGAAGGCATAGAGCTGAAAGGCAGATTGCATGTCACTAAGATTTCGTAGCTCAGACTTAAAAGTCTCTGATAATTTTCTGTGGTTATCTTCTGTTTTAATGAACAGACCTAGGAGAAAGCTTTCTTACAGAGGCAACAATTGTTTAGAGAAGTGACGTGGGTTAGAAATCCTTTAAAGCCTAAGTGGCATGTCCTTTGCAGTCAACCCCTGTTTCAGCTCTTCATTCTTAGGATCAAGCAATTCCTGCACTGTTTGGTAGTCTAGGAAAAAGTATATGAGCTGGGACATATGATTTTTATGCTTCAACCAAGTGCATTCTAAGCCTGTGGCTTTCTACAACCCACCTAAGGAGAGAATTAGTTCATCGGATATCTTTTGATCAGTACTTTAATATTAAGATGAGACTCTGTTCCTGTCCTAATTGATGTTGATGTAGGATATAAAATGTTCTCTTTGAACTATGTGTGGTATATTATTTATTATAGCTACATCCTTCTAACCTACAGGGAGAGTTTGTGAATGAGTATGTTGGAGAATTAATTGATGAAGAAGAATGTATGGCAAGAATCAAGTATGCACATGAAAATGACATCACACATTTCTATATGCTTACTATTGATAAGGTAATTCCAGGTGAATTTACATGGTAAATTTGAGATTTCTTAATGTTTTGTACTATGATGGTATCTTTAACACAGTTAATCCATTATAAATAATACTTTTTCTTTCTTTTATGAAATTATAGTCTTTCTTCCCTCTTTACCTTTTTAAAGGTAAAGGTAAATCTTTACTTTTAAGGCAACTAGGAAGCATAGTGGATAGAGCTCAGGGCCTGGGGTCATGAAGACCTGAGTTCAGGTTTGGCCTCTAAGCAAGTCACTTCTGCCTGCCTCAGTTTCTTCAACTGTGAAATGGGGGTAATAACAACACCTACCTCCCAAGGTTATGAGGATAAAGTGAGATCATATTTGTAAAGCATTTAGCACAGTGCCTGGTACATAGTAGGCACTATATAAATGCTTATTTATTCCCTTCTCTTCTTTATTAACATTGTAGTCAGAGTTAAAAAGCTTTGGATTCAAATCCCACTTCTGCCACATTCTAGCTGAGTGACCCCTGACAGGTCACCTAATTACTCTGTGTTCTAGGCTACTCTCTAAGACTGTGAGCTGCAGAGTCAGGAGTTCTCTATATCAATTTAAAACACAGGTCCAGTCCTTTCCTATTAACAGCATATTTCTTGAGTTTTTTACTCTGGAGTGACTAGTACAATCCACAGCATAAATAAGAGGCTTGCATTTATCTTTTTTTTTTCTTTTTTGGTGGGGCAATCAGGGTTAAGTGACTTGCCCAGCTAGTAAGTATCAAAGGTCTGAGGCTGGATTTGAACTCAGGTTCTCCTGACTCCAAGGCTGGAGCTCTATCCACTGTGCCACCTACCTGCCCCTTTGAATTTATCCTCTTTTGAAGCAGAATATTTCATCAGCTCCCATTTAACCCAGCAGGTATTTGTTAAGTACCTACTGTGTCCAAAATGTTATGGATACAAAGGCAAAATGAAACTGTCATTAATGTGAAGACTTACATTCTTCCATTCCGTAGAGAAGGACAATAACCTCTTTAATGATTAAGAGATGGAAATGCATTAGTAATGCAGGTGTAAGAAGAGAGGAGTTGTGTAACTTGCAAGCCTTTGGGAACAGCAGCAGGAAGTGTTCAGCCCAGGCCACCTCTAGTCCATGGCATTGAGGTGTGTAGTACTCTATGCTCAGATGCCAGAGTGAGCCCTGACAATCTCACTTTCTGAATTGTCAGCATTCCAGGGTGGCTAATCACAAGTCAGCATAGGGATCAGGTGAATCAAGCAAGGTGAAGGGCTCAACCTAAAAGATCGGTGGGGAGTATAGCCAGAGCCTAGCACAAAGCTGATGACAAGATGAGTAAACCTAAGAATACATCAGCTGGTACAAAAAAATTATTGCAAACTTAGAGATCTTCCCAAAAGACATAGTAACTATCTAACAAACAGAGACTGACAAGAAAACAGGATTTTCCATAAGGACTACACAAATACATGGAAGAATGAAGAGATAAATAAAAGCTCTGAATGAAAGAATTCTTACCTAAGAAATGGACTCCCTAAAAACTAGACTAGACCAAAAAAATAAATGATTCCATGAGACAGCACAAAATAGTAAAAACAAAATCAAAAGATTGAAAAAAAAATAGAAGAAAATATAAGATATCTGATGTTAAAAACAACTGAACTGGAAAATAGATCAAGGAGAGATACTTTAGGAATCTATCAGACTCTGAAAAATCATGATTAAAAAAACCCAATCCTGAACACTATAATTCAAGTAATCATAAATTAAAATTGCTTGGATATATTAGAGCCAGAAGGAAAAGTAAAGATAGAAAGAATCCACCAGTCACCTCTGGAAAGAAATTCCAAAAGGAACAATCCCAGGAATGTCATAGCCACAACCCAGAGTTCCCACATCATGCCATGAATATCTACAAAGAAGCCTTTCAAGTACCTAGGATCATATAAAAAGTATCAGCGTCTGCCATTAAAAAAGAAGAGGAAATCTTAAAATTCAGTATTCCAAAAGGCAAGAGAGAGAGTTTTGCAACCAAGAAAAACTTACGCTGAAAAGTTGAATATTTTCATACTGGTGGGTGTTGGGGAAGTGGAGGCATAAATGGACCTTTAATGGATTAGAGGGCTTTCAAGTATTTCTGATCGATAGACCAGAGCTGAATAGGAGCTTTGAAATACAAACACGAGAGCCTAGAGAAACCTAGAAAGGTAGACATATTTGAGCATTTGGAGCTTGATGCTGATGTAGCACTAATATTCTAATAGGGGGAGAAGAAACTTGTGTCCTTTCAGAACCTAAATATCTCCAAATAATACTAAGGGAGTTAAATTTTAAAAAACAGATTTTGGGTGAGGAGTATACTGGTTCTGTTCTGAGAGTTCTAAGGAGGGAAGGGAAAAGGAAAAATAAACTAGTATAAAAAGGACAAAGTGGAGGGGGACTTGCTATTTCTCGTGATTGGGCTGTACAGACACGGAAGGAGTGGGAAGAATGGGTGTCAGATGAACCTCCTATGTGAAATGGACAGAGGAGGGTTGAAAACATGTACACAAAGTTTGGTGTAGAAATACTATCACATGCAACAAGAAAACAAGCAGGAATGGGGAGGGGGAGACAAACACTTAAGAGAGGATAAAAACAGGAAAGGAGCAGTTACAAGCAAAACTAACTTCTGCTCTTAAAGGTTAGAGAAAAAAGGGGGAAAAAATGGAATCTAAGGAGGTCCTTTAGCTTGCCTCAGACATTTGGAGAGTGGCTGAACAAATGTGGTATGTGGACATAATGGAATATTATTATTCATGTGAAATTATAAAAGAGATTATTTCAGAGAATCCTAGGTAGTATAAAATTGTGCAGAGTAAAGTGGGCAGAATCAGAACAATTTCTACAAGGACAGAAACTTTGTAATGAAAAACAACTTTGAAAGACTTAAGAATTCTGATCATGCAGTCTCCAAACATGTCTGCAGAGTGCTGATGGTGAAGCATGTTACCAACCTTTTGGCAGAGATGCGATGGGACAGGAGGTGCAGCAAGAGACAGGCATTTCTGGCTGTGGATTCATTTTGACTATACTTATTTGTTACAAGGTTTTCTTTTTCATTTTGCTTTTTAATTGGGGGGAGGGATTAGTAAGAATGATGCCTAAAAAGGGCCACTAAAATATTTGTCAAAAAGGACAGAAGGAAGCAGACAAGAAGGACCATTTTGAAAGCAGATATTTGTTAAGTACCTACGGTGTCCAAAATGTTATGGATACAAAGGCAAAATGAAACTGTCATTAATGTGAAGACTTACATTCTTCCATTCCGTAGAGAAGGACAGTAACCTCTTTAATGATTAAGAGATGGAAATGCATTAGTAATGCAGGTGTAAAAAGAAGACAAAATTGTGTATATATGTGTATTATTTATACACATATTATATAAACATATAATACATGTGTGTAGATATACTTGTATATAAAGCATTATGAAATAGATTTATGGTTTCATTTAGAATTCCCTTTTTTATATTCTGCTGTGTATATAGATAGACATGCTTCCATTTTTTGATGTTTAAGTTCAGAATTGGGAAAAAATGTTTTAAAAAGGAACAGAGGAAAGCCCAGAGAATGGGTAAGTGTATGTATCTTAAGACATAAGCCTTCATATTGTGATTGGGTGTTTTTTGGTGCTAAAAATAGTGGCCTGACCTGAAGTTTTAAGTCAATTTTGAATTGATGAAAAATTCCTAGAGCATCAGATTTGCCCATATTTGGATATAAGCATAAAGAAAGTCATGTTTGGCAATCAGTCAGTTAATCAACAAGCATTTATTTATTACCTGTCTATTGTGTGCCAGGTACTGTGTGTCAAGTACTGAGAAAAGAAAAGAAAACATTTGTTGCTGTCATGCAGCTTATATTCTACCTGCAGAAGATTTGTATTTACACATTTGGAAAAAAGATGGTAATGATGTTTGTTACATTCCTTAAAATGATTAGTGGCTTTCTTAAAGGGAAGTTAAATAAACATCCTTAAAAGATAGCCTTCGGGTTTTATTTACACTACGTTTTGTATAAAGTAAAAGATCTTAAGAATCTGTTAGTTAGTGGGCAGACATTGAAGAAAATCCCTAGCCTGCTTATTTAAAGGGCTTTATGGTTAAGAGAGCTCCGAACATATGTTCTTTTTAGAGGAAAATGATCCAAGCCATACCTTAGAGGGCACCTTATCCTTGTAGTTGACATTGTTGTTAGAATGTAAACTACTTGTGGGCAGAGGCTGTTTTTTGCCTTTGTTTGTATCCCTAGCACTTCGCATAGTTCCTGGTGCCTAGTAAGCACTTAATAAATGCTTGTTGACTAACCCACTGACCTTGCAGAATTCATTGCATTATTCCATGATGAGTCTCAGGGGAAATTGTCCTGTCTCAAGCTCTTTTTTAAGTCATTTATATCATAGTATGTTTTCATGCACAAGTGAATCTTTGGCCTCTGGGAAACCAGCATCACTATTGCAAAGGCCAATCCATCAACAAATCCTAACAATCTTACATGTATTAGGGTGTGTGTTAGTGGTTGTGGCAGGATAGACAGTAACAAGAAAGGTAAGACAAGATCCTTATACATTAGCACAGTAGAGTCTTAAATGGAGAAACTCAGTAATAGGAAATGACTAAAGCAAGCTGACTGCTCCTCTAAGCTACGTCTCAAAATTTGTCTTGTTAAAGTACATATCAGTATAAAACAGTATATGACTAGTAAGGAAAGGATATTAGAAACAAGTTTTGTTGTTCTTGAGTTGTATCTTTGTGACCTTATTTGGGGTTTTCTTGGCAAAGATACTGGAGTGATTTGCCAATTTCCTTCTCCAGCTCATTTTACAGATGAGGAAACTGAGGCAAACAGGGTTAAGTGACTTGCCCAGGTCACACTGCTAGTAAGTATCTGAGCCAGATTTGAACTCATGAAGAAGAGTCTTCCTGATTCCAAGCCTGGCACTCTATCCACTGTGCCACCTAGCTGCCCAAGATACAAATACTTAAAAGATGTGCACATATTTTTTTCCAACCCCTATATAATTTAGATAGTCTTTGAGAAGTTCTGTGTGCGAAAAATTCTTTACCTGGATGCCATACTGTTGACAGAGTTTTCATACTTAGCCAAATTGATCTCTAAATCAAAGGCCTTCAGTCAGAGCTGAAACTTATACTCAAAGCCTTTCTAGTTTGGTAAGATCTGCCAGAACACACACATTTAGTGGCATATGTTTCAGGAACCCAGGGTTGTCTCCACATTCCATTTAGGTATTGGAGCGTGAGTTTAGTGGAGGACATTAGGAGCAAAATAAAAACAAACATTATCCTGGCCTTTGACATTAATATATATCATTAACAGAAGACAACATTGGGTTTTATTTTCTCATTTTTGAGTCAATGTTATTCTGTTTCTTCATTGTAAATACCGCTAAACTTTAGATGCATTATAAATTGTCTGTGTAGTTATTTTTAAAAGTTTGGTCTTTTCTATAATAACGTCTATTGCAGTGTCTGAAAGTGAGAATGGGATTTGCAGTAAGGAAGACCTGAGTTCAAAGTAAGCCTCAGACACTTTGTGACCTTGGGCAAGTCACTTAACTTATTCTCCCAGTTTTACTTTCCTGTATCTGTAAAATGGGAATGAGAATAGCATCTCCTTGTCAGGGTTGTTGTGAAGATGAAATGAGATGTTTGCAAACTTGAAAGCTCTCTATAAATACTGACTATTAAGTCACTAAATAGATCATTTTATTTTTTGACTAAATTGACTGAACCAGTATCGGTGTAGGGAAACAAATGGCACTCCCAAGTCCATGGGGGAATTGTGAAAGGATAGTGATTTCTATAGTCTCAGCCAGAGAGGAGCTGTAAGAGAATGGGTGAGGTTGCCCAGGAGGATTGAAATGGAGAATCAAATGAAGAGGAGGTCTAATAAGGGAAGAAAGGTATGTATTCTTGTGCAAGGGACCTCAGGATTGGTTTTGTCAAAGTGGAGGGAGTATGTGCATTGGGAAACTATTTTTTCTGAAAGAGTATATGCTTCTGTTGGTACCACCTTGCGCCAAAGGGAAAAGGATATGTGAGTTTGTAGGGATAAGCTGGCACCCAGAATGGGAGGGGGGGGTGACAGAGCCAGAAATGAGATAGCTTAGTCTTTGAGAAGCATGGGGAAAGCAAGGGTTGGAGCTGGGCTGCATGATTTGGGCTACATGTTAATTACCAGATAGCATTGCTTCCATCTTCCCCCACAAATTAATATTTCTAAGATTGAAGTGTAGCAGGAAAAAAAAAGGAAGATAGAGAAAGATGTATTAAGGAAATAATATAGAAATTGGTTAGAAGAAAGCTCCAAATTGGGACGTCAGGAGTTTTAACTCTATGAAAGAATAAAGGAGTAATAGACTGGAATGGAAAGTAAATAATGAAGAGAACAAAGAAAACTACTTAGAAGAAGAATCAGTAAAAGAAAATCAAGAAAATAAAAGTAAGTTTGAAAGGAGAAGGAAAAGGTTTTGAAGTAACCACTTGATTGAGTAGGGGGAAGGGTTTGCACAGAAGAGGAGAAATGGATAAATATGTAAAACAAAGAAAATTAAATCATTGAAGTAAAGTCCAAAAACGAGGGGGAGAGAGAACCCTTGCGGTTATAGATTAGCCTCAAATTAGTATCAGCAGAACTAACCTTGGGGATAAAATTTTTATTTTAAAGGGAAAAGGGATGAAAACAGAAAGCCATACTAACACAACAAATGAAGAACTTAGAAGCCTAAGGATCATAGTTTTAAACATGAATAGATTAGTCAGTCCAACAAACTTTTAAGAGTGCCAGAATGGAACATAGGAAACTTTTTCTACTCATGATCCCTTTTTGCCTGAGAAATTTTTACAAAACTCCATATATGTAGGTATATAAAATAAGTATACAAATTAAACCTTTGCTAATAATAAATCATAAAGAAATATATTTTAAAACAATTCTTTGGTATACATATAATTTTACGATTTATTAAAGATGAAAGCAAATTTGCATACTAATGAGATGGATGTCCTTGTTTATTTTTACATAAAGAATTAAATCTTGGCAGAATATTTAATACTGTAGTACACAGAGCATCTTCAGCATTTTTTCAGAGTTGATTGATATTTTGATTTTATAATTGTCAATGCTGAGAATGCCACTTTGCATAAATACGTAGTACAAAATGGCAGAAATGCCTTTAGGGCCATTTCAGAAATTGTTGGAAATTTTGTCCTTATCTCAAGTCAAAATTCATTTAATGATTTTGTATGTACAGTAAAAACACTGCAGCTTATAACACAGTAGTCTCTAATCTGAGCAGTGTTCATTGGCGTTGCGTGGTGTGATGGCAGGCACAGTGCAAAGTGCGCATGTTGTATGTTCAGAACCAAGGCTGCAGTGAAGTTGCATGATGCAACATGGGCAAGTGTTGCCAGAAACACCTTGGATTCATTATGCATTTGATTTTTAATTAATTTTTGGTTGTTACACATTCAAAAACCTTTTACCTGTTGCCAAATTTTTTGTGACCCCACATTCACACGACCCACAATTTAAGAAATGTTGCTATAAACCCCCTAAAGCAGGTGATTGCAATCAGACAAATACAATCAGAAAAAAAATGAATAAAAATTCATTATCAGTAGAGATAAAAAGGAAATTACTATGCTTAAAGGAGCTATAGATAATGGACTAGTGTCAGTACTAAGCATTTTTATCAAATGGCATAGTATTTAAATTCATTATGAAAATTTCAACTAAACTTCAAAAGAGATGGATAGAAGGGGCAGCTAGGTGGTGCAGTGGATAGAGCACCAGCCCTGAAGTCAGGAAGACCTGAGTTCAAATCCGGCCTCAGACCACACACTTAACATGTCCTAGCTGTGTGACCTTGGGCAAGTCACTTAACCCCTATTGCCTCACTAAAAAAAAAAAAAAGAAAGAAAGAAAGAAAAGAGAAAAGAGATGGACAGTAATACAATAGTAAAAGGAGCCTTTACTGTTCAGAAGTGTTGGGCAAATCTAACAAAGATGAACAAAAGGGAAAATACAGAACTAAATAAAACTGTTAGAGAATTTATAGAGAAAGAATTAAGGTATCTTCTGAATAAAATATTAAAATTGACGTATTTAGCATCCCCACTCTGAATACATGTTAAAACAATTTTAACATCTTTTTTTAAGTTTTGAGTTCCAAATTCTGTCACTCCCTCTATCCCCTCCCCTCTCCCTTTCCTGAGATAGTAAGCAATCAATCAGATATAGGTTATACATGTGCAAATCAACCACATAACTTTACAAAAGATGGGAACAGAGAAATTATAAATAAATGTAAGAAAAAATCATTAATGCTAAAAATACTTTAAAGACCATATGCAATTAAAATTTGTATCCAATGCAGGGAAAACAAACAAATGACCAAAATGGAGACTTAATGACATTCTGAACAATGATTGGGTTTAAAAAAAAACAACATAGAAACTGTTTAATAATTGTGAAAGTCTATGGTAATGATGATACAGCATACTGAAATTTCTGTAATGTAGCAAAAGCAGTCCTCAAAGGAAAAATTATGTCCCTGAGAACACAGGTGAACAAAGTAGGAAAAGAGAGAGGACTAAGGAATGATTATGAAATTTAACAGTTAGAAAATCAACAAATAAACCAAAGCACAAAAGAGGGAATTCTGAAAATAAAGAAAAATAGCTAAATTGGGAAACAGAAAAGCTATAAAACTTAATAAAACCAAAAGCTGACCTCATTAAAAGGAAAAGGTACAGAAAATAAAATCAGCAACATTTAAAATGAACAAAATGAAAGCACAACAAAGAGAAGAAATTTTTAAAATGATCAGAACCATAGTTATATGTACCACCAAAACAGGGGTTCTTTAAAAATGCCTAAATGACAGAATACCAAATAAGGAGGTTACTTCAATTTCAGAGCTGATACATAGTGAACATTTAATAAATACATGTTGTTTACTTTGTTGTTCAGTCCTTTCAGTCATGATAATATTCATAAAGCACTATGTAAATGTTAGCTACTGTTGTTATTGCTTCAGAGCATCATGCTAGACCCTAGGAATCGAAGATTGAAATGGCATATCATTGCTCCTAACTAACAATCGACTGCTTGATTACAAATTGATTATATCTGAGAATGTAGAGCAAAGTAAACTGAACCAAGAGAAAAATTATGAAATGAGTTCAGTTCAGTCATTTTTCAGTTTTGTCCAACTTTTTGTGACCCCATTTGGGGTTTTCTTGGTAAAGATACTGTAATGGTTTGTCATTTCCTTCTCCATCTCTTTTTACAGATGAGGAGACTAAGGCAAAGTGACTTGCCCAGAGTCACACAGCTAGTAAGTGTCTGAGGCTGAATTTCAACTCAGGTCTTCTTGACTCCAAACCTGGCTCTCTATCCACTGGGCTGTCTTAGGGCCCTTTGTTGTTTGCTTACTAGGCAGTTAATCATATTAGTCAATAAGTAGTCAGCATTTATTAAGTGCCTAAGTTAGTCTTTGTGCTAGTCACTGAGGATACAAAGAAAGGTGAAAGAAAGTCCCTGTTTTCAAGGCACTCACAGTCTATTGAAGGAGACAGCATGGAACAACTACGTACAAACAAGATGTGCATACACATGAGAAATTGGAGATAATCAGTAGAGGGAAAATACTAGGGGATCAGGAAAGGCTTTTGGAAGTCAAGTCAATGAACATTAAGGGCCTAATGTATGCCAAGGACTAAAGATACAAAGAAAGGCAAAAGACAGCTCTTGCTCAATCAGATGGAGAAGACAGCATGCACAAACAAGCTCTATACAGAATCAGTAGGAAATAATCAACCAAGGGAAGGTTTTATAATTAAACAGGACTGGGAAGGGCTTCCTGGGGAAGGTGGGATTTCAGGGAAGCCAGGAGTTGGGAGATGAGGAGGGAGGAATAATATTTTAGTAATGGGGAACATCCAAGTGACAACACTGAGTATGAAGATGGATTATCTTGTTTGAGGAATAGATAGGAGGCCATTGTGGGGCCCAAGGAAGAATAAAATTTGGAAGACTAGTAAGTTGAAACTACATAATTAAAATTTTATGCAAAGGTGAAATACTAGAAGATTTCCTAATAAATACAGGAGTAAACTAAGAATGCATATTTAAAAAAAATTTCCCCCTAATTACATATTAACACAATTTTAAACATTTTTTTAAAAAGCTTTTAAAAGTTTTGAGTTCCTCCCTTCTTCTTTCTCTTCTTTGAGACAATAAGCAATCCAATATAGGTCATACATGTGCAGTCATGTAAAACATTTCCCTATTAGTCATGTTATACAAGAAGACTTGAACAACAACAAAAAGAATGAAAGAAAGTGAAAAATAGCATGTTTCAGTCTGTATTCAGACAGTATCAGTTCTTTCTCTGGAGGGAGGTAGCATGTTTCATCATGAGTCTTTGGGATTGTCTTGGCTGATTGTATTGCTTAGAATTGCTAAGTCATTCACAGTTCTTCATTGTACAGTACTGTGTACAATGTTCTGGTTCTGCTCACTCCACTTTGCATCAGTACATGTAAGTCTTTTGTGGTTTTTCTGAAATCATCCTGCTTGTCATTTCTTATAGCACAATAGTACTCCATCCCAATCATATACCACAGCTTGTTCAGTCATTGCCCAATTGATGGGCATCTCTCCAATTTCCAGTTCTTAGTCACCACAAAAAACAACAACAACAACAACTTTATAGCTGCTGTAAATATTTTTGTACCAATAGGTCCTTTTCCCTCTTTTTTTAAATCTCTTTGGGCTACAGACCTAACAGTGGTATTACTGGATCAAAGGGTAGGCATGGTTTGATAGTTTTTTGGGGGGCATAGTTCCAAATTACACTCCAGAATGGTTAGATCAGTTCATAATTCTACCAACAGTGCTTTAGTGTCCTAATTTTCCCATATCCCCTTCAACATTTATCATTTTCCTTTTTTTGTCATATTAGCCAATCGGATAGGTGTAAGGTAGTACCTCAGAGTTATTTAAATGCATATATTTCTAGAAATGCTAGCAATAGCAACAAGATGAGAAAAAGATACAAAGGAGACAATATAAATCCTATTTCCTGTCAAAGTGATGATTTATTTAGAAAATCCCAAAGGATCCAGAAAGAAACTAATTGACACAATAGCCCATAATAATAGATCAAGATACAAAATAAACTCCACAAGATTTTTACATTTCTGTTTAGCAATTACAAAATTCAGAAGAACATAACAAGAAGGGAAATCCTATTCCAACTAACTACAAAATGCATTAAATGCCTGGGGCTTAATTTACCAAGAGTATAATCAGACTTATATAGATATAAACAATGATTTAACTAGAGGGATGATCAATGCTTATGGCTGGACTATGCCAATATAATAAAAATTACAATAATTTAATTACAAACCAAATTCAGACTGCCAGAGGATACAGACATTAATTTGGAGGAGCAAAATATCTAGAATCCTAAGGGAAATAATGAAGAAAAGTAGGAACCAAATGTGAATAGCACTTCTAGACCTCAAATTATACTACAAAGCAATATTCAAATCAGTTTGGTTCTGGTATAAAAAAGTTAAAGTAGAATAGACTAACAAGCAGAAAACAGAATCAGAAGCAATTGGACTTGATAAACTGTAGGATGTTAATGCCTTGGAGAAGCTACCTACTTGATAACTGCTAGTAAAACTGTTGATGACTAACAAGTTAGTGAAGTTTGTAGAAATTAGGTGGATAGCAACAACTTCTATACTACAAAGCTCCAACAGATGGGTGACTTGAATATATTAAAGTCATACCACAAAAAACTTAGAAGAGAATCAGATCAGATATCTACATTTTACAGTATGGAAGAGTACTGTGTGGTGAAGAGTTCTTTTTTTGTTGTGGTTTTTTTTATTATTATTATTTTTTTTGAGCTCTTAACCCCACAATAGATAAAACAGGTAAGTTCAGTTATAGTTTTGGCATCAGCGCCTTATTGAAATGAATTAAATTGGTTTTTGATTTTATAGCATATCTTCTCTCGTTCTTCCTCATAATTTGGTACTAATTTTTTATTTCTGTTCTAATAAATCAGTGGTCTTACTATACACACACAGGTAATTCATAAATAACTCCTGTGTAGGATAATAATAATGGGGCTTACGTACAAGGTTGATGTCAAATGTGTTTTTAAAATGTCTTAGTCATTCTGTTATTTTAACAGTGCTCACTGAAACTTAGTCCCTTCCATGTGGTTGTGACAGCCAGTAAGTGAGCTAGATAATTAGTATTGGATTGGGGGTGTCATATACCAGCTCATATGATACACCACAGTTTTCAATACAACAAATAAAATTTACCTGCAATTTTTATTCTTTTTTTTGTTTTCTTGGTGAGGTTTTTTGTTTGTTTGTTTGTTTGTTTGTTTGTTTTGGCTAGGCAATGGGGTTAAGTGACTTGCCCAGGGTCACACAGCTAGTGTGTGTTACGTATCTGAGGCTGAATTTGAACTCAGGTCCTCCTGACTCTAGGGCCAGTGCTCTGTCCACTGCGCCACCTAGCTGCCCCCAAATTTTTATTTTCTTTAAGAAAAAAGATACCACTTTTCAAAGTTTTATCTAACATATGTCTTAAAATTGGCATTCTAACTTTTAGGACCGGATAATTGATGCTGGTCCCAAAGGAAACTATTCCCGATTCATGAATCACAGCTGCCAGCCAAATTGTGAGACTCTGAAATGGACAGTAAATGGAGACACTCGTGTGGGATTGTTTGCTGTATGTGATATTCCTGCAGGTATGGTAGATTTGGGGTAAAAACCTCATTGCCAGCATTTGTGAACAGGCCCAAGGAAGTTCAATGAATTCTAACAGTTTACCATTTTTAAAGCACCAACTGTCCCTGGGCAATTCCCCTGACCTCTGTCAGCCCTAGTTTCCTCATCTGTAAAATGGAGATCATAACAATAATCTACCTCCCAAGGTTGTTGTGAAGGATCAAATGAGATAATATGTGTAAATCACTCTGCAAAACTCAAAAGTGCTATCTAAATATTAGCTATCATTATTATCATCATCATCATCATCATTATTATTATCATTAATTACTCGTTAGATTAGTCTTGGTTCCTGTTCCCATGGAGCTGATAGTTTAGTAAAGGAATAAGACATATAACATTAAGTAAGTGTACAACCCAGTAATACATAAGTTCACTAACGGGGTGAAAAACAGTGTGATATAAAGCCCAATGTGGTAGTATCAGCCAAGATCATTTACCAATAGGAGCAGTCAAAGACTTCATGGAGGATATGACATTTGAATTGTGACTTAAAGGGAGGTAGACTAGGATGACATGAAGAAGGCTTAGGAGACAGCAAGAACAAATTCACAGAATATGAATGGAAGTGCCACAAATATAGGTTGTGTGGTAAGCTAATATAACCTTGAAAGTTGGCACATACCAAATTGTGGAAGGTATTGAATACCAGGCAAAGTGATTTGAACATATAATAAGTTACTTTCCCTTCTCCTTCCTGATAGGAGAATTTGTGTAGTTTTTACAACAGGACTAAAAAAAATAGGATAGTGTACTCCCCACCATGTCCTTAGTTTTGTTTCAGCACTTAAGTTACTTTATTATGAAGGATTTTATTTTTCATGGTCTTTTAATAATTTCAATAAACAAATTTGGAGATTCATGTATTAATAATATTTAAATATACATAATAAAGCCAATAGAATGTAATTTGTGATCATAATGCAGAGCAATTTATTATTGTTGAAATTTTCATGCTAATGAGTTTCTTTTTCCAGGGACAGAATTGACTTTTAATTACAACCTTGATTGTCTGGGCAATGAAAAAACTGTCTGTCGATGTGGTGCCTCTAACTGTAGTGGATTCCTTGGTGATAGACCAAAGGTATAACAATAATTTAATTAAACTTTCTTTTTTCTTTTAAGGCAAGGGCAATTAAATTGCATAGCAAGATGTGTGGCAAGATAAATTTCCTTAATGCATACTGGAAGATGCATGTTACGTGGTACAAGTTAATACCCTCTCCACCCTGCCCCACCATTAACTTTATTTGCTTCAAATCAATATGCCTTAATAAATGATGGCATTTACAAAGTTGGTCATTGGTCAGTCTTAAAGAGAACTCCTAAAAATTTGCAGTATTTTCATTTAATAATCTACATGGCTAGAATAGGGAGAGTATGCATGCAGTTCTTAGTGTTTATTCGGAAAGTAGAGGCAAAGGTAGTTGGGAAGAAGCAACACCTAATTTTTCCCTGCAGATTTTTAGAAGTATAATAGTTCTTGTTGCTTAACTAAAGGTTACATATAGTTAATCAGTTAACATTGTTATTTACTTTCTTGTTCACGAATATGTATTAACATTGGGTCTGGCAAAGTTAAAAAAAACAAAAACAAAACCATTGCCCATGCTACTCTGCATGACCATCTAAGGCAGAAGTAAGGAACCTCTGGCCTGAGGGTCATTTTCAGCCCTTTACATAATAATGTCACCTGGTTTTCAGAGTATTGTTACTCAAATTACTTGTCCTGTAACCCAGAGTTGATGCTTTTAAATTATGTTCTGTGTTCTTAATTTTAGAAGTTGGTGAGTATAACATATGTTTATCTCTTGTAGGGAGGAGAATGGGATTGATAATGGAAAAGTAAAGCACTAATGTAAATTGTATTCATATTTTACCTTCATTGTTTCCTTCTGTGCTTCAGCTGGGAGACCTGGCTTTGAGTCTAGGCTCCAACTCTAGGCTCCAAGTCATATCAGCTCTCCATTCCTCAATTTCCTTTATGTGGTTGAGAGAAAAGCACTTTGTAAACGATAAAACATGAATTTGTTGTCATTAGTTATCCTAAATGGAAGGGGAAAAATTCTTCACCCTTTCTATAATCTGTTAACACCTTTGTTGCAAGAGAGCTATCTCATTAGTTCTCACATTTGTTGCTTTTCAATTTCATTGTTCCTCTTTTTAGTGTGTTAAGGTAAATTAAGCCTAAGATGAGTTTTACATGAGATACTTTTTAAAAATTTATTCAAACTGATTTAATAACAGTTATTTTTAAAACTCCCCTCCCCCATATAGAATTTATCGTAGTTACTGTCATGTCCCAATAGGGAATTTTCTAAAATTTCTTCTTGTGATTTTGTATCTTTTGAATTATCAGCATTTCCTCTAACCTACTAATATGTTTTATTTTTTCAGTTTAGAAAATGTGTTTTTTCTTAAGTAAACACAACTTATTGTTTACCCTAGAACTCAGCTGCTCTTTCTTCAGAGGAAAAGGGCAAAAAGACCAAGAAAAAAACAAGGAGACGTAGAACAAAAGGTGAAGGAAAGAAAGAATCTGAAGATGATTGTTTCCGTTGTGGTGATGGGGGTCAACTGGTACTGTGTGATCGGAAATGTTGTACTAAAGCTTATCATCTCTCCTGTCTGGATTTGGTTAAACGACCTTTTGGTAAGTTAATTTATAACTGGATTCACATACATGTTGTCTTTCTAGAATGTTTTTTAAATTAACCTGTTTGTATGCTTTCAGGTACTACTTTGATATTGTTTACTTCTTATATTGTTTCATCTTAATTTCATCATATTGCAAATACATTATTATTTATAGTGGGATGAAGAAAATGATATTGGTTTACAAAGACTCCTTGACTCTCAAGTCACTGCTTCTAACCAGTTAAACATTTAATTTGCTTTCAGTTACAATAGTATTTTAAATACTTAATTTTTTCCATCTTTTCTTTGTTAAGCACTTTGAGTGGTTTTGATATTCTTCTTTTGGTTTATGGTGTCTGTAACAGTTAAGTAGTGATTCTTTGTAATTATAAAATCTCATGAGTTGAAGGAGTGTCCCAGATCATCTAGTTCAGCTTTTCCTCTGAGGAATGAATTATCTCTATAATCTCCCACTAGCTGGTCATTCAGAGGGCTCTTCCTGACCTGAAAGACTTCAAACAGTGATGGCCACACTAGTCCTCAAGGCAGACCATTCCATTTTGGAGATTTCTGGCTATTCTTTTTATTGGGCTGAAGCCTGCTTCCTTGTGATTTATACTCATCAGTCCTGGCTCTGCCTTCCCAGGCCCCAGAAAATAACAATAATCCTTTTTTCCACATGACATTCCTTTAAGTAGAGGAATATCTTGTGTCTTTTCCTATCTCACTTCCAGTGAAGTCTGTTTCAAGTTATTAGATAGCCTGACCTCTTTCATCCAGTGCACATGTGGGTTAGTGTTGAATATCCTTGTCTCGCTCCTTTACCCATACTCTGTCTTGTCCAGATTCATTCTATGCATCATTCCCAGAACTGAACATAGTAAGCTAGATGTTGTTTAACCAGGATGGAGAACAGCTGGATTATTACATCCTAGGTTCCAGGCATTTGACTTATACTCATTGTTGTCAGCTTACATTCATTGGAGAGGCCACAACTCAGTGCAGAGTCCTGTTCCTCCTCTCCCATTCTTTTCATGTAAACTTTTGGCTAGCTATATCTTCTCCCTTCTGTTCTCGGAGAACTAATTATTTGAACCTGAGTTTAGAAATTCATAGGCCTGTCAAATAATATAATATTACAATTTGCCCATTGTTCTAGCTTATTGAAATTTTTTTCATTGATTTTTGTCCTCCATTGTCCTCCACTTTTCCTCCTACCTTTGTGTCATATTCCTGGTTTGATAAGCACTCCACCTTCTCCTGGATCTCAGTCATTGCTAAAAATAGTAAACAGAGCAAGGTGATGTCAAAGTCCTGTGATACTTCACTGGAAACTACTTTAGGGTGACATTTGTCAGGTAACACTCCTTGTAATGTTCCACACTTTATGAATCTGCTCAGTCTGATCCTCATCTCTTCACCTGGTCCATGAGGATGTTTCCAGAGACAAGGTCAAAACCTAGTTGAAACTCATTGCATCTACCACATTCTCCTGGTTTAAAGTTGGTTCAAACACACGACCTTAATGAACCTGTGCCAGGTACAGACCCTGTGGCGCAGGTGAAACAGCCCTGAATGGTGAAGCCTTAGGAATTGAATTTGAATCCTAGCTATGTCACCAGGTCTCTACTTCCTCACTGATCAAAAGGTGAAGTTGGATTCCATGACTCCTAACATTCCCAACTTTAGAGCTGTTCCCAAGTATTCCTTCTTCCTTTTCCTCCTCATGGTAACTACCTCAGTTTTGTGCAGGGATTTAAGGTGAAATTTCCTCATCAAAACTCTGTAAGGTAGGTTTGTCATACCCATTTTGCAAGTTCTGCAGAGTTAAGTGACAGTTTTATCTATGTCATGCTGCCTTCTGTAAGGATCATAGCCTCACTTTCTAAACAATAAGAAATGCCACTTTGATAAATACCTAAAATGATGACTCATCATAGTCATTATTTGGGAGCTCCCTCCAGTGATAAAAGAATGCTTCCTTCCTCCCCCACCCCATGTGAATCAACCATGTCCTCCTAAAAGTGCATCCCAGAAGGCCCACCCAGTGTGCTGGAAGCCTTCCTCATAGTTGCTATAGATTAGGCATCTTCTCTTTTTGTCATAAAAGACATCATCTTTTACTCGTGTTCTTTGGAGTTTGTTGGTTATATGTAACAAGCAGGCCTGCACAACATAACAGCCCACTAACGTGTGGTCCACTAACGCGGCCTGCAGGCCAAATGTTGTGCAGGCCTGTGTCACAGCCTTCTCACACCAACCATGTACCTTTATATTGTCCCATTCAGAGTACACTATATACTTAGCACACTGCCTTGTTTACAGCAAGTGCTTAATAAAGGCATGATTAAATTTAATTGGAAAAATAGATCTTTTTCTGGGGATCAACATCACATGGTTATTAGCCATATACAGGTTCGAAAGTACCCTTTTCTCCACTAGATGGCACTGTTGAATCTTTAGGCAAAATCCTGATTTAAAAGACTGAAAGCAGCAAACTTCTGTGTGAAAATGGAAATACAAATCTTTTTTAGACAACACTGGCACAAAATAGATTGGCAAAGCAGTACAAAAATGTGTATTTGAGCCTAGGTGTGTTTATGTTTTATGAATACTTAAAGAATCAATCTCTCTACTACATTCAGTTCTATTTCAAGAGGATTTTAGGTACCTTAGTGGTAACAGAATCTGAGATGCAAAGAGACCTTCATCTGTACTGCCCAGTCCATCCTTGAGCAGGAGTACTTATTATAATAATTTCAAGAAGTGTTTCTTTAGCCCCTACTTGAAGACTTCCAGTTATGAGGAGCTGGCTGCCTTGCCATTCCTTTTTTTTTCTTTTAAAATGTCTTATTCAGTTAGCTAGTTAAAATAATAAGATGTTATCACAGATATCAGTCCCCTTTTTAAATATCTTTATAACAAAATTAGTTACAAACATAGCCATTTGTTAGAAAATTTCAACTTGATCCCAAGGCCTTCCTGAATTCCAAATTCATAATTCCATGAACTCCAGTTTTTTCTTTTAGATAAGTAAGTATTGTTTTACTCAAAGCTATGGTTTAAGAAAAATCTGCTTTCTAGAAATATTTTCAAGAAGAATCACTATTTAAAACCACCATACTGGTTTAACATATCTTGCATACTTAATGCTAGTCCTCAGTGAGAACAATAGATGGATAAATTTTGTGAAGATGCACATGATCAGTTATGCATGTGATACAACATTTTTAACTCATCAGAAGTGACTAGACTTCATCAGTGTCTGAGTCACAGCCAGCATCATGTCAAGAAATGCTATTCTACTGGAGTCTCTAAAATACTGTAGTTGTGGAGCACATAAAAATGCAAGTAACCAAGAGGCATCTTTCATCATGGATAAAAAATCTTTTGGAGGATTTGAGATCAAGTAGCATATACTGGGATTTTACCCTGGTCAAATCTTGTAAGCTTTCATTCCATGCCCTTAGGTAACTCTAAAATTAGGTGGCAGATCTAGTATTGATCTATATAGG
This sequence comes from Phascolarctos cinereus, assembly GCF_003287225.1. Taxonomy (NCBI): domain Eukaryota; kingdom Metazoa; phylum Chordata; class Mammalia; order Diprotodontia; family Phascolarctidae; genus Phascolarctos; species Phascolarctos cinereus. The sequence continues at coordinate 198,747,628 of NW_027556402.1, read as the reverse complement.
TAGAGGGCATGTCCTTACCAGGAATTCCTTATATCAGTGAAATCATAGCTCTAGTCCAAAAAAAAAAAAAGATTAAGAAACCAGAGTGACTCCCCTTGGGACCTTTGTGCCCTCATAGTTACTGTTTTGATTGTGGCCTTTTTCATGGATCTTTGTTTAACTCATGATTTTTTAAAAAATCAATTATTATTTGCTGATTAGTGCTACACCAAGGTTCTTCCAATTGTTACACTGGTTTTTAAATATGTCTTAAGTGAATTAAAGTGGCACTTGGGTAGGCTGTCATATCTATGGAACTTGATGCATATGTCATTGGTATGATAATAATAAGCTAATTTCGGCTTCTTTTGAAACTTTTTTACCCCAGATGGTGTCAATATATAGGCAGAAGTCTAAACTACTGACATTTTGTGTTTGGGGATTTCAAAAAATTCTAACATTTATGAAAATGTTTCATTTTTGATTGCAGGGAAATGGGAATGCCCTTGGCATCATTGTGATGTATGCGGCAAACCATCAGTTTCTTTTTGTCATTTCTGCCCAAATTCCTTTTGCAAGGACCACCAGGATGGGACAGTCTTCAGCACCACAAAAGATGGACGGTTATGTTGTTCTGAACATGAGTTTGGAGTGGAATCTATTAGAAACCCAAAGACTGAGAAACCCTTCCCAGAACCAACCAAGTTGAAGCCCAAAAGAAAGAAAAGAAGGTGTTGGAGGAGAAAAACAGAGTACAAATAGTGACAGACTTCAGGGGTTTTGTGTGTTTGTGCGTGGTTTTTTTTTTGTTTGTTTGTTTTTTGTTTTTAACGGCCAACACTATCTTGTAGATACAAGGGTCTATCTTGTGAATAGGGTCAACGAAGGACACAGTTTTACATATCTAATAAGTGTACAGGTTTCATTTTGGGGGAGAGCATTTTTAAATCCACTGAGCCATCTCTAGCAGTTTCTGCTGTATCTGCACTGATAATGAATTGTGATATACACAATTCAGAATTTTTCAGGACAAACAAAACTTATTACACAACATTACAGTTACACTTGAATTTCTAAGAATGTAATGGTTCCCTCCTGAATTTGGGGATAAAAAAGGCATGATTGAAAAAATTTGACGCCTATTTTCCACTTCACCTGAAAGGTATGTGAGGTGGAAAACCATATTTTCTAAAAGAAAACACTTTTAGTGTTTAACAAAAATAGCTTGACCTTTGCTCAGTGTCTTTATTCAGAAGATACCACAGTGATGTCTGTTTCAAAGGTTTTAACTTGGTTTCCTCTGAAACAGTGAGTTTGGTCATCTTTCCTGCTTTTATAAAAACAGCAAACTGTAAAACTTTTTTTGTTAATGTGAAATATTTTCTCAGAAATGTATATCCCTTTATAAGGAGAGGAGCACCCTAGGATAGTGAGGGGGGAATTTTAGAGGATTTTTTTCATATTCTTTTTTTTTCCTATTTATAGATTACAACTAAAATATAAGGTAACACTTTAGTCTTCAGAGCTGTAAGAGTCTCAAACTTGGAACAACAACTTTTCCTAAAATGGCCACTGTGGTGAAAATCATATCACCTCTTACGGGCATATCTTTTGAATGCACAGTCATCTTGTCATCATTCTTCACCATTTTGGGAAAACGCTTTATATGTTTTTTTATTTGGTTTTTCTTTAATGATTTTTTTATTTTGGCTTTTAATCTCAAAATATATATTTGCTAAGCCTCATTTCACAAATTATTACTAATTGAAATGTATGTTTATTGATGATATCCTGATTTTTCATTACAAAAAAATGTGAACTTGACTATTATAGGGACATTAGACCTGCCATGTGTATGTTTCTATTTAGGCTAAAAGGTGAAATAAATAATTGAGGGAAAAAATGATTTTATGTACTGTTTCCTGCCCCATAGGTGTTTTGATATAAGGATGGGCAGAGTTGCTAACAAATTCTGACCTGTGCAATCATGATCCAACCCAGATGCCCCTAGTTTATGCCCATTTAATGTTTTATACGTACTAGCATAGTTTGCCTTTATAGTGCAGATCTGTTATGTAGCCCTTTTAAAAAATGAAGCATAGTCTATCATAAAAATGTATATTTTTTCAAAACTATTTTTTCAGGGTTTGAAAGATTTAGATTTTAGAATTATTGATGATTAAAGCTATTTCCATTACATGCAAATTTTGTGGGTCTTTTTTCATTGAATTGATACTGGTCTAAAACATGCCATTATCCAACATTATAATATGAAAGCATTTGCAGGGGGGGAGGGGAAAACTGAATAATTGTTTTGCTTTGATTGTGGATCAAAATTTATAAACAATGAGGGGAAGGCTAGCTTTACCCTCTTTCCTTTCTTTTCTCTGTTTCAAGTTATGGTTCTTTAAGATGGGACAAGTCTTACACTGATTTCCATTGTGAGATTTTTTTTGTTTATTTCTATTTTTTCAACAAGTAAAAGAGCACCCAGCCATGGTGTAATATTTCAGAGATAATAAGTTCCCTTTTTTTAAAGTTTTTTTTTTCCTGCTCTGAGAATTCATTCAGATATTTGGAAGTTTGAGGTATAAACTCCAAACAGCTCACAGTTTATTTCTTGTCCCTCTATTCCCTCTCTCTCATTCTATCCAAGGTTATTTGGTGTAAAAGAAGGGAATTAGGGGTATCACGGGGGATAGCAAGGTGACTGATTGGGAAAAGGTAAAGAAGAAAGTGAGCATCTCTAACAACTTTTGTTTTTTTAAAGAATAAAGGAAATACTTGAGAAGCAGCTACTTTTAACATCTCCCGAGAATAAAATTCATCTTGAAAAGGAATTTACGAAAACCCACTTTTGGTAATGATACTTAAGAAAATTGACAAGTCAAGTGGATTTTGAAATTCAATTGTACTGTATTTTTTGCTTTATTAGATTGCTATGTATCACTGGTTATAAGAAGCAGAAGAACATTGTACCTATCCATTTTGTAACCAGGCAGGTTAACATCATTAGGCACCTCATAGATGACTTTAGCGTTTCTCTACAGAAACTGCCAAATGTTTGAGAGGTACCCCATGGACAGATAGACCTGGTTATCCTTTGTTGATCGTATTTGGCTTTTATTAAAACTCTTTTTGTAGCAGGAGGGGAGGCCATCAAAGTATGCATTACATTTGCCCAAGCCCTGTAAATATTAACCTGCCTGGGGATATGTAGCGGCTCTTCAACAACTTTGTTGAGCACTGAATGTTTAAGAAAAAACTGACTTCACTGTTGTTAACTGTGGTGCTGTTCCCTGACCTCACTGCTTCCACCCCCAACTATAATACATATATGTGTCCCTAAAAGACATTTTGGGGCACTTAGTCACTTAGTGGCATTAACATTCTACATGTTTATGTTGTTAATTTCTAGAAATTATATTCATTATGTGGAAAATTGTTACCTAGATGATTTCCTTTTAGAATTAGCCTCTTAGAAATGTTTGAGGCAGATGTAAAGGATTTGTTCATGAAAATAATATGCACCTTATCCCCTAGAACAGAAAAGATGTTATAAGGAAAAGGACCTTACCATTTTTCTTCTCTGGAATTTAAGCATCATGCAAAATACTGTGTACCAAAAAAACAAATGTGTCAAATGATAGAATTAGCCAAGGCCTATTAATTTTGCAAAATAATAACCAATTTTAAGAACTTTAAAATGTATTACTATAGACCTGCCTACCTATTGTGAAAGTGGTTGGCTATTTTCTTAACAAAATTTGGATTGTTTTTAATCAGTCAAAATATGCTATTTCCTCCTAATTGTTGGGCAAGCTTTGAAACATTATAGTAAATAAACTGTTGGCAGTATTTTTAACACTAAGAAGTACATTCTGTTGGCCTCATTTTAGTTTTTCCAAATTATTTTATGATCTAGGTTAGAAAGTTTCTAAAAAAGAATGGTCCTTTTTTCTTTTTTACAGGTTTCCTTCTCAAAGTGATCCTTTAAGAAAAAATGAATTTTCTACATTGTAATTTTCCACATGTTTATATTTCAGAGTAAAGCGACAAACACTGACAAAACGAAATTTTCTTTTTTGGATAAAAGAACTAGTTATAGCACAAGTTAGCTTTTTTAAGTTAATATTTCAAAGTTTTCACTTAATTGGTTCTCAGAGAATTTTGGGAACGTTTATAGAGATTTTGATTATGACCACCCCAAAATCAGCTTCCATCTTTTGGGTGCTTCTGTCTTTGAATTTCTTAGAAGAAAAAAAAAGTTAGGATATTACTTTAATCTTTTGGCACCAGAGATTGACAAAGGGTCTGAAGTTAGATTTTACAAATATGCAAAAGCTTACCCAACCATCTTTAATCAGACTTGTTTTAAAACCAGTCCTCTATCAAGTATCCAATCCTAGTCCCAAATATATGCCGTCTCAGGCCTTTGTAACTAAGATATAGATGCTACTCTAGACTATTGTACAGATTACAACTCTTTAGTTAATGAATTCTCCAGTTGGGACATATAATATTTGTGGGATAGTTGGGTCTCTTTAAACTTTTAATAAAATTGTCCAGTCCTCTAAACAGTTGAATATAATAGAATACAGTTGCATTTTTTGCTTATATCCCAGTTACATTAAATGCTACTCTTTTCCTGGATGTTTATCTATAATTAAGGACTGCATGCTCAGGTTTGAGTTTGTAGAATTTTTTGAAGTATTTACCCTGATGAGCCCAAGGTATACACATTCCCCCAACTTGAGACTATATTATTTTCAGGAAATTAAATGAATGTTAAATGCAAAAGACTTTGTATCAGTTACCAAATATCTTCATCCTATGTGAAATGAAACCTGCATGGTACTATATGAATGTTGGGAAAAATATAGTCAGATTTTTGTACAACCCATTTTGCTAAATGGTGTATTAAGTTCTACCCTGTTGAGATGTGAAATAATGTTGTTAGAAACAACAAAAAAAGTTATGTTTTTGTTTGTTTACCTCTAAACAAGTTCCATTTACAGTAATGTCAGGTATTAGAAAGTTATATGAATGTTGGATGATGGCCCCAAATTTAATTTGTTAGCCTAGGAATAAATATTCCATTTCGGGGACATACTGAGATGTAGAGTTTTTGAATTGCCTAACATTGGAGGGGGAGGGAGGGGAATGGAAGAATAGCTTTTAAAGGGGAAACTTGTGTTTGAGAAAAGTGTGTGATTATTTTTCTGTATAAAATGAAGAAGAGGTTTGTCTTTAACCTTCTTTTCTACAGAAGTCTGTTCAATGTTTTTAATTGTCTTTTGACTATTTCTGTTACTTTTTATTAGGACTCAAATGCTACTGACTCAGTGTTTTTCATCCCAAGGGTTCTGGTATAAATGACTAAACTAAAAGTGTTGTAAGGAAAAGTTTCCAAGGAAGTTTTGTCACTTGTCAGTCAGTGCTTTAAAATCCAAATTAATTTGAGAGAGAAGCCTCAACCTATACAGAATGCCAGCATTTACAAAGGCAGATATAATTGGCCCTCTAAGAAGAATCACTTTTGGGGACAAAATTTAAAAGGCCTTTCTGTTGGGGCAAGGTGAAACTGAATGATGAAGGTCCCAGAAACTCCTCTAATTGGTTATGACTATAGACTCAATTCTCAGTTTCCAAACCATGCTCCCTTTATTTACCTTGTTTACTACAACCTATGTGGCAAAAATTAACCCCATTTTGTAGCTTGGTGCATGGCATTGTCAATGCTTGCAGAGTTCTGTATCCCAGACGTGTTCTGCACAGGTTCCATAGACTCATAACAGTGCCAATAAGTATAACTTTTCTACTTGGGCTATTACATGTGGATTACTGTTTTATTTTGGAAAAATGTAATTTTATAGTCAATTTGGTTCAAGAAGTACTCATTAAAGGTGAAATGTTCACATACCAAAGACCTAATTGGAATTGTTTTTATTACCATGTAATTTAGACTTTTCAGAATTTCAGAAGTTACAGGGATCAATTCAGCATCTATTAAGGGGGCACCATATAGGTCCAGTGTGTAAAGTGTTTCAATCAATCAAAGATTTTCCAAGATAGGCCTTGCAAGGGAATATAATATCTGTGTGCAGGCACAAACTCAGTGGTAGTGCCCTCATCGATGCTCAACAATGGATAACATTATGAATAACTTCTGATGGAGTTAAAAACAAATCTTGTCATAAAGTACTCCAGTAATCCCTGAAGTACAGATTTGGTTATGAGAGACAAGCTCAGCTACTATCAAAAGTCCTAGGATTTAGAGCAGAAAAAAGACCTTTATGATCATCTCATCTAAATCCCTCAACTGAAGTGAAATGACTTGCCCAACATAAGTAGTAACTAGGAGACCTGAGTTTTGAATCTAGGTTCTCTGGACTTCAAAGCTCTTTTTTACTGCTCTGAGTTGTCTGAGTTAGCCTGTTCACTGTCCCATTTGTAACACTGTTCTGTAAGATTAAATTTCCTTGAGTTTTTCACGTACACACACACACAAAAATGAAGCACTTATCAAATACCTACTCTCTACCAGGTGCTGTTCTAGGTTCTAGGGAATCCCTGTTCTTCTGTAGCTCCCATTCTGTCAATAGAGATGTGCACATAACTACATACAGAGTTATCCAAAATGAATGGAAGGTAGCTGGGCATCCTGAGCATATAGTAGGGCTTGGGGAGATCAGGAAAGGCTTTGTGTAGAAGTGGGCACTTAACTGGTCTTGAAGCACGGTGAAGGGTTCTGAGGCAGAGATAAGGTAAGTACTTTTAAGGAATGGTCAGTGCAAGGCCATGGAGCCATGCGGTGCCTTTTGTGAAGAACAGATGGCAGAGGGCAGTGTATGATGAAATAGGAAATACAGGCTGAGGGCAACTTATCAAAGCCAATTTGGACTTTAAAGGCCAAAGAGGAGTTTATTTTATCTTAGTGGTACTAGGAGGTCACTGGAACTTAAATAGAATAAATAGGAATAAATGGAAATAAACAGGTACAGGGATGATATCTGGGTTTAAGGAAAATCACTATGGCAATTGTGTGGAGTATTAGATTGAAGACAGGCCATTGCAATGGTCAGGCAAGAAGTGATCAGGGCCTGAAATAAGGTGGTGACTGTCAATAGAAGTGCTTGAATGGGACAGATGATGAAGTAGAAATGAAGTGGTAATATTTGGTATTGATTGGATATGTAGGGTGACGGGAAAGTAAAGAATTGAGGATACCACCAAAATTATAAACTAGGAGTAGTGGTACCAAAGTCTCGTTACTGGAGTAAACTCACAGAACTGCTGAGAAAACTAGAAAACGAGTCTGTTAAAAAATTAGACTAACACCTTACAGCATATATCAAGATTAGGTCTAAATAGATAAAACAACTTAAATAATAAAAGATCCCAGTATCACATCATAAGCAAATTAGAGGAACAAGAATATTTCTTTTTGGATCTATGGATAAAGTGAAGAATTCTTGATGAAACAAGGGGTCATAAAATAGAAAAATTTGATTACATGTAATTTAAAGGGTTTTTTGGGGGGTAGCTAGGTGGCACAGTGGATAGACCACTGGCCCTGGAGTCAGGAGGACCTGAGTTCAAATCAGGCCTCAGACACAACACTTAACTACCTGTGTGACTCTGGGCAAGTCATTCAACCCCATTGCCTAAGCCCCCCCCAAAAAAAATTTTTTTTTGAATCAATAAAATCAATGTGGCTAAAATCAGAAGGCAGACAACAGGCAAAAAAAAAATCTTTAAAACAAGTTTCACTGATAAAGGTCTGATTTATAAAATATTCAAGGAATTGATTAAAATTTATAGGAATAAGAGCCATTCTCCAGTTGATATAATCAATGGATATGAATAGGAAGTTGTCAAAGGAAGAAATTCAAGCTATCAATAGCCATATTTTTCACATGGTTTGCATCACTAATAGAGAAATGCAAATTAAAGCAACTCATGTTCCATTTCAGACCCACCAGACTGGCAAAGATTTTTTTAAAAAGAAATGATAAATGGTGGAGGGGTAGCAGGAAAATGAGTGCATTCCAGCCATTCTGGAAAGTAATTTGGACCTATGACAATTTATTTTCTTCCCCTCCTGTCTACATACCCTCTAATGGGAGGGAGACAATTAAATCCTTGCTAATTGAAAAAAAAATTTTTTTAAAGTATAATGATGCCCTCAACAGAAATAGGAAGTTCGGAGGGATGGATTTTGAGGGAAACATGAGTTCAGTTTTGAACTTGTTGAATTTAGGCTATCCAGTTGAAATGTCCAATTAACAGCTTGTGCTGTGTCAGAGAGACAGACAGACTGGGGCTAGACCATGGGTCTTTGAGTTACCTGGTTAGAGAGGACAAATCCATGGGAATTGAGGTTAATGAAAGAAAGTATAGAAAGAATAGGACCTAGGACAGAGCCTGGGAGATGTGACATGGATGATAAGGAGATTGAGGAGTGGTCAGGTAGAAGATAGTGTCATAGAATCTCAGACTATCTAGAAGATGGTTAACTGTCAGATTTGCTGCAGAGCTATCCAGAAGGATGAAATTGAGAAGAAAGCATCAGATTTGGCAATTAAAAGATGGCTGGGGGTGGGGAAAAGATGGCTGGGGATTTTGGAGAGAGCAGTTTCAGTTGAATGATGAGGTCAGGTGCCAGATTAAAGAGGGTTAAAGGAGTAAAAGAAGAGGATGTGGAAGCAATCAATGGAGACAGCTTTGACTGGGTTAGGTTGGAGACATACAGGACGATAGCTTGAGGAGATGGTAGGGGGCCAGTGAAGATTTGTTAAGGACTGGGGAGACCTGGGCATGTTTAAGGGTAGAGAGGGAGCCAGTAGCTTAGGACAGATTAAAGACGGAGGTGCAAGCTTTGAGGGGGAAATCTACTTGGAGGCAGCCAGTGATGGGATCAAGAGCACATACAAAGGGTCGGCTTTGGCCAACAGAAGGATCACTTTATCAGAGATTGGAAGAAAGGAAGAGTGAATGGGGGTTATGTACAAGGGACTTGAGCACAAAAAGGAGAAGGGGGAGTTCATGACAAACAGCCTCAATTATCTTAGTATAGTACTAACTACCTGCTTTTAAAATGCAAGAGTTGGTCTAGATGATCTCAAAGGCCCTATGGTGCTTTGAAAATCTATTAACATCATTAAATAAATTGTGTATAATGTCATTTACATTGTATAATGTCTGTTTGAATAGGGTACCTTCCCACTTGGGTTTTATTAAAATGAGGGGTGATGACAACATTTTTTGAGTACCTTCTATGCACCAGGCACGGTGCTAAACACTGACTATAGACATCTCTTAACTAGGAAAGGTACCAAATAAATAGCTCACAGTTTTAAGCTACTTTAAGAGTTCGCCATGGGCTTTCCTCCAAACAACCCAGTGAGAGAGGGAATACAAATACTTTATTCCTGTATTACAAATGAGGAAATAAGCTTCAAGGTTAGGAAACTACCCACCCAGCTAGTAAATGGCCAAACTGGGATTTGAACCCAGTAACTTAATACTCCCAATTTCACAGGGTTATACTGAGAAAAATGCTTTGTAAACTGGAACTACTGTTCTTAACGAATGAAAGGTGACCAATTTGTCTTTTACATGGTGTTATATAAACTGTCATCTGGTGACTAACACTTTGAATTTCAATACCATATATAGTGTTTTCACATCCTTTTCTTCATCTTATTTGATGTTCATAATCCCAACAGGTAGGCAGAAGAATAATTTGTTTTCATGTCTGTAAAATGAAGATAAGACCCAGAAAGGGAAAGCGTCCTGGCCACCTTCATAAGGCTAGTTAATGTAAGAGCCTCGGCCTTCCCCACTATCAACCGAACTGATAAACCCTAGCTGACTAAGTGTTACAATTGTGACTTCACCCAACACTGCCGTGTGCTCAACCCTCTACCAAGCTTTCTACCATCCTGGGCACTGCAAGCTACCACTTAGTCAATTTACACACCCAAAGTCCTCTTAGCTTTTACATGGTGCTTTCCTCATAGCCATCTTGTGTCGGAGAGAGGACAACCAAGAGTGATCATTCTTACTTTAAAGATGAGGAAACCAAGGCTTAGATGAAGCTGATTTGACCAGCTATATCTCTATATATTATATATTATAGAGATATATCTCTCTATTATGTCTATATGATATATATTTATGTCTCTAATTTAGAGATGTATCTGTTATATATTAGAGATATGTCTATATATCTATATCTATATTTCTAGACCTATTTCTACATTATATATATCTATATATAATTTATAGAAATACATCTATTATATTAAAGACATAGCTAGGCAAATTACCTACATAAAATGTGTTTGTATATATCTATGTACATGTATCTTTCTACATCTGCATGTATATACATGAGCATTATCTACATGCATGTACATGTATGTACATAACTGCACATCTGTCTATACACGTCTAAATTTTACCTCTGTATGTCTACATATTTATACATGTGTATATATCTATATCCATGTGTATCTACACGTGTAAATATCTATATCTATACACCTGTGTATATCTATACATCTCCACAGTGTATATATTTAGATCTACATACACATATGTGTGTATGTGCATCTCCACATAGGTATTTACACATATGCACATATATGTGTATATATCTAAATCTATAACTACAGAAAGAGATAGCTGGGAAAGTGACACCTCCAGGGCCTCACTGCAGCCTAGAACTCTGGAATACAAAACTTGTGCCTTTAAGATTGTGCCATAAATGGGGGCAAAGCCAAGATGGTGGAGAAAAGGCAGCAACTCACATGAACTCTCCCCAAAATCTCTCCTAACACCTTTAAATAATGCCATAAAACAATTTCTGGAGCAGCAGAACCCACAAAAGGACAAGGTGAAATAATTTTCCAGCCAAAGATAACTAACTTAGAAGGTCAGCAGGAAAGGTCTGTCGCACCTGGGTGAGAGAGTGGAGCACAGTCTAGCTCAGGCCACACCAGCACAGACTGGTCCTCAGCAAAACAGGGGCAGGCCTTGGGAGCCACTGTATCAGCAGTGGTAGCTGCTTCCAGAGCTCTCAGCCCACAGATGGTAAGGGGGTCGAACAACTAATCAGGAGATTACAGGGGGTCTCTTTGCTGGCACTGGGGGCAGGGACTCTTTGCTTTGCCCACACTCAGATCCAGGTTGCAGTCCTGGGCAGCAGTCCCAGAGTGAGGAGGGACATTAGTGTGCCAGAGCTTGCAGCCGTAGTAGAGCAGGCCATAGTTCCAGGGCAAAAAAAGAGTGCTTGTGGTTGCTCACATCTCTCCTTAGGTCACACCACTTTGGAAGAAGTGAAAATTTACAGGTCCCTGTATCTCTGAAAACAGCTGTACAAAACTCTGAAGGTTGGGACAGTGTGCCCTCCACCCTGGAAGCATAGCCCTACTTTAACAAAGAGTTAAAATCAGGAAAATGAGCAAATGGAAAAAAAAATTCTGACCCTAGAAAGTTACTATGGTGACAAGGAAGATCAAAACACACTCAGAAGAAGATAATAAAGTCAAAACTCCCACATCCAAAGCCTCTAAAAAAACATATGAATTGGTCTCAGGCCATGGAAGAGCTCAAAAAGGATTCTGAAAATCAAGTAAGAGAGGCAGAGGAAAAATTGGGAAGAGAAATGAGAGTGAGGCAAGAAAATCATCAAAAATAAATCAACAGCTTGGTAAAGGAGACACAAAAAAATGCTGAAGAAAATAACACCTTAAAAAACAGACTAGCCAAATTGGTACAAAAATTCTCCGAAGAAAAGAATTCCTTAAAAAGTAGAATTGGCCAAATGAAAAAGGAGGCACAAAAGCTCACTGAAGAAAACAATTCCTTAAAAATTAGAATTGAGCAGATGGAAGTTAGTGACTTCATGAGAAATCAAGAAACAATAAAACAAAACCAAAATGATGGGGGAAAAAACAGAACACAGTATGAAATACCTCACTGGAAAAACAACTGACCTGGAAAATAGATCCAAGAGGGATAATTTAAAAATTATTGGACTACTTGAAAACACCTGAAAAACCTAAAAAAAAGAGCTTAGACATCATCTTTCAAGAAATTATCAAGGAAAACTGCCCTGACATTGTCAGAACAGTGGGTAAAGTAGAAATTGAAAGAATCCATGATCACTTCCTGAAAGAGATCTCAAAATGAAAACTCCCAGGAATATTATAGCCAAATTTCAGAGCTCCCAGGTCAAGGAGAAACTATTGCAAGCAGCCAGAAAGAAATAATGCAATTATTGTGGAGCCTCAATCAGGATAACACAAAATTTAGTAGCTTCTACATCAAAGGCTCAGAGAGCTTGGAATACAATATTCCAGAGGGCAAAGCAGCTAGGATTACAATCAAGAATCACCTACCCAACAAAACTGAATATAATCCTTCAGAGGAAAAAAAGACATTCCATGAAATAAAGGACTTTCAACCATTCTTCATAAAAAGAACAGCAAATTTGACTTTCAAATACAAGACTCAAGGGAAGCATAAAAAGGTAAACGGGAAAGGGAAATCATAAGGGACTTAATAAGGTTAAACTGTTTACATTCCCACATGGGAAGATGATACTTATAACTCACAAGAACTTTCTCATTATTAGGCAGTTTAGAAGGAGTATATATAGCAGAGGGCACAGGTGTGAGTTGAATATGAAGGGATGATATCTGAAAATATAAGATTAAAGGGTGAAAGGAATATACTGGAAGAAAGGGAAAGGGAGAAGTATAATGGGTTTAATTATCTCACATAAAAGAGGCAAGAAAAAGCTTTTACAGTGGAGGTGAAGAGGGGGAGTGAGTGAACCTTACTCTCATCAGAATGGGCTTAAAGAGGGAATAACACACACATTCAATTGGGTATAGATATCTATTTTGCCCTACAGAAAAGTAGGAAAGGAAGGGGATGAGAGAAGGAGGGGGGGGCGGTGATAAAAGAAAGGCCAGATTAGGGGAGGGAGTAGTCAGAAGCAAAACACTTTTGAGGAGGGACAGGATGAAAGGAGAGAGAGAATAGAATAAATGGGGGGGGAATAGGATGGAGGGAAATATAGTTAGCAACTGTGAAAAAAATTCTGAAGCAAGTTTTTCTGATTAAGGCCTCATTTCTCAAACATATAGAGAACTGAGTCAAATTTATAAAATTAAGAGCCATTCCCCCCATTGATAAATGATCAAAAGATAAGATCAGTTTTAGATGAAATAATCAAAGCTATCTATAGCCATATGAAAAAATGCTCTAACTCACTATTAATTAGAGAAATGCAAATTAAAACAATTCTGAGGTACTACTTAATAGCTATCATATTGGCTAATAGATTAGAAAAGGAAAATGACAAATGTTAGAGACAATGTGGGAAAATGAGATATTAATGCACCATCAGTGGACTTACGTACTGACTCAACCACTCTGTAGAGCAATTCTGAACTGTGCCCAAAGGACTATAAAACCATGCATACCTTTTGACCTAGCAATACCACTACTAGGTCTGTATTCCAAAAGAGATTTAAAAAAAAAAAAGGAAAAAGGACCTATATGTACAAAAATCTTTATAGAAGCTCTTTTCAGGGGGCAAAGAATTGGAAATTGAGGAGATGCCCATTAATTGGGGAATGGCTGAACAAACTGTGGTATGTGATTATGATAGAATACTGTTGTGCTATAAGAAATAATGAGCAGGATGTGCTCAGAAAAACCTGGAAAGACTTATATGAGCTCATGCAAAATGAAATGTACTGTGTACAAAGTAACAACAGCAATACTGTAAGATGATCAGCTGTGAATGACTTAGCTATTCTCAGCAATACAATGATCCAAGACAACTCTGAAGGACTTATGATGAAAAACGCTATCCATCCCCAGAGAAAGAACTGATGGTGTCTGAATACACATTAAAGCATACTTTTTTACCTTCATTGTTCTTGAGAGTTTTTTCTTTTTGGTCTGCTTTCTTTCATAACAGGACTATTATGGAAATGTTTTGCATGACTACACATGTACAACCTATACTGAATGGCTTGCTTCCTTCTATGGGAGGAGGCTGGGGAGGGAGGAAAGGAGAGAATAAAAATGAATATTAAAAATTACTTTTCCACATAACTAGGGAAAAACAAAATACCAAACAAAAGTTTAAAAGGGGTAGGGAAAAAAAAGATTATGCCATAATACTGAGAAGAAGGGAGACCAGACCTTCGTCCACAAAGGCTAAATTGGTGTGCTATGACAGTTTAAGTTATTTTAAAATCCAGGAAACATCACCAGTGGAAATGAAAAACTGACTGTCCTGGAGACCCATGTGTATAATGCTTTTCGTTCTTTGTAACTGAATGATCAGAAATTCTAATCACTCTCTCCAAGTCATCAAGTCTTTACTTGACTGTCCATCTGAAATGATTGCTTTGTTTTTTTCTTCCTATCCTGTCTCACATGTTAGGAGTCCGTTACTCTGGGGGTTCAGTGGTACAGCGGCTGGCTAAGGCCTCCAGAATGGGGCAAAATTCAGTCGACAAGCCTTTAGTAAATGCTTATGCTTACTAGGTGGCATTGTGCAAAACACTGGGAATACAAAGAAAAGCAAAAATCACCTTGAGTCTCTGCCCTCTAATGGGCATACCTAAGGCCACCTCCCACTGTCCTTCCTAGCTTTTCCTCCTGGCTCTCCAAGTGCCCCCGGTCTTCATACAACCATTGGCTCATCTTATAGATGAAGAAATTGAGTCAAGCAACTTGCCCATGGTCACCCCAAGACCAATGTTCTTGTGACTTTCACTAAGATGTGAATGACTGATACAGTAGCCAGGCTACAGCGAAGAGGGCTCTGCATTTGGAGGCAGGGAGACCTGTGTTTGAATCTTGAATCAGACATACTATAACCATATGACTGTGGGCAAGTTACTTAATCCTTTACCACCTTCCATTTCATCAAGTGTAAACTGAGACAATGGGAATTGACAGCCCTTAGGATCCCTTCCAGCTCTAAATTCATGCTGTGTCATGGGGTTGGCAGCAGCTCGGAGACCCGCCCCGCTTGTGAAACATCAGCCCCAATCCACCATCTGTATCCAGCTGCCAGTAGTTACAAAACTACCGGAGCAAAATCTCATCTTCTTTAATCAAGGAGAATGCAAATTCCTTGAGGGGAGAGACTTTATTATTTTTGAATCTCTAATAATAGCAGCTAGTATTTATCTAGTGCTTTGATGTTTGCAAATATTTCATTTGATCCTTCCAGGGAGGTGCTATTATTACCCCCATTTTACAGATGAGGAAACTGAGTCGGGCAATGGTTAAGTGACTCGTGTCCAGGGGTTTATATCTGAGGCCAGATTTGAATTTGGGTTTTCCTAGCTCCAGGCCCAGCTCTCCTTCCACTGCAATGCCTCGCTACCTCACTGAGAGGCTTGCCATGTTCAAAAAGGTCCAGCATTTGGAAGAGGTGTATAGGTTAACTCTGCCTAGCAGTAGTAGCAGTAGTAGGGACAGTAAAAGGAAGGTAAAAGAAAGCAGACGCTGCTTTCACGAGAGGCAGAACTGACATCCTCAGAGCTGTTCAACAGTGGAACGAATGATTCAGGTGGTGAGAAGCCCTGCCCAAAGAAGTTCAGTTACCACTCACTAGATGTGCAATGATGGGAAACTCATTTCTCCTTCTCTGGGCTTCAGATGAACTTTCCTCATCTGTAAAATAGAGGAAATGATTTTTGGACTGATTATGGGACCTTATGTGGCTGTCATGAAGAAAGCACTTTGTAAACCCAAAACAGTTGTGATCTTAGAGTCAAGTATATGAAAAGAAGAAAGTGAAGAAAACCCAGAAGGAGCTCATAAAGAACAGGGAGGTCCTGAGGGAATAGTAAACACCAGGTTGGCTAGGAATGAGATATGGAGAGGAAGAATGAGGGGCTGAAATCAGAGAGACATTTACAGTCTGAGTTCTTGGGTTTTTGCTAGGCAATGGGGTTAAGTGACTTGCCAGGGTTACACAGCTAGTAAGTGTTGTATGTCTGAGGTCGACTTTGAACTCAGGTCTTCCTGACTCCCGGGCTGGTGTTCTATCCACTGAGCAACCTAGCTGCCTGAGTCACAGTTCTTGGAAGACATTACAGAACTGGAGGGGTCCCTGACAGAACATCTAGTCCAGGATCCTAAGCTTCCCCACACACACCTCCCTCTTCATTTTACCAAGGGGGAAAGTGAGTCTCAGAGCCAGGAACTCCAAAAGGTAATCAGTCTAAAAAGTGGTGGAGCTGGGACTGGAACCCACATCTCTTGATTCTCACTTCATAGCTCCCTCCATCACATACAATATCTCAGAGCTGGACAACGATCTCATCTACCCTATGCATGGATAGCAGCCCCCTTCTATGAGAGTTATCTTCAGGTGGGGTTGGTCATTCAGGCTCCACTGGAAGGCTGCCAGTGGGAGAGAACTCAGGAACTCTTGAGGAAGGCCATTCCATTTTTGATCAATGCTAATTGCTAGCATGTTCCTCCTCTCATCAAACACAAATCTCCTTCTTGGCAATGTCCATCCACTGTTCCCTGTGAAATGGAAAAGAACAAGCCTAATTTCCAGCCCAATTTCTCTTTTATGGGCAGTTGCCAAAAGTGGTACCATAGTGCACAGAGCACTGGCCTCAGAACCAGGAAGCCTCCTCTTTCCGAGTTCAAATCTGGCCTCAGACACTTACTAGCTGTGTGCCCCTGGGCAAGTCACTTAACCCTGTTTGCCTCAGTTTCTCATCTGTAAAATGAGCAGGAGAAGGAAATGGCCAATCGCTTCACTATCTTTGCCAAGAAAACCCCAAAATGGGATCTTGAAGAGTTGGACACAACTGAACAACAAAATCCTTTTTATATGATAGCCCTTCACACACTTGAACACAGGAATCATTCCTCCTCTTCACCCCTCTCTGTATGTCCCCCAAGGCTCTCTTTAGCTCCTCCAAATGAAACTCCTATAATATAGTCTCTAGCCCCTTCCATCCAGGTCATCCTCCTCTAGATATGCTCCAACCTGTCAATGTCACACCTAAAACGTAGCTCCAAAACAGAACATGACATTCCAGATATAGTCTGACCAGAGCAGAGAACTGAATCCCCCACATTGTGGACACTATAGCTCTCAAGGCTCAGATCATCTGGGCTTTTCAGACCTTTGATTCATATTCAATTTGCAGTTCACCAAACTCCTGAGATCTTTTTTCCCCCACATATTTTCACCCTTTTCTTTTATGAAAATTGGACACTCATCCATTTCCAGTCTTATAGTCTCCCTCCCTTTCTTTAGTTCCTACCAGTTTACGTGGACTGTCTTGTTGGGACGGCTCCAATGGTGAGGGTGGCCAAGAAATATTTGTCAAAGTCACTTTGTGCTGTTCTTGTGACTGGGTTACAGAGGCAAGGGCTCGACAATAGTATTGCTAAGGGGACTGAGAATTGGTTGAATGGCTGGATCTAAAGAGATGTCATTAGTGGTCTGACATCAACAGGAAGACTTGACTTGAGTAAAGAGTGCTGTGAATCTGGCCTTGGCTTTATGTTATTTAACATTTTTTCAGTGGCTTGGATAAAAGTATCAATGACACGCAGAACACACAGAACTGGAGAGACAGCTACGAGCTGTGTACGTGTAACAAAGTCAGGATTCCCTCCATCCACAAATCTTCACCAACTAAAATATTGGGTCTGAACCAAATGGGATATTTCATGGGGATAAGGGAAGTCTCTGATTTGGGTTGGGAATCAACTTCACAAGTATGAGATGGAGGCACTGTTTGGACATCAGTTCACCTGTAAGAGATCTGGCTATGTAAAATACCAGTCAAAAAAATCTGTGAGATGAGATTACATTAAGAGGGTGCCCTAGCCAAGTAGTTGAGGGCCCTACTCAGATCACACTTGGAACATGGTGGCCAGTCCTGGATGCCACATTTTAGGAAAGCCACTGAAAGCCTTTAGAGGAGGGAAACCAAAATGGTGAAGGGCTTCAAGATTCTTCTATATAAGGATCAGTTGAAAAAACTGGATTTGTTTCGCCTGAGATAAGTAGATAAGGAGACCTGGGGCAACATGATGGCTGCCTCTAAGTATCTAAATGTCATGGGAAAGAAGGCTTAGATTGATTTTGCTGGATGTCAGAGGGTAGAAGTTACAGAGGCAGTTTTAGGCTTGATATCAGGAAATGATAACATTTATGTAGGACTTCAAGGTTTGCAAGCACATCACAAATATTACCTCATTTGATCCTGACAACAACTCCGCGAAGTAGATGCTACTGTTATCTCCATTTTACAGATAAGGAAACTGAGGCAGGCTGGGGTTAAATAAATTTCCCACCTAGCTAGTAAACGTTTGTGACCAGCTCTGAACTCAAAGTCTTCCTGATGCCAAGTCTGTCTGCTGTACCATGGAGCGAGTAAGGGCTGTCAGATGTGATGTAGAGATTCTCATGCAGATACGGTTGGACTAGATGACCCAGGGCCCTTCCAACTCAGACTACAGGATGACAGGATTCTATAGTGAACTGCACACATGTGGTAAGTCCCATGTGCCACGTACTTCCACGAGGCAGCTGGCTCGCAAAGACTAGCTTATCTACATGTCTGGCCTTGGTACTTTTTTTTTAAATACTTTACTGATACTTTTAAATTCTTTTGCATTATTGTCATTCCTCATTAACCCCCCTTCCCCAAAAGCCCTCCTTTGTGAACAAAGAGCAGCATTTACACCAAACAAGCCAATACCTTGACTACGAGAGGGATGCAGTCAGGACCTGGCTCTTTCTGTTTTGGCATCTGTATTCCCAGCACTCGGCACATGGCAGGTGCTTACCAAATCAGCTACAGACTTATGTATTTTATTGATTAAAAAGTACAGTTGATTTATCACCAATAGTCTTTTTTAAAAATTTAAACATTGTTTTTTTAGGATTCCCAATTCTGTGATATTTTTGGCCAGCTATTTTATTGGTCACTCTTCATTTTAGAAATGAACTCCGGTGTTCTTGCCTCTGAAGCCACCTCTATCTGCTACATCATGCTACTTGCTTACATTGTTAATATAATCTCTTCTCCCTATGAATTGTAATCTGACCACTCACCTAACCTCTAGGCCTTACTTTCCTGGTCTGTCAAATGGAGTTGGTTTATATCAGAGGAGCCAAATTTGCAGCCCCCACTGGGAAATGTTTAACAAAATAAAACACAAACCAATACAGATAAGGTTAACTTGTGGTTTTCTAAGTCTAGATGCAGCCCAGCAGGGCAGGGATCCCTTTCTATTTGAGTTCGACACTACTGGCTCAGAGAACGTTTAATGCCCCTACAGAGCACATACGCCAGAGCTGGTAGGACCGCAAAGGTCATCTAGATCACCCAAAGGCAGGAAGCTGCCCAGTGCAAGAGCTCTAGATCTGGAGGCAGAAAACTGAGGTGTGAATGTGGGCTTGGCATCTCACCTGGATGACCTCAGTACCTGTGGTTATGAGAGCTGAGGAAGAAATACATCCTCAAAATACATAAATCCTCTTCCTTTAGGAGAAATTCCTGAAATTAGTTCACCACCTGTTTTTTCCTAAGCCCATGGTGAGGCCACTGAAACTAAGCCTGGTAGTCTTTCCAGAAAGTGAGGATTCACAGGCATTCAAGGCACTGACTCAAGAATACAGCAACTCTTCTTTCACAAAGATGCTGCCTACCCATCAGACCCTTTCCCCTTACCCGGCCCTCCCCAAACACCCTCAGTGCAAGCATTTTTGAGATCACAGCTTGGTCAACTGCCCCACAACCGAGTAAACCAGAGAACTGTTGAAAACAACCTCTGGATGCTCACAACTTTACACAGTTTCTTTAGAAAATCTAAACTTTTATTATACAGACTGTTTTACACTGAAAATACGTACCCAGAGACAGAGGATCTATAATATTTTTACAACTGTACAAAAACCAAGAAATAGAAAACATAAGGGGCTCTGCTGGAGATGAAACATTTACAAAATGACTTTTTCTTTTTCTTTTAAATAATCAAAGGCACCAGATTCATGGGATAGGGGCAGTCTGGCTGGCTGATGTTGTAACTCTTACCAGTCAAATCCTGCTGTGAAAATGTTTCTCAGCCTTGAAGGCTACAAAGCTGGGTGGAGCCAGATATCTGGTCCAGCCACAGAAGCCGTCTGTATTTCACAGGATTCAGGCTGAGGAATCGTTCATTGTTCAGGGGAGCGGATGGAAAAGGTATTTTCTGA
This sequence comes from Phascolarctos cinereus, assembly GCF_003287225.1. NCBI lineage: Eukaryota > Metazoa > Chordata > Mammalia > Diprotodontia > Phascolarctidae > Phascolarctos > Phascolarctos cinereus. Next base: position 198,727,362 of record NW_027556402.1, on the reverse strand, counting down.
TCTCTGGCTCCAGGAAAAGTGCTGCCGTCTGGCTCTCAGGACCCTGCCATGCTGCTGAGGGCCTGGCAGCAGCACAGCAAAGCAAACACCAATTTCAGAGGGGGAGAGCATTTCCTCATGAAACAGCAAAATGCTCCCGTTCCCTAGAGAATCAAATGCAGGAAACACATCTTGCTTTCTTCTGAATTGTCTGACGCTATGATGGCCCCTTGACGCAACATGGACTGACCCACCCAAGGGATGGAGGATCTTCTGTGTTTAGCAACTTCCTAAGATAATTATTCAAAAACAGGTGAACTACTGTTGGCTTTTTGCTTCATTAAAGCCTACCAAAACTGAACTAACCCCTTTCCCCCCAAATCAGTAGCTGGACTGAGAAAGTTAAAGAAATAACTTGTTTTGCTAAGGGGCAGCAGTAACAGGCCTTTGTGCTGAAACTGTGGAAGGCGGCACACTCCTGTCTACTCTTTAAATCTGACGACGTATTTCGGTATCTACTGAAATACAAGAAAGTATTAACACATACACGCAGGAAACTCAGAAGTGGGAGCCCCTCTCCAGAGGGCTGCAGCCACTCCTCCCCTTGCCTCTATGCTCCTCCAGTGACTGACTCTGGCCCCAGCACCCCACAGGAATCATCACTTCTACTTCCCGCCCACCAGAGAGCCCATGGATACCACCTCAGCTCTGGAGGATGGAGTGGCCGTGTCTGGTCACCGTCACCCTCAGGCTGGTCTGAGCCCACATCACGGGAGGGGAAGAACTCTCCCAACTGCAAAGGCCGCAAGTCTCCAACACCACTCTGTGTTCTATGCTTGCAGCCAGGTCCTGCAGTTCAAAGCAGTTAACTTTCTACTCACACACAGATACATCTCAATAGAAAAATAACTCAGTTAACAATTACCAGGATTTCTGTTTAAAAAAATTTAAGTTGGATAAAAGGCCAACAGGAATATCAGTCACTAAAATTAAGAAAACTCTCTAACTTATTTTTTTTTGGTTAAATTTAGCTTTGCAAAATGTAACATTAAATCCCAAAACAAAACATCTAAAAAAGAACACCCCAAGTCTTCTCTTCCCCTCCCCCCCAGGAATAACTAAAACCAACCCTACCATTCATTCCAGAGGACTTACTCTGAAAACTAACGCAGGCGGTACCTGCACACCACATGGTCAGGAGTGGTCAGATAACACAGAGTGGCTCTGAAATGACCCTCCAGCAAACACCAACCATAGGAACCCCCCCCGTGGGGCCCAATCCTTGTGCCGCTGCTACCAGCTGACACTACACATGTAAACATTTATCTTCAGAGTAACAATCTGGCTTTGCACCTCTGAATTATTGCTCCAACCCCATCCCCTACCCCAAACCAAAGGTCTTGATTGTTTCAGACTTGAACCAAAAAGGAAAAGCTAGAATCAGTTTAGATCAACATGTTGCCTCTCCTGATGATGTGACTGAAGAAGCCAGAAGTGAGGGCCATGCCCACTGTACACACACAAACAGGTTTAAAGACCTCAAATAGTTCTTAAGGCTCTACCCAACAAGTAAGAGGGGCTTAAATGGCCAGAGATCTGCTCCCATGCTCCCCTGGGGTCCCAGCACTAAGACCATTCACATGGCCTGTGAACAGATAAAAATAAACCTAGCCTTAAGTCTCTGCAACCAGGGCAGAAGCCCCAGCTTTTCGTATGCATTCTCATAGCTGTTCTCACCTCTTTCCTACGCCCCCAGGAAGAAGGAAGCCATCACACTGTGAGCATGCCCGCCCTTGGATAAGTCTGAGGACCAGCATGACAACCCATCTCACCTCACACCATGGCCTACTCAAAATTATGCGACCTTTCTCGATGCTGCGGCCCTTGGAAGCCCGGGGGCAGATGCCACCGATGTCCAGCCAGACTGCCAGCAAGGCAAAGGGCCAATCAGATAGTTTGCAAGCAATGTGAGAGTGTTAGTTTTGGCAATACTTGACGTCCCAATACTAAGGGGTAAATGGGGTGCTCATCTAGGCTAAAGAGAGATTAATGCTTCTGGGAGTCCTTATTTTATAGTGCACTGACATGAATGCATTCAGACTGCACAGGATCGCCCAACTCGCCTCACATGCCATTTTTTTTTCCTAGCAAAATGAGCTAAAGCACAAGGTCGTACAAATCTGCAGGGAATTTATCATCTTAGCTTAAGAGAAAATTTGAAAGCAATCTCATAAATCATCTTTCCTCCCCAGGTTTGGAATGGAGCTTTGCTCATCCAGAGAGGAAGTTCTTGGAGGAAGGACTAGGACGTGGCACACGCAGTCCACCTTTTTCATTTTAGAAACCCTACCAATCTACCAGGCCTCAGTCTGTGCAGCTGTCACTCAGAGCACACTCCCAAGGTGGGGCTGGGTAAAAGTTAGCCTGGAAGGGAACAAGAAACAGAGTGTGGATGTCCTTGGGTCAAGGGCCATCTCTGCCATCTCTTCAGCAGAGGCGGCTGCCCATTCTGGCTCGGTCCCCGCAGTCTCGTCCTGGGTCCTCTAGGAAACATTTGTTATGGGCTTATACTTCTTGAGCCTGGTCCACTGGCCAGTGGCATAGTTCATTTCAAAGACTGTGTCAACTAACATGGTGGTGCTTCCCGTGCCGTCAGCTTTGTCAAGAACTTCTGTGCTCACTGAGCTTGATCTGAATGATGTCACCCTGCTCTTGGCAAGGGTTCTCTGTGCAGACAAAACACCAGAAAAAAGAGAATCAAGCAAGAAAGGAAAATAAAGATTTAGAATGTGTGCTGCAAACTGGAATCCATCTAGTTCATTTCTCAAAAAACAGTAAGATATAGGCCATTTCCTACCCCTTTAGGAATACACTGACAGACAAAACAGACAGTGTTTTTAAGGAACTAAACCATCATGATACAATTTTCCTGCATAATGAAGCACCAGCCCAGATTACTAAGATGATTTACGCAGCTCTATGAGGTCCGTTCACTCAGCCCTCCCTGTGAGGCAGGGCTAGGAGGGAGGGAGCACAAGCTGTGACACAGCTTCAAGTGCAGCAGGCCCAAGGGCAGGACTTGGCTAGTGAAAGCCGCAGAGACTCCACACCAGGAATGCAGCCATTTAGCCACAGTATTCGTGAGGTCAGGCTCCTAGGATGTGCTCAGGCTCTGATCTACGCTTGGGGGGGAGGGGAGAGGGGAGAATCTTCCCCAGTGAAACCACAGATTCCTGAAGTCCTACAGTCCTTTCTGCTCTATTACCCTACCTGGGGTTAGGGGTTAGACAAGGTATCAAATGGACCAGCCAACCTGGCGGAGGTTGGATGTGTTCAGTCCAAAGGTGGGGGATACACACAAGCATAAATCAAATGAAAATCTACTTCATAGACAAACGGCCCAGAAAAACCCTTCAGAGGTAGGCAGGGAGCAAAACTTGGAACTCAAAATCTTATAAAAATGAATGATGAAACCATCTTTATGTATAACTGGAAAAAATAAAATACTATTTATGCAACAAAAACAAAAACCCGAAACTAAAAACTCCTTCAAGTTTAGCAGAGAGAATGTCTCCTCACCCCTGGATCCTGCCATGAAGCCCAGGATGAGCGCCTTCTCGGGCCTGGTCACTTTGTTTGCAGTCTTGAACATTTCTTGTGCAGCACACATTTGCTCCCTCTAAACACAAGAGAATAAATACAGACAGTTAAGGAAAGAGGATCACATTTTACCAGATCTGAAAACTGTCTCTGGTTCAAAGTCTAACTGAAGTTCTTCCACAAGCCCTGGGGCACAGGCAGCCACATTATGGTGAACAGTCCTGGTGGACGAAGGAGCCTGGCCTCTCAAGAGTCTGGGTGTGAGCTCTGGCACATCTCCTAGGCCAAAGAAGCTTCAAGGCCAGGCATGTCAACTAAAAGGGCAGCTGCCCTCCCTGGCCCATCTAAGAGGAGGGCACAGAGGCTCTGCCCCACAAATGGCCCCATGATAACTCACCACAGTATACTTTCCTCGAGAGCATCAGTGGAAAGAGGACCCACCTTAGGAAGTCACAGATCTCACAAAGTTACTGAAGTCAACCTCAAAGCCCAGCCAAGGACTAAATTTATTTGCACATATGCCACTAGTCTTTCTCGAAGTGACAAAGTGAACTTTCTGGGCTTGGTGGACCTCTCTCTCTCTCTCTCTCTCTCCTGTTCTAATTCTTTTCCTCCCTCCAGAACATTTCAAAACTGCCAGAGTATCTCTTCACTGCTGCAGGTCCAAGTCCTAACACCACAGGAACACAGATTTAGTGCTGGAAGAGACTTTGGGGCCATTTTAGGCCTCATTTTAAAGATGAGGAACTCGAGGTTTAGAGAATCTAAGTTATTTAACTCCGGTACTACAGGTAGGAGGATGAGGAAGCTGGGACTTGGTTCCAAGTTCTCTGAATCCACATCTAGCATTCCTTCCCCATGAAGTCATGTCATCATTAGTTGAGCCATCTCTCTTCCCTAACATGCACTTCCCCCAAAACTGCCCCACCCCAGCTAACAAGTTGCCTAAAAGACCCCCAAGTAAAGAGGAAATTCATCACCACTGACTGTCATGGGCTATGTGGCTGACCACAGTGTGATGGTACAGCCACAAAAGGGAACATGATGTCATGCAAAAGGAAGAGCCCAGAAGAAAGAAGAGGATGGGCCCTTTATCCTCTACTGTGGTCAGACTATATCTGCAGTGCTCTGTGCAGTTCTAAGAGTCATATTTTAGGAGAAAAACTGGCAAAGTGGGAGGGAGGAGGCAGATGGGAGACCATGCCAGATGAAAGCCATGTGGAGAAGGGATGCATTCTGTCCTCTGGTATCTGAAGGGCTATCATGGGGCAGACATTTTAGACTTATTCTCTTAGTCTCAGAGAGTAGAACTGGCAGACTGTGGAGGTTGGAAAGGTAATTTGGGTTTGATGTAAGGAAAAACTTCTCAACAAGAAGAGCTGTTCAAAAGTGGAATTAGGCGCCTTGGATAGCTGGGAGCTCTCTATCACTGGAGGGCAGGATGGACACTTGGTCAGAGATTTTACTGAATATATCTTTATTCATGTATATATTGGACTAAACATCCTGAGGCCTCCTCCTTCTGTAAGTGAGACCCACATATGGATTTCACATTCTTTGGGACTTGACCACATGCAGAAGGCTCAAACCCTGGCTTCCCTCTAAAAGAGACCTTCAATAAATATTAGGTAGTAGCAGAATTTGTATCTAGAGATACAGGCAGCATATTAGGGACCTAGATAGGATCTAAAAAACCAAAGCAAACATGCTTTAATGTTTACTACCAATCCTAGGTCAGGGATGTGTGTCTCCCCATCAGAGACAGCAGTTTGGGCCTGCTGGAAAGGTGCTGCAGTACTAGTCCATTTTGTTACAACAGCAGGCTGAATTAGTCACCTCCAAACTAATTTATTCAATAACTCAGACACAAACTTAAAACCTTTGACATATAAGAGACAGGAAATAAGAGCTGAAGGAGATTATGGAGATCACCTTCTCCAGTCTCCTTCCTAAGGTTCAAGAACCTCTCATTTTACAGATGAAAAATAACGTGCTCAGAGGGAAGAGAAAGGGAGGCTGGCGACTTTGCACAGCCCTCCCTCACTTAAATCCAACTCACATGCCCTTCACCTTCCTGATGTCATGGTCCTCAATGAGAACGAAGGACAAATCACAACCTGTGAGTATTCCCAGCTGCCCCACTGGGGACCCAGTTCCAGTTGGGCAACTCAGCTCCTCTCCTCTCCTCTCTCCACATGAGGCATCATGCCCTTATCTGAGGGTGCTCTGCTCAAAGGAAGGTAGATTTTGATGGCTGAAACCTACTCTGATATCTTGGGGTTTACTGGCTAAATTTCTTTCTTAAAGACCATGCCTCAAACCCAATTCACTCCGGCTCTCATTGACTGGCCAACAACAGGTCCCTACCCAAGCACCGATTAATGGTTATTTTTTGGGTCCAGATGGCTCAGAGTGAATGTAAATATTAATTGTTTCTCTTTTGGCCAGAAGAGACCCTGAGGGTCTTCCCATCCCAGTTTGATGACTATTTTTTTAAATTAAAGAGACCATCCCTTGGGTCATTTCTAAAACAGCCCTAATCACCAAATGGGAGTTGCCCCAGTCAAAGTGGGAACTTGAAAGAAAAGACCTTAGCTTAAAATGGCCAAGGTCTCCCACTGCATCCTGGGTCATCTCCAGTTATCCTAATCTATATCTGGCCACTGGACCCACATGGCTATGGGAGGAGAAAGTGAGGCTGGTGACTTTGCCCAGCCCTCCCTCACCTAAATCCAATTCACTTGCAAGTCATGGCATCACCTTCCTGAGGTCATGGTCCTCTTCAAGAACAAAGGACAAACCACAACCACAACGTGCTCAGAAAGATCAAAGGCCTTATCCAAGGTCACATAAATTAATGGAAGAACCTGGAAGAAAATCTAGGTTCTCCAAATTCCATTCTAGTGCTTTCCCCACTACCCTGTTACCTCCAAATTTGTAATACTTTTTTAAAAATTAATTTCTTTAGATTTATCAACAATCACTTCCATAAGCTTTTGAGTTTAAAATTTTTCTCCCCCTCCCTCCCCTTTTCCCTTCCCAAGACAGCATGCAATCTGATATAGGCTATACATATACATTTCTATTAAACAGAATTTTCACATTAGTGATGTTGTAAATAAGAATTAGAACCAACAGGAGGAACCACCAGAAAGAAGAAACAAAACACAACTGAAGAAAAAAAAAAGCAAATAGTACTTTGATCTGCATTCAAACTCCATAGTTCCTTCTTTGGATGTGGATAGAATTTTCCGTCATGAGGCCCCTGGAGATGTCTTAGATCCTTGTATTGCTGAGAAGGGTTTTAAGTCCATCAATATTAGTCATTGCACAATGTGGCTGTTATTGTGTACAAAGTCCTCTTGGTTCTGCTCACTTCATTCAGCATCAGACCATACAAGTCTTTCCAGGTTTTTCTGAAGTCTGCATGTTCATTATTTCTTATAGCACAATAGTATTCTACTACATTCATATATCACAACTTGTTCAGCCATTCCCCAACTAATGGACATTCCCTCAATTTCCAATTTTTGGCCACCACAAAAAGAGCTGCTATAAATACTTTTGTACATGTGGGTCCTTTTCCAATTTGTATGATCTCTTTGGGATACAGCCTTAGAAGTGCTATTGCTGGGTCAAAGGGTATGCACATTTTTGTAGCCCTTTGGGCATAGTTCCAAATTGCTCTCCAAAATGGTTAGATCCAAATTTGTAACACTTGACAAAATACCTATAGCTAATGATATCAATCCCTATTTCTAGGACACTTTAAAGTTTACTAAGCCCTTTCCTCACATTTTTCTGATAGGCTAGTACATGTGCTATTAGCCCCAAGGGAGAGAAGAAATGAAGCCCAATGAGGTTAAATGAGCTCAGGGTAAGTGGCAAAACAGACTTAAACCCAGGTTCCTCTAAATCCATCAATTAAACCAAACACTAATTAAAATTAAAATCTACTTAATTAAATGCTTACTATGTGCCAGGTAATGTACTAAGTGTCAGGGATACAAGGAAAAGCAAAAAGTCCCTGCACTCATAAAGCTCACATACTAAAAGGGAAAAGAGGATGTAAGTAAATAGGTACATAAACCAGATGCATACAGAAGAGATGGGAGGTTACCTCAGAACTAGCTGCTGATGTGACCAGAAAAGGCATCCCGCGGAAAGTGCAAATTAAGAGAGCACAGAATAGTTTATCTGTCAGATTTATGGATAAGTGAAGAATTCAGGACCAAAGAAGATATAGAGAGTATTACAAAATGTAAAACAGATCATTTTGATTATATAAAATTAAAAAGTTTTTGCACAAACAAAACCAATATAACCAAAATTATAAGAAAAGAGAAAACGGGGAAAAAAATTTTGTAACAAGTAGCTCTAATAAAGGCCTCATTTCTCAAATATAGAGAACTAAGTCAAATTTATAAAAATGCAAGTCATTCCCCAATTGCTAAATGGTCAAAGGATATGAACAGTCAGTTTTCAGACAAATCAAACCTACCTATGGTCATATGAAAAAATGCACTAAGTCATTACTGATCAGAGAAAGCAAATTAAAACAACTCTGAGGCACTACCTCACACCTGTCAGATTGACTAATAGGACAAAAAAAGAAAACGCTGTATGTCAGAGCAGACGTGGGAAAACTGAGACAGTATTGCACTGTTGGTGGAGTTGTGAACTGATCCAACCATTCTGAAGAGCAACTTGGAACTATGCCCAAAGAGCTATAAAACTGTGCATACCCTTTGATCCAGCAATACCATTGCTAGGTCTATATGCCAAAGACATTTAAAAAAAAAAGGATCTATTTGCATAAAAATATTTATAGCAGCTTTTTTTGTGGTGGCTAAGAATTAGAAATAAAAAGGATGTCATCAGTTGGGGAATGGCTAAACAAGCTGTGGTATATGATTGTGATAGAATATTATTGTGCTACAAGAAATGACAAGCAGGATAATTTCAGAAGAACCTGGAAAGGCTTTTCCTTAGGAACTGGTACATGGTGAAGGGAACAGAACCAGAAGAATGTTGTACACAGTAACAGCAATATTGATTGTTTGATGAAGAACTACGAATGACTGAGCTAATTCTCAGTAATACAACGATCCAAGATAATCCCAAAGGACCAAGAATGAAGCATACTATCCACCTCCAGAGAAGGAACTGACACTGTTTGAAAGCAGACATAAGCACACTATTTTTCATTTTCTTTCTTCCATTTTTTTCTTTTATTTGAATCTTCTTGTAGAAAATGTTTCCGAATATGGAAATGTTTTACACAATTGCACATATATAACCTATATCTAAGTGCTTACCATGTCACGGAGTGGGGAGTGGAGGCAGGGATAAAATTTGGAACTCAAAACTTAAAATAATAATGTCTAAAAATCGGAAGGAAAAAATAAAAAAGAAAGTGGCTTCTAAGCTGAATCTTTACAGACTAGAGGAGGTCAGAGATTCTGAGGGGGCAGGTGAGGCAGGAGAGCAGACATACCGTGAGGGATAGACCTTTCTTGGGTTGCGGCTGGGGGGCTGGCTGGGTCTGTGGCACCACGGGAGGAGTCTGTGCTGCAGGGGCGACAGCAGGCAGGGTCGTAGGGGTCAGAGGTGAGGTAGGTGGAGCAGCAGCTGCAGGAGCAGGGTTGGCATTGCTGTTGTATAGGGGTGTCCTCTGCTTGAACTGAGCAGGAAGAGTAGTGTTTGCGGTTGCAGGCTCGTCTGGCTGCCGGATAGTCTGCAAGGTCTCTCGAGCCGAAGGAGCTGCAGGTATAAAGTTAGAGGAATCAAAGTATAATCTCATGCCTAATACAAACTTGCTTCTTAATATCAGCACTCAAAATTCACTCAGAGCTTTTCAAAAGAGGCAGAGGACTTTGCAGCTGAAAGAGCTGGAAGATGGGTGGGTGGACAGCCTGCTGGCATTTCAGACCCGTGGGGAAAGTCAGCTAGGATCAGTGCTGGCCTACACCTATCCTTCCCTCCTCTGTTTCTTGGGAAGATGTGGAGGCCTAACCCCCCTCCCTCTCCTCCCACCCCGCTAAAACAAAAAGATAAGGTCCTGTGGTTTCAAGCTTAGACCCTGGCTGGCACATGAGGTGCACACAAGTGAAGCCATGAAGATCTCAGGCAAGGACTGGATTCCACAGAAGTACAAAGAGTGCACAGGAGCAGCCAACTGTGACCCAACTGTCACTTACTGGTCTGGACGCCCACTGGGAGACAGGCCGGGGTGGGGGTGGGGGGATGTCTGTAAAATGAGACAGCTAAACTTGACTGGGGCTCAGGGCTCCTTCCGGCCCTCACTCTCTGATCCAAAGAGGAGGCATGTGCATAGGCTTTGACAGCAAGGCTCCATCACCAAGTCCTCACCCACTGCTTCACTCATCTGGGCAAACACTTATTAAGAGCTGATTGTTGAACAAGGTGGTAGGGGCCCATCAGGGAGCAGGGGAATGGCCCTGGCATTTCAAGGCTGAAGCCAGTGGTCTGAGGTCAGGCAGCACTTACACAGAGGGGAGATAGGGAAGCTGGGAGAACCTGAGGAGGATGAATATGGGTATGGGTGTGTGCATGTGCATGTGGGTGGGTGTGTAGATATGCACATCCATCCTCTTGGCATTCTCTTCTGAACTCACCTCTGGCTATCGCAGCTACACGTCCGTCCAATCAATGTGGCAATCTACAATGAGCTAGGAGTGTCATCAGCCCTAACAGGTCACATTCTAGAATGAAATGGGCTTGGGAGAGCATGAGAACATCTTTAGAGGAGGCCAAGTGTGAGATGTGTTCAGACCAGAAGAAGAGGCTGGCTGAAGTGCATGCTGCAGGAGAGCAGCATTTCCAGATTAGGCTGGAAAGATAAGGTGGCTCCAAACTATGGAAGTCCAGGTAAGGAATCTAACTCTCACTCAATCAGCAATAGCAAATCATAGGAGTCTGGAAACTTAATATGGGAAACACCTTTTTTCCCTCAAATGTTTTAAAACTGTTAGTCAGGAGAAATGTAAGAAGAGAGAGGGGAGAGGCAGAGCCAAGATGGCAGAGTAAAGACAGTGATTTGCTTGAGTTCTCCCCCAAACCCCTTCAAATACCTGTAAAAAATGGCTCTTAACAAATTCTAGAGCAGCAGAACCCACAAAAAGACAGAGTAAAACAAATTTCCAGCCAAAGACAACCTGGATGGTTGACTGGAAAGGTCTACTGTGCCAGGCTGGGAGAGGAGAGGAGTGCAGTTCAGTGTGGGCTGCAAAAGCAAAGACTAGGCCTCTACAAATCTGAAGCAGGACTCAGAAGACTTGAATCACTAGCAGAGGTAGCAATTTCCAGACTTCTCAACCCACAAACACCAAAGACAACTTAGAAGGCCAGTAGGAAAAGTCTGTGACTGTGGTGAGAAAAGCTCAGTCCCAGCCCCAGTTCTAACACAGCCCTGGGGTCGCTGCTTCTGGAGCTCTCAGCCCATAGAAGGAGGGGGGGGTTGAGCGGCTGATCAGGGAGGGATTTGCAGGGATCTCTTTGCTGGTGCTGAGGCAAGATTCTCTTGCTTTGCCTGTGCTTGGATCTGGCTCTTGGAGGAGCACTGATGTGGTGGTGAAGAGGGAATCCTCCTCATAGTTCAAAGGCAGAAAAGAGCGCTTGTGATCACTCATAGACTAGAGCACCAGCCAGGAGAGGAGTAAACACCTCGCCTTTAATCATGCCACCTTGGAAGAATTGACAATTTACAGGTTCCTAGAAATATCTCTGAAAACAGCTGCACAAAACCCTTAAAACTTGGGACAGTACACCCTCTACACTGGAAGCAGTAATTGGCTGGGAACATAATCAAACTGTGTAAAAAAAACTCAGACTACAGAATCTTACTTCGGTGATAAAGAAAATCAAAACATACAACCAGAAGAAGACAATAAAGCCAAAGCTCCTACAGCCAAAGCCTCCAAGAAAAATATGAACTAGTCCCAGGCCATGGAATAGCTCAAAAAAGATTTTAAGAAGCAAGTAAGAGAAATAAAGGAAAAATTGGGAAGAGAAATGAAGAGTAATGCAAAAAAATCATGAAAAGCAAGTCAACAACTTGCTAAAGGAGACCCAAAAAAAAATACTGAAGAAAACAACAACTTAAACAGACTAATCCAAATGGCAAAAGAAGTTCAAAAAGCCAATAAGAAGAAAAATGCCTTAAAAAGCAGAATTGGCGAAATGGAAAAGAGGTCCAAAAGCTCACTGAGAGGAAAATAATTCCTTAAAAATTAAAACAGAGCAAATAGAAGCTAATGACTATATGAGAAATCAAGAAATTATAAAACAAAACCAAAAGAACGAACAAATGGAAGACAATGTGAAATATCTCATTTTAAAAACTGACCTGGAAAACAGATCCAGGAGAGAGAATTTAAAAATTATTGGACTACTGAAAGCCATGATCAAGAAAAGAGCCTAGACATCATCTTTCAAGAAATTAAGGAAAACAGTCCTGATATTCTTAAACCAGAGGGCAAAACAGAAATTGAAAGAATCCAGCAATCATCTCCTGAAAGAGATCCCAAAGGGAAAACTCCCAGGAATATTACAGCCAAATTCCAGAGTTCCCAGGTCAAGAAGAAAATACTACAAGCAGCCAGAAAGAAACAATTCAAGTACTGTGGAAACATAATCGGGATAACACAAGATTTAGCAGCTTCTACATTATCGGACTGGAGGGCTTGGAATATAATATTCTAGAGGTTCAAAGGAACTAGGATTACAACCAAGAATCACCTACCCAGCAAAATAATCAATGTATAATCAATGAGGAGAAAAAACTGACATTCAATGATGTAAAGGAATTTAATGCATTTTTGAGAAGGGAGGGCAGATTGGGGGAAGGAGTATTCAGAATGCATGGGAGGAGGGGCAAGATAGGGAGATAATTTGGAACTCAAAGTCTTGTGGAAGTGGATGCTGAAAACTAAAAATTAATTAATTAAAGTTTTTAAAAAGAAAAAAAAAAGAAGAGAGATGAAATCAGAATACATAAATTCACTTGAGCTTATAGTTTCCTCTGCCCACTCCCTGCTACTGGGTCCTCTGGTAATCAACTTCCCTGCTCTTCTCATGCTCCTTTCAGCCCCCAAAGGTTATAGCATCCCTGGGTGGTGTCAGTCCTGGATGTGCCTTCCCAGGCATGGTCCCTTGCTCCTCAGTGCCAGGCCCAGACACTCCCTTGGCTGCCATCACTCGGCAGCCCCTTCTTGGAAGTTCACTTCATCTGTCTCTGTCACCCTATTCAGATCCTGGCTTTATCTGTCTACTGACCTGGATCATTCTTCTCCCTTGCCTGAGTTTAGCTCACACCCATACCTAGAGCCTGACTGAGGTTCTACAGGCCCAAAGGTCGCTCCCTACTCCTTTCTTACGGAGTTCAGTATCGGCTTATAGCATTCTTCCTCCTTAAGCAAGGCCATGGTACTTTTAGACTTCAAGCCACCTGGCTTCTCAGCCCACATACTTCATAGCACGTAACTTCAATCCACCTCAGCCACTAAGAGGAACTCTCAAACCCATGAAGATGTCACCACTGCCCATAACTATTCTACCTCCATGATTCACAGCTCTAAAACTCTTCTCTCAGATGACAACCTCCTCTCCTTCCGTCTCTCCCTCTGCCTGACCCCTCCTTAAGTATATTCTTCTTCACTGTGCCCACACAGCCTCACTCTCCTGGCAGTCCTGTCCATCTGTAGGTCCTCCCCAAAGCCCCACCTTTGGCTCTCCTACATGCATCCTGCAGAATACATCCTGGAGGTCACAACTGCGGTCTCAGACTACCACGTTCCCCATAACAACTACCCCAAACCTCTCCTCCTCTTTCCTCAAGCTTCTTACATCATCCACAGTATGTCTTTCTCCCAGAGGGGGATCTTACCTCTGATTTCCCTCCAGTTCTTTCTTCTCCCTAAACAAAACTCCCTCCTACCACTGCCTATTCTCTCTTTCTTTGCTCCAATCTCTGAGGGGAAGGTGGACCTTCTTCTTGCCAAAGCCAACCTGTCTACTTGGACCTTGACCATATGGGACTTGTGCTTTTGTTATTCCTAAAAGTTTACCATGTTACAGAATAAATTCATTTCGTTAAAGAACAAAAACAAACTTCATGGCTTTGTATGAATGGAACTGACCTGGAAGGATCTATTATAATAAGATACTTTTTCCTTCATCTGAATGAAAGAATACTTTTTAAGTGCACATAAGCTAGCTATCCAGTTAAGTATTCAAAGGAGTGATACAAGTAAAAGACCACTTGCCTGGCTGTGTTTCAGAGCTTGGTATGTAGGATGATGATGGAACCACACTTGGAGTTGCAGGCAAGTAGCTTGTAGAAGGTAGTGCAGGCTCATTGTTCAAAGAACCAAGTTTCTGTAAAAGTTTTTGCAATTCCTCATGAGTTATATAACTAACTACAAAAAGCCTGATCTTAAATTTTAAAAAGTTACATTCTCCCACAATTCCAAACACCTCCATTTGCTAGCCTCACAACTTCATATGTATATGGCTTCTAGCTTTCTGAAGCAGTTCGCCAGATATTGTTATCCTTGCAACAACCTTGAAAACAGCAGAAATCCGGTTTCAAAGTAAGATGATTTGTCATTGTGTGACCATAGCTAGTGGCAGAGCCAAGACTAGAAATCTTGTGGTCTTTCCTTCTGCTAGACTGAGAACGCTGGTTGATTTATTTGATCATTCTCAGAAGAGGAACAGGAGATACAACCCTCTCCTTCTTTAAGGGAAAAAATACAGTCTGCATCTCACATGTCAAGTCTGGGTCATGACCAGCCCAGAGAGGATCCTTTTCCATGTGAGCCGAGTGTCTTAAAATAAATGTAATGGTATACTCAATATTCTTTGATGGATTTGAATATCAATAAAAGTTCATGAGCTGAAGTCTAAAACTATACTTTTGTCAAAATAAAACTCCAGAGAACTTTAACAAAACTATCATCAAACATATAGATGATGCTGAGACCAACCTGGGTAGAGACAAGGCCAGCAGCATAATCAGGAGTAGCGTTTTCGACAACAGTTTCTTCTTTGGCTTGCTTTTCCACAACTTCTGTATCTATTGATGATTAAGGAAAAAAAAGGCCTAAGTAAACTATTTGTTAAATACTCTATACAACTAAGAAACAAATCCAATCTTTAGCTCCTTTCTAAAGAAAGTATAACTTTGAAATTTTTATGTACCATAATGTGTGTTCAGTTCAAGACTGTTTTGAAATCTTCAAACCAATTATTTGCTTAAAACCCAATTTAAACCTTAAGTTAACTTCTGAAGGTCACCCTCACATATTTAACAAAAGGCCCAGCCTAAAGCGTCACCCCATCTTTATAGTTACAAAAGCAGCTAGCATTTCTATAGTGTTCTAAGGTTCACAAAGGGTAATTTTTTTCAGTCTCAGACTAACTTTTGTCGCTAATTCACAGAACATTATCAATAAGAGAAGATAAATGTTTAGAGATAGTCTCAGATTGACATGATTCTCCACACCCTCTGCTCCTGTTCCCCTCCCCTCTTCCCCCCCACCATAATAGGCATAAGCAGGCTGCACACAGCCAGTCTCCAATGAACAGCTAAAATACATGAAGTGTTGTGAGAGATGGAGCAGTCTGGCAATCAGAAAAGGAGGTGAGGCTGTCACAGAGCAAAACAGCAGCACTAACAGAAGGATAACCTCAAAACTATACAACTGTCAACAAAAAACAAGTTAAAGACCTCCCTCCAGAGGATGGCAGTCTGCACCAAGGAGGACCCACACTGACGAGATCAAAGATCCACTATAATTTGTGGAAAAATAAAATATGAAAGATAAGTCTCTTTTTAGGGATGAAACAAATTACAATTGGACTGGAAGAAGTGCATGCTTTAAGGAAGTGCTTCAGTCCAAAAACAACTGAGCTAGAGGCCAGTTACAGATTCTAAGCCATTCCCTTCACAAACTGAGAGGCTTCCCCTTCCCCTTCTCTGGGTGTCAGTTTCCTTCCGGGCAAAGAGAAAAGGATTCTCCCCAACTCTGAAGTTCTGTAATCCTAAGATTCTACAGCTCCTCTGCAGCCTGGCATTTCCCCAATTCCTTGAAAAGCCAAAGTAAAATTTTCAAACATCCTTTAGTAGAGAGGAAGTGGGTCGTGAACCCATCATACACACCTAAAGTCTTTCTTCTTCTTTTTGCCTCTCGGCCTGCACCAACCATATCCAGCTCTGAAATATCTAGTAACTGCCAAAAAACCAAAATCCAAAACCTTTATTAAGACAGACAACAGCAAATAACATGACTTTGCTTCAAAGGCTACCAACTTGTGGAAGAAGAAAGAAATGCTAAAGGAAGTCCAAGACAATTTGCCTACCTTCACTCCCCGTTCTTTTCGTAGAGGGGTTCGAGAAGGGGGGATTGGAGTCCGGTTTCCAGCAGGACTAAAAACACTGGGTGTGGTTGGGCTTCTGAAAGGAGCCTGTTTCGGGATGCCTTTAAGAGGTGCTAAAAGGGGATAACAATGAGGGAGGGAGACAAATGGAACAATGGTAAGTAATGTTACAAGGCATATTCAAAAGCCCCACCCAAAGGTAAGATATATTTAACTGAAAATACCATTAACAGATAAAATAGCAATATAAAACTCTCCTGTTTAACTCTGTACATGTAGTCTTAGTGGAAAGCGTGGCTCTAAAACAGAAATGGGCAAACTACAGGTCATTTTTTGAGCTCAAAATGGTCTTTACATTTTAAAATACAATAAAACTATATTTTAAAACACAAAACATACTTACCTCATGGGCCGTACAAAAATAGGCAGGTGGAGAAATGGGAATGTGGCCTAGATTGCCAAATGACCCCTGCTCTAAAACAGGACTAGACAAACTTGAAAAAGCAAGTCAAGTGGTTTGAGGGCTCTGGATACCTTGGTGATCTGCATATAATTATTTGGGTGGCCATACCATACAATTATAATATAACACCAAGGCAATAACACCATGTCACCAAGCTACTGCTATACCTATGCACTACTGGAAATTCAATCTAATATGGTCCTACTATGAATAAGGCTAGATGGGCAAACTTGAAACTGAAACACACACCTCTCTTTACACATTCTGACACATCTTTGCAGGCAATGACTATATGTAAAGAGTTTATAAAATTCATCTTGTCTTATCATGTATAACTAATGCAGTTTAGTAAACTTATGCCAATTTTATGTTTCATAGCTTTTATGCATTTGAATTTTCCAAATGGGAAAAGAATAAATATCTTCAAATCAAACTACCATATAGGACAATGGGGCAACTCACAAACCTCTTCCTTATGAACACCCAGAGACAAGACAGGGATACTGCCTTCACTTGTGCCTGCAAACATTTTGCCTCCAATTTAAACACTAGAAGTTATGGAACTCTTACTTGTGGTATCAATTTTTTTGACCAATCCCCTTCCTTTGGCATGGAAAGGTACTCCAGCTGTTTTCTTGAGCTGCTGGGCAGTCTCTGTGGCTACGAAAAAAGAAAAGGGCGTGAGTCACAAACATCTATTCCTACAAAACTGCTTTTCTGAACACAAAGACCTGTCACTCATTTAGAAAGCAAGCCTGAGAAGAGCTTAAGGAAGCAGGTTTTTGTAAAGGAGGTCTTCACACTTAAAAATGGACCAAGTTACCGGGAATAGTCATTTGGAATTTGAATACTTTTTCCTGTGGATATATGTGCTAAGACCAGCCTAAAGAAACCTATTTAAATCATAAGAGTTGAGATATTGACTAACTACAACGAGAAAAGGGAATAGCCTAATGCAACATCCATTAAAAACAAAAAATAAAGCTGTCTGTGCGTTTTACTCCTGAATGCTAGTGCCTGAAAAACAAAATTAAACTAGAAGAGGTAATAAAAAGAAACTTCCAAAAAGTTGAAGAATGCAAAGGAAATTTGTGGGCAGTTTTTGGTAGCACTGATTCTTCAGTATTTCTAATTTCAACTCAAACCTTAATAGTTCTCTTTTCCCATATGGGCCCATCACTAGCATAACTTTTACATCTATCCAGACTGGTAGTATTGTCTTTTTTAGCTCACAAATGGAATGGAGTTGAATGAATGCAGTGCATACTTGTCAGCACTGAAAATGAGAACTAAACGTGATTTATCATCCCCGCCTCCCTCCTCCTCATAATCAACATCATTTTCCTAAGTCAATCCAGGCAACAGTAACAAGACATTGGACAGGAAACAACTGAGCTATGAAAAGAAGTAAAACAAAGGCACTGCATGCATACCACATCCCCAAGGCTAGAGAAAAGAGAATGAGGGAGTGATGGTCAGACAAACAGTTGTTGTATGAAAAGAAGGCCAGGGGCTGAGGGGGAAGCACGAAACCACTTAGCTATAAGGTACGTATAAAACATTTAAGACCTTTAAGGTTCTAAAGTTCCTTCTACAACAAATGTTTCTGTTAGCATATTTTATTCTAATTCTAGAATTCCAATTCCCATTTGGGATTAATTACCAGAATATTAAATTAACCAAAACATCTTATTCCCTTGACATTCTGGATAAACAAGTTTCTCGTAACACAATTCAATGCAAAATGGGGACAGATACAAAATCCAACATTTTTTCCTGCCTCTCCCCCAGTCAGCAATATCACCCACAACAGATTTTTATTTAGCTCTGACAAGTATCTGGAAAAACTAAGTTACAAAACAGTTCCCACTTTTGATAACTAGTAAAAAGCTTAAGTATCAAACTGAAATAATTTGTGGCTCAAGAAAAGCCAAAAGTTACAAAAATAAATAAGACCCTTTCCTCAATTTTCCTCAAACAGATTTGGAGCTGAAAGGGACCTTAGAATTCATATGACCCAAGACCCAATTTCACAGATTAGGAGAAAAAGGCCCAGAGAGGTTATGTGCCCAACCAAGGTCACAGGGGTAGTTAGTTAAGTGGAAGAATTGGCATTTGAACCCAATCTGTCAGACACCAATCCAGCACTCCTATACAGATTCCCCTAACTTAAATAAAGATGTTCTTCCAGGATAGGTATATGATACGGTAAAGTATTCTTTGAAAGGACCATGGCATAGAAGGCTGAGGATGGCTTTTGAGTCAGCTTGGGTCAAGTCCTTCCTCTGACACCATAGCTGTGGAAACCAAGGATGGATCCCAGGGCCATGCTCACAGAGCACTGTTCCTAAAGTTAGTCTAACAAGACTGCTATCTAACAAGAGCTCCTGCCTTGGACAGAGAGAGCTCCTTACAAAATCCAGCTCTGCTGGTGCTTCAGAAGTCTCAGTATTCATTCATGGAGCTAAGGCTCCAAGTAATTCTCCAACTTACAAAGAAGTTGCTCATTGGTGGAGGGAGTACCCCACATTAATAAAAGTCACATTTCTGGACCCAAACAAACAAAAATATTATTTAGGGAACTTTTAACTGAAAGTGAAGGTATGCTACTTCCTGTGTAATGTGGGCTCAAAGCAGAATTTTGGATTTTAGCCCAATCTCTATCACAAGCCCACTGTGGAACTTTAGGCAAGTCCCATACATCTCTGGACCTCAGTTTCTTTTTCGAGGCAATTGGGATTAATGACTTGCCCAGGGTCACACATCTAGTAAGTGTCAAGTATCTGGTCTGAGACTGGATTTGAACTCAGGTCCTCCCAACTCCAGGGCCAGTACTCTATCTACTGTGCCACTTAGCAGCTGCCTCTGGACCTCAGTTTCTTTATCTGTCAATTCAGTCCAATAAACATTTATTAAGGAAATACAACACTCACTGAGAATATAGAGATGAGTGAAAGCACACTTAGAATTCATGGAGTTTAATAACTGTCCAATGGGAGTTAGAAAAGATGATCTCTCTGGCCCCTTCCAGCTCAACCAAATCATATGACAACCTGCCTTGGCTTTCTAAATCTAAACCAGGAAAAGAACAAAAGTAGATGCTGAGATTTCCCGTTGTAAAGGCAACTTATTCTAATTTTACTTTTATGGGAAAATAAAGACCTGGTTGCTTTAATACATTCAAAGGAGCTTCTGAAACAGAACAAAAGGTCATCATACACCTGCACCAAGGCAGTCCTGTTTACTTTTCCCTTAAAATGTAAAACATTTCCCCATGTATAAAAATACAACATAGTGAGATTTATATCACACAAATTATAGGTGCCTGGTTTCCTAGATACACACTCACACTTACATTTCTGCAAGAGCTCTGCTCTCAAAGTGGCACTTTTCGGCTTTCTTTTCAACTGAAAATGCTTCACAGGGGGCGTGAGTGGTCCAGCAAGTGTGGTCAAGGCATTTTTGTTTAAGTACTGACACTCCAAAGGCAACATAGCAGATGCTTCACATTCACTAACTGTCAGTAAAGAGCCAGACAATACATTAGGAAACACAGTTCTCTTACAGTTGATATACAAGGTAAATCACAACAAAATTTGTAGTTTAAAATTATAATGATCTAACTGCATAGCAGAAAGATGTACTATCTCACCTACAAACTTCACATTTTGTAGTCACCTTCACCACAATCAATGAATCAGAAATTAATATAAGTAGTTCACCTTAAGTATATAAGTGTAATATAAGTAAATCACCTACTTTGGTGATTTCAGAAACAAACAAGAAATCAGTTAAATATATTACAGGCTATAAATCTAATACCCATAGCACCTACTAGTTTTGTAAATAATCTCTAGCACCTTTCGCTTCCAAAGAGGGGGTGCATAATTACACTGGTGTTCAAAAAATATTCTAGAGTAGCTCCTACTTAATCCTAAGGTTAGTATTTGTCTATCTAGTAAGGGCACCTTCCTTGAATACAGTACCTCACTGTCTCTCTGTCTAATAAGAACTTCTGCCTTGAACACAGTTCCTTACGAAATGAAACTGTGTTTATGTTTGAGAAGTCTTGTCATTTATCCACTAAGCCAAGGCTCATCAAAACCTCCATATATTAACAGCATTGATCAAGGAAGGAGCTCTTTAGTTGGAAGGCTGGAGGGAAATGGGACTACAACTGACCTTGGTAATACCATAAAGACACACAATTTATGGCTTTGTTCATTATTCTCCCTATTTCCTAACATGAGAAACTAAAAAGACTTGGATGCTTTAGGAAGGAAAACCAAAGTTGTTTTTTTTCTTGCTTTTTTGGGAGGTAGGGGAAGACTGATGGAGCTCTTTAACATTCCTAAGTCTACAGAGAGGCTATCCATTAGGAAGTCAGCATACAGAAGCCTCGGGAGGCAATATATAATTACTCCAGTACAGGGATGTTAAACATGCAGGCACAAACCTCTCTCTCTGCGTGGCTAATTCAACTACTTTAAAGTAAAAGAAACACAAACATCCAAGAAAGGTCAGTTATTGGTTTCCTCAATTGAGAAAATGTAGCACAGGAAAGGGAGATGGGGTCAATCCCATAGCAAAAACAAGGAATAACTGATGAACAGTGCAAGGTCTGTACTGGTACAAAGTACAGATCCTGACAGAAGTCGCCTGCAAAGACTCTATGGGAGATAGTGGACAAGAATCAGAAGATGAAGAGGCACAGCTCGCTTCTGATTGTTACCAAGAACAAATAACCACTCTGATGATATCACAAATTAAGTGAACTGATGATGACACAATGGATCATTAAGGGAGTTGGCTCACAGGATCTCTAAGAGCCCCTTCATGGCTATGGTTTTAAGTCTGGGATGTATCTGTAACCTTTGACAGACCAACTTAAAATACTACGTCTCAGGTTTTTATTTTGTACTCCCTAGGAGCAGTGGACTGTGTTTCTGGAGCACTTAAATCCTGTATTTCCCCTTTACTTATAAAAAGAAGGACTGCTTGAACTACAAGGTGTCATCTGTGACAAAAGTAGGACAACCCACTTTAAATGAAGAAAACATATGCCTACCCAGATCCCCCCAATTCAATGAAAACACAACGTACCTTTTTCTCTAAGCTCTCCTAAAATATCCTGAACATTGGGATTCTGTTCTTCAAGATCAAGGTTGAGTGAACCGGTATCTGGGAACGATTTTAAAATATCAGCTACCATTAAGACCCAAGGGTCTGAATCCAAGGTTGCAAGCTGGATAATTTCAGTCAATGCTCCTTTCATCTAAGGGAAAAAAAGGGAAAAAGGGAATCGGAAACAACTTTAAGCAGAAATGACAAAAACATACCAAATCTAATGTAGGAGTTGTACAAATGATGGCTAAGATGTATTCCTTACTCCAGATTATTTAATTAAATTAAAAGATGAATCAACTTTCTTAGCCTCTATTTTCTCACTGTAAGACATTAGTATTAGTTACAGACCAACTTCACAGGGAAGCAAAGAGGAAGCATTTAGTAAATAGTAAAAAGCACTACATAAATAAATGTAGGTTTTTGGTTTTGGCTTTTTTTTTTTGGCAATTGGGGTTAAGTGACTTGCCCAGGGTCACACAGCTAGTAAGTGTCAAGTGTTTGGTCTAAGTCCGAATTTGAACTCAGGTCCTCCTGACTTCGGGGCTGGTGCTCTATCCACTGCGCCACCTCGCTGCCCCTAAATCCAGGTTTTAAGTGTCCATTTGACAGTGGCTTTTTCCTATTGGACTGTTTGCTCTAAGGAAGACAGGGCTCTGAGGCTCCAAGACAGGGGCACCCACACTACAGAATTTCAGAGCTGGAAGGGACCTCAGGGGCTGTCTGGTGTCCCTCCATTCCAAGAAGACTCTTACATATAATGCAGTAAACAAGCAGTGCTCCAGCCTTTGCTAGAAAACTTCTGATGGGGATGGGGGGGAGAGAGAGAAGGAGGAGGCGGCAGTGGGGACCCAGAGCGAATCAGGGCTCTAGTTGTTAGGAAATGTTTCCTTACATCAAGCTTAAATCTGAAATACAGTTTTAGAGTCCACAAAAAGGATAGCAATGTTCCTGCTTCAGGTAACAGATTTAAAACCAGATAGTTCTACAGAAATAGGAACTAATTCTATTTTTTCATGATGACAGCAAATCCCAAACAATAACTCTTAATGCCAAAACTTTAATGAGAACATCAAGTCCCTTCTTCAGCCAATACTAGCAGCGATCCTTCTTAGAGGAATGGACCCCCAAAGAGCAAGAAAATATCATTATTGCAAAGTTGTGACTCTGCAAACACAGATAACTACTCCATTTTACAAATGTCTACCCATGAACCAGGGAGCCTAAATCATAAGAAGAAAAAAAGAGTAAAAAAAAAAAAGAGTTGTTTTAATCCTTTACTTCTGAAAAGTCACTTGCTCTGTATTTTAGCCAAAACCAAACTGTAGGATCTGAAAATCATACATGGAGTTAGAGCTGGGAAGGGCCATTAGAGAGCATTTAGTCCAGCCCGGTGATTTTACAGATTAAGAGGGCCTGCAGAGGTAAAGGGATTTGCCACACCAGTGGTAGCAAGTGCCAGAGCCAGGTCCTTCCTGTTACACTATGCTGCTTATCCAAAGACATAAAGCCTGTCAGAAAGAAAACAAACTTAAGCTAAGCAAAGTACCCAACTAAGCCCAAAGGGTTCGTTCTAATATGAAATAAAAGCAAATGCTAAAGAGATGTCATTATTGTTGCCTACAACAACACAGGTACATATCAAAGTCTGTACACACTGGACACTTCACACACATCTCTTCTGCATATGAGCACAACAAATTTCCGATCTCAATCTCCAAAATAAGAAATACTTTATGTCTGACTTTTGTTAAAGGAACTTTAAGAACCTACTTATTAATTAGACTATGAGCTCCTTGAGGGCTTGGACTGTCCTTTGCCTTTCTTTGTATCCCCAGACTTTAAGAGCACCTGGTACTAGTAGGTACTTAATAAAAGTTTAGTGATTATTTTCTTTTTTTTGGTCTTTGTTCTTCAAAAATTCTAAACTTAAACATAAAAAAAGAACATTTCTATACACACAGCAGAATACCAAGAGAATTCCAAAACTGCCCTCCTTGTCTATGCTTTCTTCTGTACCTCCTAATGTATTTCAAAGTTTCTACTCACTTCTGGTCTTTTTATCAAAAATGTTTGAAATCTCTCTATTCCAGTAAAGGTCCATTTTCCCCCCCATAAAATTATATTTAGTTTTGCCAGGATAAGTTATTCTTGGTTGTAATGTTATTTCTTTTGCCTTTTGGAATATTGTATTCCAAGATTTTCCCCTCATTTTTAGTAGAAGCTATCACATCTTATATGATTCTGATAGTAGTTTCTTGATAACTTCATTCTGGATCACGGCAATATTTTTTGAGTTCTGGATTTGGGCTATGACATAACTTGGACTTTTCCTTTCGGGGCTCATTTCAGGAAGCGTCACTTTGCCCTTTGGTCCTAATAGACACAGGCAAATTTCACTTATATTTTCTTGAAATATAGCACCCAAGGCTAATCTTCTTCCAGTTCTTTCAAGATCTTTTATTTCATTTTTAATCTCTTACTTAATTTCTTCTATGTGCTGATATAATCCTTGGGAAAATTCATTGTTTCCTTTGAGTATCTGCATTTGGAGGTTACAGAATTAAATTTGTAATAATTTTTGAGGCTGGTAGGTATTTTCTTTCACTTACTTATTTCTCTGGCTTTAGTTCCTCAACTGTGCCAGGGCAAAACTATTGCTCTCCTGTCCTTTTGTAAGAGGTAGTCAGCCCTGCTTCATCTTGTTTTGGGTTCCTGTGCTGACCTCCACCTCCATGTTTAGACCCCCCTGCATCTTTTAGGTTGAGAGTGGTATTAGATCCTCAGGGTCCTCCTTGGCATCTCAGGACAGGGTATTAGGAATCTCAGATCCCTTGGGCCTGAGCCTTCCCAGTCTGTATACTGGGGGGATGCAGTGGGAGGCACTGGTCTGTTTGCTGCCCCTCTCTGGGACTTCTAAGAGCTTCCTGAACTCTCTCCTCTCGCTGTCTTCAGACAAAGCCTTGTGCTGCTTCTCTGATCATGATGAGAGGCTATCTTGCAATGGCAGGATTTGGTTTAGCTATTTTTGCCTCAAGCAGGTTGGGGGCATGAAAGGGGCTTGCCTGGGGGCTTCTGGATGACTTTTTTGTAGTTTTGGTGTTGAAGATGCCACTTACTGTAGTTTCTCATTGGATTTGTTGATCATTATTCAGTCTGCTTTGGGGTTTTACGGGAGTAGGTATGTGGGAATGGGGCAGTCTGCCTCCTGTTCGGGCAGGCATCTTATCCAGAAGTGATAAAGTTTCATATTTACAGAATACGAAGAAAGTGAGTGCCTGAAACTGATGAGCTTTATAAAGAATTAGTTTGATGTGGTCTCTTCCTACATGTTTTCTTTGGTTGCTTGTTCCAAGGGAGAAACAACTGAAAAAATGTTTCATTTACTTCCTAACAGCTTTCCCTCATTTTAAGGAGTTGGCTGTGGTACAGCAGGAAAAAAAAACCACCAAAAAATGATAATTTGGGGAGTTAGGAGATTAAGATCTATCATTAATTCACTGTGACCTTAAGTAAATCCACAGGCAAAAAATACTTGGTATTCTGAGCAACAGCTTCTTCAAACACATCTCACTCCCTAGGCCTGTCAGGCATACATACTGCAGAGGAGGGCAGTATCTGAGGTTTTTTGAAATTTCTGTTTGTTAGTTTTTTAAGTGTATTTCCACCAGAAACCAGAATATTCTTTAAAAGCTCACCTTCCAACCACTCAAAAAACAACCATAGTAGCTTGTCAGTTTTATGTTGGGAGTTTCTGCCCCACAGCCATATGTACATGGTCACAGTTTCACTCTCATTTTAAAAAACAACAGATTAGTCATTGCAGTTTTTCACTGTTCATGTAACCCACGCTGAAGGTTTAATTGTTTCTTGACTCTTTCATACATTTCACTACTTTTAAGGTTTGTGGTGACTTTTATAAGAGTTGGGATCTTTAGATGCTGAGGCTTACTATGGGTAGTTTAAAAATAAACAGTATAAAATTACAAGGGCACTAGATAATATTTGTACTAGATAATAATTGTACTACCCAACCCCACAGGATCAGTGTGAGGATAAATGACATACTAGCATCTAAACTTATTTACCAGATATGACTAGTTAGCTCCTTTTCCGGAACTGTCTTTTCCCATTCGGATGCACATTTCTTAAGGGCAGTGACTGCCTTTCTCTTTTGCTACATTTGTATTCCCAGCTGTCAGCACACAGTAGGTGCTTAATAGACATTTCTTGATGGATTCCTTACTTCCATGACCTGTGATCTCATCAGAACAGATACTTCCTCCCCTGAAGCAGATCAAAACAGCTCTAAGAATTAGCAAACTAACTGTCTGAGTGTTGCTGTGGCCAAAAAGTGAACCAGATGACGGGCCTCTCTGAAGGTACCTCATGGGTCCTTTGGATGACAGACATGCTTGCTGACATTGGCTCTGAGCTTGGGAGAATCTGCCAAATCAGTATTCCCCTGGCATAAGAACATCTTGACATAATGATGCATCAGAAGAGAATTTTAATGAAGACTTTTAATCATCTTAAAACAACTCACCAGCTTTAATGTGTCTAGCTAGATGTTATAGTGGCCTATAGTTTAAAACAACGTACATGCCAGTTACATGCCAAGATGCAGACTTAGGTCTTCCGAATCCAAGAAGTCCAATGCTTTGGCATGGACAAGATATAAACAACTCAGTAAAAAAATACTCCCAGACCAAACAGAAGGATCTTAAGATCATTTGGTTTCATCTTGCCTCAACTTTATATACCAGGGGTCATCAACCTTTTTTTAACGGTAGGGGACTGCCTGCCTGTTAGGGATGGAGAGGGTTGGGATGAGAACCTAATTAAATTTTTTATTTAGCCCTTATTCCAATTAGATATTCATCTGAGTTGTTAATAGCAACAATAATAACATTTCTATAGCACCATAAGGTTTAACAAACTTAAAAATACAAATCTCTCATGAGAATATTACCAAGTCTCACCCTGGGAAGAGGGTTAGCCAGCCCCAAATCCATAGTGCTAACTACCACCCCTCTGAAGAAAGTACCTACTCCTCCAGTTTCCACTGTATCATTTTCTGACAGCTACTCAGAAGCCAACACAATGACTAGGAGGCCCTGCCTGAGAAAGTGAAAGCCTAGTCACTCAGCTCATTCTTCACTAACACCTTCCCCTCCTCCCACCCCACTCAGAGCAGCTGGTGGTACAGTGGACAAAGCTGGGTTTGAAGTCAGGAGGACCTAAGTTCAAATTTGACCTCAGAAACTTGCTAGCTGTGTGACCCTGGGAAAGTCAATTAACTGCTGTTTGCCTCAGTTTCTTCAAATTAAAAATGGAGATAACAACAGTACTTACCTCACAGGGTTGTTATGAGGATAAATTGAGATATTTTTAAAAAGCACTTAGCACAATGCCTACCAGGTAAGATAATATTTGTAAAAAACAACGCCTGCCATATAGTAGGTACCATATAAATGCTTACTTATTCCCTTCCCCCTTCCCTGTCAACACAGGCTGTCAGGCCCCCAAGGAACTACTGATAATACGCTAGAAATCTTCGTCCAATGGCTTTTGTTGTTGTTCAGTTGTTTTCAGTCATGTCTGACTCTTCCATGACTCTATTTGGGTGTTTTTTGGCAAAGATACTGGAGTGGTTTGCCATTTCCTTCTCCAGCTTATTTTTATAGACACAGAAACTGAGGCAAGCAGGGTTAAGTGTCCTGCCCAGGGTCACACAGCTAAGAAGCGTCTCAGGTCTTCCTGACTCCAGGCCCAGAGCTCTATCTACTGAACCCCCTAACTGCCCTCTATATTATTTTACTTGGAGATCTCATCAGCTCTCATGGATTCAGTTATCACCTCTACGCAGATTCTCAGATCTATTTATCCAGCCCTATCTCTCTCCTGACCCCTGGTCTCAAATTTTCAATGCCTATTAGACATCTTGAACTAGAAATGCAGTAGACATCTTAAACCCAATGTGTCCAAAACTAAACTCATTATCTTTTCCCCAAAACCCTCCCCTTTTCCTGCCAGACCTATTACTGCTGTCAAAGGCACCACCATCCTTTCAGTCAGCCAGACTCCCAACCTAGGTGTCATACTCAACTCCCGGCCCTCTCTCTATCATCCAAATCCTGTCAATTGTATGCCCACACAATTTCTCAAATATGCCCCCTTCTGTCCTCTGACCACCACCCTTACTGTGCAGGTGCTCATGAAACTCATCCCTGGAGGGTTACAACAGACTGCTCAGGTCTTTTCTCCACTATAGTCTATCATCCACTCAGCTGTCAAAGTGATCATCCTTTAAATTCAGGTGCCTCTCACGCCCATTCAATAAACTCCTGTGGCTCCCTATTATCTCCAGGATCAAATATAAAAACCTGCTTGGTTTTTAAGGTTCTTCATAGTGAGGTCCCATCTTACCTAGCCAATCTTCTTACATCTTGCCTGCCCTCCCCATGTACTCTTGATCCAGTGACAGTGACCTCCTTACTGTTCCTCAAGAAATCTGTCCTAACTCAGCGCATTTTTCGCTAGCTATGCCTGGAATGCTCTTCCCTTTTCACCTCTTCCTCCTGGCTTCCCCACCTTCCTTCAAGTCTTAGGTAAAACCCTACCTTCTGAAAGAAGCTTCCCTTCCCAGCCTGGGCACTGAAAGGTTAAGTGGTTTACTCAGATCATAAAGTCAGAGAAGGGATTGGAAGAACTGTGCTACCTCTCAACAAAAACAGAAAATAACAAGCCAGAGGACACACTTAAACACAGTACTGGTGAAACTATTACTACCACAGTTAGGTTGTCTGCTGGGAGGGGAAGCTGTTGACCAAGGAGGAGTTTTAGAGAAAGGGAAATTTCAGAAGACAGACCTAAATGGAATGTAGAAGTGGAGAGCTTTGGACTGAGAGGGAACGTCATAAGGGCCCTGGGCACGGAGGAGGAGAACTGGAAGAGAAAGCTACAGAGGGGATGATGGGACAGCTCAGGAGACTATTTTAGGGAAAATGCAAATGACAAGAAAATAAGCAAGTACCTCAGATGTGCAGTGGGTAGAGGGTGACCTCAGGAACAGGAACACCTGGGTTCAAGTTCCTCTTCTGACCCAAATATTTTCTGGATATGGCCAGTATAGAAATTTATTTTGAATAACTGTACGTATTTGTAAGGAATTTTGTTTTTGTTTTGCTCTCAGTAGGGAAGGCACAGAGGTGGGGAGAGTAAGTTAACTTCTTTCTTGTTTATTTTTTGGTTAATTTATCTAGTTCTGAGAGTTGAACTCAAAATCTTATGGGAGTGAATGCGGAAAACTAAAACTAAATAAATTTTAAAAATTATAATTAACAAGCAGAAACTAATGACTATGAGATATCAAGATATGATAAAACAAAAAAAAGCTAAAAAAAAAGAAGAAAATGTGAAATTTCTCATTGGAAAAACAACTGATCTAGAAAATGGATCTAGGAGAGATAATATAAGAATTATCGGACTACCTGAAAGCCATGATTAAAAAAAATGCCTGAACAATATCTTTCAAGAAATTATCAAAGAAAACTGCCCTGATATGTTAGAACCTGAATATATTAGATATATTAGAAACTGAAAAAATCCACTGATCATGACCTGAAAAAGGTCCCAAAATGAAAAACTCCCAGGAACATCATAGCTAAATTCCAGAGATCACAGATCAAGGAGAAAGCATGGCAAATAGCCAAAAAGAGACAATCATGTAGCTACACTCAGGGTTGCATGGGATTTGGCAGCTTCCATGTTAAAGAACCCGGAGGACTTGGAATATGATATTCTGGAGGGCAAAGGAATTAGGATTACCTACCCAGCAAAACTGAATATAATCTGGGGGGGGGGGGCGCACGCGGCGGCAGGGAATGGATATTTAATTAAATAAAGGACTTACAAGCATTTCTACCTAAAAGACCAGAGCTGAATAAAAAATTTGATCTCCAAATACAAGACTCAAGGGAAACATAAAAAGGTAAAAAAGAAACAAGAGAAAAACATGAAAAATTGAATAAGGTTAAACTGTTTATATTTCTACGCAGCAAGATAATATTTGTAACTCTTAACTCTATTACTATAAAAGCAATTAGAAGGAGTATATATAGACAGAGGGATGGATATAAAGTGACTTCGATGGGATGATGCCCAAAAAAACAAAATAAAGGGGTGAGAAAGAGAACTGAAATGGAAGGAGTGAGGAGATTGAATGGGATAAATTATCCCATATAAAAGAGGCATGAAAAAGCTATTATAATGGAGGGGAAGATGGGGAGGGGGAGCGGGAATAAAGCTTAAACCTTAGCCTCATCAAAACTGGCTCAAAGAGGGAATAATAACATACACATTCAGTTGAATATAGAAATCTATCTTACCTTATAAGGGAGTAAAAAGGTACATGGATAATAAAAGGGGGAAGGGAAACTGACAAAAGGGAGGGTATATTGAGGAAGACAGTGATCAGAAGTAAAACAACTGTGAGGAGGGAAAGGGTGAGAGAAGAGAATAAACAAGCGAAAAACAGCATGGAAGGGAAATACACAGTTATAATATAAGCGTGAATGAGATGAACTCACCCATAAAACAGAAGTAAATAGCAGAATGGATTAAAAACCAGAATCCTACAACATGCTGTTTACAAGAAACACATCTGAAGCAGAGAGACTCACACAGGATAAAGGTAAGGGGCTGGAGCAGAATCTATTATGCTTCTATTATGCCATGAAGCAAAGAAGGCAGGAGTAGCAATCATGATCTCAGACAAAGCAAAAGCAAAAAAATAGATCTAATTAAAAGAGATAAAGAAGGAAACTGTATCTTGCTGAAAGGTACCATAGACAATGAAGTTATATAAATACTATGCACCAAATGGCAGAGCATCTAAATTTGTGAAGAAGTTGAATGAGGAGGACATAGATAATAAAACTATACTAGTGGGGGACCTCAATTCTCAGAACTAGATAAATCTAACTAAAAAATAAACAAGACAGAAGTTAAGGAGGTAAATAAAATTCTGGAAAAGTTAGAAATGACAGATCTGTGCAGAAAACTGAATGGGAACAGAAAGGAATTTACCTTTTTCTCAAGCAGTATATAACACCTACACAAAAACCGACCACATTAGGACACAAAAACCTCACAACCAAATGCAGAAAAGCAGAAATAGTCAACGTATCCTTTTCAGATAATGCAATAAAAATTATATTCGATAATGGACAATGGAAAGAGATAAAAAATTGGAAATTAAATCACCTAATCTTAAAAACAAGTAGGTCAAAGAACATCATAGAAATAATTGATAATTTCATTAAAGAAAATGATGAGACAACACACCAAAATATACGGGATGCATCCAAAGTGGTACTTAGGGGAAAATTCATATCTCTAATTCCTTACGTCAATAAAATAGAGAAAAAGAAGATCCATGAATTGAGCATGCAACTAAAAAAACTAGAAAGAGAACAAATTAAAAATCCCCAATTAAACACCAAATTGGAAATCCTGAAAATCAAAGGAAAGATTAATAAAATTGAAAGTAAGAAAACCATTGAACTAATAAATAAAACTAGAAGCTGGTTTTATGTGGAAAAAAAACCAACCAATAAACCAACACCACCAAAATGGATAAACCATTGGTCAATTTGATGAAAAAAAGTAAAGAAGAAAACCAAATTACTAGTATCAAAAATGAAAGGGGTGACTTTTACCACCAATGAAGAGGAAATTAAGACAATTGTTAGGAGCTATTTTGTCCAATTATATGCCAATAAAATTGATAATCTAAATGAAATGGATGAATATCTACAAAAATATAAATTACCCAGATTAATAGAAGAAATAAAATATTTAAATAACCCAATCTTAGAAAAAGAAATTGAACAAGCCATAAATGAACTTTCTAAGAAAAAAAAACTCCAGAACCAGATGGATTCACAAGCAAATTCTACCAAACATTTAAAGGACAATTAATCCCAATAATATATATTTGGAAAAATAAGTGGAAGGAGTCTTATTAAATTCCTTTTACAACACAAATATAGTGCTGAGACCCAAACCAGGAAGAACCAAAACAAAGAAAGAAAATTATACACTAATTTCCCTAATGTTTATTGATGCAAAAATTTTAAGTAAAATACTAGCAAAGAGATTACAGCAATATATCACAATTATAGCAGGAATGCAGGGCTGGTTCAGTATTAAGAAAACTATCAACAAAACTGACCATACCAATAACAAAACCAACAGAAATCATATGATTATCTCAATAGATGCAGAAAAAGTCTTTGACAAAATACAGCACCCATTCCTATTAAAAACACTAGAAAGTATAGGAATAAGGCTTACCTTAAAATGATAAGTAATATTTATCTAAAACCCTCTGCAATGATTATCTGTGATGGGAATAAGCTAGAAGCCTTCCCAGTACAATCAGAGGCGAAGCAAGAATGCCCATTATCACCTCTACCATTTAATACTGCACTAGAAATGTTAGCTGTAGCATAAGAGAAAAAAAATTAAAGGAATTAGAATAGGCAATGAGGAAACAAAACTATCACTCTTTGCAGATACGATGTTACACTTAGAAAATCTAAAGAATCAACCAAAAAGCTATTTGAAATTGTTACCAACTTTAGCAACATTCCAGGATACAAAATAAACCACACAAGTCATCAGCATGTCTATATATCACCAAAGTCCAGGAGAAAGAGCTAGAAAGAAAAATTCCATTTAAAATATCTGTAGACAACAGAAAATACTTGGGAGTCTACCTGCCAAGACAAACTCAGGAACTATATATGAACACAATTACAAAACACTTTTCATACAAATAAAATAAAGACCAAAACAATTGAAAAATATTAATTGCTCATGGGTAGGCCATGCCAATATGAAAAAATGACAATTCTACCTAATCTATCTTTTCAGTGCCATAGCAATCAAACTATCAAAAATTATTTTAAAGAGCTAGAAAAAAATAATAACAAAATTCATCTGGAAGAACAAAAGCTCAAGGCTAATAGGGAAATCAATGAAAAAAATTTGAAAGAAGGTAGTCTAGCAGTACCAGATCTCAAACTGTATTGTAAAGTAGTAATTGTCAAAACAATCTGGTACTGGCTAAGAAATACAGTGGTGGATCAGTGGAACACATTAGCTACAAATTACATTATAGTAAATTAAAAAGTAATCTAGTATATGATAAACCCAAAGATACAAGCTTTTGGAACAAAAACCTCATTATTTGACAAAAACTTCTGAGAAAATTGGAAAACAGTATGGCAGAAACTAGGTATAGACCAACATCTCACACTGTATACAAAGATAAGGTCAAAACAGGGACATAATTTACACATAAAGAGTGATACCTTAAGCAAATTACAAGAACATGGAATAGTTTTATGTCAGATTTATGGATAAGGGAAGAATTTAGGATCAAAGAAGATACAGAGTGCATTACAAAATATAAAATAGATCATTTTGATTATATAAAATTAAAACATTTTTGCACTAACAAAACCAATGCAACCAAAATTATAAGGAAAGCAGAAAACTGGGGGAAATTTTTGCAACAAATATCTCTGATAAAGGCTTCATTTCTCAAACATATAGAGAACTGAGTCAAATTTATAAAAATACAAGTCATTCCCCAATTGACATATGGTGAAAGATATGAACAGGCAGTTTTCAGACAAAGAAATCAAAGCCATCTATAGATAGTCATGTGTAAAAATGCTCTAAAACACTACTGATCAGAGAAATGCAAATTAAAACAAGTCTGAGGTACCACTTTACACCTATCAGATCGGCTAATATGACAAAAAAAGGAAAATGATAGACTAAGGGGTTATGGGAAAACTGGGATACTAATGTACTTTGTGCACTGATCCAACCATTCTGGAGAACAATTTGGAACTATGCCCAAAGGACTATCAAACTGTCCATACCCTTTGATCCAGCAATACCACCGTTAGATCTATATCCCAAAGACATCCAAAAAAAGGGAAAAGGACCTACTTGTACAAAAATATTTAGAGAACCTCTTCTTGTGGCTAAGAATTGGCAATCAAAGGAATGCCCATCAATTGGGGAATGGCTAAACAAGCTGTGGTATGTGACTGTAATTGAATATTGTACTGTAAGAAATGACAAGCAGGATGGTTTTAGAAAGACTTACACGAACTGATACATAGTGAAATGAACTGAAATGAACCAGGAGAATGTTGTACACAGTAACAGCAATACTGTTTGATGAAGAACTGTGAATGACTTAGCTATTCTCAGCAATACAATGAACCAATACAATCTCAAAGGACTAATGATGAAGCATACTATCCACCTCTAGAGGAAGAATTGATATTGATTGGACACAGACCAAAGCATGCTATTTCTCTTTTTATTTTGAATCTTCCTGTACAAATGACCAATATGGTAATGTTTTACATAATCACACATGTATAACCTATATCTGACTGCTTACCATCTCAGGAAGGAGGGAAGGGAAGGAGGGAGAGAAGGATATAATTTGGAACTCAAAACTTTAAATAAAAATGTTTTAAAAATTGGAAAATAAGATAAGTACAGAAGATAGCTGCTTGAGAAAGGAAGGCATGCTAATAAGTAGAGTGTTAATTATGGAAGTGACAGTGCAAGGAAGAAAAGAATTTTGAAGAGGGAGTATGGCTTATGCAAAAGCACAGAAACCAGAGGTGAGGAATGGGGAGTAGTAAAGTTCTTAGGGAAGGCAGGGCCAATAAGGTGAATAATGTAAAAGAAGTCTGCAAAGACAGGTTGTAGACAAATTTTGGAGGACTTTAGATGTCAGGCTAAAATCATTTTTATTTTATCCTAGAGGCAGTAACATGAAATACAAATTTCCTCCTCATGAGAACTATTTCCCTTTGTGGGAAAAACAATTAGAGGAGTTTAATATATTTTTGTGATTATGTTAGCAAATACTAAACAAATCTTGCCATAGGTTGGGCTCCAACCTGTCTGGAGGTCTTGGTCTCCGCTCTAAAATGAGGAGTTTGGATTAAGTAACAATGCCTGGTGCACAGTAAGTGCCTAATTATGCACTTTAGGCCTTCAAGAGTTGATCAGTTCCTCTTGCTGAGATTACTGGGAACAGAGCCTTTAGGACTTGGATTATGTCTTCCTATAGTGTGTGTGAACTCATTCATTCATCCCTTTGAGATTAACTGGGACCTTTCTTAGGACCGTATACTTGCTGACCACTTTATATAGCATTAAGCATGAGTGACTCAACCTTAGTTTCTCAAAGATTATTTGAATGGCTCAGGCTATTCTGGAACCACCTCTCAATGTAAATACTCTCAAGAAGTCTCAATCAGTCCCAAACAAAGGCTTACTTGTTTTCCTTCCTATGACCTCATTAAATTAATTTCTCCCTAGATTAACCTAACACAGACTTTCAAGGTCTACTTTAGCTTTAAGACTCTGATACTTATTCAAAGGTCATGGAGAGGAAAAAGTAACAGTCTTTTTGGGTCAACGTTACAGCACTAATTTACTAGGAAATAAGTTTTCTTTAGAAGTGTTCTTAATGAAGTTTAATTAAAAAAAATAATGCTAGACCAGAGGTTCGTAACCTGGCATTCAAGAACTTTAAAAAAATATATATATTTCTTGATAACTATTTCAGTAACTGATTTCCTTTGTAATTCTATGCATTTTATTTTACGGATTTAAACACAGTTCTGAGAAGGGGATCCCAGTCTTTGCCAGACTGCCAATGAGGTCCAGGACACAAAAAAGGTTAAGATCCCTTGTACTAGACAACATATGATCTAATTAAATTTAATTCAACAAACATTAAGTGCCTACTGTATGGAAGGTACTGGTAACACAAAGGTGAAAATGGCAATGGCTGCTTCCTCGTGAGTTTATGGTCTCATAATTATACACCAACCAATACTTCCCAAATTTTCTCCTCGGTCATCTTCTTAGATTTCACAGATAATCTATATGGTACCTACTGAGCATTGTGCGCTGTTGATTTACACACACAATCTCTCCACGTTATTGTCATCTTTTTGGCATTCAGAATCTTTTACAAGGATTCTCACAATATATTTTAAAAGAGGAAAATAAGCAAGGATCAGCAATTTCCTCAAGTGTAGGGATCTTCCTCTATCTAGTATGTAAATCATAAAAAGGTTAAGTGATTTGCCCAAGCTTATACCAGTACAACCACGAAATGTCCAAGGTGGGCTATGAACCCAAATCTTCCTAAGAGCTTCCAAGTCTACCCCTATGGCTGCCACATCTTCATTGTATAAATATTGAACTAAAAACAGAAAGACCTCCCTCCACTGACAATCCTACTGCAGGAACAAGAACAGGATTCCACCCAGTTTAGTCAACTGGAAGCTAATTTCTCTTCTGAGCATTTCTAAAATCTCCCAGGGAGCCCTATTTGTGGCCTGAGACCATGAAGAATCTTCCCTGGAGTCCAGTCAGATGCAGCAGCTGTCCTTGGGCATGCCAAGTTCAGAACTATTTCAAGTTCCTCTTCTCCTACTTCTTATTAAACACTATAGTCCAACACTATTTGCCTCAAGAAAATATAGTGCATACAGGTGTATTTAATAAAGGTCTGTTGCACTGAATAATCCTAATAGATCTAATTTCTCTGGCTAACAGATAAAAATGTGGCACTTTCAATACTAAAAATATTTTTTATATGAAGACAGCCAACAATGGTCATTTTCTTTTTCCACTGCTTCCTAGACCTCAGACTAGTCTGATTGCAGTTTTTTCTACCATACAAGAATCAGTAATCCTCATTTCCTTTCTGTTTAAGTCATTAAAACCTCTTTTTTTTTAACAGACAGGCAGGAACAATGCAGTTATTGTCAATCCCTGAAAGAACTTGACAAACAATTCTCAATGTGATGGGTGGGAAAGTTTTTAATAGAAAACAATAGAAACAAAGTTTTAAAGTCATACCAGGTTCTCAGTAGCTTGCAACTACTCCTAAACTGTTGCCAGATGTACGATGGAAAAGGGCTGGAGGAAGGATCACCAGACAGTAGGGGATAGAACTGTAGGTTTGGAAACACAAAGGTAAACCAGGGACTTCAGGAGAGCCCAGGAACTGGAGAGGCAGGCACAGAGTGAGTAGGAAAGGATTTAACAGGAGCTCAAATTAAAGACACTGAGAACAGTCCAGTGTGATTTGCCAAGGGAGGGCATCTAAGAGGCAGAAAAAGGGTCACATACAGGATTCAGTGGGCTGTTGTTCCGTACTTCATTTAGTGTGTAATGCTTGTCTAGTGGAAAGGGGATGGGGGGGGTATATGCTGCATATACGCTGTGCACAAATCTAACTGGTGGATTAGAAAAGGGGGTCAGAAAAGGTGACAACCAACTATGAATGCTGACGGAAACGTGTAGCCAGAAGGAATATGTGAAAAAAATAAAAGTGGTGGGAGAAGGTAGGAGGGGAAGGGGAGTGACTGTGATTTGAAAAACTATGGAGAAAGAGGCCAGAATAGGAAGGGTTCTAGGGATCCTTAGCGCCCCAAGGATAAAGTCAAGTGCCGAACACAGTCCTCAACAGTGAGCACTCCCACGTCGAGATTACTTAGTTTTTATTTGTTTGTACGTTTCGCTTCCTTCTCAGTGTACGTGTTATCTTCTCCCCACCCCTCCCCCTTCCACCTTAAGGACTGGGACAGCTTTTATTATTTTTGTGTGGGGCACAAAAGCAGCCACTTAATACAAAAAATTCGGGGTGAAAGGAACTCAACACTACTCTGGCGTAATGGTAGGAGGGAGGGATTCATCTCTGTAAACATTTTTTAAAAGCATCCTGTGTGCAAAGGTCTAGCACTGGCCCAAGTGCCTGGCACATAACTCCTATACTCGGAGCTTAATAAATGCCGGTTGATTCATTCACTTGGTCCAGCAACAAGAGCTCAAGTCAGCTAGCATTTATTAAGCTCTTACTGTGTGCCAGGCACTGCGCTAAAACGACAGGGATACAAAGATAGCCAAAAACAGCCCCAGCCCTACGGAACCTCGTTATCTAAGGGGTCAAACGACCCGAATTCGAATTCTCCGGCCACGGGCGCTAGCTTCGTGACCTTGGGAGACTCACTTTTTTCACTCTGAGCCTCAGTTTCTCCATCTGTAAAAATGATGGAGACTTGGCAAACTAAGAAGCCTGAGCGCAGGGGTTGGGCATTCAAGGGGCGCAGGGAGAGGACAGAGGTGCTGCCGGAGGAGTGGAGCCCAGCCAAGCTGGGGCGGGGGAGAGAAGGGGAAGGTAGGAGGGGAAGAAGGGAGAGGGAGGGGGGAGGGGAAAAAGGGGGGGAGGATCTCCCGCCGAGCGCGGGGGAAGGTGAGAAGGGGGTGCCGCCGCCGCCGCCGCGGCCCGGAGAGCCAAGCCCTGCCCTGCCCCTCAGGCCCCGGCCCCAGTCCCCCCACCCCCGGCCAATGCCCTGACCTCATCCACGGCGCGTCGAGGAAGATGCAGCGTCCCGAGCAGCAGCTTCAGCTTCACGGCAGACGAGAGGTTGTGGAAGCAGAGACGTATGTTGTCGATGACCGTGGCCGTGAGCAGCGACGCGATGCTCGGCGGCGCCCACAGTTCGTCCGTCGCCCCCAACTTGTTGTGCAGCCACAGGCCGGTGTCGCTCTCCCGCATGGACGCCATCTTGGGGGAGAAAAGAGGGGGGAAGCGCTCCGCCGGCATCTTATGGAGACACCTACACGCCCGGAGCGAGGACCCCGCAACATGGCGGCGCCCGCCCGAAGGCAGGCGGGCCGACCGAGGGCGAGGCCGGGGTGACGTCACGTCTCACGGCCGTACCTGCGTCCTATTGGATCGGAGCTCTAGAGGACTGCGGCCGCCGATGGGAGGGAAAGGCAATAGGGGAGGCGCCGTTCCGTAACAGGACATGGCAGCGCCCGCCCTCTCCGTCGGACGGAGTTTTGTCCGTAACTAAAGATGGCGGCTCCCGCGTCCCCATTGGGCGTCCCTGGGAAGTCGCCAGGTTGCCTGCGCTGTCCGTAGGGAAATTAGTCCCGAGGGAATTTGTGCGGGGCTGGGGGAGGGGGGCTGGACGGCCTCGAGGCCTCGAAAGAGGAGCGGCCGAGGGTGGGGTAGGGGCTGGAACTTCCTGCGGTTGGTCTAATAACGGTTCTGGAGGCCATGCAGCCCCTGGGGGTTAACGGATCTTGGCGAGGGGAGCGGCCCCCAAGGCCGACCCATGCACGCACCTAGGCAGATGTGGCTCCCAGTGTAGACAGGCACGTTAGTTTACACACGCGCGTGTGGAGTGGAACTGAAGCTTGGATTTCATTGACATTGGCAACTCCCAGTGAGAAAACCTCCTTTGCCAGTGTAGATCACACTTAAGCGACTCAGCCACTCACGGTCCCAAAGGGTGACCTAGAAAGGAGCACCGAGGGCCACATAACCCCGGGGGTGCGTGGGAGGGGGGAAGTTGAACCCTGGTCTTGCTGACTTTGAGTCCAGGTCTCTAGTATTCCACGTTGCCTCTCAAACACAGACACAAATCATGCGTGTGTGTGCACACACTAACGTAATAAAAAGTAACTATTATTTATAAAGTTCTTTAAGATTTGCAAAGTGCTTTACAAATATCTGATTTGATCCCCATGACAACTCTGGGGAGGTAAGTGCTATGATTATTCGGGTTTTACAGATGGGGAACCTGAGGCCAAGGCTAACTTATTTGCCCAGGGACACAAGTAAGTGCCTGAGCTGGGATGCAAACTCAGATCTTATGTCTAAGACCAGTATACTCTCCTTTGGGTGCTTATGTTTTATATATACTATATATATTTGTATATATGCTATATAAGTGCATATACATATGTGTATGTGTACTGGCTCTAGCACATGATATAAATGAAATATACGTGTAAATATGGGAGATGTACGCTCACACTCTACATGATATTAACAGTGAAATATACACATAAATATGGGAGATGTACGCTCACACAGGGCACATGACATAAACAGTGAAATATACACATATATATAGGAAATATGCATCTACAAATAGCACATGATACAAACAGTGAAATAGACATGAATATAGGGGATGTTCACCCACATAAATACATTACACTGGCAAACAATACACAGAGAACTATGCGTATGTTTGTGCATGCTCATTCACGTACCACACATATTCATATAAAGTATAGGAACAATAACCCACAGAAAAAAATCTGCAATTTCAACCCCACCCCCACTGGCTGTCGGAAAGGGTACCGACCGGTCAAAGTGGTTATCTCCTCAACCCAGCTCCCTTTCTCCCTCTACTTCTACCCGCCCCAATTCTCTTTCTGTCCCATCATTCTTGGCTTCCTCTCCCCATTTTTCTTTATTAATTCGCCTTCCACTTCCCCTTATCTCAAATCTCTTCAGACTTATCTCCGCTCCCTTACCTAGGTTTCCCCTGACATTTCCCCAGCCAGGGGTGGGAACCTGTGGCCCTCAAGGCCACATGTGGCTCTCTAGGTCCTCAAGTGTGGCCCTTTGACTGAATCCAAATTTCACAGAATAAATCCCCATAATAGAAAGATTTGTTTTGTAAAACTTGGACTCAGTCAAAAGGCTGCACCCAAGGACCTAGAAAGTCACATGTGGCCTGGAGGCCTCAAGTTCCCCATCCTTGTGACTCTCCTTCCCTCTGTCTCCTCCTTCATTTTGCCTTCCTTCCTTTCTGATCCTCTCTTACCCACTCCTTTGAAGCATCCCTTCATACACATCACTTTTTTCTTGGGTTTCACCTTACTTTCTGAGCCTCCCTTCTGTTTTTTCTTCCTTTTCTTCTGCTATTTATTTGTTAGTTTGCTTCCAAGTCCCTTATGCCTTGACGTCCTCTCTACTACCTCCCCATCTACCCAACCCCACCCTTTAAAAAAAAAGGCAAAAAACTACTCCCAGAGCCAGTCATGAATGTGATGAAATCTGGGTGCAAGGGTGTGTTTCACATAAACAGAGGGAGGCTTCCCAGGAGGCTACCTTCTCTTCCTAGAAGCAGCTGTTAGTGGAAATGGCTCTTTGCCCTTCTCCGTTCAGGTTTCTCCCAGAAAAAAAGGCTAATTTTACTTTGATCTTCATTGGCCGGAAGGTTCATTAGAGGTTAACCATTGGACATGTCACACATTTTTCTCTTCTCTTTTTAACAGCATCATTGGATTTAAAGCTGGAAGGGACTTTAGAGACATCTGGACCAACCCTCTCCTTCCTTACACAGAGTAGAAAACATCACCAGAGAGGGGAAATCATTTGCCCAGACTCACATAGGTTATCAGGTCACAGAGCCAGGATTTAATACCAGGTCCTCTGATTCCAAACCCAGTGCTTTTATCACCCTATCATCTACGAATAGCACATGATACAAACAGTGAAATAGACATGAATATAGGGGATGTTCACCCACATACATACATTACACTGGTCTCAGTCCCGAAGGTGCAAGGATCATGCACATATTAGCTCCTCCTAAGCCCTTACTCCCATTCCAAATCCTCTCATACTCTTCCTTAGCCCTCTAGAACAAGGCCAATGATCCTTGGATCCTCCTTGTCATCAAACTCCCCTGACCCCTGGAACTTTCTAATCAATCTTCCTTTCATATACTCACTTTAACAGATATCTGGATTTACCTAAAAGACAAAAAGGACCTGGAATACCTCACCACTTGTAGGGTAGGTGCCAAGAGAAACCTACGGTTAGCTTCAAAATACTTTATGGGTCCTCATCCACTCAAAACCAGAGCTTCCAAGCCTCCACTGATGTGTTTATGTGTAGTAATCAGAAGGCAGAGGGAACAATTATGCCAAATGCAAAGGCATTTAATGAAATAGCACAATAAGGAAAAAATAATAAAATATTTCCCCTATACTCTAGGGTAAATACATCCTATTATTTTATATTTACACATATATTTTACAAGAACATACACTTCGTCAGTGGGAAGAGTGGACACACATAGGAAACACATATCTAGAGGCACACAAGTAGAGGATACATGTGGTAAGAGCATGCGTGAATGGGACACATAGAAAGTGTATACTAAGGGTATACTTGTAGATGAGCAGTTTATGAATCTGGAGCTGCAAGGTCACTGATGTCTTATGGTGATACCATTGGGTGCTGTGTGTTTCTCTCAGATGCTACTCCACTGGACGCATAGTCCTTGTTAGATAATGCTGTCTGTCTCTTCTCTGCTTCCAGCTTCTAATCTTAGCTGAAGTCTTTGGCTAGATAGGGCTGCTATAGCACGGGAAAAGTGGGCTTTGCCATGCTCTTTTAGCCCAAACTGTGAAGCTGTTTTTATAGCTCTTTTAGAAAAGAAACAACCTTTGCCTCAAATACAGGACCAATTGAAATCTCTTTTTAAGACAAAAAAAAAACCTTTTAGCTCTTTAAAAAATTTAGAATAATCAATTTCTTTCTAGAATTTTGCCTAGAAGGGTTTCCATCTACAGCATTCTTTGCCCCATGTGTCAAGCTTGTTAGGACACAGCAAAATTAAGTAAAGGCCTGGATGTAGAATAGGAGGATTCTTCCAGTTAGGTTTAGTCTTTTCCTTGAATTGCATTTCCTGGTCCAGGGCTTGGATCTCTCTAAGAGTACTCATTCTAGTTTATGGTCATTCTCTAGCTCTCCTGATTTTAATTTCTGAAGGCTAACCTACACCTAATCACATTCCAGGTAGGAGCTTCCTAGCCAAAATAACTGGCCGAGGGCTCTGAGGCTCTAGGTTCCCTAGTTTCATTTTAGATGAATTGGAGGCGGGAAAAGTGGAAAGCATAAGATCAAAGCTAAACTCAGGGGCAAAGGCCATTGTCTCTCCTGCTAGCCTGGCTTTATTCCATTCATGACAGTTAATCCTGAAAAGGTTTTTGAGCTCATCCTTGGGCTTGAAACCACCTTTCCCAGAGGACCCTCCTTCCACTCCCTTTGGATTCCTGGGCCTGGTGGAATTGGATACTCTTTGCTCCCCACTGCCCGTCTCTCCTGCCATCCCTTAATGACCTCTCCTCTTTCAAGGCCCAGTTTGTATGCCTTCACCATCTTCTCCCTATCCTTGTTGCTGTCATTGAAAGATCTCCAGGTCATTCACCAAACTTTCTAAACAACAGACATGTCTACTTCACCATCTGCCTCCCCTTCCCCTCCAGCATTTGCCATCATCTTCAGGGACATCAGCTTTTGTATTGACCACTCCTATAGCTTACCTAAGCTCATGATTCTCCTCTTCCATTCCTCTTCAGCCACACTTAGACCTTATTGTCTCCTGGAATCAACTGAGGAACCCCTCCTCCCGCTTTTATCACAGACTTCTTCTAACACTCCTTCCATCTTGAGAAACAGTTTGGTATAGAGAGAGGATAAAATTCTGGACCGAGAGTTTAGAGGATCTGGATTCAGTGCCAGCCTCAGATACTTAATCCTGCACAAGTCACTTGACTGCTCAGTGCCTCAGTTTCCTCATATGTAAAATAGCATTAATGATATTTGGACTACCAATCTCATAGGGTTGTTGTGAGAAATGGTCCCAGTATTTGATGCTGCCCCCTGTAGACCTCCAGATCATGCTGCTTCCTTCTTTAAGTACTTGGTTCACTGTCTTCTGCTCCACTCCAATCCCTAATGTAACTGACTTTAGGTAATCTAGAACTTCCCACTATATCTAAGATGGGTGCTTGAGCTGATTGAGGTATGCTTATTATCTAAACTACCCTGTCATAAAACCCAGTTATCAGTGGCATTTCCAGAGTGAGTAGAATTGTGTCACAATCACCTACCCACTCACTTGTGAGCTCTTGCATAGCTCAGGTCATGCCTTATCTAAACTTAAACCTCCCCCAGAGCTGAGCATACTACTCTGCACACAGTGGGAGCTTTAAAATTTGTTGAGGTTGAAGTTTGTTGAATTTCTTATCTTCCCATGATTATAATTTCAGGAAGTTTCCCCAGGTCTTAGGGAGCTGCCATGAAAGACAGGGAGCCAGCCATGTTCCTGAGGGCCCTCCCTGGAGTGAACATTCCTGAAGACTCTAGATATTTGGATAATTTGAGACCTTAGTGCAGCTGTTCCATTAAATCACTGCTAATGGGAATACTGGTTACACTGGCTGAGACAGGAAAGGCACTGTGTACAATGGAGCTCATCCTGACAGCCCAGAAATAGATATGGGCTATGTGAGTGTTAAGAATTTGTGCCGTGAAATAATAAATAGCATCTATCTAAAACCTTCAGCAAGCATTATATGTAATGGGGACAGGCTAGAAACATTTCCAATAAGATCGGGGGTGAAACAAGGATGTCCATTATCACCACTGTTATTCAATATTGTACTGGAAACCTGAGCTTTAGCAATAAGAGAAG
The DNA here is from genome assembly GCF_003287225.1 of Phascolarctos cinereus. Taxonomy (NCBI): domain Eukaryota; kingdom Metazoa; phylum Chordata; class Mammalia; order Diprotodontia; family Phascolarctidae; genus Phascolarctos; species Phascolarctos cinereus. The sequence goes on along the minus strand of NW_027556402.1, from coordinate 198,683,370 downwards.
AAAAAGAAATTGAAGGCATTAGAATAGGCAAAGAAGAAACAAAACTATCACTCTTTGCAGATGACATGATGATATACTTAAAGAATCCTAGAGAATCAAGTAAAAAACTACTTGAAATAATAAACAACTTTAGCAAAGTTGCAGGCTATAAAATAAACCCACATAAATCATCAGCATTTCTATATATTACCAACAAAGCCCAACAGCAAGAGATAGAAAGAGAAATCCCATTTAAACTTACTGTAGACATTATAAAATATTTAGGAGTCTACCTCCTGAAACAAACCAGGAACTCTATGAACACAATTACAAAACACTTTTCACACTAATAAAATCAGATCTAAATAATTGGAAAAACATCAGTTGCTCATGAGTAGGCTGAGCTAATATAATAAAAATGACAATCCTACCTAAGCTAATTTACTTATTCAGTGCCATACCAATCAAACTACCAAGAAATTATTTTATAGAGTTAGAAAAAATAATAACAAGATTCATTTGGAAAAACAAAAGGTCCAGAATATCAAAGGAACTAATGAAAAGAAATGCAGGGGAAGGTGGCCTAGCAATTCCAGATCTTAAATTGTATTATAAAGCAGCAATCATCAAAACTACTTGGTACTGGCTAAGAAATAGGGAGGTGGATCAGTGGAATAGGTTAAATATGCAAGACACAGTAGTCAATGACTATAGTAATCTATTATTTGATAAACCCAAAGACCCCAGCTTCTGGGATAAGAACCCACTCTTTGAAAAAAACTGCTGGGAAAACTGGAAAAGAGTATGGCAGAAACTAGGCATAGACCCAAATCTCACACCATATACCAAAATAAAGTCAAAATGGGTTCATGACTTAGATATAAAGGCTGATACCATAAGTAAACTGGGAGAACAAGGAATAGTTTACCTATCAGATCTATGGAGAACAGAAGAATTCATGACCAAACAGTAGAGAACATTATGAAAAGCAAAATGGATAATTTAATTAATTAATTAATTAATAATAATTAATAATTAAATTGAAAAGTTTTTGCACAAACAAAGCCAATGCAACTAAGATTAGAAGGAAGGTAGAAAACTGGGAAAGAATTTTTATAACCAGTCTTTCTGATAAAGGCCTCATTTCTAAAATATATAGAGAATTAAGACAAATTTATAAGAACACAAGCCATTCCCCAATTGATAAATGGTCAAAGGATATGAACAGACAGTTCTCAGATGAAGAAATTAAAGCCATCTATAGTCATATGAAAAAATGCTCTAAATCATTATTGATTAGAGAAATGCAAATCAAAACAACTCTGAGGTACCACATCACACCTATCAGATTGGCCAACATGACAAAACAGGAAAATGATAAATGTTGGAGAAGATGTGGGAAAATTGGAACGCTAATACATTGTTGGTGGAGTTGTGAAATGATCCAACCATTTTGGAGAACAATTTGGAACTATGCCCAAAGGGCTACAAAAATGTGCATACCCTTTGATCCAGCAATAGCACTTCTAGGGCTATATCCCAAAGAGATCAAACAAATGGGAAAAGGACCCACATGTACAAAAATATTCATAGCAGCTCTTTTTGTGGTGGCAAAGAATTGGAAATTGAGAGGATGCCCATCAATTGGGGAATGGCTGAGCAAGTTGTGGTATATGAATGTAATGGAATACTATTGTGCTATAAGAAATGATGAACAGGCTGACTTCAGAAAAACCTGGAAAGACTTATATGGTCTGATGCTGAGTGAAGTGAGCAGAACCAAGAGGACTTTGTACACAATAACAGCCACGTTATGCAATGACTAATATTGTTAAACTGAACCCTTCTCAGCATTACAAGGATCTAAGACATCTCCAGAGGCCTCGGGATGGAAAATGCTGTCCACATCCAAAGAAAGAACTATGGAAGTCGAATCGTTATCACTTATTTTACCTTCTGTTGAGTTTTGTTTCATCTTTCTGATGGTTCCTTCTATTAGTTTTAATGTTTACTTACAACTTCACTAATGTGAAAATATGTTTAATGGGTATGCAAATGTAAAGCCTATATCAGATTGTGTGCAGTCTTGGGGAGGGTGGGGGGGAGGAAGGGGGAGAAAAATTTTCAACTCAAAAGCATATGGAAGTGATTGTTAATAAATCAAAATTAAAATAAAATTAAAAAAAAAAAGAATTTGTGCCATGGCATCAAATTCCAAGGAGGGCCCAGGCATCTTCAAATGCCCCAAGTTGGTTATGATCCCCAGAAAGAATAAAACTTGCCAAATACTGTTTTTCTTTTTGACATTTTCTCTTTTTCTTTTCCAGTGTTAATAGGATTTTACTGAGCCAATCTCTAACCTGAGAATGAAGAAACAGCAGGCCAGAGACAAATTGCCAGTAATCAGGTAGCCGTTTAATGAATTAGTTTCATTATAAGGAATAGATTTGCAAATCAGGAATTCTCCTGATCAGGACTCTACATTGCTGAAGTGAAGACAGAGGTTACATACATAAATCACAAGTGGAAAGGGAGGGGAGAAGGTGAATTACAAACAATGTTTTCCCAGGCTGGAGCGGTTTCCCATGACAAACCCACAAATAGAAGACGGTACAACAATTCTGGAGTCCTATGGGAGCAACATTGCTTGAGTCCTTGGGGGCTGTTACTTGGTGGGTCACAGGGCCAGAGTTCTGTGATGGGAACAGTCTTTGATTCACTTCCCTTCAGGTACGTAGGCACAAGGATGCTAGTGATTGTGAGCCTTGTCAAGGCTGCTTGATCAGGTAATTCTGAAAATCTAATCTATTAGTGTACTCAGTACACATGTCAATTATTATAAAAATCATTATTCCCTTCACATAGGAGTTACAGGGTATAAAGCTCAGCAAGGCGAGAATTAGAATCTGTGACCTAGAGGCCACGTATGGCCCTCTAAGTCCTCTAAGTGTGGACCTTTGACTGAATCCAAACTTCATAGTATTTTCTATCTATTAGACTCCTATGGTCTAAGATTCCTGCCAACATCTAAGAAAAGGTGCTAACCTTTATGGAGAGAGGGGTGTTCCTTATCTGGGAGTTCCCCATACCTATGAAATTGTAGGACTTGTCCCTATCTCCTAAGTCTCTTGACTTAAGCAAGATGGACTTTGAGGGTCATCAGAATTAGTTCATAGTTCAAGCTAAATGGGAATTAAGTACAAAGAACCATATCTGGGGACACCATGATGTGAGAGGCGTTATAGAAAAAGGTCTGGGTTTGGAGTCAGGAGACTAGGGTCATAGTTTCAGCTCTGTTACTTGACTGTGTGATCCTACACTGGGCCTCATTTTGCTCATCTGTAAAATAGTGATAATTATACCTCATAGAGCTATTGTGAGAAAAAATTGCTTTATAAAGTTTTATAGCAATACGCCGTACTATTATTAACCCACAGAGAAAAAGGAAGTAAAATTCAGAGGCATAATAAGATGTCAAAGTTTGAAGGGACCTTAGTCCCATTCCCTCATTTTACAAATTTTACAAATTAGGCACTTACGGCCCAGACAGGGGATGTGATTTGCCTAAGGTGATACAGCAAAGCCAGGCCTAGAATCCAGGTCTTTTGACTCTGAGCTCAGCTCCTCTTTTTGTCCTCATACTACATGTTGGCTTCCATCTGTTTCTTTTGCCAGTGACTGACATCCACACACCAGCCCTGAGGAGCATGGGGATGGCTTGGTGGACACTCGTAATCTCATTGCAGCTCTGCCAGGAACAGATGCTGTGTTTGCTTTCCCCTCTTCTAACCACCTCCTCTCTTCCCCCAGGTAGTAGCTAGCTGACAGAGCTGATTTCCTGACTGGCACAAGCGATAGGGAACAGCTGCTTTTCTGGCAGCAGGTGCGTCTTGTCTTGGTGGCTTCCGCTGCGTAGTTCATTGTGCATGAAAGGCATGGCTGGCCTAACACATAGGCAGCCTGAGTAGGTAAGTGGCTGGCTATGGGGGGTGGAGAGGGGAAGACAAGGTGTTGAGAAGGGTGTGTGTGTGTGAGAAGGATAACGTACCATAGGATGTCAGAATTGGAAGGGTCTTGAAAATATTGGATTGTATGATTTAGAGCTGAAAAGTACCCTAAGGATGATCTGAATGACCCTAGATCAGAAGTATGCTGTCAAATGTTTAACAACCAGCTTTCTAAAAATATGCTTATGCCATACTTTGAAATTTAATTTGCATTATTAACATTTTCTCCATTACTTTCTTAAGTCCAAAAAATAATTAAAATAATAAATCAAGTCCTGGTTTTTAGCATTTGCTGATTTCTGAGGTGTAAATGTTCATATTGAAAATCTAACAAATCGGATGTCAGGAGCCAGATTAAGCTGGCTCATAAGGACAAGATAAAATGTCTGTTGAAGTAATGTTGCAAGTTAGACATCTCCCTGGAGGGAGGCCTCAAGTGTTGGATTCAAGGAATCTGTTCTTTGTCTTTTTATAATCAATATTGTTTTATCAACGATTCGACAAAGGTAGAGATGGCCTACTCATCACATTGCAGATGCTATTTATCTGGGAGGCACAGCTAACAAGTTGAATGATAGCATTTGAATACGACAATATCTGAACAGGCTAGAATAATCGGACTGCATGGAATTTAATGGGGATAAGTCTGAATTCCGATATTCCAAGTAAAAAAGAACCAAGGGCGCAAACATAACATGGAGAGAGACATGGGCAGAGGAGAGTCTGGGTTAGAGAGAGATCTGGGATTTTTAGTGGACTCAGTATGAATCAACAGCGTGTGTGTGTGTGTGTGTGTGTGTGTGTGTGAGAGAGAGAGAGAGAGAGAGAGAGAGAGAGAGAGAGAGAGAGAGAGAGAGAGAGAGAGAGAGAGTGTGAGAGACAGAGAGAGAGAGAGAGAGAGAGACAGAGAGAGTGTTACCTGGTGGCCACAATGGGTAATACTATCTTTGGCTTCATTAAAGAAAATGATAATTACCCTGGGCTTGCCCAGGTCTGGCCCCTGCTGGATTGCTGTGTCCAGTTCTGTGGTTACAACTTAGGGACAACATTGATAAGCTCTTCCATTGATAAGTGATAGAATGATGAGGAGAATGGAAACCATGCCATACACAGTGCTTAAATGAGCTGGAAGATATTTCACCTGGGGAAGAAAAGACTAAGGGGGCAGAGAATAGCTATCATTCAACATGTGAAGGACCGTGACATGGAAGAGGGATTAGACAGGGTTTTCCTGAGCACAAAGGATGGGACTAAGATCAAATGTGGGGACATAACAAGGAGGAAGAATTCTGTTCTGTGTAAGGAAGAATGGACGAGGCTGACTTGAGTAACTATACTTTGCAAACCTAGAGCTGGGGCACGTGATCTGACAAAGGGTATTTCTTTGGTATGGTCTTATAACAAAAACATACTTTATGTTCTTGAAATCAGGACTATCTGGGAAGGAATAAGAAGTATGTTTGCTATAGGGGTACCTCAGAAAGCAGTGATTTCTGATTCATTGGGAATCTTCCTTCAATGATGACAGGTGGACCACCCGTACAGGAAGGTGCAGAAGAGATTCCTGCTCAGAGATGAAGGAAGAAGAGTGATATAGTGGAGAGAATATTGAATTTGAAGTCAGAAGACCTGGGTTCAAACCTTAATGACTTCTATGGCCTTGAATAAGGAAGTCACCTAACGTCTCTGGGCTTCAGAGAAATAAAGGAGTTGAATAACTCTAACACTCTAATCTACTGTTTCCTTCCATTGCTACCCATTGCTGAGATTTTATAAGTTAGTTATATGTGTCTTTTTCTAAGATCAATAACATGTTAGTAAGAATCTTGTTATGGCACTATGTCATGATTAGGGCTCATCTGATTACAGAACTTTGTGCAAAATTTTGTCTCTGTTTTCTTCAGTTTGTACAAGTAGAATGACCCTATAGATGCTCTTTTGGGTTAATGCCCAGTTGCTCTTAATAGATAGTGTTTGAGAAAAAGGAGGGAAAAGAAGAGAACAGATAGTGAGATAAATGATTCAACAGTAACTGGCATCTGCAAAGTGCTATATATATAAAACTCAGAGTACATAGATCAGAAGGAAATCTGCAATTATGGCCACCTCGCCAAGCATTAGCCTGGGCTACTAGTGAGATGATACTGTAACTAGCAGCTAGGGGTCGGCAGACAGCCAGGAGCAGGTGATAAGCTGTCAGATCAGAGGATGCCTAAACCAGGGAAAGGGATTGGATATGGTCCCCGTGCTCAGACCTTCTATTGCTTTGATTGCCATTCTGCTAACCCCCCTGCCACCCGAGCCTTTAGGCATCATGGGGCAAAAGGAACACTGGATTATTCAGAGGACCTGCATTTGAGTTCCAGCTCTGCTACTCTTATATCCTTGTGATCTTGGAAAGATCATTTAACTTTTCTGAGACTCAGTTTCCTTATCTGTAAAAGGAGGATTATGAGACTTACATTATCTATCTCATAAGGTTGTGAGGGAAGCATTCTGGTTGGACTTAGAGTGCCGTATAAATGTGAACTACTCAGAGGCCTCCAATTTTTCCTCTCTAAAACGAGGGGTTGGGCTATGATATCTAAAGTTCCACAGGCTCTAAATCTTTATGATCTGAATGAAGTTTGTACCCAAAGGAAGTGTAACTGATTTAGGGAACAGGGAGTAAATAGACTGGCTGGGAAATAAGGCTGAAGAAGTAGACTAAAGTATCATTGTAAGGGGCCTAGAATGCCAGGCTAAGAATTTTGGACATAACAGAAGGCAATGACAGTGAAAAATGAAATGGCACAGTGAGAATACTTTCAGTAACTCTCAGTTCACATGCAACAAGATGGAGAATTAGACCTTCTCTCTGATCCTTATAACCTTCCAAACCTCTCCAAAACAGGAATTATGCACAAAGGATAAAGCAATTTTAGCTTTCTCAGATACCAAGTATGCTATCAAGGTAAATACCCAATGAACTAACAGCAGAAAAGTCTAATTCCTCAGCACCAACTCTCCCATCACCCACCACACTCCAGCAGGACTACAGAAGCTGAGCCACGGGCTTAATGCGGAGCTCAACGCAGCCCACCTCTCTCCCAGTGCCACAAGAAAACAAACGATAACAACAACAAACCCCAGAAGGCAGAAGCTTGTTCTGGCTGGGACTGTAACAGTGGTAGCATTCTGTGCTACAATAATACTCAGCTAGAAAGCTAAGAACAGAGGGCACTGGAGTCCCTGTGTCTCCACTGAGAGAAGGAATGTTTCTTTACCTGTTCTCCTAGAATGACACTGTTCATTCCAACTCGGAGTTTGATGGCTTTGCAGGGAGAAGTTTTGTTATTGATTACGTGTTATTGATTACATGACTGTCATTATTCTTCAGTCATCATTTCCTACAGTACAGTAATCACAATAATCTTACCCTACATTCATATCCCACTGTCTGTTCAGCCATTCAACAGGTGATAAGTTTGGTTTAATTTTTTGTCACCCCAAAGAGTGACACTATGGATATTTTTGTTTTTGTTTTTGCTTTTTTGGTGAGGCAGTTGGGGTTAAGTGACTTGCCCAGGGTCACACAGCTAGTGAATATTTTGTTACGTGTAAGACTTTTATTTCTTCCAAGATTCAGTTTCTTCATCTGTCTAAGAGGGCGATAATACTTGCCGTGTCTACCTGACAGGATTGTTGTGAGGATCAAATAAGAACCTCTCTGGGTCTCAGTTTCCTCATCTGTAAAATGAAGGGGTTGGACCAGATGACCTCCCTTCTAGCTCTGCATCTATGATCCTCTGATATGAAATCACTTTTGTGATTTGCACGAGTATTGCACAAATGTACAGTGTAGCGGAAATGTCCCTGGATTCAGATTCAGAGAATCTAGGTTTAAAATTCTGGCTCTACCTCTATAAACTCAGGTAAGTTATTTAACTTCTCTGGGCCTCATTTTCCTAACCTATAAATGAAGGAATTGGACTAAAATAGTCTCTAAAGTTACATCTATATATAAATCTTGTAATCCTTTTTATGATGATGATGATGATGCCCGAATAAGAACCTTCAATGCCTTTAACCTAAAGGAGTGAGTCTAAAACTGGAATTTCAGATACTATGACAAGACCACAAGAGAAAAATCTAGGGTTAGGACTCCCCCTTTTATAGCATGATCCTCTCTACCATCCTTTCTGCTACCTAGAAGGTACAGAACTGGTCTCTATGTTCCAGGCCTTTGGGGCACCAAGCCCATGACACAGCAATATTGTCTATGAAGGTGCAAGTTTGAGAACCTCATTGAGGTGTAGAACCCAGAGTTAGAATCCAGCTCCAGGCTCTGATCTGGGATCAAAGACTTAAAATCCTAGCATCTCAGAGCTGAAAGGCCCCTCAAAGGGCCTCTAGTCTTTCTGAACAGAGATAATTCTTTTTTTTTTGAGAATCATAAATTGGCATTTGTTATTTAACTTGAAGAACAGGTGATAAAGGGGGTGGGGGACACATTCAGAACAGAGAGTCCAAGGTGGAGCCCTAGGGGAGGGGGAGGAGGGAGGAGGCAGGGAAATGAGAGTCTCTCATCCGTGTCTGCTCTAGAGGGAGTTGATCCTGATTTCTGAGCCTTGGTCCAGTGCATGCAATGAAACACATGATAAGATGAGGTTCCAGGGGCTACAGGTTTAGGAAGACATCGAGGGGTGGCCAGAGTTACACATCCAACCGGGGGTGGGGGCTGGGATTCTCCTTGGATCAGCAGCACCACTTCCTTGTAGGAACTGGAGAATAGTGATGAGTTCCATCCCACTTATTTCAGCTCTTATGAAACATTCTTGTAGTTAAAGTCTTTGTGCTCAAGAATTCTTTCATCGCCTCTCTAACTTCTTGTACTTTGCTTCTAGTTTCTTTGAATACCCATCCAACGTGTAAGCTGCCTGCTCCAGAGCTGCTGCTTACTCTTCAATTAAAGTGATCTGATCCAGATAAGGCTGAAGTGCCGCATATTTCTGTTTTAAGTCCTTTAGGTTCCTATTTATGTTTACTGCAATATCTTTCATTTCTAGATACTTCAGGCTAGTCAGTTTGTTCATATTTTCCAGAAGTTTATAGTCTTCACTGGTGGCTGTCAGCTGGCCACCATTTTGGAGAACATGTCCTGGCACAGCCCTGTGATATCCATCTTGGCTGTCTCCATCACGGCATTCTTTAGTCCCGGGGAAGGGAGGAAGGAGAAAGGAGGGAAGGAAGGATGAGGATGGGGGGAAGAAGGGGAGGGAGGGGAGAGGAAAAGGAGAAGGGAGAAAAAGGCTGAACAGGGATAATTCTACAACATTCCCAACGAGTAGATATGCAGTCTTGTTGCAGTGTGAGAGGTTGAGATCCTTTAAAGACTGGAGTGAAAGACAATGTCGTCTGGAATGAATTCACAGACTCAAACATTCTTTGAGCCAAGTTGGCAAAGATTTATTGTTATGCTATACGATGGGCAAAGATTCTTAAGGAACCTGTGAGAAACTGAGAATGGTGCTGGGGTTTATATAGAAAAGAGCATGGGAAAAGAATGCCAGGGATACTAATTAGGTAATCTAAAGGTCCAGGTGTCTTTGGGAGCTATGAATGGGAAAATGTAGGGAACGTGAATATTTGTTTATCCTCAAACTTTCTTCCAATCCTTTCTGTTCTCCTTTCTCCTATCCTTAGTCTTTCTCCTCTCCTCTTACTGTCCTTTTTATGAAAACCTGTTTATCCAAAAGAAGATAATGGAGGGTGGGTGGAGCAGGAAGGGTAGAGAGGGAGGAAGGGAGAGGGGAGGTATTAAAATTACTATCATAGTATTAGAAGATTTGCAGCATGAAGGGTCTTTTGAGAAATCATCAGAAATCATTAGGAACTTTTGTACCCAGGATAAGAGGCAGAAAAGGCACCCTCAGCTGGAAGAAGAAAGACAAGATCCTAGGATACTGACATGAAAGTGGGAGGTGAGGAAAAGCTCACTCCTTTGGATCATCAGGTAGCTTCCAGCCTGAAACAATCCAACAAATATTTACTAAACACTTACCACTATGCTAAGCACTTCAATGACAAGATTGAAACAAACTATCCTTGTCTTCAAAGAATTTACATTATTCTAGAGAGATATGACATAGAAGCAAATAAGTATATATGAGATGATTTGAGGAGGAAGAGACATTTATTAATAGCCAAGGGCATCAAGAAAGGCTTCCTGAAGGAGGTGACACCTAAAGCAAACCATGAAGAAAGCCAGCGATTCCAAAAGGCAGAGATGAACAGTGAGTACATTCTAGGCATGGTGAGGAAAGCCTGGAAGGGAAGGCAAAGACAGAGATGGGATAGAGAATCCCTGAGTTCAGGGACAGAAACATAAATCAGTTTGCCTAAAACATGGAGTATGCAAAGGGAAAAAATATGAAAACAGCCTGGCAGAGTATACTAGAACAAAATCACTTTAATTTGAAGAGTTTTAAAAGCCAAGTCAAGGAATTTTTATTTTATTCTTGGGGCAATGGGCAGGACAAGGGACACAGAAGCTTCTCCAGATATACTGCAGAAAGATTATTTTGACAGCTGTGTAGAAAATGGACTAGGGAGGGGAAAGAGTAGAAGCAGAAAGGCCAGTAGGAGGCTGGACAATAGTCTGGGTAAGAGGTGATAAGAGTCTGAACTAGGTAGGTAGCAGTGTGAGTAGAGAGAAGGGCACAAAAGTGAGATATGTTGTCAAAGTAGATTTGGCAATGCTTGCCAATTGGATATGGGTGGGGAAGAAAAATTAAGAATCAAGGAGGACTCTCAGGTTGGGAGCCTGGGTGACTTGATAGAAATAGGAAAGTTTGGAGGAGAAGTTGATTTAGGTGGGGGAAAAGAATGAGTTTTGATTTTGGACATTATAGTGTCCCGTGGTCTTAAGTCACTTACTGCCTTGTTTTATAGCCATTCATCCCTTGCCAAACCCCAACCCGGGCTCATTCCTACTATCGGCCTCCTACCCTCCTACTTGTGTGCTGCCAAATAGAAGTGGCCTAAGTTACCCACACAACTGTGCCAACTAGCACCACTCCACACTAATCTTTCCTAATCTCACCTGGTCCCTCACTAAAGCAAGGCAATCCTTTTGCTCTTCGCTGCTGCACTGCTGCAGTGGCTGTTCTAAACCTTCTCTTCTCCCACACTCTTCCCTACCTCCATCTGCTCAACGGAAGACCTTGCTTCAATATTTTGCTGAGAAAATTGAGGCCATTTGCTATAACGTCCTTCTCCCCTTCTGTAGACCTCAAAATGCCCTTATTTTCCCCTCTTTTATTCCTTTATCTGATGAAGAAGAGGTGACCCTTCTTCTTAACCATTTTCCTTTGTAAAAACTAACTGATATCAGGGAAGCATGTTGATTGATATCAGGGAAGCATGCTGCATGTGGGCCTTTGATAGTATTAGAAACTCCATGATAGAACCCTGAGGAGTCAGAGTCAGCTGCCTTCTGGGAGTGAATCTGTCAGTATGAGTGGGGGCTAGTTAGCCCAGAGATTGAGTGATATATTAATCAAACTACCAAAGGGTTAGCTTAAAAAATAAAAAATACATTTCATCTAGAAGAACACTAGGTCAAGAATCTCAAAGAAAATAAAAAAGTGGGAATGAAGGGATTTAGCTGTACCAGATCTCAGAATATATTAGGAAGTAATAATCATTAAAATTATTTGCTACTTGTTAAAAATTAGAAAAGTTGCTCAACAGAACAAATAAGGTTCATAAAACCCAGAAAATAAATAGACATAGTAACATAGTTTCCAATATATCCAAGGACTCAAAAAACTGGGGTAGGGTCTTACTATTTGACAAAAACTTCAGAGAAAGCTGGAAAGTAATCTGGCAGAAATTAGATTTAGAAAAACATCTCATACTGTATACCACAATAAACTCCCAATGGATATGAGATTAATTATAAAAGGTCATAATAAATTAGAAGAGTCCAAAGATACCTTTTACAACTACAGCTAGGGAAAGATTTCTTGACCGAACAAAGAATAGAGAAAATCACAGGACATAAAATGGACAGTTTTAATTATACAAGATTGAAAAGTTTCTGCATAAACAAAATGAATGCTAATAGAATTATAAGGGGGGAAAGTCTTTGCAGCTGAAGGCCTAATATCCAAGCTATATGGGGAATTGATTCAAATATTTACAAAAAAGAGCAATTCTACGATTGATAAATGGTCAAAGGATATAAATGGCTTTCCAAAGAAGAAGACCAACTACCTGAAACCATATGAAGTGCTCAAAATCATTACTACAAAGAGAAATTCAAATTAAAACAACTATGAGATTTAACTTTACACCCATTAGGCTGGCAAGGATGACCAAAACCAGAAAATGATATTTAAGAGACTATAGGAAGACAAATACACTATTGGTGGAGCAGTTAAGCAGTTTAACTTTTGGAAAGCAGTTTGATATCATCCCCAAAAGTACTCTCAAACACAGTGATGCCATGACTAGCATAATACTCCAGAGACAAAAGAAAAAAGGATAAGGATGTATATGTACAAAAATATTTATAGTAGCAGTTTTTGTTGTAGCAAAGAACTGGAAACAAAATGGATGCTCATCAATTAGGTAATAGCTGAACAAATTCTGGAATATTAATGTAACGGAATATTATTTTTCCATAAAATATAAAGAAAGGGACAGATTCAGGAATACCTGGGAGGACTTGTATGAACTGATACAGAGTGAACAGAACCAGAAGAACAGTGTAGACGGTGACTACAACACTATGAAAAAAAACAATTGTAAAAGTCTTAAGAACACTTATCAATAAGAAAAGTAGCTAACATTTATAGGACATTTCATGAAACACATTACAAATATTATTTCATTTGATTCTTACAACAACCCGGGGAGAGAGGTGCTCTTATTATACCCATTTTACAGATGAGGAAACTGAAGTAACAGAGGTTAAATGACTTGCCCAGAGTCTTATAGCTAGTAAGTCTCCGAGGCTAAATTTGAATTTGGGTCTTACTGATTCCAGGCCCAGCACTCTATCCATTGTGCTTCCTAGCTGCCTCAGTTAACACAATGACCATTCATGACTCCAGAAGACTGCCAATAAATCACATTCTTCACTTCTTGGCAGAAAGGTGAGGGACTAAAGGTTCAAAATGTGGCTTACATTTTCAGGTCTACTTAGCCAACATATGGATTTTGTTTTGTATGACCATGCTTACAATGGTCATTATAATGGATGGCTTTTCTTTCTTTCTTTTTTTTTTTTGAGTCAAGGGACTAGGGAAATAGTACTAGTGCCACTAAAAAAGGGGAAAAAAAGATTGTCAATGAATTATTTTTAAAAAAAACCGCAACAGAAATGAAAAGAAATTCAGGATAGTGTTGGAACTATAATGTCAAATTTGTTTAAAATTTTTTTCTAAATATTTTTCTGAATATATGTAAAAACATTTTTTACATTAAAAAAAACTTGAGTTCCAAATTTTCTCCTTCCTTTCCTCTCCTCCCGCCTCAGTGAGAAGGCAAACAATTTGATATAGGTTGTACGTGTGTAATCTGTGCTCCCTGGAAGTGGATAACACTTTTCATTATAAGTCTGTCAGAACTGTCTTGGAACCTTGTATTGCTGAGTGATTCATAGCTGATCAGCTTTACGCTATTGCTGTTACTGTGTATAATGTTCTCCTGGCTCTGCTTACTTCACTTTGCATCAGTTCAAGTAAGTCTTTCCAGGTTTTTCTGAATTCACCCTGCTTGTTATTTCTTACAGTACAATAGTAAGTATTCCATTACATTCACGTACCACAACATGTTCAGACATTCCCCACTTGATGGGTATCCCCTCAAATTCTAATTCTTTGCAACCACAAAAAAGAGGTTCTATAAATAATTTTGTACATGTGGGTCCTTTTCCTTTTTTTTTTTTTAACTCTTTGGGATACAGACCTAGAGTGGCATTGCTGGGTCAAAAGGGTATGCACAGTTTGATAGCTCTTTGGGCATAGTTCCAAATTGGATCAGTTGAACCAATTTACAACTTCAGTGACAGTGCTTTGGTGTCCCAAATTTCCCATATTCCCTCCAACATATGTCGTTTTCCTTTTCTGTCATGTTAGTCAGTCTGATGGCTGTGAGGTGGTATCTCAGAATTGTTTTAATTTGCTGGGCCATTGCCACTTGTCTCTACGTTTGTCTTGCCCCTGGATTCTGATGACTCCGGAAGAGAGAACCAGACTGATGCCTTTGCATAGTTCTGCCTTACTCAAATCCAACTTACTTGCAAGTCAAGACATCATGCTTATGATGTCATTGGTCCTCTTTGAGAATGACAAATTAACTAATTAACTAATTTTAACAAATAACAACAACAACAATTTGCGTTTCTCTAGTCATTGGTGATTTAGAGCATTTTTTCATGTGACTATTGATCACTTCGATTTCTCTGTCTGAAAACTGCCTGTTCATATCCTTTGACCATTTATCAATTGGGGAATAGTTAGTATTCTTATAAATTTGACTCAGTTCTCTATATATTTGAGAAATGAGGCCTTTATTAGAGAAACTTATTATACAATTTATTCACAGTTATGATTACTAAATGTATTATTTCCTTTGATTCCATTTTCTTCCCATTTGTCTTTCTCCTTTCACCATGTCCCTCCTCAAAAGTGTTTTGCTTCTGTTTGTTTGTTTGTTTTTTGGCGAGGCAGTGGGGTTAAGTGACTTGCCCAGGGTCACACAGCTAGTAAGTGTCAAGTGTTTATGGTCTGAGGCCAGATTTGAACTCAAGTTCTCCGGAATCTAGGGCCGGTGCTCTATCCACTGCACCACCTAGCTGCCCCTACTGTTTTGCTTCTGACTACCATCTCTCCCAATCTGCCCTCTCTTCTATCACCTCCCCCCTTCTCATATCCCCTTCCCCTCCTGCTTACCTGTACTTACATAGGTTCCCAAAGTGGGCGATACCACCCACTGGGGGGCACTGGAAGGATAGGGAGGAGGGGGGAGACAAGCAGTAGCCTCAGGTGATGCAAATTTAAAAAAAAAAATAAAGGGTTAAATTAGATTTCCAGGGGGGATGATAAGTAATTTTTGTTTTTGAAAAAGGGGCTGTAGGTCAAATAAGTTTGGAAACCTCTTCGGGTAAGACAGGTTTCTATAACCAACCGAACGTGTATATTATTCTCTCTTTGAGCCAATTCCAAGGAGAGTAAGGTTCAAGTGTTGTCCCTTCCCCCATCTTCCCCTCCACTGTAGAAGCTCATTTGAACCTCTTTTATGTGAGATAATTTACCCCATTCTACCTCTCCCTTCCCCCTTCTCCCAGTGCATCCCTCTCTCACCCCTTAATTTTATTTTTTAGATTTCATCTGATCATATTCAACTCAATGTAGATGCCTTCTAATTGCCTCTATCTTTTTCTCCAGGTGTTTCTAATTCTTTCCCAAGATTATTTCAAGCTCTAGTTTGCTGATAGCAGCCTTGCTGCCCCACCTCAATCCTTCATCCTGAACCCTGAGGTTAGAAAGTGCAGGAAAGAATCAAATTGTTTTAACTCAGCTAGAAGTAAAGGATGGAGACCTTTGGCTAAGAAGGATGGATCAAGAGGGAAGTGTCAGACTTCTAGGACTGGAGATTTTGAGTGGGAAGGGACCTTACAAGTGATTTACATCAATTCCCTCATTTTACAGACAAGGAAACTGTGCCCCAAAGTGCCTTGCTCAGAGGCGAACAGGAAGAACTTCACAGAACAAATCCTCTTAATAAAAGGATTTGTTCTGTAAGACTTGGACTCAGTCAAAAGGCAGCACCCAAGGACCTAGAAGGCCACGTGCGGACTCGAGGCCACAGGTTCCCCATCTCTGAAGATGATGTCAGAGACAGTATTTGAGTACAATTCATCATCACTTGAAGCCCAGCTATCTACTCATTATATCATGCTGCTTCTCTGACCCATCTCTTAAAGCCCAATATTCTGGGGGTGTTGTGGTAGGTTTGAGAGACATTGAACACAATAATCTCCCAAGAACTGAATGACTATGTGCACAAGGAAATGGAGAAGGACATAGTAGGTATGAGAGGTAGCTAGTGAGGAATTCTGAAGAACACAAGTAAAAGATGCCATCAGGGAAATGTAAGATTGGAAGGGAAGATGGGTTGGTGATGGGGTGAGGGCAAGGCATGACAAGTGGACAGGACAGCTGCTTTACTCTGTTGATAGCAGGAGAAATAGATGACGATACCTAGAACTGTGGAGAGACACTCATGGTAAACATATGGGAAGGCACAGACAAAATTCTCCTGTGGAGGGGTGGGCATGGATGGGTTGAGATCTGAGTCATGGACGGAATCTCTGAATCAATGAAATGACATATTCGTTAGAATATTTGAGAACTTTACTGCAAAATCGTTCTTAAATTTTGCTTAAAGAGAAGGTTTGGGCCCTACAAATGATTTAAGAATCACTGGGCCAGAGAATCCGTGAGATTTGCCCTGTGCATAAGAATGACAGCTGTTAAGTGGGGAAAAAATGCTGGGGTGGGAATCAGGGTACGTGGGTTGGAATGCAGATTAGCTGTGTGATTTTAGGCAAGTGACTTTCCTTCTCTGGACCTTGGTTGCCTCATCTCTAAAATCAGGAGGTTGGACTGGAAGATAAAGTCTCTTTGGGGCTAGAAATCCTCAATTTCTGCACTGACAGTTGCCTCCTGGAATCCTGGTAATCTGAGGGCTCCCTCTGCTGGACCTCAGATTGAAAATGGTTTTTGTTTTCTTCTGTTTTTATATATAATTAGGTAATTTATTTTTAGTTTTTAACATTCATTTCTATAAGATTTTGAGTTTTAAAATTGGTTTTTGTTTTCATAGACATGTTCCACAAGGGCCAGGATATTATCTAAATTTTGTGCCCCCCCTTGTCTCCAACCAGTGCACATGCTCAGTATAGCACCATGCACACAGTTGGTATTTAATAAATGTTGATTTCTTGACTTAGTATAGCATTAATTCAGGTCTCATTCCCTAGCAGCTTTTGAATCTATTACCTTTCATCCTGCTCAGTGTTTCATTTGACAAATCTTACATATATTATGTAAATATCCCTTTTATGTAGCATTTTAAAATTCAGAATGTCAATTTTGATTTAGATGTTGGATTGTAAGAAAGCAAGATCAGAATTCAAGGTGGAATTTTGGTAGGCAATTAAATGATGCGGCCTGGGAAGACTAGCCCCTTCTCTTTCATGGTGGGGAGGAGTGATGCACAGGTAGATGGAAATAGATGGAATGACTGATCAATTCACAGATGCAACTTCTATCCCAGAAGAGTTGTACCAAACCTTGTGCATTTATCCTACTCCTGATCATTCAAAGCCTCCTCTTTTATCCTAGTTTCGTGCATTCCTAAGATTCTAATAGCCCCCCTTGTTTACCTAAGTACAAAACACTCAGACCTTATCCTCTGTGGACCATTTTGACTCATGCTGTTCTGGGAGAGTACTCTGTACTTATTCTGGATCTACCTGTTGTCTCCTCCAGTAGAATGTAATCTCTGAGATTGGGGACTGTTCCATGTTTTGTTTTTGAATCCCTCAGCACTCAGAACAGCACCTGACACATAGGAGGAGGGGCTTAATATCTACTTTTTGAATTGCTTGCTTCATTTACAAAGCTGATTGCCTGTGCTGTGATTAACATGTGGTTTCAGTTCTCAGAACCAAAAGACTAGGACCCAAGCAGGGGCAGTGAGGTAAAAGCCTATGTCTCCTTGTATCCTTTCTGCCACGCATGGGTTATATGCTATCTATTAACAAAGTGTATAGTTGGAGTACAGAGTTGGAGAAGCAGATAGCAAGGACAGTGTGTTTTCCCTTTCCCTCAAAAAGACATGAGTGCTGACAATGTGGGGCACCCCCCCATCCCAGTGCTCTGTTTATCTTTTCAACTCCCATCATCCCATTAAAATTGCCCTGATGCCCAAAGAAGCCTCCAGATAGTAATGAGAACACCAGAGGGAGAAGCAGATGCATTTGACCCTGACAGCTACTGAAATAGCCAGTCCTCACTTCCATACCGTCATACCGGGAACTTCCATATTGGGAATGTGGCTCCATGAAGTCAAAGCCCAGATTTTAGCTAAACCCTGTCAGGCCCAGGGTCTTCCCTGTCATCCTTAATTCTAGGGCCTTCCCTCTCTGGATTATCTCCACTTTATCCTGTCTATACTTCGTTTCTACATAGTTGTTTGCATGTTGTCTCCCCCCCTTCCCCATGTGTTATGGTACATAGTAGCTGTAAATAAATGTTTACTGACTAATTGTTCTGAATACAGTAGGTGCATGATAAATATTTGTTGTACTGTTTAATCTAACTTACAGTTGAAGAAACTGAAGCCTAGTGAGGGGAAGAGGCTTTGCCAAGACCTCAAACCCAAGAAGTTGCAGAGCTGATTTGAACTCAGGTTTCTTGACTCTCCATCCACCACACAAAGCTACTCTCCATGCCAGCTCTTATTATCATTAATGCTCAGGCTGGAATTTCCATGCCCTTGAAGACGTGCCATAGCTGTCTGTAGGACTCCATTTGTGTTTTAAAACTAACCTTTTCAAAGTCATCAGTACAGTGGAAAGAGTCCTGGATTAGGCCTAGAACATATTCCTGGAATGAACTCAAGTTGCTGTGCCCTTTTCCTTTTTGGTCTCATGATTGACCAGATGAACACCATAAAGGGAGAATGCCAGAGGGGCCATGGCTGAACTGGGAACATGGTTTCTTCCGGTGAGTCAGCCTGCTAGAGCCTCTGCCCCAGGGACTTATTTGTGCTATGGGCAAAGTTGTGTGACCTTCCTACATAGAATGGGGCTAGTTCCTATCAACGACAACAAGAAAAATGAAACATCTAGGAAAAACAGGGGGAAGAGATAGGACACAGATTCAACTTTCAAATTACCAAGGGATGGAATCAAGAACCAGCCAGTTAGGTCTGGACTCCAAGGCTGTGACTCCTCTGCTTTGACTTGATGGTGAGTTGTCCAGGAAGAAAGGGTTGCACCAAGAGATTCAGAGTATCCATCAGTGGAGGGTATTCAGGGTACCACCATCCTTCCAGTCAACTGGGCCCATAACATGAGTGTCGTCCCATGGGTGATGTTTACTTTCTCTCATCTCACATTTCCAGTTCCCACATTTCTCATATGTTAGCACAATGCCTGGCACATGGTAGATTGGCTTTCCTTCCTCCTTCCTTTTCCTCCTTCCTTCTTTCCTTCCTCCCTTCTCTCTAGTCACATCCCCCCCCCAAGGGACACCTTCTACATGAAGCTTTTCCTGGTTCCCCTGCTCACCCCACTTCTAGTGATCTCCTTTCCAAAACTACCTTCTAATCATTTTGTATGGATTATGTAAAGTACTCATATATGCACATAGCACATGTCTGGCACATAGTAGGCACTTAATAAATGCTGGTTGACTAGGTAATCTCCTGCCAATGAGGCTATAGAGGTGATTCCTGCCCCAGGGGAAGAAGGTTTGATGTGATGCCATTTGAGGTTCCTGTAAGCTCAGAGGGTCTTATGTTCTATGGGCTTCTCTCCCTCCCTCCCTCCCTCTCTCTCTCTCTCTCTCTCTCTCTCTCTCTCTCTCTCTCTCTCTCTCTCTCCCCTTTCTCCCTCCCCTCCTCCCATTCTTTCTTGCTACTGTAATTATTCAGATCAACACATTCCCTTCCAGGCACTGCCTTTGGCAGTAACACACCCCTCAACCTCCAAAACTGATGAGAGGTTGTATTTCTGTTGTCTTTGTCCTTTAAATGTTCTACACGGTACAACACAGGGGGTGTTGAAGATTGTTTTGTTTTCAACATTTTCCACATGGTTGGTCATCTCTGAAATCTGTTCCTGTTATTTATTATTAACTCACTTTCCTCTCACCTGAAGCCTGGCAAGCAGCACGAGGCAATCAGTGGGTGTGTGAGATAAGGGCCAAATGCGCCAAACAGATTACAGTGGAGAGACACTTGGATTTTGTCTAGCTGTGTGTTCTTGGCCAAGTCACTGAGTTATTCTGAGCCTTAACTTCCCCCTCTTTTAAACAAGAAAAATATTCCTTGCAAACTGTTCCTCACATTGTTGCTATGAGAAACTTGCTAATATGCTATAGGAAAGGGACTCATTCATTGACCTTGAAGGATGGAGATGCAACCATGCTTTTGGAGGTGTAAAGAAGGACGGTGGGTAGAGATGGAGATTCCAATCCTGCTCTCTGATTGGGTATGGTAAGCTTTGAAATGACATTTTTGCTATGCCTAGAACGCCCTGACATGCCTTCTCCCTAGCTTTTCTTGATGAAATCCTTCCTACTCATCCTTCAAGATTCTGCTTCAGTATCATCTCCTACACTGCCTTCCCTAGCCTAGGTTGAAAATCTCTTGGGCTCTTTGACATTTTCACAGCACCTTGTTTGTACCTGTTTTATATTTTCCTCATTATGTCTTAAGTATCAAAGGCATTTCCATTAGTGTTTTGTTCCACTAAACAGTGAGGGAAGGTTTCATGTTTGAATTCAGTTCAATTCAGTTCAACCTGTGTCTGAGGCAGGATTCAAGCCTGGATGTCCCTGACTCCAAATCAAGCTCTCTGCCCCACTGTGGAGGGCTGCCTCCCCAGTACCAGTCCCAGGGAGAAGTTATTTTGTCCAAATATCATTAAAAAAAAAAGTGGTTCTGCCACATGCTGCCCACGTGGTTGGTCTTGGCTGAGTTCCTTCCACTTTCTTGGCCTCAGCCGCCCCATTTGTAAAATGAGAGGGGTTCTTGATCTGAAATCTGTGAACAAGGGATTATGGGAGGGCCCTTTTCATGAGTCCACAATAATAAACCAATTCGCTTTAAAATTTTTTTCCACTTTAAATTTTTATTGATACATTTTTAAAGATGCCACAATCATTTCCCTATACATCCTAGCAAGAAGGAAAAACAATTAAGACCAATTAACCTACATCCTGGATTGTATACTGGAGCTCCCTACTTTTCCACGGGGAGGAGGGCAACGTATTTCATTACTCGTTCTTCAGATCCAGGACCTTTTTGTATCTGCTTTAGGGTTTGGCCGATAATAGCCCTGTGAAGCAGGTAGGAGATGGTTTTGACTCATTTGTCTGTTCATGTTAATTGTATTTCTTTCTTCAGTCATTTATTTATTTATTTATTTGGAACTCTGATTTAGTATTAGTATAGGACCTCCCCTGGGGAGGAAACATTCACAATGCAGACCAGCAGTCTAGTTTAGAGAGTGAGTTTGCTTATGGCGGGGTACGAAGAGGTGAAATGACTTGCTCAAAGTCACACGGCTAGTAATGCTGTCAGAGACCGCACTTGAACACTGGTCTTTTTAGCTTCACATCAAGCGCCCTCCCTATCCCTAGAGTCAGGCTGTCTCTCAAGCAAAGATTAATACCCCGATTTTATGTCAATTGGGGGTGGGGGGGGGAAGGAAAGCTTCTTCTAGGTCTGCCTGGAAACCCAAGGGTTTAGAGAAGGGAGGTAACTTCGTAAGATCACAAATGCTGGAGTCCAAACTTGAACTCAGGAGTCCTGCCTTCTGGTCCAGGACACCATGCTTCCCTATCTCCCCTAGGTGCTTTCCCCATAAAAATATCCCTCGTTCCCTTTTATCCCCCGTTTTCTCACCTGCAAAGGGAGGGCTCGGGACTCGATGGACTGTCTTTAATCTCCCCTTCAGCTTTAAATCTCCCATCCTTGGTAGTCTCTTCAGAGCCCTGCGTGCTCCCAACGTTCCCTGCTGTCCGTCCTGGAAGATCTCTCTCTCTCTCTCTCTCTCTCTCTCTCTCTCTCTCTCTCTCTCTCTCTCTCTCTCTCTGTCTCTCTGTCTCTCTCCCCCCTTTCTCTCTCTCTCCCCCCTCTCTCCCCCTCTCTCCCTCCCATCCCCCCGTCCTCCAGTAATCCCCTCTTCTTCCCTCCCTGGCAGGCTAAAGGAGCCAGCGCACATGCTCACAGATGCTGGGATTGCCCAGGGAGCGGCTGGCTGCCAGGAGCCATTTCAAAGACAGCATTGCCGGGCACGCGCAGCGCTAAAACCGAGAAACCGAGAGAGAACCAGGTAAGCATCATCTCTCCGTATGCTCTAGGGGCAGGGGGCAGGGAAGGCGCCCGGGGACGCCCCTCTGGGGACTCAGGCAAGGCATTTGTCTTTGTCCTTGGCTTGGGAGCTGGGAGAAGTAGGGGAGACTACAATGAGGAGGGAGGATTGGCGTCTGCCAAGTGTGTCCCAGCACCAGTGAGCGGGTATGCTTACAATGCCGGGTAGGGTGTCGGGAACTCTCAGGACCCAGCCCAGTCTTGACCCCAGCAGGGAAATGAATGGCTGGGGCAGACTAGGGATGAGTTTAAAGTACACACATAGAGGACTGCCTAGGAAAAGTTGAATGGAACATTTGCTACCTCTGCATATGGGCGTGAGACTGTCTGTCCCCTCTACTTCCCCTAGGGCCAGAGGAGTTAGAAGTGAAAGGGGAAACTAAAAGACCAGAGGAAAGGCAGGGACTTGCCCAAGGTTATACACACCACAACACACACACACACACACACACACACACACACACACACACAGCTAGTAAGTGGGGAGAGCTGGGGTTTGAATCGGGGTCCTTTGACTCCATTTGGGCTTTTTCCACAATTCTGATAATCTGGACAGATTCTAATAACATAAAACATGGAGTGTCAGACCTAGAGGAGATCTTGGAGGTCATCTAGACCAACCCTCTCATGACAAATAAGGAAACCGAGGCCCAGAGGTGAAGGGAACAGGTTTCATTTCAGTAGAATACAAAGTCCTTCAGGGGCAGACCTTTTTTTTTTTTTTTAACATCCCTAGCATTGTGCCTAGTACATAGTCCGGGCTAAATAAATGCTTATTAGATAAATGAATGGGAGGTATCATACAGCTCCCCTTAGTCACGTGTCCTGAAGCAGGAGAGGAAAAGCTACTAGACATCCTTTAGTCAGATAGTTGATTTTGTTGAATTTAATGAAATGAATTCATTTAAAACTCCCTAACCATGCAACGTATTTCTAAATTATGAGGAATTTCTGACTAAAAGGACACTGTAAGTGGGGGAAGGGAAGGAGAAGGGGGAGAGAGCTAAAATAAACTATTTTTAATTGAAAAAATAAATAGGTTCCCTTCCCCCCCCCCGCAAGAATGCAGTTCACACACCTTTGCAATCACACACAGTTGGCTAAAAGGTACAGAGAATGCAAAATAATTGTTCATAGATTTTAAAAAGTTTACTTGATACAATATCATGTCATCTTAAGGTCTCTGCATTTGTATTTGCAGAGACTGGGTGACCATCTGTTAACGTTATTGTAACAGGGATCGAAGACTGGTTTGGATTCTAGGCCAACTGAGATTCCAGGATTCTACATGTGGAAGATTACACGTACAAGGCATGTTTCGGAGAAACTGAGTTTTAAGGAATAATCCAGGTTACAAAGCACTTCCATATCCATTGTCTCATTCAGTTCTCAAAAAACTATTGCTGAGGTTATGAGGGTAGATAAATCCTTTTGGCAATGGAGTTAACAGAGTATTGAAGTTGGAGTCTCATGGGATTTAAGTTAAAATCCTGGCTCTGGTATTTACCACCTGTGTTACTTTATAAAAGTCATTAGCCTTTCTTGGCCTCAGTTTCCTCATCTGTAAAACAAGGTAGTTGGATTAGATGGCCTCTAAGGTCCCTTCTGGCTCCAAAGCTAAGATACCGAGTTCAAATACTTTCTCAGATACCAGCTGAGTGATGTTGGGTAACTTATCCTTTACCAGCCTGTTTCCTCATCTGTAAAATGGGCATTATAATAGCACCTACTTCACAACGTGGTTGTGAGGATCAAATAAGATAACATCTGTAAAGCACTTTGCTAATCTTAAAGTGCTAGGTAAATGCTAGCTATAAGCTATAGCCTTCCCTTTTCTAGGTCTCTATTTATTTATTGCTTTTCTCTTTATATGGCAGACATTCCATCTCCTTTCCATTCCTTTGCCTGGATTGCTCTCACTCTTCACCTCCAACTTCTGGCATCCCTATCTCCCTTTAAGGTTCATCTCAAAAGCTATTTCCTACCTTATGCCTTTCCCGACCCCTCCCAGAATCGTTAGTGCTCACACCCCCCAAAAATTTCATTTTGTTTTTATTGGGTACATATTGCTTCCTCCATGTCATGTGAGCTTCCTGAAGGCAAGGGCTGTTTATTTTTTTCTGTCCATATCTTGTACCTAGATTAACCACAGTTGGTGGTTAATAAATTATATTTGCTGAATTTAGTTTAATTGAATGAGAGGGTTGGAGCAGGTTACTTGGTGACTCTGCTGGCTCCTCACCAGGCTCCACTGCTTCGAAGCTAGGCCAAGCAGATTGCTCCAAGGCTGGGCTCTTCTCAGGGCAGAGTATCTCTTCTTACTGGTTAGATGGGTGGCTGCAAGTCTTTTTTTCTACCTTCAGCCAGGGGCTTGGCTGAGTGGTACTGCTCTCCCTAAAACTGTAGCAGTATAGGACTCTTCCAGACAGAACACCTACCCTTAGCTTTGGATCTGAAGAAGTTTCGACTCCCTCAAAGCTTTTGAGACAGTTTGTCACCTGGACAGGGAATAGAAGTCTTGTCTCCACCATTCTATATGTTCTTCCTGGCTCAGAAACATTTTCATTCTGTAAGCCACTCCCATGATGCCTTAGGGTGATTAGTTTTAATTCAGTCCTTCTGCCCCCATATTCCTTCGGCAATCTTATGTGGATGAGTGGCTAAGTACAAAAGTATGAATCCCAAATGATTATCTTTATGATCTCTTCATATGCAGTTAAAGTTTTACGCTGCCAATGCTCTCTAGGATGGGCAATGTCTATTTTGCATTTAACAGCTTTTTCTATTACTTGCCAATTCTTTGAATCCCTACAGACCTGCTTGTGCTGCAGTCTCACTGGAGCGTTTCCTCTTACAAGCCTAGTTCCTTTATGTCATTTGCAGATTTGATAAGCATACCATCTCTGCCTTTATCTAAGCTACTGATAAGAATTGCCACCAACATAGAAACCTAGTGTACTTCACTGGAGACTGCCTGCCATGGTGTCATTGGACCATTAACAACTATACTTTGATCCATCTGGTTATAGTATACTCATATCTCACTACCTTTCCCTCAAGAATAAAATTGTGATACTTTATCACATGATTTGCTCAAATCTAAGTAAACTATATCAACAGTATTCCCCTGATTGACTAGTAATCCTATCAAAAAAGGAAATGAGGTTACTCTGGTATCACCTGTGCTTGATGAACCCATGCTGGCTCTTTGTCATCACTGTTTTCTTTTCTAGATACTCACTAACCATTTCTTTAATGGTCCGTGGAATAAGGTGAAATTTAATAGACATATATGATCCATTTGAGAATTTTCCCAGGATCAAAGTCAAGCTCACTGGCCTGTAGTTTGCAGACTGTGCCATATAAGCAAGAAAAGAATTGTAGATCAATTATCAGGATACAGTAGGCCTGTGGTTTTAGGTTACTTAGAAATTTGGCCTTTTGTATACATCTTCCCTCTAAATGTTGAGTTAGAGCTCTGCACAAGCTGCTTTTCTGGCCCATTTTCTTGTCTGTAAGTTTAAAAAGTAGGTAAGTCCTCCTGCTGGTTTAAAGACTGGCAGAGCAATCTTGTGGCTTTACATTTTTGAAGTTGGCCAATGTAGGAATTTGATTTGCTGGACCATGCTTATGCATTACAAGGACTTTGTTTTTCTTTTTTCAATGGGGGTTTGTGATGGAAAGGAGAAGATCCAGGGATAAGGTCATATAAAAAAAAAAGGAAAGAAAAGGTCACTGAAGCATTTTTTAAAATGCACAGAAGATGACAAAGGCTAGAAAGAATCATGGACAAGAGGGACAGCTTTACATGTTGAATTCATTATACAGTTTAAAAGAAAAGCAAGTTTTATGTAAGAGATTCATAGATTCATGTGCAATCCTTTTTTCCATTCTACTTTGTATACAGAAATGAATGTTTTATTTGGTGGTCCTGAATTTTTAAAAACCTAGGATAATACATCAATGTTTATTATCAATAATTAATACATAATTATGTTATTAACAAAATATAGTCAATACTTTATTAGCTATAGATTATTACATTATTATAACAGTATAATCTATAGCTAACAGAATATTAATTATGTTTTGTTTCCAGTTAATAATAGAGTAATTACAATGATTGATATGTAAAATGAGCTTAAGGAAATGGCAAAGCACTCCCCTATCTTTGCCAAGAAAACCCCTAATGGGGTCACAAAGAGTTGGATGTGACATTTAGTAAGCAACAACAAATATATTAATTTATAAGAATAATTATACAATGTTAGATTAATAGTAAATAATAAATTATTATATAGTATAAGTAACACTTACTAAATATATTGATAAGTATTAATACCAATTAATTTAAAATTTTGTTTAAAAATGAGTGGCCCTGTTGGCTCCTACTTCACACAGATCTCATTTCTTCCTTGAACCCCATTAGGCTATGCTGACAATCACACTAGGCTGGGAGACAGGAGGAAACGGGGCACTGAGCCTCTTAGCTGCCTCAGGACGCTTCAGAGGGAATGCAAATCAGACAGAAATTTAGCTTGGGTAATCTGGAACAGCCCCTTCCAGCTCTAACATTCTGTGGTTCTTATCCTCAGGTACTTCCTAGCTCTGACATTCTATGTTCTAAAGTTCTTTGTTCTAAGGTCCCTTCTAGATCAGTCTCTATTCCATATTCTAAAGTCCGTTCTAGCTTGGTTGCTTCATGTTCTAAGATTCCTTCCAGCTCTGACATTTTGTTCTAAACTTCTTCCAGCTGTAAGATTCTATGCTTCATGTTTCAGCTCAGACATCCTATTATATGTTCTAAAGTCTGGTCTAGATCTTTCATTGGGCCCTAAGGCCTTTTCTACTTCCAAGAGTCTATAGTTCTTTGCTTTGAGGGATGACTTCCCATAGCCAGAGTACCTGCCTTCAGCAAGAGAAGCTGTTTTAACTCCTGCCTCCATCCTCCCCTTGAAGGAGAAATATTGGCCTATGATGTCTACACCAGTGATGGATAAGCTGCCTGGTAGTATGGGTAGTTTTACAAGTGGTGAGACATTGAATATTTGATAATGGGGTCCAGAGGGTGCAAAGAATGGGCCAGGAGCTCAACTTTCCCCCTCCTCCCATCAACAGTGCTGTTCAGATTGTTCTAAAGAGGCTCTTTCATACATCGATCCTTTCATCTAGTCTTTATTTCTGTCTTTTGTTCATTCATTCATTTACACTTTGTTCTTTCAGTGAGTTCATAACCCTACTGATGTAGACACTGCTTCCAAAACACACAGCTTGTAACCCACCCACACCTTCTTATCTTAATGATAATAAGAGCTAGCAATTACATAGGCAAATGTGCCATTTACAGATGATATCTTATTTAATCTTCACAACAATCCTGGGAGATACCTGCTGTTTTCCCCTTTTTACAGCTGGGGAAACTGAGGCAGAGGGCCTTGCCCAGACACACAGGTTGTGTCTGAGGCCAGCTGCCAGATCTTGTACAGTTCTCAACCATGTCCTTTTATAAACGCTCCACAGGGATGGGCCCCAAATGCTAGGTGACTTCTAGATCTCTTGACACCCAGGTTCTCAGTTATCCCATGATCTGGCCCACTTTCTGTTCCAAGTTACACATCTCTCTTCTGGTATACATTTATTTGTCGAGACTATCCTCCTACTCAATGTGTCCCACCACTGGTCTTTGGATAATTTTTACTTTTTTTGGACACTGTGGCATTGTAGGTAGACATTACAGTGGATACAGTGCAGGGCCTGGAGTCAGGAAGGCTTTAGTTCAAATCTGGCCTCAGACACTTTCTAGCTGTGTGACCCTGGACAAGCCATTGAACTTGTCTGCCTCAGTTTCCTCATCTGTAAAATGAGCATAAAAACACCTACCTCCCAGAGTTGTTATGAGGATAAAATGAATTAATATTTGTAAAGCATTCTGTAAACCATGAAGTTTTAAAGTTCTATGGAAATGCTAGCTATTACTATTATTATTATTTCTTGACTTTATCCTATGACAGCACCAGAATGGTATTAGTATCACACTTCTCTAGGTAATTAGATAAGTTCCAGGGGGCTAATGGAGAGGAAACCAGTGGACCGTACAAAAAAGCAGAAAAGGGGGAGGAATTGTATTGATAACCTTCTTGGGTGTGTAAAGATAAGGTTGTCAGCAGCTGGGAGCCCTGTCAAAGCTGACACTGATACATTTATTCATTCAAGAAGTATTTCTAAAATACCTACTATGTGTCAGGCATTGTGCCAAGCACAAAAAACATGGCTGATTGTAACTTAGGTCCCACAAAGCATAGTGAGAGCCCTGCCCACAGAACAATCACTGCCTTGCCAGTCAGGAGCTCTTAAAGCTTATATAAAGTAGCAGCAGGGGATCTTTCAGTGCTGGGGATGAGAGGCCTTTTCACCTTATCTGTGGTTCACAGCCTTACTGGTGATTTATTTTAGAGAAATAGCTCTGTGAGCAGGTAAAACAAGGCTGCTCCTGGAAGGCCTGTCTTCCTGAGGAGCTCCACCCCTGGGTCTGGTGGGTGGCCCAATCCTAACTTAAGCATGTGTGTGAGTGTGTCTATGCTCCTCTGGGGTGCCTCATCTTGACACTGAGAGACATGGGGGGCAGGTGTTAATGCTGTAGTGGGAAGAATGGAATTACCAGAGCACTGTACTTGAATCTTGGCTCTGATGGACGGTGACCCTGGGTGAGTCATTTTCTCTCTGACCTTCAGTTTCTTTGACTACAAAATGAAGATGATAATCCTATAAAACTTACCTCATGGGTTTTTATGTGGAAAAATGCTACATGATTCTTAAAGCCCTATATAAATGAGAATTCTCTTTGCTACTCAAACCCAGGGCTTCTGACTCCCGGCCTAATATTTTCCCTACTATATGGCAGCTGCTTCCCTCAAAGTCTGAATTATAACCTCTAGGATTACATGGTTTGAATCTTCCTGACTCCTTGCTGATTCAAAGGCATTCAATCTGCCGCTCTTCGCCTTTTTATTTTTTTAAACCCTATGGCCACAGGGTCAGACACATCATCATCAGGAGGCCATGCTATGGGCACCCCAGTGACAGTCTCCGAGTTGAGCAATACTTATAAGGAAAGCTCCCAGCCCTGGGGGGGTGGGCTGGGCTCTCCCCTTGCCTGGAATCCCCTTGGTGCTCCTTGCCACTTACTTGTCCTTCCAGGCCCCTCACAAATGTTACCTCCTTGAGGAAGTTTTCCTTGACTTCCTATGGCCCACACCACTCTCTCATTTCCTATAATGCTGACTGTATCACTATTTTGGCACCAGATTCTGTATTACAGTGCATAGATCTTTTATTCTCAATTAGAATTATATAACCACGGACTTAGAGCTGGGAGAGGCCTTAGAACATAGAATGTCAGAGGTAGGAGGGGCCTTAGAACATAGAATGTCAGAGGTGGGAGGGGCCTTAGAACATGGAATGTCTTAGCTGAGAGAGAGAGAGAGAGAGAGAGAGAGAGAGAGAGAGAGACAGAGACAGAGACAGAGACAGAGACAGAGACAGAGACAGAAACAGACAGACAGAGACAGGGTGAGAAAGAGGATCCTAGATTCCTCAAGGTCAAAACTAAGTCCTTGATAAGAAACCAAGGTGCAGCGCACAGCGAGTCACGAAACTCACCTCTTCCACTTACTACCTGCTCCATCTCAGGCAAGCCCCTTCCCCTCTCTTGGCAGGATCTCAGAGCAGGAAGGGCCCTTAGAGTTCATCTTGTCAAACCCCTTCACTTTACAGGGGAGAAGGCTGAATCTCAGAGATGAACTGCCTTGCTTCAGGTCACTGGCAGAGATGGGATTTGAACTTGGGTCCTCTCAGTCCGCTTTGCATTACACTCTGATGCCTGTTTCCTTATGTGTGAGGTGAAGGGGTTGGACTAGTTGACTTTAAAGTCCCTCCCAGGTCTTTATCTATTGACCCTATATGGGTCTATCTCTCTTTTGCCTATGCCTGGCCTAGTGCCGGCCACGGGCTGAGAACTGAGTGATTCATTAGATAAAGGACAGGAAGAAACAGGAGGGGAAGGGAGCAGAGAGAAAGGAAAGGAGCAGGATGACAGGGGGAAAATGAAAATGTAAGGAAGACTCCAGACTCCCTCCTGGCCTGACGTTCTTGTTTTCCCTTCCTCCATCCCAGAAAGAAACGCTGCTTCCAGTGCAAGAATAATGGCATGTTGGCAGGGATGCTGACCAGACCTGAGCTTACCTGTGCTGACTGGACCTGGCTGGTGTGCCTAGGCTAGACCACGTCTGCTGCCTCATATCCAAGATGGCACAGAAGATGTGTCCGGCTGGGGCATCTCTATGGTGCACAAAGCTGCCTCACAAGCCTGACTGTTGATGTCTGCAATGCCTGAATTTCTTCCATGACCTGCTTACCGACAAGCCTAGTTTAGGCACCTGGGAGGGTTGGGGGAGAGGATAGTGCTGTGAGGGAGGGGCCATGAAGGGAAGTGGAGAGAACACCACTATTGCCAGTATTCATCAAGTAACTAGTGTTTGCAGAGCTCGGTGTTCAGTACTATTGGGATATCCATAGGTTCTTTGCTGTCATGGAGGCTGAGAGGAGGGGAATAAGACAGGGAAGAAACAGGGTAAGGCAGCATTCAAGGGGTAGGGTCCTCGGCAGGGTTCTGGCTCACACCACAGTATTTTTCAGGGTTAGTTCTGTCTGATTATCTCTTGCCTTTGTGGCATCACCCTTCCCATAGCCATTATGTAGACTAATAGGGGATAATTTCTCATGAGCTGTGTGTGTGTGTATGTGATTGTGTTGAATGTGTGTGAAGCAAAGATATTGTGGTGTTTGTATGCGGTTTGTTGTTGAAGAATCTCAAGGATCACGGAGGGCATGTAGTGCACCTGCAGTCCTCGAGGTATGTGGAAGAACCCGTCGACAACATGGAAAAAGAGGGATCATCTAATTGGGGGGGGGAGAGGGAGAGGGAGAGGAAGAGGGAGAGGGAGGGAGGGAGGGAGGGAGGGAGGGAGGGAGGGAGGGAGAGAGAGAGAGAGAGAGAGAGAGAGAGAGAGAGAGAGAGAGAGAGAGAGAGAGAGAGAGAGAGAGAGAGAGAGAGAGAGAGAGAGAGTGAGTGTCAGTCTGGCCTTAGGGAACACAGAGACTTTTCATGCCCTATTCCATCCTTGCCCCAGGTACCCACTAGAAGCCCAGGTTTAACTCGACCCCCTCCTTCCATTTACGAAACTGCTCTCACGGAGGGGTCAGATTTGGAAATGCTTATAAACTTATATACATTAAGATCCAAATGGCTGATAGTTTAAAAGTATTGCCTCCCACTTTTTTTTTTGCATTTAATGATAGCCAGAGACAACCCACATTCAATTCAATTTTAACATATTAAGCAGTTACTATGTTCTGTGCTCTGTTCTGGGCATATAAAGCTTAAAAAAAACTGCTCTCAGGGAGCTTACAGTCTAACATTTCCTACTAACAAGTATGGTATGTGCACAAGTATGATACAAAGGGCAAAAGAAAGAGAAAACACTTCCAGGGCTCAGGTTTCCTGATTGGAAAGTAGTATGTTCAGGGGTAGTGAATGAAACGAGGCTGGAAAAGTTGGGTGAAGCCAGCTTGATGACGGCCTTTCCTGCCAGGCAGAGGAATCTAGTTTTATCCTAGAGGCAAAAGGGAGTCAATAAAACTTTTCAAACAGGAAAATGACATGATAAGACCTGGACATAGGCAATTTCTAGGATGGATCAGAGAGGGGTGAGATTGGAAACAAAGATATCCATTAAGAAGTTTGTGATAGTGCCTGCAAGAAGAGATAAAGGCCTGATGTGACTTCCTAGGTGAGAGTATGGAGGAAGAATACTTTAATTCAACCAAAATTTACTGAATGCCTACTGTGAGCAAGGTCCTATACTGGGCACTGAATCGAATACTCTTTCCTAAATTTTCTTCATAAAGGCAAGACACCTTAATGACAAATTATGTTTCTATAACCCTTTAAGACTTCCAAAATTGTTTCCTGCATAGTAGCTGTTTGAGGTTGATAGTGTGATTATCACCATTTTACAAATGAGGAAACTGAGGCAAAGATAACTAATACTATTTATGTAGCAAGGTTTATAAAGTGCTTTTTAAAGAGTCAGGATGCTAGGAAGTGGCAGAGCTGGAATTTCTATCCTAATAACAACTCATAATTATGCAGTGATTTAATAACAGCTGATATTTCTATAATATTTATCTATAGTATTTAAATAGGTTTACAAAATGCTTTATATCTTAATCTCACTTGATGGTTTCCACCATCTTAAAAATTATTCCCAAATTACAGACTAGGAAACTGACATTTACAAAGATTAAGTAACCTATCCATGATCATACAACTGGTAAATTACAGGTAAGGATTTGAACTCAGGTCTAACACTCCTTCCATCATATTACGCAGCCTGTAAGTGTGTAGAGGTCAGAGTGGTCTTCAAGATTCAAGGAAAAGGAATCACTTGAAGGGTAGGTAGCACACTGTACCTAGGTATCTCCATTTCTTCACATTTTTCTCTATATTGTATAGCTTGGAAAATTTTGGTAGAGATTAGGTAAATAATTATGCTTTAGCTACAAAATTAAACTACCAGAAAAATCTCATTCTTGTTCATCCCTCTCAAGATGACATCGAGCTTGGCCAGTTGATCCACGTGTGGTATAGGCAGTGGGATTTGAATGTTTTGTTTTGTTTTGCCTAGGCAATGGGGTTAAGTGACTTGCCCAGGGTCACATAGCTAGTACGTGTTATGTGTCTGAGGCTGAATTTGAACTCAGGCCTCCTGATTTCAGGGCCTATGCTCTATCCACTGTGCCACCTAGCTGCCCCTTGGGATCTGAATGTTTAAGATTTACAAAGCACTGTTCTTACTATAATCCTACTGGATAGATAGTGCAAGTATTATGAAATCCATTTTACAGATGAGAAAATTGAGGCTTGGAGAGCAATAAAGAGATTTGTAGAAGGTCATAGCAGAATTTGAGCCTTTCTCTTGCCTCCCAAGGCCTGCATTCTTCTTACTATGGTACCTGACCTTTTCTATCTCATATTATCTACCGTATTTCTCTCATACTTTCCTACGATTATGATTCTTCTGCTTCTGATATTCCTTAAGCCTGGAAGACTTTCTCCTTCGATCTCCACCCATTTTAGTGCTCCCAGAAAAGGGCCACTTGGCTTAGTAGATACAGCAGTGGACCAGGAGCTCGGAAGACCAGGGTTTGACTCCTACCTCATTTACTGACCCAGCCAAGTCATACCCTGTGCTTCGGTTTCCTCATCTGTAAAATGAGGATAATAATACCACCAATCTCATGAGTTAGGAGAGTCAAATAAGAAAACATATATAAAGCATTTCACAATCCTTATATCGCCGTATAAATGTTAGCTTTTATTATTATTCCCCCAGAAAGCCTCTCCTAGACACTCACCACTTCCGCGCCCCTCCCCCTCAACCCCCCCACCTAGTATTTTACCCCTCTCTAATGCGGTTTTGTACTACTGTGTCAAAGTTATCAATATATATTAGTTCTGCTGCTAGGCCTCCAGACTTAGAAATGGAATGGACCTCAGAATCCAACATTCTTGTTTAGAGATGAAAACTCAAGAGGCACAAATATGCTAAGTTATCCACCCAAGGTCACACAGCTAGTAAGTGGCAGGGTTAGGGTCTGGCATGAATTCCACGAGTGCATAGTTGCCTCATAAAGGCAAGTAAGTGCTTCTGGATTTGGGAGTCTTTTAGGCCTGAGTTCAAGTCTACCTCAGATATTTACCTAGCTGTGTGACCCTTAACTGTTTTCAGCCTCAGTTTCCTCATCTGTAAAATGGAGGTGATAGTAGCACACAGGGTTGTTCTAAGGACTGGAATGAGTTAATACATGTAAAGCACTGAGCAAACCTTAAAACACTCTATAAACGCTAGCTATTATTAACTAAATTTTGCATCTCACACAGAAGCCAACTCAGTGCTTGTTAAATTTGCATCGCCCTTAATTATGTGCACGACTATACAGAATAAGCACTTGCTAAATGTTTTCTGAAAGAATGAAAGGGCTACTTTTAGAGAAGTTTTATTACTCGGATATCTAGTATCTCAAACTTGGCTAAGAAATGCCTAGTTTAGTTCCTAATGTGAACTGCCTTAATGAGCCCATAAGAACCACCTGCAACTTGATTGCACACAAAAGGGTGCTTCTGAAATGTCTATACTTAAAAAGGTATAAGTTGCTCACAGATGCTTCCTTCCTCCCCCATATGATAAAAATGAAATTTTAGCCCAAACCCAGTCTAAATTATTCCAAGAGTTGAATGAATGAAGCTCCAATCCTTTGAATTTTTGCTGTTCTTTCAAGCATAAGCTGGTAGCTTTAGAGCTGGAAAGGGATCTTAAAGGTCATTCATTTCAACTACTTTATTTTACTGATGAGGAAACTGAGATCCAAGGAAGTAATTTTCCCAAGGTCACATAAGTGGAAAGTGGCAGAGCTGGGATTTAGCCTCAGGTCTTCTCCAGGGTTCTTTCTACCACCAGCCCTTGCCAATTGTGCCCAATTTTCCAACCCTATAATTATTTTTAATTGCTCTCTCTCTGACCCATCCCCTAACCTTCCAGGTTCAGAAACCCTGAAAAGGGCATCCAGCTAAGCTACAGATAGATAGTGAGAGGTAGGGTAGATCCTCCCTCCCCAAGGCTGAGGTCAAAGTCAGATACACAACATTGAATCCTAGCTCCTTAAGCTACCTAAGAAATCACCTAGTCTAATGCTTTTTTTTTTTTTTGCTAGGCAATGGGGTTAAGTGACTTGCCCAGGGTCACACAGCTAGTAAGTGTTATATGTCTGAGACCGAATTTGAACTCAGGTCCTCCTGAATCCAAGGCTGGTGCTCTATCCACTGAACAACCTAGCTGTCCCAATGCTTTGATTTTATAGGTGAGGGAACTGATGCCCCCAAGAGAGGAATTCAACTGCACAAAACCAAGCCCATTCAGTTAGGGACAGGGGGCCCAGCTCTCTTGACTCCAAGGCAGGGCTCTTTCCAGGAGAGCAGACCACCTTAGACTATACCATAGGCTAGGCACTTGGTCCTGTTTGGGGGACCTCCTTCTTCCTCCAAATTTCTCTCAACTGGCCACCATTCAATGGGGAGTTAAGAGTCCTGGGTCTTATTTATGACTCTCCCATTTCATTAGTTGCTGGGGAGATGCTGAACAAGTCCCATTCCTCTGGGCTTAGTTTCCTCATCAGAAAAATGAAGACTCAACTCAGCTCTGACATTCTATATTCTTAGGTCCTTTCAAAAGCCAACATTCTCTTCTGTAAAGTGCATTCCAATTCTGGCACTGTATGGCCCTGCAGTTCCTCAATTAGACCCATCCCCCCCCCCCAGCAGAAGCAGCCCTGGCCTCCAGATTCTTACAGACAAACCTGTCCTGGACACAGCAGCAGGGACCCTGAGGGGTTCTAGTCCCAGCTTAGCCATTAGACTTGCTCTAAGATCTTTAGCAATCCACCCCTTCAGAACATCAGTTACATCTTTAACAGACAGGCACTGTTCTAGGTTAGGTGGCCTCTCCCGGCTTTTCCAGCCCTGAAAGTCGATGCATTCGTGCATCTCCCATCTCCACACGCCAGGTGAAGGATAGGGCTTTGGGCACATGACTTCCTCTTTCTGGGTCTCAGCAGCCAAAGAATCTCTTAGGCTCCCTTAGGAGTCCCGGTTCCCAGCTAGGAACACTGTTCTTATAGCCTGTCTCCTTTTTCCTTGCTAAGTTATTTTGAGCCTTTCAGTGACTAGGCACTAGCCTTCTACAGCCTCCAATCCAGGAAGCAGTGGGGTATTATCCTGCTCCGAGGGAGACCCAGGAAATGGCTTTCTGGGGCCTTTCACTGGAGTCCCCTTTATTCTCTGATCCTTGGTTTTCTCATCTGTAAAATGATAAGACAGTACTAGATGGTGCTCACAGAACATTGTCGGTTCAAAGCTCAAGGGCCTTCCGCTTATGACGTTCTAAGCTACAGCCCCTTTAAATTTCCTTTCTTCACAGAGGCCCCCCCTCCCCCCAGTCGGGATGTTGCTATAGTGAATCTCCTTGGCAATGACCCTAATGGGGTGGGGTGGAGGTGGGGGGAGACCCGGGGACGCATGCTCTGTGCCGGCTGGAGGGATTCCGCCTCGAGCTGGGGGTCCCCAAACAAAGGTGCTGGAAGGGTGAAGCTGCGTGGGCACTGTCGGGCACCGAGCTTAGACACATCTGCAGGGAAGGCGGTCGCAGCACAGTCGTGTCCCACCCATCTCTCGCCGATCCTTTCCTGCGGTTGCTGGGCCGCGCGCAGCCACGCGCACAACCTGCGGGCAGGCCACTCGCTATGGCCGCTCGGCCCGCCGCCGGGGCCCCGCTCTCGATGCTGTTCCCGCTGCTGCTGCTGCTGCTGGTCGCACCAGGGCTTCTAACGGCCGAGCCCGCATCAGGAAGTGTCATCCCGGCTGAAAGTAGGTGTTCTGCTGCCCCTCCCTCTACCCCTGGCCAGTGGGCTCATCTCTGCCCAGCGCCCTCTTCACCTCCCCTGTGCGCCCTGCTTGGCGCTTCCATCCCCGGCCCAGTGGGCCCATTTCTACCCTGCTGCAGCTTCCTCTTCTCTGTGCACCTTGCTTGGCGCCCGCCTCCCGAGGCCAGTGGGTCCATCTTTGCCCCCCTCTGTTGTGCGCCCACTCCAGTCTGGCCAGGCGCCTGCCTCCCTGGAGCCGGTGTTCCCAGTCCAGCCCCGCACCCCCCTAGCTTGTGCGCCCAGACCGATCTGGCTCGGCGCATCCATCACCGCGGCCTGTCCGTGAGCCAGCCCCTCCCCTGAGACGCCTTCTTCCGGACAGGTGCGCCCAGCCCATTCAAGGCTACCCTCCCCACATACAGGTCACCCTCCCTTCCTCCTTTTCTTCGTCCGTGAGCTCAGCACAGCCCGGCCAGCTCCGGGTCAGCATATCCCTCCCCGCGCCCACTGCGCCCTGCGCAGCCCGGCGCCTACCTGTCCTTGGCCCCGATTGCCAGGGCTGCCCGCCCCACCCCGCGTGGGCCGGACTCCTTGACCTCGGCCCGCACGGCGGCCCTTCTCCGTTCGCCGAGTAGAGCCAGGAGCCTCCCTCCCCACGACCCGGCCCATCACCTCCCTCCTTTCCCACGCCTTGCGGCTCCGTGGCGCCCCGCCCCATGGCGCACGAGCCGCTCCATCCACGTATCCAGCGTCCCTCCCCTGTGCGCCCTGCCCAGTCCACACAGCACATTCCTCCCCTCCCTAGGCTCGGGGCGCCCCCTATCGGGCTGGGGGGCTGGGGAGAGGGGTTGTTCAAGACCCCCACCTGGCAACAGTGCACGAAGTCACTGGAAGCTGCTTTAGGGGGTTGGGAAGGTGGGGCAGGGAAGAAGGATCCAGGAAACCCCTTCTCCCCTATCATGGGAGTATTGTTGGGCATCATTTTTGTTTGGTATGGGGGTGGGTTGGAGTGGGTAGGGAGTGAGGTTCACTGCAGATACTCAGAGGTTACCGCTCAGCGGGTGGAGGGAGGCTTTGGTCCTTTCCTGAGTCAGAGCCCTAAGTGATAGAAGGATGTCAGGGCTATAAGGGGGCTCAGAGCTCCATCTAGTCCAGGGGTTGGTTTTTCACTTTTTCTGTGTCTTAGACCCCTCTGGCAGTCTGGTAAAGATTGTGGACTCCTCAGCCTAATGTTTTAAGTGCATAAAATAAAAACGCATAAGATTACAAAGGAAGACAATTACTTAAAATACAATTATCAAAATATTTTTTAAAAAGTTCACTAGAATCTCTAATCTAGACCATTTCCTTCTTTTTACCCATTGTTCGACCAAGCCACTTACCTGATCAGAAACAGTCAGTGCCCCTTCCCCTTACATAAACTTCTGGTATTTAAGAACCTATATAGTCTGGCTTCAACCTGTAGTCTCAGCTTTATTTGATAATAGCTTCTTTCCTCATACTCTTTTAAATTCCAGCCTTGTGAGGTTGGTGCAGTAAGAATTACTCTCCTCTTTTTATAGCTGGAAAAAATAATACTTGGGGAGGTGAGATGATCTGCCCAGAGGTTGATCACAAACCTAACAGGGGTCAGAACCAAGACTCATACTCAAATCTGGTGGGTCCCCATCTAGTATTTTGGTTTTTTTCCCCTTCCTGTATAACAATGATTAGCCAAATAGCCCTGGGTTCAGATTTGGGCCTGCTGACCTCTCAA
This sequence comes from Phascolarctos cinereus, assembly GCF_003287225.1. NCBI lineage: Eukaryota > Metazoa > Chordata > Mammalia > Diprotodontia > Phascolarctidae > Phascolarctos > Phascolarctos cinereus. The sequence continues at coordinate 198,644,931 of NW_027556402.1, read as the reverse complement.
TTCTTTGCTCTTGCTACTATACCTGGGCTGAAGGCGGGTAGGATTTGTATTGGTAGAGAAGAAAGGGGATTCATTTCAAAGGTGTGGAGGTGGAAAAATGCAAGGCATTTTGTGTATATGGTTTTTTAGTTTTTGTTTTTGTCTTTTGTTTGTTTGTTTGTTTGTTTTCTTTTAGTAGGAGGAGAGGAGCAGGCATGAGTTGACCAGACCAGTTTGGCTGAAGTAATGAACCTCACTCCGCATGAAAGTTTCATGCTTTGGAGTACTTACCTTGATATTTTAATGGCTCCACAAGTGCATGTGTGTCTTGGGAAGTAATGGGGAAAAAAACTGGAAAGGCAATTTGGATCCATATTTGGTAGGGCCTTGAATGCCAGGGTACACTCAGCAGGGGCATGATAGCAAATATCTGGAGGTCTCTCATTTAGAAGATGGATTACACTTGCCTTGCTTGGCTCTAGAGAGCAGGACTGGGAACAGCGAATAGGTGGGATCTGCAAAGAAGCAAATAAAGGGAAAGACCAGTTAGCATGAAGTAGAATGGGCTACTAGAGATCTTTAGACAAAGGCTGGATGAACCCCTGTTGGGGAGCAAAGGAGATTCTTGGTCAAGTAGAGGTTAGACCAGATGGCTTCTGCTGAACTTTGAGTTTCTGTGATTCTTGTGTTCTGTGGTTTTGATCCCAGTTATTATCATCTAGTTCAGATCACTCATTTTATAGATAAGGAAACTTGAAACACATTTCTGTAGGCCTTTGATTTAAGGATTATGTAGAATCCCTTATGGGGCTACCCTTCAATGTGGTAATTGCCCCCAAGAGGGCAGCTCCTACTGAAGTCTGAAGGTACTGCATGGCTCTGCACTTCTAAACTATAGCTCATGAGACCCTGCCAGTGAGTTTGCCTTTAACAGTCAGCCAGTAGATACAGTTAGCTCAAAGCAAAGGCGTTTACTGAGATGGTATATGAACAGTTACTACAGAACATTCCTTCTTAAAGAGTGTGCTCTCCCACAGATATACCTGGCTTTGGTGAGAAGAGTAGATCCATGCATAGTGTACTGTGGTAGTGAAGTCCACACTTAGGGATGTGGCCAAGACGACTCATGCCTCTGGCATTGTAGGACTCTGAGGGCTTTCCTCTTAAGTACCTTTCGGTAACTGGATCATTTTTGGGAGAGAACTAACCCTAATTCTTGGTGACTATTCACTGTTCAATACATTCTTTAAAAATACATGTATAATTATTATTACGAACTTAACAATCATCAACAGAAATGAATATTTTCATATACAAAAAGGTCAAGAAAGAGGTTGCATGTGAAACTCTAAATTAGTTATGTACAGCTTTTTTCAAGGTTTATATTAAATTTCGCATGATAGAACCAATATGTCCCAGATTATCTGTATCTCCTTCTTTTGAAGAATTTCTTTCCACTCTTTTCTGTGTCTCTTAAAATGTTTAATTGAAGCTTTTTTCTTTTCCTCTTTCTTTTATATCGCTCTAACCACCCTCGTGTTTTCCTCTCCCCAATAAAAATCCTTGACAAATAAGAAAACTCAAAGAAAACAGATCTGTCTTGTATTAGTCAAGTCTGGAAATGGGTGTCTCATTTTGCACCTGTAGTTCGTCACCTGTCCACAAGTTGGATAAAAGTTGGGAAGCATACTTCAGCACCAATCTTGCCATAACTAGGCAATGGCTGTTTGCCTAGGGATCATGAAATGGCTTTGGGGTTCAGGGGTTCCCAATTCTTTTAACTCATTCTTATAGATGAGAAAAAGGTACAGAGGCAATTGATGTCCTAGGGATCAGTTAATTTTCTCTGCTGGTAACTCAGTTCTTTTTTTGACATTTTTCACAAGCCTTGTATCCTTTACAGCTACAAATGAGGCTACTCAAAATTTTGTTTAAATTCCTTTACAGCACACACAATGATTCAGAAGGTGCTTATCCTTTACTCGGGCCTCAGTTCTCTCATCTATAAGATGAGTGGGTGGCTGATATCACTATGATGACCAAAATGCCCATTTCCTAGAGAGCTGCTGTTTAAAGAGGGGCCACTGGATGGGCGCAGTGGAGAGCGTTCCAGGCCTGGAGTAAGTTCAAATCTGGCTTCAGATACTTACTAGCTGTGTGACCCTGGGCAAGTCACTTAACACTGTTTGACTCAGTTTCCTCACCTGTAAAATGAGCTGGAGAAGGGAAGGGCAAACCAGTCCAGTATCTCTGCCAAGAAAACCCCAACTGGGGTCACAGAGAGCTGAACAACAGCGACTTGTGGAGAGCAGGGGCCATGGCTTGCATACTTAGCTTTGTCTTGTGGCACCCAACTTAAGGCTGTGTACACAGTTGCTGTTGAGTTGTTTTAGTCTGACTCTTCTGGAGTAGGTTGCCATTTCCTTCTTCAGCTCATTTTACCGGTGAGGAAACTGAGGCAAACAGGGTTAAGTGACTCGCTCAGAGTCACACAGCTACGAAGTGTCTGAGGTCAGATTTGAACTCATCAACATGAGTCTTCCCGATTCCAAGCCCAGTGCTCTATCCACTACACCACTGCCCACGTACACAGTGTCAGCCCTGTAAATTGAGGGTGGTAATGATGGCAAGGGTCCTGTTGACCTCTTCTTTCTCCTGGATGGCCTTTTTTCCCATGGCTTCCATGACACCGTGCTCCTCTGGTTCACCCCTAGTCTGCCTCAGCCTCCCCTACTGGTTCATCGTCTTCTGACCTCTAAACATACTTCTCCAAAGATTTATCATCACTCCATTTCCATCCTTTCTCTACACTCTCTTTCTTGTTGATGTCATCCGTTCCCATGGCCTCAATTATCACCTCTCTGTCAATGACTCCCAATTCTATTGCTATCTAGTCCCAATCTCGATCATGAACTCCTGCCCCATGCTGACATTTGCCTGCTGGAATCTACAGCTGGAGGCCTTGCTTGCACTTCAGACTCACCTCCCAAAATGGAACTCAATATCTTCTCTTCTCCCAACGTCCCTAATTCTGGTGATAGCCTAGGCCTCGTAATCAACAGGACTCTAGACTTTGGAGTCATCTTTGGCTCTTCCCCCTATCTTATTCCTCCAAGCAATCAATCCGGCCAATCAGTCGATACGTATTGTTCATTCTACCTACAAAACACCCTCTGAGGATGCTGTGGGGTCAGTGGGGTACAGAGCACTGACTCTGAAGTCAAAGGATCTCTCTTCAAATCCCACCTTGGTACCCATTTACCTGTATGACCTTGGGCAAGTCACTTGCCTTCCTTGGCCCTCCAGTTTCCTCCTATGTATGGGAGAGTTGGACTAGATGATCTCGGAGAGGCCTTTCATCTCAAGATCTAAGATCTCATGAATCTCAGTGCCATTACTCTGTCACTACTCAGAGGGCTATCACTCTGGTTCGGATCTTCATCACCTTTTGCCTGGAGTATTATGGTAGTCTCCAAACCAGTCTCCTGGCCTCTAGTCTAGGGGGTTTTCACCTTTATTTTTTGTGCGCCATGGACATCTTTGACAGTCTGGTGAAGCCTATAGACAGACTTCTTTTCAGAATCATGTTTTTAAATGAAGGGAGTGCTAAACTTCAATTAGAGACTAGTAGAAATAAAGATGTTATTTCCCCCTGTCATCCAACTTCACAGACTCTTTAAAATCTATCTGTAGACTCCAGATTCCGAACCCTTTTTCTAGCCTCTTCCTTCACTAATCCATCCTTCATAGACTGCCAGAATAATCTTCCAAATACACAGGTCTGACCCTGGCCCTTCTCTGCTCAAAGCCTTTCAAGAGCTCTTCATTTCTCCTAGGATAAAGTTCAGATTACTCAGCCTGGCATTTAAGGTCAGCAGTCTGGATCAAAGAGAGCTTTCTATTCTGATTTCATGTATTCAGCTTCCCACACTGTATTTGCCAGCCAGGCTGGATGTTTCCCAAACTCAACAGACCATCTCCCCCAGTTTCCCCATCTCTAAAATGAGATCACACCCAGCTGTAATGTTCTGTGTTCTCAAGTCCCTTCCCCCTCTGACATTCCCTATTTTTAAGTCCCTTCTATCTCTGGCATTCAATGTCCTATGCTCTAAGGTCCTCAACAACTCCTGACATCCTATGCTCCGAGGCCTTTCCTGGATGGACGTCATTCTCTGTTCTCAGCTCCCCTTCCAGCTCTGACATTCTATAATTCTTTCCCGTATGCACATTGTCTCCTCTCCCTCACCCTCTCCCAACTTACTATTGTTCACTACTCACTTGCCTACACTTCCTCAAACATCTCACACTCAAAGCACACACACTTTAGCGGCTCAATTCTTATTGAATACTTTAAAAAAATAAGAAAGAGCACAAAGAAAACAGGTGCCTATATAGTATGAAGTTGGCTTGGGAGCATCACTTAAGAAGGATGTTGACAAGCGGCTATAAAACTGTGCATACCCTCTGACCGAGCAATACCACTACTAGGATTGTATCTCAAAGAGATTAGAAAAAAGGGGGAAAGGACTTATTTGTACAAAAATATTTACAGCAGCGATTTTTGTGGTGGCAAAGAATTGGAAATTGTGGGGATGCCCATCAACTGGGGAATGGCTGAACAAGTTGTGGTATATGATTGTGATGGAATACTGTTGTGCTATAAGAAATGATGAGCAGGTGGACTTCAGAAAAACTTGGAAAGATTTACTTGAACTGATGCTGAGTGAAGTGAGGAGAACCAAGAAAACAGTATACACAGTAAGCAATATTGTATGATGGTCACCTGTGAATGACTTTGCTATTCTCAGCAATACAGTGAGCCAAGAAAATTCCAAAGGTCTCTTGCACAGAAAGAATTGATGGAGTCTGAATGCAGATTGAAGCCTAAAGGGTTTTTTTTTTTGGGGTGTGTGTGTTTTCCTTTTGGTCTGTGTCTTCTTTCACAAAATGATTAATGTGGGAATATGTTTCACAAGATTGTATGTGTATAACCTATATCAAATTGTTTTCCATCTCAGGGAGGGGGTAAGTGAAGGAGGGAGGGAGAAAATTTGGAATTCAAAATTTAAAAAAAGAAGAATGTTAAAAATTATCTTTACATGTAATTGGGAAAAATAAAATATTATTTAAAATTGAAAGCTTAACATGGGTGATCAATACAACAAAAAAGAAAGATACTGACAAACTGTAGTGGGTCTGGAGGAATCACCAGGTTAGACATCAGGAAGAATCTGAAAGATGGAGAAAGAGTACTTAGATTTAGGAGTAAGAATGAAATGGTGGCTTACTGTGAGTGAGGGTTTGGCCTCCCCTTGGAGAGGCCAGAAGGTACAGTGGGAAGAATGCTGGTTTTAGATTAAGATGATCTGGGTTCACATTCTGCCTCTGATGCTCATACCTCAGTGACCTTAGATAAGTAAGTTCACTTCTCTGGGACTCAGTTTCAGAAAGTTTCCGTTTCACAGATTCAGAGCTGGATGGGACTTTAGAGGTAATTTAGTCCAATTATTTCACTTTATACATGACTAAATTGAGTGCCAGAAAGGTTAGTCAGTCAATAAATATTTATTATAAGCCTACTATGTGTCAGGCACTGTGCTACTAACCACTGGAAAAGTGAAGTATGACTTGTTCGAGGTCATGCAGAGAGTAAGTAGAAGGGTCAGGATTTGAACCCACATCTTCTGACCTGAAATCTCAAACCTCATACTGTATATTCTGCTTGGCCCCAAGGGAAAGAGCTAGGAACAACATGGGTAAGTTACAGAGAGGCAAATTTTAGGTTGTTACGTATGGAAAAAGTTCCCAACTGTTCCAACTATCCAGAAGTAGAAGAGATTATCTTATGAGCCAGTGAGCCCCCCATTGTTGGAGGTGTCCAAGTGGTATTTGGAACACTGAGCACCCTCCAAGCTGCAAAGCTGCAGTCCTGTGCTCCTCCTCATTAGGGATGCTGCTGCTTCCTCGTTCAAGTAGCATTTGAACTGGATGATGACTGAGGTCCTTTGGCATTTTCTTGGACCCTCCCTCTTCATCATCTCTTAATCCAAGCAGAGCCAGTGTTTGCTTCCTCCCTTCCCATGATTCCACCACTCCAGGATGCAGTAGGTGTACTCTGGGATAGTGTTTGCAGTCTCACCTGAGGGTTTTCATCCCTCCAAGCTGTGCCACCGACTCATTGTGTGGGATGTTGGGAAAATAAATCCCTTTTTTTTCTGTCAGTTGAGCCACTGGGACCCGATGACCCCCAAGGCAGCTTTCTGGTGGGGCAACTCTTCTTAGCTCTGACATTTTGGGACTCTCCCTATGTCCCCCAGGTCGACCTTGTGTGGATTGCCATGCTTTTGAGTTCATGCAGAGAGCCCTCCAGGACCTGAAGAAGACTGCCTACAACCTGGACACACGGGTGAGTGTCTGCAGAATGAAATCGTGGCTTGCCTTGAGGGAGGGTGCAGAAAGCACTTTTACATCGTCCCCTTGAGGAGATTGAAAGGGACAATGGGGAAAGCGCTGGATTTAGGATTAGAGGAAGGAGCTGGGTTCAAATGCTGCCTCTGTTACTTACTGCCTGGATGACCTTGGATAAGTCAGTTGACCTCTTTGGGACTCAGTTTCCTCATCTGTAAAACAAGGAGTTGTGCTAGATGACCTCTAAAGTTTCTTCCAGCTCTGAGATTCCATGACCAGACTACCTTTTATTTTTATTATTGTTTTTTGTTGTTAACAATACTAGTAGCTAGCGTTTGTATAGAGTTTTAAGGTTTGCAAAGTGCTTTATGTATGTGATCTCATTTGATCCTCACAACAGCCCTGAGAGGTAGGTGCTATTATTATCCCATTTTACAGAAGAGGAAACTGAGGCTGAGAGAGGGGAAGGGACTTGCACAGAGGTTTCACAGCAAGATACATAACTGAGGTAGGATTTGAATCCGGGTCTTTCTGATTCCACATCTAACCTCCTTCTGTACTATATACCATGCTGTTACAGAAGAGGAAGCTAAGGCACAGAGTCAGTCAATGAACATTTATTAAGCACCTGCTATGTTCCAATCACTGTGCTAGGTACTGAGGATATGAATAAAGACAAAACCATGGTCCCTGCCCTCAAGGAGCTTACATTCTGTTGGGGGAAGCAACATGCAACAACTATGTATTTCAAGATACACCCAGTATAAATGGGTGGCAATCTCAGAGGGAAGAGTCTAATAAGGAGCTGCGGTGGGGCCTGGAAAAGAGTAAGCAGATGACTTGCCTTGGGTCACATAGTTGATGGCAAAACTGGGATTAGAACCCAAGTCTCCTGGCTCCCAGTCAGGGCTCCTTCTGTTTTGCTGTGATGCCTATAGAGTCTCTAAAGAGTGACTTAGACCGTCAGACTGTAGGAGTTGAAAGAGAAAGAAAAATCATCACCAGAACTCACATTTCTATACCATCTGAAGTTGTACAAAGCATTTTCCTCATAATAACTCTGGGAGGTAAGTAGTATCAGTCCCATTTTATAGATGAGAAAAGAGTGTCTTAGACAAGTTAAGTGACTTGCCTAAGGTCAAACAGTGAGTTAATATTGGAGCTTGGATTTAAATCCAGGTCTTCTGTTTCTTAGATCCAAATTTTATGACTGCATATAAAAGGCTTGTTAAGTATAAAGGATAGGGGAGTTTAAGGACTGGGCTTATAATTTCATTGGTATGGGGAGCCACCAAGGAGAACTTTGGTTGTCGTCTGGGTTTCTAAGGACACTTCTTCCTGTTCTTGTCTTCTTCAGTTCTGGGACCAGTTCATTGTCCATCCATGGTGTCTGTTCACAATGTGTTAACTGATGGACTAGTTCTATATAACATCTATTCAAAGGCACACCGCAGTTAGGACAGCAAGTATCCTTTATCCACTTGGTTTTCCCTGTGTGGATAGTTAAGCAGAACACTTGAGAGATTGTAACTCTCATTTAAAAAGCTCTGGAGTTTTGGAACTTGATGAAATCAGCTCAGTTGTTATCCGTAAACAAAAGTATACAGGGGATCTGTCCTCAATGTGGACTCTCTGGGGGACATATTCCTTCACACTAATAAGTAGCTTTGGAGAGTATATGTCTCTGTTTTATGCTTCCTTTAATATTTGTAATCAGAGTTTTATCAAAGTAATTTCTATCCTGGATTTTGACATCCGAATGGAGCCTTTATGGCCAAATGTTACTCTGCAGAATCAAATGTATTATTATAGTCAACTTACAGTCAGTAAGTGCAGTGAGATCTGGGATGCTCTTATCTTTCACTAAGTTTTTTGGCTATAAAGATATGGCCTACTGCAGAATATTGTTTGTAGAAAGCCTGCATATTCCCTTCTCAAATCTTTATCAAGGATGATCTCAATATGTGTGTATCCAGAAATATTTTGTAGAGATAGGAAACTAGGCATGGATGAGTAGGGACTAATTTTTTTTTGGTTGCAGGTGTTTTTTTGGTAGTAACAAAGTCTGATTTTTCTCCCTAAGGATTAGATATCCTCCCCTCTTTCAGTTATCTTGAGAACTGACTCTTAATGGCAATTATATATATATATGTGCGTGTGTGTATATATATATATATATATACATATATATGTATATATATACATATATATACATATATATGGAAAGGAAGGGAGTTTATCTGTATCAGATCTCAAGCATTAAAACAATATGGTGCTGGATAAAGAATAAAGAGGTTGTTCAGTGGAACGAATTAGGTGCAAAACATACTAAAGCAAATGAACAAATAGCATGTTGTTATTGTTGTCCAATCATCTCAGAAATGTCTGACTCTCTGTGACCCTGTATGGGGTTTTCTTTGGAGTGGTTTGCCATTTCCTTCTCTAGCTCATTTTATAGGTGAGGAAACTGAGGCAAACAGGGTTAAGTGACTTGCCAAGGGTCACCCAGCTAGTAAGTGTCTGAGGCCAGATTTGAACCCAGGAAGAGGAGTCTTCCCAACTCCAGTCCAGGGCTCTGTGCACTATGGTGCCACCTAGCTGCCCTGGTAGTGTTTGATAAATCCAAAAATTCCAGCTACTGAGGGAAGGACTCCTTATTTGACAAAAACTGGTGGGAAAACTGGACAGCAGTCTTACAGATATTAGGTTTAGACCAATAGCTCGTGCCATATGCCAGGAGAAGGTCCAAATGAATACATGGCCCAGATATAAAAGGTCACATCATAAACAGATTAGAGGAGCAAGGAAGAAATAACCTTTCTGATCTATGGATAAGGGAGAGTTTATAACTAAATAAGTAAGTACTAGAGAGGACCATACAGGAAAAAATGGATAAATTCTGGTTATGTAAAACTACAAACTTTTTGCACAAACAAATCTATTGTAATTAAAGTTAGAAAGGAAACAAGTAAACAGGAAAAATATTGGCAAGTTCCTCTGATAAAAATTTTATTTCTAAAATATAAAAGAAAATTTATTCCAATTTATGAGACTGAGCCATTCCCCAGTAGATATGAGCAAAAGATATGAGCAAGCAGTTTTCAAAGGAAGAAATCAATCTATCAACAACCATACAGAAATGTTCTACATCAGTAATAACAGAGAAATGCAAATTAGAGCAACTCTGAGGTCCTACTTTACACCCATTGGACTGGAAAAGATGACAAAAGAGGAAAATGACATGTTAAAGGAAACAGGTACATTAATATGCTGTTGGGGGAGCTGTGAATTGATCCAGCTATTCTGGAAAGGAATTTGGAACTATGCCCAGAAAGTTAGTAAACTATGTATGCCCTTTGACCTATTACTAGGTATATACCCCAAAGAGATCAAATGAAAAAGGAAAAGGACCTTTTTATACAAAAATATTTATAGCAGCTGTTTTCATAGTAACCCAGAATTAGAAATTGGGGATGGGGTGTCCTCTTATTGGGGAAGGACTAACCAAACTGTGGTATAGGAATATAATGGAATATTAATGTGCTGTAAGAAATTATGAAGTGGATGGTTTCAGAGGAAATTGGGAGGATCTCTGCGAACTGATATAGAACAAAGTGAGCAGAGCTAAGAGAACAATAACAATATTATTGCAGAGAAAAACAGCTTTCAAAGACTTTAGAACTCTGATCGATGCAATTATAAGCCACAAGATCAGAGGACTGAAGATGAAATTGGCCACTCACCTTCTGCCAGAAAGGTGATAAAGTTAAAATGCAGCGGGATGTATACATTTTGGGGTACGGCCAATGTGGGAAATTTGCTTTGCTGTCTTACACATATTTGGGCAGCTAGGTGGTACAATAGAGTCAAGAAGACTCCTCTTTCTGAGTTCAAATCTGGCCTCAGACACTTACTAGCTGTATGACCCTTGGCAAGTCACTTAACCCTGGTTACCTCAGTTTCCTCACCTGTAAAATGAGCTGGAGAAGGGAATGGCAAACTACCCTAAGATCTTTGCTAAGAAAACCCAAATTGGGGTCACAAACAATTGAACATGACGGAAATGACTGAACAAATGCATGTTTATCATGAGGATGTTTTTAGTTTATTTTTTTATTATTGGCAAGGAGTTACAGATTATAAATGCATGTAAAATAAATTTCTTTTTTTAAACAAGGTTGACCAGTAGCATCCTCAAAATTATGTTCCCTCCAGTGTGGATCTCTTCTGTATATACTTGGTTTAATCCAGATGCTTTTACAATATTTGTTTACTTTAGCACCATTTACAATTTCATACTTTCACAATCAAGAACCCTGATGTGAGAGACCAAATCTGGGAGTTTCATTGTCATTGAAAGAGAAGAGAGTTCATTATAGAAATCTTTATAGATCTTTTTTATTTCCATCAGTTTGTTCTCCTTCCAGAATCATTCTTCAGTACCCTCGAAATGATCTGGTTTAGTTGGGTCTGTTGCTGAGTTTCCTGTAGGCTTTTTTTCCTTCCACTGCTTATCAGTATTTTACAAAGCAATGCTATTCATAATCTTCCACCATCCTCTGTGAGATTTTATAAGTGAATTTACATTTTAAATAATGCTGTCCTTGGCTATCAAATCTCCGTAGTTGGCAGGTGTTTGTTGGCTGAGGTGGTTTCTAGGGTCTTTTGGTGTCTTCATTGTGGCGATTGATTTGCGCTGGTTAAAATTCCTTAGTAAGAGGTGGTAGTCTGTGTTGATGTCTGTTCTTTTATCTATCTCCCATCTTTTGTTATCAACATTTCAATGACTTGTTGAAGTATGTCGGGTTGGAATTGTCTCTATTATATGCCATATCTTTTCTTATTCTTCCTTCTAATTTTTTAATTGATTTTTATCTTTGTTCTAACAAATTGATGGTCTGACTGTATGCAGATAGCTAAATGATTCCCACAATTGTAGTCATTTCCTGTCTTTTAAGATATCAGTTTCATTTTTTGTAATGTTAGTGCTTATCATGCCCAATGCCTCCCAACTCTCTCCTTCAGGATATATTCCCGATGTATAGGCAAGAGGTTTCTGCCAGCCTTTAGTCTCTCTTCTGAGACTCCTGAACCATGGTTCCAATATATTTTTCACTGCCTTCTCCTTTGTCTATCTTACCTTCAAAGCCATTGTATATTCAAGGCTATGCTGATTTAATTTTAAGGGTGTCATCCAGTTCTTAAGATTCCTTTGTCCCCTTATCCTCTGCCCCAGATGTTGGCTTGCAAGTTATAGTTACCTTTAGGGTTGTCTTTTTGTAAATATTTATTATAAGCATTGTAATATGAGACATCTGAGTGTCCCACGAAGTGGCAAATGTTTCTTGTTGGTCATGACCAAGTCAACTCTTTCACCTCTTTTCTTTGGCCCTCCAAGGAGGACCCATGAGCAATTCTTTCCTTCCTTTTGCCTTCTGGTTTTATTCATAGCAGAAATGTCAAAGTGGCTATGATCCATTTCCCCCAGTAATGCATCATTTTCGCTGTCACTGGACAAAGATCTCACATTCATTGTTGTTGTTCAATCATGTCTGACTCTTCATGACTCCATTTGGAGTTTTCTTGGCAAAGATACTGGTTTACCATTTCCTTCTCCAGCTTATTTTACAGACGACTAACGGAGGCAAATAAGGTTAAATGACTTGCCCATGGTCACATAGCTAGTAACTGTCTGAGGCCAGATTTGAACTCATAAAGATGAATCTTCCTGACGCCAGGCCCCACACTCTATTCACTGTACCACCTCACTGCCCCCAAACTCTCCCCACATTCAAAGTACCAAAAAGGTAAATGAGTATTTCCAGATGGACTAAACCAGGGTTTCTTCACTTTTCTGTGTGTGTTATGGACCTCTTAGGCAGTCTAATGAAGCCTGGGGACCCCTTTTTGGAAGAATGTTTTTAAGGGCATAAGATAACCAAAGACAAAACCATGGAGATCGTGGAATGCTTAAATGCCTTTGGAAAAGTGAGTTGCCCCTGACAGGTGAAAATGAGCCTTCATAGGTTAACGATTAATGGCGTGGGTAGACTTTTTCTAACATGTGGGTGGGCTAAAAGCCCTCAGCCCCTTTTGTTGGGAACATGGCTTGATCATGAGATTCAGCTGCCTCCCACACTCCAGACCACTCAAGTTGAATGGGAGGGGAGGGGGAAGGGGGGACAGGTGGATTTCAAGGGTGTGAGTCCAATGCTTTTTAGGGCTGGAATTCACCTAGATTAGATTCTCTAGGTGAGGAGCGTTCCTGGGCAATATCATCTATCCAAAGTATTCTTCAGAGATTGACCCACAGGGGCTGGGCTCTGAATGAGGAAATAAAAAGAGAAAAAACTCAAATCTCAATATTAATCTAATATAAAAATAATCATTAATCTCAGTGTGTGACCCTAGGGAAGTTGCTTTACCACTTGGTGCTCTAGGCCAGTGGGGTCAAACTCAACTAGAAAGGGGGGCCATTAAGCCATGCATATATTGACTTAGTTTAAAATGTAATATCATGTGTTTTATTGCATTTTTTGTTAAATATTTCTCAATTACATTTAATCTGTTTTGGGTCTACTTGAGAGTGTTATGGGAATGTTTGATAGCTCTTCTGTAAGACAATAAGATGCCGAGAGATGGTGATGAGCATTGGTAGAGAGAGTTCCCTAGACCATTGAAATCACAAGTACAGTCCATTACCCCCTCCCCCCACTTTTCTCCAGAATGTTCCCCATTGCTGCTGGAATGCTGCCTCTCCTGTTTTGTGGATTCCTTGGCTTCCTTCAAATTCTGGAATCTCTTCTGCAGGTGGCCTTTTCCTTTCCATCTAGTTGCTGGTGCCTCCCCTGTGACATTACCTCTCATCTGCTTTCCCCCCCTCTTTCCCTCCCTCTCCCCCTCCTCCTTCCTCCCTCCCCACCCCAAGTGTGTGAGCACATGCCACATGGTTTTTGCCTAGTTGGATACATTAGGATGTAAGTTCCTTGAAGGCAGGGACTGTTATACCTTTCTTCTTATTCTTTTTTTTTTCTGGTGAGGCAGTCGGGGTTAAGTGACTTGCCTAGGGTCACACAGCTAGTAAGTATAAAGTGTCTGAGGTCATATTTGAACTCGGGTCCTCCTGACTTCAAAGCCAGTGCTCTATCCACTGCGCCACCTAGCTGCCCCCTTTGTATTCTTAATACCTAGCCCAGGATCCTGGACATAGTAGCTGCTTAATACATGTTTACTGAATTCTTATGAATTGGCCATTCATGTCCTACCTGAAGACCTTCTAACCCCACAGGGCTGTTGTACTGGACCTAGAGTCATAAGACCTGAGTTTGAATACTGGCTTTTCTACTTCTTGGATGTATGACTGTGGGCAAGTCACCTCCTATCTTTGGGCGCCAGCTTCCTGATCTAAAAAATGAAGGGATTGGGCCAGATGATCTCAAAGGGCTTTAACATTCTGTGGTTCTATGGTCCCTGCCTTCAGGGATCTTGAGGTCTGGGGAGGGGGGGTGGGGAACAAGGGGAGAGGGAGAGGGAGAGGAGGCTGGTTATGAAGTTCAGCTGAGATATTAGGAGGGGCCTTTGGAAAGGATGAATTACTACATGGGTGAAGAGGTTATTATAATGGTCTAAGTCGACTCCCTTTCTCTCTCACTTCACAGGCAAGTATTAAAATGCTCATTTCTCTGCTTCTTTTGCAGACAGAGACCCTCCTCCTACAGGCTGAAAGAAGAGCCCTGTGTGAATGCTGGCCGGCGGTATCCTAGGCCAATCCCGTTTCTGCCCTGCAGTTTAAAAACAAAAACAAAACTGCAGGAAACTGGCTCAAGATGTAAGCCTCTGAACCTCCCCAGAAAGAAAGGGGTTGTTCCTCGTCCTTCCCCCCAGAGCACATCTTCCCTGCTTCTGCCTGCATCACCTCAGCTCTGGCCCCTGCACTGTGAACACTCATGTCTGCGGGCCAGGGAGCCCCTGACACAAGGCCAGTTTGTCTTTGGTCCCTCCCATCTCCCTTTCAGGACCCCTCATCCCCCTCCTGGGCCCTGCCTCCCATCCATACTAAGGTGCTAAGGTATTATTGACAGGAAGAGCCCCCCAAAGCTGTGAGCGCCTAGGGGTGCTTCAGTTCAATTCAATAAACATTTTGTCTTTCAGCTTCCTGCTCCCTAGTTTTGAGTGTTTCTGGCCCTCTTTTTCTTCTTTATCTCTCTTCTTTTTCTCCCTCTTCTTTCTTTCTTCTCTGTTTCTCCCTTCTCTCCTCTCCCTTCCTTCTCTTTCTTTCTTCTCCTCTTTTTCTTTCTCCCCTCTTTCTCCTTTCTCTTCATTCTCTTCTTTCTTTCCTCTCCCCTCTCTTTCTTTCCTTTCTCTCCCCTCTTTACTCTTTCTTCTCCATTTCTCCCTCTCTCCTTTCTCTCTCCCCTTTCTCTCCTTTCTCTTCTTTCTTCTCTCTCCCCTCTGTTTCTTTCCCTCTTTCTTTCTCTCCCTCTCTCTCTCCCCTCTCTTTACTCTTTCTCTGCCTCTCTCCTTTCTCTTTCACTCTCTTCTTTCTCTCCCCTCTCTTCTCTTTCCTCTCTTCACTCTTTCTTTTCTGTCTCTCCCTCTCTTTCTCTCCCTTCCCTCTCTCTTCTGTCTCTTTTTCTCTCTCCCCCCTCTCTTCTCTCTCTTTCTCAACTCATCCGCTTCCACAACTTCTTCTGGAGTCATTCCCACATGGAGGCGACTCCCAGCTCTCTGCCCTGAGCTCCTGCTAGCCCTGCTGGGCACATGCATTTGGCTTTTCCACCATCTCAAGCTCAATGTGTCCCAAACTGAACTCATCCTCTGAAAAGTGGGGAGAGTAATACTTGCACTACCTACCTCACAGACCTGTCCTAAGGAAAGTGCTTTGAAAAACCTAAAAGCACTGAAGAATCGTGAGTTGCTCTATATGTGAGTTATTATTTCTCCCAAGTCTGCCCTGCTTCCCAGCTTCCCTTTTCTTTAATGGCACCACTGCCCTCCCAGCCATCCAGGTTTGCAACCTTGAAATTGTCCTAGACTCTTCCCTCTCCCTCCCTACTCCCCTTCTCCCCTTCAGTCAGCTGAGAAGTCCTGTTAATTCTACTTTTCCAACTGTTCTTGTGAGTTGAATCCACTCTCTTCTCTCTCCTCTCCCTGGCTTCTGTCCTAGTGCATACCCTCATTACCTTGACCAGGCCATCTGTGATAGACTCCTAATTGGTTTTCCTACGTCTAGTCTCTCCCTTCTTCCCTCCCCAAACCATCCAACAGATAGCTGCCAAATTAATCTTCTTAAGTATAGTTCTGACCAGAATGCTCCCTTGCTGAAAAACTGTCAGTGGCTACCCATTATCTTCAGGATAAAATGGAAGCTCCTGATTTTGCAGATTCAGTGCTGTCCACAATTTGGTTCCAACTTCTCTTTGCAGTATTTCATTCATTCTGTGCCCCTAAATGCACTGAGCACTGGAGCCAGACTGGACTAGGTATTGCCCTGCCCATGCCAGTCTTGCCCTGTGTTCTTCTGCCCCCACAAATTCACACAGGTTGTCCTTGGGAGAACCTGGAACATATTTCCTTTCATTTCTCCTGGGTAAAGTTTGAGGCTCAGCTTATGTGCCACTTCGTCATGAAGCCCTCTCAGATAGATCCTCTACCCTAAGATTTTGCTCCTTAGACTTTCCCATACTACTTTGGATCTCTCCTTTGTTTCTATCTCACCCTACCTTGTGAAAGACTTGTCTGTGTGTATGCCTTATCACCCCCTAGTAGATTGTAAGCCCCTTGAGGGCAGGGGATGGGTCATTTGTCATCTTTGTATCCCTAGCTCTGAGCACAGGGCCTGGAACATAGTAAGTACTTATAATAAATGTTTGTTGAATTGAATGGAATTGAGTGTGTTAATGGCTGGCAAAGCCTTCTGGTGTGACCTCTCCCAAGGGTGCTTGAGTTTTAATAGGAGACACAGGGCCTTAACCCAAAGGATTCATTCCTTTAATGTTGAGAGGCAATCAGGCTAGAACATAAAAAGACCTGAAATGGGATCCTGCCTCACTTACCTAGCTGTGTGATCTTAAAATCTTTTTCACCTTGAGTTTCCTCATTTGTAAAATGGGGATAATAATAGCACCTCTTTCCCAGGGTTGTTGTGAGGATCAAATGAGATAACATATGGGAAGCCCTTTGCCTTCTTTAAAGCCTTATTGAAATGCTAGATATTATTATTATAATTATTATTATTATTATTATTATTATCATTATTATTATTATTAAATGCTGGCTGTCAGGCAAGGAGAGAGATCACAGAGAGAAGAGGGATGTCAGAACTGACATCAGAGCTAACAGCCTGGATCATAGGGTTATTATCCAGCTCCAGTTAGAGCTGAGAGATTATCTGATCCAGACCTTTTATTTGAACAAATGGGGAAACTGAGGCCTGGGCCGGTTAAGAGCTTGCCCAATATCATGCTGGTTGCAAGTGGCAGATCCAGAATTTGTATCTCAGAACAAAGATTATTAGTACTGAAAGGGGCCTTAGAAAATCAAATCAAAATAGTTAACATTTAGAAAGGGCTTCATAAATGCTACCTATTATGAAAACATCAGGGTTCTTAGAAAATAGACTATTAACTCTGAGGGATCTTAGAGCCCAACTGAGCTGGAGAAATGAGCCCAGAGAGGGAAAGTCTCCTGCTCAGCATCCTACAGGGAGCTCAGTGATGAATCAAGGACTGGAAGTGGGGTTTCCTCTCTTCTGGTTTCCACTGCAACACCTAGATACCCCTCTAACCTCATATGCACAAACTCCCAACCAGAGGTTTGGAGTGTCTCACCTAAGGTCACCTGGCTAGTAAGAGATGGACTCCCCAACTTCTCATTGTAACAGGAATGAAATTGGGCCAGCTTGCTTTCTCTGTATTCATACACGTCAATAGCCCTGAATGTTGTATTAGTTTCAAGCTTAAGGCCATATTCCTCTGCTAGTTCTCCCCCAAACATCACAGCCCACACACATACACACGCTCTGGTCCCTAGCCTTACAGTGAAAATGGAATTTCTGTTGGACTCCTGACTTTTCCAGCTCAAAATATGGGCAATTCTGTCAACTATAGATAGGGAATTTTCCATGGCTTCTCCTTGGAGCATCGATTGGAGAAGCAAAGGTTCATACTGTGAAAACAGCCTGAGATTTGGAATAGAAAGCTTGGCTTCCTGTCTAGCTTTTGCCAACTGACGATACCTGACCTTGGCAAATCCCTTCCCCTCTTAGGATATCAGTTTCTTTGAAAGGGTCCAACCAGATGGCCTCTAAGGGCCCTTCTGGCTTTGATATTCTACGTTTTAACACAATCCAAACTTTTCAGAATTCTTGGGGAGTTCAAAGTATTGGGCCAACAGAGGAAGAGCAGAAGCCGAGTTTTGTCTTTATGAAGTTTGGCCCTTTTGGGTAGATGGGCAGCACCTACCTGGAACCACGAGAGGACGAGAAAAAACAGGAGAGTGAAGTGTATGATTCAGACCCAGGAGAGATTGGTTGGCTCAGGGTGGTTTCTGGAATAGACGGCTGGAATTTGCCTTGTATGAAGAAGCCTTACCTGGAGGGAAATGCTTGGTTTCGTGAACTCAAAAGTGTCGAGTTGTCATTGTTATTTCTGCTAGGGCAGGAGTGGGGAACCTGCACTTGAGGACCTAGAGGGCCTCGTGTGGCCTCGAGGCCTCCGGTTCCCCAGCCCTGTGCTGGAGGAAGGAGGCTGGACTCCTAGAGGCCCCCCCCCCCAGGTTCTCCCTAGCTCTGAGGTGGGCAAAGGGCTTGGAGTTTTCTGTTCAATAGCATCCACCCCAAGAGCTGGTGCCTGCTGATGGTATCTCCAAGGTCTCAAAAATCCTTTCTGTGAGCTCAGCTTCAGCATGTCTCCAGCCCTTCTCCTTTCATGCAGGCCCTTTGGGGAAAGTTCTTCACCAAAAAATCCCTGTCCTTCTCTGGAGTTACCGGCACCAAGTCAATCACCATACAGTACTATCCATCCCGAGATAACTTTATAGTTGGGAAGTGGGCTAAGAGCCTACCTGCTCACAAATGACAGAGGGGACTCCCCATTAGTCTTAACAGCCTTTCTGAAAAAGGCACTGACACTCAGTTACAATATTTGTCATTTATCTAGAATTCCTTCCCTATCCAAATGGCACATCACTCAAGGACTAGCTCAAATACCACCTGCTCTAGGAAGTTTTCTCTGATTTCCCCCACCTCCAGCCATCAGTGAGGTTTCCATTCTTTCTGAACCCGCATAGCAGTCAGTTTGTACCCCTCTTAAGGACACTGGGTCCTACGAGGCATTGAGGTGTCTGAGTGGATAGAGTGCTGGAGGAGTCAGGAAGACTGGAGTTCAAATCTTGTCTCACATACTTACTAGCTGTGTGCCCCTGAGCAAGTCACTTAACCTCTATCTGCCTCAGTTTCCTCAACTGTAAAATGGGGATGATACTAAATAGCACTTTAAGACCGCCCCCCGCCCCAGGTTTTTGTGAGGATAAAATAAGATAATACTTGTAAAGCTCTTAGCACAGTGCCTAGCACATGGCAAATACTTATTACATGTCTTCCTTCTCCTGCTTCTCAGGTCAAGTCCATTGTTGTTTTTGAGTCATTTTAGTCTCATCTGACTCTTCATGACCCCATGGGGGGGGTTTCTTGGCAACGATCCTGGAGAGGTTTGCCATTTCCTGGAGACCAGCTCATTTTATAGATGAGGAAACTGAGGCCAACAGGGTTAAGTGACTTGCACAGGGTCACACAGCTAGTAAGTGTCTGAGGCCAGATTTGAACTCGGGTCTTCCTGATTCTAGACTCATAGGGCCAAGCAAAAGTTTTGACATATAGTTGAGTTCAGGAAAGGGATTGC
This sequence comes from Phascolarctos cinereus, assembly GCF_003287225.1. Classification (NCBI taxonomy): domain Eukaryota; kingdom Metazoa; phylum Chordata; class Mammalia; order Diprotodontia; family Phascolarctidae; genus Phascolarctos; species Phascolarctos cinereus. The sequence continues at coordinate 198,625,645 of NW_027556402.1, read as the reverse complement.
TGGTTGAAGAGAATTGGCAAAGCCACACTTGGAGAACCTTGAGACATTCTCAGTATTCTGGGCTTCTAATCCAAGGTACATAAGGATATTGCAAGTTGCTCTTAGACCAAGAAGATCTGGGTTCAAGTCCTGGCTAACTGTGTGAACCTATGGGGCAATCCACTTTATCTGCTCTGATGTAGTTTTCCCATCTATAAAATGGGCATTCTAACCTGTATCACAGAGCTACTGTGAGGAAAGTAAGTGCTTTGCAAACCTTTAAAGCATAATAGAAATGGGAAATCAACAGAATTCAGAACCACCAAACCTCTTCTGTGACCTTGAAGGGAAGAAGCACAACCCAGTGGGAAAAGAACTAATTTTGGAGTTACAGAACCTAGGGTAGAATCCTAATTTTACTCCTTAGAATCTGTGATCCTGGGGCAGCTAGGTGGCACAGTAGATAGAGTACTGACCCTGGAGTCAGGAGGACCTGAGTTCAAATGTGGCCTCAGACACATAACACTTACTAGCTGTGTGACCCTGGGCAAGTCACTTAATCCCAATTGCCTCATCAAAAAGCAAAAAAAAAAAAAGAATCTGTGGCCCTGCACAAGTCCTAAGGCCCATTTCTCTTCTCTGGACTTCTGAATATTTTCAGTTGAACTGAAAAAGGAGGTCTTTTTTTGGGGGCGGGGAGCCAATCCAGGTTAAGTGACTTGCCCAGGGTCACACGGCTAGTAATTGTCAGGCTGGATTTGAACACTGGTCTTCCTGACTCCTAAGGACTGACTCAGGGCCAGTCCTCTATCCACTGTGCCACCTAGTTTAAAACCAAAAGGGGTCTTTAAAACATACTTCCACATGATAAAAAGCTCCTATGAATGTGGTAATGTTTTAAAATGAATTTTAACACAGTGCTTGGCACACAGCAAATACTCAACGAATGCTTTTTGACTGGCTGATTTAATTTCTATTTTATTAATCACAGCAACATCTATAAATAGGTGCTTGGGAAATAGCGACGCATCTAGAATTTACGATTGCTCACACTTATAAGACATTCTTAGGTTTGCAAAATATGTTACTGATATTCTTTCATTTATACAAGATATTATTTAATCTGCAGGCCTATTTTTTTATTTTGGGGTTCCCATATGGATTCATAGATTCCATGCAGTAACTCTGCATCCCACAGATTGGGAATCATGGTTCAAAGGTTCTGTGTTCTAAGATGATGATTCAAATTCCGGATGAAGCCCAGTTGGCGCAAAGCTGGTGGGGACAGCTAACACACTGGGTGGCCAGTGTCAGGATCGGGAAAGATCTTAACAGCCTAGAGCACTAGACTGAACAGAAGACAAAATTCAATAGGGGAAAATGCAAAGTCTTAGATATAGGGCAGCGAAGTGGCTCGGTGGATAGAGTGCCAGGCCTGGAGTCATCTTCCTGAGCTCAAATCTGGCCTCAGACACTTAGTAGCTCTGTGACCCTGGGCAAGTAAGTCACTTAATCTTGTTTGCCTCAGTTTCCTCATCAGCAAAATGAGCTGAAGAAGGAAATGGCAAACCACTCTAGTATCTTTGTCAAGAAAACTCCAAATGGGATCACAAAGAATTGGACATGACTGAAAAATGACTGAATAACAACAATCCAGGGGAGGGTAAGCAGGATGGTGAAGACTCTGGAGTCCATGTCATGTGAGGATTCACTGATGCTTAGCCTGGAGAAGACTGGGGAAGGAGGGGATGAGCAGCAGTGCTGAAGAAGGATTAGTCCAGGGTTTCTTAATCTTTTTTTTTTTTTGTAATATGGACCTCTTGGCAGTCTGGAGAAGCCTATAGTCCCCTTTTCAGCCTAATGTTTTTAGAGGCATAAAATAAAATACATTGGATTGCAAAGGAAACCAGTTATCTTGAAATAGTTGTCAAAATATTTTTTAAAACCCAAGTTCTCAGACTCTAGGTTAAGAATGCTAGGATTAGACTAATTCTGTTTGGATTGAAGTTGAAAAGAGATAAATTTAGGCTTGATGTCAGGCAAAACTTCCTACCAAGGAAATAATTAAAGAAAATGGCATCTTCAGAGTGAAGTGAGCAGAACCAGGAGAATGCTGTACACAGTAACAGCAATAGTGTACAATGATCAGCTGTGAATGACTTCGCTATTCCCAGCAATACAATGATCTAAGATAATTCTGAAGGACTCATGATTAAAAATGCTATCCACCTCCAGAGAAAGATCTGATGGAGTCTGAATGCAGATCAAAGCATAATTTTTAAAACTTTCTTTCTTTTTCTTTTTTTTGATCTGTTTTTTTTTACAACATGACTAATATGGAAATATGGTTTGCATGACTACATATATATAACATATAAAACTGCCTTCTCAATGAAGGGGAAGAAATGGTAGGAAGGAAGAGAATTTGCAACTCAAAACTTAAAAGAATGTTAAAATTGTTTTTACATGTAATTGGGAAAAATAAAATATTTTTAACAACCCCAAAAAACTCCCAATAATAGGGAAGTTAGAGTGGGGGGAGAGCTTAAGGGGAAAGATAATGAGTTCAGTTTTGGACATGTTGAGTTTCAGATGTTTACTGAACATCCAGAGTAAGTTACCTGAAAAGAAGTTGGAGATTTTGAGAATGGAGGTCAGCAGAGAGGTTTGGGAAGGAGAGGTGGATTTGAGAATCATTAGTATAGAGACAGCAATTAAATCAATGGGAGCTGATGATGAAGTATTTATAGAGGGAGAAGAGGAGAGGGCCCAGCTTAGAAACCTGTGGGATACCTATGGTTAGAGGGTGTGATTTGGATAAGGATCTAGCAAAGGAAATTGAGAAGGAGCAATTCGATAGGTAGGAGGAGAACCAGGAGAGCGTGGTGTCTGAAAACCTAGAGAGAAGATAGTATTAAGGGAAAGAAGGTGATTAAAGGTGCCAAAGGCTGTGGAGAGATCAAGATGAGGACTGTCAAGAGGCCACTGTATTTGGAATTAGGAGAGGATTGCTAACTTTGGAGAGAGCAGTTCTGGTGGAATGATGAGGTCCAAAGCTGGATTGTAAGGGCTAAAGAAGAGTGACGGGAGAGAAATTGGAAGTATTTATTATGGCTTGCCTTTTCAAGGAATTTAGCTACAAAAGGCAGAAGAGATATAGGCTTATAGTATATGGGACAGAAGGATCAAGGGAGGGTGTTTTGAGGATGGAGGAATTATGGGTATGTTTGAGGCAGTGGGGTAGGAGCCAGAAGACAGGGAGAGATTAAAGACAAATGATAGAGCGGGGATGACAGAAGAGGAAATCTGATGGAAGAGATGGGATGGAATGGGATTGCTTGTGCAGGTAGAGAGCTCAGCCTTCGTTAAGAGTAAGGACCACTTCTCCATGTGAAATGGGGGTGGAGGAGAGAATTTGAGAAGGCATTATGACAGCTGGGCTGCCTTGGGAGGCAGTGGGTTCCCCTTCTTGCAAGTCTTCAAGCAGAGGTAGATAACCTTTTGTTTGATAGATACCACAACAGTGATCCTGATTCTCATATGGGTTACATGCCATGACTTCTGGGGGCCTTTCCAACTCTCAAGTGCCCCCATTTTGGCCGCTAGAGGGTGCCCCACAGCACAGCTCTAACCTTGCTTGGATTTTTTTTTTCCATTATTTTCATCTACCAGTCTCTACTTGCTATTTGCCTCCTCCCCCTTCATGAAGAGAAAGAGGAGGCTTCTGGAACTGAGCACTGGTCTGTCCATCCCAAATCCAAGTTTAGCCCAGTCATTTCCACCTCAAAAGGAAGGAAGCCTTGCATTTTCTCTGCCATGACACTTATTAGCTGTATGATACTGAGCAAACCATTTAATGCCTCTTACTCTCAGTCTTCCCATCTGCATTATAGGGATAATACTCAAAATACATACATCACAAGGTTGTTGGGAGAGAAGCATTACACAAATGGGAGCATTTACTAGTCTGAAGACACTCAATGTGGGACCAGCTTTATTCATCAATAGCAAAATATCCCCTTCATTGACAGAGGGTACTACCGACTAGATCAATACAATACATAGCTTTGTCACTGGTTGACCAAGTGACTTTCCCTCCCCTGGGCCTCCCTCCTCTATTAAAAAAAAGAGGGTTCCTGAGGTCTCTTTTACCTCTTAGGCTTTGTGCTGTTCGTGTCGGCACAACGGGCTGTCCTCGAGTTGGCCTTGTGAAACACTTGACATTTGAACCCCTACATCTAACTCTTTTGATGGTGATAGGGGAGAGAGGTCAGGGCCTGCAAGACTTCAGGGGCACTGAACAGAATTCAACTTCATCAAAAAGCTTCTCCTGGGGGGGGGTAGCTAGGTGGTGCAGTGGATAGAGCACCAGCCCTGGAGTTAGGAGTACCTGAGTTCAAGTCTGGCCTCAGACACATAACATGCACTAGCTGTGTGACCCTAGGCAAGTTACTTAACCCCATTGCCTAGCCACAAATAAATAAATAAATGAAACAAAAAGAAAAAGAAAAGCTTCTCCTGGGCATATGATCCCCACCCTAAAAGCTGGAAGAGACCTAGGCCCCCTACCATCTCAGAGCTCACTGCACTCTAGTGGAATCACTTACTGGCCATGTGACCTTGGATAAGTTACTTCATTCTGAGCCTCATTTTCCTCATCTGTCAAATGAGGGCACTGGACTCAGTGATTTCAGAGGTCCCTTTTGACATCCTCTGTTCTAACATCCCTTTCTATCTGGAATCCTGTTTTAAGGGATTTCCCAATTTTGATTGGCAGTAGGCCTTTCCAAATCTAACATTCTGTCTTCTAAATCAACAATTATTTCTTATGTGTCTTCTCTATGGTCAGTCACTGTGCTAAGTGCTGGTGATAAAAACACAAAAGTTTAACAATTCTTGCTAAGGCTCCTCTCCTTAGGATATTCTTTGTTCTAAGGTCCCTTCCAGATCTGTTGGATTTTTTCTTGTGTTCTATGCTGAGGGGTCTTCTAGCTTTAATAGTCTTTATACAATGCCCTGAGTCCTCTTTGACTGTGATTGTTTATCACAGTATGAGAACAGGAAACGTTGACTATGTATGGCTTTTTTTTTTTGAGACACTGAGTCCAGGAACTGCATAAAGCATTTGCTTCCATGGTCTTCTTTCTGTGGGGCTTACTGTCTAAAATCACATGGCATAGGGTAGAAGGTTGTGTGTGTTGTGTGTGTGTGTGTGTGTGTGTGTGTGTGTGTGTGTGTGTGCACGTGCATGCCAGGAACAGGAACACACCCAGAGAGTGAAGAGATATAGAAGTATTTGTCATTTCTGGGGCAAGTGCACTGTGGGAGTGCAACAAGACGGTGGTTAGCACTGAAACCTTTATCCCTAGACTCACAGCTGGGGATGTCCTCCCATTAGTCCAAGGGAGTTTTATGAAGTAAATAGATTTGGCAGTACAATACAGACAATAGACTGGGGGGGGCAGGGAGGAGGTCAGAAACCCTGGGCTCTAATATTAGCTATGTGACCCAGGGCAAGTCAGAGCATCAGCTTCTCCATTTGTAAAGTGAGTAGGTTAGATGATCTGTAAAATCTCTGGTGTCAACCAGACCATAACCGAGCTCTAACCTGTGGGTGGCTGGAGCCAAACAAAGCAGGCCAGAGACAGGAGAGTCAGGAATCAAACAGAAGCTTAATTTCAAAATGAGGAAAATACTTGAAAATGGAAGTCTTCCTGAGAAGGAGGGCTTGTGGCTTATGGCTTGTGGCTTATGGCAGGGGTAGGGTTTTTAAGCATGAAAACCACAAAACGGTGGGACCCAACACAGTCATTCTTTTTTTTTTTCTTTTTGGTGAGGCAATCAGGGTTAAGTGGCTTGCCCAGGGTCACATAGCTAGTGAGTGTCAAGTGGCTGAGGCCAAATTTGAACTCAGGTCCTCCTGACAACATAGTCATTCTTGAGTAAACAGTTCCCACAGTTGGCATTTTTTGAGATGATACAGGTATTCTTGGGTCCTGTGGGAACACCAGTCTGTAAGTTATTAGAATCACTGAGCCTTGCGATCCTTCGGCAGGGTACGGAACCAGAGTTAGTGCTAGGGGAACAGGAGGGCGGCACCTGGGTCAGCTCACTCAGCGGTGACAAGTACGGGGCTTGTTCAGAGTGTCGGGAGACTTGACTGCTCACTTCGCGCCTCAGCTCATTGGCTCTAGCTCCAGCTCTCGAGCTAAGATCTTCTGGGAAACAAGTCAATCATAAGTTCCAGTTCTGGGGTTCTGCTGTGGCTGAGATCATCCAGAGGGTGAGTGCAAAGGACTGTTGCTATGTCAAGCTCAGGGCACAGCCTACTTGCCAGGCCTTAGCTCTGGAAAACAGGGGGGACTCCTAATATCTTGGCACTGACAATATAAAGAATCCAGAAGAACTTAACCTAGGTGGGCTTCATGGAGGAAGTGAACTTTTAGGAGCTCATGTTGGGAAGGCTTACTCCTAGACCTTAAAGTTAGAAAGGGTCTTACAGCTTATCTAGTCCCCAAAAATAAAGTCAAACATGAGACAAGGGGAGCACAGGACAGGGAAGCTGACTTGGAGGACGTGGATTCCAATCTGATGTTTATCACTACTATGTGATCGTTGACAAACCATAACTTCCTCAGTTCCGAGTTTCTTTACCTATAAATGAAGGGTTGGGACTAGCGGGCTTCTGGGGTCCTTTCCAGTTCTCAGGCTTGGGTAAGCCATACATCAGTCTTCCTCCAGCTCCAGTTTTGTGTCACAGAACCCTTGGGCAGCCTAGTGAAGCCCATGGACCCCTTCTCAGAATCATGCTTGTAAATGCATAAAATAAAATACATAGGAGTACGAAGGAAACCAATTATAGTGAAAATAAAGATTTGTTTTCCCCCTGCCCCATGCAGTTGATGGGGCCTATGGATCCCAGGTGAAAACCCTGCTGCTCCAGACAGAGGTCCTTGGCCTGGCACTGCAACTCATGTATCTTTCTAGACTGTGAGCTCCCTGAGGACAGGGAATGGGTCTGTTCTTCCTTTGTCTGTCCTACACTGTAGCTGAATATGGGACCCAAGGCCCAGAAGTTCTCTGTAAAGCCTGGCCGGTTGATGAGCTAGGAACTCCTTCTGCTATCCTCACCCCCATCTTCCCTAAAGGACAGGGTCATCAGGGTTTACTTACCACGAAACCAGAACTCAAGCAGTCCTTGGCTCTGTGAGACTCAAAGGTTTCATGGGATCTAAGCACAGGAGGGGACCTCAGTGATCAGCCAGCATTCTAGTCCAACCTCTTCATTTTAATGATTATTTATTAAATTACTTTTTCAATTAATTAGTATTTATTTTGTCTCCCATCCATCTCTCCTCACCAAAAAAAAAAAAAGGGGGAAAAGCAAAACCCTTGTAACAAATATGTATAGTCAGGCAAAACAAATTCCTGCATGGGCCATGTCTAAAAATCTGTGTCTTACTCTGCATCCTGAGTCCATCAAAACTTGTCAGGAGGTGGGGAATGCTCTTCTCTGGACTCATGCCAACCCTCTCATTTTAGGAAGGAGGAGCTCTGTCATGCCTCAGCTTCCTCCTTCGTAAAATCCATGTCCTGCTCCTCCCAACTTTTTGTGGGGATCAAATGAAATAATGGCAAAGAAAGCCATTTAGAAATTGCCCGTTGCTGCTTCTAGGACCCAGAACCCTTTCCAGCTCTGACATTCCATATTATGTGTTCTAAGCTTAGACATTCTATATTTTGTGTTCCAGTTCAGACATTCTATGTTCTAAGGTTCCTTACCTCTGAAATCCTGTGCTCTATATTCTGATGCCCATCGTAGCTCTAACAATTTGCAAGCCTATGATTCTATTGAAGTTGTAGAGGGGTAAGGGGAGGGGTCAGGGTGAAAATGATTTTAGGAAGGAGGGGATCTGAAGCTAAGCCTTGAAGGCCAAGAAAAACTTAGATAAGATTACATGGTTTGCCTTTATCTTATTATGGAATTTTTCCCACTTATCCTGGCTGGCATCCAAGCTATCAAACCGGGGATGTGGCAGAGGAGTCAAGGGAGGGAAGAGGGATTGACAGGGGAGGATAATACTTCACCAGCTGGGTCTTGAGCCCCTCACCACGTGAATTGTTGTTGTACAGTCATTTTTCAGTCATGTCTGACTCTTTGTGATTCCATTCTCTTTAGAGGGGGGCAAGGTACAGGAGTAGTTTGCCCTTTCTTTCTCGAGTTTATTTCATAGATAAGGAAACTGAGGCAAACAGGGTTAAGTGACTTGCCCTGGGTCACCCAGCTAGTAAGTGTCTGAGGCCAGATTTAAACTTAGGTCTTCCTGACTCCAGGCCACGTGCTCTATCCACTATACTACCTAGCTACCCAAGCATGAGGAATTAGCATCTCACAATTTCTCTATTCCCCCCTTCCTGGGCCTGTTTCTGCATATGGAACTGGGGCTAAAATGACTGGAGTTACCCTGGAGCCTAGAGCAGAAGGTTACTGACTTCTCTATTATTAAAAAGTCAACCCCACATTTTTTTAGGTGCTGCTGGGTACATCATCTTTACCTTGGTGCTAGGGAGGTACAAAGTAGGAATAAGACCCAGGCCCTGTCCTCACAGAGCTCCTGGTCTGTTAGGCTGAAAACACAGATAACTATAAAATCCAATATCACATGAAGTAGCAACCAGCAATTTTTGTGCCTAAGGAAAGTAGCAGAAAGATCATCCTTTGGTTAAATTCTGAAGACAAATTCAGTTTTGCTTTGTGAATTAGAGCACCCCATAGGGAAAGAAAGAGACTTTGAGGTAACCAGTGGGTGGACATGGAAGAGCTCAGCTGTGGTGAGGCCAAATCATGACTGTGGAAAGCAGAGGGAAGACGTGGCCTGTGTGGGATGGATTAGAAGAAGAGAGCAGTGTGAAAAAATGAAATTGTGGTCTTGACTCTTTTTCCATTAGTGATAGCGGAATAGTGGCTACTGGAGTCACAAAGACCTGAGTTTGAATCTTGATTCAGACACTCACTAGCTGGGTGACCCTGGGAAGAGTCATTTAACCTGACTTTCAGTTTCCTTATCTCTAAAAGTGAGAATAGTAACAGACTCTACCTCATAGGGTTGTTGTCAATAGTCATTAAACATTTATTAAGCACCTACCACGTGCCAGGCACTGTGCTAAGTGCTTTACAATTATCTCATTTGATGCTTACAACAACCCTGGGTGGTAGGTGCTCTGATTATTCCTATTTTACAGATAAGGAAACTGAGGCAAACTGAGGCTAAGTGACTTGCCCATAGTCCCACAGCTAGCAAGTGTCTGAGACTGGATTTGAACTCAGCTTCCTGACTCCAGGCCCACCTCTCTATCCATTGTACCACTAAGCTGCTCCCTTTACTTCCTAGCAGATAGTCTGCTCAATGTACCTGACACACTGTGCTTAAATTTTTGAGACATTGTCAATAGTTGAGCTGCTATGTTGCAAGACATAGGAGAAAGGAGGTAATTTGGTGTCAGGAAATCTAGGTTTGGAGACTCACTTCACCCCTTACTAGCAGAGTGACCTTGGACCTGTCAAATCACTTCAGGGCCTCAGTTTCCTCATTTGCAAAATAGGATTTGATAATACTTATATTACCTCACTCCCAGGGCTATTTCAAGGAAAACGTTTTGTAAATCATAATGTATAATACAAATGGTAACACTGTTATTATTATTATTAGAGATTTATAAAAAAGTATCCATGGAAATGTCTAGGTGATACTTGTCGAGGCATGGGGAAGGGGCAGCCATGAGGCTTAATAAATGTTGTGAAATTCCTTGAGGTAGGGCTCCTGTCCTCAAGCAGCTTACAATCTGTCTGGGGAGACAGCACATGTCACTCCCTACTCAAAAATCTTCAGTAGAATATAAGCTCCTTGAGGGTAAACACTATATCCCCAGCACCAAGCCGGGAAGTTTTGTTAAAACTTATTTGTGGACTCAAATTCAGTGAATAAAATAAAAGCTACTGGTCTGATATTCAAGGTCTACAAGCTCCAACCTATCTTTTCAACCTTCTTGTACATCCTAATTCCACCCAGAAAACTACTGGCTGGTCTCCAGTACCCACGTTTTGTTCACACTATTCCCCATCAGTACCATGAGGTCCCACTTCCTATGCTTAATAGCTCTGTGACGTGGGGTAAGCCACAGCATCACAGCCTCTAAAGGCCTCAGTTTCTTCATGTCTAAAACGAGGAGCCCAGAGTAGATGACCTCTAAGTAAATACCTTCTAGCTACCCATTTATGCTCCTAGGATTTAGGCCACTATTCTATGACGTGATCTCACCCAAGGCCTTTCTCCATCCCCTGCTTCTATCCCAAGCAACTCTCCCTCTGAACTACTTACTGGTTCACTTTCTGGAGCTGGGCTTCCCTTGCTAATGGAGGATCAGAAATTTCCAAGCTCACTGTGCAGTGTCATGCTATGCTATGCTATAGGGCAGGCTCTGTCTTTGCTCCCAATGCAGATGCTGCAGCCAATGACCTCTCCAGACAGTTGCTCTCAGATCCCGTAGATGCAGCCAGAGAGCTGTTCTTTCCCTCAGTCAGCTGAGGAGCAGGGCTTTAAAGGGAAAGGTTTGTTTATTTCTGTACCCGGCCCCAGGAACTCCTGAAAAAAAATCTTCCATCACACTGCAGGTAAATAAATGGTCAAGAGGATGGCCGCTTCTACCTTGATGTGGTAGTGGGATGTGAGCATTAAGAAACACAGAGAGAGAGAGAGAGAGAAAGAGAGAGAGAGAGAGAGAGAGAGAGAGAGAGAGAGAGAGAGAGAGAGAGAGAGAGAGAGAGAGATAACAGACAGACAGAGAGAGACAGATAACAGAGAGAGAGACAGAAACACACACACAGAGACACAGAGAGACAGAGACACACAGAGAGAGACAGAGAGACACACACACACAGACAGAGAGAGACAGAGAAACAGACAGAGACAGAGAGAGGGACAGAGACAGAGAGACACAGAGAGACAGAGACAGACAGAAAGAGAGAGAAACAGAGAAAGAGACACACACACAGAGACAGAGAGACGAGAGAGACAGAGAGACACAGAGAGAGAGAGAGAGAGAGAGAGAAGACAAGAGAGAGAGAGAGAGAGAGAGAGAGAGAGAGAGAGAGAGAGAGAGAGAGAGAGAGAGAGAGAAAATGTGTGTGTGTATGTGTGTGTGTGCGCGTGTAGAAGTCCATCCAGGCTGTGTGACCCTGGGCCAAAGGCTTAACCTCTCTCTGTGTCTCACCTTCCTGGCTTTTGTAAAAGGGGCTAATAATATGTTGAACTTGCCCCCTGAGGTTGTTGCAGAGAAAGACCAGTTTGAACATCCAAGATGGGCGCTATATGTCTGCCTTTGCCCCTTTAAAAGAAAAGCTGCAGAACTGAGCCAGTATTGCCCAGAACTGGCTCTTTCCTGGGTGGGGACAGTGGCTTTTATCTGTCTTGGGATGGGTTAAATTTCTGAGGCTCAATAAATGTTTGTGGAGTTGAGCAGGATATTAGAGCTGAAAGGAACCTAAGGCCACAGAATGTCAGAGCCTAGAAACATTCTCAAATCACAAAACGCAGACTATAAGAGTTAGGAAAGATCTCCCCAAAGACTTAGTCCAATTGGTTCATTTTAGAGAGAGGGACACTTACAGCCCAGATGAGGAGCCAGTGATTTGCCAAAGGTCACACAGCTGGTTAGTAGAGTTGGGATTTGAGCTCTGATCCTAGATTCCTGGTTTTTTCCTCATTCACTACCTAATCTGTGGCCCAACTTATAAATTTTCATCAACTGGGTTTGATCCTGGGGTGTTCTCACACAACTCACCCTTTGGTTTGCATCCTCACCCAGTTTTCCCTCTAAGAACGTCAGAATTTGGTTGATAAGTATAGGTAGGTCATGTCACACTCAGATAGAAACAAGGGTGTAAGGATCCCTGAAGGCAACATACTGACCTAGAAAACCACATATAAGCATTATCTATATTCCATTGTACTTTTCTTTTAGTTTGTTAAATATTTCTCACTTATATTTTAATCTAGTTCAGAAGCACTCAGAAGTATTGCTGCCCAGGGCAATTAAAGGGCAGGGCTGCATGCTTGGCCCCATGGTATAGTTACAGGGTGGGGAACCTGCGGCCTCGAGGCTACAAGTGTTTCTCTAGGTCCTTGAGTGCAGCCCTTTGCCTGAATCTAAACTTCACAGAACAAACCTGATTTGTCGGTCAAAGGGCCACACTTGAGGACCTAAAAGGCCTCAAGGCCATGGGTTCCCCACCCCTGGTAGTAGATGGCTGGCTGCAGAGCCAGTATGTATATGAGTTCTGCCTCTAACACACACATATGTATATATATAAATATATTACATACATACATATTTTATGTATTATACAGACACATATATACACACATACATACATACATACATACATATTACATGCATATATGCCAAATGACTTTGGGCAAATCACATTTACCCTCTCAACCTCTAGGCAACTCTCTAAAGTTTAAGTTGCAGAAAGGGTACCAACCAAAGTTTCCTCATCTGGGAAGTCCCTATCCCATAAATCCTTATAGAAAGGGAAAAGGATTCTTAGCTCCTACAAGAGTGTTTAGGGTACCATGACATGGAATAACTCTCCTATTCTCTCTTGTTGGCCTCTACCTTCCAGAGCCCTATATATTCTCTAGACTTAAAATACCACCTTTGCCCCCACCAAGGGAAAAGTAGTCGGCCAAAAGACAGGTAATCCCTGCTGCCTGCATGCTGCCTCCACCCCCGTCCCCAAGGGACAGAACTCCTATTACTAGTGAAATGTAAGCTCATCCACATGAGAGCTCTGTCCTCCCTTTCTTTCTCCCCAACTTTGGTTCCCATTTGATCCAGGAACCACAGTGTTTAGTCTAGGAGGACTGGTCTAGGATCACTTTGCTTCTTTACAGCTATCACTGGGGTCCATGTAGGCCTCTCCCAAGGAACTGAGTTTGTCTCCTCTTTGCCAGTGTCTCTCTCCAGGTCTCCAGTCTTCAAGCTCCTCTCTCTGTGGCCCCTTTGAAGGTCATGCCTACACAGAAGAACTTGAAAATCCAATCATCAACATGGTACCATGGAGATAAGGAGCACTCTGGACAGGGGACAGAATTAAAATGTGTCAAGGGGACATTATCTAGACAAGGCCACATCTGTGGGGTAAAGAGGACTTTAGATCTCGGTAAGAAGACAATCTAGAGCAGAGGGTCAGTCCCTGGTACAAAAGGGACACAGGATAAGGCCTAGGGCACATCCAATACAATTAGACTAACTTTCCTTGCAGAAGCAAGACTAGAACACAATTTCTGTCTTGGGAGGCCCTGGTCTTGTATGTCCTATGTGGGGGAAATGTAAACATCACTCCAGAACATCGAGCTAGCCTTCTGTGGTTTCTGCAAAATTAAAAAAAAAAACTTGAGGGGGGGGGAACCCAGAAGGGGTCACTCAAAACCCCAGGAGGGGGTGTCATTCAGTTTACTTACCCTTCTCTGCCCCAAACAAAACAAAACAACCAACGCCCACCATCCTCACCATGGGGCTTGAATTCTGACCCTGCTCCTGCCTATCAGCGTGACCTTGGACAAGTCTCTTGGTCCCAAGTCTCTGGGTCCCAGTCTCCTCCTTTTATTATATGATCTTTTTCCAGCTCAGGGACCACCCTCAGGCTGGAGGAGGGCAGGGGGCTGTCCTTGGCAGACTGGGGTGTCCAGATCTTTCCCTGAACCTCTGAAGGCAGGGAGCACGACCCTGGAGCTCTGGCCCCGAAGCCTCCCAGTCCCGCAGAGCGGGTCCAAACCTACTTCGGAGCTTCTAGTCAGTGATGGTGCCCCTCTCTCTTTCCCTAGCTTGGAGCAAGGCTGGCGCAGGCGCGGTGAGCCCGACTCCACATCTCTCCTCCCCGCCTCCCGCCCCGGCTCTCAGGCAGCGCCGGGGGCGGGGCGGCCAGAGCCGGACAGCGGGAGGGAGCCGCTGCTCCATCTTAGACGCTGGGGCTGGGAGGAGGGGGAAGAAACCGCCCCCTCATGCCTCTCCAGTCAGAAACCCTCCCTCTCTCCTCCTCCTCCCCCAACTCCAGCGGCAATGCCCCAGCCCGGAGAATGGGCCACCTCATCGGGTACCTGCACCGAGGCAGCAAGGCGCATGCGTTCCTGGAGGGGTGGGGAGGGGCGCGGGGGCGGGAGGCAGTGGGCGGAGGCGGGGCCGGGGGCCCGGCTGCTGTGGGGGGCTGTGGGAGGAGGAGGAGAAAAGAGAGGGGGAGCAGGAGGCTGGCCGGTTCAAACCGGGAGAAGGTTGAGTTTGGTCTATAAGAGGCAAGCGGAGGCGCCGGGCGAGGAGAGAGGGGACTGGCCCGGACGTTGTACCTGGACGGCCCCACGCCCAGGGGTGAACTTGGATTCAGCCTGTGGCTCGTAGGGTCGGGACCCAGAATTGTGCTGGGGACCTGATGTTCGGGTCTGTGGGCTCTGATCCCACTGACAGGTTGCCATAGGGTCTGGGGCGCCCTATCTGCTGTCCGGGGAGTCATCTCCCTCATTCCGCCTCCCTGCATCTCAGGCTTGGGTGGTTAAAATAAAAGGAGGAATGGGTAGGGTGTTGGCTGAGTCTACCTTCTGTCTCTAGGAGAAATGGGACTGCATGGCCCTGTCAGAGCAGCAGGAGTCTTAAGTCGAGAGGGTGGACTCGTTAAAAGGGGTGCGCGGCGCTCTATGATCCCTTCTAGCCCGTTTTCCGACGCGCGCCCTTGGAGCGCCCGAGCTGGGTGTATTTAATATATTCGTTTGTCCGCGCTGCCTACAGACCTACCCCGGGAGGGTGCTCGGCCGGCAGGACTGCCCGCTGCGCTGAGCGAGCTTAGGCACGACACAGCTCGCTATTTCCTCACCTGGCCCAGCCCAAGCGTACTTTCCGAGCCCCTCCCACGGGAGAACGAGCCTCGAGGAAGCTCGAACTCTGGTTTGTGAGCCAGAGCAGGTCCTTCCCTTCCTGGGCAGGGGCTCCATCTTTTGGAACCCTTAGGCTCCCAATCCCAACCTCTTTTTTTTGTCCCCTACGCGTTTGTCATAAGAACGTCAGATCTTGGGGATTCCATCCGCTATTGTTCAGCCGCTGTAATCGAGGTGTATGTTTATGGTTGGGTTGAGCTTAAGTCTGGCCTTCCTAAACCGCCTAAGTGCTGCCCGAGGACTAAGACCCCAGAAGGTCCCACCCCCAGCACAGTGGAGAGCAGACCGAGTATATGTGAGGCGCTCAGCTTGACAAAGGCTGGCGGGAGAGCCCAGGAAAGATTCTCATATACTGAATCAGTAGCTGCAGCCTCCTCCACCTGTCGCCTCCCCCCCCTCCCGGTGAATTACAAGTTCTCTAGAGGCCTTCCTTAAAACGAACATCCAAAAATAGGGTGCGAACGCCCAAGTGCATCCAGCGATCTGACCCCCCAGTCACTTCCTTAAAGGGGGCTTCCCGGGCTGGGCAATGGAGTGCTGGGGACACGACCTTCAGATCAATCAACTTTTCTGTCTGGGAAGCGCCGCCACCCAAAGCTGGGGGTGGGGGGAGACGGCGATTTTGGCAGGCTGGTGCACGCCGCCTTATTTAACTTGTGCTAAGCGCAACGCGTCCAGCGCTCGCTCAGGGTTGTCGCCACTGCCGCCACGTTAGCCAAGACGCGCACAGCGAAAGCCCAGCACGCCATGAAACTCGGTCTTTCTCGCCCCCTGCCTCAGCCCAGAGTAAGCCAGGACCACCCTCGACAGCTTAGTGAGTGATCTAGCGCCCCTCTGCAGGCCTCGAACCAAGAAGGGAAGGGAAGGGAGGAGGAGAGAGAAGGGGGTGGAGGGGGAGGGAGAATGACACACGCAAAACCGGAGAAAGGCACTGCTGTAGTAATTTGCAATCAAACGCCAAAGCGGGGGAGGTGTTTCTCTTCCCCACCCCTCGAGATCACATGGTGACCCTTCTCAGCCAATGCAATGGACGCTAGGACCCTGCGGGACCCCGGGATCCAAGATTGCACCGGCTCTGCCGCATTATAAATACTTCTCCAAAATGCACCGCTGTTCCTTTCTATCTTTCCAGCTGGTTCCATCCGTTTTGGGCTCATAAACGACCAACCACAGGCTTGGGGGGAGGGGGGGAAAGAAGAGCCCACTCACAGCATTCCTTTTAAAAGATATTCTGGTATTTAAGTTGAGATTTATTTATTATTTTTTGCACACCTAGTCTCTTTCCCGGCCAGTTTGCATGCATTGTCTGTCTCCCAAAATGGTTTGCGAGACGAAAATCGTGGCAGAAGATCATGACACCATCCCCGGCTCCAAGAAAGACACAGTGATCGTGTCCTCCTCCCAGATGTGGCCCTCGCTCTCCGGCGGCTCAGCGCCCTCCCCGGCGCCTCCTATGCCGCCCCCCAGCACGGCGGCCGGTGAGGTGGCGGGTGAAGATGGTAAAAAGGACCACGTTTGCATCCGCGAGTTCCACCCTGCAGAGCAAGACACGGTGCGCCGCATCTTCTATGACGGCATCATGGAGAGAATCCCCAACACGGCGTTCCGGGGCCTGAAGCAGCAGCCGTTCACGCAGCTGATGTATGTGCTTCTGGCGTGTAAGTAGCCAATTTGTTCGCGCCACCTCCGCGGTGTGGGGTCCTAGGACGCGAGCATGGGATACAGAGGCCGTTCGTTGCCTCCGTTAGAGGATCTGTCCTCCTTCTTTCCCATCCTGTCGTTTCACGGGTCTGTATTTTTGGCGCAGATACTTCCAGATCCCCACGCGCTACACCTCCCTCTCCTCGCCTCTCCAGCCTCAGAAGCAGCTAGAGATCCCGCAGTGTGCAAAAAACTCCCTCCGAATCCAGCCCCCGGAGCGCAGCACTCCACGAATGCATTCAGAATCCCCAGACACACACACACACACACACACACAGAGATACACACAGTATCTCTCTCTCTCTCTCTCTCTCTCTCTCTCTCTCTCTCTCTCTCTCTCTCTCTCTCTCTCTCTGTCTTTCTGTCTCTCATACACGCTCACACCACACACGCACAATGCAGCCAGTCTGTAAACGGACACATGCATATTCCCAGTTCTAGAAGAGGGTGCACAATTTGCAGGCTCAGACTCGGGCACAGGAGTTAAAAACAAGCCCAAGGGAGTCTTTTATATGCCGGGTCTCTCTGTGGGGTTGGGTGGGGCGGGGGTTGTGGACGCATTTCCTCTTGACCGTGGGAGGCCTATCAGGCCGGTGGCTGATGGAGGGGAGGGGGCAGCCACGGGAGCAGCGGGGGACCCAGGGCCAGAGTGGGATGAATGGAGCTGCTCCTTGGTAGCTCCCTCCCTCTTTCGATTCCTTCCACTCTCTCCGTCTTCCCCTCTATCTTCCCCGCCCTTCCCCGTCCCATTTTCCCCTTCTTCAGGGGAGCTGGACGCTGGAGCTCTCCTTCTCTGTCCTAGAGCCCCTCCGCCCCAGGGAAACAGGATTCCACTGTAACCTAGAGACCAAGGTGCGGGTCGGGTTGCGAGTGGAGCTGGCGGGAGAGCTGGTGGAATTCTCTCCCCTGCCTCTGGGGCTGGTCAGCTCGGGCTGGCAGAGTGCAATACTGCCCAGGTCAAAGGCAGGCCTCCCTTCCGCCGTTATTTGCCAGCCCCTCACGCCCGAGGTGGAGGAACTTGCTGCTGCCCTGGGGCAGAAGACATGCCAAGTTTCTCCCCTTCCCTACCGTTGCCCTCTGCTGCGTGGGAGAAGCCGAGTCGTTGTTTTTCTCTGTAGACTGGGTTCGTGGGGAGTGGGCGTGGGGGTGGGAAGGACAGTAAAGGGGTGGGGGAGTCGATTTGTCATTTTCTGTTGAAGACGCTTGAAGCTCCTGTGAGGGTCCCCTGGCTGCCTTCGGCTGAGTACTCTCTCCAAAGCATGTTAGGTACTAGATTCTACTCAGGCGAAAGCCTGCTCTTCTCTGCCTCACTGTCTCTTCTCTCTCTAGTGTTCCTTACGCTGTTATCTCTCTGTCTCTACTATGTCCTGTGTCTTCATTCTTCTTTTTCATAGTATGACTCGTTTCCCCTTTCACTCTCTCTTCTTTCTCCATCTCCTCCATCACTTCTGCTACTTCCTTCACTCTTATCTTCTCTCACCTCTCTCTTACCCTTTCCTCCCCACACTCCCCCCTCCTTCCCTTTTTGGGTTTTGCTTTCTCATTTTCTCTCTCCTTTAACCACCCACCCTTCTCTCTCTCTCTCTCTCTCTCTCTCTCTCTCTCTCTCTCTCTCTCTCTCTCTCTCTCTCCCCTCTCTCTGTCTCTCTCTCTTCTCTCTCTCTCTCTCTCTCTCTCTCTCTCTCTCTCTCCTCCTCTCTCCTCTCTCCTCTCTCCTTCCCCTCCCCCTTATCCGCCTTTCATGCTTTTCTGACTTTGGCCTTGGACAGTACATTTTGGGACAGGAAGAGGTCAGAGCTCATGGTACTCTTGCCTTGGAATGAGATGGGGGTGGTTAGCAAAGGTTGCAGGAGATGCTGAGGACGGTTGATAAGGGCAATTGATGCTCTGCCAGGGAAGTGTGACTATATATAATTTATCAAGACGGGGGAGGCTGGCTCAGCACAGCCCCCAAGTGTTAATTTATGAGGGGAAGATCTCCAGCTCTGGGAGACAGAGAGAGACAGAGAGAAACAGAGATAGAGACAGACAGACAGACAGAGAGAAAGAAAGAAGTCAGAGGGAGAGTATCCTTTACTCCTAGGTTCTGAAGGGACTAGGAGAAGGGGAATGGCAGCGAGACCTGGGAGGAATACTTAGCCATTCTTGATTTTGAGTGCCCTCATCCATCCCATTGGAAATCTGTCTAGCCAGCATGTAGAAATGCTGCACAAACACAGAAAGGCTGCTTAAGTCTGGGGTAGGAGGAGTACAAGGCAAGCTTCCAGTGGTTCACTAAACAGAGCTGGGAATGACCTTTGGCCTTAAGAGTTAATGATATGGGTCCCCTGCTCCCCTTCACATTTCTCTAGAATGTACTGATTTTCTTCATCGACAGAGGGTTGGGTGTCTCCTGGCTGATAGACCCTCTGTACCTAGCACCTTGCCTCTACCTCTCCTCCATCCCAGCCCACCCACCAAGCGCTTTAGCTGGGGGAAGAAGGCTCTGTGGAATTCTGCAGCGCCCAGCCTCAGAATTGGACTGACTGCAGTTTCCTTGCCTGTGTGGGATTTAGGAAATGTGCGTCAGTCCGCCGCACCCCAGGACAGGAATCTGGGCTTGGTGCAGTCAAGGAACCAAGGCCTCCTGCTTCCCCAACCTCGGGCTCCTGCCTGCCTGCCTGCCTTCTTCTTCCTCAACATGGCCATTGCTCTGTACTTTGCCATTTCTTCATTCCTCTTCCTCCTTATCGGGAGGCGGTTAGGAAAACTAGATTGGAATCCTGATGCTGACAATTTGGTACCATGATGTGAAAATGGGGAGCTTGAACTAGGTCCTTTCTTCTAGGTTTGGAATTTTGTGGCTCTGGGTTAGTCACTTAGACCTCTCTCTGCCTCAGTTTCCTAAGCTGTAAAATGGGACTATTGATACTTGCCCTACCCACCTGATAATGCTGCTGTGGAGAAAGCCCTTTATACATACAGAGCCTTAGTTTCCTCATCTGGAAAGTCAGTGGTTGGACCTGGATGATCTTCCATCTCTAAGTTCCCTTATCATGTAAGTCCTTCACAATTCAGGGCCTCAGTTTCCCTATCAGTATAGTGGTAGAATCATGAGCTGTTATTATTTATGTCCCTAAAAGATGAAGGAAATACACTTTTTCTCCCTCCAAATGGCTTCTTGAGATGACCAGGAACCGGACTTTTGCTGTGGAGTGGCAGCTTTCAGCCATACCGGTGAATCGCTTGTTGCCGGGTGATGGGATGGGGAAGGGAGGGAGGGAATGGCCCCTGTCTTGCAGCAGCCAAGCCGGCGGTCGACCCCAGATGATGGGTTTGCAGTCTCTCCCTTTCCTCCCTTCTCTTCCGCAGTGCTGTGCTTTGTACTGACCAGATGTCTGTTACTCACCTGCTTCGTGCCTGTCTTCCTTCTGGCCATGAGGTATTACTACAGCCGGAAGGTGATCCTCACCTACCTGGAGTGTGCGCTGCACACGGACATGGCTGATATCGAGCAGTACTACATGAAGCCTCCGGGTGAGTATGGGCATGCGGGTGAGGCCGCCCCGGGGAGCCCCTTGTGTGGCCAGTGCAAAGTGGGACCATTCACCCAGGCCAAAATGCTGCTCCTTGAAAAAGATAAAAGCGGAGAGCTCCAAACCGCAAACAAACGGTTGGGGCTTCTTGAGGCGATGAGATGTAGTGGAGACATCTTAATGGCCTTGGTAGCAGGAGGCCTGGCTAGGAGGCCTGCCTCTGCTGCTCATGGGTATGACAAGGGAGCAAGCCACTCCCTAGCTCGAGCCTCAGTTTGGTCATCTGTAAAATGGGGATAATCCTTGTGCCACCTGCCTCACTGGGTTGATTTGAGGAAAGTGCTTTGTAAACTTTAAAGTGTTATAGGTGTTCGAGCCTTTGTTCTTGGGCTCTCAGGCAGGGCATCCTGGGGGGCGGGGCAGGGAAAGTGGGACAGACAGGGAGCTTGGAGCTCTGTTGGACTTTCTAGAATAGGCTCTTTGAAGGCAGACCCTGATGAGCTGCTCTTGGCTTGGACATTGTGTATAAAAACTGTGGAGGTAGAGAGTTCTGGACTCAGCTCCAGAAAACCTCGGATTTGAAGCTTGGCTCTGCTACCTATCAGTTCGGCTTTCCTGGCCTCAGTTTCCTAATCTGTAAAGTGGGTGGTTGGATCGAGATGCTCTTTAAGGCCTCTTCTTTCCCTACATCCTATTATCCTGTAAGTCACTTCGATCAGGGCCTCAAGTTTTTCTGCCAGTGTAATGAGAGGGTTGAAGTAGATGATCTCTGTGGCCCCTTCCAGCTAAAGAAAGAGGCTTCTGCTTCACGCCTCTTTGCTTAGATGTTCGAAGGTTTGGTGGAATGGACGAGGTGGGGCCGAAGGAGACTGCAAGAGTGGTACTGTTGAAGATAGTGTCCTTGGTCATTACAGCTGCAGATCTATGGACTTGGGCATCTGTGAGTTTGATGCTCAGGGAAATGTAGTAGTGCTACTACTAGGATAGACGGCGAGCCATACGCTTTCCTCAGGGCCTGGCCAGGGCAGTTGGCTCCAGTGTTTTGTAGACATCTTTTATTGTTGGTGTTTTACTTTCTGTTCCCCACAAATGCTGTGAACTTTAGGTAGAGCCATAATGAATGCTGGGCAGCTGGAACTTTGCCTCAGGCCCCAGCGCTTGGGGGGGAGCTACTGCTTTTTTCCCTGCTGAGGTCTAGATGCTGCCCTTCCTATAACTTTTGGTTCACTGCCAACCCATACCCCCTTAGGGGTTGCTGGGGAGAAGGCAGCTCAGGGAGAGGGTGAGGGAGTGGGGTTTCTGACAGTGGAGTTTGGAGAATGGGATAGGTTATGTTCTCTCTAATGACAGGATCCACGGTGGGACTGTTTCTCTGGGTGCCAAGACCCTCTCATCCCCAGCCAGCTCAACCCTAGCCTTTGCTAGTTCCTATTCTCCTCTGACCTCCCTTTCTACAGTGTCCTGTGGAAACCTCATCTATTGTTTACAAATTTATCTTTATCCCTGGATCTCTTCTCGAATTCTTTCCATCTTCTTGGTGCTCACTTGGACTAGTTTTCTCCAGAAGATGCTACTTCTCTTGGTAGTTGGCAAGGCTGGCTGCTTCTTTCAGGCCTCTCTTATACAGGGCCAGGAGGAAGAACTTCCATGCTCCTTGCTCCCCACTGGTGATTTCCCGTCGCCACCCCCCTCCCCCCATCACTCAGCATCACTCAGCAAGCAGCCATCTCTCTTTGAAAATTTACTCCAGCCTGTCTAGATACTTGCTGCTGTGATCTGTGGATCCCCAGGACACTCTGCCCTCTCTTCAATCACTTCAGTCTTCTCCATCTCTCATCCTTCTTTGACTTCTCCAGGCACTCGTTTGGTCTCTCCATCTTGGCCCTGGTAAACTCATTTTTGAGCAGTCTAATCATCTTGGAAAATACGTGATGCCTTGTGGCTCACACCTCCTCAGCGCCTGCTGATTGGAGGGCAGAGCCACAAATGCCTCCATTTAAGGAGAGGGGCAGGACAGATACGTCCTCAGATCTCTCATTTCCTACCCCTCATTTCCCATTTGGCTGCATTCAGTTTAGACTTTTAAAAAAATTACTTCTCCACCATCCCCCTATCGTGGATACCTCCTGTCTCCCCTCCTATCTTTTCCGCTTTCTTTTGTGTGTTGTCATCCTCATTGGAATGTAAGCTTCTGGAGGGCAAGGACTGTATTTCTTTTTGAATTTGTATGCCCAGCATTTAGCACAGTGCCTGGAAAGTAGTGGGCATTTCATAAATATTTTATTCACCATGACCTCATCAAACACTTTGGCCTCTCAATTCTTTAGCCTCTCACCTTCCTTAACCTATTTCCAGTCTGCCTTAACCTTACATAGGAGTGATCATGCCTTAGACTTCTCCCTATCCCAGTAGGATCAGATATTGCCCTGGGTGATGGAATTTCTGGTTATATTTCTGGTTCTGTCCTGTGCAGAATGAGCTTCCCTTGTTTCTTCTTGGTACCCCAGTTTTGCTGGTTTCCATCTTTTTCCCCCACTAATTTCCAATTTTATATGTAAACCTTTAGAGTTATACATATTTGATGAAACCAATGAGTAATCTGGATATCTGGGGGATGGGGACTTAATGGTTAAATAAGTTTTCCTGTTAATGATGGTATAATTCCCCCAAATCTTTCATCATTATTAATATTGTTGGTATGATTTAAAAAATAACTCACATTTCTGTACTGTTTACAAAACTTTCCTCATTACACAACCCTATTAAGTCAGTAGGGCGAGCCTCATGGTACCCATTTTGTAGATGAGGAAACTGAGGCTTAGAGAGGAGAAACCCAGGGTCACATAGTGAATGTCAGAGCCAGGATTTGAACCTACATCTCCTGACTCCAAGCCCAGTCCTCTTTCCCACTTGTTAGCTGGAAATATTTCTCAATTGCCCAACTCCAAACAGTAGCAGCACAGTGCCACAGAAAAGGCATTGGATAAGAAGTCAGAAGATCTGTGTTCAAGTCCATGCTGTGTGACCTTGTGGAAATCCTTTTCTCTCTGGGCCTAGGTTTCCACTTCTGTTACAAGGGGGTAATACTTCTTGGACCACAACCATGAGAGTTGTGATGATCCAATGAGGTAACAGATTGAAAGAGACTCTTTTTTCAATGAGCATAAGGGATAGATTGATGGCCTTCAAGCCACAAAGGCCAGGGTTCAGGGTTTAGATCTTGCCTCTGACTGGCTGTGGGACTCTGAGCAAGTAACTTAACCTCTCAGTGCTCCAGACCTCCCCCTTCCTCCCCAGCCCACAAGTCACAGAGAAGGTGTGGCCCTGCATCAGTGGATCTAGGAGTTCCCTATACTGGTGAAATCCTAGGTCCAGTCCCCATGTGTATCCCCCTAGGAATGTCTTTGCTAATCAAACTAAGTTAAAGTCATTGACAGATGCTCAGGGCCACGATCCTTTGTGCTAGCTCTCACTCTCTTGGCTTTGGGGTAGAGAAGAGTCTTTAATAAGGCTGCTTCTTCCAAGAAGCCTTCCCTGATGCCTTTTCTTCTCCATAGACCTCAAAGAACCCTTTGCTTGTACTTCTTGCACACTCATTGTGTATTATGTTTATGTATGTGTGTGAGATCGCCCCCTCCTCGACTGTGAGCCGCCTGAGGGGAGGACCGTGTCATGTTCCTCTTTTGTGTCCTTTGCAGTGCCCCCTCTCCAGGTCCTGCACATAGTACATGGTTTATTAACGTTTGTTGAAGATGAAGTTGGAGATGGGGAAAGTAGAGGAAACTGGGCTGAACGGAAATTCTCACTGCCCAGGCCTGTGGGTAGGGATGGAAGTGTTGGAGGAGACTTGGCTGAATGTGAATTCTTAGTGCCCAGGCTTATGGATGGAGATGGAGAAGGTGTAGGAGACTGAGCGCCATGAATTCCTTGAGGCTTAGGATACTCCTGGTGAGTTTGTTTACTTTTGCTAAATCCCTTATATGTACTTTTTTGTGTGTGTTTTGTGTGTGGTTTTCATCTTTTTCTTTTCAAAGTTGAAATTCCTAAAATTTTTCATTTATTTGAGGGTTCTACTTAGCTAGATCTCCCTTGTAGTGGAGGTTTTGCTTTGTAGGGGAGACAGGATGGTATTGGATAATAGTCGGAAGGCTTGGATTCAATTACTACCGGTTACTCATTTGCAAGCCGTGTTACCTTAGGCAAGTCACCCTAACTCTTTGAGCATGAGTTCCCCCATCTGTCACATGGGCATAATAATCCCCTCACAGGGCTATTGACAGATCAAATGGGAGAATGCTTGTGAGATTGTAGTAAATATTTTTCTCCTGACATCCTTTGTCATCTAAAAAAGGTATGGTTGAAAATAGAGGTGGGCTGGTTGCTGGGTGAGAGCTATATCAGTGGAAAGCCCACAGGCTTCACTGGCATCTACTTGATGGCAAGAGAATTCCTTCGACATATCAGATGGGTCCCCTGTCCTCCCCCACATCCTTCCCTGAGTGGACATAAGAAGGACACAAACCAATATCATACAGGATTGGCAGGCAAGGGCAGCTGTCATCAGCATTGATGGAAGAAGTAGTCCCATTGATATCATCCCAGTTCCCTGAGACATCCAGCTGGCAAAGCTGATAGAGCTTTGGACTTGAAATTGGGAAGATATGAGTTCAGATCCTCCCTCAGACACTCAGACCCTGGGCAAAGCACTTAACCTCTCAGTTTCCTCATCTATAAAATGGGGATAATAATAACACCTACCTCCCCGGGGGGTCCTCATGAGGATAAAAAAATATAATGTCTAAAACACTTTGTAAACCTCATAAATCCTAGCTGTTACTACCGTCCTTTGGACCATTGGAGTGTTTTTGTAGGGCTTTTAATGTTTATAAAACCCTTTCTTCATGATTGTTTGATGAAAGTGTTGTTGTTCACTCGTGTCTGTGACTCTTTGTGACCCCATGGACCATAGCACACCAATCCTGTCCATGCGGTTTTCTTGTCAAAGATACTATAGTGCTTTGTCATTTCCTTATCTAGCTCATTTGAGAGATGAGGAAACTGAGGCAAACAGGGTTAAGTGACTTGCCCAGGGTCATACAGCTAGGAAGTGTCTGAGGCCAGATTTGAGCTCAGGTCTTCCTGACTCTAGGTCCAGTGCTCTATTCACTGTACCACCAGTTACCTCCTGGTGAAATAGGTAGTACAAATATTATTTACATTTAAAAGAGGAGGAAGTATTTTTCCAAGGTCTCCCAGGACTCAACTTGAGTCTTCTAAGATCAGTGCTTTTTCCTCTGTATCACAGGCTTGAAATGTTATGTACATGCAAGCTAAGTAGTTCTACCAGCAGTTACTTGCTGAAGACCATTCCCAGGACCATATGAGGATGGCACTGGCTCTAATCACAAGCACACCCAGGGGCATCGTAGCTTCAATGTCCAATTGCACTTCTATTTTACCTGGACTACCTTTCCTTTATAGGCAGAGAGCACCTTTGGCATGGGGGAGCCAGGAGAGAGGCAGAAAGGAGTGATTAATAAAGTGGGAGGCTTACAAATGTCTTTTTATTCATTGGCCAAGTATTAGTAGGAGAGAACACAGGAGTTATAAAAGAAAGGCAATGTGCTAGAACGAAAAGTTAAGCTCGACTTGGTAGTAATGAGAACTGGGTTTGAATCCTCAGGTGTGACACTTAATTGGCTGTATGACTCTGGACAAAATAATTCTCTTCTCTGGGCCTTAGAATGTTCATCTGTAAAATGGGAGGTACGATACCTGCATTTTATACATTAGGAGTTTTGTAAGCCAAGCCCTTTATTTTATATTATAGTGTAATAGAAATGGGAACTGTTATTGCTCTGCACAGCCCTCCCTCACTTAAATCCAATTCACCTGCATGTCGTGGTGTCACCTCCCTGATGTCATGGTCTTCTTTGAGAATGAAGGACAAAACAACAACGGTCATGAAGAAAAGGGAAGCAGGACCTTGACTGGGAGATCTGAGTTCATGTTCTGGTGGTACCAATCACTCAGTGACATCTTGTGGAGGTATCTTTCTGGGCCACAGTTTAAAATGAGAGGGTTGGACCAGATGAACTGTAAAGGGCCCTTCCAGTTCAGATAGTGTGTATTCTATGGGTCTATCTGGCCGTGATTCTGGGAAAGGTCTTAAGGGGTCCATTTGGCTTTTTTCAAGCTCTGGAAAGACCTGGGTTTTTCTCCCTTTAGCATCTCTCTGCTCAGGCCTGAGAAGATCCTGGGACTGGATATTGACTCACAGTCTGGATTGCAGTGAATTAAATGTCTTGAATATGAGAGTGACCTTCACCAAGTGACTTGGTAGCTTCAGGGTTCTGAGGAGGGGAGATCTGAGAATTAGAGGAGAGCTCTTGAAATTCTCTCTTCTCTTAGCTTTCCTGCCGCCTCTTCTGTCTCCTTAGATGATTTACTATGCCCCTTCCATATTGTTCTGTCCTCAGCATTCTTCTCTTTCTATACTTTCTCTCTGGGTGACCTCATCCCATTTTCTGGCTTTAATGATCACTTCTGTGCAGATGACACCTGTCCTCTCCACTCAGTTCCCATTTTGCATATCCTACTTATGAAGGGATGTCCTGCAGAAGAGGGGTCATACTTATTTTTTTGGCACCAGAAGGCAAAACCAGGAAAGATGTGTGGAATTTGCAAAGAGAGAGGTTTAATCTTGACGTTAGGAAAAACGTCCTAATAATTAGAGCTGCCATAAGTGAGAGAGCAATTTCAGGAGTGTGACCTCCTGGAAGCAGAGAAGACAGCTGACCATGGACCCAAGGAGGAATTATCTCTAGTAAATAGGAGCTGATGTGTGGAGAGGAATAGACCCTGGGAACCCAGCTAAGCTACTTTCACCCAGGGGGAAGGAATAGTGTAAGGACTCCGAGAAGAGAAAAAAGGAAAGACATTGGGCCCTGACCTCATGTGTGCTTTACTGTAATTGCGCTCTAAGTTTGTGCCCACTCTTCCTCCTAGTACTATGTGTATTTATTTGTGGGAGAGGGCACCCTAGTTCATGGGAGTGGGTGGGAATTGTTTTGTAGCTACTGGTCTTACTGACTATACCATCCTCATAAATGCCTTTGTTTCAAGCTAACTGTGACTATGGGCTGACTGTTAATGGGAAGAGCACTGGCAGGGGCTTGTGAGTTACAGTTTTAGGAGGGAGTATATCTTGAACCTTGAGGTAGTAGCTGCCTTCTAGGAATATTCCAGGGAGGTTTCTAATCTCCCGTTCCAGGCTTATCTTGCATGTCTTCCCTTCCATACAAACCGGCCTATTTACTGATCTCATCTTCTCATCTTATGCCTCGGTGCCGTCACCAGGAATGTCCTCATACCTTTTCTTTGCTGCTTCTTGGGATCCTTTTTCTTGGATTTTCTGGAATCCTTGGGAGCCCTTTTGCTTTAGGGCTCAGTTTAGGTGCCAGCCCTTTCTTGGGTTCCCTCCTCCTCCTCCAGCAAAATATGATTTCTCCCTTCCTCCCCTCCCATTTCTCAGTATACTTGTTTTCTGAGTCTCCGTTTTCACCACATTCTGCTCTGAATTATACTTGCTCGTGTACAATGTTGCATAATAATAATAGCTAGTGTTCACACAGCACTTCAAGGTCTACAAAGTGCTGCACGTACAATAACAACAACAACAGCAGCTGCAACAGTAACAGTAGCTAACGTTTATAGAGCATTTGCTATGTGCCGGGCACTGGGCTAAGAGCTTTACAAAAATGACCTTATTTGGTCCTCACAAAAACCTTGGGAGATGGGTGTTATTATTATGCCCATTTTACAGATGAGGACACTGAGGCTGAGAGAGGTTAAGTATTTTACCCCAGGGTCACACAGCTAGTAAGTGTCTGAGGCAGGATTTGAACTCAGGTCTTTCTAAGTCCAGTACTCTATCCACTATGCCACAAGCTGCCTCAGAGATATAGGATGTCATAAATGTGGGGTTTGACCTTGCATCTCCCCAACTTGGTCGATTGCTTTACTTAGCTTCCTACCTAGCAACATCCTCCCATTAGGTTGTGGGCAGCCACTATTTGGTTTGGTCTTTATGTCTGTGTCTTCAGTGTCTAGCTAGAGACCTTGCACACAGTAGGCACTATATTAGAAAATACTGGTTGCCCTGAGAAGAGGGTCCATCCAGTAGACTATAGGCCTTCTTTTTTGATAGAGAGCTTAGTGCCTTTACGAGGGTGATATGAACCCATAGTTAAGTCAGTGCGAACAGATGTTAGCAACTTGGCTTGAAACTGTGATTTGTACCCCCGCACCTTCCCTTTCTACCGCTGCTACTTTGAAATGGAATTGAACAAGATCTTTGTGTATTTTGATTGGTCTCATGAATCCTGTGTCTGAAAATGCCAGGCCTCTGGGCTTAGCTTGCCTGGACATTGGTCAGCAATGGGCTCTGTAGGTCATGGCTTGTCCTCTGCTGGCAGAGCCTCTGAAAACTCAGGGAGGCATTGGGAGAGAGCTTTGTAGAGGATGATGTGCAGCCTTTACTAATAATGCACCAATATGAGAGGTTGCGGTGAGGAGAGGGCTTTGTGAACCTAGAAGCACCACAGAAATGTGGCTCTTCTTAAACAGAGCATCTCCAGCCTCCTAATTTAGAGCTGGAAGGGACCTGGCTCAGCCTCCTCCCTTTATGTTTGCTTGGATTGTCACCGTGACTTGGTGGAGCACAGCCATCACAATGCCTGTTTGACAGATGAGGAAAGAGACTAGTTAGGATTAATGGACATTTGTATAGCCACTTAAAGCCTGTCCTTCCATTTAAGGACATTCTTCACAACATTACAAGGCGTGTGCTGCAGGGATTATTATCCCCTTTTCCAGATGAGGAAGCACACCCTGACAGTTAAGGTGAAGGAATGGTGGATCTGCAGGTTGAAGGACCCTCCCTCTACTTCTCTCCCTCTCTTTTCTTCCTTCTCTCCCTCTCCATCTCCCTCCTCCTCCCTATCTCTCCCTTTCTCTTCCTGTCTCTCCCTCTCCTCACTTTTTCTCTCTCCCCGTCTCTCTCTCTCCCCTTGTCTCTCTCTCTCCCCTTGTCTCTCTCTCCCCCCACCTTTCTCTCTCTCCCCCCTTTCTCTCTATCCCCGTTTCTCTCTCCCTGTTTCACTCTCCCCATTTCTCTCTCTCCCCGTCTCTCTCTGTTTCCCCATC
This sequence comes from Phascolarctos cinereus, assembly GCF_003287225.1. Classification (NCBI taxonomy): domain Eukaryota; kingdom Metazoa; phylum Chordata; class Mammalia; order Diprotodontia; family Phascolarctidae; genus Phascolarctos; species Phascolarctos cinereus. The sequence continues at coordinate 198,596,256 of NW_027556402.1, read as the reverse complement.
TCTCTCTCCCCATCTCTCTCTCCCCGTCTCTCTCTCTCTCCCCCGTCTCTCTCTTTCTCCTCCCCGTCTCTCTCTCTCCTCCCCTTTCTCTCTCTCCCCATTTCTCTCTCCCTGTTTCTCTCTCCCTGTCTCTCTCTCTCCCCGTCTATCTCTCTCCCCCGTCTCTCTCTCTCCCCTGTCTCTCTCTCTCTCCCCCTGTCTCTCTCTCTCTCCCCCGTCTCTCTCTCCCCCGTCTCTCTCTCTCCCCGTCTCTCTCTCTTTCCCTGTCTCTCTCTCTCTCCCCCTCTCTCTCTCTCTCCCTGTCTCTCTCTCTCTCCCTGTCTCTCTCTCTCCCCGGTCTCTCTCTCTTTCCCCATCTCTCCCCCCCATTTCTGTCTCCCTGTTTCTCTCTCCCCATCTCTCTCTCTCCCTCTCTCTCTCCATCTCTCCCTGTCTCTCTGTCTCTGTCTCTCTCTCATCTCTGTCTCTCTCCTGTCTCCCCGTCTGTCTCTGTCTCTCTGTCTCTCCCCCCACCTCTCTCTGTATCACTCTCTCCCCTTTTCCATCTTGCTCTCCCCTCTCCTGTCTTACTCTCCCTCCTCCTGTCTCACTCTTTCCCCCCTTTCTCTTTCCTGTCTCTCTTTCCCCTTTATGTACCCCTTCCTTTCTCCCCATATCTCCTCCCTCCATTATCCCCCTCTGTCTCTCTCTCCCTCCATCTCTCTTCCCTTTCTCCCCCCTCTCTCCTCCCTCACCATCTCTCTTTCCCTCCATCTCTCTCTTTACTCTCTCTCCCATCTTTAAAAACAACAGAACCCTTCATTAGATCCTGAGATTTTCTCAAGCCATCATTTCCCATCTCTTCTTTTCTCAGCTAGACTTCTTGGAAAAGTTGTCTAGATCTCCTGCCTCCCTTCTCTCTCCATGGTTCTTTGCAGTCTGGCTTTCTACCTCATCCCTCAGCAGGACTATTTGCACCGGTTAGCAGCGATCTCTAAATCACCCAGTCTGATGGTCTTTGCTCAGGCCTTATCCTTGACTTACCTTCTGCATTTGACACTGTTGGCCACTGCTTCCTCTAGGGGTTTTCATGACCCTAGTCCTCTCTCCTTGTTTGCCTCTCACCTACCTGACCCCACTGTCTCAGTCACCTCAAACTGCACATCATGCCCCCTAACTGTAGGTGCTCCCTGAGACTCTTTACTGGGCCCTCTTCTCTTCTCCCTCCAGACTCTCATCAGCTTTCATTAGGTTAACCACCATCTTTATGTAGGTGGGGGCAGCTAGGTGGTGCAGTGAATAGAGCACTGGGCCTGGAGTCAGGAAGACTTATCTTCCTGAGTTCAAATCTGGCCTCAGACACTTATTAGCTGGTTGACCCTGGACAAGTAAGTCACTTAACCCTGTTTGATTTAGTTTCCTCAAGTGTAAAATGAGCTAGAGAAGGAAATGGCAAACCATTCCAATATCTTTGTCAAGAAAACCCCAAAAGGGGCAGCTAGGTGGCACAGTGGATCTCTAGAGCACTGGCCCTGAAGTCAGGAGGACCTGAGTTCAAATCCGGACTCAGACCAAACACTTGACACTTCCTAGCTGGGTGACCCTAGGCAAGTCACTTAACCCCAATTGCCTAAAAATTAAAAAAAAAAATAAAAAAAAGCAAACAAAAACCCCAAAGGGGGTCATGAAGAGTCAGACATGACTGAAATGACTGAACAACACAATTCTGCAGATGAGCCCCAGGCTTATGTACCTAACTCCAGTCTCTCCTCTGAGCTTCAGGCAGTGTATTACCAGTTATTTATTGGACATTTCAAACTGGAAACCAAACTCATAATCGTGTGTGTGTGTGTGTGTGTGTGTGTGTGTGTGTGTGTGTTAAGGACCCCTTCTCAGAATAATGGGGTTTTTGGGGGGCTAGGCAATGGGGTTAAGTGACTTGCCCAAGGTCACACAGCTAGTACGTGTTAAGTGTCTGAGGCTGGATTTGAACTCAGGTCCTCCTGACTCCAGGGCCGGTACTCTATCCACTGCGCCACCTAGCCGCCCCTGGAATAATGTTTTTAAATGCATAAAACAAAGTAATCAGGATGACGAAGGAAATCAATTATATTGAATTGCAATTATAAAAATATTTTTAAAAATTCATCAAGTTCACAAACCCTTCCTTAAATCTGCCACTCTTCCAGACTTCCCTGTTACTTTCCAAGGCATCACTGCCTGTCCAGTGTCTCAGGTCTGTAACCTAGGTTTTCCTGCACTCCTCACTCTTCCTCACCCAATGCGATTGGTTGCCAAATTTCACTGTGTTTCTACCTTCCCAAGAGCTCTTCTGTCCTACCCCTTCTCTTCACTCTCACAGCTGCCGCCTGAGTCCAGGCCTCATCACCTTTCACCTAGGTTATGTCACGGTCTCCTGAATGCTTTCCCTGCCTGAGGTCTCTCTCTCACCACTCCTGTTGGGCCTGTGCTCTGCTGCCAAAGTAATTTTCTTTAAACACAAAGATGACCACATGACTCCTTACTCAACCAGCTCCTTTGCCTTCCTATTGCCTTTAGCATCAAACATAAACTTCTGTGTTTAGCTTTTAAATGGCTCCCCAGCTTGGCCCCAACCTCTCTTTGCAGCCTCATTGGATATTACTGCTCCACACTTTGTGAACCAGACAAACTGGCCTTCTCTCTGGTCCTCACCCAGGACACTCTGCCTCCTATTTCTATGCCTTTTTTGCTGGCCCCATCCTCCATGCTTGGAACATGTACACCCTCCTTTCCTTCCCTTCCCTTCCCCTCGTAGAAGGGACATGGCTCAGATAGCATCTTCTTCAAGAAACCTTTCTTTCCTGGTCCCCTCAATTGCTAGGGCCCTTCTTCCCAAACTGCTTGGGCTTTATTAACTTTGTATTTATGCTATAGAAATTTAAATATGTCTTTGTGTTTCCTGTTAGAATGTAAGCTTATTGAGGGTAGGGATTGTTTCATTCTTTGTACTTGTGTCCACCATATTGAGAGATTGGTAGCAGCATTGGGCCCAGAAACCAGCCCAGGGTTCTTTTCTCTACCATGCAAAAGAATAGAGAGCACATAACTTTGGAAAACTATACACATACACATACATATACACATATATACATGCATATATAAACACACACACATATACATACACATACACAATACATATATACACATACACACATATATACCCATACACACATTTATGTAAATACACACATACATACAGGATTTCTTTCTCTACTATACAAAAGAATAGACAGGAAACAACTTTGGAAAACTATATATATATATACATACATGCATATATAAAGATACAAACATATACATGTATAAACACATACATACACAGATATACACAATACATATATATCCATATACACATGCATACATTTATCTAAATATACACATACACACAGGATTTCTTTCTCTACTATACAAAAGAATAGACAGGAAATAACTTTGGAAAACTACACACACGTACATGTGCAAATATACACATACATATACGCACATATATACATAACACACATATATACAGATACAAATACATGCATGTATAAGCACACATACATATACACACATACATACAGTGCATATATACACATATATACACACACACATATATACGCACACATTTATGTCAATATACACATATATACAGATTTCTTTCTCTACTATATAAAACAGACAGGAAATAACTTTGGAAAACTATATATACCACACATACATGTGCATGCGCACACACACATACACATATGCACATATATACACAATGCACACGCATGCATGCATACACACATACATATATACATACACAATACATACATATAAACATATACATATAAATCCACACTTCTACATATAGGATTCTTTTCTCTATTATGCAAAAGAATAGGTAGGAAATGACTTTGGAAAACCATATGCACACATGTGCGTGCGCACACACACACACACACACATTTCTAAATACAGGCTGCAGCACTAATTATGAAAGGCAGCACCTTAGGATGGAAGGAGGACCTAGAGGCAGGAGAGGTATTCATATCTAGACTCAATACTTCTTTGCAATCATGAACAAGTCATTGTCTCTGTCCGAACTCCATCTCCTCATCCATAAGATGGGGCTGATGGCTTGCCTCAAAGGACTGTTGTAAATAGAACCCTTATAAGCCTTAAAATGCTGCAAAATTGTGTTTGAGGGAAAAATACGTAGATATAAGGGGAAGACTGCAATGATTAGAAGCAATATGAGCCAGATTTTGAAGGAAACACATTCCTACTAAATTTAAAGCTATATTCATTGCATAAAATTATTTTATTATAATTATTATGCAATAATAATAATGCTCATTATGTAGGAGTGAGTGCAGTAATTGGAGGGCACTACCAGGCAGTAAGTTTGAGCAGTGAGGGCCGAGGGAGCCATTGATAAACCTCCGGACCCCTCTGTATGGGGGTAGGTTTGGCTTAGATGATTTCTGAATTTTCCAGGGTGGTACAGTAGAAAGAGGACTAGATTAGGAAACCAGAAAACCTCAATACAAAGCAAGTTTGGGGATACTTGCTACATGAATGACCTTGGACTAGGTCACTTAATTTTTTTGGGCCTCAGTTTCCTCATTTTAAGATGAGGTCAGACTGGACATGAGGCTCATTCCAGTTCTGAATCTGTGATGCTGTGATCCTGGTCTGGCCAGTGGCTCTTTGGATGACAAATTTTGCCCAAGTCAAGAACAAAGCAGTTCGCTGGGACTGTGCCTTGAGGGACCACAGGCATTGAGCTTCTGTGTATGACCAGCTTGGGGCCACCTGTACCTTTCCTTGTCTTTAGTGACTCATGCCTGATTGAGGGTTTCTAGAGATGTGGAAAGCCATAGGAGAAGATCACTGAAATGTGATTGGGCCTGTCTTATAATAGAATCCTAGATTTAGAGCTTGGAATATCATCTGGTTCCACCTCTTCATTTAACAGATGAGGAAACTGGGGCCCAGAGAGGGGGACTGACTGGCTCAGGGTTGTAGGAGGTAGTAATGGTAGGGCTGTGGTCCCGAATCCAGATCCTCTCATTCTAACTGCAGTCTTTTTTCCGCTGTACCGTATTTTATCTGCCCTTCCAGGAGTTTAGGTTTTTTTGTCTTCACTGAAGGGAGCCTAGCTGACCAACTTCCCGGGATGCTGGAGAGGAGGTTGCTGAGCCTGTAAAAGCTCAGAGCAGCCTTTCCGGGCGGGGCCCTCTAGCTCTGAGCTCCCAGGGGGACTGTTGCCCGTCCTGCCTCGTTACAGGTGAGGGCTGTGGAGAGAGAAGCAGGTGAGCCAATGGGTGTGAGGCTGTCTTGGCCATATGGATGTCACATGAGCTTCTTCTGCCCTGTGGGTTACCTTCCTTTCCCTCACACCTTCAAACAGCATAAATTGAGAGCCTGGGGTGTCCACCTGACATCAGATTTGGTGGATTTGGGAGGGAGGTGCTGGGAGGGGGAACTTTTTGATGATTTAGGCTGAGATGATCCTTCCCCTTAGAGAAACAATGCCTTAGCATCAGAGCCTGGACCCCATTCATGGCCTGCCTGCTTCTCTTTTGGGCTAGATAGAGTATAATGGAAAGCAGGAGGTCAGGGTTTTAGCCTTGGCTCCGTGACCCATAGATAACTACATCATTTCTTTGAACCTGCTTGAAAAAATGGGCAGTGATCACATTCGCCTATTTCATGAGACTTTTTAAAGGAAGGTGATTGGTGAGCCCTGAAGCTTACAAAACTCCGGCTTCCCCTTATGATGATGATGATGATGGGGCCATCCTGCCTTCCTCTCCAGCTTTGGAGGTGCTGAGCCCCAGAGGCAGGCATGACAGAAGGATTTAGAATTCACAGGGGCACAGAGTAGCATGGGAACAAACAGCCCTGAGAAATGGTCACTTAGCTTTTTCCTGAAGACTTTTATTTGTTGTTGTTTTTTTTTCCCTAGGCAATAGGGTTAAGTGACTTGCCCAGGGTCACACAGCTAGTGAGTGTTTTGTGTCTGAGGCTGAATTTGAACTCAGGTCCTCCTGAATCCAGGGCCAGTGCTCTATCCAACCTGAAGACTTTTAATGAGGGAAATCTCACTGACTCCCAAGGCAGCCCCTTCCACTTATGCTTGGCTTTGACTTTTGACAGCAAGCCGAAAACCTCCTCATCATAACTTCCACAGGATGGAAGGCTCTTCAAATCTATCATGTTCCCCTGATTTTTTTTCTTCTTCTCCAGGCTAGACATCCCTAGTATTTCAAATGATCATTATAAGACCTGGACTCCAGATCCTTTGCCATGTAGATGGTGCTTCACAGAGCACTCTCTAATTTATCAATGTCCTTCCTAAACTGTGGTACCCAGGACTACACTTTTGTTAACTCAGCCTCTCTCTTTACTACATTGATGATTCATACAGAATTTTATGGGGCCAAAAATAATCTCCAGTATTTTTCACATGGATGGCTTTCTAGCTGTATCTTGCCCATCTTGCACTTTCCCAGTTGATTTTTTGAACCCAAGTGTGGGATTTTGCATTTCCTCCTATTACATTTTCTCTTCGTATAGGCAGCCAGTTGTCCCCTGTCATCTGGTACATTAGCTGTTCTTCCCAGGGGTGTCCTCTGCAGTTTTGATAAATGTGCAATCTGTGAACCAAAAAGCAAACACCATGGATTGAGGAGAGGTTTTGTGAAGCATAGCTCTAGTTCATTCCTTTCTCTCTTTTTTCTCCTTCCACAAGTAAGGAGCTGTAGTGAGAGGATCTGGGTTCTAATCCTGCCTCTTCTTTCTACCACTTTCAATCTCTGACTTGGTGTTGGCATACCTAAGTTTGGGTCCCAGCTCTTCTGCTGACTCCTTTGTGTAACCTTGGGCAATTCAATTTAATAGACATTTCAACCAGCATTTATTAAACGCTTACTATGTACTAGACAGAGTGGCATAATTGCCAGAGTGTTGACTTTAGAGTCAGGAATGAATAAATGGATGCTTGAAAAACCATTTATTAAGCACTTACTATGGACCAAACACTATGCTAAGTAAGCTCTGGGGGTACAAATAGAAAAATCTAGGCATGGGGTGGCTAGGTGGCACAGTGGATAGAGCACTGGCCCTGGATTCAGAAGGAGCTGGGTTCAAGTCTGGCCTCAGACACTAGCTGTGTGACCCTGGACGTGTCACTTAACCCCAATTGCCTCCAAAAGAAAAAAAAGAAAGCTCTAGGTAGTTCCTCTTCTCAGAGAGCTCATGTTCAAGTAGGAGGAGATAATACATAAGAGAAAGTTCATCTTGGTTGATTGTTGTCTTTCATTCTCAAAGAGGACCAAAATGATATCACTATGTTAGAGTCAAGTACGGTGTGTCCCACTGTGGCTGATCAGACCAAGATGAGCTCGGAATGCTCTACGACAGGGCAGGCACAAGTAGTCCATGTGAACATTTGAGGTGGATTCTCTAAATTTGCACATTTCATGTTTCTTTTGAGTTACTGCAATTCTGCTTTGCTCATAGAGCACAGAATCTTCTCTAATGAGGGCATGCCACGCTGGGCGGTCCTGTGCCAGTGACTTCCGTGTCACACAGTTCCAAAATTCTGCGGAGAGACCTTGAGAGTATCCTCGTATCGCTTCTTCTGACCACCATCTGAGCACTTGCTCTGTGTGAGTTCTCCATAAAATAGCCTTTTTGGCAAGTGTATGTATGTTTGGCATTGACTCTTCTCAAAGAGCTCATGTTCTAATAGGAGGAGGTAATACATAAGGTTTATCTAGGGCAGATTGGAAAAGCCTGGAAGGCCCTAGGGTCTGCTGTGGTAGGCGAGGGCAGAAGGCAAGGCCCAAAGGCCATAGGTTACTTAAGTAGTTAAGATGACAGTCTAGTAGACTTAGAGACATAGAGCCAGGCCTGATGGTAAGGCCTGGAGGATTTTAGGTGGCAGTGGCCAGGTAGTAGATGGCAACCTGGTGGCCCTCCATTTCATCAGAAGGAAGGGTATTGTTAATGTCAACTCTTTCCAACTCTATGAGCAATTAAGTAGACCAGGCATGGGGATAGGGAGCCCCTACTGGTGCCTGGCCACCTGAGTGGGTTCTGGGACAGCCTAGGCTGAGAGAAAGGGGAAGGGCAAATAGTAGAGGACCTCCTGCAGCTTCTTCCACTGGCAGCAGTTCTAGATGGATTCCAGGACTGGCTTGGACCAGGGAAGGGGACAAGAGAGGAAGAAAAGGGGGTAGAATAGCCTCACTCCCTGCCAGGTACCTGGGCATTCTGGATGGGTTAAAATCCTACCTCTGACATTTAGTAGCTGTGTGACAAGTCATTTAACTTCTCTGAAGCTTAGGCCTCAGGTATTGTGATCTGTATTTGGTGGAGGGAATTTCTATGGCGGGAGTTTCTATATTAATGAAATCACAGGTCAGGCCTTGCCATATGCAAGACTTGGTGTTACATGCAAGTCACCTAATTAGTGAAGATAAAATATGTTTTTATTTTTAGTCTGGGCAATGGGGTTAAGTGACTTGCCCAGGGTTACGCAGCCAGTAAATCTAAGGCTGAGTTTGAACTCAGGTCCTCCTGAATCCAGGGCTGGTGCTCTGTCCACTGCACCACCTAGCTGCCCCATAAAATGTGTTTTTCATTGGAGGGAGTTGGACTATATATATATTTTAGGTCACTTCTAGCTTTAAATCTTAGGATCTTACATCTGTCCAACCAGCAAGCATTTATTAAGTACCTGCTGTGTGCCAGGCACTGAAGTTCCAAAGACAAAAAATGAAACGATCCCTGCTGTCAAGGGATTTAACTTTTGTTGGGAGAGACAACATATGGGAATACGAGTTATATATAGGCTAAGAACAAAGTAAATACAAGGTATTTAGGGAGGGAGGGCACTCAGCACCTTCTTGAGCAGAGAAGTGATGTAGTCAGTTCTGCACTTTAGGAAAATCATGGGGATAGGCTTGAAGCCATTGCAGTAGACCAGGTGACAAGGAGTACCGTCATCCTTGCCACCAGCTGCGGTCCAACTGCTAGAGATGGCCAGTGCCACAGATGAGCAAGCGAGTCAGCGTAGGCAGAGCAGCATTGGGGCAAACCCAACCACCTTGACTTTCACCTTCCTTCAGACCCAGGCAGAAGCAGCCCAGGATCTTTTCTCCAGCTGGGACTAACGATGCCACACGAACTCTCCCCTACCTCCCCCCGACCTACCCCCGACCACAAGCACTACTTCTATCTCCCCTACAGACCTTGTCAAGGGAGCAACCCATCCGACTTGCAGTTGAAACCTCTCCATGTGTTGTTTCCACCACTGGAATATGAGCTCCTTGAAAACAGGGACTGTCTTACTTTTCTATTTGGAGTCTCAGTGCTTAAGAACATAGTATAATAAATGTTCTTTCATTCGTTTGGAGCTGGAATCAACCAGTCATTCAAACAATCTAAGTAATACAGTCCAATCCCCTTATTTACAAATGAAGAAACTGAGGCTTAGAGGTTTAGTAATTTGCCATATAGGTAGAGGCCAGATTTGAACACTGGCTCTTTCCATTGTTCTTTCTCCATTAGAAAATGCCACTTCTAGCTGTTGTCATGTCTAGACCACTTTTTTTTTCTTTTTAATGAGGAAATCAGGGTTAAGTGACTTGCCCAGGGTCACACAGCTGGTAAGTGTTAAGTGTCTGAGGGTGGATTTGAACTCAGGTCCTCCTGAATCCAGGCCAGAGCGCTATCTACTGCACCACCTAGCTGCTGTAGACCACTTTTGGATGAGGGAATTAAGGGAGGCTTCCTAGAAGAAGGGGCACTTGAATTGGACCTTGAAGAAAGAGGAGGATTTTTCCAGGTAGAAGTGGGTGTAAGGAGTAGGGAAGGGATGGGCCTTGAATGGAGATTTGCTCCCAGGCATCATTTCATCAATGACGGATGGAGATAATGTTGTAAAATTTCTGATAAAAGAAGTCCCCAAACTGTCACTTTCTTCTCACTCCCAGCTCCCCCCAATAAATTTTTGCGTTCATGTCAATCATGGGAATAGGCTTCAGATAATCGCAGCTGGGATGCACTAAAAAGCTCTTGCTCGCAATCCAAGATGCCATTTCCTGAAAGATAATTTCAAAATTACTGTTTTCCACCCCGTGAGTATGTAGGGGTTTCCAAAAGAGGATAGCTCGGGCTTTTGTGGGATTCTTCCCATGTATTCCCAGCCCAGGGATAAGAAGAGAGATACAGGCCTCAGGTACAGGCAGCTCCTTTGAGCCCCTGGCTTCTGTTACTGCCAGAGATGGTGACAAAAATATCTTGGAAGACAGTGCTGAGAAAAAGGAATCACAATATGGGCTCCCATTTCTAAAGGAGAAGGGAAGGTAATATGCACTTAAAGCACCTACTGTGTGCTAAGGTACTGTGCTAAGTGCTTTGTTACAAATATTATCTCATTCAAGAGTCCACCTTTCCATTGGAGACTTTTAGCAACCAAGCTCACAGGGATGTTGCCAATAAGGGAAAAACTTTTCAGCAGTTAGAGCTTCCCAGGAGTAGGTCCTATTTCCTTGTGAGGAAGTAGTAAGCTCACCATCACTGGAGGTCTTCAAACAGAAGCTGGATGAATGTGAATCAGAGATACTCTGGAGGGTCACTGCTTAGGCAGGAAGCTGTTGATGCTGAGAAAGCATCTGACAGCCTTCTTCCAGCTCTGAGATTCTTTAATGCAGCAAATAGGCATGGTGAGAACAATTCTTCACCTTTCTGGAGTCACAGACCACTTTGGAAGTCTGGCGAAGCCTGTGAATTCCTCAGAATAGTGTTTAAATAACTGAAGGAGCTGCTAAATTGTAGTTAGAGGGCAGTGAAGATAAAGATGTATTTTCTTCCATCTAACTTCACAGACCCCTTGAAATCTATCCATGGACCCATTGGGAGTCCTTAGACTCCAAATGAAGAATCTCTGTAAAACATTATATACTGCTGAATGCTTTGGCAATTAAGGATTCCACCTTGAGTGAGTAGGGACAGCTTATGTAATGGGGGGCCCTGCAGCAGTGGGCTACTCGTATTTGTGATTCTTCTCGTAGGTCCACAACTGGAAGGCCATCTCTTCCAACCCCTTCATTTTACAGATGGGAAAACGGAATCCTGGTGAGAATAAGTGAGTTGTCCAGTGTCAGAGTCCTTTTGGCTCTAAGTCCTGTGATCCTGTAAACTGAGTGGTTAAGAGAGGGGGGAATGCTTCTCTTTTTTGGGGAGGGGTTTGGCAGCTTAGTCTATTTAAAAAAATTTTCCCCACTTAATAATATTTTATTTTTTCCAATTACATGTAAAGATAGTTTTCAGCATTCACTTTTACAAGATTTTGAGTTCCAGATTTTTCTCTCCCTCTCTCCTCCCCCTTCCCCAAGATGGCATGCAATCTGATATAGGCTATACATGTACAATCATATTAAATGTATTTCCACATTAGTCATGTTGTGAAAGGAGAATCAGAAACAAAAGGGAAAAACACGAGGAAGAAAAAACAAAAAAAAGAGAGAGAAAATAATATGCTTCGATCTGCATTCAGACTCCATAGTTCTTCCTCTACATGTAGACAGCATTTTCCATCATGAGTCCCTTGGAATTGTCTTAGATCTTTGCATTGCTGAGAAGAGCTGAGTCTGTCAGAGTTGGTCATCGCACAACGTGGTTGTTACTATGTAGGATGTTCTCCTGGTTCTGCTCACTTCACTCAGCATCAGTCCATACAAGTCTTTCCAGGTTTTTCTGAAATCTGCCTGCTCATCATTTCTTATAGAACAATAGTATTCCATTATATTCGTATACCACAGCTTGTTCAGCTATTCCCCAATTGATGGGCATCCCCTCAATTTCCAATTCTTTGCCACTACAAAAAGCTGCTAGAAATATTTTTGTACATGTGGGTCCTTTCCACATTTTTATGATCTCTTTGGGATACAGACCTAATAATAGTATTGCTGGGTCAAAGGGTATGCACAGTTGTACAGCCTTTTGGGTGTAGTTCTAAATTGTTCTCCAAAATGGTTGGATCAGTTCACAACTCCTCCAACAATGCATTAGTGTTCCAATTTTCCCACCTCTTCTCCAGTACTTACCATTTTCCTTTTTTGTCGTATTAGCCAATCTGATAGGTATGAGGTGGCACCTCAGAGTTGTTTTAATTTGCGTTTTTCTAATCAATAGTAATTTAGAGCATTTTTTCATATGTCTGTAGATAGCTTTCATTTCTTCATCCAAAAATTGCACATCCATATCTTTTGGTCATTTATCAATTGGGGAATGATTTGTATTCTTATAAATTTGACTCAGTTCTCTATATATTTTAGAAGTGAGGCCTTTATCAGAGACCCTGGCTATAAAAATTGTTTCCCAGTTCTCTGCTTCCCTTCTAATCTTGGTTGCATTGGCTTTGTTTGTGCAAAACCTTTTTAATTTAATGTAATCAGAATTATCCATTTGCATTTCATAATGTTCTCTATCTCTTGTTTGGTCACAAATTCTAGGGAATGCGTCTCTTAAGAGATGTGGCAGTGGCTGGTATTCCCCTCTCTCTATCCCTTCTATGAGCATTGTAGTGATGTTTTGGGGTCTTTGTTCCCCCTCTCCCTTGTTCCCCATCAGATGTCTTTGCCAGGGGGAGTGGCGACCTAACTTGACATCACTTCTTTCCTCTGCCAGGGCTGCAGAATCCTATGGAAGCTGCATCCCTGTTAGTTTGCTTCTGTATGTTACTCAGTCTGGTGAGACTGCATCTCAGAAGGACATGCATTGGGATCTTGATTGAAGAGGTCACTTCAAGGCAGCCAGATACCCATTTTTTCTATGAAATTGTCCTAGCTTTTTAAAAAAATCTGTCTTCTTCCCTGCCATCCCCCTCCATCCCCCTCCTAGCTGCCTCCTCCTTTCTCTAGGAGGTTTGAGGTATTTACCTCGTGTCTCTTGAAGGCAGTTGTGTTGAACATACCTTGGAGTCAGGAAAACTGGATTCAAACTCCAATTTGACACTTAGGATCCGAAGGACCTCAAAGGACTATATGTAAGATATGGTGGCCCATATGAGGTATGTAAGTTCACATGGGTTATCTGAACCTGTAGACCCAGCTCAGGGGGAGCAAAGATTGATAATTATTGGAGAATTGTCCCAATCCTTTCCTTGGAAACACAATTTTGATTTCTGAAGGAGTGGAAGGGCCATAGCTGGGCAATTGCTCCTTCGTTCTCTTTCTTGTCTATCCGAGAGGGACATTGGGCTAGAATTATATCTATATGCCTCCTCAGATATCTCCTATAGGACTATACTTTTTTTTGGTTGTTTTTTGGGTTTTTTTTTTTTGTTGTTCAAAATAAAAGCCACTTCCCTGTTTGTTCTTCAGGGGAGGGTAGCCCTAAGCTTATACTGCTGACTTGGCCCCTTCCCACCAAATACTGGTTATACAAAATACCATTACAAATAGTGAAGAGTGAGTAAAGCTATTTATCTAAGCAAGCAGCAGAGATCATAGGAGTTACACAGATTAGAACGTACCAGAATGAACACAAGAGTGAATCAGCTCTTTGCTTTGAGTGAAATGAGATCTCAGCTCAAGCCAAGAGCGAGGCCCCTACTTCTCCCCAAGAGTAAAGCCTCCAGAGTCTCTAAGGAAGCCGGCTGGAAATCAGGGTCAGGTTGGAGAGCCAGCTTCTCTTACATGTTTGCAGCTTCTCAAATCTTTTTATGTGTCTCTCTTCCCACGAGTGGCAGGAATCACCCATTTCTTCCAGAAGAAGCTCTTACGGCAATTCTGCCCCTTGTGGAGGTCCACAGCATTACATCAGCATTCTGTCCACCATTTAGGAGTCCTATCTCCTGCGAATGCAGCAGCCAGCAAAATGCCCCAGGGTTGGTGGGAAGCCCAGTTACATTCTTCTTCCAGGAAGAAGTCCCCTCTGACCCCCGAACACATAAACACATAAATAGGCCAGAGTAAACTTGAACCATGTAACTTTACAGCGTAAACAAAAACATCAGCGATTTAAAATAAGGGTGATTATTCCTGATGTCTCAGTTAACCGACCTAAGATAACTTGGGGGGAAAAACTGAAAAACAAGTATACGATAACAGAATGTGTAATAGACCTGGTAGTCTACAGAGCATCACTTGTCAGGCACTGGTAACATGCCTAATTACATGTAAGACAGAACAGTTGTACAGCTGTCGCAGGAAGGAAAGCTATGGCAGATCTGAACAGCGTGCTGAAGAGGAGAAACATCATCCTGCCAATATAGTCAAAGCAATGGCTTTTCCAGTAGCAACGTATGGCCATAAGAGGTGGATTGTAGGGAAACCTTGAGCACCATAGAATCAACGCTTTCGAATTGTTCTGGAGAAGACTTTTGAGAGTCCCTTGGATAACAAGGAAGTCAAATCAGTCAATTCTTTTTTTTTTTTAAGGCAGTTGGGGTTAAGTAACTTGCCAAGGGTCACACAGCTAGGAATCAGTCAATTCTTAAAGAAATTAATTCAGGCTATTCACTGGAAGGGCAAATAGTGAAGCTGAAGCTTAGATACTTTGGCCACATGATGAGAATATAGAACTCAATGGGAAAGACCCTGATATTGGGAGAGATTGAAGGCAAAAAGAAAAGGGGATGGCAGAGGATGAGATGGATAGATAATGTCATAGAAACAGTGAACATGAACGTGGACAGACTTTGATAGAAAGCGGAGGACAGAAGGGCCTGGCGTGCTATCATCTGTGGGGTCACAAAGAGTCTGACGTGACTGAATAATAACAACAGTTTGGAGGACGTGCGTCTCTATGGTAATCAATCATCGGAAATAAAGCAAATCCAGCTAACAGATCAAGGCCCAACCCTCTCGTCTTACACAGGAGGAAACTGAGACCCCAACATGCTGGTTTCACACAGTAAGTCATAGGTACGGCCAAAGACTTTGACTCTGACTCTCCTGCCAGGGTTCTTTCAATTCCACTTAAGCAAGACTCCAGACTTCTTGAGCCTCAGTTTCTGCCCCTGCAAAAAGGTAGTGATACTTGAGAGTCGTTATGGGGAAGGGACATGATGAGTCTGAAAGCCCTGAAGATGTTTGGGCATGAATATATAGCTGAGAGGATGAGTATAAGTCACTTTGTACCCATCTTATAATTTACATTTATTCCTCCCCGCAGGGTGGTCAGCAGGACGAGATTATCCTCCATTTTGTGGAGGGTAAATTGACTTGGCCCAACTCATGCAATTAGTTAGTAGCAGAGCCAGAATTCGAACTCCAACTCCATCTCCACTACTTTTTCTGGTTACACTAGACAATTCATAGCCCATCTGAATTTCAGTTTTCTCCTTGGCAAAATGGGAAAATAGTAACTTATGCTCTTTACTTGACAGAGGTGGTGGGAGGAAGGCCTTTTGTAAAATTGAAAACAATACGGAAACGGGAGCTTTGGTTATTTGTCTTTACTATCCTTGGGTCCTTCCTGAGATTGGGGGTAGTTGTGTTCCCCAGAGTTTTAGGAAGTCAGATTTAATGAGGGAGGTGGTGAAAAAATGAATCAAGGGGCTGAAGACACAGGATAGTGAGGAATGGGCCAGTGCCTTCCTCCCACCCAGGGATGGGAAACCTGTGACCTTGAGGCCACATGTGGCCACCTAGGTCCTCAAGTGCAACCCTTTGATGGGAATTTGTTCTGTGAAGTTTGGATTCAGTCAAAGGGCTGCACTTGAGGACCTAGAGGGCCACATGCAGCCTCAAGGCTTCAGGTTCCCCACCCCTGGTAGGCTTTCCCCTCTGTCATTGCCCTATTAGAGAAATATAGAATATAATAATAATAATAATAACATTTATATGGTGCTTTAAAGTTTGCAAATCATGTGTTCTCATTCGATCCACACAATAACCTTGTGAGGGAGGTGCTATTATTCTTCTCTTTTTCCAGATGAAGGAACTGTAGGTGGGAAAGGTTAAGCAGTTTACTCTGGGGTCACACACTTAGTGAGCGTCTGAGGATTTGAACATAAGATGTCAGAGCTAGAAGGGATGTTAGGATGTAGAATGTAGAGTGTCAGAAGAGTGGAAGAGAAGTCAGAACACAGAGGATACATTACGCTCAGGCGTCTAACAGCCCTTCAGCTACTTGGAGATAGGGCTGCTTCACTTCTCAATCCTTTGATCCAGGCTACAAATCCCCACTTCTTCAGTAGATCCTCGAATGGCCTGTCTTCATCATCCTGGTCACTCTCCAACTTGTCAACATCCTTCCTAAAATGTGGTGCCCAGATCGAACAGAGTCCTCCAGATGTTGTGAGGACAAGGCAGAGCAGGCGGGACCGTGTTTCTGGATGCACTGCCCGTCTTACTGCTATGTCTCAGTGTTGACTGTACGGTGCTTGGCACGTGGTTGGAATTTAATAAATGCTCGTCAATTGATTGACTTGTGTTGAGCTTGTCATCTCCCAGACCCTCCTCTCCTTTACACGCTAAAACTGTGGTCTAGCTACACACTAGTTAACTGTTGTCTACCTTGTATATGGTGCGCTTGGTGTTTTGAACACACAGGTAGAAACTGACTTTCCCCTCTGCTCTATTTTATCGTCTTAGCTCGAACCCACCTTTAGATGTCCAGGCAGAATATACAATGGCTAAATACACAGCTGCCTTCCTGCTTAGTTCTCAGCCGCAGCAATTCATCAAGGGCTTCAGGGTATTCCTCTTAGTGTCTTATTGTCTTGGGTTTCACCTCCTGATCAACCGTTCTTACCCCACTCCTTCTAGTCCAAAGATCAGTTTCCTTGGAAGAGAAGATGAAAGCAAACCGAGACTTGAGGAACGGTTCCGTGTCTCCGTCACCTGTTGTCGTCCTTTCACTCCCAGCTCTACTCCTTGGAGCTTCCTCCAGCTAACGATGCCTTTTGGGTTGTGTATAACACTCAACGCTTGTTTCATTCTGAGTTTTCTTGTTCCTAAATTGCCTTAGAGGCTTATGCTAGACTTTTGTGGTCCCCTTCTATAAGCTTCTCTTCCATTTTCTTTTAAAAATCTCCTTCAGTTCCCAGTATATCCACATAGATCTCTTTATACAACTCCTCCTTTCCTTTTTGTAATTGGAATTATTTCTGTTTGTGTCTTTAGACTTTCTCTCTCAAGAGCTTTAGGTTATGGGATCCTACTCAGCCTTTCTCTGAATCTTTGGCATCTGCTCCCTCAGAATCTAGGGTTCATGTCCACTCTACCTAGTTTTCTTCTCCCACATTCTGGAATGGAATGGTTGCTTCCCTCTGGATTTCCTGATCATTTATTTCTACTTCAGCAAACAGTCTTAATCTTCCTTCTCCAAGGGAATTGGAGCCATAGTAGCCTTTTTTCCCTGTTTATTCCTCTGTTTTTTGAAGGATAAAATTATCATTAAAACAAGCCAAGAATTTATTAGCCACTTTGTTTTTTTGCAGAGAGAGAGTTTCTGCTGACATCTGGATACTTGAATGTTACTCATTGCTTCAGTAGCACAGCTCTGTGCTTACTTTAACGAATTTTCCTGAATTCCTTGTCTAATTCCTGCATCTGTCTGGGTGGCCTATAGTTTATTCCCATGATAATCTTGTTTCTAATTCTCCCTCTATTTGATCCTTGCCCAGATGCTTTTTTTTTTTTTGGTGAGGCAATTGGAGTTAAGTGACTTGCCTAGGGTCACACAGCTAGTGTCAATGTCTGAGGCCAGATTTGAACTCATATCCTCCTGACTACAGAGCCGGTGCTTTATCCACTGCACCACCTAGCTGCCCCCGATTTTTTTTAACCATATTTCCTGCTTGGAGTTTCTAAATTTCCTCATATATATATTTATTTATATTTAAAATTAATTTTTTTAGTGAACAAAATTAGGCCTTTTTCTTCTTACCACCTCCTCCCTCCCTGTTGAAAAGGAAATAAACACAAAACCAAAAACATTGTAACAGATATACATAGATAAGGAAAAAAAATTCCCACCTTGGCCATATCCAAAAAGTATGTCTCATTCCTCACTCTGCAATCTGAGTCGATCACCTTTCTGTGAGGAGGTAGGTAGTATGCTTCATCATGAGTCCCCTGAAATCATGATTGGTCACTGCAATGATCAGAACTATTAAATCTTTCAAAGTTGTTTGTCTTGATAATATTGTTATTATTGAATAAATTGTTTCCCTGGTTCTGCTCATTTTATTCTACATCAGTTCATACAAGTCTTCTTGGATTTCTTACACAACAATAGTATTCCATTACATTCATAAACCATAACTTGTTTAATCATTCATTAATTGCTGGGTACTTGCTTCTAGAGCAGGGCTTCTTAAACTTTTTCCACATGCGACCCCTTCAGCACTGTAGAGTGAGCCATATTTTTTTGGATATGGCCAATGTGGGAATTTGTTTTCCTCAATTAGATTCCTCCCCATAGTTTCCAATTCTGTGCCATCACAGAATTTCTAGAATTTCTAGAAATGTTTTTGTGCATATGAGTCCTTTTCCTCTTTCTTTGATTTCTTTGTGGTATAGACCTGGTAGTGGTATTGTAAGCATATCTTTTTGATATTCAGTGTTATTCCTTTTGTATCAATTTTTTTTCTTTTTGAATAAGTTATACCCTTCCAGAGTCATGTTCCAACCATAAGTATTATCCTACCAAGTATCATCGGTACTTATTAAATCAAATTTGTCTCCTTGTGTTAGAATGTATATTCTCCACACATTGTACATTGTGTTTAAATGCCTGATGCTGTGGGTTTTATTGCTTTTTTAAAATTTTTGGTTAAACTTGTGTTTTGGGAATTATTATTACTCCCTACTGTTTTCCCAATGTTGTAGGTACTGTTGTATGTGGTATGCATTTTGGTAGATATATTTTGGCAGTTTTCTCCCTTCATTCACCTTCTTTTTCAGTGTAAACTCCTCTTGATTGGATCTGGGACACCCCAGAGGACTAGCTTTTTACCTGCCCTCATTAGGTATATTCCATCCTTGGACAAGAGCCCATCATTTCCAAATGGGGTCTGATCGTGGTAGAGAACCAGTGACTATGATCTCCCTAGTTCTGGGAGCTGTGCCTCCTCCAGTGTGCTACTAGGATCTAGAGTTGACCCTCAAAGTCTAGGTCACTGGAATATAAGCCCTGGTATGTATGGTCTACCAAACTTAAGAGGCTTGGAGTATGGACTTCTTATCTAAAGACCAGGCTAGCCAGGTTTATAGACACAGCAGTAGATTTGGTTTCTGATTAGTAAATTTTTTTCATCTACAGTGAACTTTGTATGCCATTTACTAAGACTTGGAGGGATCACAGTTGGCCTTGAGGGTCTTTCATTTCTTCTTATTATATTATCATTTCTATCATTGCACATATCATATGTTATCATTACACACTATTTTGTTACTGAAATCATATTTGAAGTACAGAACTGTATGAAGTTTTTTAGCTAACACATCATACTGATGGGATATGGCACTGACAGTCCACCACTTACAACCCCACTTTTTTTCCCTAGAGGTGACTGTAGCCACACCTTCCACAGCTTGGCTTTGTATCATAGAGCAGAGCAGAAGTTCCCAAACTTTCTCTGTTCATGGCGCCCTTCATGTCTCAGTAACTTTTTTCATGGTGCCCCTAGGCCTAAAGAGATACCTAACAATTCCATTTATAAGTAGTAAGGTCCATAAAAGTATTTATATCCTAACAATATAGTAGCCATTTAAAAATAATTTACATAAAGTGAAAGAAAAGAACATTTAAATTTCATTTGAAAATAACCACAATTACTTACTAATGGGCCTGGTGGACCTGTTTAGCTTCTCAAACCTTAGAATCATATTGGACATCGCTACCCTCATTTCCTGTTTCACATTGATTTTCTCCAGGTACCTGTCTTTTACCACAGCAGATGCTGAAAATCTGCTTTGCAAAGATATCACGTAATAAATGGAATTAGGATTTGCTGAACTTTCTCACTTAGTGGCAGATTCTAAGTAATAGATACAGCCACTATGTTTCTCTCAAAAATTAAAAATATCTTGTAGCATCCCTGTGAGTTCACTGTGCTGCCCGGGGGTGCAACTGTGCACAGTTGGGACTTTACATTTTTCTCCACTACATTCCATCCATTCATCCAGGTTGTTGATAAGCAATTTAACCTATACCTTCATCCAAGTCATTGATAAAAATGCTCAGAATCACAAGATGGAGGATAGCTCCCTGCAGCCCTCTGTTGGAGACTTCTCTGGAAGACAACATCAGCCCTTGAGTGACTGCTCATAGTCTGGGTCATCTGGCCAGGTCTGAATCCACGCAACTCTTCTGTAATCATAGTCATTTTTTTTGTTTTTTTTGTTTTTTGGTGAAGCAGTCGGGGTTAAGTAATTTGCCCAGAGCCACACAGCTAGTGGGTGTCAAATGTCTAAGGCCGCATTTGAATTCGGGTCCTTCTGACTCTAAGGCTAGAGCTTTATCCACTGCACCATCTAGCTGCCCTGTAATCATAGTCTTAATCGATGTTTATGTAGCACTTCCTAGCTCTTCACAAAGACAGCAGGCCGGACTTGAAGGGTCTGGTTGAGATCCAGGTAAACCATGACTATGGCATTTCCCTGATCTGCAGTTATCCAGGTAATTCAGGCTTCTAATAATAATAGCTAGTATTTATATAGTACTTTAAAGTTTGCAAAACACTTTAGAAATATAGTATTATCTCATTCGATCCTCACAGATACCCTGGGAGGGAGACACCGTTATTCTCATCCCTGTTTTACAGATGAGCTAAATTTCATTTACTTATTTATTTAATATAATATTTTATTTTTCCCTAATTATGTGTTAAAACAATTTTTAAAAAATTCTAAATTAATTTATTTTGATTTATCAACAATCACTTCCATAAGCTTTTGAGGTTTAAATTTTTCTCCCCCTTCTCCCCACCTCCCTCCTCAAGACAGTGCGCAATCTGATATAGGCTATACATATACATTCCTACCAAACATATTTTCACATTAGTGATGTTGTAAGAATTAGAACCAATAGGAGGAACCACCAGAAAGGAAACAAAACACAACAGAAGAAAAATGAGAGTAAATAGCATGCTTCAATCTGCATTCAAGCTCCATAGTTCTTTCTTTGGATGTAGATAGCATTTTCCATCATGAGGCCTTTGGAAATGTCTTAGATCCTTGCATTGCTGAGAAGAGCTAAGTCTATCAAAGTCAGTCATCGCACAA
Organism: Phascolarctos cinereus; assembly: GCF_003287225.1. NCBI lineage: Eukaryota > Metazoa > Chordata > Mammalia > Diprotodontia > Phascolarctidae > Phascolarctos > Phascolarctos cinereus. The sequence goes on along the minus strand of NW_027556402.1, from coordinate 198,575,011 downwards.
TGTGGCTGTTACTGTGTACAACGTTCTCCTGGTTCTGCTCACTTCACTCAGCATCAGACCCTACAAGTCTTTCCAGGTTTTTGTGAAGTCAGCCTGTTCATCATTTCTTATAGCGCAGTAGTATTCCATTACATTCATATACCACAACTTGTTCAGCCATTCCCCAATGGATGGGCATCCTCTCAATTTCCAATTCTTTGCCAGCACAAAAAGAGCGTTATAAATATTTTTGTACATAATACAATTTTTAAAACTCTTTTTCACTTTTTAAAAAAGTTTTGAGTTCCAAATTCTATCCTTTCCTGCCTTCCCCCCTCCCTGAGATAGTAAGCAATCCAATATAGTGTATGCCTGTGCAGTCGTGTAAAACATTTCCATGTCAGTCATTTTGTACAAGAAAATGATGAGATACATTTTACATTGATGGGTGGGGGAGACAGAGGAGTAAGACCTGTTCCTCACCCTCCAAGAAGCTTACAGTTGACTTGGGGAAACAAGGCATAAACACATGCTGAGTTTCATGAAAATGCAAGCAAGAAATAGCAAAGACTATGTAAAAAACTGCAAATGCAGTTGCATGGCGTTATGAGAGGACCAGGGACGTCCTGCGGTAGGAAGCTCCAAGATGAGAGATGTTGGTGTGGATCTGGGAAGCTTCAGGGAAGCCAGGTGGTGCGATGGATACAGTGCTGGTCCTGGAGTCAGAAAGACTCCTCTTCAATGAGTTCAAATCTGGCCTCAGACACTTCCTAGCTGCTTGACCCTAAGCAAGTTACGTAACCCTGTTTGCCTCAGTTTCCTCATCTGTCAAGTGAGCTGGAGAAAGAAATGGCAAACCACTCTAAACCCCAAATGTGGTTATGGAGCGTCAGACACAACTGAAATGACTGAATGACTGAGGGGAAGGCTTTGTGGAAGGGGAGAGACTTGAGCTGGATTTTGACATTGGTGGAGGATGGTGATAATGGGGGAACTTGGGGATGGGAGAGGGCATTCCATTAGAGGAAGGATGTGAGTGAAAGCCCAGGCAGGAAAGCAGGAGGCACGTTGGGTGGGTGGAGGAGATCACAGCCAAGAATCCTGACCCTCCTAAACTCTTCATCTCTTAAGTGTGTAAGACCTCCAGCAAGTCACTTTCTCTTGAAGAGCCTCAGTGTTCTTATCTGTAAAATGGAGGGAATACACCTTGTACTATCTACTTTACAGGGATGATGTGAGGAAATCACTTTGTAACTCTTAAAATGGATGATTTGAATGGAGAAGCAGCATGGTGTGGTGGGTAAGAGAGATCGCCTTGGAACCCAGGAAGACCTGAGTTCAATTCCTGTCTAGCTCTGTGACTCTGGGGAAGTAACTTTAACCATTCAGAGGTCAGTGATATCAAACTCAAATAGCAATGACTCCCACTGGGCCCCCATGTTGGCTTAGAAAACCACAAATTAACATTATGTTACAGTGTACTTTTTTTTTTTTAGGCAGTTGGGGTTAAGTGACTTGCCCGGGGTCACACAGCTAGTAAGTGTCATGTATCTGAGGCCGCATTTTGAACTCGGGGTCTCCTGACGCTAGGGCCAGCGCTCTATCAACTGCGCGACCTAGCTGCCTCTGTATTTTTATTTTGTTAAACATTTCCCAATTACTTTTTCACCTGGCTGGGGAAGTTTGCTGGCTATGAGTCTGACATCTGCTCCAGGCAACTTTGTTTTTAAAAAATTTATTTTAAATTCTGAATTAAAAAAAGCATTTCCATATATACCATATAACAGAAAAAAATGGGATTATATGTGAACCTGTGGATCTCTATTTTCTACCATTTACTTTTTTAAAAAGTAAATTTCAGGACAGCTAGGTGGTGCAGTGGATAGAGTACCAGCTTTGGAGTCAGGAGGACCTGAGTTCAAATCCGGCCTCAGGCACATAACACCCCTGGGCAAGTCACTTAACCCCATTGCCTAGACACCCCCCCCAAGAAAAAAAAGTAAATTTCACATGTTACTTTCAAAACTGTTGTGCTCATCTGCATTTCTTTCTAAATCTAACTTCTCTGTGTGTTTTAAAATGTTTCAAAAGCCCTTTGGAAGGGACATCATTATTGGTACCCAATGCTTTCTACCTTCTAACTGTTCCTCCACCCCATTAAAAATCAAGAGAAAGGGAAAAAGAACCCTTGTAACAAATGAACATATTTTAGCAACGTGAATCCGCATTGTTGCCAAGTTTAAAATAGATATATGTCTCTGCATCTGGAGACCTTGTGACTTATTCAGTCATTTCAGACTCTTCATGACCCCATTTGGGGTTTTCTTGACAGATATTGAAATGGTTTGCTGTTTCTTTTTCCAGGTCATTTTACAGATGAGGAAACTGAGGCAAAGTGGGTGAAGTGACTTGGCCAGGATCACACAGCTAGTAAGTGTCTGAGGTCAGATTTGAACTCAGGTCTTCATGAGTCTAGGCCCGGCACTCTATCCACTGAGTCACCTCACTGCCCTTCTTGCGTCCATCACTGCTCTATCAGGAGGTGGTTAACTTGCTTCTAAATAGGTCCTCCATGATTATTGGTTTGGTCAGAGTTCTAAAATAGTTCCAAACTGTTCTTTACGATTGTGTTCTTGTACGAAGTATTTTCCTGGTTCTGCTTCCTTTGCTCTGTATTGGTTCATCTTCTCCAGGATTCTCTGAAATCATCTCTCGTCCTTTCTCAGAACAGGATCAATACACACTCTGCTCCTCTAGGTTTCTTATTTAACTCTCTTGGTACGTTTTTTTAAGACACCAAAACTTGGAATTTAATGAAGACATCAACATTTTCTTGTTTCTTCCCCCCTCCTTAGAACATAATAGCTAATAATAATAGTAGCTAGCATTTATATGGCACCCACTGCATGCCAGGCCCTGTGCTAAGTGCTTTACAAATATTATCTCATTTGATCCTCACAACAACTCTGTTACTATCTGTATTATGCTTGTTATTATCTCTAATTTTACAGCTGAGGAAACTGAGGCAAACAGCTTAAGAAATTTTCCTAGCTAGTGTCTGAGGCCAGATTCGAACTCATGTCTTACTGACTCTAGGCCCAATATTCTACAGAATATAGAATATAAAAGTTTAGAATATTAGAATTCTATCATATTATAGCCTTTTGTATTTGCTCAAATTAATTTACCTTTTTAGGTTTCTCTTGACTCTTGTGTTTATATTTCAAAGTTCCCCTTTAGCTCTTGTCCTTTCATCAGAAATGCTAGACAGAAGGTCTATTTCCTCCTTTTAGGATTATTCTCAATTTTGTAGGTTAAGTTACTCTTGGCTGGAAGCCCATCTTTTTTTTTCTGTTTGGAATATCCTATTACAAAGTTTCTTCTTGTTTATAGTAGAAGCTACTGGGTTTTAACAGGCAGCTAGGTGTCACAGTGGATAGAATGCCAAGCCTAGAATCAAGAAGACCTAGGTTCAAATATGGCCTCAGACACTTACTGGTTGTATGACCCTGGGCAAGCCACTTAAACCTGTTTGCCTTAGTTTCCTCATCTGTAAAGTGAGCTGGAGAGGAAAATGGCAACCAACTCCAACATCTTTGGTAATTGGGTGCATTGTACAAATAATTGGATTTGGAGTCAATCAATCAATCAGTTAAAGTTACTAAATTCATGTTTGCCCACTCCCTGGCTAGATCAACACTCAAATGCCTAGAGCTAGCTGTAGTTTTATGCAAAACTACAGCTGTGTGACCCTGGGCAAGCCTTTTAACCTGTTTGCCTCATTTCCTCATCTGCAAAATGAGCTGGAGAACGAAATGGCAAACCACTCCAGTATTTTTTCCAAGAAAACCCCAAATGGGGTCATGAAGAATAGGACATAGCTAAAAAATGACTGAACAACACTGGGTTTTAAAGGATCCTGACTATAGTTCCTTGGTCCTTTAACTGCTTCTTCCTCCAAACTTGGGGCATTTTTTTCTTTGATGGATTTTGGCTAAGATATTCTGCAAATTTTTTCATTGGGGGTTTATTTCTCTCATTCCACTGATTAGTGGATTCTATCTTCACTCTACTCTCCAGTTCTAATAGATATGGACCGTTTTCATCTATAATTTCTTGAAATATAATGTCCAGGGTTGTTTTTAGCTAATCTAATGATTTTTAAATATCTTTGACCTGTTTTCCAGGTCAGTTGTTTTTGATACAGTTTTCTTCTATTCTAAAATTTTGATTTTGTTCTAACATTTCTCACCATCTGGTGGAGGTATTGATTTCCCTTTGGTCTCCAGTTTTAAAGTGTCTTCTGTTACTTGGTTAAAGTTTAGCATTTTTTCTTCAAAGTCCTTTCCATCTAACAAGCCGTGGCCTCCAAGGGTCTTTGAGGGTCTGGCTCTAACTCACTTTGATCTAGAGTGCTGGATTTTCAGGGTCATCTCTGGCATCCTGGGGCAGAATGTTAGGGTCCTCCAGAACCCTCCTTGGGTGCCTGAAGTTCTGGGCTCTGAGATGTCCAACCACCAAGCTCGTTGTTCTGCTGCTGCTCTCCCCCGGCTTCCAGAGTTCCTACCTGGAGGCTTTCTGACCTACCTAGAACTTTTCCAGGGGCGCCCTCTGGCTGCCTTCGCACATGGAGCCTCGCAGCCTGCATGTGTCCGAAGCTGGTCCTGCTAGGAGGCTGCCGTGCCCTGGCACTGGCTTTGTTGGTGGCCTTTTTCAAGGATGGCTTTTTGCTCAGCTCTGGGGTGAAAGAAATCACTTACTGTGTTTTTTAAATTGGATTTCTTGATTATTACTTATTACAAGGCAAATTTCAGGTTTTTGTTGGAATAATTGTGGGGCAGTCTGGCCTGCCTCCAGGTAGGCAGCCATCTTAGCCAGAAATCTAGGCAAATTCACTTATGAGACTATTACATTATAGAGAAAATGAAGACCTGTGTTGGCAGATAGAGTTTCCTCTTGGGAGTTCCCTATAGCAATGATATCAGAGGTGCAGTACCCTCTTCTCATCCTTAGTTGAATGAACTATCCCATGGTTTACCCACTGGTGGTGGTAATTTGGTGCATTGTACAAAGAATTGGATTTGGAACTGCTCAATCAATCAAAGGCATTGGATTAATGTTTGCCCACTCCCTGGCCAGATCAACACTCAAATGTCTAGAGCTAGTTTGAGGTTTTATACAAAAATGGTGGTACGAGGAAGGAAAGCACTTTGGGAATCTCCAGGTGCTACAGAAATAAAGATATTTTTGTAATAGGATTTGGCCATGGACATTTATTAAGTACTCACTATGAGGAAGACCTAGGTAGGTAGGTGGCCACAGTGGATAGAGCTCTGGGCCTGGTATCAGGAAGACCTGAGCTCAAAGCTGGCTTCAGATGCTCACTAGCTGTGTGACCTTGGATAAGTCACTTGATATCTGCCTGCCTCAGTTTCTTCATCTATAGAATGAGGATAATAACAGCACCTACATTTAGGGTTGTTATGAGGATCAAATGAGATCATATTTGTAAAGTGCTTTGTAAATCTTAAAGCACTACAGAAATGCTAGCTACTGCTGCTGTTACTATTATTAATTATTAATTACTATGCCCGGAAGCTGGGGATCCAAAAATAGACACATCTTTTAGCAGGCTCTAGTCTTAAGGGATTTACAGTGAAATAATAATAATTAGCACTGCTATGGTACTTCAAGATGTGCAATTATACTTTGCATAGGTTTTCTTATGTGGTACTCACAATAGCTCTGTGAGGTAGGCACTGTTATTATTCCCATTTTACAAATGGGGAAACTGAGGCTGAAGGAGGTTAAGTGATTTGCCCAGGGACACAAGTTAGTGTCTGAGGCAGGATTTGAAATGAGACCTTCCTCCCTCCTAAGTGAGGCCTCCCAGGCTCTGTACCATCTAACTGCTTAAGGGGGAGGATTGTAGGTAATTGATATGAAGGGAGGAGATTGGTGCTGTGGGGGGCTCCAGGTAAACCAATAGCGTTAGAAGGAGAGAACACTAACAGATCTTATAGAAGAGTAGCAGGGTAGGGGACATTTCATGGAGGAGATGAAAACTGGGCTGACTCTTAAACGAAGTTAGGAATACAAAGCATGGTTGTGAGGAGGGGGTGCATTCATTCCATGGTCTGAGGGTAGCTGGTACAATGGTGAGGAGGTGGGAGATGAAACATTGGGTTATGGGAACAGCTGGCAGTCCCGTTTGGCTGGAATGTAGAGGGGAGACTAGGAGTGACTGGAGATAAGTCTAGAAAGGTAAGGTGGGGCCAGAGTGTGGAGGGCCATCAGTACCAGCCAGGGGAGTTTGCACTTTATCCTTGAGTGAATAGGGAGTCATTGAAGGCAGTTGAGTAAGGGAGTAGCACACTCAGACCTGCACCTTAGGAAGATAATTTTGGTAAATATGTGGAGGAGTAATGAGAGTGAAGGGAGATAGAAGCCGTGGCAATCAGGAGCCTGTGGACTAAGGCCGGGAGAGGTTGGGCTTGGTGTCAGTAGTAGGGGCTCCCGCACTAATAAAGCGTGAACCTTTGGAAGCATTCGTGTATGCATGGTCACGTGGTGAGAGCCCATTCGAGGTGGTAAAGCTTTTTGTTCCATCTGTACGATGGAAGCGTATTGTGTAGATGTGGAAGCTGATTCCCAGGCAGGTGGATGACTTGGCACTGGAGTTCAGTGTTCTCTGCCTTGTTCTGAGGTGCCTTCCCAATCCAAAGTGCAATGATTGTTGGAATAGAACCTCTTCCAGGTCAGTGTCTGACCTGCCAGCCCTTAAACTGTGGCTGCCTAAGCCTCTTGCTGGACCTCATTGAGGAGTCAGGAAAGGTGCAAAATGAAGGGGTTGGAGAGACAGTCTGGAGAGGGCCCTCAATTGAGCGTCTGAGGACCAGTTTTCATCCTGAGTTTCTGCAACTGTAAAATGAAGGAGTTGAGATGCCAAGGTTCCTTCGGGCTCTTGACCAATGATTTTAAGATTGAAGGAGAGGGATCTTCTTTAGAGACCAGCTATTTCAACCTTCCCATTTTCCAGAGAAGGAGCTTGGGCTCTGAGTAATTGAGGGACTTGCTCTGAGGTCACATAGGAATATAAAAAGTAGAGTTTGAACTTGGACCTAACTGCAGAGCCAGCGCCCTTTCCAGTACATGATCTTTTGACTTATGCAGAGCATTTTGCTCATTTGGGGGGCAGATTTTAGAAGGGATGGGGCAACCAGGTGGCACAGTGGATAGACCACTGAGCCTGGAGTCAGGAGAACCTGAGTTCAAATCCAGCCTCAGATACTTACTAGCTGAGTGATCCTGGGCAAGTCACTTAACCCTGTTTGCCTCAGTTGAGCTGGAGAAGGAAATGGCCAACCACTCTGGTATCTTTTCTAAATATGCCAAACTATTTCATCCCTGCTGGAACTCCTTCCAAGGGATTCTGAGGAGAAGGAGGGGCAGTAGATAGGAAAGCCCCCTATAAGATGTAGAAGCTCTGTATCTTTGAGGGGTAATTATTATGTGGCCAGATGTTTGATGAGAGAGTCAGATTATAGACTATCTAGAGGTAACAGGGAGCCTTTGAAGGTTTCTGAACAGAAGATGTTCACAGTTAGATGTGTGTGAGGGTTGGAGGGGGTGGGGCGAGGCATTAGCACTAGAGTACAGTAGCCAGCTGAGGTCACGAGGGCCTAAGCTGCAGTGTAAGTGGAGGCCCACTGACTGTTGATTTTACTCTGACAGCTAATGGGCTGTCCTTGGAGCTGGGGCGGCAGCGAGGGGGAAAGCTGCCTCTGTGTTTCCATCCTGCTGACTCATGCACTGAGTCTCATTTGTGGCACGCGGTGTTGCTGTGACCTTGGGAGAGAGGCCGGAGCCGGGCCACGGATTCCCTTCCCCTATTGTCTGCAGGCGCCCCTTGCCTCTTGGCCGGCCTTGTCCTCCTGCCCAGGGTGCCTGTGTAGAGCGCACATTCAGCAGCATGAGCTGGGGCTGAGGACGGGGCAGCCTGGAGGGCTTCTCTTCCCCTGTCATCTCAGGCAGGGCAAACACGCCTCCTGCTACCACGCTGCTGCTGTCCCTGGTGCAGATGGGTTGCTGTGTTTCCTTATGGGGCTGGCCAAGCAGCTGGTCGAGTCTCAGGCACTCACCCTCTCCTGCGGCCTCTGCCTGAGTGGAGGAGGTCCCCTGAGAATAGACTGGTGTGGTTTGAGGGAGTAGGCAAGAGGAGGTGAGTGACAGTGAGATGTAGTGCACCAGGATCTATGGAGGCAGTGTGTTAGCAGAAAGGGTTCGAATCCTGTTTCAAACAACTTCCTACCTGTGTGGTCTTGGGGAAGTCAAAGCAACTTCCTCAGGTCTTCAGTTTCCTCACTTGTAAAATAAGGGAGCTGGGCTAGAGGGCTTCTGAGGTCCTTTCCACTCTAGATCTGTGAGACTAGGCCTTGAGCCGGGATCTCTTCTCTGACCCTTACTACCTGGGTGACCTTGGGCAAGTCTTTTCCCCACCACCTAGGCCTCCGCCATAGAGCGAGAGGCTTGGTAAGTGATTCCTAAGGCCCTTTCACTCTCTGACGACCACAGCATTGTAGGGTTAGAGCTGGAAGGAGCTGCAGAGGCCATCGAATGGTCCAACGTCCTCCTGTACAGAGGACGTGATGTGGCTGTGGAGGTGAGAATTGGGCCCAGGTCCTAGGCTCTGGGGGGTTGCTGCAGGGTCTGTCGGAAAGCATGGCGGAGAACCCTTTTTTTTGTTCTTTGTTCATGGGAATGTTGTTTGGTAAGTTTATCAAAATAAGAATCCAAAAGAAAAGCACAGGGCAGCAAGGTGGTGCAGTGGATGGAGCTCTGACCTTGAAGCTGGGAAGACATGAGTTCAAATGTGGTCTCAGACACACAACACACAACACGTCCTAGTTGTGTGACCCTGTGCAAGTCACTTAACCCCAACTGCCTAGCAGAAAGAAAAAGGAAAAAAAAAGAAAAGCATGTTGAATTTGGAGACAGGAGACCTGGACTCCAGGCCCATAAAATAAAGAGGGTTGGGTCAGATGACCACTAGTCTACCTTTCAGCACCAACATTCCAGGATTCTGTGGCTAGCTTTGCCACCGAGTCTCCCCACCTCTCTGGGCCTCTCTTTGCTCATCTGTAAAGTGGGGATGATGATACTTACCCTGCTACCTTACATGATAAATGTGACAATTTTTTTAGTCTTTTGAAATGTATAAGTGCTGCATGGATTTTTTAAAAAATAAAACTTATCAATAGCAAGGGGCAATGTGGTATATGTAGAAAGCTGGACTCCAAGATCTGGGTTCAAGTACGGCTTCTGACATGCTGGTCGGGTGATCCTGGGCAAGAGTTGCAGACTTGGGTGGAGGGAATTCCTTAACCCATGCTCCTTTTACTAATTACAGGTCTGGTCCCTATGTCTAATAGCACAATGATATTCCACGACATTCGTGTACCGTACTTTGTTCAACTATCCCCTGCTCAGGGGGCCCACAATTTTTTCCCCCAACTTTTCACTCCAGTAACAAGTTCTGCTCTGAATAATTTGGTGCATTTTGGACCTTATTTATGTCAAAATGTAAAGCATTTTTGAAGGCTCCAAAGTGTCCCTTATTTGCCAATTATGGACCATTTTCTGCTGTGCTGAAACAAAACGGCAAGAGACCATTTTTCAATTAGGCCTGGGCCAAGTGTGAGTGGAGTTGAAGCCAAAAGGCCTAGTGAGGTCTTGGGCTCCCATGAACAGAAGTCTTGTATCCAGAAAGAGGGTAGTATATGATGTCTCATCATCTTCTGCCCCGGCCAATGAGGCAGAACACGTTTTGAGTTACTGCGTTCAGTTCTGGGCACCGTATTTTAAGAAGGACATTGATCTGCTTGAGCTCATCCAGAGAAGGGCCTCCAGGGCATTGAGGGGGACCAGACACAATGTCATATGAGGGTTGGGGCTGTCAAGCCTAAGGAAATCACAGCAGTGACTTTATTACTGTCTTTCTGTTGTATGGAAGAAGGATTTGACTTATTCTTCTTCAGTCTGGAGGGAGATCTAGGAATAAAATGAGGCAGATTTTGGCTTGATTTAAGGGAAAACTTCCTACCAGAAGGGGAGTGGGCCTTCTCAGGAGGTAATGAGCTCCCCGTTGTTGGAGGTCTTTATGAATGCTGGAGGGCTGCTTGCTTAGGGATTATGGTTCAGGTATGGGATGATGGAGCAGGTGCCCCGTGAGGGCGTTTCTAGCTTTGAGATGCTCAGAGAAGCAAACTTCATGAACCATGAAGTCCAGGCTATATGGACACAGTGCAGCCGAGACTAAGATTCTCTCCCTGTGCTGTGCCATGATAGCCTGGCTAGATGGGCAGGCCATGATCAGGTTGTGTGATATGCTAGAAAGAGCCTGGGGTTGGGAGTCAAGAAACCTGGGTTCTGTTCCTGAGTCTCACACTCACTTTTTGACCTCAGGCAGGTCACATCTTCTCCCAATCTATAAAATGAGGAGTTTGTCCTAGAGCTGAAATTCTTAACTCTGTGTGTGCGATGAACTCCTTTGGCATTCTAATGAAGCCTGTGGATTCCATGGCATAATGTTTTTAGTAGTAATAATAATAGCTAACATTTACACAGCACCTACTGTGTGCCAGGCAGCTGCGCTTTACAACAACCCTAGGAGGAAGATGCTATGATTATCTTCATTTTACAGATGAGGAAACTGAAGCAAATGGGTGAAGTGACTTGTTCAGGGATAGTGCATAAAATAAAACACACAGGATTACAAAGAAAACCAATGATATTGAAATAGTTACTAAAATTGAGAGGGAAAAAAAGTTCAAAGACACTCAGGTTAAGAACCCCTGTACTAGGTGGTTTTTGAGGACCCTTTTGGAGCTGATTGTTTTTCAGTTCTATTCATAGAACATTTATTAAGCACCTACCTTTGCTTAGCACCAGGGAAGGAAGGCTTGGTACAACTCAGACCCTGATGTTAAGGATAGAGCTTGCAGTCAAATAGGGGGAGGAGTGTACTTCCGTGCTGGCCTGGATTGCTCTCCCTTGAATCTCTCCTCTATCCCCTGAGGCCCAGCATCTCTCCTCTATCCTCTGAAGCCCAGCATCTTTCCTCTGAGGCTCTTGCAGGTACCACCTCTTCTGCTAACACTTCCTTAATCATCCCCCCCCCCAGCTTCTACTCTGTCCTGGTTGGACCCCACTTGAAGAATTGCGGTCAATTCTGGGAGCCAAATTGGGGCACTGACCAACAGATAAGAGGAGGTGGAAATAGTGGTTGAGAAAATGAAGTGAGGAAAGGCAGATGGACCCAAGTAAAGACTCACAGGGGAAATCAGTGATGGAGGCAGCACGATTTTGAAGTTGGTCTGGGATCAGTTTTTAAGATTATCTCCAGGAGGAGAAGGGTCCACAAGAGCAGAGGGGCTCATTGGTGGTATTATTACAAGAGGGAAGAAAAGGGTTTCTGAGAAGATATCGGTAATGACTGACCTGGAGGCTTACTTTGTTATCTCAATAACGTCTTTGAGAGTGGTGTCCCTGACGGAAACGTGAGAAGACTTTGGCGGATTTTTCTACAGCAGGCCCTGTCTTTATAATCACACACAATCAATGGAAAGCCATAGAGAATCTGCCATCTTGCTGTGTTTACTGTTTGTTGATTCCCAGAAGGCATTGACCCCAGCAGAGCAGAACCATACCTGATTCCTTCCAAGAGGAAGAAGTCTGCCCTGCCTCTGTCAGGATTATCAGAGGCCCCTAGACAGATGGGACCATAGAGATGACTTTGTCCAGGGATCTTCTGGTTATTAATGTCAAGTGAGGCATGAGACAGGGAGACAGAAGCATGCTCACTGAAGGGTCTTAAAGGGGCAGTGTGTGGTACATTGAAAAGGGGGTGAGACTTGGAGTCACAGGATCTTGGTTCAAATCCTGACTTGGCCACTTACTAGCTGTGTGACCTTGGGCAAGTCACTCTGGGCTTCATTCTGCTCATATGTAAATCAAAGGAATTGGACTGGAGGGTCCCTGAGATCCCGTCTAGCTCCAAATCTGTGATCCAGCATCTTATCCAAAGCCCAAATGGAAGAGGGCTCTCTGTGGGGCTCCTTAACCTTCTTTATGCCATGGATCACTTTGGCAGTCTGATGAAGCCCATGGCTCCCTTCTTGGAATAATGTCTTTAAGTGCATAAAATGAAGTACGTAGGATTCCAAAGGAAACCAATTATCCTGAAGTACAGTTACCAGGATATTAGTTCTATGTTCACATTTCCCCTGAAATCTGTCCTCAGACACCTTAGTCTGTGGACTGCAGCTGCTACAGAGATGTGATTCTCCACATATTCCTGTTGGTGGACAGCTTTGTGTGGATTCCTCAGAGCCCCACGACTCCAAAAGGGGATGTCAGTGAGATCCGTGACCCTTCAAAGGAGATTGGCCGAGGCCCTTCCCACCTCACCTCTGGATCACGGCAGTGGCGGCTGGCGGGCCTGCTGGCCTCCAGGCTCTCCCCATTCCAATCCATCCTCCACTCAGCCACTAGTGGTTTTCCTAAAACACAGGTATGATCACGTCACCCCGATTCTCAGTAAATTCCATGCTTTCCTGTTGTCTCCAGGAGCAAATACAAAACACTCTGTTTGACATTCAAAGTCCCCTTCCTGCCTTTCCAGGATTCTTATTTCCCAGCATATACACTTCAGTCTAGTGATACTGACCTCCTGGTTGTTCTACAGACAAAACACCCCATCTCAGCCCTGGGCATTTTCTCCAGCTGTCTCTGAAGCTCTTCCTCCTCTGTTCCAACTACTCCCTCCCTGGCTTCCTCTAAGTCCCAACTAAAAGCCTATCTTCTATTTTTTTTTATTATTTTTTTAGGCAATTGGGGTTAAGTGACTTGCCCAGGGTCACACAGCTAGTGAGTATCGTGTCTGAGGCTGGATTTGAACTCAGGTCCTCCTGATTTCAGGGCTGGTGCTCTATCCACTGTGCCACCTAGCTGCCCCCAAAATCCTATCTTCTATAGGAAGCCTTCATAATCATAGTGTCTTCCTTGTGTTAATTATTTCCCTTTGATTCTGTATATAGCTTGCTTTGTATATTTGTTTGCATTTTGTCCTCCCGTTAAAGTGTAAGCTCCTTGAGGACAGGTACTGTCTTTTGTCTCTTTGTATTCCCAATCCTTAGCACAGTGCCTGGCACATAGTAAGCACATAATAAGTGTTTATTAAATGAATGAATGAATAAATCCGTGCCGGAAAAGCAAGTAGGTTGTCCAAAGTGATAGGGCAGTTGGGAGAGTGGGGCAAATGGACCATTGAGTCAATCTGCCAGAATATAACTTTTGGATGGGTCTCAGGGGTGAACAGGGATTGGGGCCCAGAACTCGATAGGAGAAACAGAGTAGACCAGATTGCCTTTAGGAAAGCCTCACGGTGCTTCTGGGGGAGCCCAAGCTGTTCCCTGCTGCCAGAGCTCATCTTTTGAGTATAAGTAGCTCCCTAGTATTCTCAGTGTTGTGAAATATGGGAAGGTTAGGATTTCAAGAGAACCAGCATTGCAGGTGGCAATGGCACGATGGAGAGATACGTGGTGGGCACGAGTCAGCTGCAGCCTTTATTAGTGTTGATTTTCATGAAAGAATTGGGGCAAAAAGAAAGCGTCAAGCACATGTATGACCAGGAAAGGAGGTGGGCCAGTCACATATATGGGACTGACTAAGGGAGAGCTGATATCCATGTGATACTAAATGGCCCCTCAGAATGCCTCTGGAGAGCCTCTGAATGAATCACTGAAGGAAGGTGTGGATGGACCGCCATTTGCATACAGGAAGGGATCTCCTATACCCTGAAGATCATGGAAGCACAGCAGAGCACTGACACATAAATAAACACGTCCATAGGAGTTGGAGAAGGACAGGAACGGGCCCGAGATAATGCCAGACGAGGGACGGGGGGAGGCATGGAGCTGGTCAGCCTGAAGACGAAGGGGCGCATGAGGACTGTCTTTAAACTTCATTCCCTTTTTTGCCACGGTTGCTTAAACTGGCATATCAGCAGAATCTAGTAGGTCTTATTTAGTCAGGCTGCAGCAAAGCATAAAGTTAGATAAGGTCTCTCATATCGTTCTTGTGGAGAAGATGGAGTTTTGTGGACTGGGCAGAATGCATTAAGATGGATTTGAAACTGGGTGAACGGGCAGGCTGAAAGAGTAGCTGCTAATTGTTCAGTGTAGGCTTGGCAGGCGGCCTCAGGAGTGCCTCTCCAGTGGAGGGCTTCGGCCCCAGACTATTTAACATTTTTATTAATGACCTGGATACAGACGTGGGCAGCATGCTTATTGGTTTTGTAGTGAGCTGAGAGGGCGAGCCAGCACCCGGGATGCTGATAGGATCCAGACAGATTTTGAGAGTCTAGGGAGTTGGGCCGAATCAAAAGGGATGGAAACTCCTGGCAAGTGGGGGTTGTTTTGTTTGTTGACTCAGTTCCTCAGTGCCTAGCACCGTGCCCTGCATGGAGACACACACCGTAAGTGCTTGCTGATTAGATGAAATTCTTTAGGAATAAACATAAAGTCTTAGATTTGGGTTTGAAAAAAAAACTTCAGAGGTACAAAGTGAGGAGGCATGCAGTTGTTCTGAAGAAGTTGTGGGGGTCTTCATGGACTGCAACCTCGGTATGAGTCAGCAGGGAGATGAGGCTGTTGAAAAGATCTTGGGATCTTGAAGGTCTTATGTGAAGAGAGGCATAGCAGCCCTTGCCGGGGCACATCTGGAGTCCTAATAAATAGGAGAGTGCCCACAGGAGGGCAGCCAAGGATGGTGGCCGGGTGGCATACACCTGGGATCCTAGCCACCAGGGAGGTCAAGGCTGGTGAATCTCTTGGGCTCAGGAGTTCTGAGCTATAGTGGGCTGTGCTCATTGGGTATCCACACTAAGGTCAGCGTCCACGTAGTGAGTGATCCCTGGGAAACTCATCAGGAAGGATGGAGGAGGGGTTACCAAGGATGTATAAGGAGAAGCTAACTGGCCGAAGCTGGAAATAGAGCAAATCAAATCTAGGTGGCCCAGTGGATAGAGCAGGAAGACATGAGTTCAAATCTGGCCTTGGCCACTTAACCGTGTGGTACTGGACAAGTCACTTGAGTTCTAGTTGTCTCAGTTTCCTCAATTATAAAATAACAGATCTTAATAGATTAAAATAATAATATGCAATAATGATATAATAACAGCACCTACCTCCCAGGGGTGTTGTGAGGACCAAATGAGATGATATGGAAAGTGCTTAGCACAAAGCCTGGCACACAGTAGGCACTTAATAAATGCTTGTTTCCTTCCTTCAAAGCTTCCTAGCTGATCAGCAGTGGGCCAGGCTGCGATGCACTTCCCATAGGGGAGACCTGGTCTTAAAAAAAGGATGGGGTGTTGTTGAAGGAATGGGGAGAAGACCCACTTGGGATGTGGTGGTTGTCTTTAAACATTTGAAAAGTTGCCACGTGGAAGACAGACGATGCTCGTTCTGCTTGATGTCAGCAGCGTGGGGGGAAGTTTCAAAGGGAAACTTAGTCATGTGGTCAGAAACACTCTCAGGTCATTAGCACTGGCCCAAAGTGGACTGGGCTGCCTCAGGAGGCAGCGGGGTCTTCTCCATTGGACTGCTTTTCCAGAAGTTTGGCGAGCAGAGGCCGCAGCATAGTCTTGGAGAGGTGGTGGGCCATCCCCCACCAGGTGTGGTAGGAAGTTCATCCTAGTGGAACCAGCAGGACACCCTGAGGGAGAGGCAGGAGGCAGCCTGTTCTAGGTAAGTCAAGCTGTCCCCACCAGCGTGACCACCAGACCTAGAAGGAGGCAGTCCAAGACCCTGAACCAAAGAGCCATGGGAAATCCAGTGCTCCCCAGACCAGCAGTACTGCTTTCCATGTAGACCCTGTGGCCATTATTGAGGGAGAAGGTGCTCACCTTCTTCACCACCCCTAACATCAACTCTTTTTTTTAAATTAAATTAATTTATTTCTTTTTAGTTTTCAATACTCACTTCCATAAACTTTTGAGTTTTAAATTTTATCCGCTTCCCTCTCCTCCCCCCTCCACAAGACAGCGTGTCATCTGATATAGGCTCTACATATACATTCATATGCTTCGATCTACATTCAGACTCCATACTTCTTTCTCTGGATTTGGAAGGCATTTTCCATCATGAGTCTTTTGGAGTTATCTTGGATCCTTGCATTGCTGAGAAGAGTTAAGTCTATCAAAGTCAGTCATCACACAGTGTAGCTGTTACTGTGTACAGTGTTCTCCTGGTTCTGTTCATTTCACTCAGCATCAGTTCACATAAGTCTTTCCAGGTTGTTCTGAAGTCTGTCTGTCTTTCTTTCTTTCTTTCTTTCTTTCTTTCTTTCTTTCTTTCTTTCTTTCTTTCTTTCTTTCTTTCTTTCTTTCTTTCTTTCTTTCTTTCTTTCTTCCTTCCTTCCTTTCAGTCACTTGCCCAGAGTCACACAGCTACTGAATGTTATGTATCTCAGGCTGCATTTGAACTAAGGTCCTCCTGACTTCAAGGCCAGTGCTCTATCCACCGCACCACCTAGCTGCCCCTTGTTCATCATTTTTTTTAGCACGATAGTATTCCATTATATTCATATACCACAATTTCTCAACATTAATTCTTGACCAACTGCTACCAAATGACAGTTAAGGCCATGTACCACTGGGCCCCTGGTCTTATTTCTCTTGGAAGCAACCCCATGGAAATGTGGCCTGGCTACTCTTCCTGCAAGCACAGCTCCTGAAAACCCAGAAAGGACAGTTCTCACCACCAGAGTCCTTCATGCTGTCAGGCGGTTCAACATCAGGAATGGAAAGGATTCTTTCAGTGAAAAATGACATCAATGACAATGCATTCCCACGTGCTACACCCTGAAGCCCATGGGACCTTTCCATCTGACTTGTAGCTGGAGCCTTCTCTATGTGTCGTCTCTTCTATTAGGGGACAAGTTTCTTGAAAGGGGAGATTATCTGACTTTGTTATTTGAATCCCCAGTGCTTAGCCCACTGCTTTGCAGGGGAAGGGAAGGAACAAGCATTTGTGAAGAGTCTACTATGTGCCATGCATTGTGCTGAGTGCTTTCCTTGTGTGATCTCATTTGAGCATCTGCACATAGTAGGCATTTACTAAGCTCATTTATTCACTTGAGGAATAGTAGAGGTTTTTTGGGGGGTGGTGAGGTTAGACCTAGAGGCCATTGATGGCCATTGATTTCAGTTAAAAAAAATTTCTGTGATTCAGTGATTTGAAGAGCTGTCATGTGTAAGGAAGAAAAGACTTGTTCTGCCTGGCCACAGAGGGTAGAACCAAAGGTTATTGGAGGTATATATGGAAGTGAGTTATGAGGAGTCAGATTCTGTTGTTATTGTTCGGTCATGTCCAACTCTTCGTGACCCCATTTGGGGTTTCTAGGTAAAGATGCTGGCGTGGTTTGCCGTTTCCTTCTCCAGCTTATTTTACAGATAAGGAAATTGAGGCAAACAGGGTTAAATGACTTGCACAGGGTCACTTAGCTAGTAAGCATCTGAAGCTGAACTCAGGTCCTTCTGATTCTAGGCCCAGGCTGTATCCACTGAGCACCTAGCTGCTCACATCAGATTTTAGTTTGATGCAATGAAGAACTTTCTAACAGGTAGAGTTATCCAACCAAGGGAATGGGCTGCCTTGAAAAGTAGTGAGTTCTCTGTCATTATAGGTATTCAAGAAGAGCCTTCTGCTCAGGTACAGGTTAGACTAGCCACCCTCTCAGGTCCCTTCCAATACTGATTCTTGGGGTTCCAGTGCCTTCAATGAGAATCATTCAGACTGGCACCTCAGCATTCCATCTTGTGCATCCTTCTCTCAGTGGCAGAGTCTTGTCACCCTGGGAATCCTAGAGAGAGACTTCCAGTGTGGTTTGGTATTTTGGGGGATGTCCCCAGAGCCCCTACAAATGCCAGCATGGTTGAGGATCATTGCAATGAGGTGTGTGGTTTCCCAGTAGTTTACAGACGGGTCCTGGAAGGCTGAACCAAGGGGAGAGACATTGTTGAAAAGGAATGGGATGAGGTGATGATGGATGGATGGATGGATGGATGGATGGATGGATGGATGGGTGGATGGATGAAGATGCATTTATTAGGACTTATTGTGTGCAAAACACTATGCTAAGTGCTGAGGATATAAATAGAAAAGATGATCCCTGCTCTCAGGAAGCTCCCATTCTAATAGGAGGAGACAATACGTATGACTGGTGAAGTAGGATGGAGTTAAGGCATGAAAAGTGAGGTGGGCTCTAAGGACATGCTGAGAGTTAGGATTCGGTTTGTGGCCCTGACTGGAACCAGAAAGCATGGCATGTTGAAGCTGTAGGGGACCTTGAGGGTTATTCCCCAGCTAGGGGGCACAGCGGACTGAGCACTGGATCTAGATTCAGGAATACCTAAGTTCAGATCTGGCCTCCAATACTTCCCAGCTGTGTGACCCTGGGCAAGTCACGTAACTGCTCTGTGCCTCAGTTTTTCCATCTGTAAAATGGGGATAATAATGGCACCTACCTCCCAGGGTTGTTGTGAGGATCAAATGAGATAATTGTAAAGTATTTTGCACAGTGTCTGGCACATAGTAAGTTCCATATATATATATATATATTAGCTGTAATTATTATCATTATCATCGTTATTATTTTATGGAGGAAGAAACAAGAGGAAGAAGCGGCTTGTCCCACATCCCATAGCAAGTTGGTTTAGAACTACGGACTTGAACCCAAGTCTTGGGACTCCAGTGTTCACCCAAGTGAGCTGCCTTAATTAGACCTTCGAGGCCCTCTGCCCATTGTTGTCCTTCCTTTGCTTTCCTCTGAACCTTTAGTTTCAGAGAGATGGAGGGAAAAGCTTTAAGCCAGCCAGTGAGCGGCTATTTGTCTTTCCTTCTCTTCTCTCTTTAGGGACAAGATGCTGGCCTGACCTTCTTGCCTGTGGCCTGAAAACTTCAAGGCAATACACGTAGGCAGCAGGGCCTCCCTCCTTGCAGGACAGGGGAGTCTTTTTCTGCCTTTGGCCCTGTTGGGAATGCAAGGAACCATTTGCTTTTCTCTTTGGGGAGGCAGGGCAGGGGCCAGGGGACACCTTAAGACAGCTCTCATGCAGCTCTCAAATATTCAGGCCCACTGTATCCAACTGGACCATTACCGACCAAGATATCTTGCCAAAACTGGGAAGCTGCAACATTTCCTCCAGGATGCCTGCGAGGACATCATTGGGATCTCGGAACAAAACCTGCCTTGTGCATTGGCTTTTTGTGGGGATTTCTCACTACGTGGTGCACTCTGATCACCCTGATGCCATCTCCTCGGCTTTGATGTCCCTTTCTCCAAGCCTCAGTTTCTTTTCTTGTAAAATGAGGGTGCTGGGCTAGTTGACCTGCAGGGTCTTTCTGAGCTCTAAATCTTCAAATTTTCCCTCCACCTCTCTCATTTTGAGCTTAAATTCTGGGTAGAGACATGGAGCTCACAACCTGGAATAACCCTATTCCCCTGCCTTTTGTGGAGAAAATGGGAAAGAGCAGAAGAAATGGAGGGATGGGATATGGGGACATGGGACTTTGGAGCACCTTCTGGTATAACTGAGTCTGTGGATGGAGCTGCTGAGGGTCTCAGACTGAGCTGGGAAGGACCTTCACCTCTGTAGCTAATAGCCTGTCCTTCCAATGCATCCAGAGCACGGGGCTTACTTCACTCCCTCTGTGTCCCACACTGGAGAAGGTTCAATAGAGAGAAGCAGTAAACTCCTATCTCATATTGGGCCAGGGACACAAGACAGGTTGGACCCAGTGCCTGCCCTGGGATTCTGGAACTTGCCCAGGGTCATATAGCTAGTGGAGGAGAAGCTGAATTTGAACCCAGGCTTTCTGACTCTCAGACCAATGCTTTTCTGCCACAGCATGCTATACAGAAGAGGTGGCCCTCTAGATGGACCTTGAAGGGAAGAATTGCAGTGGGTACGGATGGGGGACAAAGGAAGCGGTGGAACAGAGAGGAGGGAAAGATGTTTTAGAAGTGGAGGATGGCATGTGGAAGAACAGGGAGACTGGGAGAACACAGGGTCCCGTTTGGATGTAAAGGAGAAAGCTGGAATGATTGGGTCAGATTGCAGAGGCTGTGAATGCCATGCTGAGGAGATGGTACTTAATTTAGTAGATGGCAGCTGAAGCCCCAAGAAAGGAAAGAAGCTGCCTGAGTTAATGGGAGAGCTTAGGACCCCAGCCAAGGTCTCCTGACTTCTAGGCACTTACTCTTCCTTTAGCCAAAAAGGCTCATTTGATAACAGGTGGCATTGGGCAGCTTGGTGGCTCAGTGGATATAGTCCTGGAGTCAGGAAGACTCACCTTTCTGAATTCAAATCTGGCCTCAGACACTTACTAGCTGTGTGACCCATGGCAAGTCATTTAACCCTGTTTGCCTCAGTTTTCATATCTGTAAAATGAACTGCAGAAGAAAATGGCAAACCATTCTAGTATCTCTGCCCAAAAAACCCCAAATGGTAAGTTACATAG
The DNA here is from genome assembly GCF_003287225.1 of Phascolarctos cinereus. Classification (NCBI taxonomy): domain Eukaryota; kingdom Metazoa; phylum Chordata; class Mammalia; order Diprotodontia; family Phascolarctidae; genus Phascolarctos; species Phascolarctos cinereus. The sequence goes on along the minus strand of NW_027556402.1, from coordinate 198,554,447 downwards.
AGTCCGACCCGACTGAAAACAACTCAACCAAAGAATGCATTGAGAGACTTGGAGTCCACAGGCAGTAATGCTCTACTTAGGGCAGAGCGTGTCAGAAGGAGGGCTGGGCTCTGTAGTGGGTGCCATGTCTGAGGAAGGACGTTGGTTGACCAGCTGGACGGCATCCAGAGGAAGGTGACTCAGATGGTGAAAGAACATGACGCTGCGCTTTGGAAGGCTCGTTTGAGGGAGCTAGGGATGTTCAGAGTGGAGGAGAAAGGGCTTCGGGGGACACAGAAGGCTGTCATGAGGAAGCGGTTGGTGCTGGTCTCTGGCCCCAGAGGGCAGATCTTGGAGTAGTGAGTGAGAGTCTCAGAGAGACGGGCTTAGGCTTGATGGGATGAAAATCTCTCTCTCTCTCTCTCTCTGGTGAGCAATTAGAGCTGTCACAAAGGAGAGAGAGGCACCTCCTGATGCCACAGGCTCACCTTGATCCAGCATCTTCCCTCAAAGGACAAATGGCCACTCGTTGGGGGTGTGTGGGATTCTTCAGAGTCCTTTGGGGTGCTGGGGGGTGCAGTGTGTTCTCGCTCAAGCCCTGGGAAAGAAGGATTTTAAGAGGGGAGATCAGATTGAGAATGTGTTGTCAAGTGCTTGGTGACAAGATCCCCAAGGGCTGCTGTGAACACACACTGGATGAACTTCTTTGCTATGTTCCAAGATGGTGCAAAATGGTGCACACCCAGTCAAGGGCCTTGTTGCGCATTTTTATTTAGGGTGTCCCAAAAGCCTTAGTGCAGTTGGAAGCTTTTGGGGTACCTTGTAAAAATGCTTTACAAAGAGTAACTCATTATCTCCTCACAACAACCTTGGCAGGGAGATACCATTATTATCCATCTCCATTTTACAGATGAGGAAACTGAGGCTGAGACAGACTAAGCAATTTGCCCAGGGTCAGCCAGCTAGTGTTAAGGGACAGGATAGGGACTCTGGTTTTCCTGACTCTTCAGTGCAGGTTTCTTACCCACCTCAAATTCAGGCTGCCCGGCCCTGCCCACCTGGAGGAGGCTGCTGCTTTGTGGCTGAGCCTGGGTTCGGAGTCCTGGGAGTGAGAAGCCTAAAGGCTGGGTGCTTAGTGCTTATGGATGGCTAAGGCAGAAGGGCTCTTTCTCGCCCTCTTAAAACCTGTCAGTTCTCTCAAGGCCCAGCTCAGGAACAAGCTTCTATGAGAAGCCTTCCTGGACTCCTCATAGTCTGTGCCTTTTCCCTCCTCGAATTTTCTTGTATTTACTTCTCTTCACATGTGCTGTATCTTCCTGGCAGAATGTAAGCTCCCTGAGGGCTGGGGCTGCGTTTTCATTTTCACTTTGTGTCCCCAGCCTCCAGCCAGGGCCCTGAACCTTTCCTGAATTTTATGGTTCTGGGGAAGTGAACGTGCTTGTGCAGAATGCCAAGGGGCTGGAGCTTCTGGCGACGTGGGGGCCCCTCTTCAGAGAATCAGGCACAAGGGCTCCGGTCTCTTTCTCTTGCTGGAGCCCAGTTTTTGTTTTTGGTTTGGTTTTGTTTTTTGCTAGGCAATGGGGTTAAGTGACTTGCCCAAGGTCACACAGCTAGTAAGTGTCAAGTGTCTGAGGCCACATTTGAACTCAGGTCCTCCTGACTCCAGGGCTGGTAGCGCTACCCACTGTGCCACCCGGCTGCCCCTCCGGAGCCCAGTTTTAACCTTACAGGCCGAGAAACAAGGACTTGGGCCCGCTGAGGCAGTGTACCCTGGGGGTTGTTGTTGATCAGTCGCGTCCTACTCTTTGTGACCCCTAGGACTTGTCCATGAGGTTTTCTTGGCAGAGGTACTGGAGTGGTTTGCCATTTCCTTCTCCAACTCATTTTACAGATGAGGAAACTGAGGCAAACAGAGTTAAGTGACTTGCTACTAAGTGTCTGAGATCACATTTGAACTCGGGTCTTCTTGATTCCAGGCCCAGGCTGGATCCACTGTGCCACCTAGCTGCCCCTGGAGGCTTGTTACCCTGCAGTCAACAGACATTTATTGTCGAGTTGGTTCAATGATATCTGACTCTTTATGACCCCATTTAGGGTTTTCTTGGCAAAAAGACACTGGAGCAGGTTTGCCATTTATTTCTCCAGCTCATTTTACAGATGAGGAAACTGAGGCAAACAGAGTTAAGTGACTTGCCCAGGGTCACACAGCTTCTAAGTGTCTGAGGCCAGATTTGAACTCTGATTGTCCTGACTCCAGGCTCTGTGCTCATTACGTTGAGCTCCCTAGCTACCTTATGTGCTACGTGCCTGGCCCTGGGACGGTGTTGTTGAGTCACATCTGAGTCTCCATCACCCTATTTGGGGTTTTCTTGGCAAAGATACTGGAGCAGGTTTGCCATTTCCTTCCCCAACTTATTTTACGGATGAGGAAATTGAGGCAAACAGGAGTAAGTGACTTGCCTCGGGGCACACAGCTAGTAAGTGTTAGGTGTCTGAGGTCTGATTTGAACTCAGGTCCTCCTAACTCCAGGGCTGGTGCTCTATCCACTGCGCCGCCTACCTGCCCCTTCTTGTGTTTGCATTTCAAAGCTCCTACTCAGCTCTAGCCTTTTCCTCATCAGATATACTTGAAAATCCTCTCTTCCATTTAAGACCATTTCCCCCCTGTCATATTAGAGTGAACTTTGCAGCCTGAGTTATTATTGGTGGCTAAGTGGCAGTGGTGGACAGAGTGCTGGACCTCAAGTCCCGAGTATAAATTTGGCCTCAGACACTGCCTAGCTGTGTGACCTTGGGCAAGTCACTTGCCTACTCTGTTTGCCTCAGTTTCCTCAAGTGTAAAATGGGAGTCGTAACAGCACCTGGCTCCTAGGGTTGTTGTGACAATTGAATGAGATATTTGTAAAATGTTTGCACAGGGCCTGGCACATACTAGGTGCTGCATAAGTATTAGCTATTATTATTGTTATCACCTATTGCTTTCGCCTTTTGGAATATTGCGTTTCATGATCTCTCCTTTACAGTGGAGGCTGCCAGGATTTAGCTACACCCCTGACTTTGGCCCTTTGATACTTAAGCTGCTGCTTTTTTGGCTCTGTGGCATTTTTTTTCTCTTTGACAGAAGAGCTCTGGATTTTGGGCTCTGACATTCTGGAGACTTTTTCTTTTGGGATTCCTTTCAGGAAATGATCAGTGGATTCTTTCCATGTTTACTTTGCCATCTGTTTCTAATAGATAGTGTCCAAGCTAAAAAAAAAAAAGAGTTTTCAGGGAGTCCAGAAATCCTTAAATTATCTTTCTTTGACCTGTTTTCCAAGTCATTTTTTAAATTTTGTATCATCTCTTACATTTTCTCCTACTGTTTTCATTCTTTCGGTTTTCTAGTGTTTCTTGCTTCTCATGGAATCATTGATTTCTGCTTGGTTTATTCTAGTTTTCAGGGAATCAATTGATTCTCTTTTAAGTTACTCATTTACTTTTCAATTCTGTCCTCCAGACCTTTTATTTAATTTTAAACATCTCTTGCTTATTTCTTAATTTCTTCTGGTTATTCATGGTAGGCCTTGTGGAATGGTGAAATAATTTTTTTTTTTTTAGTCTACGCTTGTAGGTGTTATGGTCGCTCTCTCCTTTTGGAGGATTTTTAGATTTGCAATAGTTTTTGATACTAAGTGGTGTTTTCTCAGATTTGCCCATCTCTCCAGCGTTAGTTCTTCTCACTGCTTTCTGCTGCACTTCTGGGTGAGATGATCCTGCCCTGGGTCCCCGGGACTGTTGCAGTGACCTCTACTGTCCTGGGTCTCTGAGATCCAAGGCCCTCTCTGTGATCTCAGGGCCCCGTTAGGGAGCTCAGACTCGGCTTTGGCTAGCCCAGTCCATGGGCCAAACAGTGTGTTGGTTGCTACCTGCTGCCGTTTCCTAGGTCTTCCAAGGTTCTGTTTCTTTGCCTTTATGACCACCCTGGGTTTTTATCAAGGGCTCCTTCTGCTCCTGCTGCCCCAGGACTCGCAGAGCCTTGTAGGTTATGCACGTCCCTGGCTGTCTCTGATCAGGTTGGCAGGCTCCCCATGCTCACTCTGGCTTTAGTGGTGGGGGTCCCCCTTTCTGATTGTCCTCAGGGCTACTCACTGACTTTTGTGCAGTTTGGGGTTGGAAGAGGTTCCGTACTATAGTTTCTCATTGGATTTCTTGATCATCATTTGGTCTGGTGCAGATGTGAGGGTTTTGCTGGAGTAGACATGTGGGAGAGGGGCAATTTGCCACTATTTAGGCAGCCATCCTGGGTGGAAATCTGTTCTGTGTTTGTGTCATGTTCACCACCTAGAGTGTGAGTGCATGTGAGCTAGAGGGACGCATAGCATAGAGCCCTGGGCTTGAAGTCAGAAAGACTCCTCTTCATGAGTTCAAACCTGGCCTCTGACACTTATTAGCTGTGTGACCCTGGGCAAGTCACTTAACCCTGTTTGCCTCAGTTTCCTCATCTGTAAAATGAGCTAGAGAAGGAGATGGCAAACCACTCCAGTATCTTTGCCAAGAAAACCCCAAATGGGGTCGTGAAGCATTGGACACATTTGAAATGATTTAACAACAACAAAAATAGAATTGAAGGATTTAGAAGTGGAAGCAATTTGAGGGGTTATGTAGGCCTGTTACCCATTTTTCCTCCCCCGCCATAACACATCTGGTTTGTGTGTCATCTTCTTGAGCAAAGTTGCTGTCAGCAAGTTGGTACTTTGGGTTGAAAGTAGCTGGTTCAAGCCTGTGATCATGGAATCAGTGGATTTAGGGCTGGAAGAAGGGACATAGTAATAGTAATAATAATGATAATAACAGCATTCCTGTAGTGTTTTAAGGTCTGCAAAGTACTTTACAGATGTTACCTCATTTTATCATCCTTACCACAACCCTGTGAAAAAGATGCTTCTACCCCCCATTTTACAGATGAGGACACTGGAGTCACACAGCTAGTAAGTATTTGAGACAGCATTCAAACTCAGGTCTTTCTGACTCCAAGTCTAAGCTCTGAGCCACCATCTAATTCACCCCCTTCATTTTAAAACTGATGTCTGGAAAAGTAAATGGCTTGCTCAGATGAATACAGCTCATTAATTTGTAGAGGTTAGATTCGAATCCCAGTGCCAAGACTGCAAATGTGGGGCTGTTTGCTCTGGACTTGGCTGCCTATCGGGCTCCAACTGGCTCAGATAGCCGTTGCTCAGTGGAACCCCTTTGACCTTTCCCAAGCAACCAAAGGTTGGTTGGATGAATGAACAAACGTGGTGCACACTGTGCCAAGCAGTGGGTGTTTTGGGGGAGAGGAGGACAGATCGTTATTGGGTTGGAGGATGTCAGAGAAGGCCTCTTGAAGGAAGAGGGCCTCGGGGTCTGTAGGTGCTATGACATGGTGTCTACTGCACAGCCTCACTCCCCTGGAGAATGTGAAGGGAGTGGACTGGGAGGAGGTCTTTCTGCCCTTCAGGCCTGGAAGGAGAATAGCTGTGGCCCTGGCTCCAGAGGACAAGGGAACGGCAGCCCCTCGGGAGGCTGGCCCAGCCCAGGGCAGCCCATGGCCACACTCTGCATCTCTGACTCTCCATGGTGTGCTCTGTCTAATTGGATGGTGGTGCACAGTCTTTGGCTCCATCCTGCCCTGGCTGGGTAATGCTGATGATAAGGGTCCTAGCATTACGAGGAAGGCACAGATGGAGTCATGAAGCCCCATTCTGGAAGGAGTAAGGGGACTGGCCCCGTTGGGAAGAGCATCGAGGCCTGGGCCAGACACTAACTGCTCCTGGGCCTTGTCTTGTCCCCATTGCTCAGGGTGGGACCAGGTAGGGGCCCTCCAACTAGTCCAGAGACAAACCAGGGTCAGGGATGACAGCTACTTTGAGCCTAGGAAAACCAGCCTTGGGCAAACCCTGATGCTCTGTGTTTATGAACTGTTCCTCAGCTTGGGAGCAATTTTTAGAGCTGGTGAGACCTTAGAACCTGGAAAGTAAGAGATAGGAAGGGCCGTAGCAATGCCCCACCCCCTTTCCCCAGTGCAGTTTTCTCATTTTATAGTTGGGGAAACTGAAACCAGGAGAGGGGAAATGACTCATAGTGAGCTGTTGGTAAAGTGGGGACCTGAACCCAGGCCTTCTGACTCTGCTGCTCTTTTTGGCATTCTGGGGCATTGTTGTTTTGTTTCAGAGGGAAAGGCCGGAGGTGTTTACTTTGGTTTGCCCAGTCATCTTGCAGAAGCCCCTGCATTTCCCGGGGAGGAGGGATGGGGATGGGGAGCATTTTTCCCCCCTAGGGAGGGGAGACTCAAAGGAGAGACAGCAGCTTGAGCCATCAGTCGGACAACAAGGACAGCAACCATAAAACTGTCCCTGAAAAGCTTCCTTCTACTTGCCTAGTGCCTGGAGGAAGCCTGGAGGAAGCCTGGAGTTCTCCCAGCGTGTTGGTGGAACACCAACCCGGGCAGGTCAGAGTAATGGCTGACGTTCCTGTAGCCCTCTAAATTTAGGAGATTGCTTTCCGTAAATTACCTCATTTGAGCCTCAGAAAAACCCTGTTAGGTAAGGTGCTCCAGGGGTTAATAGACCCATTTTATAGATGAGAAAACCGAGGCTAAGGGACTTGCTCAGCATTGCAAAACTGGGAAGTATGCAGGGCAGAATTCTGGTCCAGCTCTTGGAGATTCCATATCCCTGTGCTCTCTCCATAGGCTCAGCTGCCTTTCTTGCTGGAGAGGGTTTGAGGACAGGCTTTATCTTGGACTGTGGGTCTCTCTGGGGCCCAGTGTAGCTAAGTCCAGAAAAGGCTTATCACCGGAATGTTAGCCACCAGGGCATGAAGGGCTGACGTGTGTGGTGCTCGAGGGCCTGACCTTCCTTTGAAAATTAGTCTTTTAAATTCTGAAAGCAGAATTTAATTTGTCTACACAGATAGCATTTTAGAGCTGGGAGGGAGGGGCCTCAGATGTCCCTAACCCAGAAAATCGGAGCTGAAAGGAGCCCTTGGCAGCCTCATACAGTGTGATTGATCCTCATTCACTACCTTGCAAGGTAAAACAGGGAAGGGCTTATTATCTCCATTTTACAGATGAGGAAACCGAAGGAAAGGAAGTCACCTGCCTGATGTCACCTGGCAAGTTGCTTGCCGAGCCAGGACTCATGAGGGGGTCTCTTGACTCTCAGTCCCGGGCTATATTGGCCAACTGCGCCCCTGGCTGAGACTTGGGGTGGAGTGTGCCCCGGCCCTCTTTTTCTGTGGCCTCTAACGCCTGTCTTCCCCGCAGGTTCCTGCTTTTGGGTGGCTGTCCTGGATGGCAACGTGGTGGGGATCGTGGCGGCGCGGGGCAGCGAGGACGATAACACGGTGGAGCTGCGCCGAATGTCGGTCGACTCGAGGTACCGAGGCAAGGGCATTGCCAAGGCCCTGGGCCGCAAGGTGCTCGAGTTTGCTGTGCTCAACAATTACTCCTCAGTGGTGCTGGGCACTACCGCCGTCAAAGTGGCTGCCCACAAGCTGTATGAGTCCCTGGGCTTCAAGCACATGGGTGTCGTGGAGCACTACGTCCTTCCGGGAATGACGCACTCCCTGGTGGAGAAGATGTTCTTTCAGCTTCGCTACCACCGCTATCGCCTACAGTTACGTGAGGAATAAAGATGACGCCCTTTCAACAGCCGGAAAAACCAAACCCAACCCAACCCAACCCAAGCGTTCTCACTCAGCCCAACCCAATGATTCTCCTGCCTGGTTTCCAAACGCTTAGCCCAGCACTTTCATGGATTGTGGTTTGTTTGTTTTTAAGTTGTATGGTTTATGTGGCTGATTTGAGGGGGGGGGAGGTGGGGGGGAAGGGGGAAGAGGATCTGCTTATTTCTTTATTTAAAAACTTTTTTTTTGGTAGTTTGGTTTTGAGTTGGTTGCTGTCCTATCCCCACCACTAGACCCCTGTCCTACGCCATCTTCGATTTGCTTCCCACGTCCTGTCAGCATCCAGACGGACTGTGACCAAGATGAAGACAACAGAAATAATAACAAAATGAGCAGACAGGTAGCCTGCCTGGGCCCGTGGATGGGGCTGCTTACCAAGGGAACGCCCCAAGCCCAGGGCCCTCCTCATGCCGGGAGCCCCACGAGCCACATGTCACCATGTAGCACCCCCGGCTCACCAGACCTGTTGTTCAGACGGTGGCGCTGGCCTCATGGGCCAGTTGAAACAGCCCCGTCTGAGCCCATACCCCATACACTCTTCTCCATCTCCCCCCAAGGTAACAGACTTAATGAAGCACAGAGACTGAAAGCAGAAACACTAGAGAAAACCGCCCAGTCCCTATTCTCCCAGTCCTTCTGCTTTCCCTGGCCTGGTGTACATAGAGCGGCCTCATTGTCCACACACACATAGGAGCCACCCCTTCTTGTGGATTTTCGATACCCTCCCTCCTCCGCCTCTCCACTTGTGTGCATTTCCCAGCATTATCCCGGCCTGTGAGGAGAACATGCGCTCTTTGTCCCAGGCCTGGTGGCCAGTGGTCAGTGGTCTGCCCGGAGACCAGCATGGGAAGCCGCTTTGCTGTAATGCATGAAGAGGATGCGCCTGCCTGTGCTTGCAATGGCTCCCTCGTAGGGCTACTACCTGGGCAATGACCTTGCACTTTTTTTCTGGATGTGCCTCATTCTGCCAAAATCGTCTGAGGGAACCCCTGGTGCATCCAATGACTGAGACTCTCTCCCTCCTCCCCCCAACCCCCTTCTCTTTCTCTCTCTCTCTCTCTCTCTCTAAGCCAGCAAACAGACTTAACCCATTGGACCTGTGGAGATCCAGTGTAATATAGTGTAAAATAGAAGCCTCTGATTTCTCTACTCCCCTGCCCTGCCTTCGGTCCACAGCCCACCCCAACCTGCAGCCCTTGGCCAGACTCTGGCATAACTATCACCTTGCCTCTTTTACCACATACCAGCTTTGTGATTCCATTTCATTAAGTTTTCTCATATTTATTTGTGGTCATATACCCATCCCTCACCTTCCCTTCCCTTGCCTTCCCCTTTTCCCCCTCCCCCTCCTCATCTTACTTTATATGAGTTTGTTTTATTTTGGCTGTGGCTGAATGGTGTCATTGAAGCCTAGGGGAGGGCGGGTTCCTATAGCAACACATTTGCACATTAATGTGCCCACCCAATCCAGCCCCTTCAGCAGAGCCTTGGCTGGGGAAGCCAGCATCCCTATTATCCTAAGCAGCTGCTGGTTAGATAAGCAGAGCAGGCCTGGCCAGGTCAGGCCTGGCCTCATGGCAGCAGCCACCTGCCCGCCTGCCCACCTGCCCACCTGTCACAAAGGGAATGTGCTGCTTTAACATCGTCCAGTGTGGGCACATGTCTGTATGGAGGATGGATGTACAGTGCCTGTCCCCGGGGAGTGGCCCAGACGACAGCTTCTTCTCGCCTGAAATTGTACCTTTTTTTGTAACTTATTTAACAGAGTAGCAACTTTGCATGACTTTACTGTCTTGGGAAAAACTGGTAGGTTATATTTAAAAAAAAAACACCACAAAAACATACAGAAAAACCACACCAAAAAAAGAAAAAACAAAACAAAACAAAAAAACTGCACCACAGCAGCGCCAGAAATAAGCCTCTATTTGTGGTCCTGCTTGGCTGGGCAGTGGGTGGGAGGGTGGGGATTGGGGGGGGAGGGTGGGGGGGAGGAGGGATGCAGGCTTATAAATTTAAAGGGAAACCCCAGTTTAGCTTAGTTGTCACACCCAGGGAAAGATAAGTGCTCCTGGTCTACAAAGTATTATTATTCTGCTTGTCCTTTGTTTTCTTTTAAAGAAAAATCACTACAATGAAATTGACAAGGGACAGCACAAATGTTGATCTTGCTTGGACTTTAACCTAGGAAGTAGCTTGGTGTGAAGCACTCAGACTGGTCGAGGAAAGGAGCAAAGGTGGCACTTGATACAAAAAATGCCCAGCCAGTGGGAGCCGTGGTTGCTGAAGAGGTGTTCTGGTTGTTGGGAGGGCTGATGAATGGAGAGAAGCATGCCCCTCATGGGACCTTCCTTGGGTGTAATATGTACGTTGCTTGGGAGAACTGATCTTTCCATTCCAAAGCCATCTGGGTGCCTAGCACAGAGGGGAGGGGCTTCTCTGAAGGAGTCACAAGACCCTTTGCATGCCAGCCTCGCGGTGTGTCCGAGAACACCCCCTGTTGTTGCTGCTGGAGGAGAAGACCCTGGGAGGGGGGTCTACTGAGGGTGGATGGGGGAGGGTATGGGGGTGGGGTTCGGATCAGAGCAGAAGTGGCTCCTCTGGGGTATGAGGATGAGGAAGGCCAACTGATGTCCGATGTGGCATTTGATAGTGATTCCACTCTACATGCTGGCATTTGAGCTGAGCAATGAGGGGGAAGTTGTCCTCTAGGCTGTGTCCTTGGGGCACAGAAAGAAGAGGGGGCATGTAGGTGGGAGAGGACAAGCTAGGGTCCTTGTACCTCCTTACCTAGTGCTGCTGCCAGGGGGTAGAGGGGAGTGAAGCCATGGCCCTAAGTGCTAATCCAGGCAGGTTGGGGATGTTCCCCAGTGGGGTTGGGGAGGGAGAAGGTTAATTCTGACCTCCCTCACCTGCCCCATGTGCAGTAAAAAGCCCAGGCTGGGCTGCAGTGGGCTTGGCCAAGGAGGGTCAAACATAGACCATGGAGGGTACATATTTTGAAAGAAAATGAGTTTGTTCAAAGCAGCTTATTAAAGGGGTATGACATAGTATATATGTAGAATTTTTTTAAAAACACAAACACAAAAACCAAACGTGACAACCTTTGTATGCTGTACATTTCTCCTCCCACGGAAGGAAGTATGTCCTCTGGGGAGGAGCTGGAATTTTGTAGATTGTACAGAAATGGGCGCAGTATTTTCTTGCCATTTTCAGTGATTTTGTTACCCTGCACTCAATAGACAGATGTGAAGTGTTAGCAAAATAGAAGAAAACAGAACAGTTTGTGCCTTTTTTTCTCCCTCTGGTCGGTTTGGTTTTCAGTGGGGGCTTTTTGGGGGTGGGGGGCGTTCTGTGTTCTCTCGTTTGAGATTTCTTTTGGCTGTTGCTGGCACATCACTGCACTAAGAAAAGGAGAATGACAAGTATTTTCACGATGGGGTTGGGGGGGAGACAGAGGGTCTGACTTGGGCGATTTTTTTTTAAATTGGGGTTATTTATCGAAAGAATGTCGCTGGTTTTCTTTGATTCCTGTGCCTTTGTAACCTGCCTCACCTGTAGCTGTGCTAAGCCAAAACTGGAGCCAAGGGTCCTACCCCCCTGAGGGCCGAAGGGACAGCTCCGCTGCCAACCTCCTGCCAACTGGTGAAAGTGCGGCTTCTCCTTGGGATTGACCAAAGCACTTTTGTGTTTGTTATTTAGTTGCTTTAAGGACACGTGTGCTCGACAAAGGGATGACTTTAAAGGGGTGACCTTTGAGCCCATAAATTACGCAGGCACTGACTGCAAAGCCGTACCTGTAATTTCAGGAACCAGGCTGCTGCCTCGGAAAGATCCCCCTTCTGCCCCATTCTCTGTACAGGCCACTGGGAACCATGCCACGTCACCTAGGAGATTGTTGGAAGCCAGTCCAGTATTTAGAAGCACTCGGTCCTGTAGAAAGAAGTGGCCCGTTTTGCCTCCTTTTCCTGACCCTGTGGTGATATCTTCCTCCCCTGGAAGGGCTCAACCTGCTGGGTTGGCTGGCTGCATACCATGAGGACCTTCCCACCTTCTTACTCGCTGCCCTTCCATTGCTGCCAACATGCAGGGAACGAGTCTGCCTCTTGCACTGAATGGCCATAGGCAGAGTGCCTGCCACATTAGAACTGTGAAGTTTCTCTCCCAGAAACTTTTTGCATCCTGTTTCCCAGCTCCTGACCATCCCTCGCTGGCTGCTTGCTGTTCAACTTTGTGGTTGGCGTTTGCCGTGGGCAGGCGAAATCCTTTTCCGATTGTGTCCAAGCCTGTACAGAATAATGACAGTGTAAATATTTTCTGATTATCTGAGTGCGTTACAGTGTCCGCCCTGGTGACCCTTGAGAATAAATCTGGGGGCAAGAACCTTCGAGGACAAACTCTTCTGATGTGTATGTTTCTAGGGCATCTGTCATTCCCCAGTACCTGGAGCCACTCGTTGAGCAAATGTGCACTGAGAAACGAATTTTTTAAAGTTTGTAGGAAACTTCTGATGTTACTTCTACTACCTCTGTAAGGCTGTTCAGGTGGAGTTCCTCTTGAATGATGTGGGATTAAAAGAGGGAGAAATATGCAGTTCTCAGACCAGAGCTGGCTCTGTCGTGGGGTCCTAAAGTCCCGTAATACTCCCCAGTGGGGCCTTTGGCCTGAATTTATAGAAAGACCTTTGTGTGCCAGCTTTCCCATTGCAAAGCTGAAATCCACTTTCTCTTTGGTTTTCATCAATTTGTTGATGTAGCTGAAGGTCGAAAAGCTGGTGAGGCCTTCAGGATTTGCCCCTTGGCAACAGTGTGAGGGAGGCCACCTCCCTCATCCCCCTTACCCCCTACCATGAGCACTGTGGCTGATTCGAGAATTCCACCCCATCCCTCAAAGGGCAAGTGGGTCTCCACAGCCTGCTAGGCAGGCGCCTTGATTTGGAGACCGTTCCTTGAATAACCTGGTGAAACCAGGCTTTCTGGAGAGCCAAAAACTTTCTGTCCAGCCCAGCCAAATTGCCACTAGTTGTGTTTGTCCCCTGGCAGACAGGTAAAAAAATAGGTCTGTCTGTAGGGTTCTGTGAAATGAACCTGGGTGGTGTATGTTTCAGCACAAGGTTTGTATCCTCCTGGGGCCAAAGCCCATGCCCTCCTGGATAACCTGAAGCCATCTGGCTGGCCCTGTTTTGAATTTTGGGTTTCTCAGGACACAGTTTCTTTTCCCCAGGTGGAGGTACTGTATCTCCTCCTGACAACAGGATACACAGCTTATGATGTATTGCTGGCCTCGGTGTTTTGAGGTAGAGGGTGGCATACAGAGTTAATCTCGTTCTCCATCCTTTTTGCTATGGGCACAGGTCCAGGATCATAGTGAAGGGTCAGAGCTGGGGGCGGGGCAGTGCTTAAAGACCTTTTGAGTCCAACCTCTTCATTTATAAAGGCCCAAAGATGGAGAGTGGCTTGCGCAGTCACATGGCTGGTAAATGGCAGAGCAAGATTTGAAATCAGATGTTCATTTTCCTTCTATTCCATTTCAAGGTTCATCTGGTTCAAACTGACCTGTAGTTGGTACCATGGGGTGTGCTGCAAGGCTACTATGATGCCCACAGTTGGGATGTCCCATTGGGATGTCTTCTCTCCTATTGTTGTCCCCCACCCCCCAAGCAGGAAGGACAGGCATGGTCATGGCTACAAGGCTCTTCAGGAGAGGGCACAGAGAAGGGGCTCTAGCTAAAGAAGCTAGGTTCCTTCCATGGAGAGGAGGAAGGGCAGCCTCTCTTTTCTCTTTGAGCCTGGTATATATACCTCCCAGCTTCCTTTTCTCAAGCCATCAGCACATCCCAGAGCTGTAGTCCTTTTCTACTGTGGCCACACATGGAGCCAATGGGTTTTTGCCAGTTTTTTTCCAGAATGCAGATGGAGCAGGGGGTGGGTAGAATAGCCCAGAAGAAACCAACTGTTTGGCTGGGACTAGTCCCCTTCCCTCAGCATGAGAAGGAAGCAGGACTAGAGAAGGCTCTCTTCTCTCAAATATCACTGTCCTGGGTAGCCATCATCTTTTCAGATGATCACAGGGTTGGCCACAGTTCTATCTCATCAGGGGACATTTATGTCCTTAGGGGCCTTGTCAGGACAGGATAGTGACAGGAAACTCAAACCCAAAGATGCAGCTAAAACATGCCTAGCCCCACTTTGCAGCCAGAAAGATGTCTCTACATGTGGCAAATATAATTTAGAATAAACTTGAGTTAATCAGTTCATGAGAGCCATGGCTGATGGGTGCCAGCTGTTGGTAGAACCTGTGAGCAGATGGTATCTGCATATTTCCAAATTCTACTTTCCCAGGCAAGGTCGATAGACATGGAGTTTTTGTTTCCAATATTTGCTTGTCCCAATCTGTGATAATATGGTTCTTTATTAAAGTTTAAAAAAAAACATACAGCCACTCATACAACAGTAATCATTTGGAATGAGGATTAGGACATTCATTTCTTCACCAGTGGATCTAGTCTGTGTTCCTGATCAAATGCTTAGGCCTGGCTGAGAGCATTTCTGTGATTCCTGTGGTGTCCAGTGGTATCTGTTTAGAATTGTTGCTTGGGGATGTGTTTCAGTGCTGGTTTTCTTAGGTCCCCTTTGGCCCCAGTCATCTGCAGGCTATGAGAATATTAAGGGGTGGGGGACATGTTCTTGTCACTTTCTAGACTTCACTAGCTGTAGGATCACCTCGCAAATGCCACCTGGAGGATCCCAGAATCTGAGAGTTGGAAGGGATGTCAGAGGGCACCTAATCCCCCCTCCCCCGTATCTCCCTAGGAATCACTTCTAACACCCCCATGTTCTTCCTGGAGACCTCTAGTGATCCACCACCTCCAAAGCAACCCATTTGAGTCTTGGACAGATCTAATCGTTTAAGAAAGCGTTTCCTCATTTTGGGTTGAAATATCCCCCCTGATATGTAATCATTGGTCCTAATTCTGTCCTCTGGGGACAAGCTTAATCCCTCTTCCCCACAATAGCCCTTCAGATACTTGAAGACACTGATCATGTCCATGTTCCACCACTTCTCCCCCAAAGTTTTTTCTTCCAGGTTAAATATAGCCAGCCCTTTAACTGATCATCCTATAATAGTCTAGTTCTTTAGGAGATGTTCAGGCTCGCAAGGGAAGCTCTGGTTGCTCTTCAGGAACCACTTCATTTGATACCTAAATAAGCAGCAAGAAGCTGCCTCTTCATGGATGGGTACTCCACTTTGAAATGGAGCAGAGGCACCCAAAGGTGACTCGAACTAGAATTCCAATATGGACAGCATGCCATAGAAAGGGAAACTGAAATAGGAGAAGAGTAATCGATCCCATTGAACTTTCTCCTCCCATCCTCCCTTTTTTTCTAGTTAATACCCCTCAATAACCTGGGAATGAGGGACTGGCCTCTGTTAAAAACCCAAGTAAGGGCATGTAGGAAAGTGCTTGTATCATAACTTTATTAGGGGACTGCACTGCTATTATCTGATTTCTTTCCTTAAGAGATCTCCATTGAAATATGCAAAATGGCCAGAGAAACCCAGTCCTGGGAACTTGAGAGATGGTGGAGCTCAAGAATAACCCCAAAAGTTGGCATGGGTTTTGAGCAAATTACCTTTCACATGACAAGCCGTTAGTCTTCTAACTAACTAGTGTTTAGAGTTGGGGCATAAGGGAAAGAACCCACTGCCAGACAAAGGAGGTGAAAATGACAGCATTTGCAATTAGGAGTCAGTATATCTCTCTAACAAATATCCAGGGCAGCCTGCACCAAGTAGCAGCTGATCTGAAAGCAAACTGAGCCTCTGCTAGAATGATTTTCCCAGCATCCTGTAGTCCAAGGATGTATTTAATCGTCTGTGTTGTATTTATTATTCACTTTATTATTTAATTAGGTCTTAACCGAAGCACACTTTTTTAACGAATTATTTTTGGCATTGGGCTGACCTGATAGGTAGCAGTGATGTGATGTGTACTTTACTTGTGATGACTGTACTTGGGCTAAGGCCCTTTTGAGATGAATTTTAGGGAAGGGGGGAAATCTCCCTGTTTGGCATATTTCTGACTGAATAGACTATTTTTTGCTAACTTATCCCTAGCGAAGTGCTTTACATGGAGTTGACATCAGCTGAAAAGCAGAGCTGATATGACCTGAGGGCAGAATTCTCCACGTGGTTGAGCCAGTGATCTGAGATGAGCACTTTCTGGAAGGGGACAATCTCATCCCTCAGCCGTTCTGATTCACTCTGGGCATCTCCCAGCCTCAGCTCCACTGAGGGAGATGTTCAACATTCTTGTATTTTCTACGATCCACGTAGTATGTACTGTACTTTGAAAAAAGGATGGGGTTACAGGATAATTATCCAAGTCACGTTCCCTTGGCTGAACGTCTTTTTTTAAAAACAGCAATAATTAGCCATTTTAGAGAAAATGGGTTTGCATGGCATGTTGTGTGTGTATGTGTTTGCGTGCGTGTGTGTATGTGTGTATGTGCAGGGGGTACTGGTGGCAAAGGAGGTTGAAGTTCTGAAAGCAGTGGCAGCTACAGGCTCCCTGCTGTTGCCATTGGTGATGCCCTTGCAGAGTTCAATAGAGAATGATTGGCGGTTGAAGATGACTGCAGCTGAGCCCTCTTAGATTTCCTTGGACAACATCCATGCTGCATAGATTGCCTAGATGAATCTCTTTGATGATGAAATCTGTAAGTAATAAGGTCTAAAGTTCCAGGACATTCTTGGGCTTTCTGAGGGTGCAACCCTTTCAGGACTGGGTTGAATAGCTATTCCCATACTGGCACCGGCCACAAACAGAATGGTCGACTCTCTTCAGATGCTACATTGGGTTTTGGTTGTTTCTGCCAACCTATACCCTCTAATTGAATGCTAACATTCCTTGGCAAACAGTAATTCCATCTGGGATCAATGAATGTGGCTTTGTTACAGAGGGTGAAACCTAGCAGGGCACTTGGAGGATGTCCATATGTTGGTGAAAAGTCTAAGCTGGACATCTGGAAGGACTTCACCACAGTGTGTCAGCCCATGAGATATGCAAATTACACTTCACTAGACCCAAAGTCTTCAGGGGGTGGGTCCCCCTGGGTCAAGCACTATGCCTAGTGCTCTCAGTCTTATGTTGGATGAGTCAGACTGAAATTCCGTGTGTTTGGGGGAAGTTGTGTAGGGGGACAAGGATGAATGGTTTGTTGGTCCTCAAAAGTTGTGTTCCTGATGGCCGCTGTAACTGTGAAAATTAACCAGACTTGCTGTGATATGTTTGGTGAAATAAGGATATAATGTGGTTAACTTAAAAATAAAACAAATACTGAAAAGAGTCACGAGAATTGTGATATGAAAGCAAGTGACTGATGTAAATAAGTATGAATGAATTAAAAACATAGACCTTTTCTGGGTTTGTTTTATTTTATGTTTGCTTATTTTGTTTTTTTCTTTTTGTTCTTAAAATTGCATTGTGATGAAATGATTAGTGACTGTCCTCAGACCCCAGGAGGTGCCAAAAAGACCCCATGGAAAGGTCAGGGTTGGGGGTGGGGAAGGAGGGAGAAAAGCACTTCAGGAGATATAGTGGGCTAGGTAATTTACTTTTCTTTCAGCTGGCAAATGGAAAGTATCTGTGGTCCTCACTGGACAGGCCTTGGCCCGTGGGCTTCTGGGTTTCAGTTTGCTATTTGTAGTCACCCAAGATTGCTGACTGATGATGGGAGATAGAAGGAAATTGTAGACTGAACCAGCCCCAAGTGGCAGGACCTCTGCGAGTTTGGGAGGACCTGTAAGGGTCAGGAATAGGGCCAAGTGCTTGCACCCAGTGGTGGGTGGGGATTCCTGGCAATGGAAGGGGTGGGGGGTTTTGCTGCCTGGCCCATGTATGATGTGTAATCAGGGAGAGTGTTTGAATGGCCTCTCTCCCTGCCAGCACGTCCCGATGCTGCTGTTTTTTTCAATAAAATCAGAATTAAAGGAATAAACTCTTTTCTCATTGTTTTTTTCTGGGGATCTTCTAGGGACCAATGCCCCCCTCTCTCTGTGGGAAGGAACATTCATTCATTCATTCATTCAATCAATCTTTTAAACATCTGCTCTTTGGCACAATGGGAGGTGCAAAGTTTAAGTCCCTGTCCTCATGGAGCCTACAAAGTCTAGTAGAATGATAAGCCAGATTTGTAGATAACCAAGATTCTCCATTTTATAAGTTATGTTCATTAGGTACAAAACAAAGCGCTAAGTGACACTCTTCTCCTGGACCATGGTAACCTGTTACAGCCATGTGTTTGCTCAAAGACAGACTCGACGTTGATGGTGTCTGTTATAAGACTTCTCCCAGATGCCTCTGCTTGAGCTCATGTGGTTGGGTTCTAGGAGCTCTGCCTTAGGTCCTGAAGCCTACCTCAGCTTTCCCCCTTGCTTTCCAGTCTCTGTTCATTGTTGTGGGCATCTGTGAAGTGGGCATGTTTGGATTCTATTTTAACAGGATTGCTTCACCAACAGAGGTGTGCCCATTGCCTTCAGGCACATCTAGGCGCTATGAGCATCGGAATGCCGGGTGCCACATGTGTGATTCTTTCTCCATAGGGTGGGAGAGCTGTGGTTTGTCAGCTCACAGATTTAAAGCTAGGAGGAATCTTAGAAGCCATAGAGTACAGGCCTCTTATCAGACGGTTGAGGAAACTGAGACTCAGAGAGATCTGCACCCCTGGCTTAAAATCAAAATGTCAGGAGTCAGCAGGAACGTTAAAAACCATCTAGTCCAATCATATTATTTTACAGAGTAGGAAATGAAGTCTTGTAGAGGGTGAGTAACTCAAGGTTTGGAGAAAAGTGTACTTGATCTGAGGACCCTGGGCATATTCTTATGAGGGAAGTCAGCTGGGGAAGAGCCTTGGATTAAAATTCAGAGGTCTTGGGTTCAAATTGCCTTTCTGTTCCTTACTAGTTGTGTGATCTTGGGCCAAGTCACTTGATCTTTTTGGGCCTCAAAATTAAATGAGGTGGCCCCTCCCCACTAAAATCTACGATCCTGTGACTTCTGGCCCATTTCCGCGGAGCTCCATTTTCAAATGGGAGTGTGGCAAAGACTGACATCCCTTAACCTTCCTTTCTCCCCCTCCAGATCTTGCACCTGAGCCCCAGGACCCTCCCTTGTCTCCTCTTATTCAAAAAGGCCATGCTTCTTATCTGTTTGAGAAAGGAGGGGTAGCTTCTCTCCAGGCCACTTCCATCTGTCCTCACCTGGCTTTTGCATAAACCCTCCTTTATGGAGTCTAAAGACTCCAGTTTGTTGCTTCCAGTTCCCCAGGCCTCACTAACAGAAGGAAGAAAGGAATGATGGGTTGGTCCAGCCCTGAGGTGCTCTTGAGAGCCTCAAATGGTGGTCCTTGTTAATAATTTTTATGGTTGACTTTTTATTAAGGTGTCTAATTTAAACATATAATTTGAGAAATTTTACCTGGTTGCACAACTCTATATGCTACAAACAGGGAACACTGGGGAAGGGGAGGTGAAGAGAAGGGGAGAGAAAGAGAAAGAAAGGGTAAGAGTTGGGGTAGGCCTGAGTATGACCTGTGGGTAGGATAGATTACAATCTCTCCCTAACCTCCATCCATTCATCCATCCATCTAACAAAAAAAAGGTCCATAAAAAAGGCCACCTTCTGCTGCTGGGGAGACTCTATCTAGACTCTCAAAGGCCAGGGCATCCCAGTGCCAAAGAGTCCTTCCAAGTTGGAATGACTTTGATCAAGTCCACACCTAGTGAGGAGTCGACTGTGTCTGGGGCCCTAAAAGGAACAGTAGATAAGTGTCTCTAGGCTCAGCACTGGGCTGGGGAAGGATGATGAATTTTTCACCACAGCTGCCATGGAAGAAGACCTATGAAGGCATGAAGGGCTGCAGTTTATGTTAATGGAGCCAGAAGGTATGGAAAGGTTGGAGGCAACCTTCCACTTCACTAGGACAGATGGCCTCTGAGGTGAGCGTCTGGGATTCTGTAATCCTACATGTAAGCACTGTGCTAGGCCCCAAGGACACGGAGTTTGGCTAAGTTAGGATTCCTGCCCTCCAAAAAATGACCTGAAATTTGATTAGCAGGTTACGCTGGCCTCTTTCCCACAACTTTCCATGGCCCCCAAACCTGTCTCAAGTATTTACAGTATTGCTGTTCTAAAATTAGAGTGATCACAACTTGTTCTGTACCCAATAAAAGTCACTTTACAGTAGACTCTCAATTAGGTACCTTGTCTGTTCTCCACCCCCCACCTTGTCCCATTCCAGGGCTGTTGTAAGGTTCTCCAGCTCAGCTTCCCTGCTCCTCCCCAGCTCACCTTGTGTGAGCTTCCTGTCATTCATGAGGACAGGTCTTAGGAGGGGGCTGGAAGGAATCCCAGAGGTTTAGTCCAACTGTCTTACCTTAAAGAGGAAGCAATTGAGGCCAAGACAGGTCAGTGACTTGTCCAAGGTCACACAGACAACAAGTGGCTATGTCATCTAGAATAAATCCTGTCCCTGCCTTCTCTGTACCTCAGTTTCATTACCTATAAAACTAGGGGGTTTATCTAGATGATCTATGTGTGAAGTCTCTTTCAGCCTCAAATCCTACTGAGATCCTAACTCATAAGGTTCAATCTAAGATCGTCTGAGCCTGACGGTACCCATGTGTGCCTCCATGCTCTGCATTTCAGATCCCATAATTTCCCCCTCCATGGCCTGAGAAAGGGATGGCCAACACTCTGAGGGAGACAGAGCAGGGACTGTGTCTCATTTCAGGGGTATCTCGGCCAGGGGCCCACCTGACCTCATTGGGAGCTGCCATCCTCTCTCCTCCCCAAGGACCTGTTAAGAGAAAGTGAGTCCTAAAGTTGATCCTTCTAGGGTGGCTTGCGGTCAGTGTGGCCCTGCGCAGGATCCTCACAGAATCATGGAATACCATAATAGAAGAGCTTGGGGGATCTCAGAACATAGAACACGGATGTAGTGCTCGCTACCAGTCCAACCATTCCGTAAAATTCTTAGACTTGCCTGGGGTTCCAGAGACTATGGATGGCAGAGTCAGTACCAGGACCACAGCTAGTCTTCCATACTCTAGGACCAGTGCTCTATGCAAGATGGCACCACCTAGCCACCCAATAAGCGCTATAAATTTTCCTAAATGTGATCCAGGCCTGATTGCTTCCTCCTGTTCAGTTCTAGGCTTCCTCGATGGGCTGCCCAACCAGCCTTATGTTACGGTCTTGAGAATGGGCATTTTTCACCCACTTTGTTCTTCTATCTTGGCACATTCTTATCATCCCAGTTTGCAGCCACAGCCGTTATCCTTGACTCTTCCTCCCCCCCCCCATGTCTAATCAGTTGCCAGTTTTACGACTGTAGACTCTAGAACGTGTCTTGGGTCATTCCATTCTAATTCAGACCTTCATCACGTGTTTCCTAGACCATTGCTATGGCCTCTTATTTGATCTCCCTGTCCCTCTCCAGCTGCAATCCCCCTGGGAAATATCCCATAAGATAGTCCTGCTTCCTCCCTTCCTCCCCTCAGATCCGGCTCCAAATAGTAATAATAACAACACTAATAATGACAAAAATAACAACGTACTTTTCTATTTTTAGTACTTTCCTCATATCTATGAGCATCCCCATTCTACAGAGGAGCAGAGGAGCTGATAGGCTCAGAGAGGGATGTGACTTGTCTATGCTCACACAGCCTAGCAAGTATCGCCACCAGGACTCAAACAGATGCCAGTGCGCTTTCTGCTCTACCACTGTGCCTCTGCAGATTAGGCGACGAGGTCTACGAGATTCTTGGGGTGACAGGCCACATCCTTCTGGGCAGCAGGGCTAGGTCTGGGGCTCCAATCACCTCCACCCTCCTGCTTGCACCCGCAGCATCTTCAGGGGGGCATGCTAAGTCCCTTGGCCATCCCACTGTGTCTACCTGCAGCATTAGAATGTGTAGTAGTGTACAGGGGTGGACTGTATGCTAAGACTTAACTTCCCTTGCAGCAAATGGCCTTGCTGACCCCTGGAGGTAAACTGGATCGTTCTTGGGAACTCCGTTTGAAAGATGCTTCCAATAAGCATTTGAATTCCTCACTGTTTCACCTTCTTTCTCCACCCCCTCCATGGAACCATCCACAGCATTACTGGGTAGATCTAGCATCCAGCACGGGAAGGGTCCTTAGGAGTAATTTACTCCAAACAGCAAATTTTTCAAATAGGGAAATTGAGGCCCTGAGAAATGAAAGGACTTCTCCAAGGAGAGGAAATGGTAGTATCAGGCTTCGCATGCAGAATTGCTGACCCCTAATTCAGTGGGGCTTCCTCCAGCTCATCGCAGCTGCATCCCTTTGCAGGAGCTTACTTTGGACAAAACAAAGAAATGGCTGCCTGGGGAAACCAAGGTCGATACTGAGAAGCTTCCCCAACAGTCTGGCCTTTGCATTTGCTCAGAGATGGATGAGAGGACAGTTGGATCGCCCTGGCCTGGGAGTCTGACCTTCCCAAGCACCTCAGAAGTTATCTAGTCCAATCTCCACTGGAGGAGGAAGGAGTCCCTGTACAACATTCCTGATAAACTGTGGCCTAGCTTCTGCTTGAACCCCACTGCTGATGGGGAGCTTTCTGCCTTGTAAGATAGCCCAGTCCACTTCTGGACCCCTCTGTTTGCCCGGAAGCTCTCCCTCACATGGAGCCAAAACTCTACTTCCTTTTAGCTTCCTGCCCACTGGTACCCAGTTCTAACACTTTCACCTAGGAATCTTCCAAATATTTAATGACGGGTCACATCTCTGTTTAACCTTCTCTTCCGCAGGGTCCATATCCCTAGCTAGGTCTTTGGGATGGTCCTTAGGGAGCAGAGTTTCACGTCCCCAGTCATTGGTGGCCCTCCTCATCTCAACAGACTTTTCCTAAAATGCTGTGCCCAGACCCAGACACAGTGAATTCCAGATGGAGTCTGCCCAAGGCAGGGCCCCGGAGGGTGGTGCCAAGTGCACCTGATCAAAATCCAGAGGACAGAGACAGTTTAAGTTTACAGGGTGCTCAAGTAACAGCTCTCCCCTTCCCCCCCACCCATGATTCATGAAATATTTATACAGAAAACACAAGTAATGGTAGAACAGAGGAGACTGAATCTGAGCTGGCAGCGGGCACCCTCTTAAATCTGTTTTGTAACCTTTTCTTTAAGGGCTATTGACACCAGAGAAAGGAGCACACACCACACAATGAAATGTCTCTTTGTGTGTGCACACATATAAGAGGGGAAAACAATTAGAAAGTACATTGGTTGGGATCTTGTTTATTCTTCTAGTCTTAAGGTTAGCCATTTGTGTAAGTGAGGTAATAACCATTATTTTTATAGTGTTTTAAGGTTTGCAGTGTGCTTTACATATTTTATCTCATTTTATTTGATCCTCATGACCCTGTTATATAGGGGCTATTAACTCCATTTGACAGATGAATAAACTGAGGCTGAGAGAGGTTTAACTGATTGACCCAGTGTCACACAGTTAAATAAGTGCCTGAGACAGCATTTGAACTCAGGTCTTCCTGATTCCAAGTCTGGCACTCTATATACTATGCCACCAAGGTCTGTCATTACCAAAAGCATCAGGAGCCTTGAATGATAGATGCTGTGTTTGAATTTCTCACAATCTGTGTTTCAGGGAAAGAATTTGGGCTCAGTCATCACTTTCAAATATGATTTCTGTATTGAAGATAGGCAATCTTGCCCATGCTAACAACTGACTGTTTTTCTTGAAGAAATAGAAAACAAATTCTGAATTTGCTAATTGTTTTTCCCCATTGTAGATGTTAAATTCATGCACACAAATATACACATATACTCACCTTGTATAATAAGTAGCAGGATCCTGAGCAACAAGTAACCATGTAGCTTGAAGGAAGGCAGGTGTTCGCACGGAATGGAGAATACTCCCTGCCATGCAGAGGTGAAGAGAGCTTTGATGCTATGCAGGGCCAATTCTCCCTGGTTGCTTGCTCCCAGAAGTGCTTGGGCTGTAAGAACAGCTGAATCTGTGGGTAGCTGACTACACCAGTCCTGCTGCCAGGCTAATCAAAGGGGCCCAATGTTTTTGACTGAACTGGATTACACATCCAATAAGAGACTGTATGATGTTTCAACCCACAGTATGGAATCCTAGGCTTCTTCTGCATGTTATCAGGGTGTGTGTGTGTGGGGGGGGTGGAGAGGGAGGGAGGGGGGAGAGATAGAGAGAGAGAGAAAGGGAGGGAGGGAGGGGAGAGACAGAGAGAGAGAGAGAGAGAGACCCATATGGCAGGGTGTTGGTGATATTCATTGGTGTCACTGTTGGGTTCAGCATTGTGGCAAGTGCTGCTCTAGAACCCACACTGAGCCTGCACCAGTACGTCGGGGAAGCAAGCAGTGATGATTCTGTGGTCAGAGTCCACCCAGCGCTGTTCATGTCCATGAAACCAGAGCTCACAGAAGAGAGCTCAGTAGTGGGCACCAGGCAGACAGAGAAGTTGCTCTGTCAATGCTGGGACACTTTTCCCAAAGATAATAACGTCTGCTTACCCAGCTTCCTGACAACCTCCATTACTCAGGGCACAGTTGCAAATGTTTGACTGGTAGAAACAGCCAGGGTTGGGGGTGAGCAGGAGGGAGGGGGGAAGAGGCAGGGAGTCATCCTCAGACCTCCACCCAGAGCTGACTTCTGCAGAGTGAGCACAACTGCTTCCTGATTCCACAAGCCGAATTCTGAGGTTTCCCTTAGCAACCTTCAATTCTGCCTTGGTTAAGGCAGATTAGAAGCAGCAGGCTGAGGTTTCTCCAGCACCAATAGGTGCCTCATAAGTGCTTGCTGACTTGAATAGAACTGACTTGACACAGACAGCAATGAAAAGTGCAACAGGGGCTGGATTCCAAGCCGGGAGACTGGCATCAGTCACTTCCTGTCTCTCTGACCTTCAGTAAGTCTCTCTCCAGATGTTAGCTGCTTTACCTATAAACATTAGGGAGTTGGACTAGGGCGCCTCTAAAGTCCCCTCTGATTCTGGATCTGGTATCCTAGGACACAGATGACAGACAGAAGAATAACCAAGGCCTCCTGGCCTGGAGCTGTCTAATGCAGAAGTAAAAGACCCCACTAACTCACCTAAACTCTGAGAGTGGCACTGTCTTAGGCCAGGCTAATACTAGTATTTAAGAGGATTTAATACTGGCAAGGACCCTCAAGATTGTCCAGCAAAGGTTCTCTACCTTTTCTGTCATGGGCCTCTTTGGCCATCTGGCGAAGTCTATAAACTGATGACTTCTTTTTTCCTAACTGAAAGAAATGCTAAATTTCAGTTAAAAGGTTAGCAAAAATTTATTTTTTTATCTCATCCAAGTTCGTGGACCCCTCTGAAATCTATCTGTACATCTCAAGGTATAAAAGCCTGAGCTAGCCCAACAGAAGGGACTCAACCAAGATCAGTAGGGAGTAATGAGCAGAGGCAGGGTTTGAACCCAGGCCTTCTGACACCAGATGGCACGGGAATGTGTGGACAGCAATGAGGAGACCAGTCCAGCTGGAATACAGGGCATGTGAAGGGAACATAATAGGAGAAGCCTGGCAATGTACATAGAGCTAGACTTGTAAAGGTCTTCCTAAATGCTACAGGGAGGGGGTTGGACTTGCTCTTGTAGGCGACAGGGCCACTGAAGTTTCTTGAGCGCGAGAATTATGTGATCAGAACTGTATCTGAGGAAGGTTAGTCTGGTGGCTTGTTCAGTAAATCAACACTTGGGTATTAAGCTCCAAATGTGCTAGGCACTAGGGTACAAACAAAGAAGTGAGATAATTCCTACCTTCAAGGAGTTGGGATATAATGAATAAGGAAATATAGGGCCCAGACAAAATAAATACAAATTGATTGGGGGAGCATGGGCAGTGACAAGGAAGGGGTGGCGCCTGGGCTGGGCCTTGTAGGGAGCTAGAGGTCTGGAAGGAGCTAAGGGAGAGGACCTGGGGGGACAGCCCACACAGAGGCTCAGCGATGAGAGACAGAGGTCATGTGCACAGGAACAGCACCTCAGTACACACAGCTCGTGATGAAAGAGACGGAACCAGGGGGGCGAGCCAGATTCCATTTCCTGAGGATGGAAAAATTGGGTCACAGACTATTTGGGTTGGGAGGATTCTTAGAGATGATGGAGTTTAACTCCCTCATTTTACAGACAATAAAACTGAGACACGTGAAGAGCAGGGATGTACCCATGGTTTATTATTTTCTTTTTGGTCCAATCATTTTTATTTCATCAATCCTCCAATGGAAATTGCCATCCTAGGATATCAGAAAGTTGCCAAGGACACTGAGAAGTGACTTGCCCCAGGCCACACAGCCAGTGCTTCAAGTCTCTTTCCTAAGTCTCAACCCAGATTCTTGGCACACAGTAGGTGCTTGTTAAAGCATATGGACTTTTGCCCATAATGTGGAGCTCCTAAAATGCAGGAATGCCTCACTCTAGAGATCTGAGTTTGAATCTTGACTTTACACCTTTAATTTACTGGCAATACAGCACAGTGTATTGGAAACAGAGTCAGACTCTTAGATTTTGAGAGCTGGAAGCAATCTCGGTGGCTGTAAGTTACAGACAAGTTGCCACTATCCATTGCATGGGGTCGAGGGAGATGCCACACTAAAAAGACCAACTAAAAATAAACACTCCTCAAGAAACAAGTGTTCACTCCAAAGGGTTTATCCCTTTTTTTATTTGTCACAAAGAACAGAGTGGGGTGAAGATGGGGGCTGGTGAACAAACAAGCTGGGGTATGGCCCCCAAGGCAGGCTAGGGAAGGATGAAGGGAAATCTGGGCAGGAGAAGCCCACGTGAGGCTCACACTGCTGAGGGTAAACAGGTTCTCTGGTTCACAGGAAAAAAGGGAGCAAAAAAACAAGGCCAAGGATACACCTATGAACACACACTCAGCAAAACACAAAAGTCAAATGAAAGCCAAACATTCCGCCCCCAGACTCCTCTGTGGCGCCGTGGTTTGAAACCCAAGCAGGGCAGTTTTGCCCTGGAAACTGTTGGCAGACGCCCGGGGTACACACAGCTGCACACACTGAGTTTTTCCAATGGTTGTCTCTGTTATGCTCAAAGGGAGATTGTCACCCACCCTCACTTAATATGGTTGGTACACTGTACGTAGTGCTGAAAATGGGGTGGGGAAAGATCTGGACCCCTGTGGGCAAGCCGCTTAACCTCTTTCAGCCTCAGTTTCCTCATTTGACAAATGGAGATAAGAATATCCGCAGGGCCCGCCTCACAGGGCAGTTAAGATCTAGAGAGATGCGGCAAATGCTTTGCAAACCCAGAGTGCTATGAAAATGCCAGTCACTATAATCGACGATCCAGTGGCTTTACGGAGCCAAGAGAATTTTGCCGGGAAGGTGTGGGGATTTCCTCCAGGAGAGGGGGAGGGAGAGGAGGGTGATCGCTTCAGCAAACCAGCACCATGTTTGCTGCATGTCTGCTGACCGACCGATCCTCGAGGCCGAGCGCTCAGGGACATTTGAGGGACAATGGCCGAGCAGCTCTGCATCCACCCTCATACCAAACTGAAACCATTCTAGAATAAAGGAGACTCACTCCCTTTTAAGGTTTGCAAAGCTCTTTCCTCCCAGCAACCCGGTGAGGGAGGTGGTGCAGGGATTATCGTCCCCATCTTTTGGACCAGGAAATTGATGCTGCCAGAGGTTACGTGAGCCGGCCACGGTCACCCCTGGGATGTTCACGCGAGTGCCTGGGGGGTGATGAGGCACGTCTAGGAGGCAGGAGGCTGACCATCAAAGGTGGAGGGCAGCTGGCTCCACCTCTCGGCTGCGCGGTGTGGCCAGGAACAAAAGTCGCTCCCCGCCGGCTACCCCGGCCAGCGCAGGACAATGCGCTGGTACAAACCAGTCTCAGGCCGCTGCGGTTGCCTGGGGCTACAGACATAATGAAGCCGAGAAATGCACCCGCAGAGCTCGAGGTGCTGCTGGGGCTCCACGGGGGCCGCTGTTGACCTAGTGACCGAGGCCGGCCGGGCTGTGCTGGGCAGCACCGGGCGCCACCTCCGGGAAGGGGCTCAGGCAGCCCCACGACCGGCCCGTGGCGAGGCTCACTTTCAGGGGAACCTGCGAGAGAGATGGCACCAGGTGGATGCGGGACCGGGACTGGGGCGCCACTGGTGGCTGAGCTCTGGCTGGGGGGGGGCCGGGGAAGTGGAGCGAGTCCCCGTGGCCACACGGGTTCCGGCTATGAATGTCCTTAATAATAACGAGTCTCACGAGTGCCCGAAGGCCAACAGAGGCTCGGAGGTCTAGCGACTTCCTCCAGGCCACTAAGACTGGATAGCCGGGGCCGAAGCCCCAAGAGCTTCTTCAAGACCCGGCATTTCTATGGTGCTTTACACGCACCGTCGCATTATCCTCACAAACGTTCCTAAATGATGTCAGTCATGTGGGGCCTTTGGACTGGTGAGAGAGGCGGACATTACAGTGGACAAACACGGCGTTCATTCGGGGTCAGATGACCCAGGTTTAACTACCTCGATCTACTACCTGCCACCTGTGTGACCTTGGACCAGTCACTTCGGCCCAAGCTCCTCAACTGTAAAATGAGACAGCGGGACAAGATGATCTCCAAGGCTATAGCCCGAGAGAATGCTAGGTTCTTCTGGTCCTTGACAAGGCGTTAAAAACAAGGAGCACCCAACTGCCAAAGGAACTTAACACTTCATTAAGGAGACACTGAGGTATAGTGGAAGGCTTTTACCAGGCTCCTCCCCAGCACAGCTCCACATCTGAGTAGTTTTTTGGAATTAAACATTTATGCATATAGTAGGGACAAGGCACCGTGTTACAGCTCAAGAGAGCAGGCAAGGCAGGTATTACGATCTCCACATTGCAGATGAACAAGTGGATTGCCGGAAAGAGGCTCACTTGTTCTGACAGTCAATGGCACAGCCAGCTCTCAAACCCAGGCAGCCTGGAAGAGCACTCTCCCCTACAGGGAATAGCCAGGATAAGCAATTGTAGGATTTAAAGCTGGAAGGGCCTTCAGAGACCATCTAGTCTTATTTACAGATGAGGAAACTCAAGCCCCCAGAGGGGAAATGACCTGCTCAGGGTCACACCTTAGTCAGAAAACGTCAGAGGCACTTTAAACTTGGCTCTCCTCCCTTGACATGGAGGGCTCTGTCCATTGGAGCACACTCAGCTCAGGTCCCTTGGAGAGTTCCAGACTGAAGGCCTGCTGTGCCTGGTTTCCCTGGTTCTACCTGTATGTATTTCACTAAGTAGAGGAGCCCTCAAGGAGTCCTCCGGGCCTCTTGGTGTAGCAATCTTACCACTATCTCTTCACCTTTCATCACTGGAGATTCAAATGGGAGACAATTTATTGCTTCCAAGCTGAGCCTTTAATTTCAGCTGAAGGTGAACATGGTGCTAAGCAATTACTACTACAACTACTACTATAGACTAAATATACGTGTGGTATATACTTGTCTGTGGTGGTAGTAAGAGGGAGGTGTCCTAGAACTGTGATTTCCTTGCTATCTAATAAGGCTCAATTGTTTTGTAGGCTTTAGAGCTAAAAGATTCCTTAGATATAATCTGGTTAACATCCCTGATTTTACAAATGCAGAAACTGAGGTCCAGAGTGGTTAAATGACTTGCTCATGGTAACATGGGAAATAAGAAGCAGAATTAAAATCTGACCTCAGGTCTTCTGACCCCAAACCCTGTGTGCCATCACATACTGCAGAAGGGCTCAGCAGAGACAAGGTTAGTATTGGCTGCAGCCTTTGGCAGTGGATACTTATGTGGATACTAACTTAAAAGGTTTCTTTAGCCTTCACTGAGACGAAGGACTTTTCCCCAGATTAACAGTCACCTCAGGAGTGTGAGTCTTGCCATTTTAGGGAAGAAGCTAGATGACAAAAGTGCTTCTTTCCCAAGGAAGGACGTTCCTTAGAGCGCCCACTCCAGGCGACAATGCTGAGAAGTCAAGGAATGAACCAGGGAGCTGAAATCCACACCAAGGTGTGTGTGGGAACAGGCCTGGGGATGTTTTTTCAGGCAACCCAAGAAGGCAACATGGAAGGTAGCACAGTAGAGTGGAAGGGCGAAAGAGCTGGGTTTGAGTCTTGGCTTTGCCACTTACATTGCGATCTTGGGCCTCATTTTCCTTCTCTTGTGAAATGGAGACAGTAATACTGACCTGACCTATTTCATTGGGGGGTGTTGTGAGGACTCTAGAATTTAGAGTTGAATGGGACCTTAGACCTGATCCCTTTATTTTCATAGAGGGGAAATTGAAGTCTAGAGAGATCATTTGACTGCCAAGGTCACAATCTGATCAGGAGTCCACCTGGTATTTCAACCCAGACCTTCTGACTCCAAGCTAAGTGATCTTTAAGGGTAGGCAAGTCAACTTACCTCTCTGAGCCTCACTGTCTTTACCTATAAAATGGGAATAGTAATACTTGTTCTATCTATCTTAGAATTATTGTAAGGATCAAAGGAGACAATGTAAATGAAATGTTTTGTACTTGCAAATTGCCCAGTGGGAGGTGGGCCAGGAAAGGCAGAGAAAACAAGTGAACTGCAAATTGGTCAACTTTAAAAACTCCGCTGGCAGCTCTAATGCTCACGTGGCTGGTTAATGAGGTTGAAGCAAAAGGTCACAATGAGATTTTTAAAGTCCCGGGGAACCTCCTTTACCTGGATTTCTCCTGGTCCCCACTGGCAATTGAGAATTACCTACCCAGGGGGTTGGAATCTTTTCCCTTCTCCCCTCCTCTCATTTGAGTGACTTGGTACAAAAACGGATTCCTGTTTGAAAACAGGCATGAAGGAGTGTGGGGCTGGTTGGAAAAAGAAAAATGGAAAATTGCTGGGAAGTGATGGCACATGGGGGGTTGAGGGCAACTCTAGAAGTCTTGTCCTCATCTCAAAAGAGGGAGATGGCACCTAACAATGGGACAACTGTAGCAACTCAAGCTTGCTTCGCTTGGGAAACTCTGTAAGATGTGGAGATGAGGACATGTGAGACATGGCAGGATGGTGGAGAGGGAAGACGACTGGCCCTATTCGCACCTGTGACTGGCAGAGAGCGCTTGTTGCAGGCCTCTGCCAATGAAATGCTCATATTTGGACTGTGAGCAACCACAGGGATTTGTATTAGGGAATCTTTGGGACAAAGGGTCATTCATTAAAGCATTTGCTTCAATAAAAATATCTTTGGGAATACCAGGAACTGTGTGTCTGCAAGGTAGAGGATTTGTTCTTAGTGTATTAGGGGAAGCACATACACTTTTGTTCCCAAGTTTCTTGGAGGGGATGAATCAAAAAGAATAAGAAAATCCTCCCAAGTGTATCTCGGCTCTGTTGTCATGACTGGACACTGCTGGTTTCCTCCATACCCAAACTGACAACAGCCTCTGCATGGCAGTAGGCCCCAAGAGGGTCAGTCCCTGATGAGTTTAGCCCCTGTGCACATTCCCTGCACTCGTCGGCCTGAATCTCCTACCTTCAGATACAGTCCTTTGGCCTGGATGCTCTGCAGTGACTCCATGGTCTCTTTGACAAGTGCTGTGATCAAGACAGAAAACAAAGACGTGAGGTTGCTCCCAAGGTGCCTGGACGTTTTGTATGACGGCGAATACAAAAACCATGCTTTGGCTTCCATTGCTGGTCTGGAAGTACTTTCCTTTGCCGGATACCTGCATTCCGTCATTGCTTCCCTACTCCAAAGTCTTCAGATTCGAATCTCCTCCATCAGGCGTCAGAGCCTTCCCCCGTCTGGCTCCTGCCTGTGATCCCTGCCCTCCCTCCCCTCTGCCTTGTAGGGCTTTTAGCTTCCTTCAAGGCTCAGCTGAGGCGCCACTCCCTACTGGAGGCCTCTCCTCAGCCCTCCCAGTTCTCAGCCTCCCGACATCATTCTGGGTTTGCTAGCCTGGAGGGCGGGGATAACTTCACCTTCACTTACTACAATGCCTGCTGCACAGCTAGTGCTTAATGAATGAGCATTGAACTGAATTAAATTCCTGAAAAATTGCCTATAAAATGCATTTATATAGAAGGAGTCCTCTTTTCACCCTGGCTTCCAGTGAAAAATTGAGGTACATGTGAGATCCTATTGTAACTTACTCTGTGAGACTTTCAAGTTTTTTTTGTTGTAGTGGATGTATGGAACTGTGGGCCTTGCCAAGCTCTTTGTTTTGCAGCTCTGATGCACTTATCATGTATCACTAGATTGATCACAGGTATTGGTGTGAATGCCCTGTCCTCTGTCTATACTGCAAGCTCTGTAATAGTAGGCACTGGGTCTTATCAAACATCTTATCTCCCCAATTGAACATAGGGCCCTGTACATAGTAGGTGCTTAATAAATGTTTGCTGAAGGAATGAATGAGAAGAGCTTGAGTCTTGGGTTTGAGCCTTGGTTCTTTAAATATGATGCAGTTACTTCACCATTCTGAACCTCAGTTTTCTAATCTATAAAGTAGGCACACAATAAAGTGAGTATTCCTACTCTCACAAGGTTGTTTCTGTGTGTGTGTGTGTGTGTGTGTGTGTGCAACTGGGGTTAACTAACTTGCCCAGAGTCACACAGATAGTAAGTGTCAAGTGTCTGAGGCTGGATTTGAACTCGGGTCTTCCTGACTCCAGGGCCAGTACTCTATCCACTGCACCACCTAGCTGCCCCTACAAGGCTGTTTTGAGGGAAGCACCTGATAAACTGTAAACTCTACAGAAATGTAAGCTTGCTATAGTTATTGTTGGTGTTTCTGTTGATGCTATACCACTACACCAGGAGGTCGTCCTGGTACTAGGGGCCTAGAGGGTGTGCCATGAAAGGCTCAACTGGTGAAGCTAGAGATGTTTAACCTGAGGAAGAGGGATTAGATTTGTTCTGCTTGGCCTCAGACAGCAAAACCAAGAGGGATGCATGGCAATTACAGAAACAAATGTAGGCTTGAGGTAAGAAAGAACTTCCTCTCCAGAAGTAGAATTCTTTCCCTCAGGTGGGGGTTTCCCTGGAGGTCTTTAAGCGAAGGTTGAGAGACACTTTTATTACATCATGGAGGGAATTCTTCTTTAGGTACCTTTTGGACTAGATGGTCTCTGGGGGTCCTTTTCAACTCCTAGGTTCTGTGATTCTGTGCAATCACATTCTCAGCCTGGGGCGTATAGATGGGGGGAGAACCCAGATCTAGGTTAGCAAGTGAAAAGGAAGTGATCTGAACCTAGCAGGAGATGGAGGGTAGAGTCAAGCACACAGACCATTTTGACCTCATGGATCACTTTGGTTGCCATGGTAGATATTTGGTAGGTATTTAGGGAATGTAGGTGGGCTTTTGTTTGCATACACACACACACACACACACACTATTCTAATCTGATGCCTTAGACTGGAATGAAGGTGATGCTGGATTCTTAAAGGCCATACCAATAGTGATATAGCCCTGGCTGGTTCTTCCCACATGGAAAGCTTCTGCCATTGAAAGTTTGAATCACCTGTCTGAGGATCAGCTTGGTTTTGTACACAGAACCCTATCACCAGTAGGATGGACATCAGGGGATGAATTCTTTGGCCATGGAAATCCATGTAACAGAGAGAGATAGATTTGGAACTGGAAGGTACAATACAGAATTGAAATTGAAACAACAGAGGTAAAGAATTTTCTACAAGGTTTCACACAGGGAGTAAGTAGCCCGGCTAGGATTCAAACCCAGGCCCTATAACCCCAAATCCCGGTTCTCTTTTCACCACCTCTATTTCTCCCGTGTGGCTAGTTTTTGCTTTGGCAAAGGGGCAGAAAAGGGACCAGAAAGGGTTAAGAATCACACTACAGTTTTTAATAAGTGTTAATTTAACTGCTGGTTTTCTCTCCTTGACCAACGAATGGACTCTGTGCCAGAGGAGCTGAACCATATCAACACAGACATTCTTGCTATAAATGAACCAGAAGACATTAAGGAAGTTGCAGATATATGAAAGGATGGCTCTTAGGTATTTGTTTTGGTTTGTACTTAATAGTATTTTATTTTTATCTAATTACATGTAAAGATAGTTTTCACCATTCATTTTTGTAAGATTTAGCTCCAAATTTTTCTCCCTCTCTACTTCTCCTTTTCCTCTCTCCTTCCTCCCCCCCAAGAGAGCAAGCAATCTGATATAGGTCATACATATACAGTCATATTAAACATAGTTCCACATTACTAATGTTGTGAAAGAAGAATTAGAACAAAAGGGAAAAAACACAAGAAAGAAAAAACAAAAAACAAGTGAAAATAGTATGCTTTGATCTGCATTCAGACTCCATAGTTCCTTCTCTGGATATGGATAGCATTTTTCATCACGAGCCTTTTGGAATTGTCTTAGATCATGGTATTGCTGAGAAGAGCTATGTCTATTATAGTCGATCATCGCACAATGTTGCTGTTACTATGAACAATGTTCTCCTGGTTCTGCTCACTTCACTCAGCATCAGACCATACAAGTCTTTCCAGGCCTTTCTGAAGTCTACTTGCTCATCATTTCTTATAGCACAATAGTATTCCATTATATTCATATACCACAACTTGTTTAGCCATTCTCAAACTGATGGGCAACCCCATAATTTCTAATTCTTTGCCACCACAAAAAGAGCTGCTATAAATATTTTTGTACATGTGAGTCCTTTTTCCTTTTTTATGATCTCTTTGGGATACAGTCCTAGTAGTGCTATTGCTGGATCAAAGGGTATGCCCATTTTTATAGCCCTTTGGGCATAGTTCCAAATTGCTCTCCAGAATGGTTGGATCAAGTTCACAATTCCACTAACAATGCATTAGTGTTCCAATTTTCCCACATCCTCTCCAACATTTATCATTTTCCTTTTCTGTCATATTAACCAATCTGATAGGTGTGAGGTGGGACCTCAGAGTTGTTTTAATTTGCATTTCTATAATCAATAGTGATTTAGAACTTTTTTTTCACATAACTATAGATAGCTTTAATTTCTTAGATTTTTCTTGGAGAAACAAATAAAGGAGTTTGGAGTGTTGGTGTCAGTGTGACTAAAGACAAGAAACATAATTTCAAGGGACCTCTGGTCATCTTGATTTGTAGTCATATGAACATAAGTAAAAAGTTTACCATAAAGATAATTGCAGTTTATCCATCAATATCAGTTGCAGAGGATGAGGTGGTAGAGAAATTCTATGAAAAAACTTGATAAGATTTTTCAAACTAAGTCAATGTATATTTTAATTCTCAATGACTTCAATGCAAAGGTGGACCTAATGGAAGATGATGAAAAAGTGTATTAGAAAATCTGGTTCAGGATTAAGAAATCAAAAGAGGCCAAAACTTTGCAGACTACTTAGAAGCTTTGTGTGTGTATATATCATAAATACTTCCTTCAAGAAGAAAGTTGGAAGGTGCTGGACCAACACCAAACAATAGCACAGTGAAACTGACCATATCTTGACAGGAAGCCATTGGTTACAAATGTGGGGGCTATTTCAGAATTAGCTGTGTGCAATTATATCATCAACTTGTTAGAGCAAAGATTAAAATCAAAACTAAAGGAAATGATAAGGATCAGAAGATATGGTATGCAATTGCAACAGCACAGATCTGACTTTTTCTTTTTTTAAACTACATACACTGGAAAATAGGAAATTGATGACATGGATTATCATGATTTCCTATAGAAAATGAACAGATGCAGAGGTTGCCACAATGCGAAGACTGAAACCTCAGGCAGCAAACACTATCTCCTTGTTAAGTGGAGAAATGCAGTGTCAAGTGTAACCCTGGTTTTGAACATAAATTTGCTTGCAAAATCTTGTGAAGGATAAAAGAAGATTATGAGTAAGTATTGCTTCATAAAATTGTGAAGAGTTTGTGGGAGGAAAACAAGTCCACAAAAACATTGGCAAGGGATCCAATAAAGCCATGTTGCCTCAAGAAGATTTAAAGAGAAAATCATGAGGACAACAAACAAAAAGAGACTGGAACCCTCTGAGAGCGTCTCTCTCCTGTAAAGTAACTGACATTCTCTGATCCAAGGACTTATCATGACAAAGATGGGGAGGGAAGAAAGCACAAGGGTGTTTGGGGCAGCGAATGTGTTTCTTGGAATCACTTGCTGGACACAGATGAGACGTGTTAGTCTCGCCCTGTGGGGGATTTTACTTGCATGATGATAACATTTTATATAGTGATTTAAAATGATCAGGGATAGAGACTGGACCTGGGATTTTATTGGCAAAGGAAACTCAGATGAGGAAACTCCTGAGGATGCAGGTCAGCACCTTCTCTGAAACTTCAGGTCTGAGTTGCCTACACTATGGAGCACTGAGAAATTAAATGACCTGCCCAAGTTCATCCATCTAGTAGGTGTCTGAGGGGAAATGATTCCAAGGGCTTTCTGGCTCTGAGCCCAACTCTTTATCCACTTCACCATGATGAACAAAGCAAGTTTAAATACATGACCTCGTCTGATCCTCACAACAAACAACAACAACAACAATTCACATTTCCACAGAGCTTTAAGCTTCAGACTTGGTGCCTTCTTCACAAAAGTCCTATGAGGCAGACACTGGCAGATATTATCATCTCATTTTACAGATGAAGAAACTGAGCCTCCAATAATTGAAGTTACTTGACCTCTGTCTCAGAGCTAGTAAATATCATGCCAGCATCTGACCCAAGGTCTTCTGATTTCAGGCCCAGCAGTCCTTTCGCTTGAAATGCTTTTCTCAAAATAGTCCTGTGAAGAGGGCAATACTATCTTCACTTCACATATAAAGACACTGAACCTCAGAATGGTTAAGACACTCGTCCAAATTCACATGGTTGGTGAGTAAATTGCATCTTCTGTGTCTGAGATAATCAATCAATCAAGTACTCATTAATTACCTGCTATGTGACTGGCACTGTGCTAATCACTGGGGATAAAAAAGAAAGGCAAAAACAATCTCCACTCTCAAGGAGCTCACATTCTAAGATGAGAGACAAAATGCAAACAACTACGTGTAAACAAAATATATACACATATATGCATATATATACATGTATATATATATATATATGTCTCTGTGTGTATATGAATATATATACATACACATATATATGTGTGTATGTATGTAAAATTGGAGGTAATCTCAGAGGAAGGTATTAGCATTGAAGGCAACCAAGAAAGGTTTCTCATAAAAGGTGGGATTTTATGCTATCCACATCCAGAGAAAGAACTATGGAGTCTAAATGCAGATGGAAGCATACTATTTGCATTTTTTTTTGTTTGCTTTGTTTATTCTTTCTCGTGGTTCCTCCCATTTGTTCTAATTCTTCTTGACTAATGTGAAAATATGTTTAATAAGAATGTATATGCAGAGCCCATATCAGATTGCATGCCATTTGGAGAGGGGGGAGGGAAGAGAGGGGGAGAAAATGTAAAACTCAAAAGCTTATGGAAGTGAATGTTGAAAAACAATAATAAATTAATTAATTAAAAAGGGTGAGATTTTAGCTAAGATTTGAAGGAAGCCAGAGAAGCCAGGAGGTAGAGATGATGAATCCCCAGAATCCCCAGAAATGGGGAAGATAGCCAGTGAAAAAGTAATGGAGATGGGAGACAAAGAGTCCTGAGCAAAGTCAGAAGGCCAGTGCTGCTGGACCTTAGGGAGCATGGAGGGGAATAAAGTGTAAAAATGATGGAGAGGTAGGGAGGGGTCTGGTTGTGAAGGTTATTAAGTGCCAGAGATGACTTTATATTTGACCCAGGTGGAAGAATCTTGGGGGACACCCAGAGTTAGTGGATGTGAGACAGAAGAAAACCCAGCAAAGGAGAATGAGAAGGATCAGTCAAGATGGGTTGGAGGAGTGAAAGCAAGGTCACAAAAATCAAGAGAGAAGAGAGTACAGTATTAAGGAGAAGAGAGTGATCAACAGTGTCCAAGCTTGTAGAGAGGGATGAGGACTGAGAAAAGGCCATTAGATGTGGCAATAAGGAGATCACTGGTGGCTCTGCAGAAAGAAACGTTTACTCAAAAGTTCACCTTCAAATGGGGGAGACAATGAGGAATACGTAAGTATATTCAGAATGAATATGAAGAGAATAAATAAAAATCAGTATAAAGTAGTACGTAAAGGAGAGAACTAGCAGTTGGGAGAGATGAGGAAACGCTTTATATAGAAGGTGGTGCTTGAGCTGTATCTTAGAAGAAGAGAGAGACACAAGGCAGAAAGGGAGAGTTCATTCCAGACATGAGACAGCCAATAAAAAGCATAGAGATGGGAGACGGAGAATTTCATCTTTTTGGAAGAACAGCAAGGCCACTTTGGCTGGATCACAAAATGCATGATGGGGAGTGATGTACAGTGAGGCTGGAAAGAGAGGTTGAGGCCAGGTTGTGAAGGCCTTTACAAGCTGGGCAGAGAAGATTCTATTTGATTCTAGAGGCAACAGGAAGTCATTGAATACTAGAGCTCTTTCCACTTTACTGGTGAAGCATTTCCAAGCATTTTGGAGCCAGTAATGTCACTGGCATAATAATATCATTTGTGTTAATGCTGCAAATCTTTTAAAATCAGAGATTTTAAAAGAAAATAATTGATTATATAATATTAAGACTCCAAATCAGTCACAAAACAGGAACTGGCAAATAGCTGGAGATCTCTTTTATGTTTTGCCCAAAGGTCTTAAAGGCTGGAATGCTGCCCTTTAAGGAACCCTGTGCCCTCATGCTGCACACTTGGGGGGTGCTGCCAGGCCTGCCATCCCCTGAATGGATCTCATACTTTAATATTATCCCAGTCCCTAAATCCCCTTCACCCAAACTCCTATTATTAATAGAAGTCAGAAAATTTTAGGGATGGAAGGGATCATAGAATATGGCATGTTAGTGTTGGATTTTAATTCAATTAACATTTATTAAGCAAGGAAATGTGCCCCAGGGGGACCACTGAGTTATTATAAGGGGCCTAAAAATCCTTATAGATTGAATAAATAGTATGTCTTGTACACACATATGTATATATATATATATATCAATATTTTAAATGTATGCAGATGCTATTGTAATGAATAAAATATAGCTTTGTTAGAAAGTGTTAATGAAGTCATAATGACTTTTTTTTTATAATGTATTACCTTAATCAGTAATAATGGTACTAATGGTACAACTATTAATATGTGGAGTCTGGGAAATTTTTTTAATGTTGAAAAGTAAAACAAGTACTTAAATGCTTACTTTGTGCCTAGCCAAGCACTATGCTAAGTGCTGGGGATACAAAGAAAGGCAAAAGCATGGTCCCTGACTGCAAGGGGCTCACATTCCAATGGCAGAGAAAGACTGCAAACAACTAGGTATGTACAAGATACATACAGTATAAAGGAAGGGTAATCTCAGAAGAATGTCACCAGCAATGGTGGGGGTGGGGGCGGGGCAGGGTATAGGGCCTTAAAGTAAGTGAGGGAATCTAAGAAGCACAGCTGAGGAGGGACAGCATCTGAGGTACTTATTCAGCCTCTTCCCTTACCATTTTTCACATTCTTGCAAAGCACATAAATAGACTCATGAGTTTGTACTTGGGAAATTCCCTGGTACTGCAGAGACTCTGATGGTGAGCCTCCTCCCTGCCCTTTCTCCATCATCCTGTTCTAATAAGCAGCACAGTCACATTAGGAGGAGGGGAGATGTTAGGACAAAGAGTGAGGAGCTATGCTGCCTTCCGTCTGGGGCAGCCCCTAACTTGGGGAACCTCAAGGCAGAAGAAAATGCCTGTAACACCCACTCTCTCCTTCCCCAGCCCCGCAAAAAGTGGTAATGGCTAATTCCACCCAGACAGAGAATCAAAGAATGGAGAGAAGTGGGGCAGGGAGCTGTCCTAGTCTGAAGAAAAGGGGTTGGATTATAGCCAGGGCTGGTCTTGGACCCCCAGAAGCCACTTGGGGTAGGAATAAAGGTTGTTGAAAAGTAAATTTCCCAATGTGGAAGGTCTAGCTGCAGAAAAACACCCTTTATCAAAGACAGGAATCAGAAAGTGAGTGAC
Source organism: Phascolarctos cinereus (assembly GCF_003287225.1). Classification (NCBI taxonomy): domain Eukaryota; kingdom Metazoa; phylum Chordata; class Mammalia; order Diprotodontia; family Phascolarctidae; genus Phascolarctos; species Phascolarctos cinereus. The sequence goes on along the minus strand of NW_027556402.1, from coordinate 198,514,679 downwards.
AGAGGAATATAAGGGAAAAAAAGCTAAAACCAAGGATTTCAAGAGGAAAAAAATTAATTAAAAATCTGGAGTAAAAATAGATAAATCAACAGAGAAGATACAAAAACTGAAATGGAGGGTGAGTACTAAAACATTTGAAAGATCACAAACCCTTCTAAATAAATATTTTAAGACAAAGGAAACTGAACCAACATTTGATGAAACACAGAACCCTATGAGATTTCAGGAGAGCATGGAACCACAGCAGTATATTCCAGAGGTTTAAAAGAGAAATAAACATCTTGAGAGGGGTTATAAGGAAACAAATGGATTTATGGTCTGCACAACATAAATAATTAGCAGAGAAAACTTTGAATCCATAAAAACAAATTTCTCCAAAGGAGAGAGAGAGAACAACACATCTGGAATACAAATATACTAAAGTGAAGGATAATCAAAAGACAATCAAATTAAAAGAACACATGATCTCTATATAAGCAAAAGCCATTGATCTTGAAGACAATGTATAGAAACAATTTAAAGATTACAGGTTTCCCAGAACATGACTGATTAAAAAAAATCCTGAAGCCATAATGTAGGAAATAATACAAAAAAAGGTATCAGAACTTCTGAATACAGAAAATACAGCGCCAAGTGAAAGAATCTACATATGACACCTCACCTTCCCCCCAAATTAGGAGAGAATGAAAGGAGTTGACTTTCACAACTATGGAAAGGGGAAATAATTCTTAATTAAAAAAGGGAACTAGGTGAATACAGAAGGTAAAATAGACAACTTTGATGACATCAAATTGAAAAGCATTTGTATGAACAAAACTGATGTTGCTAGAGTTTGAAGAGAAACAATTAATTAGAAAAATTATTGCAGTGAATATGTCCGATAAAGGTCTGATATCCAAATATACAGGTAACCAATGCAAACATATAACCAACAGTTGTTCCCCAATATATAAGTGGCCAAAAAATATGAACAGGTAGTCTTTTTAAAAAAGAGCTCTAAGCTATCTAGAGCCTTATGAAAGAATGGTCCAAATTACTACTAATACAAGAAACAAATTAAAACAACTGTGAGTTTTCACCTCATACCTTTTTTTTTTTTTTTGGCTAGGCAATGGGGTTAAGTGATTTGCCCAGGGTCACACAGCTAGTAAATGTTATGTATCTGAGGCAGGATTTGAACTCAGCTCCTCCTGACTCCAGGACCGGTACTCTATCCACTGTGCCACCTAGCTGCCCCCTCATACCCTTTTGATTAGCAGAAATGATAAAAGTCAAATTTGGTCAATAGTCCAAGCTGTGAATTGGTCTAACCATTCTACAAAACAGTTTGGAATTATACTAAAAAAAAGTAGCTAAACTGCTCATATCCTTTGACCAAGGGATACTATTATTAGACATATATTCCAAGGAGGTCAAAGACAGAGAAAAAGGTCCCAAATATGCAACAAGATTTACAGCAGTATTTTTTTGTGGTTGCAGTGGAAAGAATGTGACTGCAATAACAAGTAGGAAATGGCTGAACAAACTATATAATGTGGATATAATAGAATATTATTGTGCCATGAGAAATAACAAATACTAAGAATTCAGAGAAATTTGGGGAAGACTTATACGAACTAATGCTCAGCAAAGTAAGAAGAATCAGTATAAGCACTGGACACAATGCCTACTACAATGTAAATGGAAAGAAAAACAAAGAAGCTGACCACTGTAATTGTAATAACCAAGTTGAGCCCAAGAGAAGAGATGAGAAAATGCAACTTATTCCCTTCTTTTGCAGAAGCGGGAGACTAGGATTTGTTTCATTGCATATGCTGTCAGACTTAATGTGTCAGTTAGTTTTGCTAAACTGCTCTTTTTTTCCTGTTTTTCATTTTTTCTTAGCAGGGATAGCTAGTGGGCTAGAGGAAAGTGAGGAATATAAGCAAATGATAGTGACATAAAAACCGAAGATGTCAATATATATATATTTTTAAAAGACTAGGACTCTGATCATTGAAGTGGCTTCAGAGAACTGATGGTGAAGTATGCCTGCCTCCTTCCATGTCAGTGGAGAGATAATAGGATCAGGAAGGAAGGAAGCTCAGAGGCCATATGGCCCAATCCCTCATTTTACCAGTGAAGAAACGATGGCTCAAGGAGATTAAATGACTTGCACAAGGTCACTTGAGTCCTCTAACTTCAGAACCATTGGTCTTTCCACTGAGGAATGAGGACGGCATGAACAGACATGGTCAGAGAATCACAGTCTTCAATTTCCATCTGGATGGGGCCCTCTAATATAAATCACATATCACATAGCTGATAAGCATTTGAAAGAGGATTTGAATGTAGATCTTCTCACTCCCAAGCTGGTGCCTAATCCGCATCCGCATTCCCACACTGCTTCTTTGCTTGGCTGTCTATTTTTTTGTTTTTTGTTTTTGGTTATAGGGGAGGGTTCTACAGCAGTGAGGACATCGGTGGAAATTGACAGTGATGGTTTTTAAAAGCATCACTGAAATAATTTGTAAAGATTGCTTTATTTTAGAAGCTCTTTGGGAGTGCTGGTACAGAATTTCACAGTGTTAGGCCTGTGATTTGACAAGGTTCCCCCCTCCCACTGCCCCTAACCTCTTCTTGTCTTGGCAGTGTTTCTCTGTTGGCTGCACTAAGCACGAAGCCTGGGGATGAGAGGAGGAGGTGGTGGATGGTAAACTCTGACGTAGGAGGATCATGGGGAGGAAGAGGAGATGTTTAGTCTGGAGAAAACAAGTCTTATGGGGGACATGATCACTGTTTTCAAGTATGTGAAGGGCAGATACAGGGAAGTGGGGTTAGACTTGTTTTGTTTGGCCACAGAAGGCAGACTTAGGAGTGGTGAGTGGAAGCTGCAAAGAGACAGACTTTTACTGCTACATAAGGAAATACTTGCTAACAATCAGAGCTGTCCAGAAGAGGAATAAGCTCCCCATCACAGGAGAGCCTGAAGTTGAGATAGGATAGCCACTTTTTGGTTTCAGGATCTCTTTATACTCTTAAAAATTACTGAGGACTCCAAAGACCTGTTGTTTAGGTGGATTATATCTATTGATATTTACTGCATTAGAAATTGAAGTGGATACAATTTAAAATTATTTATTAATTCATTAAAATAATAATAAAAATCCATTATATATTAACATAAGTAACATTACTTATGAAAAATGACCATATTTTTCAAAACAAAAAAATGAGTGAGAAGATAGGCATTGTTTTACTTATTTTTAAAATAAAATTACTTTATTTTTATTCTGAACTTAAGAACTAAAAAACATTTCTATAACATAATAAAATAGAAAAAAGTTGATTGCATGTGAAACTACAAATCTATCATGTACAACTTGTTATACCATATACATATATATATATGTAAAATGAAGTTATCATGTAACTTTTTCCCCTTTTTTCTCCTCCCCCACCCTAGATTTGAATGTAGATGGCCACCATTAGACACAAATATATTACATATTAAAATCATTCTATACATATACTTCTATTTATCAATTCTTCCTCTGGATGTAGAGTCTTCCTTCATAGGTCCTTTGTAGTTAATTTGAATATTTATAATAGTCTAAATGACTTAGTTACTCAAAATTTTTCTTAAAACAATATTGCTCCTACTGCGTACAACATTCTCTTGGTTCTGTTTATTTTGCTCTTCATTATTTCATACAAGTCTATCCACGTTTTTCTAAGATCATCAAGCTCATCATTTCATATAACATGATCATATATCACAACTTGTTCAGCCATTCCCCAGTTGATGGGCATCCCTACAATTTTCAGTTCTTTGCCACCCAAAGAGAGCTGTTATAAATATTTTCGAATATATAGGCTCATTTCCTTTTTCCCTAATCATCTTTCACAACAGTCCTAGTAATGGTATCACTGGGTCAAAGTGTATAGGCAGTTTAATAACTCTTTGTGCATAATTCCACATTGCTCTCCAAAACACTTGGAGTAGTTCACAGTTCTACCAACAGTGAATTAGTGTCCTAATTTTTCCACATCCCCTCTAACATTTGTTGCTTTCCCCTTCAATCATTTTAGCCAATGTTTTACTTATTTTTGCAAATCTCTTTAATATCTGGCTTAACAGAAGACAGCTGTATTCTCCTATCTCCTTTTGCATTCAATCTGTTGTGATGTGTATTTTTGGTTAAAATACATGAAGAAAATCTGAACTAGCACAGATATTTCATGGTTGGAAAAGGGCACAGCATTTTAATAAATAATATATGGAGATAGTTGTGACCTTGATACCCCCCCCCCACGAAAGTCTTGGGGACTCTGAGAGCTGCTATTGTAGAGGATACTCTCTTTTAGGTATGGGCTGGACCAAATATCCTCTGAGGTTCTGTAATTTCAATATTCTTAGGGTTCAGAGGATTTAGAGAACATTTAGTTCAGCCTCTTTCTGCTCTCTCCCCCATTTTACATGGGAGGACACTAAAACTCAGGAAGGGTACTTAGATCTGCCCTCCATCCCACTGAGGTTCAGCCAATACACAAGGAGGGGAGGCCCAGTGGACACAGCAGTGGCTATGGCCATGGTCCACTTGTAATGCCAAGTATGTTAGAAAGGTGGGCTCCTGTGCCTTAGCTTGCTCATCTCTAAAGTGATCATAATTCCCTCTGCCTCAAGGTTGCCTTTATACCTAAGGATAACTGAAATCTATTTGGGATAAGAGTCAGGAGAATGGGCTCTGTCATCACCTGTCTTTTCATCTGTAAAATCAAGTAATTAGATGAGGTGATTTCTAAGGCCCCTCCCAGCTCTGGTGGTTTGTGATCTAAGGCCCCTTCTAGGTCCACATTCGCGGTACAAGGTTCCTTCCAGCTCTGAGTTTCTATGCTCTAAGGCCTCTTCCAGCTCTGCTACATTCGCCTTTTATGACTGGACCTCCAAATGGGCCCAAGGAACTGTGCCAGGCTCTGGCCTTTGGCTCAGAGCAGCCCTGCTGGGGTGGCAGCTATCAGCTAAGTCTTTATAAGGTCCATATAAAAATCAACTGGACTAAACTGTGGCACATTTCCCTCCTAAGTGAAACCAGGCTTGGCTCCTTGCGATGGACTGTCTCATTCTATACACAAATGCATGGATGGCTTCAATCAACTAGTTCTACAGGGCATTAGAACCAAGCCCAGGTTTTGGATTTTGAATAGGTGGGGAGTTAATGTTCTCACTATCACAGCAGCATTGAAACGAGACTGATAAAGTAAATTAGGTTGTGGGTAATGACCATGTAGGAAAGAGGGTAATTTCATTTGTATTTCTGGGGTTTAAGCTACTGAGAACAAAACAAAACAAAACAAAGCAGCTGCCCTGAATGCTCAGGAGAAATTCTTCATGAGCCAGTGAAGGGTAGCGTTTGACTGCCTGCTCACTTCTGGTTTATAAATACGGGCTTAGTTCCTTGGGAGATAACATCACGGCCTGCGGAAGGAAAGGCCTTTCAGGGTCACAGAAATGGATACTAGAGGCAGGCACAGCTTCCAGATGAAGTAGCAATGTTTGCAATGGGCTGGCGGCTAGCTTGCTCCAGAATGGTCCACCCTGAGGTTCTCTCCAAGAATACAAACAGAGGACAGCCTGTTCTACCGTGCTCATGCTCAGGTGATGGGGGATTTCTGGGACCAACCATTTTGCCCTATTACAGATTATGCTGGCTCAGATATAGGCTGCCACAAATATAGGCTATACTAGGAGACTGTTTGTAAAGAAGAAAAATATATCAGTATATGCTAAAAAATGATACCAGTTTAGGGCAGATACAGGTTTTACACTAGTTAGATTTGGGCCAAGTATGCGTAATATCTGAAGCTGGTGCCTGCTGGATGGTTCAGGGAAATATATCTTCTGTGCAAGGGTCAAACTCCCTAAGTATGGGAGGCGCTGCACTTAGAAGGTAAGGTCAGCCTCCAAAGGAATTTGTGACCCTATGACCTCTTAATTAGGTGGAAAGACTCACAGTGAGTCAGAATGTTGCATTTGTTCATTCTTTGCTTCATTCATTCATTTATTAATTCGATATACATTTTTTTTCAGAACCTACTACATGCAAGGCCCTTTGTTTGGTGCTGGACAAGATGTGATGGATACAGACATAGTCCTTGACACAATGGATATTATACCATAATGAGAAAGAACAGGAATATAGTTTATGCAAATAATACATATGCAGTAACTATATATGTATATATATATATATAATATATAATATATGAGCAAGTATGTACATGAGAAAAATATAATGATGATCTAATAAGGAAAAATCACTTCCAGCTGTAAGGATTAGGAAAAATTTCACAGAAGAGATAGTATTTAGAATCATAGGTGCTAGCACTAGGAGGGACCTTAAAGATCACTGAATCCAACCTTCTCATTTAATAGATGAAGAATATGAGGCAGCTAGGTGGTGCAGCGGATAGAGCACCCTGCCTGAAGTCAGGAAGACTCTTCTTCCTGAGTTCAAATCCAGCCTTAGACAGTTACTAGTCGTGTGACCCTTGGCAACACTTAACCCTGTTTGCCTCAGTTTTCTCACCTGTAAAATGGGAATAATATTAATAGTACCTAGAAGGTTGTGAGGCTAAAGAGATAACATTTGTAAAGCACTATACAAACCTTAAAAGCACTTTATAAATGCTGGGTATTAGTTATTATTAGATGAGTCCTTGAGAGGTTAAACAATTTGCCCCAGGTCACCCAGTCATTTAAATAGTTGACATGGAACTTAGAACTGGGGCTTTTGGTTCCAAATCCAGTCTTCTTTTTCACTCTGCTGTACCATACAGAGGTGAAATGTTGCAGGAAGCAAAGATGCTAAGGCAGGAAGATGTGAACCCTGTTTGGGAGACGGTGAGTAGTCCAGCTTGCCTACTGTATAGTTTATGTATGAGATGCTGGAAGGAGCATCACCTTGTGGTACATCCTCCTGGCTTAGGAGTGTGTTCCTTTAAATGAAGTGGTATGATCACATCTGTGCACCAGGGAGACCAATCTGGAAACAGTATTGTGGATAGATTGGAAGACAGGGAAAATACTGGAGTCAGGGAGTCTAATTAAGAAACTATCATAAATATGATAGAATACTGTTATGCTGTAAGAAACGATGAAGGGGATGGTTTCAGAAAAACCTGGGAAGATTTTTATGAACTGGTGTAAAGTTAATTAAGCAGAACCAGGAAAAAAAATCTACACAGCAATAGCAATATTGTGAAGATAATCCACAGTGAAAGACTTAGTAACTCTGATCAACACAATGACCAACCACATTCCAAAGGACTAACCGCCTTCAGAGAGAAAACTGATAGACTCAGAGGGCAGATTAAAGCATATTTTCCCTTTTATTTATTTTCCTTTTTTTGGAGCATAGCCAATGTGCAAATATGGTTTATATGACTGTATATGTAGAATGGGTATCATATTTCTTGCTTCCTCAATGGGTAGAGGAGGGGGTGTAGGAAGAGTGAGAATATGGGACTGAGAGTAAAAATTAAATTACAAAATTTAAAAACTGTTAAAATAACCCAAGGGGAAAGTTATAAGGGCCTGAACTAGGGTGATGGCAGAAGGACTAGACAAGATAGATCAGATGCAGGGATACTGGGCAATAGAATCAATAGGACATGATGACTTTTTGGTTGTGAGCTATGAGGGAATGGGAGGACTACAAGATAACTGTGAGATGAGGAGCACTTAGGTTAGAATTTTCTTGTTCAATACTTGCAATGGACAATTTCTTCTGAAACTGAAGACCTGAGAATGGAAAGAGCTTCCCAGGGTTTATACAGTAAATTAGTGTAAAAGCTGGTGTTCAAACCTAGGCCTTCTGGGCTCCCAGGTCAGAGTTCTCTCCAATTTGGAATCAGAGAGCATCTAGTTCAACTTCTATCTGAACAAAAACCCCTCCACCACATTCCTGAAAAGTGGTACCTAATGGAACATCCACATGGGTACTCCTGGGATTCAGTCCTGGTGATTGGCTCCAGAGAATACCGTTAAATACTGCACCACGTTAGAATGGGCACATACAACTCTAAGCCCATCACCCTCCATGTTTAGGACAGTGTGCTCATGTGCCCTCTGACCTTCCATCATCAGGTTTAGGGTCTGTTATTTTTACAATTCACATTATAATAGCAAAAATTCACATTTTGATAGCATTCTCATATCTGCAAAGTGCTTTCCTCACAACAACCCTGGGAGAAAAAGTAATGTAGGTATTATTATTATCCCACTTTACAGTTGAGAGAACTCAGCTTCATAAAGGAAAATCACTTAGATTTGTAGACTATTAAATTTGAAAGGGACCTTTGGAGATCTTCCAATCTAATTTTCGTTTTATAGAAGAGGAAATAGAGGCTCAATGTCACCTTCCCTAAGGTGACACATCAAGGAAATGTCAAGGGGGAAACTAGAATCCTGGTCTCCCAAGTGCTGAGTGATTTCTTCTTAGGAGGGGAAGATCTGTGGGGACAGATACAACAGAGATGACTAAACTCCACTCGACATACCTCAATGTGGGACATTCTGTCTGTAGTTATGTTTTTGTCTTATGCTGGGACATGTTACTGACTGTATTGTTAAAAAAAAAGGCTATTTCTGGTTGTGATTTAGATGACAACTTGGATATTTTGGAAAATCTCTGATTTCATTTTTGTAGGTATAGATCCAAGCCCTCCATGTTGGTCTTCTAATCCTATATCTGCTAACCCTGTTTGCCCATAAATACTCCATTAGAGGAGCTACTAAATGATTTTCTTGGTTAAATGTAAGATGTGGTCTGTCTCATAGGTAGGCGGAGTAGGAAGCTACTATGTGGCATGATTAAGGAATGTCAGGAAGGCTCCCCTTCCCTAAAATATTTCCCCTATCATTGATGTATGAGATTTTTCCATTTAGTGATTATTTCTTTGGAGTTAAACATTGTGGCTCCTCTTTTTTCTGAGGGGGGAGAGGGGAACAGATTCAATCACTAACACCATTCTTGGCATTAGTTTATCAGGGCTGAGACATGATGAGCCTGTGGAGACACTACATTAATCACTACAAGCCTGGGAGAGGTGGGAGTATGGGGATAATTGGACTGCAAGCCTGAGGCAAGATATGGTAAGAATGGAAAGCAGGCACTGAAGAGAAATTCAGCTGATTTCACAAATTTGTTGAGAGCTAGATCTGATCTCTTATCCAAGTTCCATAATAACTGAGAAATTCAGACAAAGAGCACTCACTTAGGACTTAGGAGACCTGGTCTGCCACTTACTGATTTTCTATGTGGCCCTAGACATAATCATTTAGTTTCCTCCACTGTAAAATGAAAGGGGTTGGACTAGATGGCCCTGAGGTCCCTGCTTTATTCTAAGATCATCTGTTCAAAGGTTTTACCCAGCTCTAACATTTTCTGATTCTCTGACTTTGGGGTTCTGTTGTGAGAACTCCCTTTCTAAGACTCATTTCCCCATTAGTAAAATTAAAAAAAAGTTGGCTTAGGTGAACTGTAAGTTTCCTTTTAGCTCTAGTATTACACAACTGAAGGTTTTTTATTTACTTTTAAGTCATATTAAACCTTTTCATAAAAGAGAAGTAGCTATGACAGGCTGTGGTACATGATTATAACGGAATACTATTATGCTATAAGAAATGATGAGCAGGTGGATTTCAGGAAAACCTGGAAAGATTTACATGAACTGATGCAGAGTGAAGCGAGCAGAACCAGGAGAACATTGTACACAGTAATACTGTGTGATGGCCAACTGTGAATGATGTAGCTATTCTCAGCAATACACAACACAAGATAATTCCAAAGGACTCATGATGAAAAATGCTTTCCATCTCCAGAGAAAGAACTGATAAGAGTCTGAATGCAGATCAAAACATACCATTTTTCACTTTCTTAGGGTTTTTTTTTGTTTTCTTTCACAATATGAAGAATATGCAAATGTGTTTTACATGATTACACATGTGTAACTTAAATAAATATGTAATATGTAAATAATATATAATAAATATGTACATAAATATAAATAAAAAAGCTTTCCATTTCATGGAGAGGGGAGGGGATGATAAAGGAGAGAATTTGGAACTTAGCATTTAAAAAATGAATGCTAAAAATTGTTTTTACATGCAGTTGGGAAAAAATAAAATATTTTTAAAGAGAAAAATAGCTACATTATGCTTTACTGTTAACATTTAAGGTCACCTGCAAATTCAGGAATTTGTGAGTCCTCCACTTCAAACAATAGTTCATCATGAATTTGGGCAAGCAACCTAAAAAAAAGAAGGAAGAAATATGCTTAGTGTCTTATTCACCAAATTCTCTTAGCAAGTAAATGGGAAAAGTCTGTAATTTATGCACCTTACACCACAGCAGATCACAATCACACTGACTTAATGATCTATTTTAGGGACTTGTTTAAGGCCCAAAAGAATTAAATGACTTGTCCAGGGTCACACAACTACTAAGTGTTGGACAGATTTGAACCCAGATCCTCCTGACTCCAGTTAAGCCCTGTATTATCTACTACTCCATAGACTGCACAGGGCTTAGAAGAGAGTTAGAAGGGTAGCAGTGGAAGCCTCAGTTATGGACAGCTTTCTCAAGGACTTTAGTCAGGATATGGAGGAGAGATATAGGATGGGAGCTAGTGGGAATGGTAAGATCAAGTGGGCATATTTCATGGATGGAGAAGATCTAGGCATGTTTGGAAGCAGCAGAGAAGCAGTTAATAGATAGGGAGACTGAAGATGGGGATGGTAGTGGAGGCAATCTACTGCAGAACGTGGGATGGGATTGAGAGTGCATGTAGAGTGATTTGCACTGGTGAGGAGAAAGTCCACTTCTTTATTAGAGAGGGATTCAGGAAATAGTGGAGGAAGATAATGAGGCAAACTATTTCTAATTTCCTGGCAATTATTTGAACACTTGAGGGCTCTTCATCCTTAGCTCTCCAAGAAATTATTTCTGTTAAAATTTCTTTGGCTATGAAGCAAAATGTTGGAATTGGACTAATAATAATAGTAACTCATTTATGTAGGATTTTAGGTTTTATACATCAGTCTTATCAGAAAGGTCATCCACACTTTATACAGCACTAATGGAGACTCAGAGAGAGAAAGAGACACACACACACAGAGAGAGAGAGAGAGAGAGAGAGAGAGAGAGAGAGAGAGAGAGAGAGAAAAGGACCTGCCAAGGTCCCACAGCTGGGAGGTGTCAGGGCTAGGACTAGAAATCCAGTTCTTCTGACATCAAGATCAGTGCTCTCCCTTGTTTGTTCTTTCCACTGCTAACATGAAACCTTTCTTACCTGATCTCTGTTTTCCCAATTTTCCAGTTTCCTTCATGACATAGTTTGGACCATCGATTTCACATGGTGTAGTTTGTACTCTAGTTCTTTATGTATTTGGTTAACTCTGCTTCAGCCCTCTCCTCACCCCCTATCAGATTAGAAACTTTTCAAGGACAGGGACTTGGTAGCCATGAGGCTTTTTAGCTACTTTGAGTCCAGCTGCCTCATCTGTTAAGGGGGAATAATGATACTTGCATTCCTTACCTACCTGCTTTACAGGGTTGTTGTGAGGATCCAAAGAGATGGTTTCCATACAATATTTTGCTAACTTTCAAGCATTATGTAAATGTTCTTAGTACAGTGGTGGTTTCCTCTTTGTGTCCCGAATGCTTCACTATCCTATTCTGTAAATTCATGACAGTGGACTAAATCTCTAAGAGCCTTTCCAGCTCTCCCAGTCTACGGTTTGATGAAGCACTCAGGTCTTTGACCCAAGGAAGCATCCAAAAGAAGTCTGCACGTGATCCCTGCTGTTGGCAGGCTTACCATGTGTTTGAGGAAACAAAACTAACATGCTATGCTAGTGTACTGGGCACCACATGTGGTAGGTCCTTATCAAAGCATCTCAGAAGGTTAGAGCTGGAAGGAACCTTCATCCAACTCCTTCATTTTACAGATGAGAAAATTGAGGTCTAGCAAAGCTGCCAGATATGCCAGAGGTCACATAGGTAGTAAGTAGCAGAGCCAAGATTCAAACTCAGGGCCCCTGATTCCAAATCTCTTTCCACTGAATAAGTACTTGAGATGAACATTTCCTGATTTTATGCTAATCGTATTCCCATCTCTTCAGGGCAACTTATTTTAATCTATATGAAATTTTGTACCCACTTGACCCTAAAGATGTGGTGAAGGTTCCTTGAGAAAATGATTATACCTGGTGTTGTAACATAAGCATGCAGAAATGGAGAATCCAGTTGGCAAAACATGCCTTGCAGGGCCCTGCAGTCTGAGCTGACACATGCAGATGCCTTGAGAATCCTACCTGATGATGACCATGATAATAAGTGGCTCAAGAATATACAGATCCCTTAAGACAGCCCTAGGAGGATGCTCCCCTGACCTCTTCTTCCCTTTGGCCAGGCCAAGTCCTTTAAAAGGCCCAGAAAATGTCTCATGTCTTCTGGGAAGCCTTCTCTGACTACTTTAGTTCACAATGACAAAATCATATAATTTTTTTCTAGAGATCATCTCAATCGTTTTAAACACCTTTACAAATAAAGAAACTGACATGCAACAAGGTTAGGTGCTTTGCTCCAAATTTACAACATGAATTCATTGTGGCAGGGACTAGGTCAGTTTTCTAGGCTCCTAGACCAGGGATTTTTTTCATTGCACTTCTCCATCTCTCCATCTTCTCTCTCTTCTCTGAGTTCCTATTGCACTTCTAATCTATGTCATACAGCTTGGCCCTTATCTTAAATCATTTTGGGTGTTCTCTGTCAGTTAGATCATAGGCTCCCTGAGGTCAAGGACTATGCCTCATGCTTCCTTTGTATTCCTCTAGTCAAGGGGTTCTTAACCTTTTCCGTGATGTATAGTTTGCTTTAAAAAGATATATAATAAATTGAACAAGTTACTTTTAAAGTTGTCCTATAGTCTCCATTTCCCTATGGACTTCCTTCTGTACTCTTCTGTACACTGTAAAAAGTACTTCAATGACCTTTTTTTTTCATTTCTGTTTCTAGCAACAATTTCACTATAACCTCTCTTTCCTACAAATCTCCCTCTCCCAGTAAAAAAAGGAAAATACAATCCTTGTAACAAATAAGTATAGTCAAGCAAAAAAAATCCACATATTTTCTATGTCCAAAAATGTAGGTCTCATTCTGCTCCAGAACCACTCTATTAGGAGATAGATGCCATGTTTTTTATTGGTCCACTGGAGTCTACTGGTTGGTCATTGCATTGATAAGAGATCTCAAATCTTTCAAAGCTGTTTCTATTCACAATATTCTTATAATATAAATTGTTGTCCTGGTTCTATTCACTCCACTGTACATCGTATTCATACAAATATGCCCAGGTTTCTCTGAAACTATCCCTTTTGTAATTTCTTATGGTACAATAATGTTCCATTATGTTATATTATATTCATATTACATAATTTGTTCAGCCATTCCCAATTGATGGGCATCTCCTTTGTTTCTAGTTCTTTGCTAAAACAAACAAAAAAAGTTGTTGTAAATATTTTTGTAAGTAGCTTTTTCCTCTTTCTTTTTTTTCTCCTTTTTAGGCAATTGGGGTTAAGCGACTTGCTCAGGGTCACACAGCTAGTAAGTGTCAAGTGTTTGGTCTGAGGCCGAATTTGAATTCAGGTCCTCCTGACTGCAGGGCCGGGGCTGTATCCACTGTACCACCCAGCTGCCCTTCCTCTTTCTTTTTTAAAAAATATTTTTATTTCTTTAAATATTTCTTAATTACATGTAAAATTTTTTAATATTCATTTTTTAAAAATTTGAGTTCCAGATTCTCTTCTTCCCCTGGCCCCTTCCTTACCCTTTGAGAAGGCAAGCAATATGATATCAATTATACACATGAAGTCATGCAAAACATATTTCCATATTAGCCATCTTGCAAAAGAAAACACACACACACACACAAGAAAAATAAAGAAAGTAAAAAAGTATGCTTCAATTTGCATTGAGAGCCCACCAGTTTTCCTTCGGGAAGTGGACAGCACTTTTCATCATGGGTCCTTTGGAACTGTCTTGGCTCGCTGTCTTGATCAGAGTAGCTAAGTCTTCCACAGTTGACCATCCTCATAACATTGCTGTTACTGTGTACAATGTTCTCCTGCTTCTTCTTACTTCACTCGTATGAGTTCATATAAGTCCTTTTTGTCATCTTTTCCAATCTGATAGATGTAGGTAAAACTTCAGAGCTGCTTTAATTTTCATCTCTCTAATTAATAGTAATTCAGAGCTTTTTTTTTTCATGTGGCTGTTAAATCACTTGGATTTCTTCCTTTGAGAACTGCCTGTTTATACCTTTTGACTTTTGTCTATTGGAGAACATCTGTCATTCTTACATATTTAAATTAGTTCCTTATATATCTTAGAAATGAGACTTTTATCAGAGAAACCTGCAGCAAAGACTTTTTTTCCAGTTACTTATTTCCATTCTAATTTTAATTACATTGATTTTATTTGTGCAAAAACCTTTTAATTTTATGCAATCAAAATCGTTCATTTTTATCTTCTATGATCCCCTCCATTCCTTCTCTAGAATTGAAATCTTACTCTGTCTGTAGTTACAAAAAGTATTCTCTTTCCTGCTTCTCTAATTTATGTGATTTTTATATCTAGGCCACGCATCCATTGGAGCTTATTGTGTTTTTTAATGTGAGATCTTGGTCTAAACGTAATTTTGTTAGATTCTTTTCTCATTTTCCCAGGAGTTTTTATTAAGCAGTGAATACTTACCCCAGTAGTTGGGGTCTTTGGGTTTCTTGAATATTGTCTTGCTCTGTTCATTTGCTTCTGCATGCTGTGTATTGAAGCTATTTTCCTGATCAACTTTTCTATTTTTTTAAAAGCAGTATCAAATAATTTTGTTCAGTCCTCTTTCCCCTAGACTATTCTAGACCATAAGAAATAATTGTGATTGATTTACACTTCCTTTTCCCCCAAAGAACACAGGGAAGCAGACAATCATAGAGGCATTATAGTAAAAATAAAAAAAACACCAGACTTAGAGTGGGGAGACCTGGGATTGAGTCCCTGTCCTGGTGTCCGCTGGATACGTGACCCTCAGCATGTTACTTACCATCTCCGAGCTTCAAAAGGACTGGACAAGGTACTCTTTAAGGTCTCTTCCAGGCCCCAAAGTCTTTGATTCTATCATAAGCTGTGCATTAATTTGTATGTATTAAAAATGGAGGCAATGGGGGAATTCTGGCCCCTCATGCTGACAAAATTTCATCTGCCTTTGGGCAAATGTGGACAATGGAAAAAGGAGGATGACTTCAGATGCAGCACTATGAATAGAATTTTTGAAAGGTCAAGAGAAAGACAGGAACTGAGACAGTGAGAGAAATAACTGCAGCTGAGAGAATCTGCTTCCCGAGCTGCTGCAGAGGTTAGATTCAGAATAGTCAGGAGTTGCCCTGTTATGGCATTGGCCTTTGGGGCATTTTGTCCAATGCCTCATTTCACTGCTGAGGTTTTCAGAGACAGAAAGGAACATGAGTAGACTCTACAGTGATGTTCTGAAACTCCAGGAGAACAAAGATGCTGAGTCCTGGAGGCAGTGATCCTTAGGTCCTAACTATTTATATAGGCATGACCATGGAAATCATTGAAGTTTTTTCAAAGCACTTTAATCTCTGTTAATTGCCCTTGTTCGGCTCATATTTCACAAAGTGCGAGGTCTCTTAAAAGACAATGAACTCCAAGGTAGTTTTCTGTCCTGATCCCATGACAGGACTGGGACACTGAAAAGAAGGGAGCTGGCCTCCAACATAAAAGGGTTTTTTGGTTTTGGGATGGCTGAACCTGGAGACCAAATAGTCTGTGTAGCCTACGTTACATGTGAATAATGTTTACTATTTATTAGTCTAACTTAAACTGCATGTTTAAATTGTGCTATTGAGTAAAGATTGAAAAATGAAGCCAAACAAAAGAGAAGAGAGAGGGTATGAGAACCGAGCTAGAGACTGAATAAGTTATACTTTGGGATGAGAAGCCAGGATATAACAATGATGGTGGAATTACTTGATTAATGGTCTAAAGGCCCTAATGATGATCAGAATCCAGGTTGCTAGATTTTTTTATACTTGTAAAATTTTTACACTCCCTTTTTATACTTGTGACATTTATATTTTGTATACGGTGGAGTTAGATAAATTTATGTAAAGACACTAATTGTATAACCACAGATCACCATATTCCATCTTGTATGTACAATGGGGTAATAATACTTGCCCGTTTGACATCCTTGTTATAAGGAAGGCACTTTTATCATGTTACATAAACGAAAGTTAATATTATTTTTGTTGTCACTGAATTCTTCAGTACTAAGGGAGAGTTTGGGATTTAAAATCTGTAACGTATGGTTTATAGGACATAATGTTAGAACAGGTTTTCTAAGCCCAAACACATCACATGGTAGCTCCTTCCTCTGTAAAATTAGGGAGCTAAACTACATGATATTGAAAGTCTTTTTTGGTTCTAAATCCTAGGATCTTAGGAAACCATTATTGTTAATAATAACAACAATTCACAATCATATACACATTTTCTTCTGGCCTAGCTAGTACACATTTCCATACTTCCAGGAGTGATGACTTTTTCATCAGTGTGGACACTTTGATTCAGGCTGCAGGTAGCCCTATCACACCTTAGTGGAAAGTATCCACGAGCTGCTGCGGTCAGACTTACGCTTTCTTCTGGTGATGAGCCTCTGCATTGAGCCAGGTCCTCCTCTGACACATAGTGAATTACTAGGCCTGTACTAAAAGGCTTCCCCATTTGGTGGATCTATAGAGCGTGCACTCCTTTGGAAGAGTCTTCAAGGTTACCCCCATTTCACAATAAGGCAACAAAGGAGGACTGTAGGGGACAGTATTGCACACAGTATTGTGGGCATGTTATGTAAGAATGCAGCCAAAACCTAGTCTGAGGATGAGAGAGGCTAGAATACGGTCATTCAAGAAAGATCTTCGTCATTCAAAAATCGATCAGTTGGTGAATTAGATTCTGCTCCTGATCAGAAGGAGAGAGAGGGAGACACAAACAATGGGAAGCCCTGCCTGAGTCTCTCAGCTGTTCATACTCTTCTCTCAGATCATAACGTATTTATTTTGTATATAAATCCTGTATTAACTTGTATGTGAACAAGCTGTCACCTCCCATAATTCCTGGCCTTGCATCCTCAGGTCCAAGCATATTGCTTGACATATCATAGGTGCCTATTGATTGAGTTATGGATCGATGCAGTACTTTACAGTTTACAAATCACTTTTTCCACAGCAACTCTGTAAGACAGGCTTAGGTTTTTGTTATTTTTTTTGGAGGCAGGAGGAGATATCTAGATTGGTTATTTTTTCAGTGAAAGGGCTCCCTCCATGTGAAAATTCCCTCTACTAATGCAGATCAATAACACACTCACAATTTATAGTTTTAGAAAGTTGCCTGGAGTACACTAAGGTATTAAGTGACTTGACCATGGTCACATTGTTACAGGTAAGAGCCAGGACCTGAACTCAGGTCTTCCCAATTCTAAGACCAGTCTCCTATTTCCATGCTGCTTTTCGTGAGACAGGCAGAATATTTCTATAGTATCCCCATGCTGTAGATGAGGAAACCGGGGTGAGAGATATTCTGACCTTCCCAAGATCACACTACTACTAAGTAAACTTACTATTGGGACTCAAATCTGCTTTTCCTGATCTCTTTCATGGTTATGATGGGATAAAATAAAGACCATATATTATAAAATGCAGTTAGCTTAGTGTGAACATCAGAAGGGCCAAACAGATTCTATCTTTGAATATTGATCCCATCTTGTGCTGCCACACGTATTCTCCTCCATCTTATTGTTTTTCTGGTACTCATGTATGGGAAATTAGATTATATAAGGCATCTATTGTTTCATACATGTAGGTGGATGTACTTAATTAACATATTTTCATTTTATGAATAGAGGACCCCAAAACCGACTGAAACTTACTCTTTCCCTCTCCCAACTTGGAAAGCCCTTAAACTTTCCCCCAGTTAGAAATTAGATTACTTAAGTTTGCATCCTAGTTTGTAGCCTAGTTAATTGCTTTTGTCATAATTAGACTTTTGGGACTTATTTGATTGTTTTTTTGGTATACAAATCTACTGTACTCTGTATTTGGGGTCTTTGGACTAACTAGGGAGTCCACTGACTCATTCTTTTGAATGCCTAGCCAATAAATCATCTATGCTCAGACTTATTAATAATTATTTAATTATTATTAATTACTCATTACAGTTATTAGGTGCAACATATGAAAAATGAAACATGCATGTGATTTACAACCTAACATTTATTTTTGTTACAGTTGTAGCAGGTCAACATGTTTGGACTTGTAGAACTGGGATTGTGTACTATCCTCTGCGGACCAACTGCTCGGCTCTTGTAACCCTAAAGAAACCAGACATCCATCTAGATGGTCATCTCTTCCTTAAAAGCCTGAGACACTGAGACTGTCTGGTCTTCACGTTTTTACTTTCCATTCAAAACTCATGATGTAACGTCTGTATAATGTCACAATCTTCCCAGGTGAATTATTTTTCAAACAGTTCAAACAGAATAGGGACTTGTGACTTTTTACAGATTTGGGAAAAATAGCTGGGGGAGGAGATTTTCACACTTCTTGAAATTACATGTGAAATTCAGAACTGCTGTTGTGACTAGGATCTAAGAATAGAGTTCAAATTGTGAGTCACTTACACATCACAACCAGAGGCCCAGTGAAACAGATTAGCATATTTCTAATTGAAAATTGGGGCACAGGAAATAAGGAGAAATGGAAGAAAGACCAGAGCAGTTTGTAGAAGCTGAAAACAGATGGAGGAAAACTAATCATTTTCACTGGAAGGAAATTAATCACTGAATTAGTTTCCTCTCCACTTGCTTGAGAGAAGCCTGCAAATCCCAGAGCTGCAAGATCTGGCTTTTACTACTGTCAGCATGCCGAGAATCACAGAATCTCAGAGTGGGAAAGGCCCAGATATCATTTAGTCCTGTCTGTATCCACTGTACACGTATTGTAAAAGTGGCCATCTGGTCTCTGCTTGAAGACCTCCAGTGATGGCGAGCTTACTAGCGTACAGGGCGACCTCTTCCACTTCTGGATGACCTTCATTGTTAGGATGATTTGCCTCGCCTTGCTACAATGTCTACCCATTGTCGCCAGTCTCTTCCACATCACAGCCCTTCATTGTGTCTCCACTGTCTTTTCTTTTCCAGGCTGGACATCTCCAGTTCCTTCATAGGGTCCTTTGTCACTCATAGCATAGTCTCCTGATCACTCTCATTTGTTTGCTCTCCTTCCTAAAATGTAACTTCCATAACTAAACTTTGTTGTTCAGTTGTTTTCACTTGTGTCTGACTCTTCATGATCCCATTTGGGGTTTTCTTGGCAAAGATACTGGAGTGGTTTGCTATTTCCTTCTCTAGTTCATTTTACAGATGAGGAAACTGAGGCAAAAGGGGTTAAGTGACTTGCGCGGGTCACATAGCTAGTAAGTGTCTGAGGCCAGATCTGAACTCTGGAAGATGAGTCTTCCTGACTTCAGGCCAAGTACTTTATCCACCATGCCACCTTGCTGCCCTCCCTCTAACCAGTTGGTATTTGTAGTTAACACATTTCTACCACCTGCATCCCAGTGATCTAGAATCTATATTTCCAGTGGGTAGAAGCCCTACCTCCCCCCATACTTTTGTCACTGTCCAGATCAATTCTATAACTCCCTAGTTCCTTTCCTTCTCTGACCTTCTTTTCAATTGTGAACTCTGAGACCTCTGCTTAATTATTCCTTCATCCCTGACCTGTTCATTTCACATTGTTTTTATCTTCTTTAACCCATGGAAACCTGGTTCTCTCTAGAAGACACTGCTTCATTGGTCACCCTCCACAGTATGGGATCGCTCTTCTCTCATGACCCTAAACAGTGCATTTACTAATCCAAGTTGGTATACTTGTTCCCCATTTGACATTTCCAAATGTTCTGTCACCATTACTCACAATCTTTCCTTATCTGAGGTTCTCTCTCTCTCTCTCTCTCTCTCTCTCTCTCTCTCTCTCTCTCTCTCTCTCTCTCTCTCTCTCTCACACACACACACACACAATTTCAGTTTAGATTCTTGCTGCTGTGATTGACGGGTCTCTGGGTCACTCCTTTTTCCTCTCTGTGATTCAGGCACGCTGGACTCCTTGCTGTTCTTTGAACAAGACTTCTCATCTCCCTAATCTGCATTTTCATTGGCTGTTCCCCATGCCAGCGTTTCTCTCCCTCCTTATCTCTGCCTCCTAGCTTCCTTCAAATCCCAGCTAAAATCCCACCTTCCCCTTAATGCTAGTGCCTTCTCTACGTTAAGTATCTCCAATTTATTATGTATAGGGTTTGCTCCTGCATAGTTGTTTACATATTGTCTTGACAATTAGACTGTGAACTCCTTGAGAGCACCGACTGTCTTTTGACTTTTTTTTTTCACTCCTAGTGCTTAGCATAGTGCCTAAATTACGACTAAGATATTTAATAGCTGTTTATTTGACTGACTGACCTTTCCCTCTGCCTTATTTCTCTTAAATTTATTCTTTTCCTCCATTACAAGCTGAAGCCTCTCTTTCCTTCTCTGTTCTCTCAGGTTCACCATTCCTGCTCTGAACTCATTTTTCTCTCTTTACAGTTTTGACCCTTAAGTTGACCACTTCAACTAGACACTGTCACACAGTCTTAATAGCCTTCCTCCCTCATCCTATACCTATTCATGGCCTGATAATCCCCTGCCCTGCATTACTCTTCCTACTTTTCCAACTAATATTGCATATCCGAGAATTGTTGAAGGAAGTCACACAACTATGCTGACTGAGTCTGCTACAAATTCACGTTATCTAATCTCAAAAGAGCTCTCGCTGCTGCGGAACAAAACTGTTATTCTTCCTTGATCAAATCTGTCCTACTCCCCTCAGCAGTTGTTTTTCTCTCCCCCAACCGAAAAGATCACCCCTAACACCTACCTCTCAGCAAATGTCCTCACTTTAGACACTACTGAGAAAAACAGAAGAATCCACTATGAGCTTCCTCTTCTTTACACCATGCCTCTTACATCTTTATCAATCTTTTCCTTTACTCCCCTTTCTGAAGAAAAGGTGGCCCTTTGTGCCAAGGCCAAGGCCCCTACCTCAATCTGTGCTCTTGATCTATCTCGCTCCATCCCATCCCATTTCCTCTCCTCCTACAGCTCTTCTCTCTGTTTCTCCCCCCCCATTCCTTTTCTACTGCTTACAAAACATGCTCAGCTCTATCTTATTCTTAAAAAAACTAATCATTGAACCTGTAATCTTCTCAAGCTACACCCCTATACCTTTCTTCCTTTTCACTGCCAAACTTCCAGGAAGAATCCTCTGTATCTATTGCCTCCACTTCCTTACTCCCTGGACTTTTCCCCAACCCCTTGTGAGCTGGGTTCTAACTTTACCACTTGTTTTCTCCAAGTTTGTCAACAATCTTTTGACTTCTGATGGGTTTTTTCTCAGTCCTTACTCTACACAACTTCTCAGCAGCTTTTTTTGTTTTTGGTGAGGCAGTTGGGGTTAAGTGACTTGCCCAGGGTCACATAGCTAGTAAGTGTCATGTGTCTGAGGCCGGATTTGAACTCAAGTCCTCCTGACTCCAGGGCCTCTATCCACTGTGCCACCTAGATGCCTCCTCAGCAGCTTTTGATACTGGTAATCACCCTCTCCTCTTGAACACTCTCTTTCTGACCTTGGCTTCTGTGACACTGCTTTCACTTGGATCTTTTCCTATTGGTCCTGTCTGACCAATCCTTCTCTGTCTCTTTTAATAGGTCACTGTCCTTCTCCTTCCCCTTTACAGTGGGTGTTCTCCAGGGCTCTGATGTGAGCCTTCTTCTGTCTCTATACTTTCTCCTTTAGTAATTTCATCAGGTCTCGTGAGTTTCACATATTATCTCTACACAGATGACTCCTCAAATCTATATATTAGCCCCAATCTTTCGCCTGAACTGCAGTCATGCATCATTAACTGCCTGCTTCATATATACTCTTGAAATGTCCAACAAGTATCTTAAACTCTATATGTATACAATGGGACTCATTAGCTTCTCCCCTGAACCATCTTCTTCTCCAAACTTGCCTATTTCTATTGAGGTCATCACCATATTCTCAGTTATTCAAGTTCATAACCACTGAGCTGTCTAGCTATATCTGACTTCCCTCTCTCTCATTCTTCATATCTGATCAGTTGCCAAGTCAACAACCAATCAATCAACAAGCATTTATGAAGTGCCTACTATGCATCAGGTACTGGGCTAGGTGCTGGGGATACGAGGATGAAACAATCACTACTTTAGAAGATTTTACATTCTACTGGGGAGACAATAATTAGATATATAATTAAATACAAAATAAATATAAGGAAAACAAATACAAGGTAGTTAAATATAAGGCAGATCGGCAGGGAGGGCATTACCAACTGGGGAAGAGAACAAGAAAGAGTTCATGTAGAAGGTGGTACTTGTGCTGTGTCTTGAAAGAGGAGAGAAATCCTATGAGGCAACAGCAAGGAGGAAATATATTCCATGAATAAAGACAGCCAGTACAAAGGTACAGAGATCAGAGATGGAATGCTATATGAGAAGCTGAAAGAAGAGCAGTTTGGTTGGACAACAGAATGCAGGAATAAGAGTAAATGTACAATGAGGTCAGAAAGGCGGAATGGGATCAGATTATAAAGATTTTGAAAAACTAAATATGGAGGTGGAGTCAAGAAGGTTTACTAGTAAGAAGAAGTACAGCCTAGTTCACTCACCAAACTTCCTCCAGAAAGATCTAGAAAATGCACCAGACCCAATTCTGATTGAGAAAGCTAAGAAAAAAAGCACAGTGAGTCATTTTTCTAGACCAGTATAATAGGAAGACAGAGAGTTCTGCACATACCAGGGAAAGGATCTGACCAGGAGTGTATATACATGGAACTTAGTGCCCATGGATTAAAAAAGGGGTGAAAAAGGCACCAGAGCAGGAAGTACTGAGGTAGAAAAAGATCTAAGAGAATCCCTGCCTTAGTGCAGGGTGTCTCATCTGACAGCTCTGTTGCCTCCTACCCAATTTCAGGTCACAGATCTGGCTGGACTGAGGAAGCGACTTGTAGCTAGGGATGGTGGAAAGAAGCAGCCAGGATTGTGCGCTCTGAGCACTGAGCGAGGAACAAGTTCAGAAATGCGCAGTAGCTGTTGGCTCTGATACCAGGAACAGAGTTAGATTTAGTTCTAGGCTCTAGAGGCAGGCTGAAACCTGCAGTGGATAACCATGGCAGGAATCCCAGACCAAAGGCGAGCCTGGAGTTCAGCTGCTCTGAGCCTGTAGAACCTCCCACTGGCTGAGTCCAGCAGCACTCTAGTGAAACTCCCAACTAGGGACAAGCCGACTGACATATACCTGGGTCAGAAAGTTGCAGAGCTCAGGCTAGGAGGGCATTGGTCATATTATTTTGGGAGCACTGAAGCTTTCCTGTCCTCAGCCTGAGCTGGGAAAGCAGCAGAAGGACACAGGAGGATAAAAGCTCAGCCCAGACATTCCCTTCAGATAAGCATAGAGCTCAGCCCTAGCACAGAGTCCAAAGCCAAGAAGTAGACTGAAAGAATAAACAAAAAACCAAAAAGACCTCCACTATATGGAAGTGTTAGGGTGACAGGAAAGGTCAACACACAAAACTCGGAAGAAGAAAACGACTCAAAAAAAACCAGCCAAACAACCAGCCAAACAAGCCAAGACTCAAAAGAAAATGCATCTGAGGCATAATTCCAGCTAGAATTCAGGGCAGAGATAAAGCAAGAGCTGTTTTTTTTTTAAAGAGCTAAAATTATTTTAAAAACCAAAAGAGAGCAGTAGAGGAAAAAATTGGAAAAGAAATGAGAGCTATGGAAGTTCTTCCATAGACATGAAAATAGAATTAACAGTTTGGACAAAAGATATAAAACTTTACCCAAATAATAATTCCCCGAAAATTATAATTGACCAAATAGAAGCTAATGACTCCATGAAACATCAATAAATATTAAAATAAAGTCAAAAGAGTGGGAAAAAAAGAAGAAAATATGAGATATCTAATAGGTAAAGCAACTGACCTAGGAAACAGATTGAGGAGAGTTAATTTAAGAATTATTAGACTACCTAAAAGTCATTACCAGAAAAGAGCCTAGATATCACATTTCAAAAAATCTTAAAAGAAAACTGCATGGGGGGATAGTGAGGGGGAAGGAATGATGATAATGATGATGGTAGAGTTGAAACCAAACACAGCAGTAGAAACTGAAAGAATCCATCAGTCACTTCTTGAAATAAGCACCAAAATGAAAATACCAAGGAATATTATAGACAAAATCCAAAAGCTCCCAGGTGAAGAAAAAAAAGAAAGCCAGAAAGAAACAATTAAAATATTGAGGAGCCAAAGTAATGATCATACATGATTCACCACTCATACTTATAAAGTAATGGAGAGCTTAGAATACAATATTCCAGAAGGCAAAAGATCTAGCCTTACAACCAAGAATAACTTACTCAGAATACTCACAAATAAAATGGTAAAGGGGAAAAAAGGATTTTTAATGAAATAGAGGACTTCCAAGCATTGCTGATGAAAAGACCAGAGCTGAGTAGAAAATCTGACATACAAACATAGGAGTCAAGAGAAGCATAAAAAGGTAAACATGAGCAAGTGATCTCAAGGAACTAAACAAGGTTAAGCTATTTACATTCTAATCTGGGGAGATGATACCTGTATCACCTTAGAATTCTATTATCAGCAGGAATCATAGAAGGAGTCTAATTAGATAGGGATTATGTTATGTTTTGATGATTTTAAAAGAAGAATGGGAAGAGAGTAAAAGAGGAATACACTGGGATGAAGATGAAAGGAGAGGAATAATGAGGAAAATTATCTCACATAAACGGGGTGTGCAAGTAGAAGTCTATACAATAAATGGGATTGACAGGAAGGAGCAGGAAACAACCTTATCTGAACTCATCAAAGGAAGGAAGAATATACATATACATAGAAATACAGTTGAGTACAGAAATATATTTTATCCAACAGGAAATCAGGAGAGAAAGGGGTTAAAGAAAGGAGGACAGAATAAGAAAGAGGGTACATTAAGGGAGGGATTAGTCAGAAGCTAAACAAACTCTTAAAGAAGAGTGGAAAACAAAGAGAAAGTATAAGAGAAAGCAGGGAAATAAATACACAGCAACCATAAAAAATTCTGAATGTGAACATGATGAAACTTACCCATAAATGGAAGAGGATACCAGAATGGATTAGAAACCAGAATTCAACAATATGTTGTTTACAAGAAACACACTTGGAACAGAAATACATATAGAGCTGAAATATGGGACTGGAACAGAATCTATTATGCTTAAACTGAAGTAAAAAAGGCAGGGGTAGCAATCATAATCTTAGACAAAGCAAAAGCAAAAATAGACCTAATTAAAGCAGAAAAACAGGGAACCTACGTTTTGCTGAAAGACATCACAGACAATTAATTAATATCAGTACCAAACACACATGTACCAAATGCTATAGCATCTAAATTTTTCAAATTTAAATGAGTTTTAGTAGGAAACAAACAGTAGAACTATAATAGTGGGGGCCTCAATTTTCTCTCAGGCCTAGATAAATCTAACCAAAAAATAAACAAAAAAGAACTTAAGGAAATTTATAGAATTTTAGACATCCGTAGAATACTGAATGGAAAGAGAAAGGAGTATAACTATTTCTTCACTGTGCATAGCACTGCAACAAAAATTGACTTGTATTAGGGCACATAAACCTCACAAACAAGTACAGAAAATAAAAAAATACCAAATGCCTCTTTTGCTGGGCATAATAAAAAAGATTATTTCCAATAAAGGGCCTTTGAAACAAAGATTAAAAATTAATTGGAAATGAAATAACTTAATCTTAAAGAATAAGTGAGTCAAAGAACATATCATAGAAATAATAATTTCATTAGAGATAATGACAATAATGAGCCAACACAGCAAAGTTTATGAGATGAAGTCAAAGTAGTAATTAGGAGGAATATTTATAACTCCAAACACTTTTATTAATAAAAGAGAGAAATAGCAGATTAACAAAATGGGCATGTAACAAAAAAATCTAGAAAATAAAAAAAACTAGAAAATTGACAAATGCTGTCCATCTTCCTATACATTAGCTTCCCTCCATGCATTCGAAGATCCATCTAAACTGGATCACACAATGTTCTCTCCCCCTCACCTTTGCATCGACTGTCTCTCATGCCACGAGTGCACTCCCCCTTTACCTATGCCCCTTAGAATCACTGGCTTCATTTAAGCCTCAGATTTTGCCTTTCAGCACCTGTACTTTTGAGTTCCCTCTAGATGTTAACGCCTTCCTCTCTAAGGCAATCTTCCATTTATGATGTACTAATCTGTATCTAGTGATTTACATATTGCGGGGCAACTGTAAAGTGGAGAGGTCCACAGAATAAATGAACTGAGACTTGGGTTATGTAAATCTTCAGGCTATTATGCTTTCTGTTGTAATAGGAGTTGACCAGGATTTTAATGTGAATGTCAACCATGACTACACAGTGAATTTGGTGGAAAATTTTGCAGGATGGTTTTCACCCCATCTTTAAGGCTTCCTTATCACAGTTAAATATTTGTGAGAGATAACTCATCTTGAAAGATGCCATTTTCTCCCTTCTCCATTTTAAATTTATGATTTATTTATTTTTAACATTCATTTTTAAAACTCTGAGTTCCGAATTCTCTCCCTCTCTTTCCTCCCCCACTTAGTGAGAGAGCAAGATATGCAATATCAATTATACATGTGAAATTATGCAAAATATTTCCACATTAGCCATGCTGCAAAAAAGTAATTAAAATAAAGAAAATGAAAAAAATTATGCTTCAATCTGCACTTATAACTCTATCAGTTCTTTCTCTGGAGGTGGATAGCATTTTTCATCCCAAGTCCTTTGGAACTGTCTTAGATCATTGTATTGATCAGAATAGCTAAGTCATTCACAGCTGATCATTGTACACTATTGCTGTTACTGTCTGTGTACAACGTTCTCCTGGTTTTGCTCACTTCACTCTGGGTTTTTTTTTAAGTTTTTAGGCAATTGGGGTTAAGTGACTTGCCCAGGGTCACACAGCTAGTAAGTGTGCCACCTAGCTACCCCAGCTCACTTCACTCTGAAGATGCCATTTTCTTTAATTACTTCCTCTATGTGGCACATGTCTGAATTAGATTGTTCAGCTTGAAGAAGACAAGACTTTGTGGCAACATGATGGTTCTCTTCAAGCATTTAAAGAGTTGTCATAGGGAAGAGAGATTTTTGGTTTGGTCCCAGAGGACAGAACTAGGAGAAATGCAGAGAAGTTGCAAATAGGTAGATTTTAGCTTGACGTAAGGGAAAAACTTCCTAATGATCGGAGCTCTCCAGGGATGGAAGAAGCGGCCACAGGACATGACCATAGGCCGGAGGTGGAGTAAAGAAATTGTTTTGCAGGTATGAGTTAGACTAGTTGACCCCTGAGGTCTGTTCCAACTTCTGTGAACTGCAATCTTAGGCATATCTAAATCATAGATTTTCCTGTTATGGTTCCAGACATTTCCCCAGTACCACAGCTGCTGTGTGTTGTCTCTGTTGTGGCTGCCTTGTTTCCCCGCAAAGGTCTGCAGTTCACAATGGAAGGCTTCCAGCTAAGATGATCATGTGGCTAGGAGTGATAAAGATGCCCAAAACAGATCGATCTGCAAGATTCTCAGCACTTTTGAGTGCCTGTACCTCTTGGCAAGTAGGGACCTGTTTTGCCTTTTCTCCTGGAAGCTCTGGACAATGCAGAATGGTGTAGAAATTTCCCAAATTGCATGTGAGCTCCTTCAGGCCTATGTAATAGGAAAAACCAAACTACACAGATATTGGACATCAAACTACGATCCATTTTACATATAAGCCATTGTTTTTTCCCCAGACATAACACTTAGAGCCAGATGAGAACTCAGAAGTTATCTAGTCCAACAATCTTATTTTGTAAATGGGACAACTGAGACCTAGAGAGAAGTTAAGTAACTTATTACACAGCGTAACATAGTGAAAAGGATGTTGGGTTTGGAGTTAGCAAACCTTGGTCACATCTCAGTCCTGACACTTGTTAGCCATGGGACTTTGGCCAGGTCATTTCACCTGTCAATGAGGGGCTGCACTAGATGGATTCTAAGGCCCCTTCTAGTTCTTAGATCTAGGATTCTAGGACATAGGTAGCAAGCAGCAGAATCCACTGAGATTCGAACCCAGTACCTTGGACTCAGACCAATTGCTCTTTGCATTATGGCATGCAACCAACCACAGGAGGTACAGCAGCTGCTGACCTCAAGCATAGTAATTCTCACAGGGAAGTAAAAACTGTTGTATTTTTAGTTTTATGAAGATTTTATCATGTTGACTTTCATTCTCATCTTCAATGAGTGAACTAATTTGTTTTTTATGAAAAGGAAAGGAAAACTCTATTCCTGGGGTTTAAAAAAAGATTTCTCTTACATTCTATTCTTTCAGTGATGACTGATTAGAAAAAGACAGTTTATTTTTAACTTAAGGTATAGCTGAGTCTCAATTTTTCACAATTATAGAAGGGAATATAAGGCAGATGATATTTGTTGGAAATAATCTGACTCTCAGGTCCCTTCCAGCAGCAAGAGTGCTGGATTTGAAATCAGAGGACCTGGGTTTGAATCCCAGCTCTACAACATACTACCTGTGTGACCTTGGGCAAGTCCCTTGTTACTTAAACTCTCTGGGCCTCAGTTTCCTCATCTGTGAAAGGAGAGATGAGATTATCTCCAAGGTCCCTTGCAACTTTAAATCCTATGAGATGCTAGGGAAATCTAAAGTATGGTCAAATTTTTAAATGTCCAATAATAAGTATTTGGAAAAAAAGCTCAAATGTTTATAAACACATCTATGAATTGAAAAACATTCATTGAGTGAGTTTCTCTCGTCGTTACAGTATATATTAACTAAGAAATGGGGGTAAGGGATAGCACCAGAGCCAAACATCACAAATTGTCTGTGATGTTGATGCTGTCATTCTCTGGTGGTTAAAATATCACTGTTCTATCTCTGTTCAAGTAGGAGATGAGGTTAGAGAGTCTGAGTATATAACTTTCAGGCATTTTCCCTTCTCTGCAAAGTAAAATGAAGCCTTTGGAAATCTGCCACCTCCTCATCTCAGGGTTTGTGTGGATTTCCAAGAGCTCACACTCAGTGCTGTTTAACCCCATGCCACATCTTGGGTCCTTAACGGACACGGGCAGTGCAGCGGAAAGGGCCCTAGGCTTGGAATCACAGGACCATGGTTTGAGTTCTGGCTCTGCATCAGCAAGTCCCTTCCCCTCTTTTAGGCCTCTGTTTCCTCCTCTGGAAAATGAGGGGTCAGGCCCAATGATTTCTGGGGTCCCTTCCAGCTCTAGACACTAGGCTCTCATGGTCAGACCTTAACCATCTCCCTCACAAAGATATTAGCCCATTTATCATTAGTTTTACAGGTTAAGACTCAGCTATTGAGCACTTCCAGATGAAGCAAGTCACGAGAAGATTTAAGCCATAGGCTGAGGATTTGTCTAAAAGTGCCCAAGCAAAGTCGACACTAATTAGAGACTTGTCTTCACGGATGGAAAATTTCCAGTCATGCAATTAGAATCATCTGAATGCAGAATGAAATTTCCAATAAGTCTAAGGTTCCCAGTGAATCTTATCTGTTAAAGTGAAAGCGATCCCCAGCACCTCACCAGCCTCAGGGCTGAGATTTTCAGCTTAACTAGTCTAAGCCTCCAACAAACTAGCTAAGATTTCATTTCGGTTCTGTTCCGGAAACACTACTCAAGGCAACTAGGTCATAAGAAGCCCAGCTAAGCATCCAGGGAGTTTCATAGAGGTGCCAGTTTGGAAAGATGGAGCAGAGATTTGTGAGGTGTAGAAAGCATCCTGACCCTGGAATCAAAAGGCCAAGGTATGAAGTTCAGTTCAGCCACTTCCTTGTGGTTTGTGATCTGGACAAGTCATTGCCCCTATTTGGGCCTTAGTTTTCTCATCTGTAAACTGAGTAGATTCAAATAGAAGGCCTTGAAGGTCCCTCCCGGCTCCAAATCAATGGTCTTATGATCCCATGACTAGAAGATCACCAGTTTCTCTTGCAGCTTACACATTTGGTGATTCTCAAAAGTTGATCTTCCCTTGCATTTAGCATGTAATGATGGGTCAGATTATATCTTTGGTGTATCACCACAGAGTGCTATTAGGTGAGCTTTTCACCATGGCCTTGTGCACCATTCAAGTTAATAACCTGGGTTGCAGGCATGCTTAGAACACCACAGGATTCAGATCTGTAAGGCAGTGGGGTCAAACAAATAGAAATGGATTCCTGAGGGCTGCCTATTGACTTAGAAAACCATAAATTAAATGAACATTATCACTGAATGATTAATGACCATAATTAATGATTACTATAAATGACTGAATGGTTATCATTGAATTAAATATTATTGTATTTTTATTTTTGTCAACCATTTCCCAATTATATTTTAATCTGGTTCACAATTGAGACCTCTGCTGCAGGAGAACTTAAAGAGTATCTCATCTAATGCTCTCATTTTACAGATAAAGAAACTGAGGCTCAGAAAGGGATCACATAGCTAGTAACTAGGAGGTGTTAAAAAATAAAATTCTTTGTTTGGGCTTTTGTCTTGATTAACAAGGCAAAACTCAGGAAAGAAAATTAAAAGGAGCTTATTAATATGTTTTATTAAAATACATTTCCTTCTGTAAGTTTTTGAATCTCTTTTCAATTGGTTGACTTTTCTTTTCATAAATTTCTTGATTTTCTTGCATTACTTTTATTTTTTTCCCTAATTTTTCCTCAACCTCTCTTCCTTGATTTTTAAAGTCCTTTTTAAGCTTTTTCAAGAACTCTTTTTGGCCTTGTGACCATTTGATATTTTTTCTTGAAGTAGAAGTAGCTGTTTTGACGTCACTGTCTTCTTCTGAGTTTGAACCCAAATCTTCTCCATCACCATAGTAGCTATCTATGATCAGGTTCTTTCTCTTTTGCTCACACTTTTTTAAAGCATCTTATTTCTCAGCTGTTAACTTTGTGTTAGACTTGAGCTGTAGCCCTCAGGTGTGAGGAATAATGTCTCAGGCTTCAGGTTTTTTGTGCTGTTGTTTTCTGAGCTCTATCCAGGTCTGGGGCCCTGACCTCAAGTGCTCCTCTCTGCCCCCAGGCCATGACCAGGGCCCCCACTGTCACTGCAAACACTCTTACTCCCTGTGGTTTCTCCTGCAGCTGAAAGCTTCAGTTCACCCCCCTGCCCTGGAACCAAAACTAAGGACTCCACTCTCCTGAGACTGACCACAGCCAGCAGGGCCCTCACCCCTTTGCAACCTCACTTACACTCACTCCTCCTCCCCCAGTCACAGCCTGGGACCATGTCTGGTCAGAGCATCGGAGACCTATGTCTCACATCAGCCAGCAGAGGGCCATGCAATCTTCCCTTGATCAACTGCCAGATCCCTACATGGGCAAAATTTCCTGATTCTAAGGCTGCCACCTACACAGCTGCCCCCAGAGCTTGTCGCTTGTTGATTCAGCGGTATCTGCCTGGGGGGTATCTTCACTTCAATCAGGTCAGACCACCACCCTGGGAGGTCAGGTCTTTTCCAATGTCCAAAGTTGTCTTAGGCTGGACAACTGCTTTACCTGACAATTTTTTTTTGCCACTTTAAAATTTACTTTGAGGCATTATTTTAAATTATTTGTGGGGGAATTTGGGAAAGCGTATTTCCTGCTTTATTCAGCCATCTTCCCAGAATCTTCTTTTTACTTTCAATAGAGACAATATTTGAACTCAGATCCTTTGACTCCAAATACAACACTGCTTTATTCAAGTTTCTAACAATAACTATATATTTTTACATGCTATTTTTAGAATTTTTATTTCAGAGTCTTGGACAAAGACAGCTGCTACAGATAAGGGAGGAAACTGTCCCAGGACCAAATAGCTAAAGGCCCCCTCAGCTGGGGAGAAAATTTAATTGGTTTGTAAATACAGATCACTTCTATCACACATATAACTCCAGTAGTTAATGATAAAAAACTTAAGAAGTGTCCATGATCTTTGTCTACTTGCTCAAGGGTACTCAGACCAATATACTATTTGTAAACTGACATTAACAATAAAGATTTTTCTTTTTAAATAATTTAACATTATGATCTACTGTCTTTCTAAGGCATGTATGTGCAAGAGAACTTGCCAAGACTTGTATCTGATGGCTGCTACCTACTTCTGAGTCATATGGACATAAACGATCCTTCTGGAAAGCTTGGGTTTGAGTCTTACCTCTTCTACCTTACAACCTATGTGACCTTGGGCAAGTCACTTAAGTCTTTGCTAGTAAAAGAAATGCTAGCTATAGCAATAAGAGAAGAAAAAGAAATTGAAGCAATTAGAATAGGCAATAAGGACACAAAACTACCA
This sequence comes from Phascolarctos cinereus, assembly GCF_003287225.1. Taxonomy (NCBI): domain Eukaryota; kingdom Metazoa; phylum Chordata; class Mammalia; order Diprotodontia; family Phascolarctidae; genus Phascolarctos; species Phascolarctos cinereus. Next base: position 198,482,019 of record NW_027556402.1, on the reverse strand, counting down.
TTCTTTGCAGATGATATGATAGTATGCTTAGAGAACTCTAGAGAATCAACTAAAAAACTAGTTGAAACAATTAACAACTTCACAGGATACAAAATTAATCCACATAAATTTTTAGCTTTTCTATATATTAGCAACAAAACCAAGCAGGAAGAGATAGAAAGAGAAATGCCCTTTAAAATAACTGCAGACAATATAAAATACTAAGGAATCTACCTGCTAAGACAAACCAAGGAACTATATGAACACAATTACAAAACACTTTTCATATAAATAAAATCAGATCTAAACAATTGGAGAAATATTAGTTGCTCGTGGGTAGCCTAGCCAATACAATAAAAATGACAATTCTACCTAAGTTAATTTACGTATTCAATGCCATACCAATCAAACTACCAAATAATTACTTTATAGAGGTAGATAAAAATAGTAATAAAATTCATCTGGAAGAATAAAAGGTCAAGAATATCAAGGGAATCAGTGAAAAAAAGCGAAGGAAGGCAGCCTTGCAGTTCCAGATTTCAAACTATATTACAAAGCAGTAATCATCAAAACAACTTGGTACTGGATAAGAAATAGAGTGGCAGATCAGTGGAATAGATTAGGTACACAATATACGGTAGTGAATGACTACAGTAATCTGGTAATCTAGTGCTTAATAAATGCAAAGACTCAACCTTTTGGGACAAGAACTCATCATTTAACAAAAATTCCTGGGAAAACTGGAAAGCAGTTTGACAGAAACTAGGTATAAACCAGCATCTCATACCACATAACAACATAAGATCAAAACAAATAAGTGAATGAGACACAAATTAGGGTAATAGAACAAGTAAATTAGGGGAGCATGGAAAAATTTACCTGTCAGATCTATGGATAAGGGAAGAGTTTTATGACCAAACAAGAGATAGAGGGGATTATGAGAAGTAAAATGGATAAGTTTGTTTACATGAAGCTAAAAAAGCTTTCGCACAAGCAAAATTAATGCAGCCAAAATTAGAAGGAAAACAAGAAACTGGGGGAAAATTTTTTGCAGCAAGTTTCTCTGATAAAGGCCTCATTTCTCAAATACAAAGAGAACTGAGTTGTTCCCCAATTGATAAATGGCCAAAGGATATGAATAGGCAGTTTTCAGAAGAAGAAATCAAAGCTATCAACAGTCACATAAAAATGTTATAAATCACTATTGATTAAAGACATGAAAATTAAAACAACTTTGAGGTACCATCCCATACCTATCAGATTGGCTAATATGACAGAAAAGAAAAATGACAAATTCGGGAGGAGATGTGGAAAAATTGGGACACTAATGTACTGCTGGTGGAGTTGTGAGCTGATCCACCCATTTTGGAGAGCAATTTGGAGCCATGCCCAAAAGGCAATAAAACTGTGCATACCCTTTGATGCACCAATACCACTTTGAGGTCTGTATCCCAAAGAGACCAAAGATAAGGGAAATGAACCAATTTGTGCAAAAATGTTTACAGCAGCTCTTTTTGAAGTGGCAAAGAAGTTGAAATTCAGGAGATACTCATTAATTGGAGAACGGCTGAACAAGTTGTAGTATGATTGTGATGGAATACTATTGTGCTCTAAGAAATGATGAGCAGGATGGTTTCAGAAAAACCTGAGGAGACTTACATGAACTCATGCAAAGTGAAATGAGTAGAACCAAGGGAACATTGTACATAGTAACAGCAATATTGTATTATGATCAACTAGGAAAGATTTAGCTATTCTGATCAAGACAATGACCCAAGACAATTCCAAAAGACCCACGATGGAAAATGTCATAAACCTTCAGAGAGAGAACTGAATGCATATCGAAGCATACTTTAAAAAAAAAACTTAATTTTTATTGTTTTATTTTGTTTGTATTTTCTTTTGCAACATGGCTAATACGGAAATATATTTTGCATGACTTCATGTGTATAATCGAAATTAAACTGCTTCCCTTCTCAAGGAGGGGGAAGGACAGAAGGGAGGCAGGACATGTGGAACTCAAAATTTTAAAATGACTGAAAAATTTTTTCTGAGTGTAATTGGGAAATGTTTAATGAAATACAGAAAAATAAATTAAGAAAAAAAAGAAAAAATCTTAATTGGTTGGTGACATCAGTCTCTTTAGAGAGCTTCCTTTTTTACTCCTCAAAAGTACTTCATAGTACTACTCAAAAGACACTTTGTGTCTTCAGAATTTCATTCCTGAAAGTTTTTCCACCTATGCTGACTTCCTACAATTTAGTCCATGGGATCCTAATTCCTTTGAACCCTTTAAATATACTTTTTCCAGATCTATGATGAATGTTAGACTATGCCTAGGCTTTGCCTTGGGAACCAGCATTTGGGCTTATGTCAGTGATGACTACGATGACTTTTAAAGTTTAGATTTCACAACTAGGCACAAAGGATACATTTAAAAATACAGTTGATAGCAGTTTAAGCTTCTGCTTACAAAAACTGTACAGTTCACAGATTAAAGATTATATATTCATACAGTCAGTCACACAAAACTCAGTTAAAGAAAAGGCTAAAACAATATTTGGGAAGTTAAAGCAATGACAAAATAACTGAGATTTATGCAGTGCTTCTTCAAAGTTTACAAAGCAGAGCGCTTTGCACATTTAATTTAAGTTCGTGGAAAGAATGAATGAATACAAAGTACTTTTTGTTCATGCTCACATAAGAACACAATTTGCCCCATGAAGCAAATAGGACAAGGATTATTATCCCTATTTTACAAATGAGCTAAGAGAGGTCATAGGATCATAGGATCATAGCTCTAGAGCTCAGACAGACCTTGGAGCTCATCCAGTACAATCACCTCATTTTACATATAAGGTACTTGTCCAAGGTCACACAGATATTAAGTGTACAGCTCCTGTTCAATATTCTTACTGCTGTTCTGCTTTGGTTAAGGAGTTATAGCAAAGATGCCTCAGGACCTTGTTTCTTTAACAGAAATAGCTAAATAGGGGCAGCAAGGTGGCACAGTGGATAGAGCACTGGCACTGGAGTCAGCAGGACTGGAGTTCAAATCCGGCCTCAGACACAGAATACTCACTAGATGTGTGACTCTGGGCAAGTCACTTAACCCCAACTGCCTCACCAAAAAGAAAAAAAAAGAAATAGCTAAATAAATGTTCGAGTCATTCACTAACCTGGCTGTCAGCTTTGGAGAAGTGGCTATTGAAGCAAATATCTTGATCATGGCCATTTTGCAGAGGTCAGCAGCAGAACCTAAAAAAGGAAGAGCATCCTGTTTGGTTTGTTTGTTTTTTATCAGTGAGGGAAAGAAGTACACCTCCCTGACCATCAGTTTCTTCTAGCTCCTTCCTCACCCTCACCCTTATGGCTGAGTTCAACATGACTCCCAGACTAGTCCAGACCATTTATTCCTGGACCCTTGTAGTCTGCAGGTCTTTTCTTCCAGCTGAGACAGTGTTCTGTTAAGTCAGGGCACATTATCCACTCCCGTCTCCTAAGCATCTTTCCTAGACTATGAACATAGCTTTTGCACGTACCTTTCCTTAACAGATATTCAGAGACAATCTGCTTTGTGTTGCTTTCTGTACAATGCTGCAGGCCCATTTTTCTTAGTAATAGTTGTTTTAAGTTAGCTGAGAAGAGGATAGTGTCTCTTTTTCTCTCTTTCTTTATGAGAGTGGAAAGCCCTTATTATCTTGGGTGTCCTCTCTGGAAGGCCTTGCTGAAGCTTTTCTTGATACCTTAATTCTAGTGGGAAGTGCACACTGGCTGGTGTATGCTATCTTGGGCCAAAGGTCTACTGTTTACTGATGCGATGATGCTATTTTTATTTATATCATATATAGCGGGTTCTCTTCTCCCTTTTTTGGAGTGGTCTAAGTCACCAGTCCTGATGCTGATGTGGAAATCTGAACATGTGCAAGTATGTTCTGCCTGCTTCTGCTACTCATCATTGGTTTGAGTCTGTCCAAGTGGTTGCTCACCATAACTCTGTGGGAATACTATATTGCTGCCTCTCAGCTCTCTCGCTTTCTTTCTTGTTTCAAAGCCTGAACTATTCTAAGTTGCATGCAGGAGAGTTAGGTGGGGGAACAGTGCAAGCTTTACCCCACACCTCGCCCCACAGAGCCAGAAATCTAGGCAAGCCTGTACCTGTGGTGAGACTGCCTTTCTTTTTTTATGTTTTCTTTTCCAATGAAGTGACTAAGTAGCACCAAATCCAGATGACCTTGTGAATTTCAGAAGGTCACGAGGTCCTGGATAGCCAGTAAGGCAGCAGCTTCAGTGCCCCCAAAAGTGGCAAACTGATGTTACAGAAGCAGCAGGAATGGGCTAGTGCCAAAGGTATAGTAAACATCGAAGAATATGGGGTCACCAGAAAAGTTCATGGCCCACACCTGGATTTTGATAGGATGGTATAGTAGAGGTGAAACATGAAGTGGTTAGTTAACAGAACTGCCAAGTAATACTATGTCTTTTTTTTATTTAAATTTTTTTTATTTTTTCCATACGCTTTTGAGTTGAAAAGTTTTCTCCCTTTTCCTCCCCCCCACCCTCCCCAAGACGGCGCACAATCTGATATAGGCTTTACATTTACATACCCTTAAACATATTTTCACATTAGTGAAGCTGTAAGTAAAAATTAAAACCAATAGGAGGAGCCATCAGAAAGATGAAACAAAACTCAACAGAAGGTAAAAATAAGTGAGAGCGATTCGACTTCCATAGTTCTTTCTTTGAATGTGAACAGCATTATCCATCCCGAGGCCTCTGGAAGTGTCTTAGATACTTGTAATGCTGAGAAGGGTTCAGTTTAACATTCTTAGTCATTGCATAACATGGCTGTTATTGTGTACAAAGTCCTCTTGGTTCTACTCACTTCATTCAGCATCAGACCATATAAGTCTTCCCAGGTTTTTCTGAAGCCAGCCTGTTCATCATTTCTTACAGCACAATAGTATTCCACTACATTCATATACCACAACTTGCTCAGCCATTCCCCAATTGATGGGCATCCTCTCAATTTCCAATTCTTTGCCACCACAAAAAGAGCTGCTATGAATATTTTTGTACATGTGGGTCCTTTTCCCATTTTTGATCTCTTTGGGATATAGCCCTAGAAGTGCTATTGCTGGATCAAAGGGTATGCACATTTTTGTAGCCCTTTGGGCATAGTTCCAAATTGTTCTCCAAAATGGTTGGATCATTTCACAACTCCACCAACAATGTATTAGTGTTCCAATTTTCCCACATCTCTCCAACATTTATCATTTTCCTGTTTTGTCATGTTGGCCAATCTGATAGGTGTGATGTGGTACCTCAGAGTTGTTTTGATTTGCATTTCTCTAATCAATAACGATTTAGAGCATTTTTTCATATGACTATAGATGGCTTTAATTTCTTCATCTGAGAACTGTCTGTTCATATCCTTTGACCATTTATCAATTGGGGAATGGCTTGTGTTCTTATAAATTTGTCTTAATTCTCTATATATTTTAGAAATGAGGCCTTTATCAGAGAGACTGGTTGTAAAAATTCTTTCCCAATTTTCTACCTTCCTTCTAATCTTAGTTGCATTGGCTTTGTTTGTGCAAAAACTTTTCAATTTAATGTAATCAAAATTATCCATTTTGCTTTTCATAATGTTCTCTATCTCCTGTTTGGTCATGAATTCTTCTGTTCTCCATAGATCTGATAGGTAAACTATTCCTTGTTCTCCCAGTTTACTTATGGTATCAGCCTTTATATCTAAGTCATGAACCCATTTTGACTTTATTTTGGTATATGGTGTGAGATTTGGGTCTATGCCTAGTTTCTGCCATACTCTTTTCCAGTTTTCCCAGCAGTTTTTTTCAAAGAGTGGGTTCTTATCCCAGAAGCTGGGGTCTTTGGGTTTATCAAATAATAGATTACTATAGTCATTGACTACTGTGTCTTGCATATTTAACCTATTCCACTGATCCACCTCCCTATTTCTTAGCCAGTACCAAGCAGTTTTGATGATTGCTGCTTTATAATACAATTTAAGATCTGGAATTGCTAGGCCACCTTCCCCTGCATTTCTTTTCATTAGTTCCTTTGATATTCTGGACCTTTTGTTTTTCCAAATGAATCTTGTTATTATTTTTTCTAACTCTATAAAATAATTTTTTGGTAGTTTGATTGGTATGGCACTGAATAAGTAAATTAGCTTAGGTAGGATTGTCATTTTTATTATATTAGCTCGCCTACCCATGAGCAACTGATGTTTTTCCAATTATTTAGATCTGATTTTATTTGTGTGAAAAGTGTTTTGTAATTGTGTTCATAGAGTTCCTGGGTTTGTTTCAGGAGGTAGACTCCTAAATATTTTATAATGTCTACAGTAAGTTTAAATGGGATTTCTCTTTCTATCTCTTGCTGTTGGGCTTTGTTGGTAATATATAGAAATGCTGATGATTTATGTGGGTTTATTTTATAGCCTGCAACTTTGCTAAAGTTGTTTATTATTTCAAGTAGTTTTTTACTTGATTCTCTAGGATTCTCTAAGTATATCATCATGTCATCTGCAAAGAGTGATAGCTTTGTTTCTTCTTTGCCTATTCTAATGCCTTCAATTTCTTTTTCTTCTCTTATTGCTAAAGCTAAGGTTTCCAGTACAATATTGAATAACAGTGGTGATAATGGACATCCTTGTTTCACCCCCGATCTTATTGGAAATGCTTCTAGCCTGTCCCCATTACATATAATGCTTGCTGAAGGTTTTAGATAGATGCTATTTATTATTTTAAGGAAGACTCCATTTATACCTATGCTTTCTAGTGTTTTTAATAGGAATGGGTGTTGTATTTTATCAAAAGCTTTTTCTGCATCTATTGAGATGATCATGTGGTTTCTGTTGGTTTTGTTGATATGCTCAATGATGCTGATAGTTTTCCTAATATTGAACCAACCCTGCATTCCTGGTGTAAATCCTACCTGGTCATAGTGTATTACTCTTTTGATAAGTTGCTGCAATCTATCTTGCTAATATTTTGTTTAAAATTTTTGCATCTATATTCATTAGAGAAATTGGTCTATAATTTTCTTTCTCTATTTTGACTCTTCCTGGTTTAGGTATCAACACCATATTTGTATCATAAAAAGAATTTGGTAAGACTCCTTCTTCACCTATTTTCCCAAATAGTCTATATAGTATTGGAATTAATTGTTCTTTAAATGTTTGATAGAATTCGCATGTAAATCCATCTGGCCCTGGAGATTTTTTCCTAGGGAGTTCATCAATGGCTTGTTCAATTTCTTTTTCTGAGATGGGGTTATTTAAGTATTTTACTTCCTCTTCGGTTAATCTGGGCAATTTATATTTTTGTAAATATGTATCCATTTCACTAAGATTGTCAAATTTGTTGGCATATAGTTGGGCAAAATAATTCCTAATTATTGTTTTAATTTCCTCTTCCTTGGTGGTAGCTTCGCCCTTTTCATTCTTGATACTAGTAATTTGGTTTTCTTCTTTCTTTTTTTTAATTAAATTAACCAAAGGCTTATCTATTTTATTGGTTTTTTCATAAAACCAGCTCTTAGTTTTATTTATTAGTTCAATAGTTTTCTTAATTTCAATTTTATTAATTTTTCCTTTAGTTTTCAATATTTCTAATTTGGTGTTTAGTTGAGGATTTTTAATTTGTTCTTTTTCTAGTTTTTTTAGTTGTATGCCCAATTCATTAATCTCCTCTTTTTCTATTTTATTTATGTAAGCATTTAGAGATATAAAACTTCCCCTAAGAACTGCTTTTGCTGCATCCCATAGGTTTTGGTATGTTGTCTCATTATTGTCATTCTCTTGAATGAAATTATTGATTGTTTCTATGATTTGTTGTTTGACCCAATCATTTTTTAGGATTAGATTATTTAGTTTCCAATTATTTTTTAGTCTATCTTTCCATGGCCCTTTATGACATATAATTTTTATTGCATCATGATCTGAAAAGGATGCATTTAATATTTCTGCCTTTCTGCTAATACTATGTCTTGATGAGCTTAGATTATAACTTGGCTATAAGATGAGTTTCTGACTCCTGTTTAAATTGTTCTACAATGGTATGATTCTCTTATGCTTATCATTGCTTTCTGTGGGGGAAAAAGACCAGTTTTGTACCTGATTCATATGATACCAACTGGGTGCCTCTTTTGCTGTCTCTTCCCTTTTGGGAAATCGTGGACTATAGCCCCAAACAGAATTGTCCCTGGAGTAGCTGTGGTAGTGGTGATAAGCAAATGAATGTGAGAACTGGGAACCTTATTAAGAAGTCAGGCAACTTCAGAGCAATGAACTCTGAGCAAACCTTGATGGCAGGTAAAAAACCTGGCAGACGTTGCCAGCCTGTGGCTTAAGCAAAGCTAAAGCTACTCTGTTTGACACAGACTAATACAATTAGGATTTAGAACTGGAAGACATCTTAAATTATAAGAGAGAAAACTTGGGCCCAGAGGAGTTAGGTGCTCACGGTCTAGTGCTTGGAGCCATCCTTGAAATACTGTGCTCATTCCACAATATCATATTTCTTCTTCTTCTTCTTCTTTTTTTTTTTTTAGGCAATTGGGGTTACGTGACTTGCCCAGGGTCACACAGCTAGTAAGTGTTAAGTGTTTGGTCTGAGATCAGATTTGAACTCAGGTCCTCCTGACTTCAGGGCCGGTGCTCTATCCACTGCGCCACCTAGCTGCCCCCACAATATCATATTTCTAACAACTTTCTAACAACTCATTGTCCTTCTTAACCTCACAGGCAGAGGAGAAAGTGGAGGAAATTGGGCTCTAGCTAAGTTGGTTTTATTTTATGCCATCAAACCAATATTGCCTTATTTCCAGAAAAATCATAAGTCAATTCCCTGATGGTTTCTTCCACTCACCATCTCTATGACTTCCCAGCCCCAAACCCCCACTGGTACAATGGGACAATGAGTATGTCCCAGAACCTCTCAAAGCCTCAGTCTCTCCTGAGCTATAAAATGGAGATAAGAATAAATATTTGTATTACTTTCCTCACAAGGATGTTTTAGGAAAAGCATTTTGTAAACCTTAAGGTGTTATATAAGTGAGATTTATTATTTCTCTTCAGAAGTCACAACCTTTAATTGGAAGATGCATGTAAGTATAACTTGTGCAACCAAGTCCTGTGGTTTTTTGCCCAGGGCTTCCCACTCCCTGGAAATGCTTTCTTCTGGTGGTGGCCATTGTCCCCCAATGAACCAACTATGATGGGTAGCACTTCATAGATTTGGTAAATCTGCACAGGTTTTCTGTCGTGTCCTGGATACATCCTTTCCAGGAAGATGACCCCTCAGCTAATTGGCCACATGCCCCTTTGTCACCAAGCACCAACATGGCACTTGTCTCCTTTGGGTAATAACTGCTGGCATTTGTGGCCATCCCTTGTTGTTCTATGGAACATAGGAAGCTGCTTTTTCCTCAAGAAGTCTGCAGCCCTTTGTGGGAATACTTTCATTCCTGTTGTATAGCTCCCAAGTTTTTCTTCTTCCTCTCCCCTTCATAACGTTTATTAAGCAGACTCATGACCCTGGCTTCAATTCCCTTTTCCTTATAACACTTTTATTCTTAGCTTTCTTAAATTATTTTTTTTCTATCCTAGAAAGTCTTCATCTTTCCTAATATGTCAATGGAGATGGGAATTCTGCAAGGCCTTTTATCATGTCAAGTAAAAAGATCAGTTTTACAGGAAAATGATAAATATTGGAGAAGATGTGGGAAAATTGGAACACTAATGCATTATTGGTGGAGTTGTGAACTGATCCAAACATTCTGGAGAGGAACTTGGAACTATGCCCAAAGGGCTATAAAAATGTGCATACCCTTTGACCCAGCAATAGCACTTCTAGGGCTGTATCCTTAAAGAGATCATAAAAACAGGAAAAGGACCCACATGTACAAAAATATTTATAGCAGCTCTTTCTGTGGTGGCCAAGAATTGGAAATTGAGGGGATGCCCATCAATTGAGGAATGGCTGAACAAGCTGTGGTATAGGAATGTAATGGAATACTATTGTGCTATAAGAAATGATGAGCAGGTGGACTTCAGAAAAACCTGGACTTACATGAACTCATGCTGAGTGAAGTGAGCAGAGCCAAAAGAACATTGTACACAGTAACAGCCACATTGTGTGCTGACTAACTTTGATAGACTTAGCCCTTCTCAGCAATGCAAGGATCTAAGACATCTCCAAAAGTCTCATGATGGAAAATGCTATCCACATCCAGAGAAAGAACTATGGAGTTTGAATGAAGATTGAAGCATACTATTTGCTCTTTTTTTCCTTGTTTTGTTTTCTTTCCTCTTTCTTGCGGTCCCTCCTATTGGTTCTAACTCTTCCTTACAACATGATTAATGTGAAAATATGTTCAATAGGAACGTATATGTAGAGCCTATATCAGATTGCATGATGTCTTAGGGAGGGAGGGGGAGAAAAATTTAAAACTCAAAAGCTAGAGAAGAGATTGTTGAAAACTAAAAACAAAGTAATTTAAAAAAGAGATCAGTTTGCGCCTAAAAAATGTATAGTGTATTCTAACAGTCATGCCAACTTTTCCCATTTTAGAGGTCCAGACAATCTAGCATTGGCTGTGGAGGCCTATGTGACGTCTTTGTTTCATTGCTTTGAAATGTTCTTATGCCTTATCACTAGGGTTGTATATTCCAGGTGTTCAAGTGCCTTCAGGTACCACTTTTGTGACTGGTCACACCTTAATGTTTAATTTTTTTACAGGGTTTTATTGGGCCATTCCTTTGGTAGTGGGAATTACTGACTCATGATGCTTATTTTTAAAATGAAAATTTTATTTTATTTTCAACAAAGATCAGCTTTCTCTCCCTCCCATTTCCTCCTCTCATTCCCTATTAAGAAAGTAGAAAAAACAAAACCCCTGTTACAAACACTTACAGTAAACTGAAATAAATTTTCACATTGGCCATGTCTTCAAAATACACGTCTCAGTCTGCACTTTGAGTCCATTACCCCTCTGTCAGGAGTTTGGCAACATGTTTCATCAAGAGTACTCAAGCATCGTTGTTAGTTAGGTGGCCATCATCATTTGTGGCTGCCCTTGAAATGTTCCAGTCAACTGACTTTCCTGCCATCTGTTAGATGCTACTGCCTCTCAGTGACGTGGCACTCGGGCTAGTGCTCCTAAGTGTCATGATCTCAGGCTACAGAGATTAGATCGCTAAGCTGCCCAAGTGCTAATGGTCAGTAATCGGCACTAGTTTGATAATCAAGAAATGGAACCACGAGGGACTATTTGCTAGAGTAGCTAAACTCACTCAGCTCTTGTTGACTGTTTGTTGCAGTTAGCATCTATTGGCTTGAACATTTTTTGTAAGATTTTAAAAAGTCACATTCTAAAAACTGTTGACAAGGCAATCAAAACAGGCATTTAAGAGAAGTCACAAATACACTGGAAAGCACTATCAGAGAAGTAGAGTATATTAGCAAACTCATACCCACAGAGAAATTAATTTAGCTATGTTTTACTATAACGGACCTGGCAAATTCAAGGAGTAGGAATTAATGGTGATTGTTTTACCTTGGACCACAAAGTTTACTGCCTGTCTTTCTGCCTGAGTCCTCAGTCGGTAATCTTTTGCATAAATATTTGGCAGGGGTCTTCTGCGTCCCATGATGGAAACCACATATCCTTTGGTTTTATGAAAGAGAAAACAGGCACAATGGATAGGTAAATCGGAAGTAGAGTAAGTACATGAAATACAGACACATTCGTGTGCTTGTATGCTACACAGTAGGGTATGGGGCCAGAAGGGACCTTAGCGATCATTTAGTCAACCCTTTATTTTACAGGTAAGGAAACTAATGTCCGAAGAGGGGAACGGATGAATTTAATCACTTCTATCCTGTTCCTCTTTGTTAGTTTTTTTAATTGTTGGGAAGTCCATCCTTACGTCACATCTACATTCGACTCAGCAGTGCCTACCCACCGCTCTTAATATGTCTGTAGAACAAGTATAACCTTCATTTACATGCTAGCCTTTCAAATACTTGCAGACATCTATCATGTCCTCCTTAAATCTTCCCTTCTCTAGGCAAAATGTTCCCAGTATTTTAACCATTCCCCAAATGGCATGATCTCGATCTCAAGGCCCTTTGCCATACTGGTTATCCTTTTCTGAATGTTCGTGAGCTCCCATGGGTTCAATTATCATCTCTATGCAGATGATTTCCAGATGTATGTATCTAGCCCTAGTCTATGACCTGAACTTCTTCAGTCATGCATCAGCAACTACCTTCTGGATGTCTCAAACTGACTGTTCTGTAGGCATCTAAACTCTACATGATCAAAACAGAACTCGTTATCTTTCCCTTGAAACTCTCCCCTCTACTGACCTTCCCTGTTACTTTTGAGGGCACTACAACTCTCCCAGCAACCTTGGTGGCATCTTCAACTTATACTCACCCCACATATCCAATCCACTGCTAATACTTGTCATTTCTACCTTCACAATATCTCTCAGATATGCCCCCTTCTGCACTCACATAGCTGCCTCATCAGTTCATGCCTGCCTCCCCTCATACCTCGATCATTGTAGTAACCTTTTGGTTTGTCACTCAGTTTTAAGTCTCTGCCCGATTCAGTCCATCCTCCACTTATTGCCAAGATGATTTAAAAAAAAAATCAATTCTCAAACTTTTTGATTTCAGGACCCCTTTTACACTCTGAAAAATTATAGAAGACACTCTGAAGAGCTCTCATTTGTGTAGGTGACATCTATCAATACTCATCATATCAGAAATGACAACATCTTAGTATTGTTATGAAAATCATTTTGGGCTGGCTCTATCACACCTGTCTATGTTATGTGTCTTCTCCTCTACCACAGGATTGGGGCCGCTTTGGTCTCACCTTTGTGGACTTTTGCAAACTGGTTGCATAAATTGCTGTCTTTTCATTGACTTGGAGGTCTTTGGAAAAGTTCTAGGCAAATAATAAGGAGATTGCCTGAGGCAACAAGAATGATCCCATAGCTAATTGGAATTTTGGTCTGGCCCCTACCCCATTTTCCTGACCTGCAGATAGAAAGTTTTTCCTTGTACTGCAAAAAAGTAACCAGTAACAGCATGCCCCAGGGATGCATAGAAGCCAATTATAAACAATCACAGGAAGATGTTGGAAATGCTCTTCAAAAATCAAAAACGTTTCCTGAGAAATGATTACTGTTGCATTTCCTCAGGAAACCAATTTTATAACACTGAACTTTCTTTACGATGAGTGATAATAGCAACTGCAAATCTGAAATTTTATTTCCCCCATGATTTGTGGTAAAGGGTAATTTCTATACTTATGGCCATTGGCTTTACAGCTGGAAGGGAGACCATCTATTCCAAACCTCTCCTTTTAAAGATGAGGAAAGTAAGGCCCAGAGAGGTTTGTGACTTACTAAATGTCACCCAAGGCATAAGCAGCAGAGCAGGGATTCAAACCCAGGATGCCTAACTCCAAAGCCGGCATCCTTTCCACTATCACGTGCTACCTCTCTTTCTCTGAAAACATTTTTAAAATTCTGAACATGACAAACACCAAACAAAATGAGCATTGCCATATATGCTACAGATAGAAGGAGGGGTTTATACTTAAATTGCGAATCTCAATCATGTAGTTTTCAATACATAATATTCAAAGCTGATCTGCTTGCCTGTGATTTCTTCAAGCCTTCTCTCTCATGAAGAATGGTCTAATTGCCTCACAGAGGCTTTGGAGCTAGAAGTCATCTTAAAGGCATCTATACAGTTTAGCCCCTCATTTTATGGATAAACACAACAAAGACCATAGAGGTAGAGTGACTCGTACTCAAACCTCAGTCTTCTGTTATCTCCAAGGCTCTTTCCACTATACTATAACTGCTTCCTCATACGTGTAAATTTTGGGGACATTATGGATAAGAAGATCCTAACCTTCAAAGCTATGTTAAAATGGAATTCCTTACACTGGCAAGCAATTATCTTTCCATCAGTGGAGATATTTGAGAAGAGGCTGGACGGTGATCTGAAAAGGATTCTGTAGAAAGGACTTGTCCATTGGGCTGAGAGATGCCCTGTTTGCCCTTACAAAATAGAGCTAGGAGTACTGGGAGGTTAAGAGTCATAGAGTAGCAGACTTCAGGTCAAGGTAAGAAAAAACATTTCTAACGGTAAACGCTATCCAAAAGTGGAATTAGCTACTCTGTGATGTAGGTGTTCCTCATCACTGGAGGGATCCACCAATGATTCTGAATTAAGATCCAAGTGAGAGCTAACAAACAAAAGTGCCAGCCTGGGTTGGTATCTGGGTTTCTTTAGCGCAACAAAATTTAAGGGGTTGAGACAAAAGTGAGAAAGCAGTTAACAAAAACGATGATGTAGGATGTAGAGGCAAGATATGAGGCAGACCAGGAACTGACAGCAGGTTCATCCTGTACTCCTAAAGCTTCAGCTTTTAATGTATGTGTACCCTATTTCTGTCAGGTGTTGACACACTATCATGGTTCTAGGAAAGATCTGCCAGTCCCCTTCCTGACGGAAGCCTATGAGCTCATTCACTTATTCATTCAACAAAAACATATTAAATACCCATTATGTACAAAGCATTTTGATAAAAACCAGGAAAAATAGAGTCCCTGTTTTCTAGGGACTTATCACATAATAAAGGGATAAAATATAAACATAATTATATATACAGCATTAGATAACAGGCATATTAGAAAGATACAAAGTGGTGCATGAGGTTAGAGGGGGAAATTTCCTGAAGGAAGTGTCATTTGAATTGGACTTCAAAGATTTTGTAGGAATTCAATGGGTAAAGAAAGAGAGGTAAGATATGAGCACAAGCAACAGTGGGGAAGTAGAAAGAAGCATGCCATGTTTGGTTCACGTTTATTTGTGACACGCATCAGAGCAGAGAAGCAGCAACATAAACTCTGTTATTATTGAGAAAGAGTAGGAAGACAGGGAAGTGGAAAGTTTTAATTACCTTTGTGGTGGCACTGCATGATTGTTTCCCGGGTAAAGTCATGGATTTTCTTGTATTTCTGGAGAAAACTCTCTATAAACTGACTGGCTTGAAGAGCAGTTACTCCAAGGCAAGTAGCAAGTCGTTCTTTGCCTTAATTATTAATAAAGAACAAAGAAGGAGAAGACTTAAATGGCATCTCACATACAATGATGATGGGCCTGTTCACTAGTCAGGGCAAGAACCATTCTATTTATTCAGAAATTGGATTTTGTTCATTCTCAACTGTGTGTCAAGAAGCAGATCATTTGATGATTACAAATTACTTTGGGCTCACCTTAGTCCAAAAATTATGGAAGCCTAAAATAATAGATCATCTCTAAAGTCTCTTTCAGCTCATACACTATGATCCTCCATGATCCCATAGGAATTCAAATGGAAAAAAAAAGACTAACATTGAATTACAATGCCTTCTCATACATACTGATAAAAATGTTGTTCTTAAAGGGGTCTTAGGAAGTCATAAATGGGTAGTCTCTTTCAAAGGAGGATTAAGGCCTAAACTGATTATATGACTTATACCATATGTCTTGAAATAACTGATGAATGGAGTTAGGGCTAGAAAAGAGATCTCTTAAATCTCAGACCAAATGATCTGCTTCTTAGACACACAACTGAGAATGAACAAAACACAATTTCATTTTTCAAGGTCTTTGTACTTAATTAAGACTACGAAATCTTCATGAAAAAGTTATAATTTATTTTGCTACATTTTTGAGATTCCATTTCCTATGCCTATTAATGTTTCTACCTATTTAATGTCCATTACTCCTAGTGAGATCTTGGTACTCTGAAAGAAAATTCAGTCATTTATCACAATGTACTATCACTCATGGCACAGAGTTGGTCCTCCAAGATACTAGGTTCACACAGATTAGGTCTGATCCTTGGAGCCTGATCTGTGAGTTTCTCTCTTTGATTTGCTACTTTCATCTGGAGTACTACTAGAAAATCGTTAAATATACTCATATTTAACTCATACTCATAAATAACTCACATCTAGGTTTACTAAATATAGGTAACAAGGTCCCCACCTCTTAATCAGGCATTCTGACCCCTTTTAAATAAATATCATATATCAGACAGTCTTGGTGTCACCCTAAAAAAATATGCATAAGATTCACAGGATTTTCAGTACAGATACAATGACACATAAAGTGAATGAGAATGGTATAGTGGCAAGAGTGCTGGATTTAAATCAAGAGGACTTTGGTTCAAATCCCAGTTCTTCCAATTATTATATGACCTTAAGCAAGTCATTTAACTAGGTCTCAGTTTCCCTATCTGTAAAATGAGGGTGTCAGGCCAAATGACCTCTGAGGTCTCTTTCAGCTCTAAATCTATGAAAACATTTAAATAGCCCATCAGCTGAGCCCTAGAAAAGAACTGACCTTGGGGTTGCTATTGGGGCTTACAACCTGATATTCTAAAGGGTCATAAAAACTGTAGTTGGATATTGTGGCTTAGACTTCCTTTAGACAGTAAATATACTCTGGGGTCTGTTTCATATGCAATTTTCTTCCCATCTAATGTTATCACTGGACATTTCATTGGCCTTGTTGTCCAAGTAGGACACTGTGCAGAAATGATGTAGATGATCCTTTCCTGCCCCCCTCAAGAATCATTATGCATGAGGAAATCCACATTGCTCTGGAAGGTCTGACCTCTACCCCCCCCAATTTAATATTTTATTTTCACCCAATTACACGTAAAAATAATTTTTAATGTTTGTTTTTAAAAATTGAGTTCCAAATTCTCTCCCTCCCTTCCCCTCATTGAGAAGGCAAGCAATTTGATATAGGTTATACATATGCAGTTACGCAAAACACATTTCCATGTTAGTCATATTGCGAAAGAAAACACAGACAAAAAAAACCCAAGAAAAATAAAGAAAGTAAAGAAAAAGCATGCTTTAATATGCATCCAAACTCCATCAGTTCTTTCTCTGGAGATGGATAGTATTTTTCATTATAAGCGCTCCAGAATTGGATCACTGTATTGCTGAGAATACCTACGTCATTCACAGTTGATCATCATATAATATTGTTGTCACTATATATAATATTCTCCTGGTTCTGCTCACTTTACTTTGCATCAGTTCATGTAAGTCCTTCCAGGTTTTTCTGAGAGCATTCTGCTCATCATTTTTTTTTTAGGCAGTTGGGGTTAAGTGACTTGGCCAGGGTCACACAGCTAGTAAGTGTCAAGTGTTTGGTCTGAGGCCAGATTTGAACTCAGGTCCTCCTGACTTCAGGGCTGGTGCTCTATCCACTGCGCCACCTAGCTGCCCCCACTGCTCATCATTTCTTAAAGCACAATAGTATTCCATCACAATCATATATAACAATCTGTTTATCCATTCCTCCAATTGATAGATATCCCCTCAATTTCCAATTCTTTATCACTAAAAGAGCTGCTTTATATATTTTTGTACATGTAGGTGATTTTCCTTTTTTTTTTTTATCTCTTTGGGATATAGACCGATGAGTGGTACTGCTTGGTCAAAGGGTATACATGCATTTTATAGCCCTTTGGGTGTAGTTTCAAATTGCTCTACAATTGAATCAGTATACAACTTCACCAACAGTGCATTAGCATCTCAATTTCCCCACATTCTTTGACCATTTATCAATTGAGGAACGACTCATTTCTATAAATTTGACTCAGCTTTCTATATATTTTAGAAATATGGTCTTTAATCAGAGAAACTTGCTATAAAATTTTTTTCAGTTACGATTCCTAACTGTATATTTCCTTCCTTCCTATTTTCCCCGTTTATCCTGTTTCTCTCTCTTTTCACCCTGTCCATTCTCAAAAGTGTTCTGTTTCTGATTTTTACCTCTCCCAATCTGCCCTCCTTTCTATTGCCCCCCCCCCTTCTCTAATCCCCTTCCTCTCCTACTTTCCTGTAGGGTGAGATAGATTTTTATGCCCAACTAAGTATGTATGTTATTCCTTCTTTGAGCCAATTCTAATGACAGTAAATTTCATATGCTCCCCCCACCTCTCCCTTCTTCCCTTCCACTAAAAAATCTCTTTTGCACCTCTTTTATGTCAGATAATTTACCTCGTTCTTTCAGTCTGAAAATGGCCAAGCAGAAATTTACACATTCAAAAAAAACCAACACCCAGAATGGAAAGAAGAGGCAATTTCATATTTTGGGATCTGAGATCAAAACTGAGCTGAGATCCTAAAGCAGGTGCCCTACCCACAAATACAGAAGCACAGGGCAAAAGGAAAAGCAGAGAGATCATTGTCTTATTTGATATGACCTATTAATGATGACTCAATTAATGAACAGAGACACTCTTGGAGGAGTCCCCTGGACTGCCACACATGCTTTCTGCAGCCCATCCTTCACCTCTCCCCTCCCTGAGGCCTGGAATACAGAAAGCCAAGGCCCAGTTCTTATAATCAAGGCACACCAGGAAGAGACATTGCATGGTGGCTCACATTCTACCCATCACCAGGACTCTAAATTCTATTTCAAACTCTGCAAAGCATCTATTAGTTTAGCTTTGCTGAAGCAGCATTCTCTAGGATAACACTTCTACTTGTCCTGGCTCCCCAGTCTAATCCTTGGGCATTTCGTCTCATTGTTTTAGTTGCCAGTAGCACATTCAAACTATCACCTCGTGAACTGTCAGTACTCTTCTCATTTCCCCTCATGACTTCTTAGCCCCACTCCTACTCACTTCACCTTTCTCCTAGTGCATTCCAGGGCACCCTTTGGAGTCCAAACTCTATTGTCCACAAACTGCTCTAGAGCCTGGGCTCATCCCTACTCTTTCTTACTCTTATTTTAGTACACATAAAGTTTTCACATCCGTCAGTCTGAAACCTTGGGAAGAGTGTTTTTAGAGAGGAGTAGAGACCATTTGTAAATAAATGGTGAGTCATTAGCTATGATGTTTATGAAAAGGATAATTTTGTTGCTTTTAGCTGAGGCAGTTGGTGACACCAAAGTTTCCACCCCAAGCCTTTAGTATCTAATTTTCCCATTGTCCCACATCCCTGACAGCTGGAATTACTGTGTGTCTGCTATTGTTTGCTTGGAGGGGCTGTGTATCTGTGTCTTTTGTTTGAAATTGCTCCAGAAAGGGCCATATCATAGGGTCAGCTTGACAGTAAGATAAGGCTTTGCCAAGCAACCCAAATGGAACTCTCTGATGATCTGAGATTTGTATAAGCCTTTCTGAAATGCCATTAGGACTTTCCTTTTTAAACCTATGAGCTATTGATATGATGAAATAACTTATATAAAACTGACACTAGGTAGTTATAAAAGTTGGAACCTATTAAAATTAAAGCTTAAGGGATAGGAAACTTCAAGGATCATCTTACTGATTTCCCTCCACAGTAACTTTTGCAGCCTATTCCCTCTTTGACACTTTCACTGCTGGCCCTCATCACCTCTTGCCTGGACTATGATAATTGTCTCCCTGATTTTGATCTCTCTCTTTCCAATCTCTCCTCCACTTATCCTCCCAAATAACCTCCCTAGGGATCATATCTGACTGTCACCCCCCTGCTCAAAATACCTCAGGGACTCCCTATTGCCTCTGAGATAAGACACAAACTTTTCTGTTTGCCCTATAGGGCTACAGACTCATACCACCTAATCCCCTAATTCCTATTATTTCACAGAATTAATAACTCCTTTTCCTTGCTACCTCTCCCAACACTTTCATCCTCATCCTTCCAAATCCTCACCCCCATCTCCTTTGATCCTTCCCTCGTAATGTTCCTTCTGGTACCCTTTTCTCTTGTTGACAAATTCCACTCCATCCTAGAGCTCTTTGTCCGCACAATCTTTCCAAATTGTTTCCACAGAAACCTGGCTTTCTCCAGATGATAACTCACCCCTACTTTACTTGTGTGCCCAACACACTGGGTGAGGAGGAGCATTCCTTTCTTCCCATCAGCACTTTCAGCTCCTTCCTCCGCAGAAATATCTCAACAACGGGACTTATTTTTAGGTTAGCTCCACCTATCAGTATCACCCTGCTCAGATTCAATTCAATTCAGTTCAACAAGTATCAATAGTGAGGCACTATGTAAGTGCTGGAGACACAGACAAAAACAAAAACAGATCCTTATATTCTACTGGGAAAATATACATATATACAGGTAAGTACATACAATACAGATACAAAATAATATGGGTGGAAGCATCCTAACTACTAGTGGGTGGATGGGGGGGGGTGAATGGGACAGATCAGAAAAAGCCCCGTATACAGAGTTAAACTTGAGGTGAGTCTTGAAGGAAGCTAAGGAGTCAGGAGGAGGAAGTAGGAAAGAACATATTTTGGGCATGGGGTACAGAAATAGTAGATGGAATGCCAGGTATGGGGAACATCTATTTTGGCTTGGAATGTAGAGTATGTGAATTAGGAGCTATGGGGTCTTTTTTTAACAGTTAATAAAAAGAGATACACTTAGTCATAGCAGGAAGATCTTCAATGCGGACATGCACTGAGGACGCCTTAAGCTGATTCAGCTAAGCAAAACTTCCCTGCTTGAGTTGCTTTTCAAAGTGCACCAGTCAAGTATCAGAGAGTGCTTGGAGCTCCTGGTGGCTATTTTATACTCAAATGTCCAGA
The DNA here is from genome assembly GCF_003287225.1 of Phascolarctos cinereus. Taxonomy (NCBI): domain Eukaryota; kingdom Metazoa; phylum Chordata; class Mammalia; order Diprotodontia; family Phascolarctidae; genus Phascolarctos; species Phascolarctos cinereus. The sequence continues at coordinate 198,461,376 of NW_027556402.1, read as the reverse complement.
AAGTAATGTCAATAGCACCAACCTTTAGTTCCAAGCCAATCAAGTCTTGAAGTTATTTTTAATACCTTGGGGGGAGGGCGGAAACTAATTCAATTAGAATAGGGGAGTAGAGTTAGGGTATTGCTAACACCACAATTGTTCCCTTGGTGGAGTCCTTACGGTATTCTATAGCAGTAGTGTCAAACCTAGAGATCGATCCTTTTGCTGTATATTGACTTAGAAAACCACAAATTAACAGTCTCTGTGTTGTATTTTGTTCAACATTCCCCAACTACATTTTAATTGGTTCTGCTGGGCTCCCCTGTACAGGAGTTTTACACTGACACTTCCGTTCAAGAACACCTTCTACCATTTAAATGACTTTAGGGCTGTACTGTCAGTTCAGTATGGGTATTCAACAAGCATGGCAAGTGTATAGGCAAGAGAAAAAGAGAAATACAAAAACTAAAACATGCAAATTTGTTAAGAGAGTTTTGCTTTTCTTACCTTTTTTAAGTGGGGAGGAGTAAAGGAGAGAAAAAAGGCTTGTTAACTGAAAATATATATAAACATTTTAAAACAAAACAACGTAAAGTCTCCTGAAGGAGTGACTGACTATGGCAGAATGAAAACCAGAAACCACAGGTTTCACCTATGGGATCATCTTAGCAGGGGAATGGCATGGTTAGAACTGTACTTTAAGAATATTAGTTTGGCAGTCCTATGAAGAATGGATTATAGATGAAAGGATCTAGAAGCAGGGAGACCAATGAGAAGGTTGTTGTAATAGTCCAGGTAGGAAATGAAAAGGATTTGAATGTAAATAAGAGTGGAGAGAAGAGATAGATGTGAGAGATAGTTTGAATAAAGAAAAAATGAGTTGGCAACTGATTGTATATAAGGGGTGATGAAAGTGAAGAGTTAAGGCTAATTTCAAAATTGTGAACCTGGGTGGCTGAAGGGAGGGTGGTGTCCATCTTTGCTGCTGTCATCTATAGCCTTCCTTTTTCAACAAGCTCACTACCTGTTCACAGTCTTCCTCTCCATAGCTCCTGCCCTTATGCTTGGGGAGTTCATGCTGATTTGTACATGAAGATTCTAGCCTGTCATTTCATTGACCTCTTCAATTTCCATCATGTATAGCTTTACTCTAGTTAAGTCATCCACTGGAGATACCACAATTTATCACCATCTTCTAAAATTCTCCTCCATGATCTTGAACTTTTGGAATTCCTTTCCCAATCACAGGATCGAGATCTGGAGCTGGAAGGAAGGTTGGCAGCCATCCATCCTAATCTGGCATCTTACATGGAAACACTGAAGCCCAGAAAGGGCAATTGGTTTCTCAAGGTAACACAGGTGGTAAGGAGCAGAACCAAGATCTAAACTCAAGTCTTATGATTCTAAGGAATGTGTTCTTTCTATTATTCCATGCTGCATTTGGTCCTTCAGTCTCTTTGTCCCAGTCTTCTTGAATCCATTTTTCTTTCTCCCTATGATTTCAGACACTCCACATCCCTCCCTATTCTCCCAGGCTATCACTGACTGACAGAGGACATTTTTGTTCTGGCCTCATTTCCCCCTTTTATAGTCATGATTCCATATAACCATTTCAACAGGGCACCATCCTCCAACTTTGAATCCCTTGTCCTCTTGTCCTCCCACCAATTACTCTTCCCTTCTTCAGAACTTGGGGTTACCCCAACAACCTACCTTCTCTACTCCTATTCCTGAAATACAGACCACTACTGATCATATAATTGTGCCAACTGATCCACTAAAAATTTGTGCATAAAATCTCATTGTTGCACAAAAATACTTGTATTCTTCCATGAATGGTTCTTCATCATGTTCTCTGTGGTGGTTTTTCAAATATTCTATCTCCTCAATGCTGCTACTTATCTTTTAGAGAATGCAATTGCTTCCTGGAGAAACTAAGGAACTTCCTCATTATTTCTAATCTAAACTTTAATCCTCAAAACACTTGTCCTCTCCTCCTTTGCTCTAATCTCTGAGAGAGGTGGACCTTCTTGTAAAGGCTCACTCCTCTACTTGTACTGTGGCTTTAATTCTCTTATGTTCTTTGGTTGCATTTCTGTTGGATCATTTCCCTACTTCTTCACAGCTTCAGTCACTACCTTTCTATTGGCTCCTTCCCCTCCACCTGCACAATAATCAAGTCTTACCTCTACTTAAGTAAACCTTCATCTGACCCTATAATTATCTCCTATAGCTTTCCTCCTTTGTCTGATCAACTCCTACGAAGAGTCATATACACTTTCTGCTTCCTTGTCTTCATTACCCACTAATTTCTCAAATGCTCACAATTTGGCTTCTGATCCCATTATTTTTCTTAAGATGTTCTCTCAAAGATGACAAATTATCTTTTACCTACTAAATCCAATGGCCTTTTCTCATCCTTCTTGACCTTTCTGTAGCTTCTCACATAGATTATTAACCCATCCCTCAGAACAGATTCTCTCTCCTTGGTTTTCATGACATTCCTCTCTCCCACTTCTCTTCCTACTTGTCTGCTCTTTCTTAGTCTCTTTTGCTAGATCATTCTTTATCCTCTGCTCCTTGAGCATCTCTCAAATACCCCATTATCTCTTCTGTTTCACCTCTACATTCTCTCCCTTGGAGATTTCATCAGCTACCATACGTTCAATTCCCATCTCTATGTGGATGACACCCAAGTATAAATATCCAGCCTTAACCTCTTTCCATAATTCCAGTTCTTCGTTACCAACTGCCTTATGGACACCTTCACCTGGATGTCCTACAAATATCTCAAATTCAGTATGTCAAAATCAAGACTAATCATCTTTTCCCCTAAACTTGGCCCTCTTCTGAACTCTCCTATTTATTGTGAGAGCAATAGTATCCTTCCAGTCACCCAAGTTCACAATCCTAGAGTCATCCTTGATTTTTTCTTTTTCCTCATCTCCATAACTATTCAGTTTCTATTCCAATTGAAACTCTATGGTGCTGATGCTGATAAAGCAAGTTAGACAGTCTTTACTTTTGAGCAGCTAACATCCTAAAGGTGAAGTCAACACATAAAGTCAAGCCAGAGAAGGAACCTAGAGAAGGATGAATGCATCAGCATAATGTTGCAATGGATGGGAAGTGATATATAGAGGCCTGGTTCACCTATCAGAGCCCAGCATCCCAGGAACGGAGTATGAAGTTCCAATGAGAGGGGGATGAGGAAGATGAGGAGGACGACCAGAGTTCAGCCTCAGTATGGCTATTAATGGGGCAACTCAGGAGCAATCCTTAAAGGAAGATGCCCTCATACATGCATCAAGCTTTGAAATTTTAATGACAAAGATAGAATTTTGCAAGCTGCAAAAGAAAAAAGGAGAGAAACACTAAAAGATGAAATGACTTCTAACTTACCCTTTAGACTCTAGAGAATAGGATGTCTTTCAGAAAAAAAAAATTATACAAAGCCAAGAGCTATCACTATGCTTATAGTCCCTGGTCAAACAGATATTATAAAGGCAGAAGGAAAATATTTCAAGATCTAGAGGATTTTGTCAACAAAATTCCCCAGCTTCAAAGATTTCTATGAGAATAATTAGATGAATCAAATTTATACCTCTCATTATTACCCATATCAGATTGTCCATGAGTCCTGATTTGAAGAAAAGAAAGTGTATTTTAAAGGAGCCTTGACACAAAGACTATCTTACATTAGATCACCTGTCCTGATATTATGTTTAGAAAGTATGATCACCATGCTTAAAAGAGATAAATGGATTAGAAAATTAACAGAGGATAAGGTGGATGGTATGAAGTAAACTAGACCACATGTTATGAAATCTGAAATGTACAAACAGAATTTTATAATGTATTTTGGATGACTGAGATTTGAAAATCTGAGTTAGAAGGATGTAAGACAAGAGAAGGCTAAGTTAAAATGCTAGACTTCATATTACCTCTATAGAAGAATTGCTATAATTATAATTGATACAGTTCTCCAAATGATAAGATACTTCAGAACATCAAATATTGGAGCTAGGAGGGACATTAGAACATAGAATGACATTGGAAAGGTATTAGAACACAGAATATAAAATGTCAGAGAACATATCATCACAGAACATAGAACGCAGATATCCAAGTTGGGAGGGAACTCCAAGACTGTTTAACATCTTTTTATGGAGTAGGAAACAAAGCCGCAGAAGAAGTAAATGACTTGCTTGTTAACATAAACTAGTAATAGAAACAGGATTAGAACATAAGTAGTGGTTTTTGCTTTGCTAAATTCATCTTAATAATTTAAAACACTTATTGATGGCTTATTATATTCAAAAGACTGCATGAGGTGCAACTCTCATGGAAATGAATTTTAAAATATTAAAATCTCATTTTAATTCAATAGCCCTTTTTTCTTAAAGGTCCCTACTATCAAAAGATCTCTCGTTAGTATATGACTTCTCTCATCAAATCAAGAACCAACATATTTAATAGAGGAGAACCAGAGCTATTCTGCTAGGTAAGGGGCTAGGTAATGCTGCCACCCTCTCTCACCCTCCTCTCCTCAACCTAGTGAAACTTTAATATCCTTCAGAGCTTAACTCAAGCACCACCTCCCCTCCCCGATCCCTCTAGTAGGAAATAAAAGAAAGTTTGCATCTCAATGAAATCATAATAGATGAAAGGAATACTCAAATAAATGTAGAGTTACACCTTGTATTTGGCTAGGAAGTATAAATATAGAAAGCATGAAAATATCACCTTGTTAAATACACAGATTTACCACAATATTAATTAAAGTACTTGCGGGATATTTTATAGAACTGGGAGCACAATTAGAAAAATTCACCTGTTAAGAATAATGGGATAAAAATGCTGAAGAGTTTTTGCTCAAAAGGTAACAATGACAGACTCAGCAGACCACATGTCACCAGGTGACAATTATTCATACCTCCATAAAATCACAGACTGTTAGAGCCAGAAGCAATTTCAGAGATCACTACATAGTTCAATCTATCCACTTGACGGATGAGGAAATTATGCCTGCTACATGTAGGGTCAGAGAGATTGAGTCCCTGTCTAATCTGGAAACGTTTCTCCCTTGGAGGCCAAATTTTTGGTGATGAGCTCTCTGCATTTAGTGAGGATGGGTATTAGAGGGCACAGTCTATTGAAAGTCCTATACTCCACACCTTCCTAGCTTGATAAGATCGGCCAGAATCTGCACTCACTGGTACAGCCTCTGAGAACCCAGCGTCACCACTATGCTACAAGACATTTGAGGAGGATGTGAATGGAGCTGTAATACAATTATACTCTGGATTACTTAAGTCTGACTGAATATTTTTAAGGTAGGTACAGGAATTTTAATTTCATTGATATAAAGAACTCCCTAGCAATGCAAGTTGGCACCTTTTTGTGCAACTTATAGCCTTAAGACAGTTGCCCTGAGCACCGAGAGGCCAAGTGACTTACACAGGGTGACAAAGCCAGGATGCATAAAAGGCAGGATTTGAACCCAGGTCTTCCTAGTTCCAAAGCTGGCTCTCTCTCTCTCCATTATAGCATGATGCCTCTAATTAGTACCTCTGTACTGCTATAGCCTGGATTACAAAGGTTTAGTGAGCTAACCTAAGAATACAATCAGTCATTGAGATGTTGTTTCCAGGGGGTTCTGAGTTCCTAATAACTTCTAGAAATACAGGACTCCAATGTGGAAGGGAGCTAGAGGAAATCTAGTCCCATCTTTCACAGAGTAGCAACTACGTGTACAGTTTCTCTAACAAGTGGTCATATAGCTTCTGCTCCAGTGCCTATATGAGGGAATTCACTGGTACCCAAAGAAAACCCAGGCTGTTGTCGAATGCTCTCCTTTTAGGAAGTTTGTCTTCATACTGAGCCAATATAAGTCAGGAATTTGTGAAACAATTTGTATATAAATTGAAGATTTCCTTTATTGTACTTATTTTTAAAGATCATTAAGATACAGGGCACAAAACATTAATAAATTGTGTAACAATTTTCATTTGTCCTTATAAAATGAACTGTTAAGAAAAAAAGCTTTATTTCCTGTAATGCTTGAGACCATGTCTCCCGACACTTAATCCATGCAAGAGCCTGCAATGTGCTGACATCACCAGCTGAGGGCTTTAGATGGTAAGGAATCTTCTACAAGGTGGGAGATTTTCAAAAAGGAGAGTAAAAAAAGGGGAAGGGTTGGTTTCATGGCCAAGAGAGGCAAGCTGGAGCTCTGGTTGCCCAGGGACAGATGGCAACCATGCGGAGCAGTATAATCAAGGTGCTCCTGAGCCTCAGTGGCACATCTGGACAGGAACGATGATGATGGTGACTATTATGGTGACTGCTGACATTTACACATGTGGTATCTCATTTGAGCCTCATATCAACTCTATACAGTTGGTAGTACTGGCATTATTACTCCATTTTGCAGATGAGAAAATAGAGTTCAGAGAGGTCAGGTAACTCATTCATTCAGTTATCATTAGATGATAACTCCCCTGTGGCTTTGGACTATGCAGTCCTGAGTGCATGAGGACAAAGAACGTTGGGTTATTAGATTGCCTTATTTATTATGTCCCTTTATATCTTAATTATTTTTGTTATTAGATGTACACATCTCTAGGATGGTTCTGCAATAGAATCATACATTAGATAGGGACTCAGGCCATGAGATGAATAATTATTATCCCCAAATAGCAAACTGAACCTGGGAGTAGTTAAAGGATACGATATATTTAAAAACAATTCCTACCTGCTCCATACACCACTGAGTATACAACTCGCTTGGTCTGTTCCCTCTCCACGTATGTGACTTGTTCAAGAGGAATTCCTCTCCTAAGAAGAAAAAACCTTTTATCAGTTCCCCCCAAAAATGAAATAGCATTTTCCAGGTATGTTCAATAAAATAAAAAAAAATCCTGCTGTCCAGTACTGAATGTAGTACCTGCATTTTTAAAAATCAGCCTAGAAATCTACACTCATAACTTCATACGGGAAAGTTCCCAGTTGACCTACAGGAGTATGGAGGATTCAAAAGGTGAAGGTAGAAATAGTTCATGGTACCCCATTTTTTCAAAGTTAGTGTAAGAAACAAGCCATGAGTATGTGCTATCTAGCTCTCAGACTTTGGGAAAGCTTTGATGTTGTGAACGTGTACTGAGGCAGGCTTTTCTCTGTCCCATCCAAAGGGATTTGGATCTGCCTTTTATATCCCCTAGATCACATGCTTTGATAGAAAGACTCCTTGTCTAGCAGCATAAACTCACAATTAGGGATGAGCTCAAAGTATGAGATAAAATAAGAATCAACCTAACCTCTCAACTAGCATTTGGACCAACTGATTTATCAGACATGAAAGTTTGAAAAATACAGTCCACATAGGCCTGGGTGTAATGTAAAATCCATAAATATGCTGCCTCTTGTCTGATACTACATATAGAATCTAGAGCTAGAAAAGATGGCAGACGATAAATTGGGCCCCAGAGAGGTGAAGGTAAGTGCCCAAGAACTGACAGGGAGTAGAGGGCAAGATTAGGACTCAAGTCCTCTGACTCCAAATTCAGTGCTCTTTTTACTACTCCACACTAGTATAGGCTCGGCCTACTTCCACCTTAGGAGATCCATCAGCAAATACATTGTGAGGCTTTATCACAGGCAAAATATTGTTAAGGTACTGTAGGAGAAAAAAAACCCGAAAACCACCAACAACAAAATAAAGTACTGTAGGAGAAACATGGCTAGTAAGAAGCAGAGTGGGGATTCGAATCCAAGTCTTCTGACTGAGCCCAGTGTTTTTTCTAGTATACCACATGGTCCCTACCGATAAGGGAGCAGAACCTGCCAAATCACTGGCTCTACCCTCTACCTTTCTTCACTTTTACCCAACATCTGAAATAACACCCGCTAACGATACTTGAAAGCAGTGTTTATACAAAGAGGTCTTTCCTATATGCCCACTCTGTAGCCATTACAGAATGCCTGCAGATAAGCTTTTGCTCCAAGTAACTTTAATACTCATTTCCTCTCAAATACAACAATCATCTCCTTCTGTCCCCTCCTTACTGGCTAATAAAACTCAATTTCCCTTTTGGTCTTTTCCTTTGGCAAGGGCCTCCTCAGTCTAGCTCCTATTTACCTTGCCAACTTTACTCTCTTATGTGGAGTTTCTGTTTTGTCAGGAGCCTGCCTACTTGGAAATCCCTTGGCAAGATCTTAATTACAATCGATATCAAGTTATCCTCCAGTTACTTGGAACTGATAGGGGAGGGGTAAGGGGAAGAATAGCATATTAACTCACTTCTCTAATCAGAACTATGTACTCTCATCTTATAGATGAGGGGATTAAGGCTCAGAGGAATTAGGTGAATTTTCCAAAATCATACAACTAATAAGTGGCAGAGTTGAGACTCAAACCCAGGTTTTAAGTCAAACGCTCTTTTCATTACATCAAGTTACCTTAACTGGCCTAGTCACTATTCCCTTAACAGAGTGTATACATGACTGCCTCAATGCCTTCTGGTATTTTCCCTCCAAAACTGTATAAGTCCTTCCAGTCTTTCCTGGCTCAGTTGAAATTCCACCATCCCCATAAAGTCTTTTCTTTTCATTTTGACTTCTTTGAACAGCTTCAACTCTGCTGTCATCTGACACTTCGCATAAATGATTTTGCAGTACTGTTATTTTTTGTTGTGATTGTTGAATGAATGAAAGAAAAAAAAGCATTTAAGGGTTTATCATGTGTCAGGCATTGTGCTAAGATCTGAGGATACAAGTACACCCAAGTGAGACAGTTTCTGTCCTTAAGGAGGTTACATTCTAAAAGAGGAAGATGTCATATATAGTGGAGCAAGAGTTCAAAAGGAGGCATGGCAAATGTGGTGGCACAGCTTAGAGATGGCCATAAAATGGTATGACAGGTCCAGGGCCATGTAAGATAAGGCAAAGGATTACCAATCAGAGCCCAGAGTCCTAGGGGTAGGAATTTGAGTTCTGGTGGGAGAGGCTGAAGAGAAGGCCAAAGTGTAGACACCAAGCTTGGAGATGGCTAGGAAGTGGCATGGTGTCCCTGGTACCCATGATTTTATTCATATGTCCTATCTTCCTTTTTCTAAGTGCATCAAGACAAGAGTTACCTCTTATGTATCTTTGTTGACCCACACAGCCTATCACAGGGCCCTGCACACAAATGCAGGGCATTTTATAAACTGCCATAGACAAGACAACAACAATGACCACTCTTAGATCTATAACACTTTAAGGTTTAACAACTCTGTGAAGTAGGTAGTACAAGTATCAATTGTCCCCACTTTAAGGATGAAGTAACTTCTGAGGTTAAGTGACTTGCCCAGGATCACAAATAGCTGGAATTTGAATCAAGCCTCTCTCCTGACCCCAAATCTAGAGCTCTTTCCACTTTTTGGGGATGACAGTAACGGGCTGACCATGAGCCTATGGCAGAGCTTTGCCACCTCCAACAACTACCTAGTGACCAAGGGAAGGCATTTTCCTGATTTAACAAATATCCTCCCCACAGCTTTCTGCTCCACTTTTGAAGAGAGCTGACTCATGGTATTCTCTAAATGGCAGCAGATGGCATAAATAAAGCTCTCTCTTTTCAGATAATGATCTTGAATTAGCCAGAGCAGAATACCCAAGAGAAAGTAAATGGTCTAGAAAGTGTAGTGATGAATTTAGACTGTGTACAACAACAGGTAAACTTTGGGCCATGGAATGAACTGTTTTGTAATGGCAGGGGTGGAGAGGAGGACATCTAGAGCTATAACCCCAGGGGCTCTTTGTCTTGGTGGGGAAGGTAAGGGGTGGGCAGATCATGATCTTGTCAAAATGTTTCCTGCTGATGAGATAGGAAAAAACTGTCAATAGCTGGGGATTTCTTCAATGGTTCCTTTCTTGCTTCTGGTCATCTCATTTGATCTAAGTACCCTTGGAAGTTAACCATTAAGGTTTCAGGGCCCAGATTCAGAGACCCCTTAGTGATTATCTCAGGCCTACCCAAGGTCACTAGAAGTTGAGACATGGCCCTGGGACAGAGTAGAAACAGCACTGAGTCAGATTTCTTGGGTGTGAGTTCCAGCTCTGACATTTACCAGCCATATGATCTTAAACAAGTCACTTCCATGAGGCTTCAATTTTTTCATCTGGAAAATGGGGCTAATTGTACCGATTCTAGCTCTTTTACTTGATTGAGGGACAAGTGCTTCATAAACTATAAACATCTATAGACATGTGAGATAAGATGTGAGAGCCTCAGTTTCTTCACATCGGAGGGTGTTAATAATAATGGCACTACCCATCATCTTTCAAGGGTTGTGAGGAAAATGCTTACTCAACTTCAAAGCAATGGAGACACACAAGTGAAGATGAGGAGGAGAAAGAAGAAGAGTAAGAGGATGATGATGACTTCATAGGCATAATAGTCACTGCCCTGAGTAGAAGCCAAAGATACCCATGGCTGGGGTTGCTAACCCAGGTTGACTCACAGTGCTGGTGGCCTGAGCTGGTTCTTGCTTGGTTTTTGAATACGATTTTGGCACAGTGGCATTCTCAAAGGGAAAATCCCAGTTAGATCCAGTTCAGTTTCCTCTTATGTATAATGAAGGAGTAGAACTACATGACCTTTAAGGTACCTTCTAGCTCCAAATCTTTACTTCAATGACCCACTGTACTCTACACATAAGCTTACATTCCCGTTTTTCTTGAGTTAGAGCCATAGGAACCCCTCCCTCTGCCCCTTGGTGCTGAACAGATGTAATGGAAATAGATTTAGTGGATCTGGGATCAGTAATTACGATCTGATTCTGACATGTAGGAGCTGTGTGACCGTGCCCAAGTTACTTCTCTCTGCACCTCAATTTCCTCATATGTAAAATGGGGACACTAAACCTTCTGCTACCTACTTCAAAGAATGGTGTGAAGAAATTACTTTGCAAATTTTAAAGTCCTAGGACAGTAAGTTATGGCTGTTGTTGTAATTATTGTTATTATTCCTTGCTCTGTTCTGTTGGTCTAGATAACAGGAAATGAAACTTGGTATGAATGCTTTTGTTCGAATAACAGTAGCACTGTATAGTTGGAAGAGATATTTCTAGCTGAAGAAGGAGGAACCCCAGGAACATTCCCAGAGGTATAATTTTAAATTTGCTGCCTCCAAGGCACTAACCAAAATAGGCAGATGGGCCCACTTGTCTTTTGTGGCAGTCAAAAACAAAGACATCTCCTGCTTCTCTAAAATGCCAGGATCTCTCTGTCCTTAAATATCTCATAGCATTTTCCCTAGACACCTTCTTTGCACACTTATCACACTTTCTCTTTATCACAATTAGTTGTGTCCTTATCTTTTCCCTTCCTTTTAAATTTAAGCTCCTTGAGAATACGGATTGTGTTGCTTTTCACCTTTGTTTCTCTAGTTCTAACACAAGGTTTAGGAACCCTCATTACATTCACTACTTTCTCAGAGTCGCATGTGAAAATAACCTCCAGCAGGCTAAGGCGCTGGTCTTCAAAAATAAGTGTGCACCTGTTACAAGCTCTGAGTGCTTGGCCAACGTGGATGTTTCATATGATGCTACACAAAGAACTGTGGGGTTTTGTGGAGCCTCAGGGGCTCTGATCATTCAGTCTATCTCCTTTGTAAGTGAGCCGAATAAGTGAGTTGGAGGAGAGTTGCCATCTAAGTGTTACGCAGCTGCTACTGCGATTTCCTTATCAGTCTTTTAGAACCTTTCTAAGACACCTGGATCTATACGCCTTGCAGGAGCTGTCTGGGTGGTAGTTATGGGTATCCTATTGCAGAGTTTCAGGCAGCCTGGATATACTTGCCTCCTCATGGACATCATCAGGCCCTCACTGAGTCAGGAATGCCTGGCACCAGTAAGAGTAGGCCTTCCCACGCTCCCTAAGGCCCCAATATGAGTCCTCTGAGAGTCAATTTCTGGGTTGGAGCCCTCTTGATTGTGTGTTTTGGCTCCCAACCTTTCCTCCTTCATTTTGTTACTTACTGAGTAGACAAGTAGAAGGGAAAAAACAATGGTTCAGGCCAAATTATGCTATTTAGTAGGAAACACTTGCATGACAATAGCTCAAAGATACGAACTGATTTCCTCAGTTTTCATTCTAGTAGCAAATAGTTGTCCACATAGCCAACTCCATATGAGTGTCAGCAACAAACCATTAATTACAACTGGTACCATCCTACCACCTTGGATGAGAGGTCAATCAGTAAATTAAGACGTGTTTTATCAAATATGTAAATGTACCAAGCTCATTGCTAGGTATGCAAGAGAAGCAAAACCTGCTCTCAAGGAGCCCGTATTCTAACAGGATGGGGAGGGACAAAACAGCCAAAGAAACCAAAGAAGGAATATTTCTGGAGAGTGACCAACAATATCTGTGGTGTGGGAATGCCCAAGGGTCAATAGACCATAGCTATCTGCTGGGGATATTACATCTATGTAGATGACCCACAAATGCATACCTCCAGCTGCTCAGAGGTTCAGTCCCGATTTTCCAGCTACCTGCTGAACATTGCCCCATGGATGGCCCTTTGGCACCTCTAACTCAACATGTCTAAAACTGAACTCAACGTTCCTTTCTCCCCCAAAATTGTCCTTCCCAGCTTCCCTATTTCTGCTGATGGCTCATCCTCCCAGTCATCCAGGCTCAAAACCTCAACCTCGTCTTTTGCTCTTTTTTCTCCCTCACCCCTAACCCAACATCAAATCATTTGCCACACACTGTTTCTACCTCTATAGCTCTGCTGTTCCCTCCTTTCCACTAATACTGTCACCACCCTGGTAAAGGCCTTCATCTCTTCTCAGACTCTTTCAGAGCTTCCTAACTAATCACCCTACCTTTAGTTTCTCCTCTGTTCAACCCATCTTGCACAAGCCGCCTGAGTTATCTTCCTAAGGCATCATTATGAACATGGAGCCAGACTGAGCACAACACTTCATGACACTTCTGTCGTTTTTTTTCGTTCTTAGAGGTAATTCCTCCAGGGTCTCTGATTGCATGTCCAGAGCACACAGTTGCAGGGCAGACACCAGAGAAATGAAAAGATGCTCCAACACAGGAGGGATATATCATGTCACGGCCAAACTAAGCTACTGTCTGCTCCTCGTTCTGCCTTGCCCATCTCTGTGCCCATACCCCATCACTGGAACAGGCTCCCTTTCCCCTTCACATCTCAGTCTGCTGAAGTCCCTCCTTTAATTTAAATAATAGACTTTCCATTATCCCCAGGAGAGAGTGACTTTTTCTCACCACCCCTTGTCTACTTTGTATTTTTCTTCCTTTCCCTTGAGGTACATAGATTAGTGTACTTGTTCTTTCCACTGTTAAATAGAAAGCTCATTATTAGAGCCTATGTTACACCTACCTTTGTGTCTCCAGGCCTTAACAAAGGGCTTTGTGTACAGTGCCTAGCAATTGCTTGTTGAATTAAACTGAATTGAGTAAAACGGAGGAAGGGCACAGTGGATAGTTCGCCAGGCCTGGAGTCAGGAAGGTTCATCTTCCTGAGTATAAATCCAGCCTCAGACATTCATGGCTGTGTTAACCTGGGTAAGTCACTTAACCCAATCTCAGTTTCCTCATCTGTAAAAATGAACTGGAGAAGGAGATGGTAAACCACTGGAGTATCTTTGCCAAGAAAACCCAAATTTGGTCACAAAGAGTCAGACATGACTGAAAAATGATTAAACAAAAATGGATGAAAACTCCCATCTCATCAATTCCATAATCACATAAGATACAAGGGAAATGTTTCATAACTGTAAAATGCTATACAAATATATGATGGCTATACTATTAAGGAATCTTTGTAAAACTCAAAATCAAGATTATTTGAAATCTTTAAGGTTTGAAAATATCAATAATGCTCTCAATAATCCCAAGCTTCTCCCTACCACAAAAACTCATCTTTAAAAAACCAACTGTCTCCGAGTGATGCGTTGTGGCTGCCAATCATGGAAAGCTATTACCTTTGAAGAATCCAAATTGTGATTCAAAGGGCAATAGAAAGACAAAAGGTCTATGTAAGACGGGAAATATATTGCCAATATATAAGGAATGGCATAAGGGATATCATCTAGGATTGTAAATTTTGACCTAAAAAAGACCTTAGAGTCAATCTGTTCCAACTGATTTTTACTGATAAAGAAACTAAGGTTTGCAAAGTGCTTTACAAATATTATTTTATCCTGACAACAACCCTGGGAGGTAGTTGCTACTATTACTCCCATCGTACAGATGAAGATACTGAGGCAAACAGTGGTTAAGTGACTTTCCCAAAGTCACAAAACTAATTGTGTCTGAGGCAGAATTAGAACATAGGTTTTCCTGATTCCAAGTCCAGAGCTCTATTCACTATGCCACTTAACTTTCTCCATCTCAGTGGAAAACAAAATTATTTTAGACCTTCTTGCAGCTGTGACTCTTATTCCTTTGCCTTCATGAGTTGTATAGTAGCTGGAAAAGGAAGAAGTGTTTCTTGAAGGATAACTATTTTAATCTTTAGATGCAAGAAAAAGAAGGGAAAGTGACCAAATATTTTTGCTGTTCACCTCCCAAGACTGTTAATTAGGCTAACTGGTTTGCCACTTTATCTCATTCTAGATAAATCTTTGATATTCTAGATTTGTATTATGCAAATATATTTTAATTGCATGACTTAAAAAATAACTGGGAATTATAAACCAATAAATCAAAATAATTGTGAATCAAAATTTGTATTTATTAAGCAGACCTAATAAGCAGGAGAGGTAAAGACTTAACACAAGACAAATTTAATTCGGCCAATGAAGACTAATTCAGAAACACTCCTTTGATATGCAACAAAGAAATGTTCATTAGGTAAGGGAGAAGGTTGGTCAGGGGGCTTCCTTGGTCATTTTGATCACTTCTTTCCCTTAGAGTTTGGATACATACATTGACACCTTTATAGCACCTACCTCTCAGGGGTGTTGTGAGGATCAAATAAGATAACAATTGTAAAGTGCTTAGCACAGTGCCCAGCACATAGTAGCTACTACATAAATGTTAGTTGTAGTTACTACAGTTGTGGTTATTGCTGTTATTATTATCATTATTTAGGGGTCTCAGACAAGTCCTGAATGGCTTTTAGTGATTGGGGTGGCCTCCAAGATGACTGACTGCCTGGGCTTCAGGAAGATGGATTCCTGTGGGAGGAGTCAATACTCTTGGTGATCTACAAAAGTAAGAGGACAGGTCGGCTGGGCTCTTTTACATTTTCCCCATTTGGAAGATAGAGCACTGTGCTAGTGCTAACAAACAAAAGTTAAAACAGTTCCTCCCCTCAAAAAATCTACAATTGCATACTAGCTTCTATTTCTATATCACTTTACAGTTACAAACAGCATGCTTTTTTTTTTTGCTTTTAGGCAATTGGGGTTAAGTGACCTGCCCAGGGTCACACAGCTAGGAAATGTCAAGTGTTTGGTCTGAGGCCGGATTTGAACTCAGGTCCTCCTGACTTCAGGGCCGGTGCTCTATCCACTGCACCACCTAGCTGCCCCCACAAACTGCTTTTCTCATAATAGTCCTGTGAGGTAGTATGTACAAGTACTGCCATACCCATTTTTACAGATGAAGAAAATAGGCTCAGAATGAATTAACTTACTTCATGTGAACATGGCTAAAGTGAAGCCAAATCTCAAGTCTTAGATTATAATCCCTCAGGCACTTTATATGTATGTATATAGGGGATATACAGGCATCCACATTTGTACACATACACACAAACACATATATATGTGAGCTATTATTCTTAATCTCTAAGTCATGACGAAGTTTTAGCAATGCAGTATATTCTCTCTTAATCTAAATAATAGTTCACATGACATAGTAGAGGAGGAGGAGGAGGAGGAGTCTTTAGTTGAGCACTATTATTTGGTATCATGTTATCTCCTCTATTACACTGTAAGCTCCTTGAAGGCAGAGACTATATTTTGCCTTTCTTTATATTCCTAGCACTAAGTCAGTACATGCTTACTGATTGATCATTAATCTGTTAATTGGCATTTAGTGAGAAACAGAGAACAACGGTCTAATAGTGGTATGGTATCTATCATTGTTTACCATTTCTCGTCTTCAAAACTCTTCTCCTGGAAAAAAGTTACAAGGGAGTTTCATCAAAATATATTATTTTTGTTGGATCTTTGAAAAATGAAGCAGTTTTCAAAGAATTAGTCAGGAAGCTTTTTCATAAGAAACATACATCTGCAACACTCCCATGAGGACCCGGTGTGACATCAAGTGCTATGAACCCCATGCAGCTAGGCTAGGAAAGCTTCATTGTCTGCAACTTGAATGGTACAGATGAACAAAAAAGAACTTGGGGGCCTGGGGATTTTTTTTTAATAATGATAAGATTAATCCTGTCACTGGTAGGTATTGAAGTTATGAAAATGTCCCCATGAAAGCATTTTGTACTCTTCATTCATCTAAGCAAATTCCTGTGAGGCCATTTCAGTTTTTGAAAGGAAATGTGCAGATCACACAACCAATAAAGAATTTAAAATGAAAAAAGGAAGTCTTAACATAGACAGTTAATGGTGGAATTCTTAAATGTGAGGTAGACTGGCATCATGGAAAGATTACTATACTCAGTCTTGAAGCCCCAAGGTTTGGGTCCACCCTCTACCATATACTGGTAACATGACCATGGGCTACTCCTTTATCTCAATTTCTGAGCCTCGATTTCTTCCTGTGTAAAAAGAGAATAATATTTGTATTGTTTACTTTATAGGGTTTGACTCATTCTTCTCCCATACCACTCATTTTCATTACTGTCCTGTTTGCAAAATCTTTTGAATCCATTTCAGTTTTCACCACTGACTCAGCTGCCTTCTTGGGAACATCCCTCCACCTCCCCATCCCCTGGTGAGTTCCTCCTGGGAGCCTCTATTTTGGGGCCAGGCCCAAGCTGGCTGCGTTTCCTCCTGGCTGTGCTTCAGATTCTTCAGACTTGGGCACCATGCCCTGACACTGGTACCTTCTCTTGCCTGCCTCACCTCCTCACGTTTGGTCTTCTTTTATACATTAACTTCCCCCATTAGAATGTAAGCTCTGTGAGGGCAGAGACTATCTTTCTTTTTTGTTTTTACTTGTACCCCAGTGTTCAGCACAGTGGCTGGCACACAGTCATCACTCAGTAGCCGCTTGTTGCCTGCTCGCTTGTCATTTCCCTTCCTTTATTCTCACTGTAAACTTCTAGTACAGGCCCCCATGAACACTTTCTTTATTATTGCAGTAGTTTCCTCACTGGTCTTCTTACCTCTTCTCTGCCTCTCCTCCAATCCATCTTTCATACCAATGCCAGAGAAATCTTTCTTATGCAGGATTCTGGAAATATTACATTTTAAAAATTGTCTGGGAGCTCACATTCTTCCACTTGACATTTAAACTCCTCCAACAGGGGCTTTTTAAAAGCTCTATAGATGACTTTGTTAAGTTTTTTAAAGTTTTGTAGATGCCTTTATTGTTTTATTAATGCAACAATCACTGTTTGATATACCACTCCTGGCTCCAACAGAACTTCACCAAAGAAAAACAATGAAGTGAAGCCCAGCCAAAATAACAATTGCAACTGCCTCTGTCAGTATGTGAAATGTCCAGTGTCTCTCATCTCCTTTCTACCGAGAAGAGGGAGGTGCATTTTATCATTCATCTTCTGAAACCAAGTGTCTAGCTGCCTTTTAGTGTCTTCATTCACATTGCTGCAGCCATTGTATCTTCTTCTCCTAATTCTTTCTTTACTCTGAATTAGTTCACATATCTTCTTGTATTTCAATGAAGTCCTCACATCTGTCATTTCTGAAGGCACAGTAACATTTCATTATATTCCCATACCACAGTTTGTATGACCATATCCTAACTGACGGGCACTTCCTGTGTTTCCAGTTTGTTGTTGTTGTTTGCTGCCATAGAAAGTGCTGCTGGGAATATCTTGGTATCTATTGGGCCTTCCTTTTTGTCTTTGATCTCTCCTTGGGATAATGCCCCAAATGGAGGTCAAAAGGAACAAAGAGTTTAGCAATTTAGCTTTCCAAATAATTTTCCAGAAGAGCTGGATCGATTCAAGTCTCTACCGACAATGTATCAGTGTGCTTTTCTTCCCACAGTTCTTCCAACATTGAATATCTGTCTTTTATTATTTCGCCAACTTGAAGACAGATGTTCTACAGCTTTACCATATATTACTCTCCTTTTAGCACTCTAATCTTTGTTCATTTTTTTAAATATGAGAAAGTCTCTGCTCTTCACTTTTTTCAATTAAAGTTTCTTTAAACAAATTTAAACAAATCTTTCTGAAAAACATATAAACACTTCTTTAAAAAAAACGGCAATCTGATCAAAACCAATTGTTTGGAACAAAATTCTGAACAATATTAGATAATGGCCCTGAAATGATAGGCCCTTTGCTACTGGAGTAGGTGCAACCAGAAGTATTTCCCCTTAGCTATATTAGAAAAAAGAAAATATATCTTTATGAGAGACGCTGGGAGACAAGTCAAGATGGCAGAGAAAGAAGACTTAGAAAATGTACCAGAGTAAGTCCTGATCAGGAAATCCAAGGAAAAAAAATCACAGTAATTTTTTTCCTGCCTAGAAAGATAGAGAGGTCTATGGGTGCTGAGGATGAGGTCTGGGTAGGAGTGCACGGCTCAGAAGCTGCTAGCATGTGCTTTGATTGTGGATATGTAGCTATGTAACAGGCCAGGAAAACTTCCTAGATCTAGCACAAAGGGGCCTGACACAGGACTGGGATCAGGAACAGGTGACAACTGGATGCTCTATTGTTCATGACTCTGAGCTGGGTCCAGGTCGAGCATGGACTGTGGAGGGGACCCACGGCCCCACTGGGTGGCAGAATGAGAAAGGAGGCCTGTGCCTCTATGGGTGGTTCAGGGAAAGGTCAGGGCTGTGTACTGGACAAGGAACAGCCACTGTGTGGCTCCTACCTTGGGAATGGAGCAAGGTCTCGGATCTAGTTCCCAGCCCAGTCTGAAGCCTGTAGCTGAGGAACCAGGGCAGGGATCCCAGACTAAAGTAGCACCTGCAATTCTATTGCTGAATCTGCAGAGCCTACCTGATGGTGCTTAGTTCTAGCAACAGTCTACTAGAGCTCCATCAAGGGGCAAGCCCTCAATTATGTTGCTCAGACCCAAATCTGGATCAGGAGCTTGGAAAACTCAGGCCAGGAGGGCAGAGATCAAACTTCTCCTTGGAAAACCACTCTGGGAACACTAAATGCTTGCAGCTCTCAACTTGAGCTGCATCTGAGATCCTTGAATAATATAATTCTCCATAGTCCAAGAAAGCAGTAGCAAGATGGATACAAGGGAGCACAAAATAGGCCCAAGCATAGACATTCCCTCCAGAAGTATGCAGAGCCTGCACCTAAGACAAAGCCTGATATTTGGAAGAAAGGTTGAAAGAATGAGTAAACATGAAAAGAATGCCATTGTAAGGAGCTATCATGGTGAAAGGGAAGCCCAAGAAACAGGTGGTTCAGGGAAAGGGGGGCTGTGCATTGGGCAAGGAGCAGTAGCAGAACAATAGAACAGAACAACTCCAAAATGTCTATAAAGAAAACCTCAAAGAAAAACACAGCTTGGGCATGTATTCAACTAGTATTCATGGAAGATACAGAGTAAAGTTTAAAAAAAAGATTAATAAGGTTTTAATAAATAAAATGAAATTGCTAGAGGAAATAACTGGAAAAGAAATGAGAGCTAGGGAGGAAGGACTTGGGAAGAGAATTAACAACTGAGAACAAGAGGTAAAAAAGCCTTACCCAAACAACAGACTCTTTGAAAATTAGAATGGACCAAATAGAAGTTAATAAGTCCATGAGACAGCAAGATATATTGCAACAAATTTTTTAAAAATAGAAAAAAATAAAGGTATTACTCAGCAAAAACAACTAACCTAGAAAACAAGTGAAAGAGAAATAGCTTAGGAATCATCTGATTACTTGAAAACCATGACAAAAAAAGAGTCTAGTCATTATAGTTTTTTTTTCTTTGTTGTTCAGTCATTTCAGTCATGTCTGACTATTTATGACCGTATTCGAGGTTTTTCTTTGCAAAGATACTACAGCTTTCTAGCTCATTTTACAGATGAGCAACTGAGGCAAACAGGATTAAGTGACTTGCCAGGGCCACACAGCCATCAAGTGTCTAAGGCCAGATTTGAACTCAGGATGTTGTCTTCTTGACTACATACCTGGCACTCTATCCACTACGCCACCTAGCTCCGTCTCATTATATTTTAAGATATCATTTACAAAAACTGCTTAGATCTCTTAGAATTTTAGGGCAAAGTGAAAGCAGAAAAAATCCACCAGTCACCTTCCAAAAGAAACTTCCAAATGAAAACGCTCAGGAACATTATAGGAAATATTCAGGGCTTCCAGGTTAAAGGGGAAAAAAATACTGTAAGCAGCCAAAAAGAAAGAATTCAAATATTAAGGAGCCATAGCCAGGATCATACAAGATTTAGTAGTTATAACTATAAGGGGATCTGGGAATATGATATTCCAAAAGCCAAAAGATACAGGTTCATAAACGAGAATAACTTACTCTGCAAAACAATATAATTCTACAATGGAGAAATGGATCTTTAATGAAATAGATGACTTCCAAAAGTTTTTGATGAAAAGATAAGCTGAGCAGAAACTGAAATATGATCAAGAGTCAACAGAAACAAAAAAAGGTAAATAACAAGCCAGCAATCATAAGGACTAAACAAAGATAAGGTGTTTATATTCTAATGAGGGGAGATGACACATGTCCCTTCTGAACACTAATATCATCAAGGGTCATAGAGGAAGTCAAATAAAAGACATGGGAATGGTTTTGTTAAGTTGTGAGGATCTGAAAAGGAGAAAGGAAAGAAATATACATATATACATGCACGCATATACACACATACACACACACATGCCTAGAGCACTAGTTCTGAGCTCTCCTTTATTAAAAGGATGTGGGGGTGGAAAGAGAAGGAAAAAAGTAACAGAGAACAGGATGGGGGAAAATCCTTAATTATTAATCATAACTGTGAATATGAATGGGATAAAGTCACCTATAAAATGGAAAGGAGTAGCAGAATGGGTTAGAAAGCAGAATCTCACAACATGTTGTTTATATGAAACACACATGAAACAAAGATTAACACAGAGTTAAAATAAGAAGATGGTACAAACTCCATTATTCTTCAGCTAAAGTACAAAAGGCAGGAGTAGAAATCATGATTTCAAATAAGTAAAAAGCAAAAAATTCTTGATTTTGAGAGATAGGGAAACTACATGTTGCTAAAAGGTATCATAGACAATGAATTAATATCAGTACTAAACAGTATGTTCCAAATGGCATAATATTTAAATATTAAGTGAGTTATAAGGAGAAATAGTAAAAAGTAAAATAGTAAAAGTAAAACTCAATGTATCTCTTTTAGACTTAGACAAATCTAACCAAAAAGTAAACAAGAAAGAAGCTAAGGCCTGAATAGAATTTTTTAAAAGTTAGATATGATAGGCCTTGCCAGATGCTTCTATTCAGGCAAGAATTCAATAACGTGTGTATGCATATATGTATATTTACGTGTGGGTATATACATATCAGCTGTGCATAGAAAAATTGGCCATGTATTAGGTTATAAAAATCTCATAAATAAATGTAAAAAAGCAGAAATAGTAAACAGTTTACTTACCACAATGCAATTAAAATTATATTCAATAAAAGACTACCAAATAAATTATTAAAATTATTTAGAAACTAAATTACTTAATATTAAAAATGGGTGGGTCAAAGAAGAAATGATGATGGGGGTGTGGAGCCAAGATGGCAGATTAAGATCAACTGTATGCCGAAAGGGTACATAAAACTATGCACACCCTTTGACCCAGCAATACCATTACCAGGTCTATACCCCAGAGAAATAAAAGAAAAAGATAAAGGACTTCTACATAAAAAACTATTTATAGCAGCTCTTTATAGCAGCTATTTATAGCTCAATGAATTAGAAATTGAATGTGTTTATGGCTTTCTACTTTGGGATTATATATGTAAATTCAACTAAGATTCTATGGGAGAGGGGAAATAAAGTTGTGCCAAAAAAAGAACAAATGATAGAAACAATCTATAATATCAAAAATAATAATGACAAAGAATCAACATACTAAAACTTCTGGATGCGAGAAAAGCAGCTCTTCAGGGAACACTTAAAATGCTAAACACTTAAAAGAAAAAAATGCTAAACACTTTCATCAGTTAAAGAGATAAAGAACATCAACTAATTGGGTATGCAACTAAAAACAACCCCTAGGAAACTAATAAATTAAAAAGTCCCAAATTAAACATAAAAATAGATATCCTGAACAATAAAAAAAAGATTTAAAAAACTGAAAACAAAAAACCAATCATATAGCAAGAATAAAGGATAAGAGATGGCTAGCTTGATCTCTGCAATGATAGTTGAAGCATGTACAATCAATGAGAGTACAAATATTGAAGTATTTATTAAATCAATACCTTTAATTTTTGAAATTTTCCGATTTTTCACCAACATGATTTTCTTCACGAATTAACATGGTCCCAGAAGAAATGAGTCTAATTGAGGCATTGAACATGATTTTCTGATCACATATGTACTTGATATCCCTTATACATCTTGTATGCAGGTTAAAATGGGCAATAGGTTGCAGCCACCTTGTACAGCTCTCCTGACCTCTGTAATTTTGACTCTTTATAAATTGCAGTGTTCTAAGAATCACGACATAGCATCAATGGGAGAATGTAATAATAGTAATTATTATTATAATAGCACTTAAAGCAATTAAGGTTTGCAAAGCACTGTATATATGTATATGTATGTGTGTATATATATGTATATACACTCACATAAATCTCATTTAAGTCTCACATCAACTCTGTAGGTAGGCACTATTATCTCCATTTTACAGATGAGGAAACTGAGGCTGATAACAGATTAAGTGATTTGCCCAGAGTCACATAGCTAGTAAGTGTCAGAGATGGCATTTGAATTCAAGTCTTTCTGACACCAAGTCCGTTACGCTTACCACTGTACCAACTAAATGCCTGTAACACAACATTTCAAGGAATCTGTGATGTCACTAATATGGGTATTTCCTTCACGAGTACAGATTGCAATCTGTCCATTCCTTTTCATTGTATGTGATTTTTACTGGTGCTTTTCCAGATATTCTTCCCCTAGGATCCACTCCATGTGCATGCAGCCTCCCTGGAAGTATTTTCACATTTGTGTGGTTGACAGCAGACCACTCTGATGGTTACTCTTTGTTCCTGCTGCATGATCTGTCCAACTCTTGTTCAGATTATATGTTTCCTCAATGTTTCTCTTGTGTTACTTCTTGTATATATGTCATCATTGGCTATAGATTGTCTTTCTGTTGATCTTTGGGTCACCTACAACTTTGATTCCTTAGGGAATATATTATTTTATAATTTATAACCATATTGAATTATATGAAAAGGCTGTTCTTATTTTCTTCTTTCTTGGGGGAAGGTGAGATAATTAAAAGTATTACACAATTTTCCAAATTCAACCTGTCTCTTCATTCATTCTGAGTCCAATTCATTTTCCATTTATAGTGCCTCTCTCAAATATGCATATTTATGCATCCAACTGCATGCTATGGCCTAGATAACTGGCATTTTGCTTTTTTTTTAATCTTTTTGGTAACTTCTGTATGGTTTGTTAGGCTGATCTCTTTTGAGACATCAGTCTCATTGAGAAGATCTGTAATGTTCTGGGGCTCAACAAAATCATCACAATATCAACCTCAAATAGAAGTATCTAGAAGGCCCCACCATTCAGTTCAATGTCATTCAACAAGCATTTATAAATTACCTACTATGATACAAAGACAAAAACCAAAACACTTTCTGTTCTCAAAGAGCTTATATTCTACTGAAAGGAAATATGTGCACAAATAAGTATATTTTATATACATACATACATACATACATACATACATTCTACTGAAAGGAAATATGTGTACAAATAAGTTTATTTTATATATATACATAAATATATGTGTATATATACACATATATATAAACAAACAAAAAAGTTGGAGTAAAAGGGAGGCATGGAAAATTAAGGGATACTGACTTTTGATAAATTAATCAGGAAGCTTTTATTAAGTATCTACTTTGGGCTAGGCAGTAGGAAAACAAAATCTCTCAAGAAATTTATTTTTTAACAGTGGAGTCAATATGAAGACATATTTATACAAACAGAACAGGAAGCAGGAAGGCATTAGGCTCTGCGAGGACCAGCAAAGGCCTCAAGAAGGAATGTTTTGGAAGGAAACAGAGATTTAAGGAGGCAGAGGTGCAAAGGGAGTGCATTCTAGGTATGGAGAATAGCCAGTGCAAAGACAAGGAGACAGGGAGATGGAATGTTATGTATGAGAAACAACAAGAAAGCCATTTTGGCTGAATCATTAAATGTGTGTAGAAGAGCAATGTAAAGGAATAGAGCTTTAAGTGACAAACCAAGGAGTTGGCCCTTCTACTCTTTCTTGGAGGCGGTAGTACTTGAACTGAGTCTTGAAGGAAGCTGGGAGTTCCAAAAGGTGAAGGTGAGGATGGAAGGCATTCTAGGAATGGGGGACAGCCTATACAAAAGCATTCAGGTGAGAATCTACCCTCCAGCTGGAACCTGTGTAGGGCATTTTCCATACAGTGGAAAACATGTTTGGCCAACATCTCTCTCTCTCTCTTTTTTTTTGGTGAGGTAATTGGGGTTAAGTGACTTGCCCAGGGTCACACAGCTAGTAAGTATCAAGTGTCTGGTCTGAGACTGGATTTAAATTCAGGTCCTCCTAACTGCAGGACCTGTTCTCTATCCACTGTGCCACCTACCTGCCCCATCCAAGTGTTTTTTGACATTGAATTGACATTAACAATCAAAGAGTTGTTGAACAGAGTTATCTCTTTTATTGCATTCATTATGGGATCTTATATGATTTTAATCTGTGAACGAGAGACTCCCTAATATTTGGCCATCTCTTCATGGACAACTACTTTACTACCCTGGAGAAATGTCCACCCTAGATCCCTGCTACTCTGTTTGGTGACTGTCTTTCCCAGACAACTATTTCAAGAAGTCCCCACTTATGATTTACTTCATTCCTTCCTTGCCCTCTCCTCTGTCCTTCCAGTTCTGAAATCATAAATCATGAATCATAGCCAAATCAACTCTGCAACTGTTACTGGGTGAGGGATATGTATCAATCTACTCCCCTATGGCCCTACTTAGCATCTCTGTAACTTTCAGGACTAACATATCCATCCCTCCTCCATTAGAATGTAAGCTCCTTGAAGACAAGGACTGTCTTTCCTTTTTATCTG
Organism: Phascolarctos cinereus; assembly: GCF_003287225.1. Lineage (NCBI taxonomy): Eukaryota > Metazoa > Chordata > Mammalia > Diprotodontia > Phascolarctidae > Phascolarctos > Phascolarctos cinereus. Next base: position 198,435,949 of record NW_027556402.1, on the reverse strand, counting down.
TATCTCCAGAGCTTAACAAAGTGTTTTGACTGACATAATAAGCATTTTTAAAAACTTCTCTTAAAACTCTTTCATTCATTCATACTGGAAGATGGTCTTCTTCATAAATACATGCAAATATACAAAATATCGGTGATTTTTATTTTATACCATAAAGATCTCCTGCTATGTGAACACCCTCCACTTATGTAGGTTGAAATCAACCTACATCAAGTTATGACTTTGTAGATAAGTCCTGGGGAGTAACCCAAGACACACAGAGGTTAAGTGACTTACCCAGAGTTGCATGGTTAAAATATATCATTCAGAATTTGTATCAAGGTCTTTCTGATCTACGCCAAGCACTCCATCCATTATACTATGTTATCTCTTTCTTCTTAAATATGTGCCCCACATTCTAAAATAAAATCCTTTAGAAACTTGGCAATCTACTTTAACAGGAAGCTCTCTTTCCCCTTCCTGAAATTTAAACACTTTTTGAATATACTTAATCTACATTTTATGCATCTTAAATAGATCTGCTTATGGAAATACCTGTTCTCATGATCTTTGTCCAATATTTTTGAAATTTTGCTCTTATTATAATTTTTACTTGTTTTACCATCTGATTTCTACCTCTCAATCTATTTATTTTCCTTGTTGGAAGTTATGTTGAGGCATTTTGTCCATGATAAGTGTGATGCATCTAAACTTGATATTCTTGGCATCTTTATTTAAAAGTAAAAAATGAAAAGTATAGCATATATAATCTTAAACTGTATCACAAATATTTTCTACTTCTATCTCCCAAAGGCTGGCTACAGGAACCCTTTATTTTGGAAAAAAACTCATACAAACATTGTTGAATATCAATTGAAATTCTAGTCAGAAGCCCTGGGTCCATCTCACACATTCTCTTGAAATAATTTCTCTTCTGTATAAAATCTCACTTCATTAAAACACAACACAAACACACAAAATATATTGATGGTTGCTAGAGGTTTATTTCTAATCCCTTTATCATTCATTCTGATTCCTACAAGCTCTGAGGAAATTAAAGTTTTCCCTAAAAACACACAATTTTTTGACTAGGAATCTCTCCCTCCAAACCAACTCCCTTAATCTTGTCATTTAAATTTTATTAAAAATTTTTTTTTCTGAAAAATATTACGAACAAAATTAATGAGGCAGAGTGGAAAGAATTCTGGCTTTCATAGTCAGAAGATCTGAGTTCCCATGATAGCTCTGCTCTTTACTATTCATTTTACCTTGAGTAGGTAATTTCACCTTTCTGACTCTGAGTTTCCTTCTCCATAAAATGAGAGGACTGGACAGGATGATCTAAGAGCCCTTTCAACCCTAAATCCTATGAATAAGAGGTAATTAGACTAGAGGTGGTGCATAGGCAGGGGGAAGGAGAGACAAATTATTTCTGTCCTTAGGTATTACTGGAAGGACTGCCAGGAAACCAGGGCTAGACTTGCTTTTCTTAGATCCAGATGACAGAACTAGGAACAGTGGTTAGAAGATGCTGAGGAGCCTTCAGTCTGACTTAGGGAACATTTCTGAAGATTGGAGCTGACTAGTCATGGTGTGGATAGCCACTGGAGACAACGAGTTTCTCATCACTAGAAAGTCTCTAAGCAGAGAGGCTAATGACCACTTGTCTGGGAGGCCACTGAGGGCATCTTTGCTCAGGCAGATTGTATTAGTGCCTTCTGAGATCTCTTCCAACTCCAAAATTCTACATTTCCAGGGCAAAAGCCCTGGCAATAGAAAGCATAAGTGTCAAGTAAGCTTTCTTATGCACACTAAATCAATCAATCCTCAAGTGCTTGCTGAGGTCCTACAATGGTGGTAGTACTATATTAGGTGTTACTGTAGATATTAAAGCTCAAAAAGATAAAGAAACATTCTGATTCTGCTTTCAGGCAAATGTATTATTATGATGGGGAAACTAGGGCCCAGAGAGATTTAATGATTTGACTAAGGTCACACAGCTAGATAAGGGTCTGACCACATAGTATAGCTAGTAAGATCCACCAGATCCTCCTATGTGCATATAGCATTGTGCTGATTGCATCAAACCCCAAAACATCGAAAAACTTCTAAAATGAGAACTACAGTTGTGTAAGAGTGTCAGGCTTAATGACCACATAGGGAAAGCAAATGGATGGAGAAGGCCTATTGTCCAGATAGTGATATAGACAGACAGCTCATGGAACTAGTCCATCAGTATGTATGTTAGACTGACACTGAAGATTAGCAATGATCTGGGCCCAGAATTGGATAGGAAATGGAGAGAAAGATGGATTGCATTTGAAAAGCTGTGTGGTACTTTTAATGACCTCAAGCTTTTTCCTGAAGAAGGTCCATTCTTTTTTTTAAATACTACTATTCCTCTGATGATGCTACATGGCAGCAAAGCCAGGAATATTGCAGTCACAGAAGAATTTAGACTGCAGGTCACCCACAGAACAATGGATTTCATAGGGAACATATATTACCAAGTTGCATTCAATAAAAGGAATAGCAGAGAAGATATTCTCGAAGACACATATGGAGGTAGACTGATCATATGGATTCTTGACTAGACTGTGAGGTCCTTCAGGTCAGGGCCCAAGTCTTACTCATTTTGTCAACCTCTCGGAGCCCAGGAGAAGATCCTGAAGACAATAAGGGCTTAATGCATTTCATGGAATGAATGCTCAGTTTTGACTTTCTGTTGCCTTGTTCATTTGTTTTATACTTACTAATTAGGGTTATAAATATTATAGCTAAAGAGGATATTAAAGATGATTTAGTTTACCATTTCATTTTTACCGATGAGGAAACTGAGCCTCAGCAGGTGGAAGGGACAGGCCCCAAATTATCAAACAGTAAGCAGCCAAGTTGGGATTCAAATCTATCTTTTTGACTCCAAACTCTGGGTCTCACAAAGATAGGACGTGGGCCCACAAAGTACTTACAGGTGAGGAGATAAGGCTGGCATCTTCTTTCCCCCAGGAATACTTCCCTGGGCACACCAGCCGAGCTTTTCCAGCACTTAGGGTCTGTCCTGCTCATCTGGCCCTTAATCTTCATGGCATTATTGTAGATTTATAGGAAGAACATTGGACAAGAGGCCTTGGGTTTGAATCCTGGCTCTATGCAACCTAGGGCAAGTCACTCACCTGGCCTTCAGATTGCTCATCTCTAAAGTGAGAGGGTTAGGGCTAGAGTAGATGATCTTAAAGGTTCTTTTCATCTTTAAAGCTGTCTGATGTGTGTGTATGTGTGTGTGGTATGCACACATACATAATCACACATACATACATACATACATATATAAATAATATACACATATTTGTATGTATGTATAGATAATTTTTTTATTGCTGTTTTCTGTTTCTTACATCTCCACAGTATTTCAAAGGAACCCATTTCTCTCCCCTTCCCTGAGGGCCATCCCATATGACAAGTAATGTTGTTTTTTAAAGAGAAAGAAATAAGTAAAACTCACTGATACACTGACAAAGTCCAAAAACATATGCAATGTGTATTACCTGTGGACCTCCCACCTCCACCAAGGGTGGGGGGGTATATTCTCATATATCTTCATTTGAGTCTTGCTTGATCTTTATAATTTTGTTGTTATATTTATTTTTTATATTTTGGTGTATCATTCTTTCCATTTACATTGCAGTCACTGTGCATGTTATTGTTATTATCTTGGCTGGCTTGGTATATATTGTTACTGAACCTTTTATGTATATATGTCTTACTTTCCCAGGAAGATTGTAAACCGGAAGTAATGAATGCACACCCACATGTGCGCGCGCGCGCACACACACACACACACACACACACACACACACACACACACTTCTCTGTATCCCCCTCAGAATCTAATAAAGTACTTTGCACATAGTAGTTGTTTAGTAAGTAACTGTTGATTTAAATCGTAAAACACAATAGAGATATGAGCTATATTCGTTACTCCACAAATATTTAGCAGCACCTGCTATGCACAGGTGAGGCGCCGTGCTTTTTCCCAGTAGCAGTGCTGTGGGCTCCTATTTTACATAAGGGAGAGGTAGCCTGGCAGAGTGGGTGGAAAGCTGCCTCAGGGTCAGAACAACTTGGGTACAAGACCTATTGCTAACACATAATGGCTTGTGTGACCCTGGGCAACTGACTTCACCTCTTAGCACTCGAGGGAGCTAAGACAATAATTATGGTGCATTATCAGGTGCCCACTTGCATCAGTAGAGGGAATTTCCTCACTGGGAATTCCCTTGTTCTTGTTCTTCAGTCATTTCTGTCCTTAGGTATTATCGGAAGGACTACCAGGGAACATGGACATTGCAGGAAAGAAGGCACCTTCTTCATTTTTTACCACTAGCAACAACTGCTGACCAACTGTTACTGACAGGCAGATGAGTTCTGGGCTGTACCACCAAGACTACCAGTCCCGCTATAAGTACAGCCCTAACATCATCATCTGGGGAAGGAACTCCCATAAACAGTGGGCCAGCCATCCCTACCAACTGCCACCCACTTAGCAAGTTTTCAAGCCTAGGGAAAGCAATAGGGCAACATAAGGGAGAGACAGGAGGCAGCCTGTGCCAGGAAATTCCAACCACTACCATTATCTTACCCACCATCTCCCTTGGACTCTGAACTCAAGAACTTTGGGACTAGCATTGTTTCCAGCCCAGTTGCCTGCAACCATCAGCCTTGGCAGTAACCCTCATGTAGAGAAAGCCTAGTAACTGCTTCTAGAAGTGCTTTAGCAACATCTATTGAGACCGAGATGAAAATTTTGCCACAAAAGTCCTTCGCCACTGCAAATTGTTCAACATCAGAAACCAATATAATTTTCTCAATGGAAATGACATTAAAGGAGAGGCATTACCCTCTACTTTGCACCTTATGGACCAAGGGACCTTCCCATCTGACTTACAACTGAAACTTTCCATATGTGTTCTCTCTTCATTAGAGTGTAAGTTCCATAAGGGCATGGAGTGTTTTATTTTTCTTTCTGTAACCCCAGTGCTTAGCACAAAGCACAATGCTTTGAACATAATGAGTACTAAATATGTGCTTTACTGATTGATTGATTCATTCATTTACCATGTGTCCCCAATACAAGACAAACTTCTGAAGACAAATATCCCTATTTTGTGTGAATGAAGTAAATACTTTGGAGAATATCTGCTAGTTAACACTAGTTATGGTAGAAATATTTTTCTCATGCCTTTAGCTGATATTTAAATGCAGCACACATGCTGCGGTGGCACACGTGACTCTCCTTTAGTTGGGATTGTAAATACTAACTGAGGGGCAGCTGTAGGAAATCAAAACAGCTCACGTCAGATTCAGATGATGTTACTGATTGCACAAGAAAGGAGTCCTCTTTGTAGGTAGAACAGTAAATCAAATCACAGTGAGAGTAGGGCACAGTGGCCTTCAGTGACTCTCCACTCTTTCTAGTGATAAAAGACAAATTCTTTAGCCTGACATTCAAGGACTAATACTGTCTTATTCCATCCTATCTTTTCAGCCTGATTTTATACTATTTCCCTTTACTTAACATCATGTCTTTCAGCCAAATGAGTCTATTGGCTTCTCACACAGAGATTCCCTCTTGTCCTCTCTTTAATTCATGCCTTTGTACAGGCTCTCTCTGATGCCTTGAAAAATCTCCCACCTCATTTCATCCTATTGAGATTTTGCTTTTTCTTTGAGTACCAGCACAGGTGCAGTTTCCTGCATGAAGCTTTCTCTGATTTCCACCAAGAGAAAGTCATCACTCCTGCTCAAGTTTTGCTAGTGCATGCTGTCTAGAGCTTGCCTTTGTATCTTCATTTTACCTTGCCAGTTGTCTTTCTTTTTCTAAGAGGACCAATGACCCAATTATATGCCAATAAATCTGACAATCTGAGTGAAATGGATGACTATTTACAAAAATATAAATTACCTAGATTAACAGATCAGGAAATTGAATGCCTAAATAATCCCATCTTAGCAAAAGAAATTGAACAAGTCATTAATAAACTTCCTAGGAAAAAATCCCCAGGGCCAGATGGGTTCACAAGTGAATTCTGCCAAACATTTAAAAGACAATTCCAATACTATATAAACTATTTGAAAAAATAGGCAAAGAAGGAGTCCTGCCAAACTCCTTTTATGACACATATATGGTGCTGATACCTAAACCAGGAAGAGCTAAAACAGAGAAAGAAAATTATAGGCCAATTTCCTAATGTCTGTTGATGCAAAAACTTTGAACAAAATACTAGCAAGGCGATCACAGCAATATATCACAAGGATTATACACTATGACCAGGTGGGATTTATACCAGGAAGGCAGAGTTGGTTCAGTATTAAGAAAACTATCAGCATAATAGAGTACATCAATAACAAAACCCACAGAAATCAGATGATCATCTCAACAGATGCTGAAAAAGTTTTTGACTAAATACAGCACCCATTCCTATTAAAAACATTAGAGAGCATAGGAATAATAAGAAATATCTATCTAAAACCATCAGCAAGCTTTATCTGTAATGGAGATAAGCTAGAAGCCTTCCCAATAAGATGGGGGTGAAGCAAGGATGTCCATTATCACCACTGTTATTCAACATAGTACTAGAAATGTTAACTACAGCAATAAGAAAAGAATAAGAAATTGAAGGAATTAGAATAGGCAATGAGGAAACAAAACTATCACTCTTTACTTAGAGAACCCTAGGCCTCTAGGCCCAAAAATATTTGTTCTGTGAAGTCTGGATTATGTCAAAGGACTGTACTTGAGGACCTAGAGGGCCACATGTGGCCTCAAGGCCCCAGGTTCCCCATCCCTGCCCTGGAGCATCAACTAAAAAATTACTTGAAATAATTAACAACTTTAGCAAAGATGCAGAATAAAGGTAAACTCACATAAATCATTAGCATTTCTTTATATGACCAAGAAAGCCCAGCAGCAAGAGATGGAGAAATTCCATTTAAAATAACTGTAAACAATATAAAATACTTAGTAGTCTACCTGCCAAGACAAGCCCAGTAACCATATGAACACAATTACAAAACACTTTTCACACAAATAAAGTCAGATCTAAACAACTGGAAAAATATCAAAAGCTCGTGGGTAGGCCTAGCCAATATAATAAAAATGACAACTGTCTAAACTGATTTACCTATTCAGTGCCATACCAATCAAACTACTAAAAATTATTTGCTAGAGCTAGAAAAAAATAACAAAATTCATCTGGAAGAACAAAAGGTCAAGAATATCAAGTGAACTAATGGGAAAAAAAATACAAAGGAAGGAGGCCTAGAAATATCAGATCTCAAACTATGTTATAAAGCAGTAATCATCAAAACTATCTGGTACTGGCTAAGAAAAAGAGTGGTGGACCGGTGGAAGAGATTTGGTACACAAGACACAGTGGTCGATGACCACAGTAACCCAGTGTTTGATAAATCCAAAGACCCCAGCTTTTGGGTTAAGAACTCACTATTTGACAAAAACTGTTGGGAAATCTGGACACAATTAGGTATAGACCAATATCTCACACTCTATACCAAGATAAAGACAAAATGGGTACATGATTTAGACATAAAGGATGACACCATAAGCAAATTAGAAGAGCAAGGAATAGTCTACCTGTCAGATCTATGGGAAAGGGAAAAATTAGTGACCAAACAAGAGATAGAGAGCATTACAAAATGTAAAACAGATAATTTTGATTATATTAAATCAAAAAGTTTCTGTACAAACAAAATCAATGCAACCAAAATTAGGAAGAAAGCAGAAAGCTGAGAAACAATATTTACAGCAAATGTCTCTGATAAAGGCCTCATTTCTCAAATATATAGAGAACTGAGTCAAATTTATAAGAATACAAGCCATTCCCCAATTGATAAATGGTCAAAAGATATGAACAGGCAGTTTTCAGATGAACAAATCAAAGCTATCTTTAGGCATAAGAAGAAGTGTTCTAAATCACTGTTGATCAGAGAAATACAAATTAAAACAACTCCAAGGTACCATTTCACAACTATCAGATTGGCTAATATGACAAAAAAGGAAAATGATAACTCTTGGAGAGGATGTGGGAAAATTGGGACACTTATCCAACCATTCTGGAGAGCAATTTGAAACTATGCCTAAAGGGCAACCAAACTGTGGATGCCCTTTGATCCAGTAATACCACTACTAGGTCTGTATCCCAAAGAGATCATACAAAAGGGAAAAGGACCCACAGGTGCAATAATATTTATAGCAGGCCTTTCCATGGTGGCAAAATATTGGAAATTGAGGGGATGCCCATCAATTGGAGAATGGCTGAACAGGTTGTGGCACATGAATGTAAAGGAATATTATTGTGCAACAAAAAATGATGAATCAGCAGATTTCAGAAAAATTGTGAAAAGACTAGTACGAATTGATGCAAAGTAAAAAATAAGCAGGACCACAAAAACATTGTACACAGTATCAGCAACACTGTGTGATGATCAACCCTCACCTTTTCTCAGCAACACAAAGATCCAAGACAAGTACAAAGGACTTACACAGGAAAATGATATCCATATCTAGATAATGAAGTAATGGGCTCAATGCAGATCAAAGCATATTTTTTTCACTTACTTTATTCTTTCTTGTGGTTTTGTTTTTATCTGTTTCTTCTTTCACAACTGTGACTAATATGGAAATATTTTTTACATGATAGTACATATAGAAACTATATCAAACTACCTACCATTTTCAGAAAAGGAGGGGAGAGAAGGAAGGAGAAAAATTTGGAACTCAAAATCCTGTAAAAATGAATGCTAAAAATTTTCTTGACATGTAACAGGGGAAAAAATAAAATACTGTAAAAAAATGCACAAAAAACAGAGAGGACCGATGACTCATGGATGATGTCTTGACTTGCACATGAGTTGGATTTTAGTGAGGCAGAGTTGCACAAAGTCATCAGCCTCATTCTCTATTCCAGAGTCATCAAAGTCCAGTGGCAGGACAGAAGTCAAGATGACTGGCGATGGCCCAGGATGCAGTGGATGGCCTTGGTGTCTTCAATGTCTTACCAAGCTCTAAGTGCTCCACAGTGCCTCCTTCAATTGCCTTCAGCTATCAGAATAGATTGTTCTTATTAGACCATTTTGCCAGGGATATCTTCACATGGTTGGGGTGGACAATCCCCTAACTCACTGACAGGTTTGAGGTCTGTTGGTTAATCTCAACCTGGTTTAACCCTTCTGCCAAGATGGTTTGCAGTATGTGCTACTGAGCATGCTACAGCTTCTTGGAGCCACAGGAATACCTTGTTTCACTTATTTGTGTACATGTCTTGATTGTACTATTTTTATATCTTTATCCCCAGCGAGAGTCTTGCAAATAGTAGGAATGTGTGCCAGAATGAATTGAAAAATATGGAAAGATTAGCATAGGGTATTGGATATAGTTGTGGTATATAAATTCTTATTATATGCTTCAACTAAATATTTCTGTATTTTAAAATTAATTTATACCTTTTATTGTACACAAAATATTTTATTGGAAGTCAGTTTTCAGTTCAATTTGACAGGCATTTAATGTATATCTACCAAAAGAGGGAAATACATGAAATTCCACTAGGGGATAGGCCTATCCAAGAATCACCCCAAATACTAAAATTCTCAGGCCTCATAAGCTTTTTGCGTCAGACTGTCTTATTCTAGCTTGGATGTTGCATACTAATGTTTCATATTTGTCATCTTATGAGAGGATCTTTGATGGGTAGTATATTATGTTTCCTTCAAATGACCCTCTGACATATTTTGACCTTATCTAGTCCCCAATTCCTATTTTTTCCTTTGTTCCTCTTCTCTTCATCCTTGCTCTTTTCTCTTCACCTTATCTATTCAAGAGGCAATATAGGATGGGGAAAGAGGGCTGGCCTTGGAATCAGGAGGATTGGGGTCCAAGACCTATGTCTATGCATAGGAGTTATGTGACCATGAGTAAGTCCCATAACTTTTCAGTGCCACTGACTTTCTAGGCACTAACTCTAAGACTATCAGTTACACATAAGTGTCATGGAGGGAAGTTTCCATATGAGGAGTTACCTACCCTGATGTAATCATTGATCCAGATCCTGACTCCAGGCCCACTGCTCTATGCACAAACTTTTCTCCATCAATTGGAGCCACCATATTGGGGATTTGGGGTGTTAAGGTTTAGGTTAGGAATTAGGTTAGTGTCCCTGATGTGTCCCCCATCATGAGAAGGCACCTTCAATTATTAGATAGCTCTAATCGTTAGGAAGCCTTTCCTTAGAATGACTTGAAATCTGACTCCTTTTGACTTAGAAATTGCCTTAAAAGTGGAAAGCACTTTACTCAAAACATCTACATCTACTGCTGATCCACACAATAATCCTATTACAAAGACAGGGCAGGTGCTATATATTCTGTATTTTACAGAATGGGAAACAATGAGCCAGCAGATCTCACAATTAAAATTGCCCAAGTCATGTCCAAAGTTTAAATTGTGTGAATCCCACAAACACAACATTATGTGAATCCCAGAATCAAAGAAACCAATAGTTGGAAGGAACCTCAGAGGACAATCTACAGATTATCCGAATTCTCTCTAAAATTTGCTGGGAAGTGATCATCTAGGTCCTGTTTAAAGTCCTGCAGTTAGGAAGAACCTACCATTTTCTGAGCCCTGACATTTCACTTTGGCATAACTCTAATTCTTAGGAATCTTTTCTTTACATCAGACTAAAAATCTGCCTCTCTGAAACAGCTGGGTAGAATAAATATCATAGTAGATAACATTTATGTATCACATACTATGTGACAGGCACTGTGCTAAATACTTTATGACTATTATCTCATTTGATCTAATTTGATCTAATCCATCTCCCACATGACAGTCCTTGAGGTCTGTGATGTAACTGCCACTTTATTTTCTAAGATAAACATGCTAAATTCCTTTAATTGATTCTCCTGTGGAATGGTGTGTATGCCCATCCCCATCAAATGCTTTGCTGAAATCAAAGTGTACCATGTTTATTGTAATCTGCAGCTCCACCAATCATTCTCTTGTTAACAAAAGCAAGCAGGTTAATTTGGCATGACCTATTCTTGATGAAGTCATTCTGCTTTTTCATGATCATTCTGTTCCTTTTTAAATGTGTATAAATCATCCATTTAATGGGTTCTAAAATTCTGTCCCAAATTTCAATCCATGTCTTCTTACTCCAAACTCATCGAACCATTATTTGTTAGCTCCACTTCCTTCCCTTCTTGGAAAATTAGGATATCTGTCCTCCCTCTTTGAAGCACCTCAACTATTTTCTATAGTCATTCAGAGATCAGCATTTACCCAGAAATCAACCCCATCATATCAAATCAGATTCACAAGGTGTCCTAGGATAGCATTCACCTGGGGCCTGGGGAATTGAACTATTGAGGGCAGGCAGCTGTTTTCTTTGCTGTTATTGTTCAGCTGTGTCTGACTCTTCATGACCCCATTTGGGGTTTTCAAGGCAAAGACACTGGAGTGGTTTGCCATTTCCTTCTCCAGCTCATTTGACAGATGAGGAAACTGAGGCCAAAAGGGTTAAGTGACTTGCCCAGGGTCACACAGCTAATATGTGTCTGAGGACAAATTTGAACTCAGGAAGTTCAAAGAACTGAGTCTTCCTGACTCCAGCCCGGTGTCCTCTGTGTTCTCCTACCTGCTCTAGGTAAGCTCTCTTACCATTATATCACTTATCTTCAGTTTCAATTCCCTGTTAACCACTTATTTCTCTGCTTTCCAGGCCAAAGATAATTCTCCTTGGCAGACAAAACAAACAAAATAAGCAGGGAATAGTAACCATGTTATCCTCATCCTATCCACTCTGAATAACAGTCCTAATCCTTCTTTGGTCATCTTGCCAGCAACTTGGCTAAAAATCCCCATTTTTGTTGTCCTTAGCATTCATTGCCAGCCTCAGCTCAGTTTTGAATTTAGTGTTCCTAACAACTGTTCATATGGGATTTTGCTATTCCATACTTATCCTCAGTTATCTGCCCTTGCTTCTACCATATACATCTTTTAAAAAATCTAAGTTGGTTAATAAGTTCCTTGTACCCACATCAGTTCCCTGAAGCAAATCCACTCCCCATTAAAAAAAAGTCACTTTAACAGTAATTTCTACGTGCATTTCCAAAATTTCATCCTTGAGAGTTTCCCACCTCTTTTGGGCCAACTTCTCCTGTAGAATATCAGGCTGTTCAAACATAGTAGGCATTTAATAAATGTTTATTGATTGGCTGAATGTCCTCCTCATATCTAGTGCACACATCAGACCATGCCTGGTTTTCATCTCTTTTATCACAAATATGATGGATTTTCACTTGCTCCCAAGTTTCCAGTCATTTTACTTCTCCTTGGACATAATGAGGTCCAGCATAGTAGTTTCCTTGATCACTTCTCTGCTTTATAAAGATAAACATTATCACTGGAACATGTCACAAATTTATCCACTATTCTGTTGTGGGGAGAGAAAGTACTTCAGCCTGGATAGTTGAAGTCCACCATTATTACATTCCACGCCAGGTTTATGATCTGTTTCCTGAACTCTTCATTTCACAGAATCATAGAACTTGAGAATTGGAAAGGACCTCAGCAGCCACTGGGTTCAACTGATACATGAAAAGAACTTCCACTATAACGTAATAGAGAACTGGTCATTTAGACTCTGCTTGGAGACCTCCAAGGAGGCGGTAATTCTGTCTTCCGTTCAAGTGGTTGTAATGCACTCTGCCCTGATACTGCTTCTGTTACTCCCTGGGGAATCAAGCCTCCATTTCCACCTCCCAGCCATCTCTTCCTCATGTTATCTACACTACGGTCATTACCTTTATCTCTTCCCTCTCCACTCCTCATCACAACTTGGTCTCTATCTTTGGGCCCCCCTGGCCCTGGTAGTTGAGTTTTCATATTATTTTCCTAAAAAGCCCATCCTCCATATTTTCCTTCCATTTCCCAGCAATCTCTAAACCATGAATATCCTTTCCCCCTTTCCAGTTCCCCTTTATGCGTTGCCCTCCTCCATTAGAATGTAAGATCCTTAAGAGCAGAGATTATCTTGTTTGATTGTATTTGTATCCCTACGGCTTAGTACAGTGCCTAGCACATAGTAAGAGCTTAATAAATGCTTGTGCATTGATTTATCTATCTACCTATCAACATCTACTATCTATTCCTTTCTTTGTTGGTTTCACCACATTCTCCACCATATTTTTCCCATGGGTTCCTGGTTTTCCTCACATGAACATATCTTCTTGATATACAACACTACCATACCTCTGCTTTTATCTACACACCTTTTATCTCTTTTCATAGTAATATTTCAGTAATGGGTCCCATCTAACAAGTTCATCATCAGTCCTCTGGTACAATGGCTGTCCACTGTGTTAATGAGAGTTCTTAAATCTTTCAAAGTTGTTCCTTTTATTATGTTATTGTATAAATTGTTCTCATGATTTTGCTCACTTCATCATGTGACAATTCACAAAATTCTTCCCAGATTTTTCTGAAATTGTCATTTCTTATGGAACAACAGAATTCTATTACATCTATACATGATAATTCGTTCAGCTTTTCCCCAACTGATAGGCACTCCCCCAGTTTCCAGTTCTTTGCCACCACAAAAAAAGCTGCTAAAATATTTTTATACATACGATTCCCTTTCCTCTTCATTTGATCTATTTGTAGTATAGACTTAGTAATGATAATGCTGGGTCTAAGAGTATGCATAATTTAATTTTCATGAATTGTTGCAGTCAAAGAAATATATCACCTCATGGCCAGCCTTATGGTGGCAAGTCTCTCTGCACTGCGATCCACAGATAACAGATACAGAGTCTGTCCCTAAACTCAGAATCTTTACAGCTTGTTAGAAGTTGTCAGAGACTTTGAGAGCCCACTGTTTCCTACATGCCTCTCATGATGGGGCATTAGAGGAGAATGTCTATGATGGACTGCTAGAGCTGTATAAAATGTATAAACATCACTGCTACTATTAAGAACTTTCCAGGGCTTCCGAGCTACTCTTTCTTTTCATATCTCCTTAAAGAGATAAAACATTAAACAATCAATAATTGGAAAATCATGGAAAAGTATAAATAGAAACTTAGACTGAGCAAAGTAGCAAATTAAAAAAAGAGTGAATCGAATACAAAATAGGTGAAAAGGAAGTAGTGAAGGTATTCATGAAGTTAAAACTTACAGAAGCAATTGTTTCTTCCTCAAATTTATCCCAACATGACAAAATGACTAGAAGCCACAAAACGAATTTTAAATTATTAAATAATCACATAATTATTCTAGTGTCACTAAGAAAAAAGGAAATAGCGCCACTAGATTTTAAATGCAGTATTAAACAATACCTTTCCCACTTCAAGTTCGTGTTACCTTTATTTCTAGAATACTAAGCAATTTCAATGAAACACACAACACACACACACACACACACACACACACACACACACACACCCTCCAACTAACAAACAAGGATTTAGTGTGAATACACTAGAATAATACCTTTCTTGAGATCCAAGTGAAAGTGATTCCTCAGGAGGTGGCATGGGGTACAAGGAACCCCCCCAGCAGAGAGCTATAAGATGAAGAAGCACTGGCAGGGGTGATGAAGAAGCTCAGGGCAGAAGCAAGCTTTGGGACATTACAGGAACAAGTGTGATTTGAAGGGCCTATTTAACAGAGGGGAAGGTTGAGTCAAACCTGAAGAAGTTTTCATCTTTAGAGTTCTAACTAGTGATTCTGGGTCTCATGATAAGCACCATAAAACTTACCCAGGATAAGCAGTCTGAAAGGGATAAAAAAAACCCCAACTTTTTGAAAGAAAATCAGTTGGGTAGGAGAGAGATCTAGGACTTTACCACTCCAGGCCCAAAGGGGAGACAGAAAGTGGGATACTACCCCAGGGGGAACAGAAAAGGATCCTGGTTCCCTTGTATACAGATCTCAGAGCACTGGAAGAAGCTACTGGGTATTTTTCCAACAGGGGAAGGAGCCTGGAAGAGTTGGACTGGGAAAGAGCACATCTGGGATGCTACCACAGGGTGGGGAAATGGAAAGATGCTACCAAATGGGCTATGTTAACTATTCTTGCAAACCAAGGTGAAGTTCAATTGTTTCTACTTACTGAAGGAATACAAATGCTGTTATTGTTCTTTAAATTTTGGTACCTTGGGAAAAAGTCCCAGCTACCCTGCTATAATTATGCTCCTGCTCATTTTTAATAGGGATTATTGTAAAATACAAGAACATGTACGACCAGAAAAGGTGTAGTGATACAGACCAACCAGAGTGAGGGATAAAAGACAGTTCAAGTGAGAGAGGATCAGAGAATAATTTCCACAGGATGTGTCATTTGAATTGGTCTTTAAAGGACGGACAGGAAATCAATGAGAGAAGAGGAGAAAGGAAGATATTTCTCTTTTAAATTTCACTTTACTAGATTTGCCCTTTCTTTCTAGTTAGCCTGTTGAGATATTCTGGAAACCTTGTGCTGTCATCTAACAGGTTAGTTGTCCTTTCCAAGTTTCACATCAGTTGCAATTTTGATTTAAAAACTCCTTTGTTATAGTGGCTTTTGTTGTTGTGACATTTGACAATATATAGTTCCTAAACACAGATATAATACTAGGCATAGATTCCTTAAATTCTTCTCTCAGGTCCATAGCATACAAACACTGAGATTAAGCTGCATTTTAGAATGGAATGTGAGCCTTTGCTTTCTGGTACATCTGTTAAGGTTAAGAAATTTTGGGGCTTTATATTATATCTTTGTTAGCAGAGCCAAAGTTGCAGTTAATTATTATCATGACACTGTAAATATTGGGAGGGAGGTTCCTAACATCACTTGGGAAGGTTAAATTATAGACCCTAAGTATTTACTGGGAGGATCTATTTTTGCATACGCTGTTGGCAGTCATTGACATTACTCAGGTAATGTGGGTTGTGTTTCTTTTTAAACACCCAACACAAAGAAATCCAAGCCCTGCCTGCTTTGAAGCTCTCCAGCAACATGTCTCCCTTCTCTATTTCACCAGTTCTACTTTCTTTACTCCCAAACACCAATTATCAGCAACTACAAATTTGCTTATTCTCCCCCACGTTGCCTGTACAAGTCATCACTCCCATCTGGAACAACCTTCCCAATTCCTCCTGTTAATCCATATGCCACTTCCTTCAAAACTGAAGAAAAACTCACCTCCTGGAAGCCTTCCATGATTAACCATACTCTGATTATCAAGACTTTAATATCTTTCCTGATATTTTTCCATACTCCTAAAGAGAGAGAACACTTCAAAATGGCACTCTCAAGTACACCCTGGGTCAGGAAAGACTGATCCTTATTGTAATCTGACCAATCCAGACTGCAGTCTTAATTTACGACTACTCTGTATAGATCGACAAGGACAAACAGATGCCCTACCAAGGGTCCTTGTACTCTGAGAACACACAGAGATACATAGACAGTACCAGTCCTTTAGGCTCTCACTCAGAAACTACTGAGATTAGAACCACTCACAGAGGAATGGAAAACCAAGACCACCATGAATGCAGGAGCTTTCCTGGTACAGTGACCTTGATCCAATCTTGCATACAAAGTATACCTTACAGGTGCTCTAATGGATGCTCCAAACATATTCCAGAACACATCTGAAACAGAATTTATTATCTTTTCCCCAAAATCTTCCCCTCTACCACACTTTATTATTTCTATTAAGTGCACCACCATTTTCTCAGTTTCCCATGTTTATAATGTTTGTGTTATATTTGATTCTTCACCCTAAGTATCTAATGCTTCGTTATTACCACGAGGATAAAATGTAGTCTTCTGTTTGGCATTTAAAACTCCTCATAACCTGTCCTCTTCCGACCTTTCCAGTATTATTACTCTTTATTGTCCTCCATATTCTAGGATCCAGCTACACTGGTCTATCCACTCACTATTCCTCACACATGACACTCCATCTCCTATTCTGTGTCCTCCATGAGGGGACCTCCTTTCCTCCTCACCTCTGGCTTCTTTCAAGACTCAGCTGAAATCCCACCTTTCACAAAAGGCCTTTCCCAGTTCCCTTAGCTGCTAGTGCCTACCCTCTCAGATTATTTTTTATCTCCTCATCTGTCTTGTATACACCTAGTTAATTCCATTCTATCTTCCTCATTAGAATGTGAGCTTTTTGAATGTGCATCTGTTTTTACCTTTCTTTGTATCCTCAGCTGCTAAGTGGCATTTTGCCATTTCCACCTCCACAGTGTCTCTCCCACCTGTCCCCTTCTCTCAAGTCCACCCAGCCCCAACCTTAGACCAGGCTTTCATTGCCTCTCACTTGGACTACTGTAATGGCTTGTTAATAGGTGACCTTGCCTCAAGTCTCTCCTCAATCTATTCCATCTTAGTTTCCTCCATTCCTCACTACCATGTATTCATGTTGTATTTATTCTGCATATATTTTTATATGTACGTGTGTCCCCTGATAGAATGGGAGCTTCTGGAGGGCAAGGATTGTTTCATTTTTGTTTGTTTGTTTTCCCAGGCCCAGCACCTAGAACAGTGCCTGGCACCTAAGTAAGGTCCTTAACAAATGCTTACTAATTACCTGAACAAGATCACCCATACATAAAGATGATCAGTATCTTGGAACATTCCGTTGCTGCTTGATACAGTCCTGCTTTCAATCACTGCCACCAGTGAGTTTCTAGAAGCATCTGGTTCTAGGCTGCCAACTAAACTAATTAATCAAAAAGCATTTATTAATCGTCTCTCTTTGTCAGGTAGGTGGTAGGCACTGGAGATACAAAGACAAAAGGAGAGCAGGCCCCTAAGAGGCTCAAGTCCTCTCTCACCAATGCTCTTTGTTCTGCATTCACTCTCCCTGCTCTGCTGGGTCTCTGCTCTCATTGTTGAGGTTTAGAGGTTTAGGGGTACTGGGACCCCAAAATCACAACATGCAGGTCCTGCCCAAATGAATTCTACCCAAGCCTTCTTTCAGCCAAAGACAAGGTTTATTAGAACATTGATCAGGGATGAGTGAAATTTAAAGAATCCACCATATTGGACAGACTCTTAAGGAATCTAAGCATTTATATTGCTAATGCAAGCAGGCCAGATCTTAAGAATCTGAGCACCTCAAGGGAGGCCAGATGGACCTTATATACAGAAAGACTGTGAGAGGGATCTAGGAGTGGCCAACTAGTCTGGGGTGACTGGAGGAGGGGTCTAAGGAGGATCTGAATGGGAGTGGCCAGTAAGCGGGGTTGACTGTGAGGTAAAAGAAAGCCAGGGACCTGGACCACATGGCCAAGGGAGAATGGAGCCTTGATAGGATTAAGGGCAGGAAGTGGGGGAAAGGCCCCAGGCATTGGGAAGTAAGACAATGGAGGGCTAGGCTAGGTTAAAGGTAACAGAGAACTGGGAGATTGGGCACAGGCAATAATAAAAGGCCAGTTGATAGGATCATAGCCTCAGGCAAAGGCCAGAGATTTGGCCAAGTGGGAAAGTCCAGGGCTTTTCCTTTTTGGGGTCCAGGTCCCATCCCCATCACTATGTCATGACACTGGTGTGGCCACCCTTGTCTTCTGTGTTTCTTCTGTTCAAGCTATTGATTCCATGTCACCACAGAGTTTAGGTATTGACTCTTTGAGTACATTTACAAGTATTTGCTAACATGTTGCTTTGGAAACATCTGCAGTTTTATTCAAATGTCTCCATTATGTATCTTCTACTAAACTGTAAGCTCCTTGAGTTCAAGGATTATGGTTTAGTGGAAAATGCACCAGAGTTGGAGTCAAAAGCCCTGGGTTTGAATCCAGACTCTGCTATTTAATACGTGTGTGACCCAGAATAAATTCTTCCCCCTATTTCTGGGTCTTGGTTTCTTTAGCTATTAAATGAAGGGAGACTAAGTGTGTGTGTGTGTGTGTGTGTGTGTGTGTGTGAGAGAGAGAGAGAGAGAGAGACAGAGACAGAGACAGACAGACAGACACACACACACACACACACACACACACACACACACACACACACAGTACAAGCCTGGGATGTTCAAAAGGGCTTGCTCCAGGAAATGGCATCAAAGGCCTTGGCTCTGAGCAGGAGAAAGGCTACCTGTTCTTAAGAGACTAGAGCAAAGGGAAGAGGGCACAGGGAACTAGAAAATGTGGGGGGGGGTAGAGGTGGGGGCAGGCAACAGGATTGTCTCTTATTAAGATGATCAACTCATGAGGGAATCTAGGGAAATAGAGATGAGATTAATTGAGTGAAAGGCAGCAGAAGCTCTAAACTGTTTAGCCAGAAGGAGGAAATCAAGCATGGTGAACCCACCAAAATGTGAGCCTTCTTCCCTCAGGCCTGTGTGATTGGGCCCTCCATGGGGGGAGAAGAACAATCCTTCCAAGGCTTTGTGAGACAGGATAAAAGCCAGTGACCTCATAGACTTTCCTCTGACCTGTCAGGGAGGAGCAACTCTGTGAGATCACTCCCCTTCTTCAGTATAAAACCAAAAACAGTTGGCATCTTTTCATTCCTAAGGCCAGGGAAGAGCTGTTGTTCCCTACTCTGGTCTAGGGAGCTACTGGAAACTGAACAAAACTCCCTGTTTCAAGTGGGGGAAGAGAGACTCCTGAAGGGGAGAGACTACCCAAGATCCTCAGCGATCACCAGCTCAGGAAGAGATTGATTTTGACCAGTAAAAGGACAGTGATTTTAGCTAGTGACTTGGCACCTGACAAGGGCAAGGTTTAGAACACAGACAGAGGCACGAACTGAATTGAAGGGCCACCTGCCAAGAACAGCAAGGTCCTTTGAACCACATAGTCGCTACTCTTCCCAAGCCATCTTCCATTCTGACCATGAGCACTCTATCATCACTTGCCCGGTGCCTGATTGTGGTCTTAGCCTGCATCACACCGACAGTTACCAAGCACTGCTTTTATTGTGACTTTACTAATTCGAACCACTGCATAGGTGCTCCCATGTACTGCGGGGAAGAAGAGGATTGCTACGTTGGACATGGTACAGCCACTGGCCTCGCCCACATTATGAACAAAGGATGTGTGGCAGTCACCAGCTGCGGGAAGGAAGAACCTCTCAATTACATGGAGGTTACCTACAACTTCATCATCTACTGCTGCCAAGGAAACCTCTGTAATGCTGGCCCTACTGGCCCAAAGCAAGCTCCATCAAGCTTCACTACCATCATCGCTGGGCTGAGCCTAACCGTTCTGACATGGATGCTGTGAGCATCAGCACAAGCCTGCCACCACTATCTCCATCATTATCCCTCCACCCTCCCTCTCCCAATATTCCCTCCCATCCTCTCTCCTGGTACCCTTCCCCTTTCCTATTTCAGAATAAAGCAGCTTTTTAAGGCAGAAAAAAAAAAAGAAAATGTGGAAGGATCTGGGGATATGGAATAGGGAGGTAAAGGATGCTCACTTATACACAGGGTGAGTGACTATTGTTTTTTGTTTTATAGTAAAACTAAGTGTTAGTTCCCTATATATCTTAGATGGAAGACCACTATCAGAGATTTAATGAAGATTCCCATCCCAACCCTTATACCCAGGGACAGCTTACCTCATTAACTTGATTGCACTGATTTTGTTAGTGCAAGAGCATTTCAATTTCATGAACTGGAAACTTATTTTATCTTTTGTGATTGCCTCTGTGTCTTGTTTGGTTAAGAACCCTTCTCTTAAGGGGCAACTAGGCAGTACAGCGGACAGAGCACTAGCCCTGAAGTCAGGAGGACTTGAGTTAAAATCTGGCCTCAGACCATTACTAGCTGTGTGACCCTGGGCAAGTCACTTAACCCCAATTGCCTAACTCTTCTCTTAGCCATGAAAAGTATCTGATCTCATCCTTTTCTAAACTTTTTTTTTCTAGGGTTTGAAGTTTTATATTCAGGCCATGTATCAATTTCGAGCTTATTGTAAATATATGGTTTAAAATGCTGGCCTACATCTAATTTCTGTCAAACTTGTTTCCAATTTTTCTGGCATCTCTTGTCAAATAGAGAGTTCTTCCTCAACTAACTCATGTTCTTAGGTTTATCAAAACATGAGTTATTAAGTCCATTTGTTTCTAATTTTTGCAGTCTATTCCACTGCTCTATTTTTCTAAATTTTTTTTTAACCAGTGCCAAATAGTTTTGATGACTATTTCTTTATAGCATAATTTGAGTCTAGAAGTGCTTTTGCTTCTTCATTCTCACTTTTCTTTTTTTCAGTATTTCCCTTAAGACTCTAGACCTTTTGTTCCTCCAAATTAATTTTGTTATTATTGTGTCTAGTCCTACAAAGTATCAAAAGGGGCACTTTTAATATAACTATTTATGAATCCATATCTACTAAATATTAGGAATTCCACTTTTTTTTCCACAGAAGAGAAGAAATTTCTGGAAGAGCTCAAAAAGGATTTTAAGGTCAAGAGGACCTGAGTTCAATTCTGGCCTCAGACCAAACACTTGACACTTACTAGCTGTGTGACCCTGGGCAAGTCACTTAACCCCAATTGCCTAAAAGCAAAAAAAAAAAAAATCAAATAACAGCCATAAAAGAATAATTGTGAAAAGAAATGAGAGTGATGCAAAAAAAAAAGAAAAAAAAAAGAAAAATGAGTCAACAGCTTAGTAAAGGAGGCACAAAAAATACTGCAGAAAATAACACCTTTAAAAACAAAAAAGGCCAAATACTAAGAGTCACAAAAATCCACTGAAGAGAAGAACTATTTAAAAAGCAGAATTAGTTAAATGGAAAAAAGTTGTACAAAAAATTACTGAAAAGAAAAAAAGCAAAATTGGGTGCAGCAAGCCCACAGTGAGGCCCCATGCCCTTAGCACAAGAAGCTTGGGACAGTGTCGCTTCCACCCCAGAAGCAGAGCCCAACATAAAATTAAAAGTCATGAAATAAGCTGGAAAATGAGCAAAAAAACAACTGAAAAAGAACCCGATCATAGAAAGTTACAATGGTAACAGGGAAGATGAAAACACAAACTCAGAAGAGTACAGCAATGTCAAAACAGCTATATGAAAACTGCCAAATTCACAAGTCAAATAGAAAATAT
This sequence comes from Phascolarctos cinereus, assembly GCF_003287225.1. Taxonomy (NCBI): domain Eukaryota; kingdom Metazoa; phylum Chordata; class Mammalia; order Diprotodontia; family Phascolarctidae; genus Phascolarctos; species Phascolarctos cinereus. Next base: position 198,413,839 of record NW_027556402.1, on the reverse strand, counting down.
TGCAAGCAGCCAAGAAAAAAATAATTCAAATATCGTGGCTCCAAGGTCAGGATAACACGCGATTTAGCAGCTTCTACATTAAAGGATAGGAGGACTTGGAATATAATATTCTGGAGGGCAATGGAGCTAGGATTACAACCAAGAATCACCTACCCAGTAAAACTTCAAGGGAAAAAATGGATATTCAATGAAATAGAGGACTTTTAAGCATTCCTGATGAAAAGGCCAGAGCTGAATAGAAAATCTGAAATGCAAAGAGAAGACTCAAGAAAAGCATAAAAAGGTACACAGGAAGGACAAATCATAAGGGAATCAATAAGATTAAAGTTGTTTATATTCATATATATGTATATGTACATATACATATATAATACATATATATATATATATATATATATATATATATATATATATATATATATATATATATATATATATATATATGAAGTGATGTCTGTAACCCCTAAGAACTTTCTCATTATTAGGGCAGTTAGAAGGAGTATATGTAGACAGAGGGCACAGGTGTGAGTTGACTATTATGAGATGACATCTAAAAAAAATAAAATTAAGGGGTGAGAAAGAGTGATGCACTGGGAGAAAGGGGAAGGGAGAGAAAAAATATTAAATACAAAAAACTCTACCTAGTAGAGTGAAATAATCCAGTTACAGATAACTATAATTTACCTGATAAGTACATTAGATAGGTGTATGCTAAGTGCCACCTGAGATCTGAGCAGTGTAGTAACTACTGACAGGAATGGTTAAATAAGGCTTCCTGGAAGAGGTGGAATTGGAGCTGAGCTTTAAAGAAGAGGAAGGAATACAACAAACAGTAGGGGGAGGGAGAACATTTCAGACACAGGAAACATGTCAGCAGAAACACAGAGGTGTGACAGCACAGGGTGTGTAGGATCATAGGACTTTAGAGTTGGAAAGGATCATTGAAGTTACAAAATCTCCTTCATATTACAAATCAGAAACCTGAATCACTGAAGAGGTGAAGTGATTTGCCCAACATCACAAATCTAGTAAATAGTAGCCAGGATTTGAATCCAGATCCTCTGACTTGACAGAGATACTCAGGACACTTCTGTTTCTCTCCAAACAATATGTTATAGAAACAAATAATAACTGAACTCGATCAATCTAATTAATTAAAATAGCAAATGTACCTTAAATTAATCTCCAGTGAAAGAATACTAGTTTATGTTGTAGTATGTCATTGCCAGGACAGGGGTCAAGTTAAAATGGGGCTGAATAGAATGATTAGGCCTGGGAGTCCATCAGATCAGAGAAGCTCGATTGATAATATTAAGGGTCTGATTGTGATATTTTAGAATCTCAGATTTTGAAGGGTCTTCAGATGCTCTATAGTCTATCCTATGCCTAAGCAGGAACCCATTTCAATCACAAGTGATCATCCAGGGACAGGAAACTCGCTATCGCTCCTGCTGTGCTTGATCTCATTGTCAGGGAGCTTTTCCTTATATTGAGCTCAGATCTGCCTCTCTGCAACTGCACTCATTGCTTCTAGTTCTTCTCCCTGGGGCCAATTAAGCAAGTCTAATCCCTCTTCCATTTGACAGTCTTTCAAATACCTGAACCTATGTCTATCAACATTTTTATCAATGATTTGGCTGAAATCATGTTTATCAAATTTTCACATGAGGGATGCACTAGGAAAAAGGGGAAATGAGAAGAACCAGAAGATTAAGCACAGCTACAGCAATGTTGTAATGATGATCAACTGTGAAAAGCTTGGCTACTTTGATTAATGCAATAGAAAATTAAGTATTCATCTAAAAAAGGCCTAGGAGTACTGTACCTGCAAGGCAACCTTGCACTCATTTGCCATGACACTAGCTTCTATGCCCTATGCCCAAGTGATCTTTTGATAAGTCAACCATCATTATAGCTCACATTTGCATAGCACTTTACAATTCACATAGTACTTTCCTCTCAATGACTCTGGGAGGCTAGTGATGACAATAGCTTATATTCCTGTAGTGCTTTGCAAAGTGCTTTCCATATAATATTTGTAAGTAGGTAGTACATTCCAGTTTCTATTTTGGGCACAATTCTTTGCCACAATTTTTTTTTTCTGTTATCAACTACTGTCTCCCAGTAATCAGCATGAGCTCCGAAAAATAAAAACTGTAGGTGGCCCAAAGGGCAATAGAAAGACATGTGGTGCAGGCAAGAGGTTGACAATGTACTAGGACAGGACTTGCACATAAGAAGAAGCCTAAAAGACATCATCAAGGACTTGTATGTCCAGAAAAAAGTGGTGGACCAACCACATGGAAAAACTGAGGGCAGCTTGATTGTTATACTGCTATTTAAGAAATGTCAAAACATCAAAGAAAGGCTTGGGGAAGGAGAGAAGGCAGCTCCTTCACAGAATATTTATGGAAAGATTTGGACAAGAATTGCCCAGAATGAGAAAGCACAAGCAGTATGTGCTCTGAATGGGTGGAGAAAATATTGATGAAATCACAGATGCATTGAAATACCGTTATTCTCATTTACAGATGAGGAAACTGACACTGGGTGAGACCTGACATTTGACTACTGTCACACAGCTAGTAAATGCAGAATTGAGATTTGAACCCAGATCTCTTGATGCCAAGTTCCACATTCTTTCTACTAGCCCATACTGCATTTTGATTCTTACTTTCTTTTTTTCTTTTTCTTTTTTTTTTTTGGTGAGGGCAATTGGGGTTAAATGACTTGCCCAGAGTCACACAGCTAGTGAGTGTTATGTGTCTGAGGCCGGATTTGAACTCAGGTCCTCCTGACTCCGGGCTAGTGCTGATTCTTACTTTCTAATTACTTTTTAAATTACAACATATTTGAAAATAGTATAGTCACCTTGTTTAACAATCTTTTACTGTGTGTTAGAAGACTACCAACTTGCTACTACATTAAATCACAGTGATGGGCACTTCAATGAAGATAAAAAGTCTCTAATTGCAATCTAAAGGTAGGAAAGAAGATTTATATTCCTTAAAATGAACTCATCACAGGAAGAGACTTAAGGCATATGGTTCATGATAGCAACCATTAGTTAAAATGTAGTTAGGAAAAGTGACCATGTACTCTTTTATTGAGGGAGAGATTCAAACTAGTTTCATATCTTATTAGTTATACTTCCCTCTGAAAACATGATTATGGTGAACTTCATGAATAATTAAAATGTTTGTAATGGAGAACTGATTTGGTGAATCATTATCCTGTTGAGTGCTAAGTCTGTCATCAGAAAATCTAATAATTCAGTGCCAAATATAGACTACCTTATGTGAACCATGAAGTGGCATGGTCATAACTTGACTGTTTATGGCATTGAGAGATATAGTAATATATACTAACATGCCTTAAGTCCTTTGCTACAAAGTGATATATTCTCATTGGTAACAATAATGGGGCAGGGGGCAGAGCCAAGATGGCAAAGTGAAAGCAGTGACTTGCTTGAGCTCTCACCCAAACCCCTCCAAATACTCATAAAAAATGGCTCTAAACAAATTCTGAAGCAGCACAACCCACAAAAAGACAGAGTGAAACAAATTTCCAGCCCAAGACAACCTGGAAGATTGATCAGAAAGGTGTATCGCACTGGGCTGGAAGCGCAACGGCGTGGGCGCACAGGCCGCAGTGAACCTGGAGCAGGCCTCAGAGGACTAAATCGCAGGCAGCTGTGAAGGTTTCCAGACTCCTCAATCCACAATGCCAAAGACAACTTAGAAGGTCAGTGGAAAAAGTCTGTTTCTGTCGGTGCTGAGAGAGAGGGAGGTGGGATTTCAGTTCTAATCCCCAGGAGTGTGGCCCGGGGTGGGGGTGGGGGACGACACAGGACATCTGCTTCCTGAGCTTCTGGCCCACAGACTGAGGGGGAATCCAGTGGCTGATCAGAGAGGGATTGCAGGGATCTCTTTGCCAGTGCTGAGGCAAGAATCTCTTGCTTTGCCCATGTGTGGATCGGGTCACAGTTCTGGGTGGCGGTGCTAGGGTGAGGAGGAGCGCTGCCATGTAGGAGCTTGTAGTGGCTATGGAGAAGAGCCCCTCCTCACAGCTACAGAACAGAAAGGAGTACTTGTGGTCACAGGCCAGGAAAGGAGTAAACAGCTCGCCCCCTTATCATACCACCTTGGAAGAACTGAAAATTTACAGGTCCCTAGAAGTATCTCTGAAAACAGCTGTACAAACCCCTGAAGCTTGGGACAGTACATTCTCCACCTTAACAAAGAGTTTAAAACTCAAGTAGGTTGGCTGGGATCATGAGCAAACCTCGCAAAAAGAGTCAGACTATATTATCTTACTTTGGTAAAAAAGATCAAAATATACAACCAGAAGAAGATAACAAAGTCAGAGCTCCTACATTCAAAGCCTCCAAGAAAAATATGAATCAGTCTGAGGCCTTGGAAGAGCTCAAAAGGGATTTTGAGAAGCAAGTAAGGGAAGTAGAGGAAAAACTGGGAAGAGAAATGAGAATGATGCAAGAAAATCATGAAAAACAAGTCAACAGCTGGCTAAAGGAGACCCAAAAAAATACTGAAGAAAACACCTTAAAAAATAGCCTAACCCAAATGGCAAAAGAGTTCCAAAAAGCCAATGAGGAGAAAAATGCCCTAAAAAGCAAAATTGGCCAAATGGAAAAGGAAGTCCAAAAGATTACTGAAGAAAATACTTCCTTAAAAATTAGAATAGAGCAATTGGAAGCTAGTGAATTTATGAGAAATCAAGACACTGTAAAACAAATCCAAAAGAATGAAAAATTAGAAAATAATGTGAAATATCTCACTGGAAAAACAACTGACCTGGAAAATAGATCCAGGAGAGAAAATTTAAAAATTATTGGACTGTCTGAAAGCCATGATCAAAAAAAGAGCCTAGACATCATCTTTCAAGAAATTATCAAGGAAAACTGCCCTGATATAATTAGAACCAGAGGGCAAAATAGAAATGGAAAGAATCCACCCCCATCTCCTCCTGAAAGAGATCCCCAAAGGAAAACTCCTAGGAATATTGTAGCCAAATTCCAGAGTTCCCAGGTCAAGGAGAAAATATTACAAGCTGCCAGAAGGAAACAATTCAAGTATTGTGGAAACACAATCAGGATAACACAAGATTTAGCAGCTTCTACATTAAAGGACCGCAGGGCATGGAATATAATATTCCGGAGGGCAAAGGAGCTAGGATTACAACCAAGAATCACCTACCCAGCAAAACTGAGTATAATCTTTCAGGGGAGAAAATGGTCATTCAGTGAAATAGAGGACTTTCAAGCATTCCTGATGAAAAAAAGACCAGAGCTGAATAGAAAACTTGACTTTCAAATACAGGACTCAAGTGGAACACGAAGAGGTAATCAGGAAAGAGAAATCATAAGAGACTTATTAAGACTGAACTGTTTACATTCCTGCATGGAAAGATGATATTTATAACCTTTGTCAGTATTAGGTTAGTTGAAGGAAAAAAATTATATGTACGTATATATACATAGATAGATAGAGGGCACAGGGTGAGTTGAAGATTAAGGGGTCATATCTGGAGAACAAAATTAAGGGATGAGAGAGGATGATACTCGGAGAAGAAGAAAGGGAGAGGTAGAATGGGGTAAATTATCTCACAAAAAAAACCCAGAAAAGTCTCTTACAGTGCAGGGGAAGCAGGAGAAGGTGAGAGGGAATGAGTGAATCTTATTCTCATAGGATTTAGTTTAAGGAGGGAATAACATAGACATTCAATTGGGTATGGAAATCTGTCTTATCCTACAGGAAAACAGGGGGAGAAGGGGACAAGAGAGCAGGGGGATGATAGAGAGGAGGGCAGATTGGGAAAGGGGGTAATCAGAAGGAAATACTTCCGAGGAGGGACAGGGTCAAAAGAAAGAATAGAATAAATGGGAGGGCAGGATAGGATTAAGGGAAATAGAATTAGTTTTTCACAACAGGTCTACTATGGAAGCGTTTTGTATAACTGCACATGTTTGCCTTTTCTATTTTATTTTATTTTATTTTTATTTTTTATTTTTGGCTTTTAGGCAATTGGGGTTAAGTGACTTGCCCAAAGTCACACAGCTAGTAAGTGTCAAGTGTTGGGTCTAAGGCCGGATTTGAACTCAGGTCCTCCTGACTTCAGGGCCAGCGCTCTATTCACTGCACCACCTAGCTGCCCCGAGTTGTTTGCCTTTTCAATGAGGGTGGGTGGGAAGAAGGAAGAGAAAAAATTTGAAACCTAAAGTTTTAAAAACATATATTTTAAAAAAATGTTTTCACATGCTACTGGGAAATAAGAAATACAGGAGATGGGTTATAGAAGTCTATCCTGCCCTACAGGAAAATAGAAGGGGAAGGGGATAAGAGAAGGGGGGAGAGATAGAAGAGAGGACAGACTAGGGGAAGGGATATTCAGAATGCATGCCATCTTGGGGTGGGGGAGGGGGGAGATGGGGTGAAAATTTGGAACTCAAAAACTTGTGGAAGTGAATGTTGAAAACTAAAACTAAATTTTATATTTAAACAAAACACAATAATGGAACCACCCCATTTGGATCTGATCTCTTCTGTACTTGAGGAAGAATGGAAGTTTAATCCATTGATGGACAACACATCACTCACCATTTTAAATCTATATTGTTGTAGTCTTTGCACATATTGTTCTTTTGCCATTGCTTTCTTCATTCTATATCAGTTCATACAAATCTTCATGTTTCTCTGAATTCTTCATATTTATCATTCCTTGCAGTGTCATAACATTCCATTACATTTATGTACTATAATTTACTTAGTCAATCATTGACCCTTTATTTTGTTTCTAGTTTTTTGGAACATACATACTTTAAAGGCAATTTTCTCCAGTGAATCATATCTTTATGACCACAGACTACTAATAAGTACAAAAATGAATAAAGATCTCATAGTGTTTATTGATTTCAGAAGAGCATTTTATTTGGCAGAGCAAAATAGAGTCTTAAAGTCTGTGGAAGAGTCAAGGCATCTTTCACCTGAGCATCAAAACTACAGAAAACCATAGAAAACTCTATAAAAATGATTACCTGGATAATGTTATTCATTAATCTGCTGACTAGTGATAACAATCAAGTTGTTAAACAGGGGGCTATGTGCTCAATAGAGGTATATGTCAGGGTCACATTTGATGTCTTTCATAAAGTTCAAATAAAAAAAATTTTGTATTAATGGTTAAATTCTTCAAATGTTCATATTGGCAGATAACACTGATCATTTGAGAGATCCGCAATAATGCAAAAGGGAGAAAGCTCTATGGAAAAGTGGCCCATCATCCTCACCATCCATGGTAATTGTTGCCCAACAGTTATCAAAAGGCAGATGGACACAAGAGCCTTAGGACTAGAAGCATGCCCCTCCTTAATACTACTGGTCTTGTGTCCAGCTCAGCCCTCATGGTCATCCTTTGGGGAAGAAAATCCTGTGGCAAGGCGGCAGACCATCCCCACCAACTGCCAGTCAACAGCTACTCATGGGGTAGAAAAAGCAAGGAAATGTGGGAGAGAGACAGAAGGGTAGTTTATGCTAGACAGGTCAAACTACTACCACCATCCCCCCCCTCAGGCCTTGAAACAGCCTAGGACTCTGAAGGCAAGACCCTTGGGACTAGCAATGCTTCCAGCTTAGTGTACTCAGTCATTATCCCTGGAAGCAACCCTTGTGGAAAAGCAACTTGGCAACTGCTCCTTCAGGTGCTACAGCCACAGCTAATGAAGACCCAGATAGGAAAGTTCTTGCCACCAAAGTCCTCAGCACTGTCAAATGGTTCAATATCAGAAACTGATATAATTTTATTAATGGAAATGACATTAAAGAAGTGATGCTACCATCTCCTTTGCACCCTAAGGTGCATTCCATCTGACTGGCAGCTGAAATCTTCACACATGTTTTCTCTTCCATTAGAATGTGAGCTCCTGGAGAGCAGGGACTGTCTTACTTTTCTATTTGTATGTCCAGTGCTTAGCACATAGTAATTGCTTAATGAATGCTTCACCCATTTATTCATCCATTCATTTATTCTAAAGTAACTGTTCTAATAATTTATAAGGAAAAACCAAAGTGGATGAAAAATATATTGCCCAGGCAATGTGGTATTTGATACCCATCAAATTAATCCATCAGTATGTGTATCTCAGACAAACACTGAAACTGGGTAATGAACTGGACCCAGAGCTGATATTTCTCCTGGTGCTGTTGTATGGGACATCATAGGTTTGGCAGAATTAAAATGACAACACAAAGGATAATAGCCATATCATGTTAGCAATGATTATGTACATGGGAAAAGCAGCACAAAACCCTAATTGGGTATGTTTATGATCAGAGAAGGAGGTAGACCAATCGCGAAACGAGAATTAAGGACAACAGGTAGATAAAAAAGGGAATAAAATGACAACTATTACAAGATGCTAAAAGAATAAGAGGAAAGCCTTTAGCCCCCATTGAATAGGTCCTTTATAGAGAGCTTATGGGAAAGCATGAATAAGAATCACACAAGATAAGAAGTGATGCAAAAATGGTGATCTACACCACAGGAATGCAATAACAAATTCATCAAAGTGATGATCTTTAAATTATTTGTTCACAATGGAGATTACAGGGGAGTTTTCGGTATATTATTAATTTAGCCTGAAATTATTAATTTTAAATTATTATTTGCATATAATAAGGCTAATAAAACTCACATTTGCATAATGCTTTAAGGTTAACAAAGTTTGCCAAGTTTGGGGTAGGATCTAATTAAGCCAGATTATCCATGGCTTTTTTTTTAAAATAAATGAAACTGGAACAAAAGCAACAGACAGAAATAGAATAGATCTATCAGCATTCCTATAACAAACTATTTTTATCATTGATAACAGTGAACCAGCCACATTTAGATTTTAACACCACAGTCCCTCTATACAAGAAAATGGAGCTGGTGTTAAAGAAGACAAAGACAGAACAGGCAGATCAGACCAAGTATACTTAGAAGAAGGAATCCATGATGGAAGAGATACAATTTAGAAAACATTATGGTATTGATTTTCAGGTTATCTGAAAGGGAAAGATACCGAACAACTGGAAAAAAATCATGGATGTATTATTATTATACCTCTAACAGGTAATTGAGAGGGCATTTACAATCCATATGCTTGCTTTAAAAATCTCCTTAAAATGGTCATAACCACATAACCATGATCCATATCTGTATTGAGGTTATCCTTGAAATGTGAGAAAGGAATAGGAAACTTTTCATAAATGAATTTCTATGTTGCCTTTACAATTCAATAAGCGTTTATTAAGTGCCTATGTTCTAGACACTCTGCTGTTATACCATTGGCTGAAAGAATACAACATACCACTATAACTGTTTGTTGACTTGTTTATAGCATGTAACTCAGAGAAAAACAGGGCTTGAAAAACAAAGTGATATCTCCCATGAATATGTCAATATTATCTTAAGATTCCAGACAGATGCACTGGGAGAAGGGGGAAGGGAGAGACAGAATGGAGAAAAATATCTCACATAAAAGAGGCACGAAAGAGCTTTTACAGTGGATGGGGATAGTGGGATGGAGCAGGAGGCCAACACATAGTTGTTTTCACATTGTCTCGCCCATTAGACTGTGAGCTCCTTGAGGGCAGCAACTGACTTTTGCCTCTTTTTGTATCCCTAGCACTTAGCACACGACCTGGAACATAGGCAGTACTTAAGAAACGCCTGTTGATCCAAAGAAAGAATTATGGAGTTTGAATGCAGATAGAAGCACACTATTTGCTATTTGTTTTCTTCTGTTGTGTTTTGTTTCCTCTTTCTGGTGGTTCCTCCTATTGGTTCTAATTCTTACAACATCACTAATGTGAAAATATGTTTAACAGGAATGTATATGTATAGCCTATATCAGGATTGTGAGCCATCTTGGGGAGGGAGGAGGAGAGGGAAGGGGAGAAAAATTTAAAACTCAAAAGTTTATGGAAGTGATTGTTGATAAATTAAAAAAAATAAATTTTAAAAAATGCTTGTTGAAGACTAAGCTACTAACCTATATTCCAGCCAGACTGGATTACTCCCTGTTTCCCCACTTTTTCTTTGTTATAGTACTTCTTTCTTTTTATTCTCAAAGCTAAACAATGAGGCATCTCTAGGAAACAACTATTTTAGGAGATTCTTTTTGATCCAGCTAGTCTTCCCTACCCCTTGAGTTCCCTACCCTCCATCTGCTGTTCTACTTTGCCACTGGTAACAATCACTTCCTCAATGGCTCATTATTCACATAGTATCACACACTGTAGATTCTTTCTTCTGAGTGGGAATTACCCTGCTGCCACTATCCAAAGATAAATTGGTCTTTTCTTTCTGTAGTTCATCAAAGAAAGTGTAGCACAGTGAAAAGATCACTACACTTAAGATTAGCAAGAAGAACTGAGTTTAGTCCTAATTCTGCTACCTATCTGTTACCTTGGACGAATTACTTAACCTCCTATAGGTCCTCAGTTGCTTCATCTATGAAGTGGAATAGAGGATAACTGAAGCTCCTTCCAGCTCTAAAACCTATAAGGATTTATATTACCATTCTTATTTCTTTTGTTTTTCGAGAGGTAGTGTGGTATTGCATATAGAGTCAAGAGATGTGGGTTCAAGTCCCAGTTCTAAAACTTAATATTGTGTGACCCTGGGCAAGTTGCTTAATCTCTCTGAACTTCTTATCTCACATACACACAAATGAATGTAACAGTTACGTTACCAACTTCAGAGAGTTCTTTTAAGGTATGTATATTATAAACTTTAAAGTGCTATAGAAATTTGAGCAATTTTTATTACACAAGGGGAAAAATGAGGCCAAGAGGTCCTATCTCTAGTGTGAATGCTCCAAATTTTTTTTAGGAGTGAGCAACTTAGTAAGAGTCTGAAGTAGCCCTTTTGCAGATACTTGTATTGTCTGACGAAAATATTTTAAAGTAATACTTTATTAGCAACAGCTATAATAGGTTGGTAGCTGTCAAAAGATGTGCACATACTGTCCGAACAAAACAAAATATTTGAAGACCTGGGAATGAAAATACTCATACACATAGTACAAAGAGAAATTTCCAAGAGGCAGCTCCATTAATGCTTTTAGATGATGTTAAGTTTATAGAGTAAAAACATAAAATATTTCAACAAAAACTAATTAAGTGTCAGCTATATATAGGGCCCGAGCTGGGCTCTAGGATAATGCAGAGAGAAATGAGACACAGATTCTGCCTCCCCTCAAGGAGCTTACAATCTAGTCAGTGGATCAATACCTCCCTATCTAATTAATAAAAGATGTGTTCGAAAACTTGGAGCTCTCTAATGCAGCAAATACTTAAAATAATTCTTTCTATGCTTGTAAAGTTTGCCTACTTCTTCTTTCATTTTATTTCTGGTTTTCTTTTTGCTCTCTCTGCAGACTGATTATTTCAACTGCCCATTACGCTTCCATAAACATAGGCTGAAAAGCTTACTTTCTGTTTAGTGATATGCTTTTTCTGGTGGTATTTTCTGAAAGCCTGTCAATCATATATCATATTAAAAGCTGCAAGACTCCACTTTTCCCACCTAATACAATGAAGACATTAGGGCTGGGCTTGCCCAGAAGAAATGGAGATTTGGCACTCTTGAAACCAACTTGATGCAGACAAAGCAAGCCAGATCATTCAGGTCTCCAACTGACTAGGGAGGCTGACTGGAGGTGGTTTAGCTGTCCATCTAAGTTATTTGTACAATGGCCAACTTTCCATTTCACTCTGCACTAAGTAAACACTTCCTAGACCTGATTTAGCCTTATCATGAATTACTTAGACCCAATGGGTGGGCTCAGTGTTAACCAACACAAGCATAACTGACAGTGTTCCTGCAGAAAGAAGATTCTACCCAGCCAATTTGGGCTATATTGTATGAACTTCCCACTTTCTTTCTAGGCTATCTAGCATGCTCCTGTAAAAATGTTCATTGGTATGTTTTTCTTAAATTTCTTTTTCAGTCAAAACATAGTAATTTACTTGACATCTCTGTTAACTTCATTTGAGAATACGCTCCCTGAATTCTTTATTTAAAAGTAGGTTACATAATTTTTATTTTTTCCAGTCCTTAATCAACATTAAGAGCACTAGCCATTGAATCAGGAAGACAGACTCCAATACTCCTTCAGATATATATTAGTTGTGTGACTCTGGGCAAGTCCCTTACCCATTCTCAGTCTCAGTTTCCTTAACTGTAAAAATGGGGATAATAATAGTCCCCATTTCATAGAGGTATAAGGATCAAATGAATTAATGTGTGTAAAGGAATTTATTTAGCCTTAAGGTACTATATAACTGTCAGTTATTATTAGGAAAATCCAAATTCTAGTGTTATTCTCCATCATTTACTTAGTGTTTACTGTAGCTTCAATCTTTTTTTTCCTATCACAAAGAAACTGCATTTCCAGGAAAGTTTGAGGATCAAGCTTACTCTTTGGTGCCTCTTTTAGGCTGGGGACAGAGGGATAAGAACATGCAGTTAATGTCAAACATTATTACCACACTTTCTATTTCCCTAATAGTCTCTAGTGGTTCATCTTTTACTACAGTGAAAGATAAATGTTGATGATATCAGTTTTTTCATGATTATGAAATCCCTCTGACACATCATTTATCCACTCTTTTCAAAAGGTGACAAGCTGGCAGAAATGATTAACTACTGTAGACAATTTAATTCTTTCTTAAAACACATGTGGAAGAACTAAAGGCCGTTTTAATCACATTAGCATCGCACACATCTGATAGTCTCTTACCACTGAGAAGTCAGGCTCATAAACACATCAAGACTCTCTGGTTCCTGGAAAAGCTTCAGAAGTTCTGGATCACAAGAGAGGTGGGCAAGGATGCGCAATTCAATCTGTGAAAAGTCTGATGAACACAGTCCTCCTTTTAATTCAGTCTTTTAACCAGCCCCTTTAGTTTTCTTCTCTATTCCTGTTTCGCCCATTACTGCAGCATTGACCCCCTTACTTAACTCTCTCGGCCAAATTATGACAGTTTTAAATAACTACAATTCACGTTTTTTAAAAAGAGGCTTTCAATGTCTTCCCTTTGTTAAATATTTCCTATTTATCCTGCATGTTGCTTTTTTTTGTATATAAGTGTTTGCTTGTTGTCTCTTTCATTAGGTTGTGAGTTTCTAGAGCAAAGGAACTGTCTTTTGCCTCTTTGTGTATCTGCAATGCTTAGCACGGTGACACAGAGGAAGCACTAAATAAATGTTTATTGACTGACTGATTGACTGAAAGCCCACCTGGTCTTAGGCTGCATTATAAGAAACAGAATGGAGTGTCTGGAGAGATGACTGTCTTCTAGCCTGGGCACATCACATTTGAAGTTGGGATAACCATTTTTAGCAAGGATACGGACAAACTGGAAGGTATCTAGAAGGTGACCAGGACAGTAAGAGGACTAGAAAATACATTGAAGGAACTGGAAATGTTTAGATTAGAGAAGATTTAGCAGGGACACAATAGGGGTGTTCAAACTGTTGTTGCTGTTGTTGTTCTTGAGGGCCAGGGCAACTCATGAAGATATTTTCCTAATTTATAGAGAATTAGTTGAATTTAAAAGTAAGCCAGAGAAGCCAGGAATTGAAGATGAGGAGAGAGAACATTCCATGCATGGTGGACAACTAGGGAAAATGCCTGGAGTCAGGAGAGATGGAGTAACTTGTTCTAGGAACACCAGGTGTGCCGATATTACTGGATCAGAGAATATGTAGAGCAAGGAGGGGGTGGGATGAGGGGGGTAATAACGGAGGAAATAAGTAACTGCCTCACATCCATGCCTCTTGCATCACTTCCCCTCTTTATTGGGGGGGACATTATTGGGACATCCATTATCTTCCATGCAGCCTGGTCATTATCTTGGTGCCATCGCTCTCAGAGCATCTCTTTCTTGATGACACAAACAGCTTGTGTTAGAGGCAGAACTTTAGCCCCAGTCTTCCTGGCTTTGAGGCCAGCTCTATATCCGTCATGCCTCACATGCCACTCCACTACTATGTAGTTTCCAAAATTCCCACATTCCTCACGTCTTTGGGTTAGGGCACCATATGCACCCCATAAAATGCAAACATTAAAAATGTCAGAGGATTTAGAACTGAACTGGACCTTAGAAATTCTCTAGTCTTCTTCACTCATTTTACACATATCAAAACTTAAGCCTAAGGAAAATCAGTGACTTGTCCAGGTGATTCAGGTATTAAGAATCAGAGCCCTTCTAACTCTAAACCAGGTGCTCTTTTCTTGGTCATGGGCAGCTCAGCATGACTTTATTCATCAGATTGGTTTGTTGGTCGTCCCACTGAGTGGTAGGTAATACTTTTATGAATATGGTACTTCTAAAGTTTATTTAGGGAAGTTTAGATGACAGGAAAGCAAGATAGAGCAGGAGACGAGTCATGACGGATCCAGAGCAGAAAGCATTGTCCAGGGGCAGCATAACTGTGTGAGGGCACTTGCACTTACAGGTGCTCAGTAAATATATATTATTAAATGACTGATGGGTGTGGTTCCCAAATGGGAGCTGGGAGAGAAAAAAAAATGGAAGGCTCCCAAAGACCAACTCTACCAACCTGACAATTCTCACTTAGGGCTGACCTGAAATGCAAAAGTATTGGGAAGACATTAGGAGAAGGAGAAAAATAGTATGTGACACAGAGAAACTACTTTAGTCGACCTTGTTTGGGTTAGACCAAAGGAAATGAAGACAAACTGGCCTTGACATTCTTTGGCCAGGCTGAATGGCGGCCATACCCTTCACCATGGGGTCTGCACTGAGGGAACAGAGCTACACAAATTTGCCGCCTACTGTTTCCTCCTATATACTTTTGCAAGCTGTGCTCCCTTTTAGGCTTACTGCTAAATCCCCCACACTGATTCCTGCAGACTCCTCTTCTTGCTTGCCATTTTCTCAGTCTTTCAACTAATACAGACAGAAATCTTTAATCCAAATCATTTTCCTCTCTTGCTTTTGCCTTTCCTTCTTATAGCCAATCACCAAGAGAAACCAATCAATCAACAAGCATACAGTGAGCAGAACACTAACCAGGAATGTTTCTTCTTGGGGCAAGGGGGGGTGAGCACAAGGTTCATCTGGTGTGAAGCTACAGTACAGGGATGAGAAAATACGTCCTAGGATGTTTCTACGCTGCTAAAAGATAGGCAGTTACTAAGAGGATAGAAGTCAAGAAAGAATCTAGGAGTATGGTCACCTTGGAATGTTTGAGTCATTTTGAAAAGCACAGTGGATTTCACGTGGCAGAATTAGCAGAAGGCTTAGAAGGTCCACATGAGAGGATACTTCCCCTGTTTTTCTGAAGAGATAGGAGCCCATACGTGTCAACTTTGCATATAATGTCAGACTTTTTCAATATTTTGGTTAGCTGTGATTACTAGATTTCTTTTTCTCCTTTGTTAGAATAGATGGCTGTCTGAGAGGGGAAGAGGAGAAAGAGATTCTGGCATTATAGGTGAGGTAAAAACAGGATAAAAAGAGCCATAGGGAATTGAACCTCTGGGAGAGAGCAGTAGGAGGAAAGCCAAGGGAGGGGATAGAGAGGAGAGGGGGAGATGCAATGGTAGTGTGACAAGGTACAGTTCCTGCCCTCAAGGAGAAAACAGCCTACTGGGCAGGGGGAGGTGAATATGACATGTACACAGAAAAATATTATTCAAAGTAGAAGGTCATAAAAGGAAAGGAGAGCTACAATGTGCTCTAGAAAATCCAAGAAGAGAAAGAACACTTTGAGCAAGGGGAATCTCAGAAGGTTTCTTTGTTCAGGGAGGACAAAAATATTCATGGCTTTTTCATAATTGTGGCAGCCCTCATGTTGCCAAACGTATCTTCCCCTCCACTGTGACTTTTACTTCTCCCCAGGGACAACAATTACTAAAATGGAATATTCAGAGTTGGAACTAGTGCTGGGACAGGAGGTTGAAGGAACTGAAGACAGCCCATTTTCTAATCCTGAAGATGAAGTTTAAAATACTTTGGCCACATAATGAGAAGACAGGTCTCATTGGAAAAGATCCTGATGTTGGGAAAGATTGAAGGCAAAAGGAGAAGAAGATGGCAGAGGATGAGATGGATAGATAGTGTCATGAAAACAGAAACAATAAACATGTGCTTGGACAAGAGATAGTAGAGGCTAGAAGGGCCTGACATGCTATGGTCCATGGGATCAGACAACAACGACAATAACAATATTTTCTAATCACTTCCCCTCATTCTTATGACACAAACCCAGACACTTCTTATGAGGAAAGAAAGAGGGAGCTGTTCTCTTCATATGTGTTATCTGGGACATGATAGAGATGAACTCTTTATATTTAACATGTAGGAAAGAAATTACATTTGTTCTATTTGACCCTAGAAGGCAAAACTAGGAGCAACTGGGTGCAAGGCAGGAACAGGGAGCAGTTTCAGAGATACAGATTTCAAACTATTCCTAAGGACTGGAGTTCTCTCAGAGAGGAACAGGGGTTCTCACTGAGCGAACTCTTCCAGCAAAGTCTGGACAATGACTTGTAGAACATGTCCGGGACATTATAGATGGCACTGCTGCTCAGGTGGTCGCCTCTAGTTCTGAGAACCTTAGAGGGTGTCTAGCTCTCTTTCACGTTCACAGGTCTTTCTATAAGGCCAGGTGGGGCCACTGGTACATTTTAATTAAAAATTTTAGATCCTGAAATTGTTGTTGAGCGTTCATATAGGGCAACTAGAAGGGTTTAAGTATTTCCCGAATCAAAAAATGGTATTGTATAAATGGATTGACTGAGTTTTTAGAACTGGAAGGATCTTGGAAATTTATTATCTGCCTTCCAGTCAAACTGAAGCACAGGTTTTCCATCCTACACATCTCTCACTTTTCCTTCATGCCTTGGCTCACACAATTCTTCATGACTGGCGTGCCCTTCCCTCCTGTCGAAATTCTAATTATCCTTCAAGTCCCAGCTCAAATGCTACCTCCTTCAGGAAGCTTTCCATATTCCTTTCCATTGGAAATGATCCCTCCTTCCTAAGGGCAGAGGACTTAATTTGGACCACTTTTGTACATATACTTCGAGATACTACTTGATGGGTTATAAAACATTTTTCTCACAACCCTATGAAGCTAGCAATAAAAGAATTATGGCCCCTAATCTATAGAAAAGTAAAAGAAAAAACCAAGAAAGCCTCACATAAACAACAACTAAATCCCACAGGCAGGATCTGAACTAAGGCCTCCTGACTTCAAGTTTGTCCCAACTTCTTTCCAATAGTTCAAAAATCACATTCTACTTTATATTTTATTTGCTTGTGTATGTGTTATATTCCCCACATGAGACTTTAAGTTACCTCCTTTGAAGGCAGGAGGAAGGCTTGATTTCTCTCTCCTCCCGTGGTATTTAAGAAACATTTGTCAAATAGCTGAACAGAACTGAATAGCCAAAGACTGTCATTCCACAAAAGGATCCATGTTTCACTTATAGCAATAATCCAGATTCACAAAGAGTAGAAATTATATGATGATTATTTGTTGTACAAAAGAATGCTTCTGCTGTGTGCCATGACTTAGGGATGGTCACTTTCCCAAGGGTAATACTAACAGGAACAGGGAGTTGTCTAGCTGAACTTTATTTAGGGGAGCCTAGGATAGAAACCTGATCTTAGGAGTGTCTGTATAACAACTCACACTTGCCCAATGAATATGTTTTAATCTTGGACCTTCCTCATTCTCCAGCTCTTTCAAACTTCCAGATGACTCTAAACTAAAATATCCTTTTACCTCCCTCTCAAATGATATTGTTCTGCTGGCACTGACTCACACTTGGGTGCAAGAGTCAGAGGACCTCAGCTAGAACACCGTCTTTGGGATGAACTAGTTATATGACCTTGGGCAAGCCCAAGCCACTGTGACTCCCTGCATGTTAATTTCCTCTTCTCTAAAATGGATTGGTTGGTGGTGTCTTAGTCCCCTTCTAGTTCTAAACCTCCTGATCCTCTTGATCCAGAACCTTATCCCTGGCTCCAGTTCAATTGAGCTGAGCATCCCATATCTTTTTCAAAATTGAAGTCCTACTCTAGACAACAAATACTTCTGATATCTCACCAAATGAACAATTTGGGGCCATGGACTTTCCATTTTACATAATATGGACAATATCAGCCTGCTCCATGGGGAAATTTCAACCTCAACATGGCAGTAACTCTGATCTCTATGAGGGGCAAGGACAGAAAATATATTACATGATCACTTCACAAGATTTACCATGATCTGGTTTTTTTTTCTTTGCAATTATGTAAAACATTTCTACATTAGTCATTTTGTAGAAGAAGAAAAATAAAAGCAAAATTTTTTAAAAGTGAAAAATAGTTTGTATTCAATCAATATCAGTTCTTTCCCTGGAGGCGGATAGTATGCTTCATCATTAATCCTTTGGGATAATCTTGGATCACTGTATTGCTGAGAACAGCTAAGTCATTCACAATTCTTTGTTGAACAATATTGCTGTTACTGTGTACATTCTCTGGTTCTGTTCAATCTTCGTGTTTTTTTTTTAAGCAATCAAGCTCTTTTATTCATTTAAGTTATGATTATATTTACAAGCATTTGATTTTTATATAAAATTTTAAGAACACATCCAATGAAAAATAGCTTCCAACAAATTTTCTTTATATTGTTTACTAAAAGAAATGGTCATAAAGTACCTGCTGCTAGGAAGGTATAGCCTTTGGAAGATATAAACATTGCTCTGGGAGAAACAGTTGTTTTTTCATCTTCTTTCCCTGAAGAAAATATACAATTGGGAAGTATATCTAAATCACAGCAATCTTTGATAGGTATACAATTATGCTAACATTATTCTACAATGAACATAGAGCCTAGTTTTCTGCCTCTAACTGCTCTGGAGCAAGGATATCCTTTATATAGTACGCTGAGGTAACAGCAAGAACTTGTCATGTGGAGTGAGGAAGCCTAGCATTGGAGCCCTTCCCTTCCTCTGCCAGCAATGACGCAGGGCCACTCGTGGGGCCTTAGACAAGGCAGTGCATTTTCCTGAGCCTCAGTTTCCACTTGCTTTTCTGCAGAGAATGTGAACTCTGGCCTTTAAAGTCTTTTACAACCCAGTGTCAGCTGACCTTTCCAAGCTTACTACACAGTACCACCCTTTTCACACTGCACACTCTGGCTGATCTGCTGCACCTCATGCTGGAGCTTCTTTCTCCCATCCCCATTGTTTTGCATAGGCTGTCCCCTCACCAATACTTTGTAGAATCCTCCAGCTCAGCTCACATCCCACCTCCTACACAAAGCCAATCCTGATTTTCCCAGTTGCTAGGCATTTTCTACCAGAAATCATCTTGTATTTTTTTAAAGCATACTTTGCATTTTGTTATGTATGTGTGTGCTATTTCCCTCAATATCATGAAAACTATGTGAAGACAGGGATTCTTTCATTTCGTTTTTATATCCTTCATGCCTATTATGTACTTCTTACATAGTAGGTGCTTAATAAGTATCAAGCACAGTAATTTATATAGTAGCTCCTTAAAAAAAATTCTTGTTAAATGGTTTGAATCTACAAAAATAATGAGTTGTATCTTTAAGACCCTATTCAATTCTAAATCTTATAATCCTCACATTCTCCAAAATAACATGACTATTCAAATTTCCAATCCATATGAAATTTCTCAGGGAAAAATTATTTTTGTATTCCCATTGCCTAGGCACCACAGCGCCTTGCATACAGTAGGCACTGAATATATTTTTCTTGAATTAAATTAGCTAACTGAAAATTTTCTTTTGAAAGTGAACAAAATAATCTTTCAATCATTCCAGGCATAGAATCAATGTCTAACAATTAGTTATTTCAGAAAAGCTGAGAATAAATGAATGTCAGAGATGGGAGGGACCTTGGAGATAATCCACTCCAACTCCTTTGTCATAAAGATTCTACGGTTTACCACAGCCAGCCATGACCACCATGGGGCTCTAGTGTTTTTTTTTCTTCTGTTTTTGATGAGGCAATCGAGAAGTGACTTGCCAGGGTCACACAGCTAGTCAGTTTCAAGTGTCAGGCTGGGTTTGAACTCAGGTCCTCCTGACTCCAAGGCCTCTATCTACTGCACCACTCTAGCTGCCCCTCTAGTAGTTTTAATAAGCTCTGAAAACTACATACACACATATGTGTGTACATATAATATATAAAATATATATCATAGATATGTGGGAATATGTGTGTTTATGTGTAGCCCCACATATATATATATGTATATATACATATATACATATGTATGTATATGTGTATATACATATATATATATATATACACACACACACACACACACACACACACACACACACATATACACTAAGGCACAAAGAAAAGGAAAGAAACATTTGCTCATATTAGGACCAACAAATGAAAGCAACTCATTCATTTATATCAGGACCAACAACGATGTCCTTTGAAAGTTACCAAAATGATTTCAAGTTACTACCTCCTCATTCATTCAACAAGCGTTCATTAATTGCCCCATATATATTCCTCATTGGGGGAGATACAAAGCTTAGGTAAGATATCACTTTGCTCTCACATAATTTAAATTTTAATAGGAGGATATCACATAATTTAAATTTTAATAGGAGGATAATTAATTCAAGAATATTTACTGTGTGTTTGCTGCTCCCCTCCTTCCCCCCTCCCCCACTTCATGTTCTAGCTCCCATGGCCTGCCTTTGAATAGGCCATCTCCAAGGCTGGAATTTTTTCCTTCTCCTTCTTCTTCTCCCCTCCCTCTCCTGTCTTCTCTCCTTCCCTCTTTTCCTCTTTCCTCTCTTTTCCTTTCTTCTCCTCTCCTCGCTCTTTCTCACTCCATCTCTGCCTTTTGGAACTCCTGGCTCCCATCAAGTTTCAGCCCAAGCGTCACAGTCAGGAGGCTTTTTGGGATTCTCTTTAGTTGTAGAACATCTCCAAAATCACCTTTTTATTTCCTGTGTATATATTCTGCATTTGCTTATCTGGGGATGTGCTTCCTCCTAGTCGAATATAGGTCATGGAGGGCAGAGATTATTTTTTTTTCTGTCTTTTTATCTCCAGGACCTGGCACAGTATCTGACACTTGGTGCTCAACAGATGCAAACAATGGAACTGAATGGCTATGTTCAGAGCATGGTGCTTGGGAATGGAGATAATCCAAGTTTAGATAAAACATAATTTCAGCCCTCAGGGAGCCTATAGTTTAGCTGAGCAATAAGCCGAAAACACAGATAATTATACTACTCAAAATTATTTAATAAATATACCAGAAAAGTACAAAACAAAATACTACATGAGGTCTGATCCTGGGCAAGTCACTTAACAGCTCTGTGCCTCAGTTTACCCATTAGTAAAATGGAAATAATAATAGTACCTACCTCACAGGACTATTATAATAATCAAAGGAGATAAGATATACAAAAGGCTTGGTTAAAATTTAAAAGCTTTATAAATCATTATTATTATTCATGAGAGGTCAACTTTTTAAAAACTTTGATCAGATCATCGCAGAGAAAAATTCCTGTTTCAAAACATAAATATAGAGACTGCTAAAATTCTGTTTCACTTGTGTGTGATCTAAATGAATCTTGGAAGGAAATATAAGTATCTATTAGACACTTTCCATTAGTGCCCCTTAAGACCTTTCTGAAGTAGATCTCTTTAACCCCTATAGAATAATCAACTTTTTAAGAGGGAGAATGTTCTAAGTTGGTACCCAGGTCTCCCTTGACTCTGCATCCAATTTTCTGTGCACTAGAACTCATTGCCAAAATAAGCTACTTTCTGTCCTATAAACATTCCTTATGCTTTTCTATCTCTGCCTCCTCTCACTGGAACATCCTCCCTCCCTTCAATAGTTCGTTTGTTGAATTCCTAATCATCCTTCAAAGCCCAACTCAAGGTCCACCTTCTCCAGGAAGCCTTTCCTGAAGTACCCATTTAACAACAAGCTGTTCCTCCCTCAGACCTCAGATTCATGCATTATTTTGTACCACAGTTTTGTGCCATATGCCCTTATTAGGTTGCAGGTTCCATGAAGGGAGGTCCCATGTATTATCTAAACATCATATCCCATTTTCTCAGCAGGGACCCATGTGCAAGTGGAACACTGGTGTGGTGTTATGGAAAGAACTCTGGACCGAGGGTCAGAGAACTTGAGTTCCAATGTGAGCTCTCCTACTTGTCACCCCTGTGATTCTGGACAGTTCACTGCTCTTCTCTAGGCCTCAATGTCCACATTTGTAAAATGAGGGGACTGGATTTGGTCTCTCAAGTCCTTCTGGCTCTCTATCTTTATGATTCCATGAAAAGAAAACTAGACCTGTCCAAATACAAACCAGGCTCCAAATGTTCCTCTTAAACTCAATTCAAGTGGTAAGGGCCTGTATTCTATACTGGAGATATTAGTTTTCTGCCAAACCTGTGATTTTGTCAATGTCAGTGTAGGCTATGAAACTCC
Organism: Phascolarctos cinereus; assembly: GCF_003287225.1. Taxonomy (NCBI): domain Eukaryota; kingdom Metazoa; phylum Chordata; class Mammalia; order Diprotodontia; family Phascolarctidae; genus Phascolarctos; species Phascolarctos cinereus. The sequence continues at coordinate 198,391,298 of NW_027556402.1, read as the reverse complement.
CTCTACTTGTGTAAATCACCAACTCTTCCTCAATTTATAGTCTCAGTTGTGTGGGGCACTGAATGGTTAAGTAACCTGCCCAGGATCATACAGTCTGGAATATGTTAGTATGTGCTCGGGATACCAAAACAAAAGAAGACTGTTCCTGACCTTGGGGAATTTACAATTTAATAGCTGAATTTATAATCCAATAGCAATTTTACCATCATCAGTGCAACAGCAGAATTGCTTCAAAAGGAAAAAAAAAGGGATTCTTCTGTAAAATTTTTGAAAATCCGTTTTCTGACTTTTAATGAGAGTTACTCTGTTGGTGTTCAGTCTTTCATCTTTTTCTTCATTGGGAAGTTAGTGGGAGAGAGCAAGGGAGTTGGGACTGCTTGCTTTGTTTCACTGTCATTGCTTTCAGAATATGAGCTAACAAAGGGGAGGGACCATATCTGTTTAACTTTTCTTTATACAGCACTTCAAACAGTTCCACGGTGATCAGCTACAAACTAGGATGATAATTTTAAAAAACTCAACAACAAAACATCATATGCATTTTAACAATCCCAGTTATGCAAAAAGACTCATGGGACATTAGAGTCAGAAAGGACCTTACATGTCACTTAGTCCAATTCTCTCATTTTGTGCATGAAGAAAATGACCCCCAGAGAGGAAATGACTTCTCTAAGTACAAAAAGCTAGTCTGGCAATCCAGGTTTTCTTTCTCCAAATTCAATGTTCTTTCTACTTACTACACTAGGTTATCCCTAACATAGAGTAGGAAGTTTTTGAAAAATAAAGAGGTCAACATGGAAAAGCAATAGGCAGCTTCGTTAGATTTTAGAAAAGGTTGCTTTCATTTTAAGCAAAATAGAAGGGAATTTATTACCTTGTTCATATTGGTGTATAGTGATCTGGACCGGGTGCTTAGAGATCCCTTGGATATTCTGTCAATAAATGATAAGAATAGAGATTGACATTAATTTAAAATTCAATTCTTACATTAGTACTCATAAATGAAGTTATTTGTTATTCTGTATGAACATTTTAATTTATATGAAACTAAATTTTAATGCAATAATACATTATTAAGCGGACTCATATTTAATAAATGTGATTTAAAGTTGTATTTAAAATTGAAACCTCAACTTAGTTGGCACACAACAAAATTTAAAATTAGCAGTTCGCATTATAATCCCCCCCCCTTTTAACTTTTGGAATCCTTGTAGTCATTACTTCTATTATCAGCAGCCCAAAGCTTTAAAACACTTAACTTCTTTAAAAGTCCCATAGCATATACTGAAAAGCAAATTTTTGGGAATGTTAATGCTTCTTTTGAAAAAACAAAACAAAAAAAATCCTTGTTAGTCTCACGTACTTCTGTGTAGCTTTTAGTAGTTATTCAATGATAATAATGTCAACAAAAATAGCTCCTGTTTCTACAATGCATTCTGTCTCACAAAAAGCTTTCCTTGGGGGTAGCTAAGTGGCGCAGTGGATAGAGCACCCGCCCTGCAGTCAGGAGGACCTGAGTTCAAATCCGGTGTCAGACCAGACACTTGACATTGATACTTACTAGCTGTGTAACCCTGGGCAAGTCACTTAACCCCAACTACCTCGCCAAAACAAACAAACAAAAACCAAACCCAAAACAAAAACAACAACAAAAAAGCTTTCCTTGTGAGGGAAACAGTGTAAGTGCTATAATCCCCCCAATCAATCTGTCAATCAGCATGAGTCAGGCACCTTGCTGTGTAGAGTTAGGAGAATGAGGCAGTCTCTGCTCTTAGGGAACTTCCATTCTAGCAGGGGAACGAAACCTGTTCTTGGATAAGTACACACAGGACAAATACAACACGTGTACAGTGGTTACGGGGAAGGAGTGAGGGACTTTTGAGGGACAACACAAGGCAAGTGAACAGAACAGAGCCTCAAAGGAAGCCAGGAATTCCAAGAAGCAGCAAGGTGGGGCAGTGGATAGAGCAGGATCTGAAATTAGGAAGACCTAAGTTCAAATTCAGCCTAAAACACTTACTAGCTGTGTGACCATGGGCAAGTCACTTAACCTCTGTTTGCCTCAGTTTCCTTAACTGTAAAGTGAGGATAATAATAGCACCTACCTAACAGGGTAGTGAGATAATATTTGTAAAGTGATTAGCACAGTGCCTGGCACACGGGAGGCACTTAATAAATGCTTGTTTACTTGTTCCCCTCTACTCTGAGGCAAATAAGAAGAGTATGGAGCGTGGAGACGAGATGTTTTGTATCTTCCATTCCAGTTTGATAGAGAGTACAGTGTGGGAAAGAGCAGCTAGGTGGTGAAGTGGATAGAATGCCTGGCCTGGAGTCAGTAAGACCTAGTTCAAATGTGGTCTCAGACCCTTAACTAGCTGTGTGACCCTAGGCAAGTCACTTAACCTTTTTTGCCTCAGTTCTTCATCTGTAAAAATGAGCTAGAGAAGGAAATGGCAAATAACTACAGAATCTTTGCTAAGAAAATCCCAAATGGGGTCATGGAGAATCAGACACAACTGAAACGTCTGAACAAACAACAGTGTGTAAAGAGGTGTAATGTGTGATCATCCTGGAAAGAAAGGCTCAGGCCCTATGGTGAAGAGTTTTAAATGTTTGTACTTTGTCATAAAGGCAACAAGGTGCCTCTGCAGCTTCTTCAGTTAGGGAGTCATATGGTCAGATCATTTTAGGAATGAATATATATTTGGTAACTGTGTGGGAAATGGATTGAAGAGCTGAGAGACCTGAGAAAAGAAAAGCCAATTAGGAGGCTACTTAATAGTCCAGGAGAGAGTAGGCCTAAGGAGAGAATAGTCTCTAAGTTCAGGATTCTTTCTGCTACACTGCCCTGCTTCTCCTTCTATACCACAGAGAAGACTGTACAAATGTTTTTTATTATGAACCTCATCTAAATTGCAACCATGTCAAGCCATACCCTGTAATTTGTCTTTCTGTAATCTTTCTTGGTAAAGATACTGGAATGATTTGCCATTTCCTTCTCCAGCTTTTTACAGATAAAGAAACTGAAGCAAACAGGATTAAGTCACTTGCCCAGGGTCACACAGCTAAGTATCTGAGGCTGGATTTGAACTCAGGAGGATCAGTCTTCCATTCCAGGCCCAGTACTCCATCTACTATGCCATGTAGCTGTCCATAATCTTTCCCCTAAGTGTCATTATTTCTGTGCCTGTGGTGAATATTTCTGTGTGTGTGTGTGTGTGTGTGTGTGTTTGTATTTGGAGGTGGCATTATTTTGAAAAATCAATATTTTGGAGGGTACTTTCATTATGGCAACTGATTAGATAGACTAAAATCAATATCTGAACTGTTTTGATGTAATAAAAACTAAAATAATTAGAAAAAAGTTTGCACGACTTTTTTTGGTGACATCCTATTTTCAAAGCTACCATGGAAAGGTAATTGGCAAATCCCCACCATCTCTCTGCATGCCAGCTCACTATCTCATCTTATTCAACAAGTAACTCAAATGAGATAAAAGAATGAAAAGATTTATACAAAATCTATAAGTTGGAATGTAGCCAGAATCATCACTAAGAGGTGACTTTGTTCCTTCTATACAAAAATAAAATACCAGAAACCTGAGGCTTAATGAAAAACATTGACTCTGGTGGATAATATTATTATTATCATTTATTATTATATTATTATTATTAACATTTTTCTGGTATATTTCAGTTTACAAAGTACTTTCCTCACAATAGTCCTGGGGGAGGAGCATAGTGAAACTGTTTCCATACTCACTTTATAGATGGGGAAACGGAGGCTCAAGAAAAGGGTTATACATAGGTCACAAAGCCGGAAAATATAAGAACTTGCACTTGCCAAGTCTTTTGACTTGAAGCTCACAACACTGCATTACATTTCACATTATGAATTCTAGTTAAGGCCAGTAATTAAAATTCTATACTTTTTATTAAAGGAAGAAAAAAAAGATTCCCTCCCCCCCCAAAAAAAACCTAGGCAGAGATAACATTTGTAGAGTTTGTGTCTATGTTGCTACAAATGTAACAGGATTCTCAATATCTATACAAGCGCTAAGGTAATAAATACATATCAGGTACAGGGAAGCTTATTTTATCCCACAAAAATAAGTCATAAAGGACTCAAAGGAGGCCCCAAACAAACGTAGAAAACACATAAAGGGACTCAGAGCAGCCCAAAATAAAAAACCAACACAATTTTCCTCCTTCTCTGGTGGATACTACTTTTCTACCAGGGTCCTAGAGCCCTTTGGACTCAGGTCTATTCCATGGTTTGGACTCTAATAAGAAAGGGATTGAACTTGGGGTTGCTAATGGACAACAGTGACATTCTAATGAATTCTTCTCTCCCAAAGGGTCCTACACAGTCCCAAGACTTGTACTGTCACCTTATAATTTGGATTCCTGTGAGAAGGCAAACACTTTGTGGCTACTAGTCAGGCAACCCCCTTCCCATTAGACGTGTACTGACTAAGTACTGGTGAGAAGAAAAGTATGTATCTTCTATTTTTCCATGTCAGGGTTTTAGTATTTCATCTTCAGTTGTTGATGGCAAGAAGGACAAGCGTGATCTTTCTCCAATAGGTATGCTACACAGGAACGTTTCTTTCTACTTAGACTTAAACTTCGGTTTACTTTTAAGGCATCCCCAAAGATAAGGCTACCAAAGAAATCTTCTTCTCTGACTAGAAAGCCACATTCTTGGAATTACACTATCTACACACACACACACACACACACACACACACACACACACACACACCCTTTTATCTGGGAGACTAGAGTTCTGGAACTTTGTCCATAAACTCCCTGTAACCACACAGACAAGCACATGCAGCTTCCATGTTCTCCACAACACTCCACTACTGCTCCAAGCTAGTTCCCAGTCTGGGAGAACAGTCTCAGATCTCTGATGTCTGACATGTTCAGAGATCTGTGGGGGAATGGATATATGTTGCTTCTGGATGCTTTTGCCCTAAGGTAGCCCCTAATGGCCAGGGGTGGGAGACCTCTCTCCACCCTCCCCCTCTGGAAAGGGGGAAGGAAACGTCTAAAAGTCAGAAATGGCTCCGCAGATCTGTCTGCTCACTTGTAAAGACCAGCACAAAGTTATTTCACCAAAGTTGGCACTTCCAAGACTACTTGGTCAACCAAATCATGTTAGAGGCAGACTCAATTACAGAAGCCCAATCCTTTATAGGTGCCAAGGAGTGGTTTCAAACCAACCCATTTTTCTTGGGGCAGGCGCTGTCTTTTGTCCTAATAACAAGGTGCCAATAAACATGTCTACACCCTATTAGGTGTTAGAGATAATCCAGAGATTCCAAACAAAGGCTCACCAACCTGTAAGCACATATAGCTGATTATGAAACTCTCCTGAGCAATCTTCACATACAGATGGTAATATTCATGTATCTCCCACTAAGAGATTATAATCATTTTGAGGGCAAAGATTATGCTATTTTTCATCACTATGATCCCAATGTCTCCACTAAAGTCCTAATTTAAAATTCTGTCGTGGCAAGCAGGTAACCTGGGGTTCCTGAAGCATCTGGTGATGAAATGCAAGCCCCAGCAGGTCCCACCAAGCTGGAAATGTTCCCAGTGTGACTCCTACAATAGCCCATGTCACTAATACAAAGGCCAGCAGGGCTAAATTGAAAGAAGCTTATCTCTAGTTAGCTTCAGAGGGATGAATTATTCAGCCAGAGTACCTCTCAATGAGCATTTATGTGTGTGTGTGTGTGTGTGTGTGTGTGTGTGTGTGTGTGTGTGTGTTAGGGGGTACTAGGTGTGACAGGAGAGGAAATATATATACCTACACAATCAGATCCCTAAGTTAGAGAGGTATCATCACTGCCTAATAGCATTGCACAGAATAGGTGCACAGTACATATTTCTGGGATAGAAGGGCATCTCCCTCAGGGATGAGTAGTGTTATGGACATAGTGGTCATTCAGTAAAGTAGGTGGTGGAACAATCACTGAGTTTGGACTCCAAGGACCAGCATTCATATTCTAACTTAGTTCCTCTACCTCAGAGATCTTGGGCACATCGCCTAAACTCCTGGAGTCTTGCTATCCTGAGTTTGCTGTAAAACAAAGAGGCTGAACTAGATTACCTCTATGGTTCCTTCTAGCTCTAATTCCTATGATTCTATAAATGAATTAGTGAGCATGTGACTGGCTTCAAAGAATGAGTGGGAATGTTGTTAAGGATTATGAACTTAGTCACACATCAAAAGGCCCCTACTTATCCTCCTGGTGGTCTGGGTTTACAAAGAGAGAAGAAGGCAAAATGCTTGCATCCTTTTCTCACTGAGGCAGATGCTGGCCTAAGTGATTCCAGTTAGCAGCTTGCCAATTGCCTTTGGCACTGGAATCTAAAGGACATTTATTGATTTTACAATTTACTGTTAGTGCAAAGTAATGTTTCTGACTTTGAGAAATTTGAGCTTGTTGGGCTGACTAAAGTGGACCTACTGTTCCTATCCAAGAGAACATCTGATCAGAATTAAATCACATTTTAGCTGATGAAAATGATTGTAAAGTACTTTGTAAGTGGAAAATATGACATTAAAGTTCTATGATATAGAAATGAATCAATGCACATTTTCTAAAATTATTTTCTACAAGAGACATTTTATCAGCTTAAAAATAAGAGTTGTTCCTCTTTACATAATTTAGGTTATCCTAGTGGTGTGTTGCTAGTTTCTTCTCTTCTCTGAGACTTAGTTTCTTTGTCTGCAAAATAAGAGAATTGGCTTATCAGGGATTCATAACTTAAGAGTCTACAGAGATCTCAGGGGGTTGTGGATAGATTTCAGAGGATCAGTGAACTTTTAAAAAATATTTTGATAACTCTTTCAATATAATTGGTTTACTTTGTAATTCTATATATTTTATTTTTTAATACATTTTAAAACACTATTCTGGAAAGGGGTTCATATACTTTACTACTAAATAGGTTCAGTATACAAAGCAGGTTAAACCCCCTGGCTTATATGGTCTTTAAGACCTCTTGCAACTCTAAAGTCCTATGATTACATATGTATCAAATAAAAGGGGAAAATGGGAGGATGATTCTAAAAATTATTGGTTAAGGTGATTAATCAATCACAAGTGAAATAAAATAATTTGGAATTGAAATAAAATATTTAACAGCTTAATAAATACCTATTAAATAATGATTTGTGTCTTAGAAGAATGGACAGCAATTTTACAGTGGGATTTGTAGTATTGCTGTGAGACAATGAGATTTGATTACAATATATGTAAAAGAAATGGATCAAGATTTTCCCTGATCAAATTAAGTCATTTCCTAAATAATCTTTATTTAGACTTTATTAAACACTTACAATGTGCCAGGCATTGTGTAAAATAAACAGCCTAATAACATAATAGGCAGTGAGTCATTTTCAGTTGTTGATCAAATTTCAGAAGTTATCCTCAATCCAGCTGATGAGATTACAGAATGCTGACCATTGCTGACCACAGAGGGGAGAATGACTAATGTATGATGCTTCTTGTTCTTGCCCAGCATTCTGCTTAGAGTACAAAACTGGGGAAGGATTCTTACCTTAGCTGAAAGGTTCAGCTGATTTAGAAGCCAGAGTCAGCCGAGATTATAACCAGGCAGGACTGGAGTGTAAACTAGAGACTAGTGGAGACTATAAACACAGTCAGCAGGAGCAGGGTAGAGACATTTGTGGCTGTGAAGCACTGGAGGCCTGAGCTATTCCTCCTACACTTGTTGGTAATGCTTCCATCCCTGTATCTTCCTTTGGTGTGCCCTGGCCACTTGTGCAGTTGTTTCAGTCATGATCTTCATGACCATAGTTGGGGTTTTCTTTGCAAGGATACTGGAGTGGTTTGCCATTTCCTTCTCTGAAATTGAGGCAGAGTTAAGTGACCTGCCCAGGGTCATGCAACTAGTGTCTGAGGTCAGATTTGAACTTAGGTCTTCCTGCCTCCAGGACTAGCTCTCCACTGTGCCAGTTGGCTGTCCTGATGACATATATCCAAAGTGCAGCCCATTGTAGGCATGACCACTATGTGTTTACTCTCCCTGGTATTACCGAGATGTTTATAGTTCCTTTCCTTTCTTTATTTTTCTTTCTTTTTTTTTTTAACCATGGCATTTCCATAAATATTTTTAATCTTTGATTTGGGCTAAACATATCCTTTGGCTGATAATTAAGAAAAAACACACTAGTGGAGGTATAAACTATAGTTTCAGGAGTATAGGCCTACAAAGTACCTTGAACTTAGGGTAGCCATCCTTCAAGTGACCTAACTTCTTAGTTGGGGTGCCTCTAGAGTGCTATACTCTGAAATAATGTTGGTCTAGACATTAAACTGGGTATGCTTGTATCCCTCTATTAAACTATGAATCTTCAATAGCTTTAACCTAAAACTGTACAAAAGAACATCATAATGACTGGTTGTAATGAATAGTAGTATGAGGGGGGAAAGAAATAATCACACCTATCAGATTGGCCAACATGACAAAACAGGAAAATGATAAATGTTGGAGAAGATGTGGGAAAATTAGAACACTAATGCATTGTTGGTGGAGTTGTGAAATGATCCAACCATTTTGGAACTATGCCCAAAAGGCTATAAAAATGTGCACACCCTTTGACCCAGCAATAACACTTCTAGGGCTATATTCCGGAGTGATCATACAAATGGGAAAAGGATCCACATGTACAAAAATATTTATAGCAGCTCTTTTTGTGGTAGCAAAGAATTGGAATGAGAGGATGCCCATCAATTGGGGAATGGCTGAACAAGTTGTGGTATACAAATGTAATGGAATACCATTGTACTGTAAGAAATGATGAACAGGCTGACTTCAGAAAAACGTGTAAAGACTTGTATGGACTGATGCTAAGTGAAGTGAGCAGAACCAGGAGAACATTGTACATAGTAACAGCCACGTTGTGTGATGGTTAATATTGATAGGCTTAACCCTTCTCAGCAATACAAGGATCTAAGACATCTCCAAAGGCCTAATGATAGAAAATGCTATCCATGAAGAAGAAAGAACTATGGAGTTTGAATGCAGATTGAAGTATACTATTTGCTATTTTTTTTTCTTCTGTTGTGTTTTGTTTTCTCTTTCTGGTGGTTCCTCCTATTAGTTCTAATTCTTGCTTACAACATCACTAATGTGAAAATATGTTTAATAGGAATGTATATGTATAGCCTGTATCAGACTGTGTGCCATCTTGGGGAGGGAGGTGGAGAGGGAAAAGGAGAAAAATTTAAAACTCAAAAGCTTATGGAAGCGATTGCTGATAATTTAAAATAAATTAATTTTTAAAATAAAGGATAATATAAATCAACAAAATAAATAATACTGGGCATGGAACAAGTAATCATAAAACATGATAAATATTTCAGATATATAAAAAGCATAGTACAGAAAAAGTGGGGAAATTCAGCTAAAATTTTGACAATTTCCAGGTAATTTTTCATCTAACAGTAACTAATGCATAAGAAATTTCATCAAGGCTATGTGTAATCAGAGAAGGAGGTGGACTTGTATAACAAGAGTGGGGGATTATAAATGAATAGCCTAAATACTGTGGCTATAAAATGTTATAAGATCTATTAAAAAAAGTCCTCTAGCACCTTGGGTGAATCCTCTGTGGAAAGTTTATAGAAAGAACAAACATTTGTTAAAATAATATGGCAAAGATGATTAAAAAACCAGAAATAATTAATGTTGGAGGGATTATGCAAAGAAAGGCATACTAATATACCATTGGTGATACTGTGATTTGGTTCAAATGTGTTAAATAACAATTCGGAATTATATTAGAAAAGTGAATTAGTTGTCCCTTTGACCCAGCAATCCCACAACTGAGCACATTCCCCACAAGGAGATAAAAGACAGAGTTATTGTAGTAAGCTGATTCAGGCTGGTCTCCTGGTAATTTAGGTCCAAAACTGGAATGAAATGAGACACTCATAATCCATCTAACAGTTAACAAAAGGAGGTTTGCTTAGCCAGAGCAGGGAAAGAATGTTCATCCAGGATAAAGCATTGATTCAGGGGAGTACAGTCAAGGGCATGCTTGGCTGATAGCCTATGGTCTGAAGCCTCAATGAGGAACCTCAAGCCTTCCTGTCTAGGCTGTTTCATACTCAGGTGACCAGAAGTTATGTCAGTGATCTGATCTTTAATCCTGTGAGCCAATCAAATCTCAAAATAATTTCAATATATTTTAAGGAAAAACTATCCTAATTTGCAAGACGGATTAGGGACAGGTTACTGTTTTCCATACACCTATATACTGAAATATTCCTAGTATTTGGTGGTAGCAAAACACAAGTAGTTATATACATTGATTGTGGAATGGCTGAACATACTGTGATGTATGAGTGTAATGGAATATTGTTTTACAATAAATAAATATGAATATGAGAAATTCAGAGAAATTTAGGAAGCCTTATATGAAGTGAGATAGAGCAAAGAAAGCAAAACTAAGAGAATATTATTTACAAAGGCCACATAATGTGAAGAAAAACAGCACCAAAGGATATTCCTTGGTTCTAGAGTACTAATGTTGAAATACACTTCCCTCCAAATAGGTCATAAATGGTCACTATGTCAGTTTGTCTTTCTTACCTTTTTTTTTTTACAAGAGAATTGGGGTTGGGGTATTGTTGGGAAGTGGCAATTATGTTACCAAAAATCATTAATAAGATAAAATAGAATAAGGCAAGGTGTAAGGTGTAAGGAACTGGAAAAGTAGAGGAGGATAGATTATGAAGGGCTTTGAATGCCAAACAGAGGATTTTATATTTGCTCCTAGAAGTGAAAGGGAGTCACTGGAATTTATTGAGTAGAGTGGTGGCATGGTCAGAACCGTACTTTGGGAAGACCATACTGACAACTGAGTAGAAGATGGACTGAAGAAACTTGTGGCAGGACAGATCAATCAGCAGGTTATTGTAATAGTCCAGATGTAAGGTCATGAGGGCCTGCATCAGGGTGGTGGTAATGTCAGAGGAAAAACAGAGGAATATACAAGAAATGTTACAAATGCAAAATCAAAAGGCCTTGGCAACAGACTGGATATGAGGGGAGAGTGAGAAGGGGTAATTGAGGATGACATATAGGTTGTGAGCCTGAGGAGCTGGGATAACGGTATTGTTGTTAACAGAAATAGGGAAATTGGGGGTAGGAAAGGGTTAGGGAAGAAAGATAACATTCAGATTTGGACAGGTTGAATTTAAGATGTCTAATGCATACACAGTTTCAGATGTCTGAAAGACAATTGGAAAGGCAAGCTTGGATGTCAGCAGACATGTTAAGACAGGATAGGTAGATTTGAGAATTGTCAGTTCAGAGATGGTAATTAAATCCATGGGAGCTAATGACATTAACAGTATAGAGGAAGAAGAGAAGAGGGCTCAGGACAGAGCCCTGTAGGACAACCATAATTAGTAAGTGTGATTTGGATGAGGATCCAGCAAAGGAAACAGGAGTAGGAGGAGAACAGTGTCCTGAATACCTAGAGAGTAGAAAGTATTAAAGAGAAAAGGATGACTGTCAGTGTCAAAGGCTTCAGAGAGGTCATGGGGAATGAGGATTGAGAAGAGGTCATTGGATTTGGCAGTTAGATCATTGCTAACTTTGAATAGAGGAGTTTTAGCAGAATGATGAAGTCTGAAGCTGGATTATGATGGGTTAAGAAGAGAGTTAGAGGAGAGAAAGTGGAGGTATGTATTGTAGATGGCCTTTTCAGGGAGTTTAGCCACAAAAGACAGAAGAGATGTAGAATGATAGCAGGGTTGGATCGATCAAGTGAGGACTTTTTGAGGATGGGGGAGACATGGGCATGTTCGTGGGTGGTAGGGAAGCAGCAAACAGGGAGAGACTAAGGATAAGTGAGAGAGTGGGAATGATAGGGTAGGTAAATTTGTTGGAGAAAAGGGATTGGAATGGCATCACTTGTGCATGTAAAAGAGTCGGTCTTGGCAAGCAGAAGGAACCACTTGTTCATCAGAGGACGAGATAGTGGCAGAAGGCATCTGGGTGACGTGAGGTGGGGAGGAAGGTGAGAAAAAGGACATTTCAGCAAATGACCTCAATTTTTTCAGTAAAATATGAAGCAAGGCTCTCAACTAAGAGAATGGGGAAGCCACATAAGGTTTAAGGAGGGATGAAAAGGTTTGGAAGAGTTGCTGTGGTGAGTTGGTTATGAGTTAATTAGGGAGGTGTAAAAGCAGTGAGGATCCAGTTGAGGTTCTTTAACCCAAATTTGTAGTGGACCCCATCAGTCAAGTTTTGGCAGTTTCTCCACCTTTGTTCAGTAGCACATGTGTAACAGCAGAGGCAGCAGATGGTGCGAGTGATCTAAGGCTGAGGCCTAGTAGGGCAAGACTGAAGAAAACATAAGGGGGCAAGGGATTCAAAAGAAGAGGAAAATGTAGAGTTGAACTCAGAAAGGAGTCAAGATAGGGAAAGGAGGAAAATGTAGTTGGTACAAGAGTGATAGCCTGGGAGAGAATTCAGGGGTTAAAGGACTGGAGGTCATAATATGGATGAAGAACAGGGTAGGTAGTACAGAAGGAGATATGGAATGACAATAGATTGTGGTAAGAGTTCATGAACTTGGAAGTGGCATGTTTATGGATGATAGAAAGATTAAGAGTATGACCATTTTTGTGTATGACTGAGGTGCTAAATGGGCGGCTAGGTGGTGCCATAGTGCATAGAGCACCAGGCCTGACGGCAGGAAGATTCATCTTCCTGAATTCAGGTCACTTAACCCTGTTTGCTTCAGTTTCCTCATCTACAAAATGAGCTGGAGAAGGAAATGGCAAATCACTCCAGTATCTTTGCCAAATGGGGTCAACAAATAGTTGGACACTACTGAAATGACTGAACAACAACAAAGAAGTGCTAAATGCAGGAGATACAGAGAAAGATAAAAGATAGCTCCTACTCTCAAAGAGTTTACAATCTAATAGGGGAGATATTATGCAAATAAATATGTACAAACAAGATTATATGTAGGATAACTTGGAGATAAGAGAGGAAAGGAACTAGCCTTATGTGGGATCAGAAAAATCTTACTGTAGAAGACGCTTTAGCCAACGAAGTGACAAGGTGGAGATAAGGAGTGAGACAGTTCTAGTAATGCGGGGAAGCAAGTGAAAGTGCCCAAGGTTGGGAAATGGAGTGTCTTGTTTGAGTAACATCAAGGAGGCCAGTGTCACCTCCACCAATTTCTATCACAATCTTACCACCTTTTGGTAGATGGTGATTGTGAATTGGTGATAAACCTCACCATACTTAGCTAAGCTAGTTTTCTGATGACAGATGTCTAGCTCATCATTAAGCTTGTATTTGAAGCTTTTCCCACTTTTTGGGATCTAACAGATCATACTCTACTGAAAAAGTCTTTAAGAACTTAAAGGGCACCATCATACCATGCGATACAAAAGATAGACATTGGTAGAATTTCAGTATGTAACACCTATCACAAAATTCCATGTTGCTAAAATAATTCTCAGAAAATTCTTTTTAGAAATAAAGAAAATGGGCTGGGTTTTGTTTTTAATTCCTCTGGTCTCACTTATACCACAGAGTTCATTCTCTCATTATTCTGAAGAATGGTCAAGCATATGATGTCATGTGGCATATTAGTATGGGAGATAGAACATAATGGTAATTTGTATACATTTATAACATCTTTTCACATTATTATATCAAAGATGAATTTATACATATTTTAAAAGTTGGAGAACTAATCTGGAAAAGTTCAGTATTAACACACTTTTTATTTCTGGCTAAGCAAAAGGCAAGGTACAATGGTGTCTGATTAAATAATTTTGGCATTAGTTAAAATGTCAGTAGTTGTAAGTGAAAATGTCAAGCAAAGAATACAGGAATATCAGGTGGATCGGTTTCCCTGAATCCAATCCTTCATTGTTTCAATCTATCCTACCTACTGATGCTAGAGTTGTTATAAAATGAAAGAATGTTAGGGCTAGGAGGGACTTCAGAAACCACTTAGTCCCAACTTGTCGTTTTACAGATAACCCAGATAAATGAAATGACTTGTCCAAAGTCACATAGCTAGTAAGTGCTGAGCCAGAACATCAACTCAGTCTTCTGGGACTTTTGATTCTAATTCCAGTGTTCTTTTCATCATACCATCATTTCCTCACATCTTGCTAATGTATATTTCTGATCACATCAGAGTCCTGCCTAAAAGCCTTGTAATCTCCCCACCAACCACCAAGTGAACTTTAGTGGCTCTCTATTACCTGTAGGATCAGAAATAAAATCCTTTGTTCGGATTTCAAAGCCCTTCATAACCTGGCTCCCTCCTACCTTTCAGGTCATCTTATACTCCTCCATATACTCTGTGATCCAGTGACATTGGCCTCCTTACCTTTCCTGGAACAAGATACTTTATCTCCAGACTCCGGGCATTTTCACAGGCTGTCCCCATGCCTAGAATGCTCTCTAGCCTCATCCCAGAGTTTAGGAAAGTGCCTGGCACAAAGCAGGTACTTAATAAATATTTACTGGTTAATTATTCATTAACTGCTTACTGCCTCCTAACTTCCCTGGCTTCCTTCAAGTCTCAGCTAAAGTCCTACCTCCTGCTTTTTCTGATCCCCCTTAATACTAATGCCTTCCCTCTGTTGATTACCTCAAACTTAGCCTGCCTGTCTCGTTTGTATGGTTATTTTCATGCTGTCCCCCCCATTAGACTGTGAGCTCCTTGAGAACAAGGATTGCCTCTTTCCTCTGTACCCCTAGCACTCACCATAGTGCCTGGAACATAACAGCCACTTAATAAATTCTTACTGACTGACCGACCAAATCAAGTCTAAGCTCCTCAGCCTGGCATTTTAAGCCCCTGCACAATCTACCTCCAACTTGTCTTTCTAGCCTTTTTTTTTTCACACTACTACACTTAGCTTCAGTTAAAGTGAATTATATACTACCCTCTGAACATGTCCCATTTCCCCCCACCGAACTGACTTTGCTCACCATCTTTCCTATGCCTGGAACGCCTTCTTCCTTTCATTCTTCCTATTGACATCCTACCCATCCTTCAAGGCCCTCAGCTCAAATGAAACCTCCTCTCTGTTCCCCTCAGTGGGAAATTATTTCTCCCCCACCTATCGTATTACACTTTATATTTTATTTGTACATTGATCACATTCTAATCTGTACTATATTTGCATGTGCACCTTTGGAAGATGGTCATTTAACTTCTGTATGACTAGCTCCAATATGCTCCCTATCTCACTACTTTCTATTGTTAGACAGCTCTAATAGCTAGTAAGATGTGTCTTATGCTGAACTGAAATTCATCTCCTTGTAACTTCTATGCCATCACCCTAATTCTGCAAATCTGATTATACTTCTATAGAATAGCCCCTGAAGTATCTGAAGACAGGCATTGTGTGGCTCCTTTAGTCTCCTCTTCTCCAGGCTAAAAGCGGCTGGTTCATTCAACTGATCATCAATCATCCTGCCAGGCTACAGAACACTTGGGCTGGAAGACGCTTTTAAGTCCAAAGTTGGCCCTGATTCTCTGGCCCCTAAGCAATGTGATGAAGGGAAAGAGCACTAGACAGAGTTGAGAAAACCTGGGTTCAAATGTTGGCTCTGATACTAGATGACTCTAGGCAACCCATTAAGCTACAGCTTCCTCATGTGTAAACTGGTGTTTAAAAATACCTGTACCTACCACATAGGGTTGCTTTTGTGGGGGTGGGGGTGGGGTGGGAGTGGGCAATCAAATGAGATCCTTGTTTATGGCTGTCCATATTCAAAGAGGACTAAAATGACATCACTACATTGTGGTCAGGGTACATTTGGTCCAGCTGTGGCTGATCAGACCGATACAAGCTCAGAAGGCTCCACCACTGGTTGGGCACAGAGTCCCTATGAATATATGAAGAAGAGATGTCTCTAAATTTGTATGTCTTATGTTTCTTTTGAGCTCTGCTTTGCTCATAGAGCACAGCACCTTCTCTGATGCAGGCACACCATGCTGGGTGGTCCTTTGCCAGTGTCTTCCATGTCTCAAAATCATTTCCAAAGTTCTTCAGACAGACCTTGAGAGTGTCCCTAAATCGCTTGCCTTGTGTGAGTTCTCCTTAAATTGTCTTTTAGACAAATGTATGCTTGGCACTTAAACAACGTGGCCAGCCCATCAGAGTCATGTTCTCTGAAACAGTTTGAATGCTTGGCAGTTTAGCTCGAAAAAGGACCTCAGTATCCTGCCAGGTGATCTTCAGAATCTTCCCAAGACAATTCAAATGGAAATGATTCAGTTTCCTGGCATGGTGCTGCTATACTGTCCAAGTTTCATAGGCACACAACAATGAAGTCAGCATGACAGCTCTGTAGACCTTCAGTCTGGTAGGCAGCCTAATACCTTTCCTACTCCACACTTTCCTTTGGAGCCTCCCAAGCACTGAGCTAGCTCTGGCAATGTACGCATCAACCTTATTATTTCTGTGTACATCCCTGGAAAGTATACTGCCATGATAAGTGAACGTGTCCACAGCATTCAAAATTTCTCCATTTGCTATAATCAATGGTTCCATGTGTGGATGGTGTGGTGCTGCCTGGTGGGGAATCTCTCTTGCTGCTAACTGTTAGACTAAGATTAGCACAAATGGCAGAGAATTGCTAAATACCCTGTTGTAACTCAAGCTCAGAGGCTGCACTGAACACACAATTATCTGCAAACAAAAAGTTGTGCACCAACTCTCTCTCCACTTTAGTCGTGACTTACAGTCTTTTCAAATAAAATAATTTACTGTTAATATGGTAGCTGACCTTGATGCCATTTTCCTCCTTGTTGAAGGCATCTGACAACACTGCTAAAACATCATGCTAAAAAGCATGGGAGTGAGCACACAACCTGTTTTATTCCATTGGTGATTGGGAAAGCTTGAAAGCATCGTCCATTATTCAAAATCCAATTAAGAATGCCATCATGAAACTGGTACACAATACTGATAAACTTCTCAGGGCAATAAAATTCTGCCACAATCTTCCACAAGCCCTCATGACTGACAGTATCAAAGGCCTTGGTCGGATTGACAAATGTCACATTCAGCCCTCTGTTCTGCTCCTGGCACTTCTTCTGGAGTTGTAAGAAAGCAAACACTATATCAACTGTTCCTCTACCCTTTTCTAAAGCCACACTGGCTGTCAGGTAGATGACCATCTTTCAGATGAAGGATCCACCCATTAAGGAGCACTCTGGCAAGAACCTTGCTAGCAATGACTGAGAGAGACCCCATGCTGCGATTGTCACCGCACAACCTATTTCTTTTTCCTTTATAGAGATGAATTATGGAGGCACCCTAGGACTCCTAGGGGATAACCTTCCCTTGCTATATAACCTGGAAGATTCCAGTCAGTTTTTGTATAAGCAGTGGATCCCCTGCCTTGTAAATCTCAGCTGGAATGGAATCAGCACCAGGCAACTTGCCATATGAGAGAAGCCTAATGGCATTCAAAACCTCTTCTTCAGTTGCAAGTCTGCCTAGAGAGGGATTGACTTCAACCTGAGTTATACAGTTAATGGCTTCAGTATTGGTTGATGATGGTCTGTTGAGAAACACATGGAAGTGTTCAGCCCGACTCTCTAGAATCATGCCCTTACCATTAGTCAATGGAGCTCCATCAGTGCCGCTGATGGAGTTGAGCTGCTTTGTAGGTCTTTGGCCCATAAATAGCCTCTGGAGCATCAAAAAACCACTCTGGATTGTTACTATCAGTGTAAAACTGAATCTCATCTGCCTTCTTACTGAGCCAAGAATTCTGCATCTCTCTAAGCTTTGACTGCACTTTACTTTTGATGGAGTTAAATGCTGCCTTCTTAGAGATGAATGAACTGTCTTGCTGGTAAACCCTGCAGAGTTCTCATTTTTCATTTAGCAGCTTCTCAATTTCCCCATCATTTTTGTCAAACTAATTTTGATGCTTGCAAGGATTGTGGACCGGATGAGCAAATGCAGTGCTGTATACCAAATCTCTGAAAGCTGCCCCACCCTCTTCTGCTCCACTGTTGTCAACTACGTGTTGGCTCAGCTTTCCCTCCAAGTCAGCAACAAACTTCATGCATGGAGAAATGCTCTAATTTGTTGACATCAAGTCTTCTGGTAGTTATCTTGCCTCAGGGATGCTGCTTTTATTGAATGCTAATGTACAGCTTGGAGAAGATAAGTCCATGATTTGTCCAGCACTCTGAGCTGCTCATTGCCTTCATCACTCTCACATACTGTCTGTTTCCTCTTACAATGAGGTGATCTGTTAAATGCCAATGTTTGCTGCCAGGGCGCATCCTTGAAGTTTTATTGCATTTAGGCAAATGGAAGACAGCGTTGGTGATGACACAGGTCTTCAGTAGTAAGTTACTGTTGCTGTTGTTATTTCTGACTCCATTTCTCCCAAGGACTCCCTACTATGTTTAAGAATCCGTGCCTGCTCTGGTGTTTAAGGCATCCGGAATTATAAGCTTGTCCTCTTTCGGCACATTGATGAGGAAGGTCTTCATAAATTTTTTTCTTTGACCTCATCAGAGTTTGTCAAGGTACAAACATACACACTGATGATGGTTGTGGTGCTTTCCTGCGAGTGGCCATCACTTTGTCAGTCACCTGTTGTTCACTCCTTCTGGGAGGCATGCAAGCTGGTTGACTAGATTAGTTTTGATAGCAAAACCTATGTCAGCTTCAAGGCACTCCTCATTACTGCAGCCATTCCAGAAAAACTCCAGCTCTGACTCTGGTAAGCTACCCTTCATTTGCCAGCCTTGTTTCACTTGGGGCTGGTATTTGGATGCAATACCTGCTGAGCTCTCTCTCAACAAGAGTTTTTCATCTTTCAGCCTTACTAGATTTCTTGTTCATAAGCATGTGCACATTCCATGTACCAATGGTGAGTGGAATTATCTTCACAAAACTTTTCTTACATTTTTTTTTTGGTGTATGTGTTTCAACTGCAAGGTAGGATTCCCACCTGCCATGGTAAGCAGGCCAGGGTTAGGTGAAGCAGACAATTTTTAGAGTACCTTTTGTGGTTCATTCCTCATGCCAGGAGATGAGCAATGTGGTCCTTAAAAAAGGCTGTTCAGATACCCTGAAGGCTGCTGAATCCCACTGCTGCTTCAGTCCAGTAAGAAGATGACCCTATGGCCAGGGACAGCTGTGTGCAGGGCTGTGACTACAACTCCCAGCGTTTCCACACCTGCTGTTCATCACTTGCCCATTGCCACAGGACTTCAAGGTAGGTAAAAAAAATAGTAAAATGGTAGGGGTGATTTATTTTGTCTTACATATAAATTATATTTAAGTGAGGCAGAGTGGCATGAAGTCATCAGCCTCATTCTCTTCCAAAGTCATTAAAGTCTAGTGGCAAGACGAAAGCCAAGACAACTAGTGATGGCTCTTGGTGTATTTGATGTCTGACCAAGCTCTAAGTGTTCCACAGTAACTGCTTCTATTGCCTCCATGGCCTGTTGGAACAAATTGTTCACATCTATCATTCCCCTGGAGGAAGTCTTCATATACTTGGGGTAGGCATGCCCCTAACTCCCCTATGGGTTTGATGCCTGTTAGTTACCCTCAATTTGGTTTAGCCTGTCTGCCAAAACAGTTTACAGGGGTGTGACCACTGCATGTGTTACAGTTTCTTGGAGTCACAGGTGAAAGATGGTTAGAAGGTGGACATCAAAGGTAGAAAGCAGTCCTGAGGAAAGGGCTTCGCAGCCCTCACACCAAAGGTACTAGTCTTCCTTGAACACCTGTACAGCCCTCCTTGTTTATATATGTAAATAAAAGACTTCTGTAAACCTTAAACTGTTATATGAATATCAACCATAATTATTTTCTCCTTTCTATGTTCTCTAACTGCATGCTTCTCAGGCCTGAGACAGTCATTGCCTCCACTATACCACACCCAGATACTAGGAGGGCACTGGTTCCTTCCTCTATTTGAATTCTATCTGGTGAAGGAAAAAACAGCCAACTATTCCTTCTTATAGTTAAACTAGACAGGGTTGGAGGTTTCAAAAGGAGCCTTTTTTGGGGAAAAAAACACAGGAAATCTAATGAGTGGAAGAAGTCTAGTGTAGAGGAAAGAACCCTGGAAAGGCTTAGAGTCTAAAGATCTGTGTCCAAAACCTGGTTCTAAAACCTACTAATTGAACTTAGGCAAGTCCCTTTATCTGGACCCAGTTTCTTTACATGTGAAATGAAGAAGCTGGCCTTAATGATCTCTAAGGTCCTTGCCATCAGTAAATACTGTCATTTTGGGATTATAAAGGCTAGATCTAGGTTAGTTCAGCTAACCCAACTGACAGGCCCTGCCTTCCCTGTGGCATTGATCATATCACCGATCAAGTTAACATCACCACCTCCAGTCAATGACAGGAGGATGGACTTTACACCAGGCTGCTTCTCTTGTCTACACAAGGATCCATGTCCATGCAGCCTTTACAGAAGTACAATCTATACAAGGAGCATTCTCCCCACACCACCCCTCACCCCCATGGCATCACTCCCTTTTGCTAACTAGAAGCAGTCTTTCTTCTCATCCTGTTTCTAAACCCCACACTCCATTCTGGCCTGTCTATTGAGTTCACTTACTAACTGAGGAAAGCTTCCAATTCTCAGATCTTTTACATAGCAATTGTGCAATCTTGAGTTCAATGCTCAAGGCCATCAGCTCTGTCTATTTTCTTTAGATGAACTCAGTCCAGGAGATCAAAAGGGAGTGGTTTTCTAAAATTCTGTCATTACTAGGTTTCCCAAAAGTCTTAGTGTAATTTCAAACCTTAATAACTTAAAATTCACTAAGACTTTTAGAACACCTTTTGTAGTTTGACAATATCAAAATGCATTTAAAATAACACAGACACAATTTCCACCAACAGAAAAAGAGTATTTCACCAGATCTTTCACAATCCAATGTATTTACTGGAAAAAGCACCAGTTATAGAGTCAGATGACTTCAATTTGAATACTGTCTCTTATTAGTTGTATGACCTGGGCTAAGTCACTTAACCTCTCTGGGCTTGTATCCTCTGTAAAATAAGATGGCAGGCCTACATGATTTCTAAGAATCAATTCTAGCTCTAAAATCTGTGTGATCTTGGTTGCCTTCTTCTGGATATACTCTAGTTTGTCAATCTCCTTCTTAAAAAGTGGTGTCAGAATTTGAACACAATATTCCACATGTTTTCCTCCAAAAATTCCAAACAGCATATGAATGGGACTATTTATTTTAGTCTATATGAAATTAGTCATAATGATAAAGACTAGATCTATCAATTCACTGACATAGGAAACTCCTGGATAAGGAAGTTTCCTTTACCAATGGAAGTCAGCATTTTCTCCGCAACTCAGTCTCTGAGAGTTTCCTAGAGCACTAAGAGTTATATAACTCATTCAGATCACATAGCCAGTAAAAAGCAGAGGTAAGACTTCAACCCAGATCTTCCTGGATTCTAAACTAGCTCTTTATCTACTACATCATAGAAAATAAAATTAATAGTCTAATGAAGTTCTTAGATAAATAACCTCCATTATATTCCTTTTCCTATATTTCATTGAAGTGACCTTGGGTTTTCTAAGGCCATACTAACAGACCACAGATTACAAAAAATCCTATCTAGAAAGGCTTCAAGTATAAGCCCAACAACAGCCTATATGTATGTTATCCAAGGACTACCTTAGCTAAGTGTGAAGAGGCTCATCATCAGGAGTTTGGCTATTGGGTGCACATTTTGCAAACACAAGTCATAAAGATCATTTACAAAGGTGTAGGAGGCTACATTGGTGAAGAGATCACTTACCCTGATAAAATCACAGATCTTTGAAGTTTTTAAGAGGAACAGGTCTTGTTAAATGATACTTACGCAGTATAGAACCTTTCCATATAATTGGCAGAGAGAAGGAACAGCCTTACTCTTCTACTCTCATCCTTAATATATTTAGCATAGTGCTTTTGTGCATTAATAAGTGCTTTATTCATTAATTCAGTACTATACAGGATTTAAGAAAAATAGATTTAGAGACAAATACAATAATGCATATTAGAGGATGACAGCCTAATTGTTCCACATTTTAATTTTTTCCATTCTTTTCTGATACTGGGTTTTAGAAAACAAGAAAAAAAATGATCTGGATACCACAAAATGTGTCAACAATTTAAAGACTTTTATTAAATTTATTTCAAATGAGCTTTTGTAACATTTATGTAGGTCACAATGCCACCCAACTCAATTATTACAATCAAGGCAGGTTTAATAGGAATAGGACTCACAGACCAGCTTTATATATAGTAGGTCCACAGGTAGAGGAAATTGACAGACATTTCCTCTGAGAATCAAGCAGATGAGTAAAAAAAAACAAGCTATTTTTTGTTTCCCAGAGCATTCAAAAGAAAATTGGTTAGCTAGAATTTCCATTATTTTAACAGTCTGAATCTGCCTCTAAATATCACATTAGGGGCAGAGAGTAACAAAAGTGACCAGCAGTTCCCATTTGAGATCAACAGGTGGTGATAAGCTATCTACTGGGGAACTTAAATAACTGACTCCTTCAAAATATCAGTCCTTAAAAATATATTCTTTTCTTAACTGGAAAGACTAATTCCAGGACCACATATAACTTCTGAGAGCTATTATGTGTCAGTAAAATGCTATTAGTTCAATTCAACCTAGAATCATCCACACAGGTATGGGAGGAGGCGGGTAAGGCTTAGTTTGTGGTCCATTTCATCTTCTAAGTCTTCCCTGATCCCCCCACAGCTAGAAGGAATCTCTCTCTTTCAAATGTTCCTAGAGCACTTTACCTGCACCTCTTCTTTGCATACAGAAAAGCCTGCATTCTGTAACACTAAATTATGTAAAGAAAGGTTGTATTCACACTAGAAGAGTATAAACTTCTTGAGGTCAAGAACATTGCTGTTCTTTTCATCTCTGTATCTCAAATGTCTAGCACAGTGTCTTGCACAAAGTAGCATTTAAATAACAGTTTGCTGAATTCAATTGGACTAAATGGGAAATTTGTCTTTCAGGACAAAATACCCTCATCTAAAATATTCAGGTTGTAAGCATTAAATGTTTTACAATTTTAGACATCATATTTCCATTTCCAAACATATCAGCTAGAGCTGCCAGTAACCTAGCTTTAATAAGTCCCTGAGTAGAGAGAAAGAATTAATTAGAAGTTTCAACTTCAATTCAAACAACAAAAAGTAAGTTAAAAATGCAAGGCAGTGCACTATAATGGAAAGAAACCTGCATTTGGTTGACAGACCAATCTTCAAAGTTTGGCTCTACCACTTATTAACTGGGTAACCTTGAGATTAAGTGACTACACCTCTTAGGGTCTCATTTTCTCTATTCATGAAATGGAAATAATAATAACTATACTACCCATCCCACAAGATTTTTTGTTTTAGGCAACTGGGGTTAAATGATTTGCCCAGGGTCACACAGCTAGTAAGTGTTAAGTGTTTGGTCTGAGGCCGGGTTTGAACTCAGGTCCTCCTGACTTCAGGGCCAGTGCTCTATCCACTGTACCACCTAGCTGCCCCCTACAAGATTATTTTAAGGAAGGAGTTTTTTAGATCTTAAAGTGCTATAGATACATGAATTATTATTACAACATAAAACAGAGTATAGGAAAAATGGTTAGAAAAATAAACTAGGTAAAAAAGCATAACTTTTTAGAGATACATAAGCAAAAATCCACCTGAACAACATCTGAATTTCCACAATTTCAGTCAGTGCAGAAACATCCCCTTTAAAAAACCCTAATGTGGAGATAGCAAAGAATCCAAGATAGCAGACAGCACAAGGCAATAGAATACGGGAGGGCTGAGAATATTCTCTCCTAGAATGTTGATATATTTTGAAATGGTTTCTGTCAAGAGCCATATCACAAGCAAGTGAAATTATTGAAAGTAACCAGGACTGCCAAATTAGAAACATAAGAAGAGATCTATAAAGCAGCAGTAGATAAGAAGATATTAGATGATGAAGAAATGATTTTTTAAAAATGTGGCTGCTGGCTAGGGCTGCAAGAAAAAGACTACTCTAACCATTAAAGGAGAAGGGCTAACTGAAATTTTTTTTAAAAAGCAAGTATTCTGATAGTGACTAAAAAACACTAAGTGACTAAAAAAAAGTATGAAGCTGAAGAACAAAAATGTGGGAGAGTGGATAGGGCATAGAGGGAGGAAATCTAGACGAAGCAGAGAAATTGTTACTGACTTACTAGGGATTTGTGTTTCAGGTAGGAGCTGTACTAGACAGCCTCCTTCTGAGATCTGAGCCTATGACTTTGCTCCTACCTTCATAGCAAGGAAAGTGATAGGAGAGGAAAGGGAAAATCCAGAGTATTAGCCTAAGGATCATCAAAGGTAGTATTATGTAGTAGAAATGGCACTTGATTTGTAGTCATAGGACCTGGTTTTGAGTCCTGCCTCTGACATCAGCTTTGTGACTCTGGACAAATCTTTTCACCTTTCTGAGACTCAGTTTCCTCATGTGTAAAACACAGATTTTTATCTGGAAGGGACCTTAGAGATCATCCAGTTCACTCCTCTCATTTTTAAAATAAGAAACTGAGTCCCAGGGAAGCTAAATGACTTGCCCGAGGTCATTAAATGGCAGAGCCAAGATTCATGGCCAAGTCTTTCTGACGAAAAATCCAAAGATCTTTCCATAGTACCATGCTATTTAATATGCCTATTTCAGAGTGTTGTTTGGAAAATCAATTAAGATAATGTAGGGAAAGTGCTTTGTAAACCTTAAAGCTGTATTTAAATGTTAGCTCTTACTATCATGAGATAGTAAGGAGGGATTGATTGTTAGGGAGGCCATCATGCCAGAATGAGAGCTGACTAAATCAAGAAGACTTGGAAAAACTGGTGGACTTGACTTTATATTTGTAGGTGGAAGGGCCTTTAGACATCACCTAGTGCAGCCCCTTCATTTTACACATGAAGACACTAAGGCCCAGAGAAGCATATGAGGTCACACCAGTATAAGTATCAGGACCATAATTCAAGTCCTAGTCCTCTGAATGCAAATCTATTTCTTTTTCTACACCACAATTTTAGCATATGACAGTCTATAGTCAAGGCTGGCAACTTTTTAAAGGGGGAAGAACAACTTTTGCAATATTTTTTTTAGCATATAACATATATACATATGTATGAGAGTTCTAAATCTGAACAAAGAATAGCTAGCTTTGAAGGCTGCCAAGATAATCCCTGACACAAGTTTGATCATGTCATTTTCCTGCTCAAAAAACTTTAGTAGTTCCACAAACTGACTTCACCTACCTTTCCTGACTTATTTCATACTAATCACTTTCACAAACTAAATTCCAGTCAAAATAAACTACCTGTTTTCTTTCTCATTTTTGCTTTTGATACTTAATTTTTTCCAATTACAAGTAAAAACAATTTTTAATGTTTGTTTTTTCAAAATGTTGAGATCCAAATTCTCTCTCTTTTTCCTTTCCTTCCCCCCACCTGAGAAATTTATTTGTCAAAAAGTATCAGCCTCCTTGTCTAGAAATGCAAATAGATATGTTGATGCACTCGTTCCCTTATATGAGACAAGAAGACCTATATTCCTGGAGATGAAGGGTGTGATTTATGAGGAATAGAGAGGGCTGGCCAGATCTAAAGACACTAGGAGGTGTTTTGTTTTGCTCAAAAATTTCCTTTAAAAGGTAACATTAAATTGAAAACAGTACTTTAAAAAGGATAATTTTCATGCCAATTTGTTTTTTTTTAAGTGGTAGGGTGGGGAACTTTGACATCATAGCTTTACTAAAATATATTCCCCAAATCAATAGCTTAGTCCAATACTCTAGATTAGATCACTACCTAATGATGTGAAACTCTATTCATTTATAGAAAATAGAGAAAATGATTTTCTTAACAGAGTTTTTAGCAAGAGGGCAGACTGCATGCACATTTACACTGAGGTCACTGACTACAAATGTGTATGCAATATAAAGACATCATCATAACCTTGGTAACGGTGAAATTTTGAAAAGCACACTCTATTATACCTCAACTCTTCATTTAAACATTGGAGGCCACACTTTTCAAATTATGATTTAGATAATCTGACATGTGTACTTTGAGCCACTTATATAGCTCAGTCTCAGTGCTTTTGTTTCTCCACTTTCTTAGGCTTATACGATTTAGGCTGGAAGGGACCATAGAGATCACCTACTGCAATCTTATTTTACATATTCAGAAAATAAGACCCAAAGAGGTTAAGAGATTTGTCTCAGAAAACACAAGTTGTAAATGACAAAGCCAGGATCTCCAAATACCTGTACTACTGACCCCATAGAGTTGTTGTGAAGATCATTTTGTAAACCTTAAAGTACCATGTAATTGTGAGATACTATCATGACACCATTTCCTAGAGTAATGAAGATAAGTAACATTATAGTGAAACATAACTGTTCCCACTGTCACCAAAACCTTACTTTCCTTTAATAGCTAAATAATGATTCACATTTTCATAGCACTTTAAGGTTCATGAATTACTTTTCTCACAAATTTCTGAAGTATAGAGTATAAGTATTGGGAAACAAAGAAGTAAATGACTTGTCTAAGATCATATGGCTGCCAAGAGGCAAAGCCAGAAAATGAACCAATGTCTTCTGACTCCAACTCAAGTTCTTTTCATTAGATCTGTCTATCTATACATTGTCTTTATTCTTTTTTTTTTTTTAAGGCAGTTGGGGCTAAGTGACTTGCCCAGGGTCACACAGCTAGCAAGTGTCAAGTGTTTGGTCTGAGGCTGGATTTGAACTCAGATACTCCTGACTTCAGGGCTGCTGCTCTGTTCACTGCGCCACCCAGCTACCCCCATTGTCTTTATTCTGTTATGAGAGCTCTTGTATCATATAGAGAACTGATAATGCTTTCAATACATATTTTCTGAGTGACTGAGATTATAATAAACAATAATGCTACCTTATATGATGCTGAACAGTTTACAAAGCTATATCACACCACTACTCATTTGATACTTAACAGATCCTCTAAAGTAGAAAAGCAGATTCTCCTTGTTTTCTCAAATAAGCGAACTGAGGTTCACTCTGAGAGGTCAAGTGATGATAATAATAGTTGATAATTTCAATAGTGTTTTAAAGTTTGCAGAGCGCTTTCCCGCATTATATTGTTTCATCAAAAGAGCTCATGTGACGTGCATATGAAAAGTATTATCACCCATCCTTTACAGTAAGGAAATTGAGGATTTTAAAAGTTAAATCACTTGTCTAAGTTCCCATTTGGAATATTCTGGACTCAAACCTAGCTCTTATAACTCAGAATTCAGTGTTTCTTCCTCTTTAGAAATGTAGAAAATACAGCAATGAAAGTTCTCAAGGTAACAGAGATGGCTCTTAAAATGTTGCTTATGTAGAAAATCTATTTTCTTTACATATGAGTATAAGTATCAATATAACTGTAATGTAACATGAAATAAAAAATTGGTGATAGAAAAGGGAATAGTTTTGATAACTGATCATAATTTCTGCCCTTTTTTTGCAGTGGAAATCTTCCATATATGTTATCTTCCCCATTACAATGTGAACTCCTTAAGAGAAGGGACCATTTTACTTTTCTCTTTGTCTCTCTGGAGTTTAGCATAGTGCTTTTCACATACATTAATTTATTCATTTTTATACAAATTATCCTAATTTCCCCTTCATAGCAACTCATAGAAACTCCCCTTCATAAAAACTCATAATTCTAATTAGCACTAAATTCTGCAACAGTATCCTTGATCAGTTCTATGAAGACCTATAACATCTTCTGGAAATAACACCAAGAAAGATGTCACATTCATCATAGGGCACTGGAGTGCTAAAGTAGGAAATCAAAAGATAACTGGAATAACAGGCAAATTTGACCTTGGAGTACAAAACGAAGCAAGGGAAAGACTAACTTGCTGATCATAGCAAACACTCTCTTTCAAAACAGAGTTGCTAAAAGGTGACTCCACACACGGACATCACCAGATGGTCAATATAGAAGCCAGATTGATTATATACGTTGCAGCCAAAGGTGGAAAAGTTCTATATAGTCAGTTAAAACAAGACCTGAAGCTGACTGTGGCTCAGATCATGAGCTTCTTAATGCAAAATTCAGACTTGAAATAAAGAAAGTAGGGAAAACCATAAGACCGTATAGGTATTACCTAAGCAACATCCCCTTATGAATATGAAGTAGGGGTTATGAATAGATTTAAGAGATTAGATCTGGTAGATAGAGTGCCTGAGGAACTTTGGACAGAGATTTGCAATATTGTATAGGAGGCAGCAACAAAAAACATTCCAAAGAAACAGAAGAGCAAGAAAGCAAAATGGCTATCTGATGAGGTTACAAATAGCTAAGAGAAGAAGGAAAGTGAAAGGTAAAGGAAAAAGGGAAAGATATATACAACTGTGTGCAGAATTCTAGAGAACAGCAAGGAGAAATAAGGTTTTCTTAAATGAGCAATGCAAAGATATCAACAAAGACAACAAAATGTGAAAGGAGATCTCTTCAAGAAAATTGCAAATGTCAAGGGAAAGTTTCATGCAAAAAATGATAGGGATTTAATAAAAGTAGAAGAGGTTACAGGGGTGGGGAACCTGCAGCCTTGAGGTCACATGTGGCCCTCAGGTGAAGCCTTTTGACCAAGTCCAAGTTTTACAGGACAAACCCTTTTATTAAAGGGATTTGTTCTATGAAGCTTGGATTCGATCAAAGGGGTGCACTTGAAGACCTAGAGGGCCATATGTGGCCTCAAGATCACAGGTTGCCCACCCCTGGAGAAGAGATGGCAAGAATACACAAAAGAACTATATGACAAAGATCCTAACATCACTGATAACCACAATGGTGTGGTTACTGATCTAGAACCAGACTTCATGGAGAATGAAGTCAAGTGGACTTTAGGAAGCACTGCTAACAATAAGGCTAGCGGAGGTGATGAAATTTCAGCTGAGCTATTTAAAACCCTAAAAGATGATGCTGTTAAAGAGCTGCAATCAATATGCCAGAAAATTTGGAAAACACAACAGTGACCACTGGATTGGAAAAGATCAGTTTATATCCCAAACCTAAAGAAGGGCAATGCCAAAGAACGTTCAAGTTACCAAACAACTGTGCTCTCAGATGCCAGCAAGGTTATGCTTAAGATTTTGCAAGCTCGGCTTCAGCAATACGTGAACCAAGAATTACCAGAAGTGCAAGCTGGTTTTCTAAGAGGCAGAGGAACTAGAGACCAAATTGCCAACACTTGCTAGATTATGGAGAAAGCAAGGGAATTCCAGAAAAACATCTACTTATGCTTCATTGACTACACTAAAGCCTTTGACTGTGTGGATAACAATAAAATGTGGCAAGTCTTCAAAGAGATGGGAGTACTAGATCATCTTACTTGTCTCCTGAGGAACCTATATTCAGGCCAAGAAGCAACAGTTAGAACCAAACATGGAACAACTAATTGGCCTAAGATTGGAAAAGGAGTATGACAAATCTGTATATTATAAACTTATTTACTGAACTTATATGTACAGCACATCATTCAAAATGCCAGATTGGATGAATCAAAAAATTAAGGTTGCAGAGAGAAATATCAACAATCTCAGATATTCAGATGACACCACTCTGATGGCAGAAAGTGAAAGGAATTAAGAAGTCTCTTGATGAGGGTAAAAGAGGAGAGTGTAAAAGCTGGCTTGAAGCTTAACCATAAAAAAAAAAAACAACTAAGATCTTGGTAACTGGTCCCATCACTTCTTGGCAAACAGAAGGAGAAGAAATGGAAGCAGTGTCAAATTTTATACTCTTGGGCTTAAAGATCACTGCAGATGGTTACTGCAGCCATGAAATTAAAAGATGCTTGCTACTTGGACAGTTAACTATGGCAAATCTGGACAACATACTAAAAAGGATAGACATCACTGACAAAGGTCTGTATAGTCAAAGCTATGGTTTTTCCAGTAGCAATGTATGACTGTGAGAGTTGGACTATAAGAAAAGCTGAGTGCTGCTGAATCAATGCTTTCAAATTGTGGTGCTGGAGAAAACTTTTGAGAATCCCTTTGAGAGCAAGGAGATAAAATCAGTCAATATTTAAAGAAATTAATTCAGGCTATTCATTGGAAGGTCAAATATTGAAGTTGAAACTTAAATACTTGGGCCACACAATGAGAAGATGGGACTCATTGGAAAAGACCCTGATGTTAGGACGGATTGAAGGCAAAAGGAAAAGGGGACAGCAGACGATGAGATGAACAGATAGTATCATGAAAACAACAAATATGAACTTGGACAGACGTCGAGTGATAGTGGAATTAGATAAAAGGGCCTGGTGTGCTGTGGTTCATGGGTCACAAAGAGTCGGACATGACTGAACAACTGAACAACAGCATTCTTGTAACAGTGTTTTTACATCCAAATAATGCAGAACTCTTAACTGTTTATCTTTATTTCCTTTAAATCACATTCCTATTAAATTCCAAAGTGACCAGTTCTCTGGTCCAAAATGAAATACTAGAGCAGACTGGTTTGCTCTAAATGACATATTAGCAATCAGCTGCAAGAGAACTGAGTTGCCATGAATCTCAAGAGGTTAATAGAAGTCTCCCAGTTTAATCTCTAAGCAACACATTGAACTTTTACAGAAAGCTCAATTCATGGCTCAAAATGATGAAGCATAATTAGGACTGAAGAAAATAAAATAAGTTTTGATAATTAAGCTTCTGTTCTAGAAATTCCATTACTTTCAACTATGGCTGGGGTAGGGTGAGCACATCCTCCAAAAATTTCCCAGTTTCTGTAATATTCTCTATTATCAGTGACATATCTCCACATATACATACATATATACAGATATGTATATATATTTATCTATCAATCAATCAAATGACTTCTAACTTGTGAAAACCAAGTTTAGGACTCAAGGACAGAACACTCCTGTGTTAATTTTAGATGTGATCCTTATATGTTGTTGTAAAGAGGCAATGTAATCTTCACCAGAAATAATGAATAAGAATAGCTGTATTTCATCTAGTACTTAGTACCGTCTTAGTGTGGTAGTAATGGCATCTAAGACAAAAATAGTATCACCTTAGTATCAACTGTTCATATTGCTCTAAAACATTAATAGGAGATAATTTAAAGAGACATAGTCCTTATATCCCCAGATGACATATTTCAGGCAGAGGTGATATAGTGAAAGGGTATCAGGGCTGGAATCCAAATTTGAATGTTGGCTCTGTAATTTTAATGCTTTGTCTTTGGTTTCCTTCAATATGATCTCTAATGAATCTTCTTGTCCTAAATCCTATGATCTTTCTTCTCCTACAAAAGATGCATATGTTGATTTGAACAATTCAACAAATAATTAAACAAAGATTTATTAGGATCTTACTATGTGCAAGATACTGTGGATACAAACATAAAAACAAGTCTGCCCTTGAGGAACTTACATTCTATAGGGGAAATGCAACATTTATACATGTATAAAACAATGAAAATTGAGGTGGGAGGGGAACTCTAACAACTGGAGGACAGGGAAGGGAAAATCAAGGAAGACTTCAGACAGGAAGTGGCACCTGAACTGAGCAAAAAAGGGGGGAAAAAAGGATCCTAAGAGGCAGAGGTAAGCAGGGAATGTATTATAGACATGGAAAACAGAGCTCTGTAGTAACTCTGAAATAAAAATAAGAGAGTCCACAGAAACCTAGAAAGTTAATTTATTTGAAGGATTGTAAAGTACTGAATGATGATACAGTGCTAACATTCTAACAGGAGGAGAAGAAGCAAGTATTCCTTCGGAATCTTATGTCTTTAACACTATTGAGGGGGTTAATTAAGTAAAACAGATGTCCTGGAGGTGGACTGATTCTGTTTTGAAGGTTTTAAGAGAGGAAATAGAAGGGAGAGTACAAGAAAGAATACATTAGGAAAGGAGGAAGAAGGAGGTGGAAACTGCTATTTTTCATACTTAGGGAACATGAAAAGAATGCACAAACGTGGAAGAAGAGGTGGAGGGAGTGGGCATTGGATGAACCTCACGAGTTCTTATTGGAAATGGGTAAATGAGGGTTGAACACACAAAGTTTAGTTAAGAGATAGCAAACTCTTGATGAACAGTGAATGACTTCGCTATTCTCAGCAATACAATGATCCAAGACCGTTCTGAAGTGCTTGTTCAGGTTTAGGGGTGCTGGGACTCCAAAATCATGAGATGCGGGTCCTGCCCGCCAAATGAATTTGACCCAAGCCTTCTTTCAGCCAAAGACAAGGTTTATGAGAATATCGATCAGGGGTAGGTGAGATTTAAAGAATTCACCATATTGAACAGATTTTTAAGGAATCTAAGCATTTGTATCACTAATGCAAGCAGGCTAGATTCTTAAGGAATCTGAGCATTTGTATGGCTAATGCAAGCAGGCCAAGTTTTAAGAATCTGAGCACCTTAATGGAGGCCAGATGGACCTTATATATAGGAAGCGAACACACGGGACCTGGACCACGTGGCCAAGGGAGAATGGAGCCTAGATAGGATTAAGGGTGGGAAATGGCGGCTGGGGGTGGGCGGCATAGGGAGGTAAAACAATGGAGGACTAGGCTAGGTTAAGGGTAAAGGAATTGGGAGATTGGGCATAGGTGATAATGAAAGGCCAGTTGACAGGACTATAACCTCAGGCAAACACCAGAGATTTGGCCAAGCGGGCAAATCCAGGGCTTTTCCTTTTTGGGGTCCATATCCCAAAGACATGATCTTTTTCTTTAAGGGGTGATCCCATTCCCATCAGGTTTATGATGAAAAATGCTATCCATCTCCAGAGAAAGAACTAATGGAGTCTGAATGCAGATCTAAGCATATTTTTTCTTTATTTTTCTTGTTTTGTTTTGGTTTTTTGTCTGTGTTTTCTTTCACAACATGATTAACATGGAAATATGTTTTGTATGACTGCACATGTATAACCTATATCAAATTGCTTGCCTTCTCAACGTGGGGGTAGGGGAGGCAAGAGTGAGAGAATTTGGAACTCAATTTTTTAAAACAAATGTCAACAATTGTTTCTGCATGTAATTTGAGGAAAAATAAAATATTAAATTAAAAAAGAAATACATCAAATTCAACAGGGAAACAAGTGGGAAAGGGAGTAGCTTAGAAGGAAGAATAACACTAGGAGGGAATATTTATAAGCACTACAAACATCCTGATCTGGAAAAGGGGATGAAAAGGGGAAGAGCGTTAGAAAAGAATGGGAATCTAAGAGGGTGCTTTAGATTACTTCTTAGAACCATGGTGGTGGGGGGAAGGGAGGTTGAACAAATTATTGTACATAACTGTCAGGGAATATTGTTGTGCTATAAGAAATGATGAAAGAGATGATTTCAGAGAATCATGAACAGTAAGAATGGACACAGAATGAAATGAGCAAGACCAGGAGATTAATTTATACAAGGGAAACAACATTGTAAACAAAAGCAAGTTTGAGAGACTTAAGAAGTCTGATCAAAGAAATGAGCAACTTTGTCTCTGGAGGACCCATGATAAGGCATATTTCACTGTGTGCTGTAAATGTTTAACAACCAGCACTCTAGAATAAAGAATGTATGCATTACATACTTTCTAATTTAATCTTCATCATTAACATTTTCTCTATCACTTTCTTAAGTCTAGTCAATCAACAAAACAACAAATCAAGCCCTGATTTTTAGCATTTGCTAACATTTCTGAATTTCCAAGCTGACAGTGATCACACTGAAAATTTAATAATGGACTCTCCAACCAGGTTCCAATATGTTACCTACTGCATGTTACCTCCCTCTTCACAGAGAGGTAATGGTCATGAGGTAAAGAAAAAGACATGGATTTTTTGACATGGCCATTGGGTGTATTTGTTTTGCTTGATGTTTATTTGTTATAAGGTTTTCTTTTTTCCTTTCCTTTTGTTAATTTGGGGGGTGAAGAATAAGAGAAACTAGAAGGGAGCTAAAAAATGTAATGCCCAAAAAGAAAAAGAGCCACTGATACATTTTAAAAATTCACATGAGAACAGAAGGAAATTCATAAGGAAGACAAGTAGGCCAGTTTTGAAAATAATGTGTAGAATTTATTGTGTACTTATTTTAAAAACAAGCTACGTGAAATAGAAATTTATGGTTTGATAAAGAATCCTTTTTATGTTCTGCTATGTGTACAGAAACGCTCTTTTTTGGGTATTTAAGCTCAAAGGAAAGAATAAAATTTTCAAAATAGTTCAAAGCTTAAAAAGACATTGTAATAAAGTAAAATGAAAGACATTTGATAGCTGTGTGACCCTGGACAAGTTACTTAGCTGTCTGTCTCAGCTTCCTCAACTGTAAAATGGGGATAATAAGAGGACCTACTTCACAGAGTTGTTGTTAGTTTCAAATGAGATAATATTTGGAAAGCACATAGCATACTAAGCACTTAATATATGCTTGTTCCCTTCCTGCTGCCCCCCACCCACATGTTTTGACTCGATAGACTTTGTTACCATGCCTAAAAGACACCTTCTCTGTTCCATTTCTTTCTGTCCCCTTTAATATGTTGTCTTCCCTCCCATTAGGATGTAAGCTCCTTGAGGGCAGGGCCTTTCTGCTTGTATTTCCATCCCCAGCACTTTGCACAGTAGCTAGCACATAGTGCCAGTGCTTGTTGCCTGCCTGCTTTTTTATTTTAATTATATGTATTGAAGTTTATTTTATTGTAGACAAATACAACTATCTTATCCCCAATAATTTCTTCCATTTGTTGAATAAAAAGAAAAGTCCCCCTCACAACTGAAACATTTAATTGCATTTTCTTTCTTTTTTTTAAGCGTACTTTTAAAATGTTGATAGAAATTAATATACTATTATCTTAATAACTAATAATTAATTGTAATCCACTTTTTCATTTTCATCCACACCGTCATTTTCTGTAAAGGCCCAATTCCTGCTATGGTAGGTCAGTCTCTGGAGGGCTCCTAGCCTTCAAGGCACAGGTCAATTTTGTGCAGGACCCCACCAAACCTTAGGAAGGACCCCACCCCAAGAGACCTAATTTCTGTTTAGAGTATAAACAGAATCCGGTCTGGGGGAGCCCTTATTCTGAGGGAAGGAACCCCTGTCCTTGGTCCCGTCCATTAGTGAGTTTAGGATGACCCAGTTCATGAAGGAGAAAACTAGCCAGAGAAGTCCAGATAGAGATGGCTTCCCCTTTCCCAGATTGCTGAGAAGCTGCTGAGTCTCATGATCAAGCCATGTTCTCAGCTGGAGAAGCTGAAGACTTTTAGCCCACCTCCTCATTAAATGTCAACCAAACAAGGTTGATTTTCAGTTTCAGGGGAATTCCCTTTCAGCAGATATTTAAGCATTTCAAGGTCTCCCTTGGGGTCTTCAGTTACTTAGGGAAACCACTGACCAATTCACTGATTGCCAGCTAACGTAATTAATAAACTGATTATTAATTACCCAGAAATTCTATCTCTCAGCATTTTCATTTGTCACAATGTTCAAGTCTTGCATCCAGCTGGAGTCTGCTGGGGTATATGGTATAAGAGGTGAATTCAAATCCTTTTTCTTCCACATTGCCAAAAATTTTTCCCAAATGCGTTTATTAGATAGTTAATCCTTTCTCTAGTTCCGCCCCACCCCCAATGGTTTGTCAAACACTGATCTTTTAAATACATTTGGTTGTATTCTGGTGTACCTATTTCATTGATAAAGTTCCCTTTTGTTGACCTATGAAAAAATCAAAGTGACAACAGCCAGTCCACATTGGATAAAGTGATCCAAGGAAATGAAGAAACAGTTTTCAAAGTATGAAATACAAATTGGTAATAATCACTTGAAAAACATGCTCCACTTCACCAGTAATCAAAGAGCTGCAAGTTCAAATAGCTGTGAGGTATAATCTCACACCTATTAAATTAGCCAAAACATAATTACAAGGAAGCAAGTTCAATGCTGGAAGGTTTCGTTAGTTTGTAAATAGGCATACTTATCCATTGGTGGTAGAATTACAAACTTGTAGAATCATTTTTGGAGAACAATCTGTCGGTACACAGTAAAATTACAAAAACTTAAGCATACACTTTGATCTAATAATTCCATTTTTGAAAGCTGTCAACTCTAAATCTCAGGGATTTGGTGAGCAAGAGCTACAAAATTGTTAGTCATAGGATCGATTAAGCATTAGCTGATTGGAGTCTCCATTTACACTGTATATGTTTTTTATGTACATAGATTTGCATGTTGTCTTCCCAATTAAAATGTGAGCCCCCAGTACAGCACTATCCTTTCTGTCCCCCGTGCTTGCAACATAGGTGTCATCATAGACTTCTCCCTCTTTCCCTCACCCCCTATATCCATCCAGTCAATTACCAAATCCTGTCAATTCTGTCTTCCCAACAGCCCTAGCGTATGATTCCTTCTCTCTTCTGTCCCTATCGTCACCCTGATGCAGACCCTCATAACCTCATACCTGGACTACCGCAACAGCCGGTTGGTTGATCTCCCTGCCTTAGGTGTCTACCACCACATTCTAGTCCATCTTTCACTCAGTTGCCAAAGTGACCTTCTCTGTAACAACCTTCAGGCTGTTGACAAGGCCAGCCTTGTCACAACTTCCAGTGGATCCTTAGTAACTTCAAGATGAAATACAAAATCCTCTATTTGGCTTTTAAAGCCCTTCATAACCTGGTCTCTTCCTACATTTCCAATATTCTTACGTTTTACTTCCTTTTACATTCTCTGCAACCCAATTTATCCTGAATACATCTTGTTTGTACATAGTTGTTTGTATCTTCTCATCCTCTCTCTCCATTAGATTGGGAGCCCCTTCAGAGCAAGGACCTTTTTCTTTTTTAAACCTTTCTTTGACTCTCCAGCTTAGCATAGGGCTTGGCATACAGAAAGTGACAAAGCTTGTGGACTTCTACAAGACCAGTGTTTTTGCTTAAAGTATAAGAATTGCATAGATATATCTGCATGTATGTTTGCAATGGATTTATTTTCACCCTTATTTTTGCAAAATTCTGATAAATGTTTAAGAGAAAACAAAAAAAAAAAAGGGAGGGGAACTCCCTAAGGGCAAAGAAATGTGCCTTTCCTTTCATCCCTAGAATTTAGCACATTGGCACACAATAAATATTTGTTGACTGACTGTGATGACACAGGACAAAATTGATCTGGGTGTTTGCTCTCCCGAGATAGGAGGAACTAAGAATAGAGGTGGCAGGTAATTAGGCTTAGTCTCTAGATACTAGAGATAATTCACAAATGATAGAAGCAGAGTCAAAATGGAAGAGTGAGAGGAAACATTTTTGCCTAGCTTTTTCAACAGACCTCCTCACAACAGCCTAGAAAACACGACAGACTATTTTGATCAGGAAAGGCAAGAAAAAAATCATAGTGAGTCATTTTTCCAGACCAGGGTGGATCAGGAAGATCCTAGAAAAGATAGATAGAAAAAGTATTGGAGTGGAGACTGGCCAGGAGTTCAGTGCAGTGACATCAACAGTAGTGGCAGGATTGAGAGCATTCTAACACCCAGGGATAGAAAGAGAACTGAGATGGAGCACAGGGCAGCAAGCACCAGGGCAGAAAGAAATCCAAGGACATTCCAGAACTAGCACTGGGAACAGGAACCTCTTGCAACTCTGTCACCCACTAGCCAGTCCTGAGTCACAGAGTTAGGGCTAATAGGAGCAGGTGAACCTAAGCATGGGGCCCTAGTTAAGTGCTGAGCACAAAATAAATTCCA
Organism: Phascolarctos cinereus; assembly: GCF_003287225.1. Classification (NCBI taxonomy): domain Eukaryota; kingdom Metazoa; phylum Chordata; class Mammalia; order Diprotodontia; family Phascolarctidae; genus Phascolarctos; species Phascolarctos cinereus. The sequence goes on along the minus strand of NW_027556402.1, from coordinate 198,353,456 downwards.
AAAAATGAGCTGGGTAGTTCTGAATCCAGGGGCAGAGCAGTAACTCAGTTCTAACCTTTAATCTAGCACATAAACCTGAAGAGGAAAAACCACGGTAGGAAAACAAGATCAAAGAGGAACCAACAATTCAGTCACTCTGAACCTGCAGAATCTCCTAGCGGATTAATCCTGACTGAATCCTGTAACAATGTATTGGACTCAACTATACCCAAGTCCACAGACCCTAATCTGGGTCAGGAATTTGCAGAGAACAGAACAGGAAGTAATTAAAGAGAGCTGTCCCTTGATTATACCACTATAAAAACAGCAGAAGCTCAAGCCACCCGCCCTAGCCCTGTCCCAAAGTGAGCAGAGCCCAACACTAACATAAAGCCCAAAGTCAAAAAGTAGCCTGGAAGAAAGAGCAAAAAAAAAAAAAGAAAGAAAAGGAAAGAAAAGAAAAGAAAAGATAAGAAAAGAAAAGAAAAGAAAAGAAAAGAAAAGAAAAGAAAAGAAAAGAAAAGAAAAGAAAAGAAAAGAAAAGAAAAGAAAAGAGAACCTGACCATAAAGAGCTCCTATAGTGAAAGGGAAGCTCAAGGGAAGCTCAAGACACAAACACAAAAGAATACAATGACTTGAAAACATCTACAAGCAAAGCCTTTGAGAAAAATGCAGACTGGACACAAGCTCAATAAGCATTCTTAGAAGAGTTAAAGCAAGAGCTAAAGAAAGATTTTTTTAAAAGAACATAAATGATTTTTAAAATTAAATAAGAGTATTGAAATGTGGGTAAAGAAATGAGAAGTACCCAAGAAAGCATGAAAATAGAATTAACAACCTGGCAAAAGAGGTATAAAACCTTACTAAAGAAAATAACTCCTTAAGAATAAGAATTGGCCAAATGGAAGCCAATGACTCCACAAGACAGCAAGAAATAAAATAAGGTCAAAAGACTGAAAAAAGAGAAGAATATATGGAAAAAAAACAGATGACCTGGAAAAACAGATCTAGGAGAGATCATTTAGGAATAATTGATCTATCTGAAAGCCATGAACAAAAGTGGTAGATATTATATTTCAAGAAATTATAAAGGAAAACTGTTTGGATAGCTTAGAATCAGCCAGCAAAGTAGAAACTGAATGAATCAATGAGACACTTCTTGAAACCTCAAAATGAAAACTTTGAGGAATGCTGTAGCTAAAATCCAGAACTCCTAGGTCAAGGAGAAAATGCAGCAAGCAGCCCCATTCAGATCACACAAGACTTAGCTATAAAAGAACAGAGGGCCCAGAAGTTAAAGGATCTAGGATTACAACAAAAAATAAACTATTTCAAAAACCTCATTATAATTCTACAGGAGAAAATAAATAGACATTTAATGAAATAGAGAACTTTCAAGCATTCCTGATAAAAAAGATGAGAGCTGAACAGAAAATGTGACATTTAAACACAGGACTCAAGAGAAGCATAAAGGTAAATATGAGTGAAAAACTATAAGGAACTAAAAAAAGGTAAAAATGTTATTATTATATGGGAAGATGATACATGCAACCTCTCTGAATTTTATCATCACCAGAAGTCTTAGAAGGAGTCTAATTAGACAGAGAACCTGGGTGTGATTCTGTTGTATTTGGAATTCCCTAGGAGAGGGAGAAGAAGAATGGGTAGAATTACCTCCCATAAGTGGGGCATACAAGGAAGACTTTATATAATGGAAGGGGCAATGGGAGGGGGAGCAGGCAACACTTGCACTGATTCAAGGAAGGAAGAAAATACATACACATAAAGCTGGATACAGAAATTTATTTTGCCTAATAGGGTAGTAGGAGGGAAAGGAATTAAGAGAAACGTGGTGGGGGATAAAATAAGAGAGGGGGTGGTTTAAGGAACCAGTGGTCAGAAGCAAAACAGACTCTTAAAGAGGAGACAGGATAAAAATAAGGATAAACATACAATTGGAATGAGTTTATTTTTCCTGTCTTTTCAATGGGGAGGGAGAGAGAGAGAATTGGAACTAAAAATAAAATAAAACTGAATTTTTAATGTTAATAATCAGATCAAGCTTTTTTTAAAAAAATAGGGAACTCATATGTGGCACCTGCTCCATGGCTACATCTCAAGATAGCTGTGATTAAGGCATACCTGAAAGATATCTCAGAAATTGGATGTGCACTTGGCTCTGATTTTGGCTTTTTGTCAAGAGGCACTGGCCCTTAGAGTGTTCAGCTTAGTGTCTGAAGTGTCTTTCTGGCTCTAGGCCCTATGCTTTTGCCTGTGGCCCCATTGTTTCCAGAACCAGAGGGGAAGCATAGTATACTATTGCTCAGCAGCTATGAAATCTAATAAAGTGTTCCACTAAGGAAAAAGATATGTCCTATTCCATGCTGGCACAGAAATATGGGAAGGAATTAGAAATTGATTAAATAGAAGAGGGGTAAAAAGAATTTTCTAACAACTAAAGCTGCCCAACAATGAAACAGGATATCTTGTTAAGTTGTGAAGCAAAATAGTAGTCTGTACTTTGGAAACGAAAATTAAAAACAGTACTAATCTTTGAAAAGCTTAAAATCTACTAAAGCCAAATAATCTAACAAAATAATAAAGTTAAGATGATGTGAGTGTATAAATTCAAGGAGCCCTTATTAACCCAATAAAGATACTCTTTCTACACTTTCAGTTGCTATTGTTGGAAAAAAAATGTCATGACAATTAATCTTACCAATGCAAGACTGGTTCTTGGGAAAACAATATGTAAGGTACATAGTACTCCTAGTCACAATGACTAGACCTATACTCAAAGCCTCAATAACTTGGTAGGACTTTTCAGAGCTTGGAATCTACTGGTAAAGTCTTCAAGTTCCCAGAGTCACCTCTAACCTATCAATCAAGCAACAACTATTTACTATGCATATACTACGTGCCAGGCACTATGTTGGGCCCTGGAGAGACAAGGACAAAAACAAAACAGTTCCTGTCCTCAAGGAAATAATAATCTAGATGGGAGAGATCATATGCTTATGTGCAAATATAATCCCATAAGTGGGGCATACAAGGAAGACTTTATACAATGAAAAGGGCAGTGTTAATAGATACAAGATATAATAAATACAAGATAATTGTTTTTAGTGGGACTGGGGGAGGTACTAGCAGCTGGGTGAATCAGGAAAGGTTTCCTGTTGAATGTGGTACTGGAGCTGAGTCTTGAAAACTAGGAAGTCTCTAAGAGGTAGAGGAGAGAAAGGAGTTATCAATGACGTCTTAGTTACCAACAGCACTTTGTCAATTCTCATTCCCTTCAACCAATCTACAACCTTTGACATTGCTGATCACCCTCTCCTCCTTGGTACTCTCCTTCTCTCTAGATTTTCAGGACACCACTCTCTCCTAGTTCTCCTCCTACCTGACTGTAATTTCTCAGTCTCCTTTGCTGGATCCCAGAACATATCCTCTAACTATAGGTGTCCTACTAGATTCTGTCCCAGGCTACCTTCTATTCTTCCTTTATACTACTTCATTTGATGATCTCATCAGCTCCCATGGATTTAATCACCATCTTTATGCTAATGGTTCTCAAATCTACTTATCCTGACCAAACCTCTCTGTATGACCTATTGCCTTTCAGATGACCAGTAAACATCTTAAAGTTGACCTGTCCAAAATAGAATTCATTGTCTTTCCACTAAACTCTATCTCCCTCCTATCTTTCCTATTAATGCAGAAGGCAATATCATCCTCTCTGTCCCTTAGGCTCACAATTTAGGTATCATCCTCAACTTTTCACCATCTCTCACCATCCTATATCCAATGTGTTGCTAAGGCCCATAATTTCACCTTTATATCATGTCTTCAATATGCCCCCTTCTCCTCTCTAACACTGCTACCACTCTGTTACAGGTCCTCATTATGTCATGCTTGGACTACTGCAACAGCTTGCTGGTGGATCTGCCTGTCTCAAGTCTCTCCCCATTCCAATTTACCTTTCATTCAGCTACCTTCATTCCTAAAGTTCAAGTCCAACCACGTCACTACCTTATTCAATAAACTCGAGTAGCTCCCTATTGCCTCCAGGATCAAATACAAAATGTGCTGCTTTGACCCTCCATAACCTAGTACCCTCCTGCCTTTCTAGTCTTCTTACACCCACAAAGAAAACAACTGCCTTCCAAACACAAAACAATGTGGCAGATGGAAAAAGGGGGATTTAGTCACTCTTTAGGATCATAAGTAAGAGTTTATATTAAAGGTTTCTCATAAATGCAAAATAAGGCAAAAAGATAAAAAAGGAAGTTGAAAATTACTGAGAAGCCTTGCTATAAACTATGTTATCACTCTTTATACACCAATTTCACATTGAGTCATTACTTGTTATTATACAGATAGTCAGGGTGATATACTGGAAAGAATACCATATTTGGAGTCAGAAGACCTGGGATTCAATTCCAGGTGACACTTAATTATTATGTTTTGTTATTCTGAGCTTTACAAACACTAAAAAACACAAACATTTCTATATAAAAAGAACCCCAAAAAAGGATTAAATACACAACTGAGAATGTCTATTACAACCAGCTTGTATTTTAAAAATATGTATAATAAATTGAATAGTTTCAAAGCTGTCCTACTTTGATGACAATCATTTCTTTTCTTCTTTTTTATATCAACACCAAGCTACCACTCCCATTCAATTACCCCTCAAAAACATTTTAAAAACTCTTCCTTGTAACAAATAATCATGACTAAATAAAACAAACCTACATATTAGTTGTGTCACAAGTTATACGTTTCATTCTGCACCTCTAATACATCTTCATCAGGAGACTGACAGCATGCTTTATCATTGCTCTTCTTGAGTCATGGCAAGTCATGGCATTGATCAGCGATTAAGTTTTTCAAGCCTGTTTTTATTTACAATGTTGTTATCCCTGTTCAAATTGTTTTCCTGGTTCTGCTCATTTCACTGTACTCATTTCAAAGGCAAGAATGAAACATCATTTCATAGAACATTTGGTCATTTACTAAAAAAAATTTACAAGAATACCACTATGAAATTCACTTCAGATTATGTATCAACATCTATTGTAGAGCACGAAGAAAAATTTCAGCAAAAGTCAATAGAGAATCTTTAAATTAAATAATAATATACTTTGAAAAGGTTTGGGGAGAAAGATAATGAGTTCAGTTTTGAACACATTGAGTTGAAGATGTCTATGGGACATCGTTGACACAGAATATTCAGTAGATAGTTGGAAATTCCCTTAATGACCATAAACTCCTCTCAGAAACAAGATCCATTTTTTAATAACAATATTGTACTAGTGTTGTATAGCTCTGGGTCATGGTACACTATATCTTTGAAGAATTAAAAACATAGAGGGGCAGAACCAAGAACTGAAAGCAGTGAATTGCTTGAGTTCTCCCCCAAATCCCTCCAAATACCTATAAAAGTGGCTCTAAACAAATTCTAGAGCAGCAGAATCCACAAAAAGAGAGCGAAACAAACTTCCAGCCCAAGACAACCCGGATGGTTGATTGGAAAGGTCTATTGCACCAGGCTGGGAGAGGAACGCAGTTCAGCATGGGCATTCAGGCAAAGGCCAGGCTTCAGTGAACCTAAAGCTGGCCTCAGAAGACTGAATCACGGCAGTTGTGGCAGTTTCTAGACTTCTCAACCCCAAAATGCCAAAGACAACTTAGAAGGTCAGTGGGAAAGGCCTGTCATCACAGTGAAAGAGAAGCTCAGTCCCAGTCCCAGTCCCAGTGCAACCCTGGGGCATTGGCTGCGTCCAGAGCTCTCAGCCTACAGACCACGGAGAAACTGAGAGGCTGATCAGAGGGGGATTGCAGGGATCTCTTTGCTGGTGCTGAGGTAGGATTCTTTTGCTTTGCCTGTGCTTGTATCTGGATCACAGTTCTGGGTGGTGGTCCTGGGAGGAGAAGGAGCACTGGCGTGGTGGAGCTTATAGTGACAGTGCAGAGAGAATTCTCCTTACAGTTCCAAGGCAGAAAAGACTGCTTGTGATCACTTACGGACCAGGACACAGGCCAGGAAAGGGAGTAAACACCTCACCCTTGATCATACCACCTTGGAAGAGCTTGAAATTTACAGGTCCCTGGAAGTATCTCTGAAAACAGCTGCACAAAACCCCTGAAGATTGGGACAGTACATTCTCCACACTGGAACCAGACCCTTACCTTAATAAAGAGTTTAAAACTCAAGTAATTGCCTGAGAACATGAGCAAACTGCACAAAAAAGTCAGACCATAGAACCTTTCTTTGGTGATAAAGAAGATCAAAACATAGGACGAGAATAAAACAACAAAGTCAAAGCCTCCAAGAAAAATATGAATCAGTTCCAGGCCTTGGAAGAGCTCAAAAAGGATTCTGAGAAGCAAGTAAGAGAAGTAGAGGAAAAACTGGGAAGAGAAATGAGAGTGATGCAAGAAAATCATGAAAAACAAGTCAACAGCTTGCTAAAGGAGACCCAAAAAAGTACTGAAGAAAATAACACCTTAAAAAATAGCCTAACCCAAATGGCAAAAGAGGTCCAAAGAGCCAATGAGGAGAATGCCTTAAAAAGCAAAACTGGCCAGATGGAAAAGGAAGTCCAAAAGCTCACTGAAGAAAACACTTCCTTAAAAATTAGAATGGAGCAAATGGAAGCTAATGACTTTATGAGAGATTAAGACATTGTAAAACAAAACCAAAAGAATAAAAAAATAGAAGACAACGTGAAATATCTCACTGGAAAAACAACTGACCTGGAAAATAGATCCAGGAGAGATAATTTAAAAATTATTGGACTATCTGAAAAGCCAGGATCAAAAACAGAGCCTAGACATCATCTTTCAAGAAATTATCAAGGTAAACTGCCCTGATATTCTAGAACCAATGGGCAAAATAGAAATTGAAAGAATCCACTGATTACCTCCAGAATGAGATCCCCAAAGGAAAACTCCTAGAAATACTGTAGCCAAATTCCAGAGTTCCCAGGTCAAGGAAATATTGCAAGCAGCCAGGAAGAAACAATTCAAGCATTGTGGAAACACAATCAGGATAACACAAGATTTAGCAACATTAAGGGACTGGAGGGCTTAGAAGATAATATTCCGAAGGGCAAAGGAGATAGGATTACAACCAAGAATCACCTATGCAGAAAAACTGAGCATAATCCTTCAGGGGAAAAAATGGATATTTAGTGAAATACAGGATTTTCAAGCATTCTTGATGAAAAGACCAGAGCTGAATAGAAAATTTGACTTTCAAATACAAAACTCAAGAGAAGCATGAAGAAGTAAACAGGAAGAAGAAATCATAAGGGACTTATTAAGGTTGAACTGTTTATATTCCTACATGGAAAGATGATATTTGTAACTCATGAGACCTTTCTCAGTATTAGGGTAGTTGGAGGGAAAAAATTATATGGATGGATGGATAGATAGATAGATAGATAGATAGATAGATAGATAGATAGATAGACGGCACAGGTTGAGTTGAAGATGAAGGGGTGATATCTGGAGAATAAAATTAAGGGGTGAGAGAGGATTACATTGGGAGAAGGAGAAAGGGAGAGGTAGAATGGGGTAAATTATCTCATGTAAAACACACAAGAAAAGGCTTTTAAAGTAGAGGGGAAGTGGTGGAAGGTGAGATGGAATGAGTGAATCTTATTCTCATCAGATTTGGCTTAAGGAGGGAATGTCATACACACTCAATTGGGAATGGAAATCTATCTTACCCTACAGGAAAATAGGGAGGAAGGGTATAAGGGGGGGGGAGATAATAAAGGAGAGGGCAGATCAGGGGAGGGGTAATCAGAAGCAAACACTTCTGAGGAGGGACACGGTCAAAAGAGAGAATAGAATAAACAAGGGGAGGGATAGGATGAAGGGAAATATAGTTAGTTTTCCACAATATGACTATTACGGAAGTATTTTGCATGACTACACATGTATAACCTTTATTGAGTTGCTTGCCTGCTCAATGAGGGTGGGTGGGGAGGGAGAAAGGGAGAAAATTTGGAATCCAAAGTTTTAAAAACAAATGTTAAAAATGTTTTCACATGCAACTGGGAAATAAGATATACAGCCAATGGGGTATAGAAATCTATCCTGCCCTACAGGAAAACAGAAGAGAAAGAGGATAAGAGAAAGGGGGAGGAGACAGAAGGGAGGGCAGATTAGGGGAAGGAGTATTCAGAATGCACATCACCTTAGGGTGGTGAGAGGGACAAGATGGGGAAAAAATTTGAACTCAAAATCTTGTGGAAGTGAATGCTGAAAATTAAAAATAAATAAAATTTTTTAAAAAAGAATTAAAAATATAACCAAAACAGAAATCACCTTCTTTCCCTCCCCCAGTCCTCCTTTCTTCTGCACTTTCCTATTATTGTCAGGTGTACCACAAGCCCCCCAGGTACCCAAGCTAATAGACTCATTGTCATCCTTGACTCCCCACTCACACTCATGTAACATATCCAATCTGTTGTCAGATGTTACCATTTCTACCTTCAAACCGTCTCTCATATACTTCCTCCTTGTTTCTATTCATACAGTCACTACCTTTGAAAAGATCCTCACTACCTCTCACCTTGACTACTTCAATAGGTCTCCCTGCTTCAAGTCTCTTCCCACTGTAATTCATCCTCCATTCATCTAACCGAAAGTGCCTTTTCCTAAAGTGTGGGTCTCACTGTGTCATTCCCTCACTCAGTAAACTTCAGTGGTTTATTATATTATCTTATATTATGTTATCTCTAGGATCAAATACAAAATACTTTGTTTGGCATTTAAAGACCTTAACAACTTGCCCCTTCTTACCTTTCCAGTATTCTTTATGTCTCTCCACATACTCCACAACATAACTACACTATTGTACATGTGGCAGCAGGGTGGTGCAGTGGACAGAGTGCTGGGACTGGAATCAGAAAGACACCTGAGTTCAAATCCAGTTTCAGACAGTTACTAGCTGTGTGATTCTGGCAAGTCACTTAACGTGTATATGACTCAGTTTCCCCAACTGTAAAATGGGGATGAAAATAAAGACCTCTTCCAGGTATATTGTAAAGATAAAATGAAATAATATTTATAAAGCACAGCATAGTGCCTGGCACATAACAGGCACTTAACAAATGCTTATTTCCTTCCTTTCTTTTTGTTGTTCCTCACACATTTCACTCCATCTCCTCCATGCCTTTTCACTGGCTTTCCCCCACACCTGGAAACCTCTTCCTCCTAATTTCCACCTCCAGGCTTCCTTTGCTTTCTTTAAGACTCAAGCCTACGACGAAATTAAAGGCATCTATAGTCACATGAAAAAATGCTCTAAATCGTTATTGATTAGAGAAATGCAAATCAAAACAACTCTGAGGTACCACATCACACCTATCAGATTGGCCAAGATGACAAAACAGGAAAATGATCAATGTTGGAGAAGATGTGGGGAAATCGGAACATAAACGCATTGTTGGTGGAGCTGTGAAATGATCCAACCATTTTGGAGAGTAATTTGGAACTATGCCCAAAGGGCTATAAAAATGTGTTATACCCTTTGACCCAGCAATAGCACTTTGAGGGTTATATCCCAAAGATATCTACAAATGGGAAAAAGACCCACGTGAACAAAAATATTCATAGTAGCTCTTTTTGTGGTAGCAAAGAATTGGAAATTGAGAGGATGCCCATCAATTGCGGAATGGCTGAGCAAGTTGTGTATATGAATGTAATGGAATACTATTGTGCTATAAGAAATGATGAACAGACTGACTTCACAAAAACCTGGAAAGACTTGTATGGTCTTTTGCTGAGTGAAGTGAGCAGAACCAAAAGAACGTTGTACACAATAACAGTCATGTTGTGCAATGACTAATATTGATAAACTTAACCCTTCCCAGCAATACAAGGATCTAAGACATCTCCAGAGTCTCGTGATGGAAAATGCTATCCACATCCACATATGGAAGTTGAATTGCTATTTTTTTTTCTCTTTTGTTGAGTTTTGTTTCCTCTTTCTGGTGGTTCCTCCTATTGGTTCTAATTCTTACTTACACCACCACTAATGTGAAAATATGTTTAATAGGAATGTATATGTATAGCCTATATTAGATTGTGTGCCATTTTGGGGAAGGTGATGGGGAGGAAGGGGAAGAAAAATTTTAAGCTCAAAAGCATATGGAAGTGATTGTTGATAAATCAAAATAAATTAATAAAAAAAATTTTAAAAAAGACTCAAGTCAATCCTACCTACAAGAGCCCTTTCCCAGTCTTCCTCCTCCTCCCCACCACCCACACCATCAACTCTTATCTCCCACTACTAGTGTCTTCCCTCTGAGACTACTTTCATTTACCCTTTATATTTCTTGTGTGCAGTTTGCCTGTTATCTCCTCCATAAGAAAGTAAACTGTTTGTGGACAGGGAATGTTATTATCTTTCTTTGAATGCCCAGTGCCTGGCACATAGCAAATGCTTAATAAACACTTGTTAACTGACTGATTAATATGATACAAGGAAAAATAATTGTCCTTAACCTTAAATATAACTTTGAGCCTATGGAAATGCTGAGTTTCTGAACAAGCACATGGTAAACATATAATGATTAGAGTTGATTAATTACAGTTCATTTTTTTTCCAACATGTATCTATCCATCTTCTTTTAAACCTCAGCAACATCCCTAAAAGTCAACAAGATGAAAATCAATTTATGATTAGCAGCAGTTTATACCCTGGAAGAAGTCTCACCCTTCTGAGGATACTCAAAATAAAATGACTAAAAATCAAGACTGAAGTAATTTGCTTCATTAATTCAATTCAACAGACATCACTGAATTTATTACTTAGTAAAACATAAGTAATTAGGAAAGGTAAAGTGTGATATAATGGGAAAACTACTAGTTTAGAATCAAAGGAGCTGGGTTCAAGTACTACGCAACTACTTATGTGACTTTATATAAGACATTTCAGCTCACTGAGCCTCAATTCCTCACCTAAAGAAGGAGGAGGTTAGACCAGATTACCTTTAGTTCCCTCAAAGCTCTAAATCTACTATCAATCCACAAATGAAAATATTTAGCTTTTGACACCTACTAAGCAAGTACCATTAATGACAGAATAAGTATTTATAGTGGCCTCCCAGTGAAATCAAACATTTATTCATTAGATGTTCATCTAGGCCCTACCACAGAAAATGTACTATGCTAAGATAGCTAGTGGCAGGACAGGTCTGATTAAGAAAGGTAAAGACCAGGAGTCAAGGAAGATTTCAATTCAATTCAATAAACACTTATTAAGTGCTTAATATGTGCCAGGCACTGTGCTAAGTGCTGGGGATACAAATAAAAGAAAGATACTCCCTGTCCTCAAGGAGCTTACAGTCTAATGGGGGAATACAATACATAAAAGGAAGCAGGAAGAGACAAGACATAAGGATACTGGGGGAACACAGGGTGGGGGGCAGTTTGTTTCATGGAGTTCAGGCCAATCAGAACTGCAAGATGGAAAGTAGAGTGATCTAGAAAGTAAAAGTCCCACTCTATATAAAGGAGAGTTCTGGGTGGAGTTAAGTGTTCCACCCTCCAATCCTACAATCAGAGAGGAGAGGAGGCTGATAGAGTTGGGAAGGCAACAAAACATGTCGTTCCTAACTTCCCAAAATGTCCTCTTCTTTTCCTATCCATATTCTACCAATCCTTCAAGAATCATTTCAAGGCCTTTCTCCACAATGCCACCTCTAACAACTTTAACCCATACTATTTTCTTGCTTTCCTAACCTCCCTTAAGTACCTTTGTTTGTACTACACATTTGATTCCATTCTGTTTTCTCTACATCTTGTCTCATCAAGCAAATTGTGATATTTTTGAAAGAAATTGCAAGAACAGTGTCAGGAAGGTCAAATTCCAGAGTGAGTTGTAACTAACAAATGTTGATAAAGTTGAATAAAGACAAAGAAGGATTTTTAAAGCTATGTTCTGAGTAAGAAAAATGAAGAAAGATGGATTCAGAAAAGTATGAGAAAACCTGTATGAGCTGATGAAGAATAAAGCAGAATAAAGAGAACAATACATAAATAACCACAATAATGTAAATGAAAATCACACTGAAAGACAGCCAAACTCTGTAATGACCAATCTTGGCCTTGGGGAAAGGATGAAATAGACATCCTCCCTCTTGGTTTTGCTTAACTGTTTTTTTTTTTCTATATTAGGCTTCAACGGTAGCTTCAATGCTATCAGAAAAGGAATATGAAGTTAAAACAAAAAAGCAGCAATTATGCTTTTTTATGGTTGGGGTCTTTTTGTGAGGCAATTGGGGTTAAGTGACTTGCTCAAAGTCACACAGCTAGTGAGTGTTACGTGTCTGAGGCCAGATCTGAACACAGGTCCTCTTGACTCCAGGGCCAGTGCTTTACCCACTGTGCCACCTAGCTGCCCCTCAATTATCCTTTTTTAACTGAGCGAATTTAAAATGACTAAATGTAACAGAGGTAAATGGTTTCTAGCCTTTTCAGTATAAGAATCCCTTTCAAATTTTCAAGAAAATTTTCAGATCCACTAAATAGTAGTAGTAGTAGTAGTAGTAGTAATACTATTAGTACTATTAGTATCAGTTGATTAAGGAAATATAGATGATAAAATGTTACAGATGAATTTAGTAATATTTTAAAATTAATGTGTTTTATTAATTATAATAGAATCTATATACATGAAGAATAGCAATACATGGATTGTGGAACACTTAAGTCTACAGAGGTAAATTTGTTTATTTACTATGGTGAATCCTTAAATGAAACGACTGATGCTATTTCACACCATTTAACTTCATGCTCTCATTCTTGTGACATGAGCAGCCAACCCACTTTTCCAGTCACACATATCCTAGATGGTATCTTTTGTGACATTTCTCAAGATTCATTGTTCATAATATTTTTAGTCTTCTTATGCCCACTATATATTTTTCTCTTGACCTTTGGGTCACTAGCAATTCTGGTTTTGCTGACATGATACTCTATGATTCACAACCATTTCATATTATTAGGGAATATTGGTGTTAAAAGATTTTTTTTTAAACAAGGAGTATCTTGGACTCACTGAAAATGCTATTAAATTTCCTAAATGTGTTACAGCCCCAAGGCCTAACTCACTGCAAATCAGCAAGTCCGATCTAAAATACCCATATTATGGCCAACTTAATGAACTGCCAATCCAATCACATAAAATAATAATACCTGGTTCATGAAGTGTTTTACACATATTACCTCGTTTGAGCTTCAGAACAACCCTATTAGTGAGTAGCGATGAAGCTCATTGAGAAAACATTATAGTGTTCCAGGGTTTGGTACAATTAGTACAATATCATCTAGAAAGAGGAAAAACTAAAGAACTTTGTTTTATACAAGGAATTCCTTCTTCCATTTAAACATTATTCAGGACCTCCTCTGACTATTGAACACGTCTGACAAGCATGTTTCTCCCTGTCTTATTATGCTTTGAGTGACATTAGTACTTAAAATAGTTAAGCAACATCTGAGGCTGTATCTATCAAGAAATCTTAGTATTATTGCTACAGAAATGATAAGCACCATAGCTAGGGACAGCAACTCCTAAGACCTGCAAAAGAAAAGCAGATAAGACACTCACTACATTTCAGTTACACTCAGAAGCCATGGTAACAGGTAAAGATACTGGGGATATGTAAAGAGGAAGAAGGTTTGTAATTATTGCCAGTATATTTAGCCAAGTTGGTCTTTTTGGCCTTTTAAACTTTTATACTTATGGGCTGTTTAGATTACTCACAGTACAAGAATAAGTCTCAAATAAGCACCTGCTACTCAGAAAAGGTCAGTTAGTAAATATTTATTAAGCACCTACTATGTTCTAGCCACCATGTAAAGTACTAGGGATACAAAGAAAGGCAAAGGACACTCCCTGCTTTCAAGGAGCTCATACTCTAATGGGAACAACAACATGCAGGCAACTACACATAAACAAGATAGATATATTACTGAATAGGTTGGAGACAATAAGGAGCATTTAAAGAAAGGAGAATCAAGAAAGGCTTCTTGTGGAATCCAAAGAATTTAGTAAGTGGAAATGAGGAAAGAGAATTCTAGGCATGAAAGGCAACCAGTGAAAATGGCCAGAAGTAAAGAAATGGAATATCTTTTTCAGAGAAGAGCAAAGAAACTAGTAACACTGGATCAAAGACTATACGATGGGTGGAGTGGTATAAGGTGCACGACTGCAAAGTTAGAGGGGGTAGATTATGAAAGACTTTAATAGTCCAGCAGAGGATTTTATGTGACTGGGAACCACTGGAGTTTATTGACTAGGGGGACATGGTCAGACCTGTGCTTTAGGAAGATCACTTTGACAGCTGAGTGGAGGAGGAATTAAAGTGGGGAGAAACTTGAAGCAGGGAGACCAACATGCAGGCTACTGTAATAGTACAAGTGTGAGGTGACAGGGACCTGAACCAGGGTATTAGCAATTTAAGAGAAGACAACAGGGCATATGTGAGTGCTATTACAACCATAAAAATCAATGTATTGGCAATAGATTGGATATGGTGGGTGAGAGTGAGTGAAGAGTACAGGATGACTCCTACGTTGTGAGTCTGGGAGAATGGTGGTACCCTCAATAGTAATATGGAAGTCAGGAAGAAGGGATCGTTTGAGGGAAAAGATAATGGGTTGTTTTGGACATGTTGAGTTTAAGATGTGTAAGGAACATCCAGTTTGATAGGTATAATAGGCAGCTAGAGATGAGAAACTAGGGGTCAGAAGAGAGGTGAGGGCTGGATAAGTAGATTTGTGAATCATCTGCATAGGGCTAATAACTGAATCCATGGGAGCTGATGAGGTCATCGAGAGAAATAATATAGGAGAAAGAAAAGGGCCCAGGACAGAACCCTTTGGAAAATCCCCAGTTAGCAGGCTCCTGTACTGTTTATATTTCTTGAAGAGAAATTTCTCAAAATGTGCCTATGTGTTTTGTTTGGTATGCTGATAGCAGAAAAACAGTCAGGAAGAGTGTGTCTACCTCCCTTCCCTAGACATATGGTGTCCTATAGTGGTGCTCAGTACTCTCCCCAATTGGCTAGGCTAGGACATTGTTCTAGTTAGGGCTTAGTCTTTGATGAAAGAAGGTCTTTCAGAGACTATTTCAGCTACATTTGTGATACAACAGGTATTCTACAATGTCTACATATATTTTAATGGTTTGTTCTGAGAGACAGATTTATGAAATGATATAAGATTCTCTTAACATATGAATGGGCAATGTTTTGATGGAAGAAAGCCTTTAAGACTCTTCTACCTATATGAAGCCAAATGTTTTATTTTAATAAATAATAAACATAGAGATTTTTATATCCTTTTCACCTCTCAGTTAGTTGTGTGACCATGAAATGTGATCTACTACTGAAAATTATCTGCAAAAGTCTGTCTATTCTCTTCTCATATTTTCATCAGATACCCAAGATACATACACTGTAGACATATGAGGCAGTAGTTGATGATGTATTCAGAGCTACCTTTCTGATAAAAAAGATACCATAGGTGATCTTTCCCATTCTTTACATCTTACCCAGTTTGTAATATCTTGAAAATCTCCATATTAACATTGTGCTGCTTCCAGAACATATTTCTTCTGCATGTATTTAACTAGATCCAGTCACTCTGTCATTTTTAGCTACCCAGATATTAGAATCAAAATGTGGGAGGTTCCAATGTCTTCTGTGATAAAAACTGATAACTAGAGAAATGCTAGAAATCTGTTCCATTTTATGTCTATATATCATCTTTATTTCATTTTTACCTATCCATACTTTGAGAATAATATGACTTAGTTGAATCTCATGCCAAGTGTTTTCTTCTCCAAAAGCTTTTCACTATTTTGTGAGGAGATATTGATTGGCACCATCTATTATGAAGTATAGCGTTTTGAATATAATCTTGTATTCTAAACTTGTAATATGGTGGTTGCCATGTCTTCCTGTCAAAAAGGCCAGATGCTTTTTTTGCTGATATGATTTCTAGTATATTTTGGCTTCATTGTGGAAACTTTTGTCACTTATACATCTCACTAAAAATGGTGACAATCAGGGTCAACATTATACTCACTTCCTATTATTTAGAGTTAACAGCTTGCTTACACAGACCAAGCTGTATCTCCCGAAATTGCACACATTATCATTCTCTCTTTTGTTATTATTTTCTTTTTATTTGGTATTGATTTTGATTTTTCTTTAACCAGTTGTGGAACATTAGAGTCATCTTAGTGAAATTTTGAAGGCAAGATGCCAAAAGAGAAGATAGAGGTGCAAATATTATCTCAATTTTCCAAAAAGTAGAAAGGTTGACTTTTGGGGACAAAAGCATACTGTAGTTAAAGTTAAACCCTGGCCAACTTTTAGAACAAACTACTAAACAAATAGTTGGTGAGCATTTGGAAAATAATAGAGAAATCACTAGAAGCCAATATTCATTCATTGACAATAAGAAATGAGAAATATCAATTCCTATTGACATGTCATGGCAGCATTTCATATGAAAAAGATCTGAAGAATTTTTAGGTAACAATAAATTTGATATGAGCCAACAATGTATATAATTACTTGAAAAGATAATGCTGCACTAATAGAAACAGAGTATAAAGATAATTGAAATAATAGTCCTTCTGTTCTCTAGAATATTCAGACTAAATCTGGAACAACATCTTCACTTCTGGGCACCATACTTTAAAAGGGAAGCTGACAAACTAGAGTTACTCTAGAGGAGGGTAAATAAGGTAATGGGTCAATAGACCATGTCACATGAGGACTGGTTAAAGGAACTGTGGCTATTTAGTCTAGAGTTGATAACACCTAGACATAACATGAGGGCTCTCTTAAAAATCATTCATTCATTCATTTATTAAGTATTTACTAAGGACATATTATTTGTGGGCCGTGCATTGTACAAGGTGATGAGTAAGATATACATATAAATAAGGCATTGTTGCTGCCCTCAAGGAAATAAGAAATACATAAGATAACATCATGAAAATTAGAAGTAATGTCATATATTATATGATAAGATATTACATAAGTACATAAGAGAAATACAAACTCCTATTTGATCAGATGAGGGAAAAATTCTTCCCATATGGGAGAAGCGGCAAAGATTTTACTATAAAAGTGGCATTAGAGTTGGGCCTTGAAGGCTGGTAAAATGTCAAAATATGATAATGATAGAAAACGCCCTTCAGGTGCAGGGGAAGCAGGTACAAAGGCCCAGAGACATGAAATGAGGGAATATGTTTGGGGGGCTCTGAGTGAGTAATCCACTTTGGCTAGAACAGAGAATACATGAGAAAGCATAGTAGAAGGCAATGCTGGAAAAGAAGGACGGGCCCAAATTGTGGAGGCCTTAGGCGTCAGTCAGTCTAAGACATCTGATCTCAATTCAGTAGGCAATAGAGAACAACTGAAGGTTGGAAGGTTGGAAAGTTGGAAGTACTATCAACACAGAGGACAAAATAGTAACCTATTCTGGGCTGTTGTAGAAAGTGATATAGATAGAATTTAGAAGAATGGAGGTTTACATACAACAGAAAAAGAGCCTTTTCACAATAGTAGTGAAATGGAAACATTCAGGCAGAAGCTGGATGACCATTTGGCAGGTATGTAAGAGAAGGGATTCCTGCACTGGTTAGGAGGTTAAACCTAAGGTTCCTTCCACTATAATTCTGAACTTCCAGAGCACAGACTATGTAAGATAAGATGTCTTTTGTGTCTCCCCCACCCCATAACCCTAAGCTAAAAGCTGGGCACACAATAGGTTCCCAATAAATTTTTAATTGAATAAGCAGGTGATTCCCTTTCAAACTTAGTTAAATGTTCTTTTGTTCAAGCAGAAAAATGGCTTGCAAAAGTGGCCTACAAGGTGATGAGTAAGTCACTGTTGACTAGAGATGGTGCTGGAAAAGTTTATAGTCTGGTCAAAATCAGAAGTACAAGATGTGCTGTTGTCTTAACTGAGATTCCAATACAGAGCTAAAAGAGCCAGGGTTGTTTTTTCAGTGACCATTCCTGGAAAGTCACCAATTGTAGTTTTAGGGCACTGCTATTATCAATGAAATCATGGACTACATGAAATCTCATTTGATGAGAAGGACAAGAGTATTAAGCAGCCATTATCCGGGGAGCAACTCCAGTGGAGTAAGAGGCAGCCATTCCAACCAACTACTGACCAACTGCTATCCATAGTGCAGGCAAGCAAGTCTAGCTGAAGCATCAAGGCACCCCAGTGGAAGGAGAGGAAGTGGCATGTGTGAGGCAAGTTAAACCACTGCCACCACTTTGAACACTACCTCCCCTTAGACTTCAGTAAAGGAAACCCAGGCCCTGAGCCTAAGAGTCCTGGAAATAATAGCACTGCCCTCAAAACACCAGCCCTCCTTCTAGACTGCAGCCAGCATCCTCAGTTTGGGGAGGAGAGAACTGGCAACTCTTTCTCCAAGAGCTGAAGTTAGAAAAAGAAATTTTTCACCACCAAAGACCTTAAGGATTGTCAAATGGTTCAGCATCAGCAATGAATACTGTCTTATCAGTGGAAATAACATTAAAGAAAATGTATTACCATCTCCTCTGAGGTCTTTAGATCTGACTTGCAGCTGAAACCTCCTCCAGGTATTATCTCCCTCTGCTAGAATGTGAGTTCCAAGAGAACAGACACTGTCTTGCTTTTCTATTTGTATTCCACACATTTAACATAGTACTTTGCGTGTTGCAAGCAAATTAATAAATGCCCTTTCATTCATTCAATTGTTTTTGTAGGGGTTTTTTTGTGTGTGGTTTTAAAATATGTGGAAAATCTTTTGCTGGTGCTGAACCTCCCTAGTTGCAGTGAGTAGAGACTTCAGCTAGAAAAACAGGACACAGCCAAGGGAGGAGGAAATGCGAAATAGCATCATCATTAATCAGGCACTAATATTACAGAATATTCATTATCACCCATAATCAAGGAGCTCCCTTAAGGCCACAACTGAAGATACAGATATTGAAACATGAATACTGGCAAAATTACCAGGAGAACTAAAATAGAATATATGCTAGGGCAGATTTATATTCACTACAGAGTGAGTACCTCCAAAGAACTACGATGTTAATACTGCACTTTGGTCATCTTTTAACGCTGTAAAATAACAAGGGCTTCCTAAGGATGCTTTGTTTTTTCAATGAGAATTCCCACAAGATGACAGAAGACAGAGATGCCAGGGCAGCTTGGTGTGCATTTGGATTGGCTCCCTGGTGCCTTATCTTTTGCTGCATACAAGCTCTCCTCATTGCTGGTCTATGCTGCAGTCACCACAGAGCATATCACTGCTGGTATGAGAAACAACCCTGCGGGACCAACAAGCCAGCCTGCTCCATCAAAACTGCAGCAACATCCAAGTGACTTCCATTTGCTAAGCAGGAAAGGGCTTCCAAAGCTTTTGAGAAGCCAGATTCTCCCGCATCTAGGCACTGCAGTAATGTAACAGTAAGACAAGGAGCAATGTTCTTCTTGATTTAATATCAAAAACGGTTTGAATAGAACCTTCTGTTTCCAAACAAAGTTGGCCTGTCTAGGGACTTCTTATTATAGCCATTATGAAACAAGCAAACTCAGTGAAAGTGCTGTATCATACAGAGGATGATACCAAATCCTTTAAAATGTATTGGATTAGTCTCACCAAATCATACCTTAGTGTTTGTACATGTTATATAACCAAAATAATAAGAAATGAAACATAAATAAAGCTAAGGTCATCTTAAATGCTTGAGTATGAAAGAATTATTGTTTCTTTTTTTCCAGTTTCATGGACATTCAAATACCTGGAATCACTATTCAAAGGTATAAAAATACACTACTGCCTATTGCAAAAGCTCATATCCTGAAACTAATTTAAACTGGCCTTAATTTTTAATCATTTTAGTCATTTTCATACAACATCTTAAAAGTATGAAAGATATAAGTACAAAAAAATAAAATCAAGAACATGAACTCAACATTTATTAAATTCCTACAGTGTACAAACTGCTGTGTTAACTTCTGGAAGAAATAGAAAGTTTAGGTAAGATGGTTGATTCCTGCTCTCATAGAGCTTACATATTAGGAGGAAGAAAAGAGACAAAGATAAATATGATTAACAATGTTGCCTGCTAACTATATTAAAGAGTTACAAAATAAAATGCTATGTGGGGTCTGAGGGAGGAAGATTACTAACAGTAAGCATCAGGGAAGGCTTTGTTGGGCTTTAAAGTATGGGTAAGAATTCAATAGGCAACAAGGGGTAGAAAGACATTCTAGCCGTAGAGAACAACACAATCACAGGTATAGAGGTAGAAAGCACTGGTCATGTTCAGAGAGGGTGGAATGCTGTGTCTATTTTCTCTGGAGTGTAGAATGCATGGAGAATAATGAGATTTAGTTGAAAAGGCAAGATAGTATCAAATTGTGGAAAGCCCTAAATTCCAGAGAAAAATGACATGGACTTTACTCAATGGATAATAGGTAGTTACTAAAGATTTCTGAGCAAAGGAATAACAAAACCAGATC
The DNA here is from genome assembly GCF_003287225.1 of Phascolarctos cinereus. Taxonomy (NCBI): domain Eukaryota; kingdom Metazoa; phylum Chordata; class Mammalia; order Diprotodontia; family Phascolarctidae; genus Phascolarctos; species Phascolarctos cinereus. The sequence goes on along the minus strand of NW_027556402.1, from coordinate 198,332,902 downwards.
CATAGATTCATCATATAATCTACACTTTAAGCATGGTAGTGGACTAGGGAGAGTGGGCCATAAAAGTCTGACACTAGAAAGATCTCACATGAGGGGAAGGGCATTACCCCCTACCATTGGTCAGAAAAAATATTCTACAAAAATTGGCTTTTATTTTTTCTTGTTTATATTAAACAATTCTTCTGGCATCTTTTTCATATCGCATACTACAGTTATTTGTATCTATATTTTGCCCCTCTTACTGGATTGTTAGCTTACTGAGTGCAGGGACTGTCTTACTCATCTCTGTATTCCTCTTACTGCCTATCACTGCGCCCTACACATGGGAACACTCAGTAAATGTACTGAATTTGAATGGCAGAATGTGTGTAAGAGAACATTCACCATCATCCATGATCAAGGAGCCTTCTTGCTGCTACCTAAAACTGCTGGTATAGTGCAGGTTGTCACCCAGCTTCAATTTTCTACATTGTTATGACAGCTCTAAAAAAGAGGTTCACATACTGCATCTACCTTCCTGTTTCTGTGCTTATGGGTAGCAGTAGCATTTGAAAAATCCACCCCCACCAGATTAGCCCCCCACAATCCGACTTCTGACCTTATCATTCCGACAAAACTGTTCTCTCTCAAGTTACCAATGATCTAATTGACAAATCCAATGGCTTTTTCTCATTCCTCATTCTCCTTGACCTCTCTGCAGCCTCTGACACTGTTAATCACTCTCTCCTTGATATTCTTGTCTAAGTTTTCAAGACATCACTCTCTTGGTTCTTCTCCAATTGATCTGACTATTCTTTCTCATTCTCCTTTGCTGGATCCTTATTCAGATCTCACCCTCTAACTTTAGGTGTCCCACAGTATTGTGTCCTGGGTCCTCTTCTGTATCTATATTATCCTTAGTGAGCTCAACAGCTACCATGGATGTAATTATCATCTCTAGGCTGATGATTCTCCAATCTACCTATCCTGTCCTAACCTCTCTGCTTACCTCCAGTGTTGCATCCCCAACTGCTATTCAGACATCTCAAAACCAGATGTCCAGTAGATGTCTTAAATGCAACATGTCCAAAACAGATTTCATTATCTTTTCCCCAAACCTTCTCCTCTTCCAAACTTCCCATTACTGTAGAAGGCACCACTATCATCCCAGTTCCTCAGGCTCATAACCTAAGTGTCATCCTCAACTCCTCATTTCATCACTCCTCCAATATCCAATCTACTGTCAAGGCCAGTTAAATTGACCTTTGAAACATCTTTCAAATATGCCCCCTTTCTCCTTTGACACTGCTACCATTCTGGTGCAGGTCCTCATCACCTTACACCTGGACTCTTGTAATAGCCTAATGGTGGGTCTGCCTGAAACACATCTCTTCCCACTCTAGTCCAACCTCCAATTCAGCCACCAAAGTGATCTTCCTAAAGCACATGTTTGACCATGTTATCTCCTAACTCAATAAATTCCATTGGCTCCCTATCATCTCCAGGATTAAGTGCAAAATCCTGTTTGACATTTACCACCTTTCCAGTCTTCTAATACTTTACACTCCCTTCTGTATTCTGGTCCCCTGGTCATCCCGTGAACAAGGCACTCCATCTCTTGGTGTCAGGCATTTTCTCTGCCTGTCCTCCATCCCTGGAATGTTGTCTCCCCTCATCTCTGACTCCTGTTTTCCTTCACATTCTAAGTAAAATCTCACCTTCTCCTTCCCAAATCCCCCAATTCTAGTACCTTCCCTCTGTTAATTATTCCCTAAGATACTCTTGTTCCTTCCATTCTTCTTAGCTCCCCATTGTCTTCAAAGCTATTCACCCCATAGTAGTGATGATTCATCAGGATATATTAATTCTCAACTAACAGTCTCAAGGATGGCTGTGGAAGGTCAGTTGGGATTTAGCAGAAAGTCAATAATGCTGTCTCTTTATTATTATTATTTACATCTGTGAAGATACATCTCAAATAAGGAATGCCTAACCACAGACTTCTTACGATGTCTTATTTCCCTTTTCTGGTTATGAAGAATCACAGACACACTTCTACTAATACTAATATGACTTGTCAAAGAGCTGAGATTTCATCAGTATCAGAACTCCCCCCACTAACATGAATCACACCCCCAACTTCATGCCAAAACATGTAATTTTCATGAGCTGCTATTGCCAATAAATTAATCTCCTAGTAGTCAATAATCTGATAATAAGTATCCCTACACTTATACCTGTAGTCCTATGACAATAGCTACAAAGTCCATTATAAAGCACATACTATAGGTCTGGCAGTGTTTGTTTATACGCCTGTAGTATTGTTGCCTCCTAGATCATCTCCACACCACCATGAAGCATTAGAGGAATACTTTTATGGAAGCAATTCTGTATGGAAGAAATATAACCAAATACTCATTTTAAATATGATTTAACTCCTAGAAGTCTGTGAATTAAATTCCCAGGATAATGGTAAAGAAGGTATATTATTATACAAATTTAAGCACGAATATCAGAACCATATATATATATATATATACACATATAAACATTTGCATATGTACATATGTATATATGCACATACATACATATATATATATATATATATATATATATATATATATATATATATATACTCAGCATGCACAATGCTCAGCTGAAAGAGGGATAATAAAAAGATAAATGGTTATACTACATATCTAAACAAGACTGTCTTTCCCTGAAAAACCAGACAATAACCTTGCCAGAACTCAGGAGAATCCATCTGTGGGAAATGCAATCAGTTTCTATTTATAGGAAACTCTTCATTTGTAGCAGCCTTTTCCAGTTCAGAAAGATATGTTTAAAATGTCAGCTCTGTCTAGAGTGATCGCAAACAGTAATAAACAGGAATTTTAGTGTGAATGACTGACAGGGTTATACATTAGTGACTCAAAAGGTCCAAATATTGGGTTTACTTAAACTACCATAAAAAAGAATTGGAAGGGAAAAAACTACAAACAAAACATTAGGTGGAATATAAGATTGCTTTCTTCTATAGCTACTCATTCATTCAATATAGAAAGTTTTATAGAAGTATATTTACTTCTTCTAATAAAACCCTACTATATTGAATGCACTATTGTAAGTGCCTGGGGAGATACATAGTTTCTGCCCTCAACATTCTTCCAATTTGTAGAAGGAGAAAGAACACCAACATAAATAAATATAATAATTATTATAAGAGAAGTATATGAAAGATGACTAGGTAAAGTGCTGAGCTCAGAGGAAGGAGAGAATGTTATTATTTAAGGGAAATGAAGCAGGACTTTATAGAAAGGGTGTCATTTCTATTGGCTCTTGAAGGTAAGATTTCAATAGGCAAACATGGGGAATGAAGAACATTTCAATATTTTGTCCAATGTTATTTGGAAACAATTTAAACACTGAGATTTATACCACTTTCACTACATACTTTTCATATCCAGATATAAACATGCTGTCTTTGTTCTTGTCTGTTGTTATACAAAAGCTAGTAACCCTTACTTTTCCCAATGGAGACATGATAAAATTAATTATTAATTTTCAACTTTTCTTCATAAATAACTTTAATGCTCAAAAGTATATAAGAAGCTCATATTTCAGGAGTATATAAATTAAGTATTATGGGAAGGTACACTGGAAAGTTATTGCAAACATAGTCACATTACTCTTTTAATCAAGTTTATTCCTTTCTTCACATAATAAACACCTGAACTTACATGTCCTTTAAAAGCAAAGTAAATAACGATATAGTTAACTATTTGAATTCATGTAAGTTTGATTGTCTTCCTGGAACTACAATAACTTCTTTCAAAGAATATTTCAAAATTTTCAATTTCAGTATTTCAGTAGATTTGTGATTTGACAGGAATACTGGTACTTCCCTTAGAAGCTGCCAGTGTTTTAACAGAATCCCAGAATTTGAGAGTTGAAGTAGACAGACCTCAGTAGTTATAATGTCCAATACACACCCAAAAGGAAATCCATTATAATGTTTCCAACTAGTGGTCTGTCAGCCTTTACTCCAAGGAAGGGGAACCTCATACTTCCGAAGGCATTCCATTCTACTTTTGGACAACTCCAATTTTAGGGAAGTTTTTCCTGACATAGAGCCTAAATTTACATCTTTGCAACTTTGATCCCTTGCTATGTGTTCTGCTCTCTGGGGACAAAGAAATAATAAGACTAACTGAGTAAATCTAATTCTTCTTTTATATAGCAGTCCTTCAAATATCTAAAAAGATCTCCCTTTTCCCCACTGAGTCTTTTTCAGGCTAAATATCCCTTATTCTTTCAACTGATTATCAAATGGAATAGATTCAAACCCCCTTCTCCATCCTACTTGACTTCCTCTGAATGTTCTTCAGCTCATTAGTGTCTTTCTGAAACTGTGGTGCCCAGCTGAGGAAGGATGACTGAGGAATAAAAAAGAGACTCAATTCCTTATTCTGGGAAGCTATGCCTCTCTTCTGAGAACCAACCTAGTGAAGTACGGAGAAGCTTCTCACCAGTAGGCTGGCCCTTGGTAATGAACTTTTTGGCCATGGCAACCCATGGGATAAAAAGAGAAGTACAAAATGGTCCTCAGTCTTGTGTGTCCCCCTTCTTCTCTTGCAGTAATAATGCCAAAGTGGCAGGAAAAGGGGTGAAGAATGCTAAGAATAAACATCTTTAGAAGGCTATCTTTAACTTCACTGTTGCTACTCTAAATATGAAACACTTGTCCAATGACTATTTAGTAGACATATTGCTAGAGAAACTGAGTCATATCAATCTTCATATTTTCATTATAAAGGAAACAAGAAAAATAATAGCGAAGTTGCAGCTAAATGGAAGAAAAAGTCTTTGCCTTTGACAGTCAAAGAAAGGAATTGGCAGAGTTAGTTTTATTATATACCCAAAGGCAACAAGAAACATTATGGGATATTTGGTAATTTCATATTGTAGCTGTGATGTTAAGTACTTGAAAAATTGTCACTAAGAAAATAATTTCAGTTTACATACCAACATCAGTTGCTGAGTATGAAGAGAAATTCTTTTTTGCGGGGGGCTGGGGGAGGAGAGGGACATCAACACTGACTAGAACAATTTTATCCAGAAGTTTAACCAAAGTATATTAATTGCTCAGAAAGTTCAGAAAGTACTTTAGTCAGCAAACATCTGACTTACTTGTCAACTAAGACAAATGTCTACCAAAGACAACTCTGGATTAGAATATAAATTTGTTTGTAAAATCCCCAGATAGCATTTCATCTCTGGCTATTTCTCCATCAAGCACTGGCTATATCATGAAAAGAAATTACAAGAATTTTAAGGAAAGAATTTTTAAGAAAAAACAAATTATATAATATTTTAACAGACAGAAAAAGATTTGTTACTGATATTACTGATAGTTATTGTTGAATCAGCATTCTGTTTATAGGCAGAATTAGTAAAAATTGAGAATAATGAGGAATAGATAATGTGTGCAGTTGAAGCAATTCAAATTTTGAACTTCTTAAAAAGTAACTGATGATGAAAAATGGGAAACAGACAATGGAAATGACACTACCACTAATTATAACAATTTTGCACAGAAGTTTAACCAATGTAAATATATCATCACAACAAGAAGACCAATAGAAACCAGAAAGTTCTTGCCTGCTCTTTAATATAATTTTATGAGCTATTTAATCATGCACAGATGATGACCCAGTCATGCCTTTTTAATCTGTAATATTTTTGCCCATGTTCTTCAATAAATCTGCCACAAAGAATCTATCCATCATTCTAGAGACCTTCCTCCATATTTTTGAAAATTTCACAGGTATCATTAGAATGTTATATCTTTCCATGTGATATACTTTGTGGTCACCACAAGGCATCCCACATTCTTTTCTAAGCATACATTTCTTTGCTGATACAGTACTTCTTGAATGTAAGTCACACTGGAAATATGCCTTAGCCTTCTTAATCTCTTCTCATTGTCCTTTGGGTTACCTGAAAATTTAACTACTTAGAAAATGCAATATTTTAATTTGTAATCATATAGTGTCCCTAAGAGAACATTTGTGTTCTATCAGAAAAACACAGGGAAAAAATGAACACAATATGGCTCGGATAGAACACAACTATGAAGGACAAGTGAAGAAACTGGGGAGTTTCAGAATGGATAAGAGAAGATCAAGTGAAAACATGACATAATCAAAGGGTTGTTATTTGGAAGAGGAAGTAAATTTATTCTGTAAGGTTTCAAAGGAGTATAACTACAACTTATATGTGGATATTACAAGAAAGAAGATTTCAGTTCAATACAGGGAAACACTTCCTAACAACTAGAACTGTCTAATGATAGAATGTCTTGTGAAGTACTGATTTTGCTGTCAATTCAATAAACATTTATTAACCACTGATTATGTGCCAGGCATGTGCTAAGTGCTGTCATTGGAGGTGTTCAAGCAGAAGCTAAAGGGCCATTTATCAGGGTTATCATTGATGGGATGTGTTATCTGGGTAACAGGTTGTACTAAATAACTCCAAATGCCAACTCTGTGATTTTGTGATTCACATTGTCTGATTTCTATAGTCATATCAAATACATTAAGTGCATACTTACTAAATCTCTGAGTTGAAAAGTATCTCAGAAGTCTGCTAGTACAACCTGTATTTCAACAAGAATTCTTCCTGCAACACCAGTGTCAAACTCAAACAGAAATGGGGGCCACTAATCCATACATAAGGATCTCTGTGGACCACCTATTGACTTAGTTTTAAAATGTAATATTATTTATGTTTTATTGTATTTTAATTTATTCTGTTAAATATTTCCCAATTATACTTTCATCAGCTTCAAGTTGCACTGGCGATGTTGTGGGCCATGTGTTTGATACCTGTGCCCTACAATATCACTGATGCAAATTCCACTTTTGGATAGCTCTAAATCTCTCTTTTCTGCAATTCCCTTCTGTTTTTCCTAGTTCTGGGGCCAAGTATAAGTCTAACCTCTCTTCCATAGGATTGCTCTTCAAATACCTGAATATATCTGTCATTCCCTAGCCAAAATATTCCATTTATTCAATCAATCCTATTCAATTCAACTAATTTTAACAAACATTTATTAGGTGCTACTACTATATATAGAAGATAGTATGATAGTCGCCAAAAGATACAAAGATAAGGATAAAGTAGCCCCTGACTCAATAAAGCTTACTTTCTACATGTACATGTACATCACAATTACAAGAAAATACAAACTAAATTGAAGAGGGAGAGAGTACTAACAATCCTTTAGGGAAAAGCTGAGCCTAGAAGGAAGATAAAAGAGAGATTCAAACTGTAGACAGAGATCTGAAAGTTATTCCATAGAGAGAACACTTGAGCCCACGAGACCTCATGAGATCCCTGAGGGGGAAAAACATAGAAGCGTACCTAAGACAAAGGGATGTACATGTTAAAGAACTAGGAAATGGATGATAATCTAGAAAGAAGACCGCAGAAAAAGCAGTCATTCAGGTAGGAGGAGACCAATGTAAGGGAAATGTCATAAAAACCAAGGGAGGAGAAAGTATTCAGGAATTTAACAATCAAGAGATCAAATAGGATGAAGTCTGAGAAAAGACCATCAGATTTAGCAGCTAAAGTGATCCCCAGTAACGCTGGAAAGAGCAATTTAAGTCAAATGATGGGACTGAATACCACATTACAAGGGGTTGAAAAGTGAATGGGTGGTGAGGAAATTGAAGTAGTAGGTCTATGGCATGGTTTCCAGTGCTTTCACCATCTTAGTTGTCCCCGTCTGAGCAAGCTATCAAACTTGATTATCTTTCATCAAAGTCCTTGTCACCACCATGGAATGAATGTACTATCTTGTATTTGTTCAGATTGAACTCCATTTTGTTATTTCTTGTCTATATATTTGGCTCTTACCTCTTTATGTCTCTTTGTATCACTTCTTGCCCTTGTAATATCTCTTCAGCTAGAGTCATTTCTGATTTCAGATAATATGCTGTTTCCTGTCTTTACTGTCATTAAATTCAATCTTTCTTTAGAGAAATTCAAAGTGCAGCAAACAGCATTCCTTCCCAAAAAGTTGCATTTCACGTTCATGGAACAAAGGGTTGATAGCTGGACAGGTATGACTGAAAGACACAATCCTCTGCCATTAGTCTTTCTAGATCAGGGAAGTAACAACATCACCATGATCCTTATATGAAAGCAGTCTAAGGACAATTGCCCATTACACTGTCATACTGTTCAGTTATTTTTAAGAAGAAGGACATTATACAACCATAAAGTACTACTAACTAAATGCTTTTGTGCTATTATCTTTACCTTCCTTTGAGAGTTTTATGCCATTTTTGTTCAGAATACTTCATGATGGGGCAGGCAGATCCAGTAATTGTTAGCAACAGCATCTAATATATTATTAGATCAGATGAGTTCACTTAAGTGTCTCCTTTCCCAGGTGAGATATACTGTATCAAGATGCCTAGGTCCAGCTTCCAAAATAAAACAAAATGTTCTCTGAACTAAGCCAAAGATGCCTTTTAAGAAAAAGATAAAAAATATTGGTCTCAAAGATACTATTCAGAATAATCTCATCCTACTAATATTATCTCATAGTTCTTCCTTCCATGTACTCTATTTTCAAGCCAAACCAGTCAACTCTGTTCCCTGAGAGCACCCTACATCTTCCCACTATGCTATTAAAAATACTTGCAGTGTTCACCCTCCTCTTCTTCATCTGTTCAATTCCTCTTTTCTCTCAATTGATAACGATTTTATCCCTTGGACATCATGTTGCATTCTAGTGCCACTTCATTCAAGGACTTATGATGTAATATTGTGTGCTGTAATTATCTGTATCTATATCTTATACCTTCCTAGACCCTAAGCTCCATGAAGGCTTTGTATTGTTATCTTATATAGACTACTATTTCTATAGTATTCTACGCAATATCTATCAGTGCTCTATATACAATATCTATCAGACACTTAATGCTTAACAGTTGTTGAAAGAGTGAACATTCTAATATGTGATCAGTGCAATTAATACTACAGGTGACAATGCTAAAGGACCAATAAACCAATCAACAAATATTAAGTGTTTACTGGGTATTTAATATGTTTATGTGTGTATATGTATGTACATACACTATATTAGAAGCTGGAAAAAATATATAGACTTTATTTCTCAACTTCAAGTAGCTAACAACCTAGTGGGCAAATAAGATGGATACACATGAAAAGTAAACTAGAAATATACAGTAGCTAATTAAAAATAATAAATCAAAATTTCATGGTACCTTGCTGCTTACAAAGTGCTTTACTCACAGAATAGTAGAGTGGAAAGAACCCTAGGTCTGGAGCCAGAGGAACTGGTTGTGAAGTTCTTCTTTGCTCCTTACTACCTGAGCAACCTTAGGTAAATCAATTAACCTCTCTGAGCCTCAGTTTCTTCAAGTAGAAGATGAAGACTATAGGCTTGATGATCATCTAAAGGTACCTTCCAATCCTCAAGCTCCATTATGCCATAGCAGCCTCTTGTGCCTGTCTGGGTATAGGTTTAGAAGCAAAATGTGAAGAACTTCTCCCTCTTATGGCCTCCACCTTCAGCATATGGAAATTACCAGTCAGGCCCAGGCATTTTTTATCCTTCCATCAGGCAGGTTCTACTCCCCAATAATACCATCTTCAACTCTACTTGTATAAAGAGCTTTCTCTGACAAGTGGAAAAGAGGGAAATGATAACTAATTTTTAAAAAAAAACCTAATAGCACAGTCTTGACCCAGACAACAAAATGTTACTCTGACTCATTTTTAGCCAAAGTTAAAGTAAAAACAAAGTATCTAATTTAGTTTTAATTCTGGGGAAGTTAATTAAAATGTTAATTATCAAAATCATAAGATTAGTTCTAGATTTAGATCATTCTTCAACAAAGAGAAAATTTTGCACTCTTAGACTGTGGCCTGAACCTAAGTTCTTTCTGTATCTCTGATACTAATACCAAAAACTTTCTGTGTTAGCCTCTCTGTTCACAAACAAGAAGGCAAACGACTCAAAAACAATTAAGATTGATCCTTTTTATCAAATGGGTCCCCTTTGACATTAATTAAAACAGCAAAGATAAATAACTTCAAAGAACAAAAGGCAAGACAGAAAGGGGGGAAAGGGAGCTTCACTAGCTGCCTGAATTCTTAGTCAAGAAAAAAGGTTCACCAGCAGTGGGGCATTCCCCATATTATGATCAGTTGTCCATCCACCTTAGTACATATACATTAGTAGAAAAGAAGTCCGCCATCTTGACATAATTTAAACTTGCTTACCACCCATGTCTTCTACTCTCAATATTTGTCTCCCTCACATTTGCCATCACTGCTATCACCACTTCAGTCAGATGCAGCTACTACAGAGTTCAGTTCAAAACTCCTGCACCTGAGACTTGATTCTCATTCTGAATCCCAGTATAGTGTAACTGTATCCAACTACTAATGGCTCCCAGCCACACCTGACTCAGAACTCTCCCAGCCTCATGCTGGGAGAGCAATCTAAAAGGTTCTATTCCGATACATGGAACTTCAATTTCCATCATGTTATTTCTCTTCATTGGAGAGACATTATGGTTTCGCTGTGATCCTATGACCCTTATGAGGTAGTTTCAACCATTATCCTTACTGAACAACACATGAAGAAATTGCAGCTCAGACAGGTTAGGTGTCTGAGGTTAAGTGTAATGTGCTCAAAGTTATACTACTAGTAAGATATAAAGTTGGGATTTGAATGCAAATATTTTCATTTCAAGTCTAGTGCTCTTTTCACTGTAACTTTCAGATAAATTAGGAAGAGGCTGAATCCTCAGCAAAATCAACAATTAGTTTACTTTGTCTTTGAGGCTTTCCCACCCATACTGTGTTAAGTATTTTAAGATATAACAATAATAGCTGTTCAAATTCCGCTAAATGCTCTAAAACATACATAATACTTTCCTCACAATTATTCTGTGTGGAAGGTAATGTAAAAATTATCTGCTTTTGACAGATGGGGAAACAAAAGCTTAGTGACTTGAACTCATGATTCCTAAGTGTGGGAGCAAGATGCAAACCCATGTCATTGGATTCCAACTCTAATGTACTTTCAGCTAAACTATTCTACCAATTGAGTAGTATGGCAAGAAATGCATTAGGACTTTAAAGAAGGAAAAGACCACTTCCAGAGAAGATAGGGAGGGAAGACACTCTGGAGGAGGTGAGGCTTAAAGGTTCTCTAAAGGGTGTGTAAGATTCTGAGAAGAGGACGTAAGGCATTCCAGGTGAGAGCAGGAATGTAAGCTAAGGTAAGAAGGAAGAAAAGCTCAGCATATGTTTTGATGACAATGAGTAAGTCAGTTGGACTGATATAGAGGAAGCATGTCATTGCTCACTAGAAAAAAACACCACCACATAGTGAGAATGAGTGAAGACATTATAAGAGAGCCTGGCTTAGGTGAGAAGGGGCAGTACTTCAGCAGTAGCCATGGTGTTTGGACATTGATCATTTCCTCCATGTGTGATGGAAGATGGTTTTCATAGGTTCACAGAACATACCAGAACTAGAACTGCTTATCTGAACTGTGCCAGATCCCTGTTACCTAGAAAGGTTGCTCAAGAGGCAGTCATCATATGATAAAGACAAATAGATTCAGGCCCAAACCTGAAGGACTTTGAATAATATGTAAGGAGTCTGAACCTCACCCTACTGGTAATAAACAATCACTGAAAACTGTTGATCAGGAAAGTGACATGAAGAAAGGAGTGTTTGAAGATAATAGCAAGATAAGGGAATCTGGTGGAAAAGTGTAGAGTTGGTTGGAAATACCACTTAGCATGAAGTCATAAAACATAAATCAGCCTTGTCTAAGTCCTCTCAGCCAGAAATGATCTCTCCCTCCTGTGAACTCTGAGAGGACTTTATATCATTCATACATTTTTACTTTCTTTTAATTTGTATATTCTCTCCAATTAGATTACAAACTCCTTGAAAATAGAAATATGTTTGCTCTTCAGAATAGTCTAACATATGCCATGGATATATGTATGTATGTATGTACATATATATACATACACATATATGTGTGTATGTATATACATACACATACATACATACATACATATATATACACATACGTACATATATACATATATATACATATATACATACATATATATATATATAAAAAACACACACATATCACATTATGGAGGACAATGCTGCCAACAAAACAATCAATTCACATATATTTACTGCATGATTTGTATGTATAAGCCATTGTACTATAGTCATAAAGTAACTAAGGCATGGTTCCTAATCTTGAGGAAGCTATAGGCTAGCTGGGGAAATAAGACAATATACATGAAAAAATAATTAACAGTACTAGGAAAAATAATAACAACCTTGGAATAGAATCGTAGATTGGAAGGAATCTGAAAGGTCATCAAGTGCATTCCCATATCCTGATACATCCCCTCCACAACAATCCCTTACAACTTGCCATCCAGACTTTGTTTGAGCATCTCCAGCTTCTTGACAACAACACTATGAGGTTAGTAGTTTGAGTATTATTATCCCCTTTTACATCTGAGAAAACCAAGACTTAGAGGGCCTAAGTGGTTAGCTCAAGATTATTCTCAATAGTAAAATTAAAATTCCCATTAGAAGTTGAATTCTATCAGCTTCCTACAGGAGAAGCAATTTTCAGTACAGGCATACCTCATTTTATTGTGCTCCATTTTGTTGTGCTTTGCAGATACTGCGTTTTTCATAAATTGAAAGTTTATGCCAACCAGGCATCGAGTGAGTCTGTCAGCACCATTTTCCCAACAGCATGTGTTCACAACGTGTCTCTGTGTCACATTTTGGTAATTCTCACAATATTTCAAACTCTTTCATTATTATTATATCTGTTATGGTGATCTGTAATCAGTGATTTTTAATGCTACTATTGTAATTGTTTTGGGGCACCACAAACCACACCCATATAAGACTACAAACTTAATCAACAAATATTGTGTGCTCTGACAGCTCAACCAACTGTTTCCAGTCTCTCTTCCTTTTCTCTGGCCTCCCTCTTCCCTGAGACACAACAATATTGAAATTAGGCCAATTAATAATGATACAATGGCATCTTAAGTGTTCAAGTGAAAGAAACAGTCAATTGATGTGGTAAACCTCATTGTTGTCTTATTTTAAGAAATTGCCACAACCACCGCAACCTTCAGCTACCACCACCCTGGTCAGTCTTAGCAGCCATCAACATCGAGGCAAGATAGTTGATAATTCACTGAAGGCTCAGATGATGGTTAGCACTTTTTGAGCAATAAAGTATTTTTAATTAAGATATATGCATGGGTTTTTTTAGACATAATACTATTGTACACTTAACAGACTGCAGTATAGTGTAAATTTAACTTTTACATATGCTGGGAAACCAAAAAAAATCATGTGACTCATTTTATTGTGATATTCACTTTATTGTGGTGGTTTTGAACTAAACTTGCAATATCTCCAAAGCATGCTTGTCTTCAGGATACTATTCCTACAGCTTTCATAAGAGCACCCAAAGAAAAACATTTTAAAAATCTGTCTAATAAAGTATCTATTATTTTCTCATCATTATTATAATGAAAAGGAAAGGTACCTATAATAAAATATAAGCTAAAAAGTTAGGAAGACTGTTAAAAACTCCTTCCCAACATGACTTTTGTACATTTGCACAGACAAGAGCTTGTTACAGAGTATTTTGTCACAGATGACTCCTCTGGCTTAGACAAGCCCTATGCACTGGGCTTGCACTACATTGCAGAGATTCTGCTGCTCCTCTGAGACAGCTGCTGGCAGGTAGGTACACATTCAACTGCGTGGCTAGCTGCTGACTCTCTCTCTAGGAAGGTAGTTCAGCTACGGTGTCAATGAGCTCTGGACCCAAATTTTCCTGTAAAACTTTAACTCCTTTTTGCATCATAGTACACTATCCATTAAGTTATTTTCTTCCTAAAGAATTCTGGTGCAGTTAGACTGTTCATTTAAACAAACATTTCTGTAGAGCTTCAAGTTCAGCCATAATTTGTAAAGCAATGAGCCTCTTTATGGAACTCAAATTTGGTTAACAGGGTGACTATACCTGAAAACAAGAATGATGATTTTTTTTCTTATTATGAATAAGAATCTTAACCCTCATGAAAATAGCAATTAATAACAATCAACCTTCAACGCTGAACCCAGTGCTTTTATTTTATGAAGCTCAAAGTCTTTCGACACTTCTCTTCCTGATTTGGCAAGAACATGGGATGGGGGTGGCAAGTCGACAGCGAAAGGGAAAGAAAAAGGCTTTTCCTTCATCAAGGCTGCAATCAAAAATAAAGTCTAGATTTAAAATAATTAAACAACTTCCATGTGGAGTCTCAGCCAGCGCTTGGCCACTGCACTTTCTGACTGAAGTCAGTCATTATTGTAGTGGAAGGAATATTTTGCCTACTTTCCACCTGAATCAAACTACAAACATGAAGCCAAATTCCCACTGTTCATCAGCAATAGTTTGAATAAAGCTAATTCAGGAAGGACTGTTATTAGAAACATGGAAGTTATAATGAGCTGTGATTTAGCAAGCTGCAAAGGTAAAATGAGAAAGAAAAAAAGAAGGAGAGGGAGGTGGGGAAGAAGAACAAAAAAGAGGAGGAAAAAAGCAGTACTAGGAGTTGGAGACCTGGAATCTAGTTCCTGACTCTTCCAGTAACTGTGTGACCTTGGGCAAATGTGTTTTCCTCTTTGAAATTCAACTTCCCCATCTGTAAAGATATATAGATTAGACTGGATTGGATAATTTCTAAGGTCTCTTCAAAGTCTAAAGTTCTGTGTAATACTTTACATGTACTTTAATGCTTTATGGTTACAAAGTACTTTCACATGCATTATCTTATTTGATTATATTTATGAGGTAGGAAGTACAAATATTTTTACTATCTTATAGATAAGAAAACTATAGATCAAAGATATTAATGTCAGAAGGCAATGGAGAGAGGTATGGTATAAAGATAGAACGTACTACCAACAATGACTTATACTCCAGAAGTGATATAAAAATATCAATAATTACACATATGACTAGAAAAGGGATTATGGTCAGTCACATAGCAAGAGTGAGTAATAACAGATGGGCTGTCTTATTCCATCTGTTTTTACTAATTGTATTATCTAATATCTACAGGATACTAAATAAACCATACAACTACTAGGTCTGTACTCCAAAAGAGATCAAAGAAAAAGGAAAAGGTCCTACACATAAAAAATATTTATAGCAGCTATTTTTGTGGGGGCGAAGAATTATAAATTGAGGGGATACCCATCAATTGGGGAATGGTTGAACGAGGTGTCGTATATGATTGTGCTGGAATACTACTGTGCTATAAAAAAAGAGCAGAATGCTTTTTTAAAAAACCTAGAAAGACTCACATGAAGTGATGCAAAGTGAAGTGAGCAGAACCAGGAGAACATTGTACACAGTACCAGCAATACTATACCATGATCAACTGTGAATGACTTAGCTAGTCTCAGGAATACAATGATCCAAGACATTTCAGAAGGTCTTATGATGAAAAAATGCTATCTATCTTCAGAGAAAGAACTGATGGAGTCTGAATGCAGATTGAAGAATATTTTTTTACTTTCTTTATTTGTCTTAGTTTTATTGATTGATTGATTGATTGATATGTGTTTTCTTTTGGCTAATGGCTAATATGGAAATATACTTTGCATGACTGCACATGTTCTTTATCTAGTTGCTTGCTTTTTCAAGGGGGGAGGGTAGAAGAGGGAGGGAGGGAGAGAATTTGGAACTCCAAATTCCAAAAAATAAATGTTAAAAATTGTTTTACATGTAATTGGAAAAAATGTATAATTTTTAAAAAATATATGGATAATATTACATTTTAAAACTAAATCAATACATATGCACCACAGGATTCCTTACGTATGGATTAGTGGCCCTCCTCTGTTTGAGTTTGATACCACCGGTCTAGATGACCTTAAGGATACTTTCCACCATTAAATCCTATGAAAAATATGATTAGAGGCTCTTTTCTTTGTTGAGAGAGGCCCTTGAATAAAAAAGTGGTTCTTATGTCTCTGAATTGAGTACTCTTAGGCTTTTTATCACTGGCTCTGTCCCTTCAAATTCTCCATCGCCACCCCTACTGTTCAATTTTAGGCAACAGGAGATACTACAATTAGTTATGTCTGTCCTTAAGCAAGGATAACAGCTAGCTAAAGGTCATTCCTACTACAATGCACTAAAGGTTTGGCAAGTTAATCTACTACCGTATTCCTGGACAGAGATATGCTTGTATTTTCTTCTATCAAGTTTTACTTGATCTGAGTTTGGTTTTAATACGTCCTTTTATTAAAATTTCAATCAGATTCTGTAACATCAAGGTAAAATGAACTGATGAGTCTGTTACCTCCGATATCATTTTGGCTCATCTCTTTAAAAGACTGGCACTATATTTCCTTTCTATACTTTCTGTTCTAATAGATATTTCATTTCTATGCAGTATCTCTAATATTTTTACTCTTATTTCTTCCAAGAAAACTGTTATGGCATTGGCTTAAAATCAAGACAAAAAAACCATATAGTAACAGATGTCTGTGTGACTTTGCTAGCGCTGTGATCTAGGTCTAAAATGACCTTCCTGACCCTCTTTGTCTCAAAGCATGGCTCAATGAAAGAACAATGGATATCTAGTCAGAGAACCTGCAGTACAATCCCAGATCTTCTGGTTATTAACCAAAGACCAATGTTAACTGAATGACCTTAGACAAGTAACTTCCCCTTGTTAGACTTCAAGGCTTTTTTTTTTTATCTATAGAATAAAGGGCTTGGACTAGATGGTCTATATGGCTCCTTCCAGCTTTAAATTCCTATGATGTTAACATCTTACCCATCCCTCAAGGCCCAGCTCAGATGCCTTGTCTTCTCTAGAGTCTTCTCTGACAATCTTACCTTCCTCTTCCCACTCCGCCCATTCCCCACTAGAAAGCAGTATTTCTGGGGTCAAATGACAAATAAGATTGTGGACTAGATATTTTCTCTCATTCTCAATGACCTCTCAAACCTCTCCAAAATAGAAATTACATGCCAGAGATAAAGCAATTTCACATGTCTTTATGGTCTAGGAAAGTGCTTCTTAAACTGTGGGTCACGACCCCATATGGGGTCATGAAAAATCTGGCAACAGTAGAAGGTTTCTGACCACTCAACGACCAAAAATTAATTCATAATCAAATGTGTAATGAATCTGAGGTGTTTCTGGCAGCACTTGCCTGTGTTGTATCACTCAACTTCACTGGAGCCTTGGTTCTGAACACAAAGCGTGCACACTTTGCACTGCACATGCCCTCAAGCCACACAACAACAACAAATGCTTCCCAAAGGCGAAAAGGGGTGGCAAGTAGAAAAAGTTTAAGAAGCCCTGGTCTAGAACACCAAGAATTCAAAGAAGGTAAAAATTCCATGAAGTAATGACTAATTCAAGCTCACTAAGGATGCTTCTCCCACTTCCCACCATGCTCCTGACAGCAATGCTGAACTAGTTGACCTAACCCATGGACTTGCAACACAATGCAAGCTCAGACACCAATTCCCACCACCTCTCCAGTGCTGAGGAGATTCAAACTCCAAAATGCAGAAGTTTGCTGAAATCGTAATAGCCAACATCGCAGAAATGCTCTATACTAAAACAGAGCTCTGCAGGAGAGCAGAGGAGCAGAGAAAAAGGTGCAGGACACATGTCTGAGCCTGCATAGAGCTCAACTCTACACCCTGACCCTATTTCCTCCTAGTGTCACAGACATCCAAACTCCAAATGGCAGAAATTTGCCCAGGCTGCAATTGCAGCAATGTGGCAGTGTTCTATGGGCCAAATAACTGAGGAACAGAGGGAACGGTTCTGGACACCAAGTGTTTGGAGGAGTCTGGGGTCTGTGTGAGGGCCTGGGGCCTGAGCCTGAGAGAAAGAACTTGGCATCAAAGTGGAGTCAATTCTATTCCCCCAAAAGTCACTTGGGGCAGATCCTGAGTCTGAGGAACTGGGAAACGTCTAGTGTGAGAGAAAGCTAAGATGTTCTGAAATCCAGGTCCCAGAGAAAACACAGAGGGAAGAGAGTCAAAAAGTTAGCAAAAAGGGAATATAAGGGGAAAACGACTGAAATTACCAAGGCTCTTAAGAGAAAGAAAACTCAAAGACCTTGGACATAAGCAGATAAATGAACAGGGAAAACACTGTCAGCAGAAGGAAATAGGGCATGCAGATCTAGTAAACAAATCCAGATATCTATGAATAAATAATTTAAAACAAAGGGAAATGATTGAACATCTGATGAGGTAGGAGACACCGTGGATATTAAAAAGAGCATGAAACTACCACACACTATTCTGAGTGGTTTAACAGAGAAATGAGAAGTTTGAGGGCAGAATTTGTGCTCTGTACAGGACAAATAATTGGCAAAATAAAAAACTTGAGTCCACAGTGGCAAGTCTGACCAAAGAAACAAAAGAGAGGGTAACTGACTGGAATGCAAGTACACAGAAGCGAAGAACAATTTGGAAGAAAAGAAGCAAAAAGCAGTAACATTAAAAGAAAACTACAAGATGCATAAAGACAATTTAGGAAGAATATGATATATCAAGAAACTTGAACACCATAATACAAGAAATAATACAGGAAAACCCAAAATTTCTGAGCACATAAAACAAAATGGTAAAACCAAAAGAATACAGACATCATCTCCTAGAGAAAAAAAAACCCCAAGGCTGTAAACTTTAAGATACTTAATGGTTAAATTGAACAATTCTACTGAGAAAAAACCCCCAACAAATTCTGCAAATAACCTGGAGAAAGGACTTCAAATACAAAGAAAAGGAAATTTGAATAACATAACAGTATTCCGCACCTACAAGAAAATACAGAAGGGAGTGGAATAATGTGTTCTAATCTCGCTCAAGATGCAGCCCAAGGTGACCTACTCCACAAATCTGAGTTTAATCACAAATGAAAAAAAGGTGGTGCTTAAAACATTCTCAGGGAAAAAAAACCAGACCTGAAGTCTGAAGATCTGAAGATTATTTACTTCTCAGACATCTCTGACAACAAAAATGCAGGAGGAATGAATGAATACAATAGCTAAGGAAAGCAACAGACAGCAGAGATACTATTACAAGACTTCTTTCTAAATGTACACAAGGAGACAAAGATGAATTTGCAAGTCAGATGTAGTTGATCATTTTGGAATGAAACTTGTGGTACACCATCTACAAGTGAATCAATATTTCTTTGTGGGACTAAATTACAAAATGTGAGAGTTCATGGATAGAGGGGAGTGTGTGAAGTGCTCTGGTCTCTCAGGAAGAAGAGAACATATAGGGAAGTGGGTGAAGAGGTGGGGATAGGGATTGAAAAAGGAGACAGAAAAGGAGGGAGGCCTTATTTTGGTGATAGGAGAAGGTGCAACTAATGAGCCCTTCTATGAATGAAGAAAGAAGTTCTGTAAAGGGAGATGGAGACCTTGCACTTTGGTGCTTAGAGAAATCACTCATACTGCCTCAGGTGGTGGAGTCAGAGCTCCTGGGGGCAACTGACACCTAAGGAATGGGGGGGGGACCCAAGGAGGAGATTTTGAGACAAAGGGGGAAAATAAGATGACTGGGAGTGAGGGAAGAAGTCAGTGGTAAGCAGCATAACTGGGGACGTAGAGGGAGGGGAGACCGTGTCATGGGGTCCTGTTACATACAGAAACTGGCATTTTCTGGGAGTGAGGCACAATGGAAAGTGGAGGAACCAAGCTCTACAAGGTAGTGACAGAAATTGCTTAGGGGGGAGAACCCAGAATGGTTACCTAAGAAGTTCTGAATCAATGAGGAATGCAGAGAAGAGAGAGGAACTAGGTAAGTATAAGGACCATGAACCAGAAAATGAAGGTCTAGAGTAGACAAAAAGGAAGAATAGATAATGAAGTGATGGACAAAAGTCCATTCTGCAAAGGGACACAGAAAATGAAAAAAAAAACCTAATAAATAGGATTAGATGAAGGGGAAGAGAGGAAGGAGGATTCAATTTGAATGACAGGAAAAAAGAGGGAGAGAATTAGTCAGAAAAATGTATGAAAGAAAAGAGAACTAATAAGCAAAACTCTAAAGAGAAAGAAAATAAACAAATTTGGGTGGGGGGAAGAACCAGTGGGAATAAGGCCACCTTAAAAAAAGATGAAACTAAAGTAACTGAAGAGGCATTGTGTCATGTTTACAGAGGAAGAGAGGAAAAAAACATTACTTAAAACCATCATATTAAAGAAAAATGGAGGAAAATGTAAACCGAACTTTTATAACTTTAAATGTAAATGGATCAAACAATCCAATAAAACAAAAAGGGTGACAGATTGAATAAGAAAACAAAACCCCACAATCTGTTACTTACAAAAATAACCACAAACCCATATTTATAAAACAAAGAAAAATTGAAGGGCTGGAAAAAAAATTTATTTTGCATCAAGTGAATAAAAAAAAAGCAGGAGTTGCAATCATGCTATCTGGCAAAGCAAAACAAAGATTCAAAAAATAAAGAGACAAGGAAACTACATTTTGCTGAAAAGAACCATATACAACAAATCAATATTAGTATTGAACATATATCAATATTAAACATATACATATACTTAACAGCCAAATTCATAATGAAACATTAACTGAGCTAAGAGGATACAAATACAGTAACACAATAGTGATAAGAGAGTTCAACATCCTTCTTTCAATTTTGGATGTCTGTAAAAGATTTTTTAACATGGAACAGAAAAATTGCTGGAGAAACAAGAGAAAGACTTATGGCATCTTCTAAATGGAACAATAAAAGAATATACCTATTTCTCAGCACCACGCAGAACTTTTGTGAAACTTGATCACATATTAAGGCACATAAATATTGCAAACAAATGTAAAAAGGCAGAAATACTATATACATCCTTTATAGATAATAATATAATAAAAATAATCATTGGTTTAGGGATCACAAATAAAAGATACAGATTCAAATGAAGTCTTAACAATGAAATCTTAAATACTGAGTGGGTAAAGGCAAAAATCATAGAAAAAAATTATATTTATGTGAAAGAAAATGAAATGAAACAATACAACAAAATTTCTAGGACGCAGCTAAAGCAGTCTTCAGAGGAAGTTGTATTTCTTTCATCTGATCACCTAGTACTTTATACTTTCATGCAATTATTTAAAGAAATAAATATCAAACAGCTCTAAAACTGTATTTGTAAGTAGTAAACAAATTGGACTAGAGCCACAATACTCACTTTCACCAACTTCATGATTGCTACTAAATCATAAATAGCCAACCAATCATATCAATCATTAAGAAGAATGAAATGTATAGGTCATGCCAGGGTTCATTCATTTTAGAAGCAAAAATATAAACTCTATTGAAAAAAAAAAAGCAAGCCCCCTGCATTGTGTTTCCTAATGTGCCACTAATTCATGGTGAAGATTCAAGGCTTAAGTTTTCTATTCCTCATTTCCTCTCTTTGTAATGAAGATAACATCTTTCCTCCACTATCACAGTATATTTTGATGAAAACATTATTGCTATGAAAGTGAGTGCCATAGCAGGCACTTCTTCTACTAGAGCCTAGGGCAATTTTCCTGAGGGACAGACCTGTGATACTTCAGAGGAAGATGAAACTCCTGATTGGATGAGGAAACCTATGAACCAGTGAACTGCAGACAGCACATGTGAGAGAGATGTGACTTGAGACTGTTGGAGGGATTTCCTGTCATTCACCTTTAATTTTTTAATGTGATGTTTTATATTTAAGACTCTTACTCATTTGGAGCTCATTGTAATATATGATATAAGATACTGATCTAAACCTGTTTTCTATCAAAATGCTTTCCAGTTTTTCCATAAGTTCTTGTCAAACATGGAATACTTTCCATGTTTCTAGTAGTTTGATCTTGTATTAAAAAAAAAATGTTCTTGGGGCAGCTAGGTGGCACAGTGGATAGAACACCAGCCTGAAGCCAGGAGGACCTGAGTTCAAATCCGGCCTCAGACCAAACACTTAACACTTACAAGCTGTGTGACCCTGGGCAAGTCACTTAACCCCAACTGCCTAAAAATTAAAAAAAAAAAGTTCAGTTAGTTTTTAAAATTATTTCCCTTTATATTCTAGGCCTGATTTTTTTTTAATTTAACAAACACCAAATTGAAAAAAAGAGAACCATTCTACATATGAAGTAGAACAGAAAAAGAGGATTATACGTGAAACCACAAATCTCTCATCGAATGCAGTTTTCTTTTTAAAAAATATATATAATAAGTTCAAAATGTTACTTTCAAAGATGTCCTCCTTGTCTGTTGCTCCTTTCTTTTCGCTCCATTATATTTTAAGATGCTTCAATAACACTCTTTTATTTCTTTTCTTTTTCCTTTTTGGCAACATTAGCTCCCACATAACCCTTAAATTTGCTCTCCCGCCCATACAAAAAAGGGGAAAGCATGATCCACGTAACAAATGAGCATAGTCAAGCAAAACAAATTAGGTCTTTTGTCTTTCCAAATGAATGTTGTTATTTTATCTAGTTCTAAAAAGTAACATCTTGAGATGGCACAGTAGATAGAGCTCTGGCCTTGGAGTCAGGAGGATCTGAGTTCAAATCTGGCCTCAGACACTTGACACTTACTAGCTGTGTGACCCTCAGCAAGTCACTTAACCCCAACTGCCTCAAAAAAAAAAAGTAATATCTTGGCAGTGTGATTTGTATGGCACTAAATCAGTAAGGAACAGCAACCTTTTAAAAAGTTATATCGCCATAGTCTAATCATAAACTATGAATCTCTCTATTTCTTTGTTTTCCTTTGTTTGTATGTGGCCTCCCTTATTAGATTATAAGTTCCTTGAGAGCAAGGACTGTGTTTTACCTCTCCTTTTATCACCAGCACTTAGTACAGAGCCTGGCATGTAGTAAGTACTTAATAAATATTTACTGATTGATTTCTATAAATTATTTTGCAACTGTATTTACCTGTGTCTTAGCTGTATCATGGGCAATTAACTCATATTTTAAGCATTTTCTAATTATTTGCAATGTACTTTCCCTTTATATCATTTCATCCTGATTTTTATTAGTCTGTTTTGGAAATTCTTGATGATTTTTGTTCCTTTATTTTGAATTCTGCTAATTTAAGCATAATGATTAATTTCTTCACTGATCATCTGTTGTTTTTCTAAGGAAAGTGTCATGTCATTTGCAAAAAAATGTCAGTCTTAACACTGTTTGCTGATATTTACATATTTAATTTCTCTCACCTTACTGCTATTGCTTGCATTTCTAGTACTATTTCAAGTAGCAGTGAGAAATAGGAAAGCTTCTAGTATTTCTCCATTGCAAATAATGCTTGTTTCTGATTTTAGATCTCTATTTTTGATTATATTAAAGAGCACTTTCATGACTATCCTTTAAGGTTTCTTTTTTTTAACAGAGACGTGGTATATTTAATCATTTTATTTATTAACATAAACATGTAGTTTTTGTTGTCTGTGTAATTGTGTTAATTGTTTTAATAATGATATTTTTGTATCTCTAGTATAAATTCCATTTGAGCCTAATGAATAATTTTCAGGATATATTTCTGTAGTCCCTTTCTTACAACATCATTTAATGAATGCATTAAAATTCATTAGTGAGACTGAACTAAAGTTCCCTTTCTCTGTGTTATAACTCTCTTGTTTGAGTTTCAGGACCATATATGTCTCATAAAGGGAATTCGCCTTTTAGGCAAAGTTCTTTCTCCATTATTATGAACAATTTTTGTAGTATACATATTAATTGTTCCTTAAATGTCTGCTGAATTCACTTGTAATCCATCTAAAAGGGGGAATTTTTTTTTAAACTTTGGTAGTTCATTTGCAGTTTTTCAGTTTCTCTGAGATTGGGATATTTAAGATTCTTTTTTAGTGTT
Organism: Phascolarctos cinereus; assembly: GCF_003287225.1. NCBI lineage: Eukaryota > Metazoa > Chordata > Mammalia > Diprotodontia > Phascolarctidae > Phascolarctos > Phascolarctos cinereus. Next base: position 198,308,875 of record NW_027556402.1, on the reverse strand, counting down.
TTGTTAATTTAAATATTTTATATTTGTATAGATAATCATCCATTTCTTTTACATTCTCACTTTTGCTGCATATAATTACGTATATTTGTTTCTAACAAATATCTTTTTTCCTCTATTCATTGTAAACTCTTCTGGTTTTTTTTTTTATTTTGGAAATTAGATTTTCCTTTTTTAAAATAAAATTAGCAAATAGTTTATAGAATTTGTCAAATGTTAAAAGCTCTTGTTTTTATCAGTTCTATGAAATTTTTAATTTTATCTATTTTTCTCTTAATTTTAAGAGGTTTTTTTGCTTCTTTTGTAGCTACAATTTTCTAGTGGTTTTGTTTTTAAATTTCCTGGCTCAGCTCATTAATCCTTTCATTTTCTAGTGTTTTAATATATGCTTGCTGAGGATCAGTCTAGCTAAGTCATAAAGGCTCATAACCAGTACTTTTAGGTATTTGCTAATAAATTATTTGATGGAACAAGTTAAAATACAAAATATCCCACATACTTGGTTCCTCCCCCCATACCTCTCCCTACAGTGATGGTAGCAGAGAGCTGGAAAAGAGTACAGAGAATATTAAGACTAAATAAGTTTGAGTACTATCTATAAAAATAAATTAACTTGGTACTTAAATGTGAGATCTTTGTCCTATGAACTTTACTAAACATATTATTGGAGCAACTGAATTATATTAATCTTGACAGTCCTTCTCTAAACCAGACCAAAAGACAAAATTAAGCTGCCATCAAATGTTGGCTTACACATTCACTCTGAAAAACAAAACAGATGAGTTAGTGGAGTTGGTTTTGCATGTCCAAAGCACCAAATTTGGTCACCTCAAATTGAAGTACTCATGATAAGAATTGGCAAAATGACTACTATAAAAATAACTCCATTTGATCATTCAATCAGTAAGCATTTATTAAGAGCCTACTATGTTCCAGGTACTGTGGTGGGCATTAGGGATGCAAAGACACTTTCTGCCCTCAACAAGCTTATATATTATTGATAGAGACAACGTGTAATTATATATTAAAAAATAAAGGTATTTTCTGAGAGGCACTAACATCTGGGGGGGTGGTACATAGAAAAGACTTTATTCAGAGGACGGTGCTTGAGTCAAGCTTTGAATGAACCAATGAATTCTAAGAGTTAGATATGAAAAAGAAATGCATCCTAGACATAAGGGACAGCAAATGCAAAGGCATGGAGATGGTGATGCAATGTCATGTGTAACAGAAAGAAGGTCACTTTGGCTGTACCACAGAGTGTGTGAAGGAGAAAAGTGCATAATGAAGCCAGAAAGGTAGAATGATAGATTTAGAGCTAGAAGTGACATTAGAAGTCATCTAGTCTAAAACTTTCATTTTATAGTTGAGGAAAATAAGGATGAGAGAGGTTAATTGATTTGTCCACTGTTACAAAGATAGCAAGTAACAGAGCTAGGATATGAACCCAGAGCTTTTGACTAAAAATCTAGGCTACTTCCAAGGTAGGTTGGAGTCAGATTGTAAAGGGCTTTAACTTCCAAACAGAAGAATTTTTCTTCTATTTTCTTCTACGGTACAACTGGAATTTAGTGAGCAGAGGAGTTAAGGAATCAGATCTCTGTAGTCTTTCCCAGCTCTCTGATACCAACACTGTAGAGGGGATGGGGGGATGTGAAACCAAGTATGGGGACATTTTGTATTTTAATTTGTTCCATCAGATAATTTACTAGTAAATTGCTAAAGTACTGGTGATGAGCCTTTATGATCTAGTTAGACTGATCCTCAGCATATATTAACTACATAGTTACTTGGAAGACAGATTTGTGAGGGGAGAGACTTCAGGCAAAGAGACCAATGTGAATGCTGTTGTGATAGTCTAGGCAAGAGGAGATGAGGCCTAAGCTAGAATGGTGTATGTCTGAATAGACAGAATAAGACATATACAAAAATGTTTTGGAGAGAGAATGGATGAGACTTGGAAACTGATAGGATATATAGGGTGAATGATAGTAAGGAATCAAGACCAAGTTTATGAACTTGGATGACTAGAAAGATGGTGGTATCCTTAACATTAATAGGGAGGTGTGGCAGAGAGATGAATCTGTGAAGAAAGATCAGTTCTACGTTGGACGTGACGAGTTTAAGATGCCCACAGGACATATAGCTCTAAATGTCCAACAGACAGTTGATGAAACAGGAATTACACTCAGGAAAAGGAACTAAGACTGAATATATAGATGTAGGTGTCATCTAATAGGGATGGTGAACCCAAGGGAGGTGATAAGAGGGTCCAAGACATCACAGCAGAGGATAAGAAAGCTATGAATAACTCAATAAGATCCTCCAAAATAAACCAACATGTACTTTGATTGATACTCAATGACTTTGATTCAAAAGTAGAGACGACGGAGGACAGTGGAAAATATGTTGGAAAATCTAGCTCGAGAGTAAGGAATAAACGTATTTGAAAACTTACAGACTACATAAAAGACATACAGTTATGTATCATGAATAGTTTCTTTGATAAAAACAATCAGAAGGCAATGGACACATCTAACACCAAAAAACAACACCAAAAATTTTGAAATTTGTTATCTTTCAAATGATAGGAAATGACTCATTACTAAGGTGAGTTATTCATGAATAACAGAGAACCAACTGATTAGGTCAAAATCAGTACAAAGTTAGATGTATGGAAGTGAAAAAAATAAAGTATGCAATTAAAACAACTCCTATATATTTTGAACATGAGGGAGATAAGACTTGAGATTGTTGGAAAGAATTTGGTACAGGAGTTCAAGATCAGGAGTTTCAATCAGGAGAGGTAATTGAAAGAGGCAAGAGAATGAATTTTTGAATGAGGGCAGGAAAACTCTCTAAAGAGTAGACATGAGAGGTAGCCAGTCCCCAACGTTTCCTTTGAATCCTAAAGTTGGCAGCCCTAGAGACTGCTAAAAACAGATTCCCCACTCAAACCAATCTAACAAATTCAATAAACATTTACTAAGAACTTACTATGTTCAAGGTTGGGGCAGCTAGGTGGCACAGTGGAAAGTGCCAGGCCTGGAGTCAGGAACTTTTTTAAAAAAAATTAAATTAATTTATTTTGAATTATCAACAATCACTTCCATGAGCTTTCGAGTTTTAAATTTTTCTCCCCCTCCTTCCCACCACCCTCCCCAAGACGGTGCACAATCTGATATAGGCTACATGTATATATTCCTATTAAACATATTTTCACATTAGTGATGTTGTAGGTAATAATTAGAACCAATAGGAGGAACCACAAGAAAGAAGAAACAAAACACAACAGAAGAAAAAAAATAGCAAATAGTATGCTTTGATTTGCATTCAAACTCCATAATTCTTTCTTCTTTGTGGATAGCATTTTCCATCATGAGGACTTTGGAGGTGTCTTAGATACTTGTATTGCTGAGAAGGGTTAAGTCTATCAATATTAGTCACTGCACAATGTGGCTCTTACTGTGTACAATGTTCTGGTTCTGCTCACTTCACTCAGCATCAGACCACACAAGTCTTTCCAGGTTTTTCTGAAGTCAGCCTGTTCATCCTTTCTTATAGCACAATGGTATTCCATTACATTCATATACCACAACTTGTTCAGCCATCCCCAATTGATGAGCATCATCTCAATTTTCAATTCTTTGCCACCACAAAAAAAAAAACTGCTACGAATATTTTTCTACATGTAGATCCTTTTCCCATTTGTATGATCTCTCTGGGATATAGCCCTAGAAGTGCTATTGCTGGGTCAAAGGGTATGCACATTTTTATAGCCCTTTGGGCATAGTTCCAAATTGCTCTCCAAAATGGTTGGAGTTTCACAACTCTACCAACAATGCATTAATGTTCCAATTTTCCCACATCTTCTCCAACACTTATCATTTTCTTGTTTTGTCATCTTGGCCAATCTGATAGGTGTGATGTGGTACCTCAGAGTTGCTTTGATTTGCATTTCTCTAATCAACAGCGATTTTTTAATTTTCTTCATCTGAGAACTGCCTGTTCATATCCTTTGAGCATTTATCAACTGGGGAATGACTTGTATTCTTATAAATTTGACTTAATTTTCTATATATTTTAGAAATGAGACCCTTATCAGAGAGACTGGTTGTAAAAATTCTTTCCCAATTTTCTACCTTCCTTCTAATCTTGCTTGCATTGGCTTTGTTTGTGCAAAAACTTTTCAATTTAACATAATCAAAGGCATCCATTTTGCTTTTAGTAATGTTCTCTCTCTCCTGTTTGGTCATGAATTCTTCTGTTCTCCATAAACCTGATAGGTAAACTATTCCTTGCTCTCCCAGTTTGCTTATAGTATCAGCCTTTATATCTAAATCACAAACCCATTTTGACTTTATTTTGGTATATGGTGTGAGATTCTGATCTATGCCTACTTTCTGCCATACTCTTTTCCAGTTTTCCCAGCAGTTTTTTTCAAAGAGTGAGTTCTTATCCCAGAAGTTGGGGTCTTTGGGTTTATCAAATAATAGATTATTATAGTCATTGACTACTGTGTCTTGCATACTTAACCTATTCCACTGATCCACCACTCAATTTCTTAGCCAGTACCAAGCAGTTTTGATGATTGCTGCTTTATAATACAATTTAAGATATAAAATGGCTAGGCCACCTTCCCCTGCACTTCTTTTCATTAGTTCCCTGGATATTCTGGACCAAGTCAGGAACTCTTCATGAGTTCAAATTTGGCCTCAGACACTTACTAGCTGTGTGACCCTGGGCAAAACAGTTAACCCTGTTTGCCTCAGTTTCTTCATCTGTAAAATGAGCTGGAGAATTAAATGGCAAATCACTCCAATATCTTTGCCAAGAAAACTACAAATTGGGTCATAAAGAGTCAGACACAAAACTGAACAACAAAAATACACCATGCACCGTGCTAAGATCTGAGGATATAATTAATAAAAAGAAAGACAATCCTTGCCCTCAAGGAAGCTTACAATCTAATGGGGTGGGGTGGGGGGGGAGACAACATACAAAAGGAAACAGGAAAGGAAGGGAGACCAGGGCATCTTGTCCCAAAGAGTGGAAACCAGGCAGAACAGCAGATGCAGAGTGGAGTGAGCCCCAAAAGTCCAATTTCTGCCCTCTATAAAACAGAACATTAGAGGATACTCCACCCTCCAGCCCTCAAAGCAGAGGGCTGAGAGGCGGCTGAGGAAGGTGGTGAGCTTAACTTGGGAGGAGCATCTTGTTCCAAGAAGTTGAAACCAGGCAGTGCAGCAAATACAGAGTGGAATAATTCTGCTCAATCAGAAGGCAATGGACATGGCTAACACCAAATGGACATGGCTAACACCAAATGACAACACCTAAAAAAATCTGAAATTGATTTTAGCAGATAGGAAATGAGTCATTACTAATGTGAGCTGTTCTCAAGTTAGCTGTGTATAGGCAGAGTACCAACTCATTACGTCAAAATTAGCACAAAACTAGAAGAATAAAACTGAGAAAAATATACAGTATGCAATTAAAACAATTCATATAGATTTTGTACGTGAGAGAAACATGATTTGCAATTGTTGGCAGGAATTTGGAGCAGAACTTCAAGAGAGAACTCAGGAGAGGTGCTCTAGAGACAGAAGAAGGAGCTTCTGAATGGGAAGCAATCACTCCTCAAGAGATCATGCTATCTCCCCTTGGTTGATTTATTATCTCATCCTCAGACAAAAAGTTCATTTATTATTGTGTATTCTCTGATCTATTTTAATCTGTATAGCTTCTCTGATTTCTGCTTGCCACCTATTTTGATAAAGTATTTACTAGCTGCTAGTCATGAAAGTCTTTTGTACAACTAGTATTTAGTGAGAGGAAATTAAGCTGGCGAGAATAAGATGTAACTGTTCACTTAAAAGTGATCAGAGAAACTAGTTTTGTTGGGGACTCTTACTGTACGCTTAGACTATAGACATTTCATAGATAGATTCCTAGCCTGATATCCTTCTTGGAGCTAGCAGAGAAAAGGAAACATTGTCCATCCACAGCAATCTTAGCTCCTGCTTGTCCTTCCCCTGCAAGGAGGCTGGTGGTATTGATCCAGCCCTTCTTATACTCTCCCCAAAGGTGAAATCACAGCCTCCCTCAGAGATAAAGTGGGCCATATTCTGGATCATCTACTCTGCCTCACAGAGGCCAGCTATACATGTGTGTGTGTGTGTGTGTGTGTGTGTGTGTGTGTGTGCGCGCGCGCGCACGTATAAATTAGACACCTACCTAACCACATTTGGCATATAACCAAGATATATAAACAGCTAACAAAAATATATGACTAAAAGCTATCCTGTAATAGCTAAGCAGTAGAAGGATATGAACAAATAATTCTCACAAAAATTTTAAACCATTAACACCCATATAAAAGAATGTTCCAAATCACTAATAATAAGAGAAATGCACATCAAAACTACCTTGAAGAGATAGGAACACTCAATATTGGATGGATTGTGGAAAGATGGGGACAATAATGCATTGTTTGTAGAACAGGAATTAGTTCAAGCATTCTGGAAAACAATTTGAAATTATGCCAAGTAATTGACTGAAACATCCATACTGTTTGGCCCAAATATTTCACTGCTACTCACATATCCCAAGGAGGTTAATAATAAAAAGAAAGGCCCCATATCTACCAAAATATTCATAGCATGACTTTTTGTGGAAGCAAAGAAAAAGAAAAAAAGTATATGCTTATTGATTGGGAAATGGCTAAACAAACTGTGATTATAATAGAATATTACCATGTTGTAAGAAACTAAACTTCATTAATACAGAGAATACAGAATACATGGAAAGACTCAAATGAATTAATACAGAGTGAAATAAGCAGAACCGAAGCAAGTAGGTGGTGCAGTGGATAGAGCACCAGCCTTGGAGTCAGGAAGACCCGAGCTCAAATCTGGCCTCAGACACATAACACTCAATAGCTGTGTGACTCTGGGCAAGTCATTTAACCCCAATCGCCTCACACACACACAGAGAAAGAAATAAGCAGAACAATGAAAACAATATATACAATGACTACAACAATATAATGGAAAGAAGAACAAGAAAACAACAGAAACTAAATGCTGTGAAATTATAATGACCCAGCTTGGCCAATGAGATATGAAATGATAGCTTCTCTCATTTTTAAAAAATATTTGTTTATGAGTAATTATCTCTTCCTCTTACTACCCATACCTGTTAAACAATTAAAAATAAGACAAAACAAAAAATCAAAACTCTCACAACAAATTTGCATGGTCCCGCAAAGCAAATTCCCATATTGGTCACATCCAAAAATATATGCCTCATCCTACATTTTAATAGAATGTGAGGACCCAACACTAACATACATGAATGTGCATATACATGTACACACACACACACATATGGTGGCATTTCCTCTGTGTGTGCATGTGTGCATATGTATGCGTGTGTGTGTGTATGTGTGTGTGTGTGTGTGTGTGTGTGTGTGTCCATGTCTGTGAAACTAGTAATCCACAGCATGAATTACAGGAATGTTCCTGCCAAGTAGGAACTCTATGTGTGGGAAATGGAGGGAATGACACAGCTGAAAGAAAGAAGCTCAGGAGTGAGTGTCTATGGGCCACTCTGACCAATACAGAATACTTACCGACACGGGGTTCTGCTTGCAAAGCTTTTTTTTTTTTAAAGCTAATTTTTTAAAAACTGCTTTTGTTGCTGAGGTAATTAGTTTGTTCTTGTGCTGTTGCTATTTTGCTTTTTGTGGAATCTATGGTTTTCTGTATGTGTGAAATGAGACAGATTCTCCTCCTACTCAATGGATGTAAGCACTGTTCTGTGTACCTTACATCTCTCTCCTAAGCCAACCATGCTTCAGTTGATAGAGAGCCAATTAGGAATATGCTTTCAGGCACTTGAAGCTTTTAAAAACTGCTATGTCATTTCAGCATCTTAGAATTGAAAACATATTACGCACAGTTTTTAAAACGCCTGTGAAAATGTAAGAACATAAAACAAAACCAGTATTTTTATCTCTGCTAACTGCAATCTGGAAAAGCATCATAATAAAAACATAATAAAAATAATATAGCTCAAGCTTGCAGAATCCTTCTCACAATAAAAAAGGAACACTGCTTGAAATTATTAATTGTACATACTTTGTTAAAAGCATTTAGTAAAAAATATGAGAAATGTATGACCTTTGGAGGAAATGTGTGTGTGTGCGTGCGTGTGCGTGTGTGTGTGTGTGTGTGTGTTAGAGAGAGAAAGAGATTGATTGAATCAAAATTGGAAGTGACAAAAATGGCAACGAAAATAAACATGGTGGGCTTCAGTGGATTGTAGCAAATTACTAAGTTTAATTTGTGTACAAGAAGTAGCATTAACACATCACCGAAGCTATGCATGACCAGAAAAAGATGTGGGACAATAATGTAATGAGAATGAGAAACAATAGTTGGCCAGCCTGAGAGCTATATTGGTACTCTAACATATTAAAAGAACCAAAGAAAGCCTTCCAAGGAATTGATTGGACCCTGTATAGAGAATTTAAAGAAAGACATGGCAGAGAAGCTCACAAGGGAAAGAAGGTATGAAAGGGTTGTGATCTGTACTGGGAGAAATCTAAGCATAACTGTATGTGACTACACTGTCAATTATACCCCTTCTCCTTGATGATCTCTTCTCACTACGTTGCTGTGACACTCACTACTCTATTCAGGTTCTCCTTCTACTTCTCAGATCAGTCCTTTTTATTCTCTTTTGCTTAATCTTCATCCAGGTCAATTACACTACTGGTAGTTTTCCCCGGGGCTCTGTCCTGTGTTCTTTTTTCCCTCTATATACTATTTCACTTGGTGAACTCCCATCTCTATGCAGATGATTCTTAAATCTTCTTATCCAGCTTTAACCTCTCTCCTGACCACCAGGCTCACATTTTCAACTGCCTATTATACATCTCAAGCTGGATGTCCTATAGACATTTTAAACTCAACATATTCAAAACAGAACTTATTATCTTTTATCCAAAACTCTCATACTTCCAAACTTCCTTAAGACTTATGAGGGTACCAGCATCCTCTAGCACCAGAGTGGCAATCTAGGTGTCATGCTCAACTCCTCACTCTCTCACCATGCACGGGCAGTTGAAAATATGAGAAGACTGAGTCTTAAAGATGTTAAGTAACAGTGGTACCAGTTGCCTTCATGTTCTACAATGATCATATGGATAATCATGACTACTTATAATGTAGCTGAAAAAACTAAGAATGATATTCAATCTTTTACATGAGCTCATCTTCAAAATAATCATAACAGCTAACACTAATATAGAGCTTAAGGGGTATAAACCATTTATATACATTGTCTGTTTGATCCTTACAATAACCCCGATAGGTTGGTAATATGGGTCTTCTCATTTCCATTTGACAGATGATAAAAATGACTGTTCACAAACCATTTTTCTAGACTTTCCCCAAGAATGACTCCTGCAGTTTCTAGAATCCATCTTACCCCACTTCTCCCATGGCAGCTGGCTCCATAGCTAATCTGGAATCTCTCTCCTTTTCCATGATTTCTCAGAGTTTCCACAACTATATCTGCAAATTTAATTTGTATTCTGGAAAGTTATTCTTCTGGGTCTTCTGCTTTCTCCTTCTCATATCTGTTGCCTCCTTTTCCCACTGGCAAATTCCTCCTAGAACTTCCATTTTGAGAAAGGACTCAGACCAGCCATTTGGGGCAGATGTCAGGGCAACTGAGCATTAAACAGGGATGGAGAGGCAATTGTAGCAGCTCAGAAGACTGTAGATTTATAGCTGAAAGGAATCTTAGAAGTCAATGAGTCCAACACCTTCATTTTACAATTGAAGAAACAAAAGCACAGTGACATTAAGTGACTTGTCCAGTCACAAAGCTAGAAAATTTCTGATTTGAACTCAGGACTTCATAACTCCAAGGGTGATGCCCTATCCACTACTTCACACTTTGGGAATTATACCCTTCTGTGTTTGTTTATATGCAACTAGGTAGTACATTGAATAAAGAGCTGGGCCTGGAGTTTGGAACACTTGAGTTCAAATTTGTCGCAGACATGTACTAGTTGTGTGACTCTGAGCAAGTCCTCCATCTCAGTTTCCTCATCTGTAAAATGAGGTTAATCATACCACCTACCTCCCAGAGGTAGTTGTTATAAAGATCAAGTGAGACAATATTTGCAAAGTGCACAGTACCTGGCACACAGTAGGAGCTATACAAATTCCTCCTTCTCCCTATCCACCATTCCACACTTTAGCAATTACAACCTTCTATGCTATATTTATATGTACCAGTCTGTTTCACGAAAGTGAAAAATAGTCAAATGTTGATATCTGCACAGTCCAACATACACTTTGTTTGGAAAGATAAAACAACATAATTAACAAAACCAGGAAGTAAAACATAAATTCCAAGTGAATGGTATGAAAAAGAAGTTACAGGGGGTGGAGCCAAGATGGCAGAGTGAAAGCAGTGACTTGCTTGAGCTCTCCTCCAAACCCCTCCAAATACTCATAAAAAATGGCTCTAAACAAATTCTGAAGCAGCAGAACCCACAAAAAGACAGAGTGAAACAAATTTCCAGCCCAAGACAAGGTGGATGATTGATCAGAAAGGAGTGTCGCGCCAGGCTGGGAGCGCAGCGCAGTGCAGTGTGGGTGCACAGGCCACAGCGTGGGCGCGCAGGCTGCAGCAAACCTGGAGCAGGCCTCAGAGCACTGAATCTCGGGCAGCTGTGGAGGTTTCCAGATTCCTCAATCCACCAATACCAAAAACAAATTAGAAGGTCAGTGGGAAAAGTCTGTTTCTGTCGGTGCCTGAGAAAGGAAGGCGGGGTTTCAGCTCCATTCCCCAAGAGCGTGGCCCTGTGGGGGGCAGCTGCTTCCCGAGCTTCCGGCCCACAGACTGAGGGGGAATCCAGTGGCTGATCAGAGAGGGATTGCAGGGATCTCTTTGCCAGTGCTGAGGCAGGAATCTCTTGTTTTGCCCATGTTTGGATCTGGGTCACAGTTCTGGGCAGCGGTGCTGGGGTGAGGAGGAGCGCTGGCTTGGTGGAGCTTGTAGTGTGTGAGAGAGAAGCCCCTCCTCACAGTTACAGGACAGAAAGGAGTACTTGTAGTCGCAGGCCAGGAAAGGAGTAAACACCTGCCCCTTATCATACCACCTTGGAAGAACTGAAAATTTACAGGTCCCTACAAGTATCTCTGAAAACAGCTGTACAAACCCCGAAGCTTGGGACAGTACATTCTCCACATTGGAAGCAGATTCGTACCTTAACAAAGAGTTTAAAACTCAAGTAATTGGCCGGGATCATGAGCAAGCAGGCAAAAAGAGTCAGACTATATTATCTTACTTTGGTGAAAAAGAAGACCAAAATATACAACCAGAAGAAGACAACAAAGTCAAAGCCCCTACATCCAAAGCTTCCAAGAAAAAATGAATTTCCCAGGCCAGAAGACTCAAAAACGATTTTAGAAGCAAGTAAGAAAGTAAAAAAAGGTGATGCTAAAGAGACCCAAAAAATACTGAAAAATAACACCTTAAAAAATAGCCTAACCCAAATGGCAAAAGAGGTCCAAAAAGCCAATGAGGAGAAAAATGCCCTAAAAGCAAAATTGGCCAGATGGAAAAGGAAGTCCAAAAGCTTACTGAAGAAAATACTTCCTTAAAAATTAGAATAGAGCAATTGGAAGATAGTGACTTTATGAGAAATCACGACACAGTAGAACAAATCCAAAAGAATGAAAAATTAGAAAACAATGTGAAATATCTCATTGGAAAAATAACTGACCTGGAAAATAGATCCAGAGAGAATTTAAAAATTATTGGACTATCTGAAAGCCATGATCAAAAAAAGAGCCTAGACATCATCTTTCAAGAAATTATCAAGGAAAACTGCCCTGATTATATTAGAACCAGAGGGCAAAATAGAAATGGAAAGAATCCACAGATCTCCTCCTGAAAGAGATCCCCAAAGGAAAACTCCTAGGAATATTGTAGCCAAATTCCAGATCCCAGGTCAAGGAGAAATATTACAAGCTGCCAGAAGGAAACAGTTCAAGTACTGTGGGAACACAATCAGGATAACACAGGATTTAGCAGCTTCTACATTAAAGGACCGTAAGGCATGGAATATAACATTCCGGAGGGCAAAGGAGATAGGATTACAACCAAGAATCACCTACCCAGCAAAACTGAGTATAATGCTTCAGGGGAAAAATGGTCATTCAGTGAAATAGAGGACTTTCAAGCATTCCTGATGAAAGGACCACAGCTGAATAGAAAATTTGACTTTCAAATACAGGACTCAGTGGAACATGAAGAGGTAAACAGGAGAGAAATCATAAGAGACTTATTAAGATTGAACTTTACATTCCTGCATGGAAAGATGATATTTATAACTCATGAGACCTTTGTCAGTATCAGGGTAGTTGGAGGAAAAAATTATATGTATGTATATGTAGATAGATAGATGGCACAGGGTGAGTTGAAGATTAAGGGGTCATATCTGGAGAATAAAATGAAGGGATGAGAGAGGATTATATTTGGAGAAGAAGAAAGGGAGAGGTAGAATGGGGTAAATTATCTCACAAAAAAAAAACCAACAACAGAAAAGTCTCTTACAGTGGAAGGGGAAACAGGGGAAGGTGAGAGGGAATGAGTGAATCTTATTCTCATAGGATTTGGCCTAAGGAGGGAGTAACATACACATTCAATTGGGTATGGAAATCTGTCTTACCCTACAGGTAAATAGGGGGGAAAGGGGACAAGAGAGCAGGGGGATGATAGAGAGGAGAGCAGATTGGGAAAGGGGTTAATCAGAAGTAAATACTTCTGAGGAGAGACAGGATCAAAAGAAAGAATAGAATAAATGGGAGGGCAGGATAGGATTAAGGGAAATAGAGTTAGTTTTTCACAACATGTCTACTATGGATGTGTTTTGCATAACTGCACATGTACAACTTATATTGAGTTGCTTGCCTTTTCAATGAAGGTGGGTGGGGAGGGAGGAAGAGAGAAAATTTGAAACCTAAAGTTTTAAAAACATATGTTTAAAAAAAATGTTTTCACATGCTACTGGGAAATAAATATAGGAAATGGGGTACAGAAGTCTATCCTGCCCTACAGGAAAATATAAGAGAAGGGGAGAGAGATAGAAGAGAGGACAGAGTAGGAGAAGGGATATTCAGAATGCATGACATCTTGGGGTGGGGGGAGGGGGGAGATGGGGTAAAAATTTGGAACTCAAAAACTTGTGGAAGGGAATGTTGAAAACTAAAAATAAATAAATTTATAAAAATCAAAAAAGAAAAAGAAAAAGAAGTTACACAGAAATTAAGAAGAAGAAAGATTCATTTCTACCTGGGATGGTCAGGGGAGGGGAGGAGGGGAGAGAGGAATGGTGAGGAGAGGTCACAAAATTAGGAGGCAACCTGGGTTTTGAAGGAACTTTCTGTCCTATCTGCCATTTTATTTTCCCTGTCCTACAAATACAGAGATTTGTGGGGTGACCACTACAATCTCTCTCACCTCTTTCTTTTTCTAGTCTTCTCGTTTTATCATTTCAGGGCCCCATTGTTGTAGCTCCTTTTGCCCACAAAATGCAGTGCTACATCATAGCAGGAAGTACAGAAGATTAACCAAATTATAGCAAAAGAATGGACACATTCTTTCCCTACAAGAATATTATGTTCTCTCCATCCTCAGTTCAGTTTTTCTTCAAGGTATATTGTTAAAACAGTCCTAGAATGAAAATTTTCATTTTCATCTTCCAAAAAAATTTTATGCTAACTTTATTCTCATCTCCTGATTGGCTGCAAGTTCACAAGAAGAGAAGAGAGCTCCAAAAGGCAGAGACATTCCTTTTATAGTTTACTGAGCAGACATCTCTTCCTGACTAAGTGGTCAATCCTGAGGCAGCTTTGATACAGTACCCCTATTTCTTCAGGTGTGGGGAGCATATAAAACCCAACCAGAAACCTCTGGTTTTTCATGTCTTTTACAAAGGAGACTAATGGGAAGGGCCACGGCAAAAGTGTCACTGGAAAGGGCACAGCTCTAGGAATCTCCCATGGGATCTATTAGCCAGAGCTGATCAGAGCAGGTTCCCCTGTTTACTCTCAATATATATAGATATACTGTGTTTACTTATTTATGGAGATGTTGTATCTTCTTAGTAGAATATAAGCCCCTTGATGGCAGGCTCTATCTCACTTACTGTACTTGTCTCCCTAGTACCAAGGATACCACATAGTACATAGTAAATTTGTTATTCAGTTGTTTTTCAGTTATGTCCGACTCTGTGACCCCATTTGGGGTTTTCTTGGCAAAGATACTGGAGTAGTTTTCCATTTCCTTCTCCAGCTCATTTTACAGATGAGGAAATTAAGGAAAATAGGGTTAAATGACTTGCCCAGGATCACACAGCTAGTAAGTGTCTCAGGCTACATTTGAACCTATGAAAAGGAATGCTCCTGATTCCAAGCATTCCATAATATTACATCTCTTAATTCTGTAACATTATATGTAAAATTATAAATTAAATTGTTTGAATGTTTCAGTAAAGTTTTCTATAGTTAACACTATTTAAAAGAAACCTGCATGTTACCAAGTTAACATGTAACTTAAATACCATTTCAGTTAATACCAAATTAACATAAAACTTAAATAGCATGCAAGTTACCAAAATACCATGTTACCAAGATCAAGAGATGCTCAAAACCCAGAAGAAAAGCATACCATAATTCCATGAAAACTACAAGCAAAATCTCTAAAAAAATAAAATCACTTGGCCACAAGGATTGCAAGAATATTTGGCAGAAATTAAGGAAAAAATAAAATAGTAGAATTATAAGTGAAAAAAGTTCTGGAGGAAAGAACTGAAAGGAGAATAAATGGCTTAGAATAGAAGGTCAAAAACTTTACCCAAGTAGGGGGCTCCCTGAAAATGGGACTGGATCAGATTGAACACAGTGACTGAGAAAAGAAGAAATATTAGAATAGAATCAAAAGATAGAAAAAATAAAGGTATCTACTATCCAAAACAAGTAAACTAGAAAAGGTCAAAGAAAGATAATTTAATAATCACTGGACTATAAGAAAACCAAACAACAAAACTGGTATACCATATTTCAAGAAATCAAAAACAAAAATTTCCTTGATTTATTAGAACCAGTAGAAAGAATCTACTGGTTACTCTCTGAAATAAACTCAAAAATAAAACCTTTGTGGAATGATATAGCCAAAATCCAGAGCTTCCAGATCAAAGAAAAAAAATGCTGAAAGCAGATAGAAAGAAATGGGAAGGGAATGAGCATTTAGCTTAGGCTTACTAGTGCCAGACACTATGCTAAGCACTTTACAAATATTACCAAGTACCAAAATACCACAGTAAGGATTACACAAAATCTGACAGGTACCACTATAAAGGAGAGAAAATCTTACAATACAGCATTCAAAAAGTTAAAAGATAAATGCATAAATCAAGAATAACTTAACTTGCAAAACTAAATATAATCCTAGTGGGAAAATAACTGATATTTAATAGAATAGAGGACTTTTAATATTCCTGATGAAAAGACCAAAATTTGGATGGAAATAGAAATTTTGAAATGCAATTTGTTATTATCTCCATTTTACTGAGCAATTTGGAACTATGTCCAAAGGGTTATAAAACCATGCATACCTTTGACCAAGTAATACCACTACTAGGCATGTATCCCAAAGAGATAACCCAGCTGAACTTTTTCAACATTCCCCTTCAAAAAACTTTAAAATAACACCTTTTGGAGTGACAGAGCCAAGCAACAGTCAGGGTGAGACTGAAAAAGTCTCTACAGCAACAGCAGTGGCAGCTTCAGGAGCTCTCAGCCCAGAGATCAGACAATGAATGAGTCAGAAAGAGATTGCAGGAGAATCATTGCTGGCCCCGGGCAGAGCTGGTACTGATTGGCAACTCTATTGCCCATACGTAGTTCTAGGTCACAAGGCAGAGAGGGGTGTTAGCACTTATAGCTGCAGGGAAGCAGGGGCCTTTCCTGAGTAAAGACCAGAATGCAGGCAAGAGGAGCAGGGGTTATACCTCTACTTGGATGACACCAACTTGGAAGCACTGAAAAAATTACAGATCACCAGAACTAACTCTGAAAACATCAGCAGAAAAAAGCCTGAAGCTTGTGACAGTGCTAGGATTACAACCAAAAACCACCTACTCAGAAAAACTGAGTCTAGTCTTTGAGGGGGAAAAAAGGATATTAAATAAAATAAAGTTTCAAGCATTCTTAATGAAAATATCAGACCTGAATAGAAAATATGACATTTAGACAGAAGACTCAAGAGAAGCATAAAAAGGTAAACATGAAAGAGTAACCATAGGGAACTCAATAAAGTTAAACTGTTTACATTCCTATGTGAAAAGTTGCTGTTTGTAACTCCTAAGAACTGCATTATTAGGGCAGTTAAAAGTTTACATAGAGGAAGATATGAATGTGAATCGATCATGTTGGAATGATCTCTCCCAAAAATGAGGAGATGAAAAAGAGAGATAATCTGGAAAAAAGGGGAAGGGGAAAGTTGAATGGGAAAATTTTTCTCACATAAAAGGTGTGTATAAGGAAGAGCTTTTATAATGGAGGGAGAAATGGGGGGGGAGAGTGATGATTGAACCTCACTTTCATTGGAATTGGTTCAAAAAGGAAAGACTATAGATACATACTCATCATGTATAGAAATCCATCTTATCCAACAGGGAAATAGGAGGGGAAGGGAATAGAAGAGAGAGGATGATAAAAGGGAGGGTGGATTAAGGGAAGCAGTGGTGAAAAGTAAAATAGATTTTTGAGGAGGGTCAAGATAAAAAGAGAGTGAGAAGAATAAGTAGAAGAAAATGGGATAAAGGGAAATATACAGTTAGTAATCATAACTGTGAATGTGAAAGGGATGAGTTCACCCATAAAATGAAATAGGGTATCAGAATGGATCAGAAACAAGAATCCAACAATATGTTGTTTACGAAAGACACACTTGAAAGAGAAAGAAACACACTGAGTTAATATAAAGGACTGGAGCAGAACCTAATATGCTTCAGCTGAAGTAAAAAAGACAGGAGTAGCAATCATGATCACAGACATAATTAAAAGTGATAATAAGGGAAACTACATTTTGTTAAAAGGTACCATAGACAGTGAAGCTATATTTAAAAATGTTAAAGCAAATTTCTCTGATGAAGGCCTCATTTCTCAAATATATAGAGAATTGAGTCAAAACTTATAAAAAATAAGAACCATTCCCCAATTGATAAATGGTCAAAGGATATGAACAGGCAGTTTTCAGAAAGAGAAATCAAAGCTCTCTATAGTCAGATGAAAAAATGCTCTAAATCACTACTGATGAGAGAAATGCAAATTAAAATAACTCTGAGGTACCATCTAACATGATGCATCAGAAATGACAAGTGCTGGAAGGGATGATGGAAAATAAGGTACATTAATGAATGGTTGATGGAGTAGTGAACTGGTCCAACCATTCTGGAATACATACTGGAACTATGCCCAAAGGGCTATAAAATTGTACATACCTTTTGACCCAGAAATACCACTAGTAGGTCTGTATCCCAAATAGAACAAAGAAAAAGGAAAAGGACGTATTTTTACAAAAATATTTATGAGGGAGGGCAGATCAGGTGAAGCAGTAGACAGAAGCAAAACACTGGTGAGGACAGAAAGGGTGAAAGGAGAGAGAGGATAAACAGGAGGAAAAATAGGATGGAAGGAAATATATAATTAGTAATCATAACTGGGAATGGGAATGGGATGAACTCTCCCAAAAAATGGAAGTGGATAGCAGAATGGATCAAAAACCAGAATCCTACAATATGCTGTTTACAAGAAACACACCAGAAGCAGAGAGACACAGAAAGAGTAAAGGTAGGGGGCTGGAGCAGAATATATTATGCTTCAGCTGAAGTGAAAAAAACAAACAGGTGTAGCTACCTTGATCTCAGAGAAAGCAAAAGCAAAAAAAAAAATGATTTCATTAAAAGAGAAAGGAAACTACATCTTGCTAAAAGGTACCATAGACAATGAAGTAATAGCAATACTAAGCATATATGCACCAAGTGGTATAGCATCCAAATTCTTAAAGATGAAATTAAATGAGTTATAGGAAAAAAATAGACAGCAAAACTATACCAGTGGGAGACTTTAATTGTCCCCTCTCAGAACTAGATAAATCCAATCAAAAAAATACACCAGAAAGAAACTAAGAAGTTGAATAGAATATTAGAAAAGTTAGATATGACAGACCTTTGGAGAAGATTGAATGGGAACAGAAAAGAATATGTCTTTTTCCTCGGCAGCACATGACACCTACACAAAAATTGACTATGTATTTGGACACAAAAACCTCAAAATCAAATTTAGAAAAGCAGAAATATCCTTTTTGGATCATAATGCAATAAAAATTAAATTTAACAAAGGGCACTGGAAAGATAGATTAAAAATTAATTGGAAACTAAATAAAATAATCCTAAAGAATAAGTGGGTTGAAGAACACATCATAGAAATAATAATTTCATTAAAGAGAATGACAACAATGAGACAACATACCAAAATTTATGGGATACAGCCAAAGCAGTACTTAGGGGAAATTTTATTTCTCTAAATTTTTACATCAACAAAACAGAGAAAGAGCAGGTCAATGAATTGGACATGCAACTAAAACAAACTAGAAAAAGAACAAATTAAAAATCTTCAACTAAGCACCAAATTGGAAATCCTGAAAACTAAAGGTGAGATTAATAAAATTGAAGCAAGAAAACTATTGAGCTAATAGATAAAACTAGGAGCTGATTTTATAAAGAAACCAAGAAGACAGAGAAGTCATTGATTAATTTGATTTAAAAAAAGAAATAAGAAAAGCAAATATCCAGTATCAAAAATGAAAAGTGTGAAATCACCACAAATAAAGAAAAAATTAAAGCGATCACTAGGAAATATTTTGCCCAATTATATGCCAATGAATCTGACAATCTGACTGAAATCAATGAATACTTACGAAAATATGAATTACTCAGATTAACAGATGAGGAAATAAAATGCCTAAATAACCCCATCTTAGAAAAAGAAATTGAACTAGCCATTAATGAACTCCCTAAGAAAAAATTCCCTGGGCCAGATGGGCTCACAAATGAATCCTACCAAACATTTAAAGAACAATTACTTCCAAATCTATATAAACTATTTGGAAAAATAAGCAAAGAAGGAGTCTACCAAATCCCTTTTATGACACAAATATGGTGCTGATACCTAAACCAGAAAGAGCTAAAACAGAGAAAGAAATCTATAGCTCAATTTCCCTAATGAATATCAATGAGAAAAATTTGAATAAAATATAGCAAACTGATTACAGCAAAATATCATTAGAATCATACACTATGGGATTTATACTAGGAGTGCAGAATTGGTTCAATATTAGGAAAACTATCAATATAATTTACGATATCAATAACAAAACCAACAGGAATCATATGATTATCTCAACAGATGCTGAAAAAGCTTTTGACAAAGCACAACATCCATTCTGATTAAAAACACTGGAGAGAATAGAATAATGGGAGCATTCCTTAAAACGATAAGCGGTATCTATCTAAAACCATTAGCAAGCATTTTCTGTAATGGGGATAAGCTAGAAGCCTTCCCAATAAGATCAGGGATGAAGTAAGGATGCCCATTATCACCACTATTATTCAATATTGTACTAGAGATGTTAGCCAAAGTAATAAGAGAAGAAAAAGAAATCAAAGGAATTAGAATAGACAACAAAGAAACAAAACTATCACTCTTTGCAGCTGAGATCATGGTATACTTGGAAAATCCTAGAGAATCAATTAAAAAACTACTTAAAATAATAACAACTTTAGCAAAGTTGTACGATCCAAGTTAAACCCACAAAAATCATCATCATTTCTTTATATGACAAACAAAGCCCAGCATCAAGAGACAAAAAGAGAAATTCCCTCTAAAAGAACTGTAAACAATAAGAAATACTTGGGAGTCTACCTGCCAAGACAAACCCAGGAACTAAATGAACACAATTAGAAAACACTTTTCACACAAATAAAGCCAGATCTAAACTAGTGGGAAAATATCAATTGCTCATGGATAGGCTGAGCCAATATAATAAAAAATGACAATTCTGCCTACACTAATTTACTTATGCAATGCCATACCAATCAAACTACCAAAAAAGTATTTGATAGAGCTAGAAAAAATAACAACAAAATTCATCTGGAAGAACAAAAGGTCAAGAATATCAAGGGAATTAATGAAAAAATACAAAGCAAGGTGCCTTAGCAATACCAGATCTCAAACCATGTTATAAAGTAGTAATCATCAAAACTATCTGGTACTGGCTAAGAAAGAGAGTGGTGGGTCAGTGGAATAGATTAGGTACACAAGACACAGTGGTAAATGACCATAGAAATCTATTGTTTGATAAACCAAAAGACTCCAGCTTTTGGGATAAGAACTCTCTATTTGACAAAAACTGTTAGGAAAATTGGAAAACAATAAGGCGCAAATTAGGTATAAACCAACATCTCATACTATATACCAAGATAAGGTCAAAACGGGTACATGATTTAGACATAAAGGGTGATAACATAAACAAATTAGAAGAGCAATGAATAATCTACCTATCAGATCTATGGAAAAGAAATGAATTCATGAACGGCAGATAAAAAGCATTATGAAATGTAAAGCAGATAAGTTTGATTATATTAAATTAAAAGGCTTTTGCACAAACAAAACCAATGCAACCGAGATTAGAAGGAAAGCAGAAAGCTGGGAAATAATCTTTACAGCGAGTGTCCCTGATAAAGACCTCATTTCTCAAATACATAGAGAATTGAGTCAAATTTATAAGAATACAAGCCATTATCCAATTGATAAATGATCAAAAGATATGAACAAGCAGTTCTCAGAAGAAGAGATCAAAGCTATATAGTCACATGAAGAAGTCTCTAAATCACTGTTGATTGAATAAATGCAAATTAAAACAATTCTGAGGTACCACCTCATACCTATCAGATTTGCTAATATGACAAGAAAAAGAAAATAATAAATGTTGGAGAGGATGTGGGAAAATTGGGACACTGATGCTTTCCTGGTGGAGTTGTGTACTAATGCAACCATTCTGGAGAGCAATTTGGAACTATGACCAAAGGGCTAGAAAACTGTGCATACCCTTTGACTCAGCAATATGACTACTAGGTCTGTGTCTCAAAGAGATCATACAAAAGGTAAAAGGACCTAGTATGTGCAAAATATTTATAGCAGCCTTTTTCATGGTGGCAAGATATTAGAAATTGAGGGGATGCTCATGGAGAATGGCTCAACAAATTGTAGTATATGAATGTAATAGAATACTACTATGCAATAAGAAATGATGAGGAGGCAGATTACAAAAAAACCTGGAAAGACTTGTATAAACTGATGCAAACTGAAATAAGCAAGATCAGGAAAACATTGTACACAATAACAACAACACTGTGTGATGATCAACTATGAATGACTTAGCTCTTCTCAGTTAACACAGTGATCCAAGAAAATTCCAAAGGACTCATGATGGAAAAAAAATGCTATCCACACCCAGATAAAGAACTGAATGCAGATCAAAGCATGCTTTTTTCACTTACTTTTTTTTGGTGTTTTTTTTCCCTTTTAATATGTTTCTTCTTCCACAATGATAACTAATATGGAAATATGTTTTACATGATTGCACATATATAACTCACATCAAATTGCTTATCATTTAAATTTGGAACTCAAAAACTTGTAAAAATGAATGCTAAAATTGCCTTTACATATGATTGGGGGAAAAAATAAAATGCTATTAAAAATATTTATAGCAGTTTTTTTTTGTGGTGACAAAGAACTGGAAATTGAGGGGAAGCCCATCTTTTGGGAAACGGCTGAGAAAGCTGTGGCATATTAGTGTGATGGAGTATTATTGGGCTATAAGAAATGATGAGGTGCAGTGGTTTCACAAAAAGATGGCAAGATCTATATGAACAAAGGCAAAGTGAAGTGAGAAGAATAAGGAGATCACTGTATACAGTAACGGCAATGCTGTAATGACAATCAGCTGTGAAAGATTTTGCTACTCTAATCAATGCAGTGATCCAAGACAATTTCAAAGGACTCATGATAGAAAAATGCTATTCACCTCTCGAAAGAGAACTGATTTAACTCTGAGTGAAAACTGAAGTATAATTTTCTCACTTTTTTGGCTTTTTTTTTTGCAATATGGCTAATAAATATGTAAATATGTTTGTTGATTCCACATGCATAATTGATATCACATTGCTTGCTTTTTCTATGGGTGGGGAAGGGTATAAGAGAGAGGGAGAGAATTTGGGACTTAAAATTTAAAAAGAAAAGAATGTTAATAGCTGTGTGATCCTAGGCAAGTCACTTAACCCCAATTACCTAAAAAAAGTTAAAAATAAATAATAAAATTTTAAAATAAAGACAAAAATAGAAGGAAGATGAAAAAAAGAAGAAAATAGAAAAGGTCTGAAATTTCTTTTTATCAGAAACTTTTTATCATTAAGACCAAAATTGGACTCTAAGCCTCAGATGTGCTTACAGAATAGGTAGAAAAGAAAACATAGATGGTTAAAACAGTAAGAATGGACCAAGTCTAAACAGAGGAAATCCATGCAGGAGACGTAATTGTGAGCGCATTCTAAAGACATCTAAAGCAGGGAAAGATATCAAAGTTGTGGGGGAAAAAATCTCAAATCTTTTTAATATTGAAAAAAAGTGACTAATAGAATATCAGCAACTATCAACCTATATTTCTGCTTTCCCATCTACACAAAATGTTATGAGAAACATCCCCACATGCATCAAAAGCATCTTTCCAGAGGTAGCAGGAAACAGATGAACTTTTATAAGCAATATTCTACAGCAGACCTTATTTTTACCATCACATAAATGACTGAAAGATATAGAATACAAGATTCCACTGTAACTTTTTATTATGCAAAAGCATTGGAGGTAGTAGAACAAATTCCACCTTAAAGACTCTCTTCCTAAAGGTGTTACCCATACATACATCAAAATCATTCAATATTCCTTGACACATGGAACAAAAAAAGATAACCTTGTTCAATAATCCTCTTATCATAGATATCCGGTCAAGTATAAAACAGGGAGACGGATGCTAACCAAAGGTGTATGCTGTTGTCATGGAGGAGATTCAGCACAGAATCCAAGGTGAAGAGGGATTCCCAATGAAATCTTCCAGATGTTTTTGTTTATGGATAATACCATTCTGATTGCATGAAGCCCTGTAACACTGGAAAGCCCCTGGAAGAGATCTCTAACCACTCAAAGAGTTTCACTTGATCATATAAACAGGAAAGTGTAAGTGGACGAATAATATCTTTTGCCATATTGTGGCATGTTTCTAAAGATATACATATCTGTGTAGTTGTATAAATAAAAATGAATCAGGTTTATTTTCACAATTCTTAAGTTATAATCTATAATGACTCCACTAAAGGCGGAATAAGGAATGACAGGAGTTGTAGAAACAATTATTACACTAAGGGGACAGAATATATAATAAAACGATGAACCAAAAGTGAACAAATCTACCTCAAAAGTTATATATGGAGGAAGGCAAAAATCCAGAGAGTTCTATTAAAAATAAACACCATTTTCTACATTTTCCTTTTATCAAGTGTAATTATGAAGCACATAACATACAGAACAGAGTGGCACTAGGTTTCATTAGAGATAATTGGTACTATAACATCCTCTCTGAAGTGAAAATTAGCCTCTAGAGTGTTAAGAGGCAGCTCAAACCTGATTTTAAAAGATATGAAGCTATCAGTTTTTTGTACACCCTTATAAACTAAAATATGTAACTCAAGCCTACATTTTGTTATATGGCCAGTATACAGCACCATCGTGTGGCCCAAGACATAACTCTTTCATGCTGTAGTTCAATTAAATACATATCATAGTTCAGGGGCAAGATTATATATAGTTCAGTCTTTTGTA
This sequence comes from Phascolarctos cinereus, assembly GCF_003287225.1. Taxonomy (NCBI): domain Eukaryota; kingdom Metazoa; phylum Chordata; class Mammalia; order Diprotodontia; family Phascolarctidae; genus Phascolarctos; species Phascolarctos cinereus. The sequence goes on along the minus strand of NW_027556402.1, from coordinate 198,284,789 downwards.
AGACATTCTGCATATTTATCAACTTTGCAGATATTCTTACTGCTGTCATGTAAAACAGTGATAATTTTAAAAATACGTTTTAAAATGTCCCAAATTGTCCACACTCTCTCCAAAAATGAAAGCTTGTTTAATCATTTAGAAGAAACTATATAAATCTGTTAGCTATGTGTTATTTGGCTTGGGTTAGATGAATTTCAAAATGAAATTATCAAATGTAACATTCTCAGTAATGAAAAGATAAATATGTTTGCCAAGTTCCAATGTGTTATTTCTGTCTCTGGCACACCCAATTCTTAATCACTGCCAGAATTGAGTGAGAATTAATAAGAGGATTTAATGAAAGGCTCTCATTATCACATTATGAAATAATCTACTTTGGTCATATTTAATTTAATTTTTTAGGTACAAATAGATAAACCAAAGAAAAGCTTTAGGTAAAAATTAAAGAACAAAAGCATTCATCAAATATGACACTTGATATAACAAATGAAATCTGACCACCCCATTGTCACTACAACCTTATACAATCATGGGAGGTCCTAAAATAAATTCAATTATATAAAATAGCTAATAAAAGTTCCAATCCAAAATTGTGGCATATCAATGGCCTAGAACAAAAGACAATGAGAATGAGAAAGGACCCTAGGTGTCACCTACATCTCCCCTGCTCAGTGTATAAATTCCTTCTTCAATATCCTGCATTACAGGTGATCATCCTTCCTCTCCTTGAACACTCTCAGCAATAATGTATTCGCTACCTCATAAGGCAGGCCCATTCTATTGTTTGGACTTCTCCAGTTGTCAGAACATTCTTATGCTAAAAACCAAAATTGTCTCCCTGCATCTTTCATCTACGAGCCCCAGTTTTGTCTGGACAAACAAATCTAATGCCTCTTCAAGAGTATAGTTAAATTAGGGCAGCTAGGTGGTACAGTAGATAGAGTGCCAGCCCTGGTTTCAGGAGGACCTGAGTTCAAATCCAGCCTCAGAGATATAACACTTACTAGCTCTGTGACCCTGGGCAAGTCACTTAACCCCATTGCCTACCCCCCCCCAAAAAAAAGAGTGTAGTTAGATGACTATTTTGCTATAAATCAGTGGTCTGTCTTGAAAATTTTAATCATACACTCCATAAGTAAATTTTTTTACTCAATATATTATATTTACTTCTTAACAAAAACCACAATGCACTAATAATTATGTACATTATAAGACTTATACAAAAAGGAAAATTGAAAAAGTATGAGATAAAGATAAAAAATTATCTAATGTTAAAGTCAATAGGGGGCCATTACAGCTTACTGGTTTGGGAACCATCATGATTAGACCTGAACTTTTGGAAAAACAACTCAGAAAGCTGTGAGGAGGATAAGGTAGAGAAAGGAAAGATTTGAGGCAAGGAAACCTATTAAGAGATCATTGCAATAGTTCTGATGAAAGATGACCAGGGTTTAAACTGGGGTAGGGGCTATCTAAGCAGGAAGAAGGAGACAGATGCAAATTTGATGTACAGGTAGAAATAACTGGCCACTAAATGGCTAGAAGATAGAAAGTGGAAAATCAAGGATAACGCCAAGGTTCCAAACCTGGGTGGTTAGAAGGATGGTGTTGTCCTTGACAGAAATAAGAAAGTTTAAAGGATATATATGTTGGGGAGAATAATATGATCTCAACCTATTCATATCTGTTCATCCTGTGCTATTCATTCTTTCCCACTGAAAGATAAGATTGTCAGGGCGGTGGGGGGGGGGGAGAACGACAGTAGGGGACGGACAATGGGTATTTAGGGGATGGAGATTTGTGCCTTCACAGTTGCCACAGGTAACTGGGTAGGATTAGGTTATAACCATCTTGAGGGGCCCACACTGAAGTAACCACATAGGAGGCTTATGGTGAGAGGGGGCAGAGTAGGGTAGCACTGAAGAAGGTGATGTCATTGTTTTATATATAATCCAATCCAAATTCAATCCAATATAATCCTCATACCTGGATATAACTGTGGGTAGGAAATAAAACATTATCCTACTTTCCAACTGGTTGATCACAGACCACTTGGAGTGGACTCACCTTGACTCATTGAGATCACTCTGTGGCCTCCACTTTTGAAATCATTGCTAATAGGAGGTATTTATATACTAGATAAGGTGTAAGACCAGAGCATCTTTAAAGTTCCTTCTAACCCTAAGATTCTATTTTTCTATGACTTTTTGACCTAGTAAACAAATCTACTTTCTATCTATGGCTTATCTTTCTATCTGTGGCTTACTAATTCCTAACTCTGCTTTCAGTTATCATTCCCTTCATTCAGAATGTTCTCATCTACCCTCTTCACTGCTCTATGTCCCTGTGTTCCTTCAAAATCTAGCTTTAAAATTTCTTCCTTCCAGAAAGACTTTCTGGACTAACCTTATACAATTCAAATCACTTATTTTACACAATGTCCCCTAAGCACTTGGTAGTTGCCATAATCACATAAGTATGCCTTTAAAGTAGAATAGTAGGAAGGTAACAGCTATTGCCAACAGCCCTAACAAGAGTATCAGACTATCTAATTCTGAGACTGCCTACAGACAGCAGTTAATAGTATAGACCTTTGGCCTACTGTTGTTATTTAATCTTATCCCTATATTATTGCTATAAAGTTAATGATACTGAAAGGCTATTTAAGGAGGCCAATCTATACCCCTATTTAATCATTCACAGGAGGACTAAACCTTTCTTCTCTATTATTAATCAGTCAATCAGAGGTATAAACTAAGTGTGAACAAGACCTAGTCATTACCACTGACTCAATCAGTCAAAAGCTTTCCAACTAGATACAACAGGAAATGTAATGAGAAAAGTCTTATCTTGTGTTGCCTAAATAAAAATTAGCTAGTTTGGAACTCAAGCATTCCAGTATCTGCCCAGAATAGAGGGAAAAAAGTAGTTCCAGGTAAGCCCCCAAAAAGGGAATGGCTTTGAAAGAAGTCTTTACCCCAACTCCTGTAAAAAGGTCTGAAAGATTTTAATTTCTCATTAGGGTTCTATCAGTGTCCCCAGAACAGCAATGATGGCATTAGCATCTCCACTTTGAAGCAAGGACAAAGTCATACAGAAAAGGCCAATGAACAAGAACTATAGAAGTAAACTATACCATACCATACCATATACAAAGTGTTCAACACTTTGAGGACTCCAGCTAAAAGATTTCCAGGGGCTACAAGTTGACACATATGCTTGAAGTTTTAGCTCTCTTTCCCCTGGATTCTGTATGTTCTTGTGGGAGACTGCATCACAGACTTTTCAGTGAATATTTTATACCCACTGCTCTTCATTTATCACATTAGGATATACTGCTTTCTGAAAGCTAATTAAGTCTGTTTGACTAATTGACATCAACTGATAATCATTGAGGGAAGCACAACAGTGGCTATATGAACAAAAATATTTATAGCAGCTCTTTCTGTGGTGGCAAAGAATTGGAAATTGAGGGTATACCCATCAATTGAGGAACAGACAAAAATGTTGTGATATATGATTGTGATGGAGGACTATTGTGCTATAAGAAATGACAAGTAGGATGGCTTCAGCAAACATGGGAAGACACATGAACTGAGGCAAAGTGGAGTAAAGTAGAACCAGGAGATCATTGTCCACTATAATAGCAATATTGTGGTGATAGTCAACTGTGAAAGACTTAGCCACTCTGATCAATACAGTAATCCAAGACAACTCCAAAGGACTCATGATGAAAAATGCTATGCTCCTCCACAGAGAGAACTGATACACTCTGAGTGCAAACTGAAATATAATTTTCTCACTTTTTAAATTTTTTTGCTTTATTTGCCACATGTCTAGTATAGAAATATGTTTTGTATGATTTCATATGTATAATTGATATAACTGATATTATATTGCTTTCCTTCTATGTGGGTGAGGAGGAGGTGGGAGGGAAGGAGAGAAGTTGGAACTCAAAATAGAAAAAAAGAATGTTAAAAACAAAAAAAAATAATAAATTTGTGAAAGTAATAAAATAATTGTCTCTTAATTAACTCATTATAATTAATATTAATAAATTCTAACGGTTCCCTACTGCTTCTAGGATCAAAGCAGTTTTCTAAAAAAAACCCTTACAACCTTGTTCCAACCTGCCTTTCCACCTTTATTATACATTACTATCCTTCTCACATGCTACAGTATAGCCAAGGTGGACTTCTTGCCATTCCTCCAGTGTACATATAAAACTGGCTACACCATAAACTGAAGAGTAGTGAAGAGTGAGATTTGCCCATATACCAAAGAACTCTTGCTACTAGTACCTTTCTAGACATAAAGGTAGCAGGGCAGCTAGGTGGTACAGTCGATAGAGCACTGGCCCTGGGTTCAGGAGGACCTGAGTTCAAATCCGGCCTCAGACACATAACACTTACTAGCTGTGTGACCCTGGGTAAGTCACTTAACCCCTACTGCCCAACCAAAAAAATAAAATAAAATAAAATTTAGACATAAAGGTAGAATAAAGAATAGCATTTACTGTGTATTTAGGTTTTATTTTTCTTGACTGAGGACACTCTATTGGAAATGAACAAATGCATTTCTAGACAAAGTTCCCAATGTCTGAGAGAAGAATAATGATATTTATTTTTTAAAAACTAACTTACAGGTTTCCTGGCTGAAAGTCTGCCACTCACAGTTCCAGTCTGATTCCATGTTGATGCAACAAACCCCTTTAACAATAAAAAGAGTCACTTTAAGATCAGTATAAATAGTTAAAAACCTGTCTAACCATGTTATCCACTTAATTCACTAGAAGATACTAGATGTGACCTTTTATGGACTCAAAAGAACTTCTGGGCCTAAATTCCCCCCTTTGCAATTTCTTTGGGAATTATTCAGTCTCTAAAGCAAGGTCCATCTATGGGGAGAGAGGGGACAATGTTCCATCACCAAATAAGTCCTTATTGTAAGTATGTAGGGTCAACTGAAGCACGGAGTTCTAGGAGGTAATAACTACTTGAACATATTACAATGAATCCTAAAGTTGTTGGTAATATGTAAAACACAGATTGCATATTAACAATGTCATGGTTTAAGTTTTGGAGAAATACTAAGCTCTCTTCATATATCCCTTTAAAACCTCATAACTTCAGCACTTCTTAAAGTGCCTACCATGTTTAAGGCACATAAAACCTTATCTGTTTGTATATAAAACACACTGCCAATCTCAATACTCATTTCTTCATCATGAAATTCTCAATCTAGTTACCTTTCAGCTTCTACATTAAGGGACAGGAGGGCTTGGAATATAATATTCCAGAGGGCAAAGGAGAAAGGATTACACCCAAGAATCACCTACCCAGCAAAACTGAATATAATCCTTTAGGGGGAAAAATGGATATTCAGTGAAATAGAGGACTTTCAAGTATTCTTGATGGAAAGACCAGCGTTGAATAGAAAATTTGACTTTCAAATACAAGATTCAAGTGAAACATGAAGAGGTAAACAGGAAAGAGAAATCATAAGGGACTTATTAAGGTTGAACTGTTTACATTCCTGCGTGGAATATTTGTAACTCATGAGACCTTTGTCAGTATTACGGTAGTTGGAGGGAAAAAATTATATGTATGTGTATATACAGATAGATAGATAAATAGAGGGCACAGGGTGAGTTGAAGATGAAGGGATGATATCTGGAGAATAAAATTAAGGGGTGAGAGAGGATTATACTGGGAGAAGGAGAAACGGAGAGGTAGAATGGTGTAAATTATCTCACATAAAACAGACAAGAAAAGGCTTTTACAGTGGAGGGGAAACGGAAAGGTGAGAGGGAATGAGTGAATCTTATTCTCATCAGATTTGGCTTAAGGAGGGAATAACATACACACTCAATTGGGTATGGAAATCTATCTTACCCTACAGGAAAATGGGGGGTGGGGTGGGGGAGACAAGACAGCAGGGAGATGATAGAGGGGAGGGCAGATTGCAGGAGGGGATAATCAGAAGCAAACAATTCTAAAGAGGGATAGGGTCAAAAGAGAGAATAGAATAAATGGGGGGGCAGAATAGGAGTAAGGGAAATATACTTAGTTTTTCACAACATGACCACTATGGAAGTGTTTTATATGACTACACATGTATAACCTGTATCAAGTTGCTTGCCTTTTCAATGAGGATAGGTGGGGCGGGAGGAAGGGAGAAAATGTGGAACCCAAAGTTTTAAAAACAAATGTTAAAAACAAAATCGCTTTCACATGCAACTGGGAAATAAGATATACAGGCAATGGGGTATAGAAATCTATCCTGTCCTACAGGAAAATAGAAGGGAAAGGGGATAAGAGAAGGGGAGGAGAGATAGAAGGGAGAGTATATTAGGGGAAGAGGTATTCAGAATGCATGCCATCTTGGGGTGGGGGGGAGGGACAAGATGGGAAGAAAATTTGGAACTCAAAATCTTGTGGAAGTAAACGTTGAAAACTTAAAATGAATAAAGAAAAAAAATCTAGTTACCTTTCTCATGCATGACAGCAGCCCATCCACAAAGGTTGATTTGACCTTATGAATCTAAGTGATTAAAAAATTAAGAGTGATTTTCTCTTTAATTTAAATAAGAAAAAGTTTCAGAGAAAAACTCACATTTTCAGTAATCAGACTTCCCCTCATTTCAATAAAGAGAAGGAATAAAAATGCACTTTTCAAAAATCACTAATAAATGACACCAAAATGTACTTTTATGTTGCCAAGGATAGCTCATTTAACCAGGGTGAAGGGAATTGGGGCAGTAAATTCCTTAAAGTCTTATGGGCTGGATACTGACAATATTCAGATACCAATTTAAGATCAAAGTACAGAGTGGCTTACAATTCAAGGACCTCTAATTTCACCAGTGTGGATACTCATCATATGGTTATGGATTCTAACACTTAGTATGTCTACCAGCAGCAGCCGCAGCACCAGTAAGTGGGAGGTTTCTGAGAGTTGTGGCTGAAAGTTTTGTAATCATGTAACTAATCTGATGGTAAGTATCTCCAAATTTAGCAGGTCCTTAGACAAGACACTTATAGTCCATCACCGAGAATTTACTGAAAGTCCTTCTTGCTTGGTAGACAGTGTCAGAGCTCGCACTCCACTGTTATCACCTTCAAGAAATCCTGCTAGCATGAAGTGAAGTAGGGCTTAAATGGAGGTACATAGTGACGATAGCTCAGATTCAACAAAATACAATAAAAGTTTTAAGTACTGTGAAAATAAAGTTTGAGTAAACTCTTGAAAGAAGCTCACTGTTTTCCATTTGAATTGTCCGGGGAAGATTCTGAAGACCACCTCGCAGGATAAGATACTGAATGCTAAGGTCATTTCTCAAACTAAACTGCCAAGCATTCAAACTCTACTGCAGAGAACACACTTCCAGTGGGATGGCCACATTATTTGAATGCCAAACGCATGCTTGCCTACAAGACTATTTTAGGGAGAACAACTCACACAAGGCAAGTATTCACATGGTGGTCAGAAGAAGAAATACAAGGACACTCTCAAAGTCTCTCTAAAAAACTGTGAAATCAATTGCATGACATGGGAGATGCTGGCAAAGAAGCACCTAGCGTGGCATACCCACATCAAAGAAGGCATTGTGCTCTATGAGCAAAGCAGAATTGTAGTAGCTCAAAAGAAAGATGCGATGCACAAATTTAAAGAATCCATCCCAAATGTTCACACAGATTATTTGTGCCCAAGCTGCGGCAGAGCATTCCAAGCTTGTCTTGGTCTGATCAGCCACAGTTGGACACAATGTAACTTGACTCTAAACACAGTGGTGTCATTTTGGTCCTCTTCGAACACGAAGGACAACAATCAACAACCACTGTCTAGCAGGGAGACGTAGAAGTCATAGTGAAATAGTCCAAGTCCTCAAAATTTTGCTTCTGAATTTTTTACAAAGAACCAAGAAGCCCTTCAGTTTATTTTACAGATGAGACAACTAAGGCCAACAACATGACATAGTAGAGAGAGTTCTAGACTTGAAGTCATGAATACCTGGGTTCACTTCTTCTCTCTTGGTCTCAGGTTCCTTATAAGGTCACACTGGGCTCCATATCTATTATTCTAGGGGAGAGGGTAGTGACTTAGCCAAAGTCACGCAGTTATTAAGTACCAGAAACCTCATATGAATTCAGCTCCTTTAACTCTGAGTCCAATTCTCTTTAATAATCTTCTGGCTATTTATAAGAAGGTATATTATCTGAAACAGGGCTCATCACAGTGGTGAAACATACATGACAATGTCAAAAACTCTAAAGACACAGTATTAGTGAGGGACCAAGGTGACAACATCTAAGTGTCTTGAGGCATTTGAACTGTCCCAAAGAATCTCTACTACTAGGCCCATCATACTATATTAGACATTTTGAGATCATATTAAACATGGAGTAAAATTCTCATTTAAAAGAATGTTTTAACACCAGATATATATATATATAGATATATATATATATAGATATCTATCTATCTATCTATCTATATATAGATAGATAGATAGATAGATATATTTGTTAGGGGAGTTAAAGATTGTTTTTTATTTTATTTTATTTTTTAATTTTTTTTCCCATATGCTTTTGAGTTGAAAACTTTTTTCTCCCTTTCCCCCCTCCCACCCTCCTCAAGACGGCGCACAATCTGACATAGGCTTTACATTTACATACCCATTAAACATATTTTCACATTAGTGAAGTTGTAAGTAAAAATTAAAACCAATAGGAGGAACCATCAGAAAGATGAAACAAAATTCAACTTAAGGTAAAATTAAGTGAGAGCATTCGACTTCCATAGTTCTCTCTTTGGATGTGGACAGCATTTTCCATCCCGAGGCCTCTGGAGATGTCTTAGATCCTCGTATGCTGAGAAGCATTCGGTTTAACATTCTTAGTTTTTGCATAACGTGGCTGCTATTGTATACAAAGTCCTCTGGGTTCTGCTCACTTCACTCAGCATCAGACCATATAAGTCTTCCAGGTTTTTCTGAAGTCAGCCTGTTCATCATTTCTTATAGAACAACAGTATTCCATTACATTCATATACCACAACTTGCTCAGCCATTCCCCAGTTGATGGGCATCCTCTCAATTTCCAATTCTTTGCCACCACAAAAAGAGCTGCTATGAATATTTTTGTACATGTGGGTCCTTTTCCCATTTGTTTGATCTCTTTGGGATATAGCCCTAGAAGTGCTATTGCTGGATCAAAGGACCAGATATATTTTTTAAGTACAGCTCAAGAATCACTTAATTTTTTAAAAGAAAAATACTGTATGTCAGTTAAATGCTCATCACCCTGATTCTCCCCACCTGTTACTCTCTTCTACCATTGGGCCATTATGCTATCATGCTGCCCTATAAAACAATAGGGAGTAGAAAACTTTCCCTTCCAACTTCTTTAATTCTCAGGCTTCATCCAGCATCTGCCTTGCTAGGTCAGAAAATTGCTCACCTAAGACCAGTAACCTTCAACCAATGCATTTTCCCAAGAGGATTTTGCGTCATTTTTTCAAACAGCTTCCAGAATAAGTTGGCTCATGAATGTGACCTCTACGCAGTGTGAGAATACAAGAGTAAGGAAGGAAAGACATTCTTCACTCCCCATTTAAAGCTATGGAAAGCATCCATCTAGGGATTTACTAAAAGCAGAGAATCAAGCACAGTATTCATATTATAACCTATTCTCCCTGCCCTGGCCTTTCAAGCAGGTTTTTGTGAAGGATATAACCTTTAATAGGCTGGGGACAAAAGCAGGGAATGGGTCCCACCTTTTCATGAATGGGTAGATTGTCTTTATACACAAAGCCTGCTTTGCACTATAGCTGATGATAAGAAAGCAACAGAGCCAACATTCTGGCTGCAACATAGGAAATAACTATCAGCACCAAGGAGACCTTTCTATCCTTATTTAGAAAAAAATAACTTACCTGCCTATATTTTAAAATGATCTTGGGTAAAGGATGAAGATCTTGCAAAGCATTTAACTAGAAAATAGAAATAAATATTAACAATTCCTTCAATTCAATAAACATTTGTTAAGCATCTATTACATGTGAATCACTGTGTTAAAAACTTGGAATAAAAATGAAAAATAACATCATCTCCTCTCCTCAAGGATCAAATAAGAAGTCCAGACAAAATGTACTAGGAAAATATGAGAGGAAGAGATCACTATTTAATTGGGAGAATCACAGAAGGTTCTACAGAGGACTTACTCTGTGAGCCAGATTATAAAAGAAGGGGATTTCCAATATTGGGGATGAAAGGAGAGTACCCCCCAGGCATAACAGGGGAACCATCAGTGTCAATGCAGTCGCAAGAGAATGAGTTCAGCATTTAAACTATTAATTTATAGTTGAACAAAACTTAAGAGTAGATATTTAGTTTACAATATTTTCCAAGAATGCAGTTTTGTAATAACTCACTTCCCTGTCCTGTTTCTAATCACTCCTTCCTTCTAAAAGCATTTTAGTGCTCCAGCCAAACTGGTCTACTCTGTTCTGAGAACACATACTCCACTTTCCTATCTTTATGTTTTTGTTTATACTTTGTCTTATTGCTCTCACTAAACACAACCCCTCCCTCAACTCCAACCGTTGAAATTCTACCAATTCTTCAGGATGTGGCTGAAACACAACTTTGTCCAGGAAGCTTTCCCTGATCCTGCTCCTCAGACCTCAAATAAGACTTTGTTTATACCTTTATTATGTACTTTTCAGGTTCTATTTTATTTTATAGTTATTTATGTGCATGTCATATATTGTTCTCATCACCACCACAAGACTGCTTGTTCCTTAAAGGTAGTAGCATTCTCTAATTTACTTTTCATTTCCCTTCCAATTCTCTTTTTAATTTTTTTAGAATGTTTTATTTTATTTTTTCTTAATCACATGTAAAATTAATTTTAACATTCATTTTTAAAATAATTTTTGGATTCCAAATTTCCTTCCTCCTTTACCTCCCCATTCCTTGAAAAGGCAAACACTTTGATATGGATTTTACATGTGTAGTCATGCAAACCATATTTCCATATTAGCCATGTTACAAAAGAGAACACAAACCAAAAAATAAATAAATAAAAATAAAGAAAGTTTAAAAAGTATGCATCGATCTTCATTCAGACTTCATCAGTTCTTTCTCTGGAGGTGGATAGCAATTTTCATCATAAGTCCTTCAGAATTGTCATGGATTGTTGTATTGCTGAGAATAGCTAAGTCATTCACAGTTGATCATTGTACAATATTGCTGTTACTGTGTACAATGATCTCCTGGCTCTGTTAACTTTACTTTGTATCAGTTATACATCTTCCCAAGTTTTTCTGAAAGCATCCTGCTTGTCATTTCTTACAGCACAACAGTATTCCACCACAATTATATACCACCACTTGTTGAGCCATTCCCCAACTGATAAGCATCCCCTCAATTTCTAATTCTTTGATATCACAAAAAAGTTGCTATAAATATTTTTGTACATATAAGACCTTTTCCTTTTTCTTTGATCTCTTTGGGGTACAGACCTAGTAGTTGTATAGTTGGGTCAAAAGAGCATGCACAGTTTTATAGACTTTGGGGCATAACTCCAAATTACTCTCCATAATGTTTGGATCAGTTCACCCACTCCACTAATAGGGAATTAGTGTCTCAATTTTTCTACATCTCCTCCAACATGTCATTTTTCTTTTCTGTCATATTAGCCAATCTGATAGGTATGAGGTGGTAGCTCAGAGTTGTTTTAATTTTCATTTCTCTAATCTATAGTGATTTTGAGCATTTTTTCCTATAACTATAAATAGTTTTGTTTTCTTCTTCTGAAAATGGCCTGTTTATATCCTTTGATCATTTATCAATTGGGGAATGACTCATATTCTCATAAATTTCACTCAGTTCCCTATATATTTGAGAACTGAGGCTTTTATCAGAAAAACTTGCTGCAAAAAATTTCCCCCAGTTTCCTGCTTTCCTTCTAATCTTACCTACATTGGGTTTTTTTGTGCAAAACCTTTTTAATTTAATGTGATCAAAATTATCTATTTTATATTCTTTAATGCTCTCTATCTCTTGTTTGATAATAATTTTTTTCCTTGTTTATTTGTCAGATCTATGGAAAAGGGAAGAATTTAGGACCAAAGAACATATAGAGAGCATTACAAAATATAAAATAATTTTGATAATATTAAAAAAAATTTTGCACAAACAAAACCAATACAATCAAAATTAAAAGGAAAACAAAAACCTAGGAAAAAATCTTTACAGCAAGTATCTCTGATAAAGGCTTAATTTCTCAAATACAGAGAATTTCATCAAATTTATAAAAATACAAGTCTTTCCCAAATTCATATCCAAGTTATCTACAGTCATATGAAAAAATGCTCTAAATCATTATTGAATAGAGAAATGCAAATTAAAACAACTCTGAGGCACTACCTCACACTATCAGATTAGCTAAGATGACAAAAAAGTTATAGATGGTGGAGGGGATGTGAGAAAACTGGAACACTAATGCAGTGTTGGTGGAGCTATGAACTGATCCAACCATTATGGAGAGCAATCTGGAACTGTGCCCAAAGGGCTGGAAAACTGTGCATACCCTTTGATGCAGCAATACCACTGCTAGGTATATATCCCAAAGACACAAAAAAAGGGAAAAGGACCTAACTGTACAAAAATGTTTATAGCAGTGACTGTTGTGGTGGCTAAGAATTGGAAATTGCTGCCTATTGGAAAGGGATGCCTATCAACTGGGGAACGGCTAAACAAGCTGTAGTATAAGATTACGATTGAAAACATTGTGCTATAAGAACTGACAAGCAGGATAATTTCAGAAAAACCCAGAAAGACTTACATGAACTGATGCAAAGTGAAATGAACAGAACCAGGAGAACACAGTAACGGCAATACCATAAGACGAAAACTGTGAATGACTTAGCTGTTCTCACCAAAGAAATAATCTAGGCCAATCCCAAAAGACTAATGATGAAGCATACCATCTACCTCCAGAGAAAGTACTAATATTGTTTGAATACAGACTAAAGTATGGTTATTTTTCACTTTCATTCTTTTTCTTTTAGTCTAGGCTTCTTGTACAAAATGACTAATATGGAAATGTTTTAAATGAATGCATATATATAACTTATATCTGTCTGCTTACTATCTCAGTGAAGGGGAGAAGAGAGAGGGTAGAATTTGGAACTCAATCTTTAAAAAAAACAAATGTTTAAAAATTGTTTTAACATGTAATTGGGGAAAATATATTAAATTAATGCGAAAAAAGAGTAGAGACTATAAAAACAACTTGATCATTGAATATAACAACTTTAGCTGATGTGGGATATATTGTCCAGCTAAAGAATTAGTCATAAAAATGTATTTAAATAAATTATTCTCTTATCCATAGGCCTGACAGGTAAAGTATTCCATGTTCCCCTAATTTGCTTTGTAATTATGTTTATATAATTCCTGATTTTGTCTTGGCAGGTAGACTCCCAAGTATTTTATATTGTCTGCAGTTATTTTAAAATGGAATTTCTCTATCTATCTCTTGCTGCTGGACTTTGGTACTAATATACAAAAATGCTAATAATTTATGTGGATTTATTTTTATTCTGCAACTTTGCTGAAGGTGTTAATTATAGCAACTAGTTTTTTAATTGATTTTCTAGGATTCCTTAAATACACCATCATATCACTTGCAAAGAGTGAGACAGTTTTGTTTCCTCATTACCTTTTCTAATTCCTTCAATTGTTTTTTCTTCTCTTATTGCTATAGCTAGCATTTCTAGTACAATACTGAACAATAGTGGTGATAATGGATATCCTTACATCATCTCTGATCTTACTAGGAAGGCTTCTGGCTTATCCCCCATTACAGATAATGTTTGCTGAAGGTTTTGGATAGATACTACTTATCATTTTAAGGGAAGCTCCATTTATTTCTTTCCTTTCTAGTGTTTTTAATAGGAATAGATGTATTTTGTCAAAAGATTTTTCTGCTTCTACTGAGATAATCATATGATTTTTATTGGTGTTGCTATTGATATGGTCAATTATGCTAATAGTTTTCCTAATATTGAAGTGGCCCTTCATTCCTGGCATAAATCCCATCTGGTCACAGTGTATGAACCTTGTGATATATTGCTGTAATCTCCTTGCCAGGTTGTAATTTTAAAATTTTGCATCAATATTCATTAGGGAAATTGGTCTACAATTTTCTTTCTCTGTTTTTGCTCTCCCTGGTTTAGGTATCAGCACCATATTTATGTTGTAAAAGGAATTTGGTAGGATTCCCTCTTTGCCTATTTTTCCAAATAGTTTACAGACTATTGGAATTAATTATTCTCTAAATGTTTGGTAGAATTCATTTATGAATCCTGGCCCTGGGAATTTTTTCCTTAGGAGCTCATTGATGGTTTGATCAATTTCTTTTTATAAGATGAGGTTATTTAAGTCTATTTCCTCTTCGGTTAATCTGGGCGATTTGTATTTTTATAAATATTCATTCACTTCACTTAGGTTGTTAGATTTATTGGCATATAATTTGGCAAAATAGCTCCTAAAAATTGCTTTAATTTTATCTTCATTGATGGTGAATACACTCCTTTAATTTTTGACACTGGTAATTTGGTTTTCTTCTTCCTTTTTAAAAATCAAATTAACTAATGTTTTATCTATTATATTGGGGTTTTTTTCCCCTAAAACCAGCTCCTAGTTTTCTTTATTAGTTCAATGGTTTCCTTACTTTCAATTTTATTAATCTCTCCTTTGATTTTCAAGATTTTCAATTTGGTATTTAATTGGGGATTTTTAATTTGTTCTTTTTCTAGTGTTTTTTTTTAGTTGCATGACCAACTTATTGATCTATTCTTTATTTTACTGATGTAAACTTTTAGAGACATACATTTCCCCTAAGTACTGCTTTCACTGCATCCCCTTTCAATTCTCAATTAGAAGTAAGGCTTAAAATGCAAATAATCAACTTTCAATTAAGATAATGACATTAAAGGTATTAAAGTTCTCCATATAAACACCAGGAAATATAAGAAACAGATTCTAAAAAGACCAATAATGAGAAAACAAACAAGATGCAGAATTGAGTTCCTCTATAAGTTCAAGATAGCGCACACACACACACACACACACACACACACACACACACACACATACACATAAATGACAGTTATAGTAGAGGGGTCATACCAGGTAAACACATAAGTCAAATGAGGCAGGAAAGGAATCTATATCAGGTAAGATAGTACAAACTCCAGAAATAGACCTGAAGCCATCTAGATCTCTGAGATGGGGGCATAAGGGGCAGAAAAAAGTTATCATGAGCTCCAGTACTCAAGGACCCCCTAACTTATCATAATAGAAGCAATGGGCAGAACCAGTCTCCAATAGTCAAAGTATAGGGAGACAGGGACAACTCAGAGCTCGGCCACTAGAAAATTAGGGGTGAGATAGCAGTGAAGCTGTACAAGAGGTCTAAGACTACCATGTTCTCCAACATCCCATAAGGAACATCCCGTAAGGAAAGTCAAGGCCACAATAGGGAATGAAATCAGCTTCTGACTCAGTATCATGGAAAGAGAAGAAAGAGACCAAAGGAGGCCTAAACTTAGAAGTGGGCCACTAAGGCTGTCTGAAACAAAAGTTAGGGATTAAGGCAGAGGATAGGGCCTAATACCAGCCACCCCATCTGGATTAGGTACAAAAGCAAGATAGGACCAAACAAGGCCTATCCATATATCCAAGACTGCCAGAGTAGACTGGCCTGAACATAAAATTACAATCTAAGAACTAAAGCTGAAAATAGTAGTAAGCAATAGAAAACATTAAACACAATGAAGAAATACCATGGATTAAGAGAACACCAAAAGGTAAGTCCATAAAAAGGAATTAACCCTACAGCAAATACAAGTAGATCCTCAGAGGAAAAAAAGTGGTTTCCCATAAGGACTCTAAGAATAAATGGAAGAGATTAAGAAAGAGATTAAAAATAATATTAAAAATGAAATTGGAGTTCAGGAGGGAAAATGTAAAGGAAAATAAATAGCATAGAACAAAAGTTAGAACACATTAAGAAAGTAGTATACTCCCTGAAAAATAGAAGGAAACAAACAGAAACCAACAGCTCCATAAGACAAGAAATATTAAAATAAATTTAAAAGATTGAAAAAAATAGAAGAAAATACAAGGTTCAAAACCAATGACCTACAAAATAAGTCAAGGAGAGATCATTTGGGAATTCCTCAAAAGGATGACCAAACAAAAACTTAAATGTCATATTTGAAGAAATCATAAAAAAAGAAAACCCTATTAGAGCAAGAAGACCCAGTAAAAATAGAAAAAAAAATTAACTCATTGCCTCATGAATGAAATCCCAAAATAAAAACACCCTCTAAAGGGAAACCCAAAACACAAAAGTTCCAAATCAAAGGAAAAATAGTGAAAGCTGTCAGAAATAAATGATTCAGGTTCCAATGAACCATAGGCAGTATCATAAAAGACTTAATAGTAATTACTGTAAGTGGGTGGGGGGGATGGATCTTGGAATATAATATTCCAAAAAGCAAAAGATAAAGACTTACAACCAAGACTAACTTACAATATAAAACTAAGCATAAAACTACAAAAAAATTGGACTTTTAATAGAACATAAAACTAGAGCATTTTTAATAAAAAGACCAGAACTAAATAGAGTCCAAAATGTGGGGAAAAAAATATCAAGAGACACTTAGAAAGGTAAAGAAATTTGAGCAACTGGAAGGATGTAAATTATGATGAAATGTTCCTTCTTAATCCAAACATCTTCAAGTTTTACACAAAAATAAGATAAACACAGGGCCTGTGTATGATTTTGTTCCATTTTTTTTGTTTGTTTTAGGAGAGGAAAGAAAGAAGAAATAAAGAGAAGAAAGAAGGAAGAAGACAGTAATTTACTATTTTATATAAATGGAGTGTGGGAGAAGAGTACACAAACATGAAAGAAGTGGTAACACAATTACACACACAAACAAAAAGAATGCTTGGGGTAGAATTATATTACCAGAGAGAGAGAAAGGAGCCAAGGCAAAGGGGAAATAAGAGAGTAGAATCAGGTAGAATCACAAATGAAGCAAATTTCAACTCTAGAAGGCTCATCACAAAGCAGGGGTGAAATAAAAACAAAGAAGGCACTAAAACCAGCAATCAGGGTCTGGTCTGGGTGAAGAAAGGAGGGGTAGAAGAGTAGGAACAAACCACTCAAATACAGCTCAATACAATTAATCAAATTCCTGCTCTTTCTCCATTCCCCTTTATTCTTTCCAAAGAGCAGGGCTGCCAAAAAAGAAGAAAATATGTAAGAGGTTAGTTATGTAGAAAGGAAATTCACAATTAATAACTATAAAAGGGAATGTGAATTAGATATAAATACCCATAAAATGATGACATATGTAGGAGAATAGATTAGAAAGCAAAATCCAAGAATATGTTGCTTATAAGAAACACATTTGAAACAAGAATTTACAGAATTCACTTGAGGGCCTAGAACAGAATTTATTATGTTTCAAGTGAACACAAAAAGCAAAGTTGGCAAGACAACAGTAAAAATAGACATGGCTAAAAAGTAAGCACATAAACTACATTACACTTGCAGGCACCACAGATAATGAAATAATATCAGTATTTAATATATATGTACCAAATGGCATAGCACCTATGCAACTGAGAGAAAATTAATCAAACTATAAGAAGAAAGAAATATTAAACTATATTAGTTGGAGATTTCAACGTGCACCTCTTAGGCATACATAAACCTAATAAAAGCAAGAAAAAAGTTAAAGAGCTGAATGGAATTTTAAAAAATATATATATATTGTAATACAATTACATATAGTAGGCCTCTGGGGATTAGTACATGAGAATAGAAAGGAATATATCTATTTTTCAGCTATGTATAGCATGTTTACAAAAACTGATCATATGTTAAAGCATAAAAACATCACAAACAAATGTAGAAAAGCAGAAATATTAAACACACACTTTACTGATCACAACACAATAAAATTATATTCAAAAATGGCCTTTGAAGAAAGGATTGAAAGTAATTTAAGCCTGAAAAATTGGTGGGTCAAACAACAAATCACTGAAACAATAGACAATTTTATTGAAGTAAAGAGTAACAATGTAGCAAGATATAAAAGCATGTGGGATGCATGGGAGGAAACTATATCTGCAAATATTTTCATCAATGAAAAAAGAATAAATATATCACTAAATTAGATATACAATTATAAAATCAGAAAAGCAACAAATCAAAAAAACCAACCAAATAAAAAAATAAAAATTCTAAAAATCAAAGAAGAGATTGACAAACTTGAAAACAACAACAAAAAATAATTGAATTGATAAAACCAGGAGCCGGTTTTTTGTTTTGTTTTTGTTTTAGCAAAGATGTCATTATATCATGGTAAGAGAATTATACATTATGACCATGTTGGATTTATTACAGGAATGCACATTTGGTTCAGTATTATGAAAACAGTAAACATAATGACCACATAATTCCATTATAACAAAAAAATATTAAAACGTATAGCAATAAATGAGCTACTCCTTAAAATGGTAAATAGTATTATCTAAAATCAAGTGTGAGTTTATCTATTATGGAGAAATGGTAAAAGTAAGAACATTCACTGTCACAACTGTTACTTGATATGTAACTAGAAATGATAGCTTGATCAATAAAATAAGGAAAAAAACTGACAGAGAAAGCAGAGGCAAAGAAGTAAGATGACTGATTTTTTCAGATGATGAATCAACTAAAAATTAATCAAAATAATAACTAGCAAAGTAGCCAACATAAATCATGTGCCTTTCTGGGTATTATAAATAAGATCCAGCAAGAAAAGAAAGAAAAAAAGAAATTCCACGCAAAATTAATAGAGAATATGTAAAAGACATATATAGGAATTTTAAGAATATGACTACAAAGTATTCTCCACAGAAAAAAAAAAGACACAAATACCAGAAAAGATATTTGCTGATTAAGACTGGGTTATCGCAATATAATAAACATGACAGTACTACCTAAATTAATGTACAGACTCAATGACATACAGAATTAAACTTTCAAAAGATTCCCTTACAGGGCTAGGGAAAAAAAAAACTTATCTGGAGAGAAAAAGCCCAAGAATCTCAAAGGAAATAATGAAAAACATAGCAAGAAAGTATTCCTAGTTGTTCAAAATCTCATTGTATACTACAAAGCAGTTACAATAAAAACTTTTGGATACCTAGTAAAATAGAAAAGTTGATCAGTAGAACTAGATACACAAATACTCAAAAATAACTAAACATAGTAGCACAGTAATTGAAAAGTGTATCAATAAAATAAGATATATGATATATTATAAAACAATTTCTATCTATAATATACCTGTCCACCAATATGGAGGCATCAAAGATCATAGGCAAAATAGAAAAGCAGCCTAAATGTTCACCACCAAATCAGTCCTAAAGTTCACAAAAATAATCATTTCTTAAAATACACCAATACAATTATAATTATTCCTGAAAGTGATTTACATTGGGATTTTGAGCACTCTATTTTAAAAGGAAACATGTACAGCAGATAAAGTTGTGTGATGTTTTCAGGAACTAGTGACAGGAAGTTTAAAAAAACAAACTATCAAAACCATCTTTCCAAGTTGAAAGATTGGTAGAGACAAGGAAAGCACTATTCTGACCTTCGATGTGGGACTCTTATTATGAAATGAGTTTCCCAGATCATTAAGCTACACTCTGTTTTGTACTCTGCATAGAGATATTCACTGGCCTAGGACAAGCTGCTTGTATTCTACCATGCCCATGAAAAAATGGAAATAAATAAAAATTCACTAGCCTCTCTTTTTCTTTCTCCTTTGCAAGAAAAGCATCCCCAAATGGCAATGAAGAAGGATTAGTAAATACAAAGTTCCTCCCATTCCCAGTCACTTCCTAAGACAACAGCACAAAGAAATAAATGTAATTGGCAAGAAGCCTGCTGTTCCGTTGCAGAAGAAAAGGAGTTCAGTGTTCAGACAACTTATCCCCAGCAGCAAGACCACCAACGAATGAATGACTGTGGGAGTACCTTTTATTATCTACATTTTCCTTAATTAATAACTGGGAGGGCAATTTAAAGATGGAAAAGGCTTTTCTTTACTGCTTTGAAAGGAGAAGAGAAAAACAGATTGCTTTGTTTTCTCAGAAATCCTAGTTGAATCTATGGGTCTGTAAGCTAACTATGGTATTTGTTGTTCTAAAAGAGTGACAAAAGAAAGGCTTTTAAGCAAAACAGCACAGTCTAATGGAAAGGTGCTCTACTAGGAGTCAGAAATCCCAGCTCTGCCATTTTCTAGCTCTGACTTTGGGCAAGTCATTTAACCTACCTGAAATGGGGGGGGGGGGAAGAGGAAGGAAGGTGGTCAAGATGGTAAAGATACAGTCTCAAACCAGCTCTCCTTTTGTCATCCAAGCCAAAATTAAATACAATAGAAAGACCAAGAACAAGATTGGAAAAATAAAGTTAACACAAGGTAACTCCTACAGGAAAAAAAATAAATAAAGTTCACCTCACCAGACTGCTCTTGGCACTTCCAGAGTTCCTTGTCCCTCAGCCCTGTTATCCAGGCTGACTCAGAGCCCAGAATTCCTCCTCCCTTAGAGCTGTTGGAGAATTAGGCGTCAGCTCTTGTAGTTAACCTCTTGGCAATGTCCCAGCTAGATTCTTGTCCTCTTGGTGAAATGAGACCCATGAACTGGCCCAATCCTGAGGCTCTGGCTGGAGAAAAGATGATGGCTACAAAGGAGGATGGCACTCAGGTAGAGAACAAGCCTAGGCACAAAGGCTTCTTAAAGTTTCCTTTCCTTAGTGTTCTAACCAAACCCTCCTCATACCTCTCAGTCTACTGATGCTCATGAATATGATCATGCCCAATGTGAAGGAAAGAAAGATGAAAGAAACTTCTGGTTGTGGAGAAGGAAGGGGTCCAGTAGTATGAAGCTTATTACAACTACGGAATATAGACAGAAGGTATTGGGCAGCTAACAAGAAGACTCAAAAAAAGATGAAGAGTCCCAACTACACAAGCTTCTTAGTACAGTAACACTATCACCTTCACCGCCTTAGAAGTTTGTCCATCTTAATGTAGCCCAGGAGTATATTAGCATTTTTGGCTGTCACATCACAATGGTGAGCTGGCATTCCACTGAAACATTAAGTTGTTTTTCAGAACTTCTACTTATATATTACCTCACTCATTTTTATTTGTAAAGCTTATTTTTTGTACCCAAGTACAAGACTTTATATATATTTATCCTTATTGAATTTCATCTTATTAGGTTTGCTCCAGTGCTCTAGCTTACCACAATACTTTTGGATTATAACTGTCATTCACTGTATTTGCTATCCCTCTCAGGTTTATGCCATCGGCCAATTTGATGATCATACTACCTATGCCCTAATCCTTTGTCCCAGTCATTAATAAAAATGTTCAACAGAAAGGAACTCACCACAGATCCCTGAAGTTCCCTACTGAAGACCTCCTACCCATGGTGACATTAAACTATCGCTCAAATGAGCTGAGCCTGGGCAAGAAGAGTTAAGGATGACAAAAAGGGGTGGGGTTTTTAAATCTACACTGAAGAAAAGAGGAAGATCAAGGGCAGGTGATAACCAAGATAAATAAAACAGGCCTTAGTAAGAAAGAGTACTTTAACGAATTCAAGTCACCTGGCCCAGAAGAATCCACTGGTGAG
Source organism: Phascolarctos cinereus (assembly GCF_003287225.1). Lineage (NCBI taxonomy): Eukaryota > Metazoa > Chordata > Mammalia > Diprotodontia > Phascolarctidae > Phascolarctos > Phascolarctos cinereus. The sequence goes on along the minus strand of NW_027556402.1, from coordinate 198,263,002 downwards.
TGTTGAAAGAACAGACAGATGTGTTTGCTGAACTCCTATCAATGCTATTTGAAAGTTCACTGGGGAATGGGACAGACACCAAAGGACTACAAAAAATCAAACATTATCTTGATTTTTAAAAAAGGAAGAGAATAGGACCTGTGAATTTGACTTTGATTCCTGGGGAAATATAGGCAATCATACCAAAGAAATGATCAGAGAGCATCAATCCATCAAGGAATCGATTAACAAGCATTTATTTAAAAATACTGCCATGCTGATACTGTAAGCAAACTGGGAGAGCAAGGAATAGTTTACCTATCAGATATATGGAGAACAAAAGAATTCATGACCAAACAGGAGATAGAGAACATTACTAAAAGCAAAATGGATACCTTTGATTACGTTAAATTGAAATTGCACAAACAAAGCCAACTCAACCAAGATTAGAAGGAAGGTAGAAAACTGGGAAAGAATTTTTACAACCAGTCTCTCTGATAAGGGTCTCATTTCTAAAATATATAGAGAATTAAGTCAAATTTATAAGAATACAAGTCATTCCCCAATTGATAAATGGTCAAAGGATATGAACAGGCAGTTCTCAGATGAAGAAATTAAAGCCATCTATAGTCATAGGAAAAAATGCTCTAAATCACTACTGATTAGAGAAATGCAAATCAAAACAACTCTGAGGTACCACATCATACCTATCAGATTGGCCAAGATGACAAAACAAGAAAATGATAAATATTGGAGAAGATGTGGGAAAATTGGAACACTAATGCATTGTTGGTGGAATTGTAAAATGATCCAACCATTTTGGAGAGCAATTTGGAACTATGCCTAAAGGGCTATAAAAATGTGCATACCCTTTGACCCAGCAATAGCACTTCTAGGGCTATATCCCAGAGAGATCATACAAATGGGAAAAAGACCCACACGTTCAAAAATACTTACAGCAGCTCTTTTTGTGGTGGCAAAGAATTGGAAATTGAGAGGATGCCTATCAATTGGGGAATGGCTGGACAAGTTGTGGCATATGAATGTAATGGAATACCACTGTGATATAAGAAAGGATGAACAGGCTGACTTCAGAAAAACCTGGAAAGACTTGTATGGTCTGATGCTGAGGGAAGTGAGTAGAACCAGGAGAACGTTGTACACAGTAATAGCCACATTGTACAATGACTAGTATTGATAGACTTAACCCTTCTCAACAATAAAAGTATCTAAGACATCTCCAAAGGCCTCATGACGGAAAATGCTATCCACAAAGAAAGAACTATGGAGTTTGAATGCAGATCAAAGCATACTATTTGCTATTTTTTTCTTCTGTTGTGTTCTGTTTCCTCTCTCTTGTAGTTCCTCCTATTGGCTCTAATTCTTACAACATCACTAACGTGAAAATATGTTTAATAGGAATGTACATTTATAGTCTATATCAGATTGCGCACTGTCTTGGGGAGGGAGGTGGGGAGGGAGAGGGAGAAAAATTTGAAACTCAGAAGCTTATGGAAGTGATTGTTGATAATTCAAAATAAAATAATGTAAAAAAAATAGTGCCACACACTATGCTCGATGCTGGGGATATCAATGCAAAAAAACAAAAAATCCCTACTCTCAAGGAGCTTACATTCTAAGAAATGGGTATATACAGAATAAATGTATACAAGAAGAATATTAAATATAATAAATACAATATAGCTAGTTGAGGAAGGCACTACAAGTTGAAGGGGAATAAAGAAAAGCTTTATATAAGATGATGCTCATGTTGCATCTTGAAAGAAGAGAGACATTCTGTGGGAAAAAGATATGCATTGCAGGCATGAGGGGCGGTCATGCAAAGGCATGAATGGAGACAGGATATGGAGTGCTATGTGTGGAAAAACAGAAACAAGGTCATTTGGAATATACATGTGAGGCTGTAAGAATAAGTTAGGGCCAAGTAGCCAGGAAGTTTATACTTTGACAAAGGGCAATACAGAGCCAACTAGAGTTTACCAAATGGTAGAATAACCTGTGCTTCAGGCAAATCACTTCGGCAGCTATGTGGAGGGGGCTTGGAATGAGGAGATAATTGAATCTGAGAGACCAATTAGGAACCCATTTCAACCATCCAGGCAAGAGGTGATAAGGACACAAATTGAAGTGGTGATTGTGTGAGTAGAGAGAAGGGAAAGGATGTAAAAGATATTGCAGAGATAGAAAAAGCAATATCTGACAAATGATTGATTATTAAGGGAAAGGGAGAATAAATAGCTGAGGACAGAACTGGTGTTACAAACATGGGAGACTAGAAAGACGGTGGTAACTTCAACAGAAATAAGGAATGGTGAATATGAAGAATTTGGGAGCACAGAAAGACACATACACTAATATAAAGTGAAATCAGCACACACACACACACACACACACACACACACACACTTTCTCTCTCTCTATTATTAATGACTACAACCATGTAAATGGAAAACAAGAACAAATCAAAACTGAATGCTATGAAAGCATAACCAAGCTTTGCCCCAAAGAAGAGTTTTTGTAGCGATGGATGACTATGGGTATGGAGTACCATAAGTAATAGTGGATCTGCTTGATTTGTCTGATATTTTGCTCAATTACTTTTTTTAAAAAATTTTTTATAAAATACAGCTCTCCAGGAAGGGTGGGAGAGAAACAAACATATTAGAAAATAAAAATGATATAAAAGCAAATAATATTATTTAAAATCTAAATTAACAAAAAGAAAAAAATGTCTAGAAGTGATAAACAAAACTAAGGTCTGTTTTTAAAGACTAACAAAACCAATAAACAATTAGCTAATCTGACTTTAAGAAGTGAAAAATCAAATTACCAGAATAAAAAGGCAAAAGGGTGAATTCATAAGTAAATAAATAAACAGAATGACCATAAAGTATTATATTCAATTATATGCCAGCAAAACTGAGACATACATGATTATCTATGCAATTACAAAATATCCAAATTAATAAAACAACAAACAGAGATATTGAATACCTCAATCTCAGAAAAATTAAATTGAGTAAACTATCAAGAAAAATAATCCCTTGGTCAAATGAATTTACAGGTGAATTCTATCAAACGTTTAAAGAGGAACTAATATCTATGTTCTAAAAATTGTGGGAGAAGTCACACTACCAAACTCAATTTACAAGACAAACAAGGTCTTTATCAACTAAACCTGGGAAGAACAAATGAAAGAAAGAACTAGAACAAAATTTCAGTAATGGATAGATGCAAAAATTTCAAACAAAAGCCTAATAGATTGCAGCAATAATAATTATTGGAATCCACCTCCTACTTTACTGAGATAACCAGTACCCATCAATACAGTCCATTCCTTCATCCCTCTCTGTGTCATACTTCTTCCTTTGCTACAGTCTCCTAGGAAGAAGTCAAGGTTAACACTTGCTGTCCCCTTCCTACTCCTTAACAAGCTTTCCACAGTGAGCATTCCTTCTCTCACTAACCTTCAATTAATTATTTTTTTATTAGCTCTTTCCTTGCTTTATACAAGAATGACTATGCCTTCTTTCTCATCTTTAAAAATCCTTTATTTGAACCTATCATTTCCCCATGGTATTCTACTTTATCTCTCTGACTATATCTTACTGTTGTGTTCCTAGAAAAAAGTTTTCTCATATTAATCATACTCTCTAAGCTTATACATTCTTCCTACCCATTTAATTCTCAACCCCTTTAGACCCTATCACTACTAAAACTACTCTCTCTAAAGTTACCAATTACCTTTTTAAAATTAAATTTATATTTTTCTTACATTTGAAGTTCAAAACTGTCTCCCTCCTTCACGCCTCCCTGACCCACACTAGACAAAGCCATCGTGTGTGTGTGTGTGTGTGTGTGTGTGTGTGTGTGTGTGTGTGTGTGTGTAAAACTCTATTATGTGTACTTCTATTTATCAATTCTTCATCTGGAGGTAGATAACATCTTCCTTCATAGGTCCTTTGTAGCTGATTTGAGTATTTATAATACTCAGAATAATTTGGTCACTCAGTTACTCTTCAAACAATATTGCTATTACTGAATACAACGTTATCTTGGTTCTGCTCATTTTCACTCGTCATTATTTCATATGTGTCTTTCCATGTTTTTCTAAAATCAACTTGCTCATCACTTCTTATAGCAGAGTAGTATATCATATGTATACCCTGTCCCACTGATCCACCTTTTTATTTCTTAGCCAGTACCAGATAGTTTTGATAATTACTGCCTTATAATATTGTTTAAGATTGAGTACTACTAAACCTCCTTACTTTTACCTTTTTTCATTAATTCACTTGATATTCTTGATCTTTTGTTCTTCCAAATAATTTTTTTATTATTTTTTTCTAGCTCAATAAAATAATTTTTTGGTAATTTAATTGGGATGGCATTGAGTAAGTAGAGTTGTTTAGGTAGAATTCTCATTTTTATTATATTGGCTCTGCCCACCCATGAAAAATTAGTATTTCTCCAATTATTTATATCTGATTTTGTATAAAAAGTGTTTTATAATTATGTTTATGTAGTTCCTGGGTTTGTCTTGGCAGGTATATACCCAAGTATTTTATGCAGTATATAGTTATTTTAAATGGGGTTTCTATTACTATCTTTTCTTGCAGGGTTTTGTTGGTGATACATAGAAATGCTGATGATTTATGTGGATTTATTTTTATATCCTGCTACTTCACTACAATTATTGTTTCAACTAGCTTTTTAGTTCAATTGCTAGGATTTTCTAAGTATATCATCATATCTTCTGCAAAAAGAGATAGTTTTATTACCTCATTGCCTATTCTAATTCCTTCAATTTTTCTTCTCTTATTGTTATTGCTAGCTTTCTAATACAATATTCAATAATACTGGTGATAATGGGCATCCTTGTTTCACTTGTGATCTTCATGGTTAAGTTCATCCCATTCACATTCAAAGTTATAATGATTAGTTGTATATTTCCCTCCATCCTATTCTTCCTCACTGTTTATCCTTCTTTCCTTCTCTTTTTACCTATCTCTCTTAATTTACTATTTACTTCTGACTATTGTCTCCAGACTCCTAAGAATCCATTGCTTATTCTCCCCCCTTACCCTCCTATACTTTAATCTACCCACCCTTCTCATGGTCCCTCTCTCATCCTCTCCCCTTACCCTCCTATTTCTTAATCTGTACACCCTTAAGAATCACTCCTTTAACCTATCACCTTGCCCTCCTATTTCTCTGTAAGTTAAGAAGCCTTTCATACCATCTAAATGTATAACCTAGTTCTGATGAAAAGGTTCTAGTACAATCAGTCCTCTATACCTTCATGCCCTTTCACCAACAGAGAAAGTACTATATACCACTGAGAAAAAGATATATTTCTTTCCATTCCCATTCAATTCTTCCCAATCCCATCCCAATTCAATTCAGTTCCAGATATCTACCACACCTAGCTTAGCTAAGATTCTATCCATCATCTCCTTGACTTCTTTCTTATTTTTTTTTGTTAAATTTATCTAATACTGAGTGAGTAAGGCTGAAGTCCCCTACTGTTATAGTTTTCTATTTGCACCTGTAATTCATTTAGGTTTTCCTTTAAAAATTTGCATGCTATAGCATTTGGTACATATAGGTTAAGTACTGACATTTCTTCATTATCTATGGTACCTTTTAACATAATGTAGTTTCCCTGTTGATCTATTTTAATTAAATCTATGTTAGCTTCAACTTTGTCTGAGATCATGGTTGCTAACCCTGGTTTTTTTGCATCAGTTGAAACATAATAAATTCTGCTTCAGTACTTAATTTTAACTCTATGTGTATCTCTCATTTTTAAATGTGTTTCTTGTAAACAATACATTTTAGGATTCTGCTTTTTAATCTATTCTGCTATCTGTTTCCTGGATAAGTTCATCCCATTAGCAATTAAGTTATAATTATTAGTTGTATATTTTCTCCCATCCTATTTTCTTCTCACTGTATCCTTCCCTCCCTCTCTTTTTACCCTATCCCTCCTCAGACATCTAATTCACTTCTGACCTCTGCCTCCTCTTCTAAGAATCTCTCCCTTATCCTCTCTTCTTGCCCTAGGATTCCTTAATCTACCCACACTTCTAAGGGTCTTTCCCTTATCTTTTCCCTAACCTGAGGGTGCTCTACCCAAAGGAATTTAAATTTTGATCACAGAATCCTGTAAAGATATCTTGGGGTTTACTGGCTGGATTTCCTTCTTGAAGACAATGCCTTAAACCCATATCACACTGGCTTTCATTGATTGGCCAACAATAGATCCAAGGCCAAGCCCCACTTGGTCAGTCATTGCTTGGGCCCTGACTGGCTCAGAATGAATGTAAATAGCAATTATTTCTATTTGGGCCGGAAATCCAGAGGGTCTTTCCGTCTCAGATTTATTTTTTTCCCCCAATGTAAATAGCAATTATTTCTGTTTGGACCAGAAATGCAGAGGGTCTTTTCCTCTCAGATTGATTTTTTTCCCCCACTAGGTAAAAGAGGCCATTCTCTGCCTCATTTCTTATCGATCCTTAATCACTGATTGGGTGTTGCCTTAGTCAAACTGAGACCTGGGAAAGACCTAAGTTTAAAAAGGTCAAGGTCTCTTACTGCATCCAGAGCCATCTCCAGTCATCCTGATCTATATCTTGCCACTGGAACCAGATGGCTCCAGAGGAGAAAGTAAGGCTGGTGATTTTGCACAGCCCTCCCTCACTTAAACCCAAAGTACTTGCATGTCATGGCATCACCTCCCCTAGTCATCTTCCAGAAAGAAGGGCAAACAATAATAACAACAACAACAACAACCACTTCTCCCCCTTCTATTGTTTGTGGGAGAATTTGGGAGAGCTAGGTAATTTCCTGTGTTATTCTACCATACTTCTCAGAATCCTCTCCCAATTATCCCTTAACTACTAAATCTGTTGCCCTCTTCTCATTCCTTATCTTCCTTGACATCCTCATAGCTTTTGACCTCATTGACCTTCCTATATCACCCTTTAATTCAACTTATTCTCTTCTTATTTGAAGTTGGAAACACTATTCTTTCTTGGTTCCTTCTACCTCTCTTACTTCTCCTTTTCAGTCTCTTTTGCTTACCATATCCTACTACCTAAGTGTGGGCCTTCTTCAAAGTATTATTCTGAGCCCTTTCTTTCTACCTTCTCTCCCTGGCTATCTCATCTACTCCAAAAGATTAAATTATCATTAGAATGCAGCCAGCTCCTAAATCTACATATTCAGCCCTAATTTCCTGAACTCTAGTCTGACATTACTGAAGAGGTCTAGAGCTTTGGGGTGCTGGAACCCCAAGATGGCGATGCAGGCCCTGCCTGAATGAATTCAACTCAAATCTTCTTCCCGCCAGAGAAAAAGTTTATTAGAGATAAATCATATAGGCCAGGTGACACCCATAAGGACAAGCCAGCATGAGAAAAGCTCAGCCTTTGGGGCATGAGAGATTCTCAGTGTTTGAATGGGGGCCAGGGTGGATTTTATATACACTAAAGTAACTTTGGGTGGCCAGAGGAGGGGGCTGGGAAAAGGGTCTAGGTAAGAATTCCAATTGGAAGGTCTGAGGGATTGAACAGACAATGGGAATAGATAATGAAGGCAACTGGAAGGAAGAAGTCTGAAATGACCAAAAGGTGGGGCTAGGGCTTTCAAAGGGAGATAAGGGGAGTCAATACAGAACCTAAAAGTTTAAGGGTTTTCTGGGGCCTGTAGACAAATGGAAGCTATATTCTTTTTAGGAGAAGGGGTGAAAGGTGCATCTGAATAAGATCAAAAGGTAGGGCTAAGGCTTTCAAAGGGAGATGAGGAACTGGGGCCTGTAGACAAATGGGAGCTAGATTCCCTTTGGGACAAGGGGAGAAGATCTTGGCTTGGGCCCACATCCCATCATTACCAGCTTTCTGCTAGACATTGTCACCTGCATTTCCCTTTGGAACCTCAAATTCAATACATTAAAATGGAAATGGTTATGTACCTCCCTAAACCTGACCCTCCTCCAAATTTCCCTGTTTCTATTGAAGGCGCTGCTATTCCAGTGCCCTAAATACAAGTGAATATAAGTGGACCAAGATGAAAATCTCTCAGTTTTCCCTAGCTAACTCCCCTCACCACTCACAATCAATCAGTCCCCAAGTACCATCAAGTCTGTCTTTACACCTCTTTAACCCACTCACTTCTTATATAGCCAATATCCTATTTCTCAACTTTATCATCTCACATATGGAAATAATATTCTAATTGGTCTCCATACTTCCAATATCTCTCCTCTCTCTTTTCCATCCTTCACACAACTATAAAATAATTAGTTATTGCCCTTTTCAAAAGCCTTCAATAGCTTCCTTTTTCCTTGAGAATAAAGTACAAACTCTCCAGTCTTGTATTTGAGGACCTCCACAATCTATTTAATTTCACAACCTTATTTCACACGTCACCCTTTCACCACTCCATGTTCCAGTTCAATTGGGCTACCAACTGTACTCTTCCATACATTTACATGAGATTTCTCCCCATGCCTGGAAGATATTTCTTCCTTAACTCTACCTCTCAGAATCCTTACCTTCTTTACAGAGATGTCACCTTCTCCTTGAAACCTTTCCTAATCCTACATGATATGTCCTCATCCAAATTATTATATTTTACTTATATGTGTTATATGTTGTACCTCCTCATTAGAATGTCAACTCTTTGAAGACGACAGGTGTTTGTTTTTGTATTTGTATCCCTTACATGACAGCTGGACAGCTAGGTCACAGGAGATAGAGCACTGGACTTGGAATCAGAAAGACTCATCTTCCTAAGTTTAAATCCAGCCTAAATACTTGCTAGCTATGTGACCCTGGGCAAGCCACTTAACCCTGTTTGCCTCAGTTCCTTATCAGTAAAATGAGCTGGAGAAGGAAATGGCAGACCACTCCAGTATCTTTGCCAAGAAAACCCCAAAATGGAATCATGAAGACTCTAAACACGAACACAACTAAAAGGACTGAACACCAACACAACACTATCCTTTACAGGACAAGTGTATTATGTCTTCATTTCCCATCGGCTGCATTTCTTTTGGACTTCTCCATCATGCCCCTACCCTGGGCACTTTCTCCACCCAACCCCACCCCTGCAGATTCCTTTTGTGTGTTATCTTCCTATATCAGATTATAAGGTCCTTGAGGGCAGAGGCTGACTTTCTTTTTATTTGTATCCCCAATACTTAGAACCATACCTAGAAGTAGGAGGTATTTAATAAATATTGATTGATTACTAAGTTGTTCAATAAGTGTATGATGAACTGAATTGTTGACAGGCTTCAAATCTCCTTATGATTCTCTTCTCTCTCCTCTGGAAGTACTCAAATTTGTCAAATATTCCTTCTAGAATGTACCCAGAATGGAAACTAATACTGGAGACTGAGACCAACAAACAGAAAATACAATGAGACTATTACCTCCCTAGTCTAGTCTATCTTGTCACATTTACAAATCATATTGAGCCTATAATCAACTAAAACCCCCAACATACGTACATATACCCCACTTTTATGGTTGTACAATTAATTTCTTGAACCTAAATGCAGCACATTACACTCATCCATGTTAAATTTCATTTTGTTAGATTCTGTCTATCTGGAACAAAAAAGCCAAAAAACAAAAGAGCAATTTTCACTTCTCACCGTGGCTTCTGATGTCGACAGATGTTTCTGTAGTTCGGTTTGGGCGACAGTCTTACTTTTGCACAGCAAGTGCAGCTTTAACTTGTCAAATAATACCTGCATAAAGATGATATTTCAGATGATGACGATCTTTCAAAATTAAATAAACTAAACATTACTACAACAGTAGCTAATTTATAGTGGTTACAAGAGATGCAAATAATGAAAAAGGAAACCAGCAAAAAGAGAATGCCAGTTGACAAATTATAAAAATAATTAAATCCTGAATTTTTTTTTAAAAAGCTTTGAAATAAATATCAATATGAAAATTAATAACAGCTACAATTTTCATAGCATTAACATGACAAATAGATAATGTTTGTAACATGACAAAAATCTTTTATCTAATTCTTAAGTAAGAAATGTACTTCCCAAGGATACTATTTTGTATAAAGCACAAAGACATAGATTTACCTCTCGAAGTTGATTATTGCTAGTAACAAGAAACTGCTCTCCTGCAGCAACATGGGCTTCTTTTTCCAATTCCTTTAAATGAAACTGCAAAAATAATGTGACAAATTCATTTCACTAATAACTTTTCTCAGTTTTAAAGAATTTCATAAGATGACAAGAATCTTAATAGTACAAAATAATCGCCAATCAAAACTCATATTTTTAAAAATCTTTAATTTTTAAAATTTCTTACTTATTTAGGTTTCTCTCTTAAATAGCAACACAGGCTAGAGAAAAATTATTTTATTGGTTCATATGCCCCCATCACCAATGTAAACCACAAGCTCTGAATGTCTTATTAGACTGTTTAGTGAGTTAAGTTGGGGACAAAAAAAAGTCACCTGGTAGCTAACCTTATGGGTAGTTAGTCTCCCAGAACTTACCTACCCTGAGCCTTGTAAAAGAGATACACAATCCAATGAGAGATCAGTATTCAGAGCTTTTCCAGCTTACTAGAATATACCAGAGATAGAATTCCACTAGCATAGTTGTCAAGAACCTAGAGCTCCTCTCAATGCCATAATGAAGCATTACCTTATACACAGATAAACAGAGTCAAGACACATTTTAGATGCTATGAAGAACTCTTATTAGCATACTACTCAAAAGACCTGGGTTTAAGTCCTACTTACTTACAGTCCATGTCATGTGACCTTACACAAGCTACTTTCCCTGGTATAAAACAAGAAGGTTGGTCCAGATGATCACTAAGATCGTTTTCTAACTCTGACATTCTGTAATTCTACAAATTTCACTTAACAAAAGAATTTATCACTACAATAAAGTTAGAAATACCAATGAAGTTAGAAAGTCATCAACACAATTCTCAAACATGTTTGAAAATAATCATGATAATGATGATAATAATAATAATAATAATTAGTGGTTGTTATCCTTCATTCTTGAATAGGACCAAAATGACATCACTCTGTTGCAATCAAGATACAGTGTGTCTGACAGCGGCTGACTAGACCAATACAAGGTCAGAAGGCTCTACCACAGGTTGGGCACAAATAGTTCACATAACATTTGAAGGGGAGATGTCTCCAAATTTGAGTATCTCACGTTTCTTTTGAGCTACTGCAATTCTGCTTTGCTCATAGTGCACAACGCCATCTTTGATGCAGGCACACCATGCTGGGTGGTCCTTTACCAGTGTCTCTCACGTGAAGCAATCAATCCTAAAGTTCTTCAAAGAGACCTTAAGAGTGTCCTTGTACTACTTCTTCTGACCTCCATGTGGGCACTTGCCTTGTGAGTTCTCCATAACATATAGTCTTTTAGACAAACATGCATTTGGCATTTGCACAATGTGGCCAGCCCATCAGTTTGAATGTCTGACAGTTCAGCTCAAGAAAGCACTTCAGTGTTCAGTACCTTATCTTGCCAGATGAGCTTGAGAATCTTACTAAGACAAATCAAATGGAAGCACTTCATTTTCCTTGCATGTTGTTGATCTATTGTCAAGGTTTCACAGGCATACAATGGCTCTGTAGACCTTCAGTTTGGTAGACAATCTAATACCTCTTCTCTCCCATACTTTCTTTGAGAGCCTCCTAAACACTAAGCTACCTCTGGCAATGCATGCATCAACCTCATTGTTTATGTGTATGTCCTTGGAAAGTATGCTGCCAAGGCAAGCAAACTTATCCACAGCATTAAAAATTCCTCCATTTGCTCCGATGGTTCCACATATATATGGTGTGGTGCTGGCTAGTGGAGACCTTATGTTTTCTTAGTGCTAATTGTTAGGCCAAAATTAGCACCAGCAGCAGGGAATCAATCCATACTTCGTTGCATGCCAGACTCAGAGGCTGCATTGAGTACACAATCATCTCTGAGCGAAAAATCATGTACCAACTCTCCCTCAGCTTAGGCTTGACTTGCAACCTTTCAAGTTAAATAATTTGCTGTCATTTTCATCTTCTTTGAAGAAGTCTGACAACATTGCTGAAAACATCATACTAAAAAGCACAGGAGCAAGCACATGGCCCTGCTTCACTCCATTGGTGACTGGGAAAGCACAAGAATATGAGTTCATTATCCTTTACTTGTGCAAGTATGCTGTCAGGGAACTGGTATACAATACTGAAGAACTTCTCAGGGCAACCAAATTTCACCATAAATTTCCACAAGCCCTCATCACTGACAGTATTAAAGGCCCTGGCCAGATTGATGAATGTTGTATGTAGGCCTCTGTTCTGCTCCTGGCATTTCTCCTGGAGCTGTCAGGCAGCAAAGATCATATCAAACATTCCTTGGCCCTTTGTGAAGCCATACTGGCTCTCAGGAAGATGATCATTTTCCAGGTGAAGGATCAGCTAATTAACGAGGACTCTGGCAAGAACCCTGCCAGCAATGACTGAGAGACAGACCACCCTGTGATTGTCACAGGACAACCTATTTCCTTTACCTTTATTAGAGATGAACAATGGAGGTATCCTTGAACCCCTGGGGGATAATCTCCTCTTGCCATATAGCCTGGAAAATTTCAGTTAGTTTTTGTATGAGTAGTGGACTCCTTGCCTTGTAAACCTGAGCTCTGCCACATGAAAGGAGACTAACGGCATTCAAAACCTCTTCTTCAGTTGGAAGTTCAGCTAGAGAGGGACTGATGTTAACTTCAGGTAAACAGTCAATGACTTCAGCATTGATTGATGATGGTCTGTTGAGAACACCACAGAAATGTTCAGCCCTCTCTAGAATCTCTCTAGAATCATATCCTTATCACTAATGTAGTTCAGTGTAGTTCATATTTTCACTCTCTTGTTACCCCAAGCACTTGGCATAGTACCTAGCATATATATGTTGACTGGTTGATTG